>NC_138910.1:18613998-19813998 GCF_965231255.1 Vanellus vanellus
CATCACAGCTATTAGGAACATTGGTTTATGAGAAGTTTCCATGCACGCAGAAGCACCGCTGCATTTGGACTCGGTTAGCCATTCTTGGCTAGCAAAAACAGGTAGGATCAGCTTAAAGCATTGAATGGAACCTGTCAAAGGGGCAGAGGCTGTAGGCTCCCATTTTTCTCCCCCACTCCCAATCTAAGAGCTTCCTTTGCATGCTAGCCATTCACAGAAGGGGTTAAGTTCAGCTGCAGCTTACAAATACTGGAAGCCAAATTACTCATTATTTAAGCTTTCCCATAGCACAAAATCTGAAAGGAATGAACAGCAATGCTAAACAGGGATAGGAAATGTAAAAATATTGATTTGACATCCTTCCATCTCCTAGGCCACTAGTAATGGAAAGAAAGCCCCTGCACAGAAGAGTAGGTATTCCAGCTTACCTTGGCAGGATTTTGCCTCTTGTACTGTAGCAGTTCCTGCAAGGTACAGCTGAAGGTGACCCAGCTCTCTGCCAGACAGTGGCACAGTTCAGGCTTCTCCTAAAATGCTGAGCTCTGCAGGGGATACTTACTCTAAAATGTCAGTTTGCAATATCCCATCTTAGCCTCAGGGAACAGGATTCACTTCACAAAGAACTGTCTAATAAAGTTTTAATTCATTTTATTGGGGTCTTGGGTTACCTTGGTCTTCCTGCGCTTGAACCTCTAATGCTTACAGCTTAACCCAACCAGGCTGTCTGAGTTGTGATTGTCAGCATCTGAATATACTTGGTGCAAAGCTGGTGTGCTGACTGTATTAGGAGCATCCCTCATTTTGCTCTAACTGGGTTTCCTGCACTGGTTGCATAGATGTATCTCTGCCTCTTGTCACTTCTGTTTGTCCTCTCTCTTCCTTCAGTTCTGCATGAGTGTCTGTTCAGGCTGCCTGATTCTGGCTGTAGTTGGACACTATGTTCCAGGCATAATGATCTCCTACATCATTTGTGAGTATAAGCAGCTCTCTCGTCTGACTTAAGCTGAGACATGACCTAACTATGCTGGTAGAATACGCTGGTAGGAGCATATTTGTGGTTCTCTTGAGGGGGTCTGTGCTCAATGATTAATCAATACAGACAATGTGCTCCGGGAAGACTCTTGAAGTGTGTGCATGCAGTACAACTACAAAGTCGGTAGAGGGAGCCGTCGCTAAAGCATTGCTTTCCTCTCCTACCCACGGCTGGGGCTGTGCTGGTGAGGTCCCAGAGAAGCACAAACCTGCAGTCTCTCAGTTCTTAGACTGGGCAAATCCACATGGAGAGACTTGTTAAAGAAGCTGCATGTTTAGCAAATAAGAACTTTTTCACTGCATTGTGAGTCCCTGCTAACCCTGAAGACTGTTCGGGTGGTCTGCTGCTAGCGCATCTACATGAGCTCTATGCTGCTTCCCTTATAAACGTTTTGGTGATTTTTAGTTTTAACAATCTCATTTCGGGGCCTCTGTTTGCATGTTAGGGCTGGGATGCAGTAGCCAAAGAGGAGGGCTTATGCTTTATCTTAACATAAATCCGTATCCTAACAGAGATCTGCTAGGAAAACCCGGTTAATCAAGCAGCTTTGGCATGAGTTAAGAATAGCCATGAATGAGGATTTTAGGCAGAGTCAGGTGGGAAAGCAAATGCCATTCAACTGCGCTTCCCTGATGCAGTTTCTTGCTGGTGCCCTGTAAAGGGCTGGGTTGTGCTTGGTCTGTCTCTCACACTCCCCGCATCCTGTTGTCGCAGTGCTCAGCATTCTGCTCTGGCCTCTGGTGGTCTACCATGAGCTGATCCAAAGGATGTACACGCGTTTGGAGCCTGTTCTGATGAAACTGGACTACAGTATGAAGGCAGAGACACTGCACCACAAGCATGAGAAGAAGAGTAAGGACCTACCTTCGCTCTTACTTTTTCTGGTGCCATAGTCCTAGGGTGGAGCCCTAGCAAAGGGACAATGGGAGAGCAGGTCTGCCAACAGTCTGTGGTGAAAGGCTGCAGGGGAGCAGGGGAAAACAGACTGAAGCTTGAGGGCTATGGGGAGAGCAACTGGGCAGGTAATCCTGGGAACAGCAAAGGAGAGCGACAGGTTACAATTGTCTCTGGGAACCTTGGGCTTCCGGGAAACCTGCACAGTTTCACAGGATAGTAGAAGTAGTGGGAAAGTTATGTATAGATGCATAAAATTCCTTCAGTCTCATGTAAAACCTTTCTTCTCTTTCTCATAGAGCGACAAGGGAAGAGTGAGCCTGCAGCAGGTGATGAGCCAACAGCAGAGACGGAGAGTGAGAGTGAGGCAGAGCTGTCAGGCTTCTCCCCAGTGGTAAGAGCACAAGGAGCTGTACAGGAACCAGTCCCACCTGTGTGGTCTGTAGCAGCTTGAGAGCCAAAGGGTGGTCTGAGTACAGCTGCATTGATAATGAACAGTAGAGCAGGTCACTTCTTTGCAGAATCCCAAGAGCAGGAGGGTATTAGTTTGATGAAGGATGTTGTCTCCAGTCCTGGGTATTGAGAATTCAGCACCACAGGGCTGGGGATGCAGGAGCAGGACAGGGTGAGCCATGCTCCAGCCTCCTGCTGACCTGCGGAATTGCTTTGATGGTTACGCTTCATGCTCAGAGAATGTGAGCATCTCCTAAAGAAAGCAACTCTTCTGGTGTAATGTGCAGAGAGGTTCCTCACTACTGGGAAGGGGATATGAGGAACTCTTACACAGTTCCTTGCTCTCAGTCAGACTGGGTGTGACCTTTCCACATGTGTGCCACAGAAATGGACCAAGTGTCATCCTTTACAGGAGTTCTGGGCATGTAGCTGGTGTCTGAGATGGGAAGCTTCAGCTTCCAAAGGAATGCAGTTACTTGAGCCGCTGCTGCTTGTACGAGGCTTCATTGAATGAATGTAAAAGGGAAGAGGTGTTTTGCCCCTTGGTGATCCCAAGAGAGGGAGAAGGATCAGAGCCTTCTGAGATTCCTACAGGCTGATCCCATCTTACACTGGCTCTTTCAGGTTCTTCACTGAGGGCAAGCAAAGCTGCAGGCAGTGAATTATTGCAGGAAAGCCAGTGTGAGCTGAGACTGTCCTTCCTGGCAGTGCAATAAGCACTTTGCCCAGACCCCTCCTGCTTTCATACTATCCCTGTGCAGAGTCTCTCCAGCAAAGGACTTCTGGCTGGAAACTGTGTTTTGCGTAGAGGTGCCCATAGGCAGCACCGGTAGTCAGACACCCAGGAATTTGTCCCTCTGCTTTTATCCCATGCAGGTGGATGTGAAGAAGACTGCCCTGGCACTGTCAATCACAGATTCTGAGCTTTCTGATGAGGAGGCTTCCATCCTGGAGAGTGGGGGTTTTTCTGTCTCAAGGGCTACCACCCCACAGCTGACAGACGTTTCTGAAGGTACGTGATGGGACATTTTGCTGCCTTCCTGACGCTGAGTGTTTTGTCCCAGAAAAACTGTCCCTCCAAACACAGGCAGAGGAGCTAGCTGTTTGCAGGGGGAAGAGCATTACAAGGAGAAAGCAGTAATAGCAGGACAGCATGCCCTGGCTTCGTAGCTGATCATGAGCTGGTCCTGAGTGGACATCTGCCTCTAATTACTGCCCCACAAGACAATGTTCTTTTGTCACTCCAGCAAGGGAGCAAGGCCATCCACAAAGTCCCACAGAAATAATTGCATGGTATAATCACACACCCATATGTGATGCTGGGTGAAACAGGTCAGACACCCCACTCTGTCAGACTTACCAGCTCAGAGAAAGACTTGTTAGTGGTGAGGAACGTGAAGGTAGTCACTCAGATGGAGTCACCTGAGTGTCTGGGGAGGAACAGGCAGGTGACGTGCTGTAAGGACAATTTCCCTGACCCTATGAGTTTTAGTGGAGGGCTCTAGATGCAGAGAGCATGAGCTGGAGAAGGAAGTTCTCTCTGAGCACGCAGAACAGGATGTGGAAAGGGAAACGCCACATGAGTTGTGCCACTGGGGAGAAGGGAATAACTGCAGACCACTTCCTGCTGTGCTCCCAGAGCTGGGAGGATGCCCAAAAGTGAGCCCTGGTGTGTCAGCTGGAGGGTGGGGTGGGGGGTGGGAGGTGTCAGTGCCCTGAGCTGAGGTGAGGGGACCTGTGCCTTAATGCTGATGCCTTTCAGACCTGGATCAGCAGAGCCTGCACAGCGAGCCAGAGGAGTCATTTTCCAAGGACCTGGCAGAGTTTCCCTCCGTAGAAGAATATCATTCCAGAGACCTGGGACCACAGAGCGATGAAGACGCGTTTGGTGTTCCTCTGGGTCCCGAGCTTGCCCACGCTGCCCGTGAGCTGGACTCAGCAGAGAAGGAGGCCGCGGACTCTGACCTCTCCATCCTTCGCCTAGCGTCTCCTCTCCATTTTGTAAATACGCATTTCAATGGGAGCGGGCAAGCGGCAGGAGGCAATGCAGAGCCAAAGACTGTCCCTGCCCCGGGCCTGGGCATCTGCATCGACACGCTGAGCGAGGAGATCGTCACTACTGCCATTACCACGGCGGTGCAGAACACCCTCTCTGCCCTACTGCGGTCCTCGGAGGCCAGCGAGGGGCCCTCCCTCTCCGAGTTCCTCCCCACCGAGCCTGAAGAGAAACTGAGCTTCCAAGCACAGTTGTCAGAGACCGAAGTGGTGGAGACAGAGAGAGCAGCTTCACCGGAGGATGAGGAGGAAGCAGATGACTTTGAGCTACTGGATCAGGGAGAGCTGGAGCAAATGGATGTAGAGCTGGGGCTCGAGGAGGAGCAGGAGGCACAAGAGTCTCCTGCTGCTCCAGCTCCCCCCTCTCCCACACTTGCTGAGCTGCCAAAGCAGGGAGATGAGGAGGAGGCAGTGATGACAGCAGCATCTATGTCTTAGGTCTTCTTTGTGCACCCCCTTTTCTTCCATCGTCACTGGAAAGAAGGAAGAACTCACACAGTGAACGTGCAGTGGGTTTTTAGATGTTTGTGTTGACTGGGATGGAAACGCGTCAGTGTTAATGTGCTGTGTCTGGAATAACGAATCCTTTCCATCCTTCTAGAGCCCGGCCTTCGCTGGCTGAGCAGGAGACGCACCTGCCCTGCAGCTGGGGAGGAGCTGGCTCCTAGAAGCCTTACGCCACAATCGAAACACCAACCCCAGCAAACGCTTCCTAGTAATGGTGCAGTATTTTGGTCTGTCTTCTGTTTGTCTTTCGTTTTGCACGCAGAGTACCGAGCTAGCTGTAGCTGCTGCTAATACCCACATCCCCAGTAGGACATATGCAATCTTATTTTATTGGGTTTTTAAATGGCTAAAAGTGTAAATAATTTTAACTTTCATTGGTTTCGTTTGCCGGGGGGGGAGGGAGGGGTTGCACAGTCAAACGTGACTCTCAGGGGCTAGGGGAGGGGAAGGGGGGTCTTTGGAGGGGAGGGTGGCAGTACAGGGACAAAAGCAGACGGGTGCCGTGCAGCAGAGAGACTCCTGCGAACCCTCACTGCTGGGACAGGGTGTCGGGCAACACCTGGATTTTTTCCCTGTCTGATTTGAGTTCTGCTACTGGGTGGCTGTGGAGGGGTGGGTTTTTTTTGGCAATCGACGACATCGGCTCCTGGCCCTGTTCAGTACTCCAGTTTCTTCCTGCCGTGGCCTCTCCTGGGCGCCTCTGGCTGCCCCACACCACCGCCCCTGCTCGCACCCCTTCCCTCTGCCCCCCTTGCTCGGCCGGGCATCGTAGCACGGCACCTGAAGACTTTGAAGTGGCTTGAAGAGAGCCAGGAGCTCTGGTACACAGCAGAGGAGCTGTGTTGTTTGTCTCTTTTGGGGACGGGGAGGAGGAGGGAGGATGGCGGGAAACCGCCCCCCCCCGGCAGTGGAGGGGAGCTCCGCCCGTGGGGCGGGGCGAGGGGCGGGGCATGAGGCTGGCTCCGCCCCGCGTGACGCCGTGCCGGAAGCGGGCGCGGCGCGAGTCACCGCCGCTGGTGCAGGTGAGGGGCCGCCATGGAGTTCCCGGACTTGGGCGCCCACTGCTCCTGGCCCGCCTGCCAGCGCCTGGGTGAGGGTCACCGGAGGGGCTGGGGGGTGGGTGGGAGGTCGACCGGGCAGCCGGGCCCTGATTCCGTCCCCGGGGGCGGCAACCGCAGGCCCCGGCCTAGGCGGCGCGGACCGGCCAGCACGGCCTCGGCGGAGGGGGGAGGCGGCGGGGCGGGGGCCGGACGCCTGCTCGGTGTGGCGGGGGGGTGGGGTGGGGGGGTGAAGGGCGGGTGTAGCCGCCCAGCTTGCCCTTGGCGGAGGGGTGCGGGGCAGCCACGGTCTACGGTCTTTCCCCCCACCTTGGGCCGAGCTGCTGCTGGTGCCGGTGGCCCGGGACCGCCGCCGACTGGCTCTGACCGAGTACGCGGCTCCGACCGGCGGGGCAGGAACCAGGCAGGCAGCCCGGCTGGCGGCCCTCGGCGCCGCGGGCTAGGGAGGCCGGGCACGGCTGTGTGCCCTCTCCGGAGTCCCGTCCTTCCCCCGGGGCACACGGCAACCGTTATCCCGCGTGGGTGAACCCCGTGACAGCGTCGCTCGCCTCTGGCTTGCGGCCGGTAGCCCCCGGGGAGCTCAGTATGATGTCGGGATGCTGCTCCTATACCTGGGGAGGAGCCCTGGGCATCTCTGAAGACGTAGCTACGGACCTGCCACCCTTTTTTGTTTCTGTGGGGGGACCTGGGGGAAGAGAGGAGCGGCTGTGACTGCACGGAGGGGTCAGGGCTGTGGCCTTCGGGGCGTCAGGGAGGCCCCCCCCGGGCTGCAGGCGGGCAGCCCCGACCTCTCAACACTCTCTGCCCACGGCATCTCCCCGCTCCCAGACTTCCTCCCCCTGAAGTGTGATGCCTGTGAGCAGATCTTCTGCACCGACCACATCGCTTACGCCCAGCACGACTGCACCTCTGCCTACAAGAAGGTAAGTGTGGAGAGGAGGTCTAATCCAGCCTCGCGCGCAGTGCTGCTGAGCGTTCCGAATAGTTTGTGACTTCTTTGGTCGCTTGGGCGATCACCCTTGGGATGTGCGCTGAGTGTGGGGGTATCCCTGAAAGCCAGGGTCTGTATCTCCTTGCTGCAAACTTCCAGCCCACCCTCTGCCACTGGGTGAAATGGTTTGCGCGTCTCCCAGCCCTGCTGTCTTCCCTTCCCAGAGTGTGTGTCCATGGCCGTCACAGCTGATGGGTCACAAACAGCCTCTTTGGAGGGTGCTGAGCAGGATCTCAAACCGCAGGTGATGCTGTGGAAGCCTCAGCATGCAGATCCTGAAAGGGAGAGAGGTGGCCACGCAGAATTTGAGGCAACTCTGCTACATGCTCCCAACCCGCTTTTCTTGTCCCTACAGGATGTGCAGGTCCCTGTGTGTCCCCTCTGCAACACCCCTGTCCCCGTGAGGCGGGGGGAGATGCCTGATGTCGTGGTGGGTGAGCACATTGACCGTGACTGCAAGTCCGACCCTGCACAGCGCAAGCGCAAGGTAGGAACCCAGCACTCTCCACCTCGCTGCTGAGCTCCACTGGGTCCCTGCTGAAGCCTCAGGGTGGGGTGAAAAAAACACAGGACTCATCTCTGCCCCGTGCTGTCTCTGTTTGCCCAGGGCAGGAAGGGTTGGGTGAGCTGGAGGAGTGTGCATCTGCAGGGCTTGTTGGTGTGAGTCCGAGGCTGAGGTAGAAATGGAGTGGAGCTGGGCAGCCACCTGGAACACGAGGATGGGAAATTGCATGCTGCCATTAGGAAAATGTAATCAGCAATTAGCTGCCCCTTCTTGCCAGGAGAGGAGATCGCTGAAGGGAGCCGGCCCTGCAGGAATCCAGCCCAGCAGCAGCTGGAGGGCTCTGGGCTGTCTCCGCTGCCCTGGCAGGGCAGGCAGGAGTCCCTGGGTGACACAGTCTCTCTCCTGCTGTGCATTCTGGGACCATGGAGACTCTTGTCTATGGAGACTGAAGCACTAGTGAATTACTAATAAACTATCTACAGAAAACTAGTATTTGGAGACAAACTCTAGAGCCCCACAGAAGTGGCACTGGGAGAAAAAGCCGGTCAGTGCCTAGGGCCTGGCATGGAGGGAAGGGACAGCCCCCACCCTGCAGGGCACATTCCTTTTCACCACTTCCACGTCGTCCTTCAGATCTTCACCAACAAGTGTTTGAAGCCTGGCTGCAAGCAGAAGGAGATGATGAAGGTGATCTGCGACCAGTGCCACAAGAACTACTGCCTCAAGCACCGGCACCCCCTGGACCATGACTGCAGCGGGGCAGGACGTCCTCTCTCCAAAGCAGGGTGAGGGACTGGGGACAGACAGGCTGGCAGGGATGGCACTGTGCTTACCAGATAGGTGACAAGGAAGAAGCCCCTCCTGGCCCCTCATCTGGGACTGTTGCATTCTTGCACTCCCTGCCCCGTATGCTGGGGTATCCTCCAGCAGCGTTAAGGTTTGTAGAGTCAGAACAGCTGCATACACAGTCTCTCCCTCCTGCAGCAAAAGCCACTGGTATTGCCTGGTGGCTGTTTTGCTATTGCTTCTCTGCCCAGCCCCTTATTCTGTAGCTGATGTTTTCTGCCTGTCCTGGCAGTGTTTCAAGGAGAGCAACAGCACTTGAAACCCTTGGGCATAGCTGAGCTGCAGTATGGGTACTCTTGGGAGGAAGAGGAGCGGGGAGCCAGGGAGGCATCTTGCTTATCCAGCTTCATGTCCTTGGGTATTCAGCGCCCAGGTATGGCTCGTGATGGTAAAAGAGTTGCTCACAGGCGTCCTGTCTGTCTTAGGCACGCTGCAGTTGTGAGAGCCCAGACATCCTCCTCCAAAACAGTCACCGCATCGAGCAGTGGAGCTGCCTGGCCAGCAGACAGCCCCTCTTCTCCAGCCTCTGCCAGGTATGGTGACTCGTAATTCTGAGGTGGGCGTGGCCAGGCTCGGCTTGGCTCCCTGTGGGACGCAGCCGCTACCTGTGCATGGGCAGGGCTGCATACCAACCAGGGCTCCCTGCCTTGACAATAACCCTGCTGCTCTCCTTTTCACAGAGGAGGCAGAGCAGCTGCATCACAGACTCGCAGCACCTCCCCTCCGGCTGTCATGCTGCAGAATGGGCTGGTGAGTGGCCTGGCCTGGGCATTTGGGGTGGGTTTGGGTGGTTCCTGTGCCCTGGGGAGCTACTGCAGTACCTGTTTTGTAATCCATGCTCTGTAGGTGACCACGGTGCTCCCCAGCTGGGCCTTCCCTGGCAAATGGGGATCCCAGACACTCAGTGGAGTATCAGAGTTTGGTGCCTGCGAATGGCAGCTCTTTGGCTGTGCTTGGTGCTCAGCTTTCCCCAAAGGGACAAAGTGCGCTGGCTGTTTTGCCTGGGTGTTGTCTTTCTCTTCTGCAAGGCAAGGGCAGAGGAGGAGGCTGGAAGCTGGTTCCCACTGGTATTCTTAGCATGCTCCTTGCACTGGCAGGCAGGGCTGCATTCCCTTGGGCAGGGAAGAGAGCTGCAAGCCTGTCCTGAGCCCAAGGCCTTCACCTTGGCTGTGTCTGGCCTCAGAGAGGGAAGATGCACCCACCCCTTGGCCAGGCAAGGTTGTGCCTGCTGTGTGGCCCTCAGGGCTGCCTCCTGCCACCCCTGACCAAGCTGGTGATGAGACGTTTTGTTTCAGAGCGAGGAAGAGGCACTGCAGCGAGCTCTGGAGATGTCCCTGGCAGAATCAGCACGCAGCTCGGTGCAGCCACCCAGGTACAACCCGGGGACACGTGGTGTCATGCCCGAAGCGTGCGTGAGAGGTGCCTGGGGCAGCATCATGTGGCTCTGGGATGACATTGCTCTCAGCACGTGGCTCCAGATGATGCCTCCGTGTGGCTGATGGGGGGGGCGGAGGGAAAGGAAGAGTCCAGAGCCATCCCAGAGCTCTGTTCAGTGAGCAAGGCCTCCAGAGTGCTGGTAGGGGACAGTGACGGACAGCAAAGAATAGGGCAAATCGTTATCTGACCACTTGTCAGCTAATGAGTGTGGCTAGAGCGTGACAGAGGTGAAGTAGGGGTGTTCCCAGGGGACATCTGGGAGCCCATATCCTCAGGCACGTTACCTGGTGCAGCTCAAAGCACCGTCTTACTGACTGGAGTTAATGTGGCTCTCCTTGGCCCAGGGTGCTGGTTGCCAGCCCCAGCTGGATGCTCTGGTCCCTCCCCAGCCCCTGGCTTGTTCAGGGTGATCCTCAGTTGCTCCCTGCCCTTAACTGTCCTGAAGGGTTGTGGTGATCCTGCCAACCCAAAGGGCTCCAAGCGCTGATGGGCCGGTGAGCCTGGGGGGAGGCTGAGGCACGCAATGCACCGCTGTCCCCAGCAGCACGCAGGAGGAGGAGGATCTGGCACTGGCCCAGGCACTGTCAGCGAGCGAAGCCGAGTACCAACAGTCGCAGCGGCAGGTGAGTGAGGATGGCTGTAGGCTCCGCGCCGTGGTGGGGTTGGTCCCAGCCTGGCTGTGTCATGGTGAAGTCTTTCCTGGGTTCTGCCTCCTCTGGGCTCTGCCTAGGGTCACTTTTCTCACCAGCAGAGGGCAGCCCAGCCTGGGGCAGTGGTAGTGTCAACTGCTGAGCACACAGCCCTGGGGACTCCAGTGCTGGATGTGCCCCCTTGTAGGACAGAGGGAGAAGCCCGTCTTCCCTTGCTCACTGTGTGCTTCTTCCCGTTTCAGGCACACGGTTCAAAGCCATCAAACTGCAGCATGTCGTAGGCAGGCGAGGCAGGGTGTGCCAGTGGACATGGGATCCCGCTTATGACCTGAGGAGCAGCTCTGGCTTCCCACATGGATGCCCGTGGGTTTCTGGCATGGACACTGACAACGAGAGCCCCTCTCCAGGGGCAGCTCATCTCCCTGGGGGCTGTAAGTGAGCCACCAAACACACACTGACACCTCATCCCTAGTACCCATATAAAATCGCTGCAGCAAACTGCTGATGCTCCTGGAGAGGTGAAGACGGTGTGGGACATGGCTGAGCACACACTGACCAAAGCAAACAGCAGCCACATGGTGTGCACGTAGCCACAGCTGCTGCCACCGTGTCCCAGCGCTGCTGGGACTGAGGGGTGAGGGCAGAGCTGCCCTGGAGGGGAAGTGCCATGTGGGGACATCTCTGCATGCTCGGACATACAGCTGGGACGCGGCTGCCTGCCACAGTAGCCAGGGGGGGACTGGATTTCACGCTGCAGGGAGGGACATGGCAACCCCTCATCAAAGAGCAACTGTGGCTGGGATGGCCTCTCGCTTGGGCATGGCACAGCTGAATGTATGTGGCCTCCCAGCAGCGTGAAGGCAGCTCCTTCCCCGCTCCCTGTGCCCTCGGTGCCTGCTCTGCTGTTTGCATGCACAAGAGCACGTTGGGCTTTACCCAACTCGGCTGGGGCCCAGGACCTCTCTGAGACTGAATGGAGCTGTGTTTCCTTTCTGGTTTAATTTAAGAAGGGTCATTAACTGAAAAGTAACTTCAGCAGTGACTTGAATGGGCCAGCGTCGCTCGCGCGGGAGGACTGCAATTGCCTTTCTGCTGCCGTAAACTACCCCAGGGCCCTGTTTTAATACTGCTGGGGCAGGAACGCGCCTCTCCCAGCCATGCTGCGGGGCATTCCCTCCTGGGTAGTAGCAGCACAGAACCCCTTCTTACAAACACAGCCCTGAGCTTGGAGCCAGCCCTTCCTTGCTGATGTGTGGAAGCAGGAGCTGACCCCTGGGGGGGACACGGGGACACATCCTGCTGGCCTCTTGCAAGGGGGGGGTCTGCAGCTGTGCAGAGCAGTGCTGCTTTCCCACCCTCTCTTGAGCTTCCCTGCCTGTGGGGCTGTGGCTGGTTCTGCACAGGGCTGAGCTGTCCTGCTTGGAGCAGCATACAGCTGAGGGGGGGACAGTTATCTGCTGGCAGTGCCTCCCTGGGGTGGGAGGTGGGTTCAGGCTGGGCTGAGGGAATGCTGAGACTTGTCAAAGTGCTGCTTGGGAGATAATAAAAGTATAGCACAAGGTGCAGAGGTGTTTTGGGGGAGTTTGGTGTTCAGCCCAGAGCGGGTCACCTCTGCGGATGGCGGCACAAAGGAGGAGGGGGACACATGGGGGTGAAGTGGGCACCAGCTGCACCACTTCTTCCTGCCCCCTGCCATGCTCAGCCCTTTCTGCAGGAATGGGGCAACCTGCTCGGCCCTTCGCCCCCCCACCCAAGCCCAAGGAGCTGAGCCCCATGGCAGAGCTGCTGGTCAAACCACGGGCACAGGCAGTAGCCCTGCCTGCCCCTGCCCGCAGCACAGCCACCCCTGCCCCAGACAGGGGACTCCTGTAAGCGCATACCCTGCCCAGAGCACACAGGCGCAGAGCTGGGAAGGACCTGGTTTAAGAAACTACACAACAGCAAAACAAACGGGTACAAACATAGTGGAGTGTCCAACCCAGCCCCTGCAGCTCCTGGGGCACGTGTGGCCCTGGCTGGTCCAGGGCAGCATGGGGGCCTGAGCCCCGGGTCAGCATCACAGCAGAGCTCCCAGCCATGCTCACGGACCCTTCTTGCTGGCTGGGGGCTTCTCAGTGCGGCGCTCCTTGCTCTCACCCTCGTCCCCAGCCTGCTGCTGCAGCCACATGCCGGCGTACACGCCGCCCTTCTGCAGCAGCTCCTCGTGCCTGCGGGGAGAGCAGAGGGGTGCAGGGTCCCGTGCTGGCCCCAGAGCCAGGGAGGGGGGTCCCCAGCAGGCAGAGAGTGCCAAGCCCTCCCCCTGTGCTCACCTCCCTCGCTCCGCGATGCGCCCGTCTTTAAGCACCAGGATCTGGTCTGCACCCACCACGGTGGAGAGCCTGCAGGGAAAGGCAGGGTGTTATCCCGGCTCGGACGGGAGAGGGGCTCGGGGCGGGAGGGGGGTGTTTGCACAGTCAAAGGAGCTGCAATTGCAGAGGCTGTCACCTCCTGGGCAGGGGGACAGGTCTGCGGGTCCCTCTGTGGAGGCTTGGCCGGCTCAGAGAGCTCAGCACCTTTCCCCCTCCATCCCTACCTATGTGCAACAACGATGGTGGTACGGTGGGCGCAGACCTTGGCCAGGGAGGCCTGGATGTTCCTCTCAGTCTCTGTGTCGAGTGCGGATGTGGCCTGCGGGAGAGGCAGGGGGTAGGGAAGGGACATGGGCAGCACAGGCAGCCCCTGGGGCAGGAGCTGCTGCAGAGCAGGGCAAGGCTGGGCTGGGGGCCACTGCTGTTACCTCGTCCAGCAGGATGATACGGGGACCCTTCAGGATGGTGCGTGCAATGGCGACGCGCTGCTTCTCCCCCCCGCTCAGCTTCAGCCCCCGCTCTCCCACCTGGGTGTTGTATCCTGCAGGCACAAAAGCAGGAACGTGCTGCGCTGGTGCCCTACGAGATGGGGATGGGGACTGGGGCGTTCTGCTGCATGGGGGTGGTCCTGCCGGGACCACATGGCTGCCTGGCGCAGCCTCAGCCCATCGCTGCCCAGGGCCTGATTTAGCCCTGGAAGGATGGCAGGGACAGGCAAAGCAAGGCATAGGGTCGTGCAGGTGTCCTCATGGGGGATGTCACTCAAGGGCACCTGTGAAGGCAGCTACAAGATCATGGGGGACCACGGGGTGGAAGGGGAAGGCAAGGAAGGGACCACGGGGGTCTCACCGTCGGGGAAGGAAAGGATGCGGTCGTGGATGTCAGCAGCCCGGGCTGCCTCCTGCACCTCCTGGTCGGTGGCCAGGATGCGTCCATAGCGGATGTTGTTGGCAATGGTGTCATTGAAGAGCACCGTGTCCTGGGGCACCACCCCGATGTGAGAGCGCAGTGATGCCTGCTTCACCTGGGGAGGCAGGGGGGCGTTGGGAGGTCTGGCTGAGTCCCCCCCCCTCCTTCCCAAAACAGCCCCCCCAAAACCCAATCCTACTCCTCAGCTGTCAGCCCAACACACTGCTCATCCATAGGGTGTCTGCTCCAGGGTCCCACCTGGACCATAGGCTCAGCTGAATCTCCACCCTGCTGTGGGGGGACCCTGCCTCTTCTCAGGGAGCCCAGTCTCCAGCATTTCAGCCCAGGGGTCCCGCAGTCGCCCCACTCCCAACGCAGACATCAGCCATCAAAGGGGCTGCAGGGACTGCATGCTCACCCCCACCCTGGGGAGATGCTAGTGCCCGCAGCGAGTGATGGATGCTGTGAGGCCCAGAGGAGCCAATGTCCATTCCCCCCCAGGTCCCTAGGGGCCTCCCACCCTCACCTGGGAGATGTCCTGCCCGTCGATGCGGATGCAGCCGCCCCGCACGTCGTAGAAGCGGAAGAGCAGGCGGATGACAGTGCTCTTCCCTGAGCCCGAAGGTCCCACCTGCATACAAAGGTAAAGGGTTTTGGAGACACCAGAGACCCCCCCCGGCTGCTGGAGGCCTGGGGCTGGGCAGGGAAGGGCCAGTCCCATTGGGGGTCTGTCCTTCCCACCCCGATACTTCCCAGGCCCTCTTTCCCCATCCCACCCTCCAGCAGTGAATCCACACCCGAAGTCCCGCTCTCACCAGGGCCAGGGTCTGCCCGGGCATCACAGAGAAGGAGACGTCCTGCAGGATTTCCTTCCTGGGAGAGGGAGATGGAGAGGGGCTCAGGGCCACCTCCGCTGCCCCATGTCCCCATGCCAGGCCCCATAGCTGGACTCATCCCATCCCACCACCCTGTGCCCGCCATCCCATACCCATCCATGTAGCTGAAGTGCACGTTCTCAAACTCAATCCGCCCAGCCTCCAAGCGCAGATCGCCGGCGTTCACCACATCCTTCACCTGCCGTATGGTGAGATGCAGCCTCAGAGCCAGCCCGTCCCCAGGGCAGGACTACATGGCTGTGCCAAGGAACAGGGTATGGGAAGGTGGCACCCACCTCCTGCTCCTCGTGGAAGAGCTCAAACATGTTCTCCATGTCTATGAAGGAGTTCTGGATCATCCTGGAAGGGGGCAAAGACCAGAGGGAAGGTTTCGGAGGGGCACATCCCAACCCAGGTGCCTATGGGGAGGGGAACCCCAGGCACCCCGGCAGCTCCCAGCATTACCTGTAGTAAGTCCCGAACCAGTTGAGCGGCGTGTAGAGCTGGATGATATAGGTGCCAAAGAGGACAAAGTCCCCCACCTGGAAGGGACAGGGGAGAGGTGCCCATCACCACCAGCCCCAGGTGCCCACCTCGGGCAGGGGCTGCCCAGGCTGGCACCAGCCTTACCTGCAGCTTGTTTTCGGTGACAAAGTAGGCACAGAGCAGGGACCCCGCCAGCAGCCCCAAGCCGATGACCAGGTTCTGGGTCTGGTTGAGGAGGCCCAGCGAGGCACTCACCTTCCACTCCGAGACCTGGAAGAAGCAAGGTCCTCTGGGACGCTGCCACCTCCAAACCAGATGCATGGTGAGCTCCATGCTCCCTGCAGGTGCCCGTGAGACTCAGTTCCTTCCCCCCCGACCCCCTGCTGGCGCTGAGCACCCTGTACCTGGTACTTCACGATGGCATCATTAAAGCGGTTCACCTCGTAGTTCTCCGCGTTGTAGTACTTCACCTGCAGGATGAAGAGTTGGGGTCAGCGCCCTGATCAGTGCCCCCCCCCCAGCGGCAGGCAGTGTTCAGCTCCCCCCACCGCCTACGGTACCGTCTCGAAGTTGAGGAGCGAGTCTACGGCCCGGGACTTGGCCTCGTTGTCCCGTGTGTTCATGTCCCGCCGGTACTTGGTCCTCCACTCAGTGATGAAGATGGTCAGAGCTGTGGGCAGGAGGGGGCTGTGTCAGCAGATGCCCACCGCCCCACAGCCCAGCATGGCACCCCTGCCCACCCCCCCACTCACTCAGGTAGAGGCTCATGCACACGAAGATGATGAGGCCGAACCAGGCGCTGAAGACCGAGGTGAAATAAACGATGCCGATGACGATATCCGCGATGGTGGGGACGATGCTGAAGACGATGTAGCTGGGGGGTCGGAAAGGGGATGGCGAATCAGCCTGGCCTGGTGGGGCTGCTCGGCTGCCCACCACCCGCCACGGGCACGCTCTGACCTGAGCAGGCTGTTGATGCTGCTGGTGCCCCGGTCCACGCTGCGCAGGACCTCGCCGGTGCGACGCCCCAGGTGCCAGCGCAGGGACAGCCCGTGCAGGTGGGCAAAGAGCTGCACCTGCACCTGCCGGTTGGTGAACTGCTGCACCCACACCCACAGGAAGGTGCGCAGGTTGCTCACGAAGCCGGTGGAGCCTGCAGGGCACCACGGGATGGTCAGTGGGGACCAGTGCCACTGGGGCACACGGCCAGCTCAGAAAGCCCAGCTGGGCAAGAGGGATTTAGGATGGGGTCCTCCCACTGCCCCCAACCCAGGACCCAACCCTGCTTGATGCTGCCAAGGGAGAGCAGCAGTGATGGGGGCATAAGGGCATCTCGGGCCACCCCAGCCTTGGCACGATGTGGCCCACGCTGTCTCTCCCCAGTGCCCTGTTCTTCCCGGCGGTCCTTACCAGCACCTCCACCCTGCAGGAACTTCAGCCCCACATAGATGCAGACAGTCCAGGCCAGGGTGTGCCAAGGAGCACCCACCGTCAGCTCGTTCACTGGGGAGAGGGTGGCACGGGTCAAGGAGCATCGCTGGGTGCCCCACAGGAACCAGCCCCAGCACCCAGCACTGGTCCCTGACCCCCTGGACCACCCTCCTGCCAGGTCCCTGCAGCCCCCTAGGTCACCCGAAACACCCTCCAGCTCCAGGCGCCTCACCAATGTTCTTGTAGTAGATGGGAACGAAGACGTTGATGGCTCTCTCCAGCCCCATAAGTGTCATGCAGAACAGCACCAGCCCCTGCAGCAGGTGGTTACCCCTCGGCCACATGTATGGCACCAGCAGCCGCAGCTTCCTCCGGAAATCCTTCCAGGTGGAAGTGGTCCTACTGGTGTCGGGCAAGAGCGGCTGGAAGAGGGCAAAGCAAGGGGTCACTGTCCCGGCACCCCAGCCCAGATGGCAACAGCCCTGGAGAACATTGCACCAAGAAAACCAGCCCTGTCCTCCCAGGGTCCCCGCTCCATCCTCTCAGCAGAGCCGCATCCTGCCGACAGCATGCAGGGAGCTTCAGCAGCCCCAAACCTCGCTCCTCCCTGCTCTCCTGAAGATGCTGATCCCAGGGCAGCTGTATTTCCATTTTGTCCCCAGCTCCTCCCCAGCCACATCCCTCCCAAACTGCTCCAGCCCCGGGACTCACCTGGCTGTTCTCCACGTCCCGCTCCTCCTCGTTGACCAGCAGCATGTAGGGCTTTTGGGGCAGCCCCGGGGCCTTCATGCCCAGGATGAAGAGCATGAACGTGCAGACGTAACGCAGCAGCCAGAAGCCAAACTGCACCTGGATGGAGAGGGGGGGGGGTCAGCGCCGCAGTCGGCACCGGGCACGAGATGGACGTGAGCTGAGAGAGGCAAGGAGCGGGGGCAGGGAGATGGGGTGCAGTGCAGCCAGGGGAGAGTGGTGACACCCCACGCAGCTCAGCGGGATCCCCTGGCTGCGCACAGCACCTCAGGCAGCACCCAGACCCTTTCCTTCCTCCCTGCCATGTCTGGGTCTGTGCCCTCCAGCTTGGGGTGCCCCTACCCTGGGGGGACCGGGGAGGGTAAAGGGCTGTGGGGAGCAGGCAGACACCTCCCACCTCTGGACCTGGGGCTGAGCCAGGTAGAAGCAGGAGCTGAGCTGGATGGGGGCACAGAGAGATATGCGATAGTTGGGCTCGGGGCTGAGACATGCGGCAGATGCATGGGTGCAACCCCGGAGCGTGCACACCTGGGCATGGCAGGGCACAGCATGCACACGCCACCCCAGAACCACAATACTGCAGCCCCCACCACCCCCAGCAAAGGTCCCCGTCCCCCTTCCCTGCCCACAGCCTCCCCAACCCACCTTCTGGTTGGTGTCCTCCAGCGCCCACCACCACAGCGGGCTCCTCCAGCACACCAGGGTCAGGTTCTCGGCAGCGAAGGCCAGTGCCCAGAAGAGGAGGAGGACGGTGCCGTGGCCCCGTGTCCGGTCGTGTGCCAGCACCCGTGTGTGCTCCAGCTGCAGGAGGGCAACAGCGCAGCCCCAGCTGAGGGCCCAGAGACAAGCGTGCAGCAGCATGTACCCGTAAAGCCGTCCCGGGCCCCCTACTTGCCACAGCAGCCCACCGAAGGGCTGCAGGGCCAGGAGCAGAGACAGCAGGACCTGGCTATGGTAGAGGCGGGAGCGCGGGATGTACTTGGGCTCCATGGCGCGGCCGAAGCGGACGTAGCAGGCGTACTGCAGGGCGCCCAGCAGCAGGCAGACGCTCAGCAGCACGGCCGGCACCAGGGTGAAGAAGAAGCAGGGCTGGAAGCCCTGCTGGACCCAGGCCTGGGCGATGGAGCTGTTGCCCTCACAGTAGCCCCCCAGCACCGCCATCCTGGCAGGTCACCGGCTGCGGAGAGAAGAGGGGTTGGAGCAAGGTCTCAGGATGGGCTGTCGGGTATGGCTGCAAGGAGGGACCCGCGGCAGGATGGCCCGGCCGAGCAGAGAGAGGCGCTCCTGGGGACAGGGGCAAGCACCAGTAGACACGGACACGCAGGATGTGCTGCATGCAACACACACGCAGCCGTGCATGCAGGCAGGGACAGCTTTGCATGGGGACGGACATGAGCACCAGGGCAGGATCCGCTTGCAGGGCCTGGCAATGCCCTGGGCTGGGGCGGGGGGGGGGGAGGGGGTAACACTGCAGTGGATCCCCCAGAGCCACCCGGGCCCCTGGGGGTGCACTCGGACATGGGGGGCAGTGACGCCGCGGCGATAGGAAGGCAGTGGGGTGCTGGGTCCGGTCGCGGGGGGGAGGGGAGGGGGCAATGGGGAGTGGGGGTATTGCAGCGGCAGTGGGAGGGGGTGGAGGCGTAATGCGAGAGGATGGAGGGGGAAACGCACAGGGACACGCGTGGGGGCACGCACGGGAAATCACACCCGCCGGGCGAAGGACAGGCACGGGCCGTGCCGGGGCAATGCCCGGGCGCTGCCAGCGACGCTCGGCCCCGAGACAAGGTTGCCCCGGCGTGGCCGCGACCCCGCCGCTCCCGCAGCCGCCTTACCGGCGCCGCCGCCCACGCCCCGGGTCCCCGCGCCCGCTCACCTGCCCCCGGGCCCGCCGGCCCCGGCCCGCTCCGGGCCCCCGCGCCGCCGCCAGCCGCCGCCAGCCGGGCCCCGGCGCCGTTCCGTTCCGCTCCGCCCCGCTCCCCGCCCCCGCGCCGGCACCGCCGGGCTCCTGCGCGCCCTCCCCGGCGCCGGGACCGCACCGCCGCCCGTACCCCGGGACTGCATCCCCCGGTGGGGGGTGTGTGTGTGTCCGGTGCTGCACGGACCCGCTCCCACGCCCCCCCCCCCAGGGATGGGACCGGGAAAGGTGTCGGTAGTGCGGGACGAACTCCCGGGCCGGGGGCCGCGGGGGTGGTAGGGGGGTGTCCCCCCGAAGGCGAGGCGAGGCACCCCGCTGCCGCTTATCGCCGCTGCCAGCCCAGCCCTGCCGTGCCGAGATAGCCCCCGCCGCCCCGGCGAGGGCCCTGCCCGCCGCAGAGGTCAGGCAGGACGGTCCCTGCCCTCCCAGGGATAAATATAGCCCCTGCCCTGCCTTCCCCCCCTTCCGCGGCCCCCGGGACCGAGCTCCGGGGAGGTCCCGGCCTAGCAGGCAGCTCGCAGCTTTCCTGCTGCCATCCCAGGCACCGGCTCGTCCGGCTTCTTTGGGCCCCCACGCCATGGCCGGGTCCGGAGGGGTTGCACGGTACGGCAGAGTGAAGGGAGACTCGGACACGGGCAGGGATGATACAGCCCATCTTTATTAGACGGCTATACAGCTGTACAGCGAGGGCATGGGGGGTGCGACACCGCGCTTCTCAGGGACACCCCCCTCTGCCCCCCCCGTGCCCACACTCCCTGGGAGGAGATGAGGACAGTGGCTCGCCATGCACATGGGACACCAACGACACAAGCACAACATGCGGCAAGGACTCCTGCCAGCTCCTGCCCGGCCTATCCCTCCTGCCAGCCCAGGGAAAGGCCCCCCTCCCTACCCCAGGGCACTGCCAGCCTTCAGTAGCTCCGCCAGGAAGCCCAGTCCCAGCGTCCCGCAGCCGCCGGGAGACTCACCTCCCTGCAGGGGAAGCCACAGGAAAGCTTGGGTTCCCAGGAAATTTGCTTTCAGTTTCCCTTCACCACAGCAGCCCGAAGCTGGAGCTGCTGCGGGGTCGTTGCAGCTGCTCCTCCATGGAAAGACCCCAGTAGCACCCAGGTCCGTGGTCACCCTTCCCCTCTCAGTCCTGACCCCTGCAGCAAAGAGCTGATCCCCATCCCCGAGCTCTACTTTAGCGCGCTCCCTTTGGTCTCCTACAGACTCCAGAGCAGTCGCAGCTCCGGTCTTGTCCCTCCCTATTGTAGCAGAGAACCCACCATCCCACAAAGACCCTGCCCCTCTGTGAGCACCCCAGCCCTGCTTGTGCCCTGGCTATCCGGGTGCAGGTACCGCCGGAAGCAGGTGGCTCGGCAGCACGCAGCTGGCCCAGGCTCAAAGGGCAGAGGGCAATAACCCTGGAAGGGGAGGAGAGGCGGCCATGGACTCCCAGGAGGGCAGAGGAGGGCCTGTGGTGCTCGCGGAGGGCATGGCAAAAACAAGCAAGGGGAGGGAGCGGGAAAGCAAAGCCTGTCAGGGGTTAGCCGGGATGCAGATCCTCACAAGCAGCCACTGGAAGAGAAGAGAGGGAAACCAGAACGACGGTGGGAAGGTCTTGTCTGAGGCCATGCTGCACAGCTGGGATCCTGATCTCCACCACCACCCCACAGCCGGGCTGGGGTTTGCCTCTCCCCTCTGGGTTCAGGTTACCCCTCCTTGACCCCCCCAGGCACAAGCCAGCTGCCTGGTACAGGGTCTCTACAGCAGCCATGTTGCAAGCAAAAGGATGGTTTCAGGAGGGAAGGAGGAGCTGGGAGCCCCCAGGTGAGATGTGAGATACATTGAAGCCTTTGCTTGGGGAAGAAAAAAGGCCTGATACCACAGAAACGGCAACATCAGGAGGACAGACCTGATGCACCACAGCCTGGGCATGGGGAGAAGGCCTTTATCATGCCTGGGGGAAGCAAACCAATACACAGAGCACGAGACCTTCAGAGTGGGCTCCGAGGGGGCTGCGAGCACTCCTGGGAGACGCCAAGCTGCCCCACCTCGGAGTCTCTTTGGCACTGCAGGAGGGCCTGCTAGCAGCCCGCATCCCGTAGGTGCTGTGCACAGGAGAGGATGCTGCTGCCCTAGCCCAGAGGTACGGCACGGAGGCTGTCAGCTGGGAGGGACATCGGGGACCCAGGACTTCCACCCCACCGACCCTTCCTTGTGTGCAGGGT
Source organism: Vanellus vanellus (assembly GCF_965231255.1). Taxonomy (NCBI): domain Eukaryota; kingdom Metazoa; phylum Chordata; class Aves; order Charadriiformes; family Charadriidae; genus Vanellus; species Vanellus vanellus. The sequence continues at coordinate 18,635,355 of NC_138910.1, forward strand.
ACAGGCGAGCTGTTGTGAGCTGGGGAAGAGCTGCAGCATTCCCAGATCCTGGTCAGAGCTGCTCCCACCAGCTCTAGATCCCACCCCTACCCACACCAGCAGCAGCTGGGGCCCATCCCTCTGCAGGGTGCTGGGTCAGAGGGGTGGGCGACTGCCCCACTGCTGTCCTGCTCCGGGCTAAGGGGCACGGCACTGGTCCTCTTCGGGAGAGTGAACATGGTCCTGGGCACCTCCCCAGCGCTGCAGGCAGGGCAGGTGTGGTGCTACCGGCTGAGCTAGAGCCCCCTCAACAGCTCCTGCCTTCATTTTGGAGGCAGGTCCCAGCTCTGGGTGGACATCTGGAGCTGGTGCCATCTCACACCCCTCTGAACAGCAGCTGTTGCTGCCACCTCCAAGCCAGTTCACAGTTCCCCACCACTAGTCCTGTCACGTCAGCTTTCGCAGGCTCTGCAGCGATCCTCCAACATGGACGACACAGATGTGAACACAGACACATGTATGTACTCACACACGCATTCACCCCACAAGTCAGAGTGGCGTTGACTTGACACATGGCTGGACACAAGGTGCCACTGCAATGCCGCCGGCCTGGCAGTTTTGTCTCTTCGGCAATTGATGGCAACAAAATGGAGCCCGGGACTATCCTGTCCACTCAGGACGGGAGAAGAATCAGGCTGACGCCACATCCTGCTGCCCAGGCAGCTCCCAGTCTGCAACCCCCATGAGATCCCCAGTCTACAAGGTTATACCTGTAAGACAGAGAGGGGATGTGGCACCTATCGGGACCATCCTATGTACATGTTTCCCCTCTCAGCCACAGCCTTCACCCCTACCTTGTGGATCTGCGGTGGAAGCTCATCCTCTGAGCTCTCCTCTGGCACGGGCTCTGGGTGTCTCGCTGACTGCCCGTCCTCAGCCCAGCCTCCCAGAGGGAGGCGGGAGAAGTGTGATGGGGCTCTGTGTACTGTGCCCGGGTCTGCAGGAGAGGCAAGGAGGAAGATTAGTTTCCTGGGGGACTGTCAGTCTCCAGGGACAAGCAGGATGCTCATGCCAGTCCATACAGGACATTGGTTACGGGGCTTTGACCCAGAGCTCAGACCGCTGCCCTGGTTCCCGTACCTGTGATACCACCGTATCGCCGCTGGAAGCCGGTCTGCAGCGTGGCCGTCTCCTCGGCAGGCTGCCGTGGCGAGGCGAAGGGATAGCTGGCAGAGCGAGGGATGGGGACGGGGGCACCCCGCTGAGCGTCCAGCTCCTCGTGGGCGCTCTCCCCGCTCTCGTCACTCTCTCGTCGGTGCCAAGTGTGCCGCTCGGGCTCCAGCTGGGCGTGCTGCTTGTGCAACTGCAGGTCAAAACACGAGTGAGTCAGCTGTGTGGGAGAGCCCAGATGCCTGAACACACCCTCTCCCCAGCACTGTACACACACTGGTCTCAGCTCTCACTCACACTGGTATCCCAGTCATTCCAGACAGAGCACCCCAGTCCTGTCTGCCATGGTCCCACGCCCCTCTGGCTGGCCCAGCTGCAGGCTGCTTACCTCGTGCATGTAGAGTGCGTGGAGACTCATCTCGGTGGAGGCGTACTCCGACAGGATCATGCTCTGTAGCTGACCTTCCCAGGCGCTGCTCCCCGAACTCACGGTCCTTGCATCAGCACTACCATGGGACACACAAGTGATGTTTGCTGTCCAGGTGCCCTCCACACCACCCAGCCCCTCTCCACTCTAATGTCAGGCTCGCAGAGATCCACTCCTGGGCTGGGCAGAAACAGGCCCTCTGTAGCATCTCCCCAGATGCACAAGGTGACCAGCCCTGTGATGGCACTGCCTCTTCCCTACCAGAGGTTTCTCACCACTGTGGTACTTACAGGAGAACACCAGAACCCCAACACTGTCCTTTGGGGCCAGTCTAAGCACCTGGGGGGCCACCTAACCACCTACTTCATAAGCACCTCTGCTTATGAACATGTCCCTTGCTCTCCCAGGCTGCAGAGACAAATGCCACTGTGCACCCAGGACAACAGGATGACAATCAAAAAATGGTTTAAGGAATTGGCAAGGTGTCTGGCTGCCCCTCTCCAGCCTGCAGCTTACCCAGAGGCTGTCATGGCACTGGCACCCCGAGGCTGGGCTCCCTCTCCATCCCTTCCCGCTGTTTGGAAGCTGCTGGGAGGCTGCTGGGCAGACTGGAGCGGGGAGAAGGAACGCAGGGCCGAGGCCACTTCGGAGAGATGGCGGGAGGCCTGTCCATCACGGCCCATGTGGAAGCCCAGTGCCGAGGAACCCGCTATCACGTTGGCAATCAGACTGTGAGGCTGCAGGGTTGAAAGGGAGAGAATCACTGTCCTGTGCAGACCTGGAGAGCTGATCCCTGCCAGCGACATAGAACTGAGGAACCCCAGTTCTCTCAGCCCCTCTCCCACCTCACAGGGCCCCAGGACAGCCTGCTGCCTTGCCTAGAAACACAGCAGCAGTCCCAAGTAGTGCTGATCTATCGCATCTGCATTCCCAGATACAGCCCAGGCAAGGGCAAAATTGCCCAGATTATCAGTTTGCCAGCACCCAGCAAGCACCCCAAGAACACCTCGCATCCCTCCCCCCCCCCCCCCCCAGCCTGGGCACCTCTGACTCCGACTGCAGGGACTGGATGGAGCTGAAGAGGGCGTTTTCGGGGAGCACAGCCTGCTGAGCCAGTGCCACGCTGCTGTCCCGGTGCACCCGCTCCTTCAGGAAGCCGATGAAGGCTGTGCTCTCGCGGGGCGGCTGCCACTTGGGGTTGGTGATGGCAAAGTGCATGAGGGAGAGCTCCGTCTTGCCATCCTCGGCCTGCTGGTAAATGGAGGCTTCCGTCTTTCCTGCTGACATCCACTGCAGAGCACAGACAGGTAATGAGGGACAGGATCTGCTTTACACCCCTGCAAGGTTTGGGAATCCTGCAACCAGTCAGGGCAAAGCACGTGACACCCAGCACAAGCTGGGCCACAGCTCCACGTGTAGCAGGCGCTACACCAAAAGCCCCACACTAGTTCAGCCCTCACAGCCTGGGGAAGAAGCAGCAAGCACAGCGTGTTCCACCTCCACCCCAGAACATGCATGGCTGCAAGGGAACTGGAGAGACGGGGACTAGTCCCAAAATACAGAGCTGAAAGCCTTGTCTTGCACTCTCCAGCTCATAGCAGGAGCAACTATGGCCAACAAATGGCTGTTCTTAAAAGCTTCCTGCCACAGCGAGTCCACCCCCTCACTAGTTCACGCCCCTGTCACTAGGGAGTCTTTCTTGACAAGTAACCTAAATTCCCCAGCACAGGAAATAGATGGATCTCCTTTCCCTTCGCACTGGATTCTACATAACAGAAAATGCTTCCCATCTCCCTGAGGCAGCCTCTCTCCTGGGCAGAAGCCCAGCTTCTTTAAGTTGGTTCTCAGTGGTCACGCTTTCTAAATGTTCAAGTATCCCTGTTCCTCTCTCCTGAGGACACAGGACTCTTGGTTGTGAAAACAGGCAAGGACATCAAATAAAGGAGCGACAAAAGCTGGTTCACAAAAGATGAGGTTAATAATCACAGCTGGGCCTCAAAAGCTTTCTGGGGCTGATGGCCTGTGTTGGCAACTGCAGATACCCATCACAGAGAGAGAGGCAGGCTGCTGAAGTCTGGGCTGCCATGAGTAGCAAGTTACAGCCTCTCCTGCATCTAAAGGACCAGACATGCTGGTGGGGAGCCCAGGCTCTCCCGCCACCCACGGGACCTACCGCCGGGTGGCCATGCTGGCGCACGTCCATCTGGGCAAAGGAGCAGGTGTCGCCCACGCCCACCACCTCCACGGTGAAGTTGCGGAAGAAGTCAACGATGTCCAAGGACTTGGGACGCAGGCAGATGATGAGGATCAGGGGGGTAATGATGGGACTCAGGAGCTCCTCCAGGATGAAGACCTGAGCACAGAGATGATGGGCTCAGTGCAAACTTGAGGATGTCAAAAAACCCACAATCCCAAAACCAGCCCCCTGCTCCAGCCCATCTTCTGGGGCAGGCTGTCTCTGAGAAAGCTGCCTTGTTCCTCTGCCAGCCCAGGAGCTGCTCGGCTCTGCAGCAGCCTCTTCGTCCTGCAGGGATTCGGGTGAGTCCCCATCCCAGCCCCTTCCAAGACAAGCTCACCGCTTTGTACTGGAAGAGCTGGGCAAACTCGTCCCTGGTCTCGTAGCGGTGGGCATTGCCCTGCCAGTGGTCAGGCATGTAGTGGATGTGCGCCAGGATGACTCGTAGCAGCTGTTCTGGACAAAACACCAGGTGCTGGTCGGGGATGAAAGACCTGTAGAACAAGACAGGGAAACATCACAGCATCACATCTCAGTTCCTGGGAGATCTCATCCTGGGAAGGCAGGGTGACCGGCCCGTATCACAGCTCCACCTGTAGCCTTCATCCCCAACACAAATCTTCCTGCCAGCCCAGCCCTCATATCATACAACCACTGCACCCAAGATCATCACTATCCCTCCTTTTCTCCTGCCTGCCCCTGACTATCTCCAGCTGTGCCCTTTGAAGGGCAGATTCATGTCCACTTGCAACCAAAGAGCATGTTTGCATGGATGGTTGTGAGCCGCGCAGCTTCCCACAATGCTGCCAGGAGCACATGGGAAGCACAGACCAACCTCACCTGCACACTGTGATGCCCACCCCAAGCAGGGTGACTGTGGTCAGGACATGCTCGACTGCCAGCACGTCCTCATCATAGATGGTGAGAGCGATGAGCACAGCCAGGATGGAGCCAGCAAAGAAGGCCACGTTCTTGGCCACGATGGTGAGGAGCGGGGAGATAAAGCAGTTCATGTACTTGGAAGCTGGCTTGTACCCCTTGCTGAGGCGTGAGTGCAGTTCGTGGTCCAGCTCGTTGAAGTGACGGAGGTAACACCGGCCGTAGAGAGACCAGCAGCGGGCACCCAGGCTGCCCGGCTCTCGCTTCAGAATCTCTGTGTAGCTGAAGAAGGCATAGAGGATCTGCCAGATGAGGATGAGGGGGCAGAGGAGGAAGTTAGCAATGCCAATCAAGAGGATGCGAGTGCTGAGCTTCTCAGCCAGCTCCAGGCGGTTCCCAGCCCGCTTGTACTCGGCCTTCAGGCTCCACTCGTTCTCAAAGAGGGAGCCAGGCCCCCAGAAGAAGATGAGCTCAAAGTTGTACTTGAGCCCACGCGTGTAAAATACAGTGTCTCCCAGCAGGGGCAGGCGGAAGCGGATGGGCAGCAGTGACTTGTTCACCATGGCCACCATGTAGTTCTTGAAGCGGAGGATGCGGTGGTAGATGTCCAGCTCTGTCAGCTCCTTCTTGTGGATGCAGATTTGGTGCTCCTTCTGGATCTGCACGATGCGGGCCTGTACCTCCTGCCAGGTGTAGTATGGCAGGGTGGACTGGAAGGGGGCAAGCAGCAAGGTTAGGGACAGGATGTGTCCAGGGACAAAGTAAATGCAGCACCAGGACACGAGGCACCTCCCCGCACCACTTCAGCCTACAGCGAACAAACCCCATATCTCGTCCCAGTGCCCTTTACCCCGAGATTAATGCCGGAGACTGTTTCCCAGCCACTAACACACAAGCTGTCTTGGAGGCATGAACACAGCTCCAGGCTCCCATGGGTCCTCCCAGAGCTGCCATTTGGAGTCAGCAAGGAGACACAAACAGGAGAAGGGACTTAAGCAGTGTCACAGAGGGAGCCTGTGGAATAGCTGGGGACAAACCAAGCCTCTTGGCTCACCCCACCTTTCTCAAGACATGGTCTCTCCTCAGAGAATGCACGCATACCTCTTGGTGTTGTGCATCAGAGCAAGGACTCTGGACTAGGATATACATGCAAGCCTCAAACCCCATCTTTCACACACCGATCTCCAGTGTGGTCTTCACCAACTAGGCAGCTCCGTGCCCCAGTTTCCTCCAGTAAACAAGGAAGATGACATTGCCCATAACCCAGGGAGATACAAGGATATCCTCACTTATGCCTTCTCTGTTGAAAGGCATCACAGAAAAGGCCATCACTGAAGAATAAACATATTGGGTGGCAGATGGCAGAGGCATGTGCCAGCAGGCAGAGAGGCAGGCTGGGCAGAGAGGGGTTAACATGGAATAAGTTGGCTGCTGGAGAAGAGGCTGAAAGGAGACCTGTTTGATTATGGAGCAGAGGGAAGAGCCCTCTAGTACAAGTGTCTCAGAAAAGCTGTTCTCCAGAGAGGAGTGAAGGTACTTCTCACCACTCAGTAAATGCTTTTTGCATCCCTTAGCAGCCCTGCATGCGGCCCTTGGCCCAGCTACTTACCATGGGGATTTTGAGGGCATTGATGTAGAAAGAGTGAATCTCCCAGTAGCAGCAAATGTTGTAGATAAATTTGACGAGTCGGTGGATCCAGAAAACCCCTGCTATCACCAGGATGCAAATGAGGAAGCTGTTTGCCTGGATTCTGCAAGCAAGAAGAGGCAAGTAGTGGGAGACAGGCCCGGGCAGGTGCCCTGAGTACCTGAGAAAGTAAAAGTGGTGGCTAACATGCCCTCCGCTACTCCTACCTTGCACTGCAGACATTTGGAGGCAGGAAGGCATCTGGCAGAGTCACCTTAATGGGCTCACTGGGATGCTGGCTGTGATTTACTGCTTTGTTTGCAAAGAGGATGTCGTAATCAACACAGCTGATAAGAAAGGTGGTAAATGCCACCACAAAGATGAACTGCCTGTGAAAAAAAGCAAGCAGGCATGAGGGAATCATCCTTCTGCTCTGCAAAACATGAAACAGCCAGGGTCATGTGTCATGGAGATACATTCCCACAGCCATGGCGGCAGGAAAGCTCATGGGCACCAGTTCCTCAAAGTGGAATGCAGGTTTGGGGCATGGAAAACCCTAACGAAGGGGAGACAGGACAAGTATAAAGGGAGCCTTCCCACCCATCCAGCTGCAGGACCTCAGCAAATTCCCATGGCTGTTCCCCAGCAGCTGTCACAGGCCCAACAGAGTGGGAACCTGCACTTACATGAGCTCAAAGATCTCTCCAATGAGCATGCAGGTGAAGCCATTCTTCTGATGCAGATTATAAACGTGAAAGCTACAGTCAAGGAGAACAATCTGGAGACTCCTTCCCTCTGACAAAGGATGGAGAGGCTTCTGTCCCACTGGCACCTGCAGCTCCCCAGCCAAGTCTCCCTCCACTACCAATGGAAAACCTCTCCCACCCCTACTCATCAGCAAGCTGTTTCTCCACTGCAGGGAAACACTGCCCAGGTAAAACACAGCTGGGATAAGAGGACTTGGCTCCATCCAAGCTCCTTTCTTTCCCCAACACCCAGAGGGCAATCTGTCCCAGCACAGAGCAGAAACTCAGCCTGCCCTCAGGCTGCACAAGGGTAGTGCAGGAAAACACAGACAGGCAAAAATGCATTTAATACCCCTGCTCTGGACCCATGGTAACGTGGTTAGCATAACTAATGCCATTTTATATGGCAAGCAGCCATTCTCTGTGGCTGAGCGGGTCACCTATCAGTTCTCTTTCCCTCGTTATCAGGCCCTGAAGGTCCTGTGAACTAAGCAGACAAACCAAGCAGATTTATTCTTCCCCTCCCTACCAGCCTCAAGATTCCTGGGTGCCAGGCTGATTACTCCCTTCCGTGCCAGCCTTGAAGGCCTCAGGCACCCAGCCAACCTGATGGTGGTGATGACCCTGTCACAGAACAGGGAAGTGTAACAGCACACAGAGCACTGTCCACAAAATCAGGGAGTTAAAAGTCCTCAGTGGGAACTTGGACCAGAACTGCTACTGGACAGTGAGACCCAGGACCCCCCAGTAGCCAGTGATGCCCCCACCATCGTCTGCTTCCTCCAAGGACTGAGTGACCTGTATTCTTTTATATAATTTTTGAGTCTAGATTATTATTGTTATACTGATACAACAACCCATGTATTAAGATATGACCCAATCTGCAAAGAGTCCAGGTGATTAGAAACCATAGCTAAATAAGTTGTGCTATAAAATTCTGTACTATGCCACTTATAAAATTGTACAACACTGATTCTGCTTACAGAAATGCTGTGCTACTCTGATTATAAATGCTATGCTATGCTAATAATAAAATCATTTTAAGAAAATAAAGCTTTAATTATAACTACAACTTAGTACTGTTATCACTCTGCCAAAGATCTCTAAAGGAACCTGTCTGTCCCCTCAGTGTTGGGTGACAGCACTCCACAGGCATGGGGGTTCTGCCATTCCCCAGCTTCTCTGGAGCTGTGTTGTGGCCTACGGGAAGGGGCGGACGCTGCCCCAGCTCCGAGTTACACCAAACCCGGTGTGCCCACCAGCACTGAGACACCAGAAGGAGGCAGGATGCATCCTGCCCTGTGAAAGGATATGCGAGAGAAGAAGAGGTCCAGGTTCTCGATGTGATGCCACGGAGCTGAAGAAGAAGAAGAGCAGGGTGAGGGGTCACGACAGGCACAACTCCACCTCTGCTGTGGGGCCGGTTTGGGGCCTCGGGGGGCCCGGGCCCCTCGAAGTCCCAAACCGGTCCCACAGCCCCCACCCCCAGCTCCCTTCGGTCCCTGGCTGCTCCCACCACCCCCAGCCACCTGGATCAGCCTGGATCTGCCCCCACCCCCCCCCCCGCGGCCCGGACACCGCCGGTCCCCAAGGCTTCCGCCGCTTCACTCTTCCCCACCCCGCTCCCCAGCTCCTCTCAGGCTCAGACCGCCGGCGGGGGCCAGGGCCAGGCCCCAACCCCCGGTGCCCGGTGCCGCCGCTCACACTTAGCGCCCTCGGGGACGTGGACGAGCAGATCGCCACCGCCGGGGGGGGACTCGGTGGAGGAGCTCTCCAGGCGCTGGTACTGCGTCTCGAAGTGGGCCATGGCGGGGCCCCCCGCCGCCGCCACCGGCCCCGGCCCGGCCCCGGCCCCGGCCCGGCCCGGCCCGCTCGGCCCCCACCCCTCGACTGGCGGCCGCGCCGCCCAATGGCAGTCGAGGGGCGGGACGGGGGACGGCCAATGGGAAGGCGGGAGGGCGGGAGGCCGAGCTGAGCCTAGCGGCAGCCCGTAAACAAAGAGGATGTGACGTACATCAGCTGAGTGGCACTTCCGGGCTGGGGCGGCAGTGGCTACATGTGAGTGACGGGGCGCGCGCCCCCATTACCGGCGGGAGGCATCATGGGGGCGTAGCAGTTTCGGGCGGGGGTTACGGCTGGACAGGGGGAATTCCGGGGATAATGGCCCCGGTGGACTAACGGCGTGGGGGGGGTAGGGGTCCCTGGGGCAGCGGCCGCGGGAGGGTCCCAGCCGTAGGGAGGGCTCGGTCGGGGGGTGGGCCTGTGGTGCGGGAACCCCCGTGGCAGGCGGGGAGAGGGACCCCGGGGAGGGGCGGGGACCCGCCCGGTCACCGGCATGTGGTTCCCGCTGCCCCCGGGGCCAGGCCTGCCGCTCAGGCGCTGTTCCCTCCCCTGGGAGCAGGGGCGATGCCGACCCCGGAGAGCAGGTCGGTTTTCGAGGCCGCCCAGGATCCCGTCCTCCTGCACGGGCTGACCCTCGTCACCGGAGTTGCTGCGGATTCGTGGGCCACCGAGCCGGCGCCTGTGAGCCACGGTATGTTGGAGCTCCACGGTGGCTGCGGGGAGTTATTTGGCCAAGCTCATGTCTGCCAGCCCCAAGCCACCAAGAAGGAGCTCTATCCCCAACACAGCTTGAGTGATTGCCCTGGGGGTTGGCTGTGGGAGCTGCCTGGTGGGTGGGTAAATGGGCTTTCCTCGGTGTCACCCCAAGGTCCCCGAAGTTCTTTTTACAGCCATAGGGCTGTTTGGGTGGCTGAGAAGAGACCCAGGAGGCCCCGCTCCTTGCGGTGCAGCCTGGGGAGCTGCCTGTGCCCACGCCTTTCTTCTTCTTCCAGAGAAACCTGCAGCCACCAGCAGTGAGGAGAAGCCCCATGGGGTCCCTGAGGTGCCGGAGCGGATGTGCTGCTTGACCTGCGGGCAGGTGTTTGGCAGCCGGGAGGAGCAGGTGAATGGGTCTAGCACAGCCCTGCTGCGGAGGCTCAGCCCCAGTGTGGTGCAGCCCAGTGCTGGTTGCTTCCTGGAGCTCAACTGCCTACGTCCTCTTGGGATCTGGCACTCAGACTCTGTATATTATCACTTTAAATGTTATTTACTGGAGGTAAATGGTACCTGCAGCACAGGTCTGCTCCTGTTCAGGTTAACTGTTACATGACTAACTCCTTAACGTACCTGTCTTCCAGTCAGGATCACTGCAGGGTCCTGGCATGAGTTTAGCCCTTGGAGTCTTGTCACCTCAGGGCCTTTGGTGGTGGGGGTTTCCATGGGCCACCAAGACCTTGCTGGCTCATACCTCTTTGCTCCACAGACTGAGCACTACCGTCTTGACTGGCACCGCTTCAACCTGAAGCAGCGACTCCGGGGGCGCCGGACACTGCCGGTAGAAGTGTTTGAGGAGAAGACCCGTGCAGGTGAGGAACAAGGCTGCCCCCAGCAGAACCCAGAGGCTCTCGGTGGCCTCGCTAGGGCTGTTCTGTGCAGCGATGAAGCCCCTGGCTACCTCTGTGAGCTCAGGGTCCCTTTATTCTGCCCCTGTAGGGTCTTCTGGGGGTCCAGCCCTACTCCTGAGCCTTGCTCACTTGTTATGGAGAGAAAAGGGTATTCTACCTGAGCCCCTGCCTAGGCATACCTGGGGGTCCAGACCCCCAAACCCCTAGCTCCCCAGCCCCCTTGTGATATGTAGGGTATTGGACAGGACATTTTGGGGACCATGGGCTAGCCCTTGGAGTCACCTGCAAAGTTTTGGGCAGGCCTTTGGTTAATCTTTGCCCTGCTCCACTGCTTAATTTTCTTTCTCTTGCAGGTGATGTTTCCAGCATCTCAGGGTCTGATTCAGAGAGCTCTGATACAAGCAGTGAGTCGGAGTTACTGCCCCCTGCCAGTGACAGCCCCGAGACCCCCCTGGTCCCCCGCTCCCACAAGGTGCTGCTCCGCAATGCGAAGGGCCAGCTCATCTCTGCCTACCGCTGCGTGCTGTGCACCAGGAAGGCAAGTCACAGCCCAGCTTGTTGGGAGAGGGACCTCAGAGGAGGTGGATGGCACTGGGGTGTAGACATCTGCCTGACAGTCCCCTTACGTCCCAATGTGGGAAGGGTTGTCTCTGGTGCCAGGTCAGAGCCCCAGGCTTGCTGGTGGCCTGATTTTTAGTTCTTCAGTGTTCCCAGAGACCTGCTTCAGGAGCCAGCAGAGGGTGGGTGTCTGTCCTGGGGGACAGCAAGAGATTACAAGGTGACCCTGTGGGTGCTAGCAAGGTTGTCTGGGTCTCAGGGTGGCATCAAGGAGCCAGTGGAGCTGACAGCATCACTGCAGAACCTCGATGCGAACACATGTTGGGTTGTGCTGATGATGGGCGGCGGGCACTTCGCAGGAGCTGTGTTCCGGGGGTGAGTACAGGGGGACAGAGCTGGGGGTTGCTGTTCTGGGCATGGTCAAATGGGGCTAGGCGTTGGATGGCCATCCCCTCCCTACTCCTCCATCACAGTGCTTACCACACCCTGGGCACCCACAGCTCCTAGTCTTTGTTTGAGAGTTGGCTAAGCCCAGTTGCGCTGCAAGAGAAGTATTAATCTTTCGGGCCCCAGGGGCAAGCCACAAGTTCCTAGGACCCCAGAGGACATCACCTCACCTCCTCTCCATACATGACGCCCTGTTGCTCATGCCTGCCCCTCTCTGCAGCCCCCAGGTGCAGGAGCACAAGACCTTCCACCGCTACACGGTGCGAGCCCGGCGGGGCACATCCCAGGGCCTACGGGATGCTCAGACCCCAGGATCAGCACCCAGGTCAGCCGGAGCCTCCTTGCGGCGTTACAATGAGGCTGCACTGCTCAAGGTGAGGACACACCACAGCACTGGGCTCTCGGCAGGGAGACATGGTCATGGCTGGCTCCATGAGGTGGTACCACACTGCTGCTGGATGGCATGGGTGGCATGTGAGCTCTGGAAGGGGTCAGGGCCCAGTTGAGGCTGCTCTGTCCTGGGTTTGTCCCTGCTCCGGAGCTACCTGTGCCCACACAGTGTGCTTGGGATCCCATAGTGCCTCCCTTTCCTCACCAGGATATTCAGGACCTGCTGGCAGCCTGGGCACAGCACCTGAATGAAGCTCAGCGCATCTTCCTCCGGGCCCCTCGTCATAACCGTGCGCTGCTCTTTGGTGGCAGGAACCCACCCCTCAGCCGGGGTGACCCTCGCATCTGCCACATCCCCCTCAGCACCCGCAGGGCCACCCTGCGAGAGGTGCTGCGAGTCCACGCCACACTGGCCAGCCTGCTGGTGTATGGTAGGTCAGACCAGCCCCGGTGTTTGTGGGTCAGAGCAGGTGGGGTGATGTGGTCCCTTGTGCATTAGGGCATGCTGCACTATGGGGTGGAGGTGCTAGCTCTCCAACCCTCAATCCCTGGAGACATGGGGTGCTCCCTGTCCCCAGGCAATGACAGGAGCACCCTTGCTGTCCAGGGAAGGACACACCACTGGCAGACATCACTGGATCCCCCCAGAAGGCCTGGCAGAAGAGGCAGCAGAAAGCAGAGATGGATCCCCCACAGGAGGACACAAGTGGTGAGTTGAGCTATGGAGGGAGACAGGACTCTGAGCAAGCAGAGTGGTCTGGTATTATGGCACAGGACCAGATTTGTAGCCTTGTGACAAGGCCTGGCACCACAGCAGGATTCTGTGGAGTGTGGCCTCATGCTATGCAGGAGAAGGGCAGGGTGTGCTTGGCTGAGAGCTGCGAGTGATTTGTACTGTGTGTGGGGCCTCAGCCCCTGTTTTATCACCCGCCTCAGTCCCAGAGGAGGAGGAGGAAGAGGAGGAAAGCCCTGCAGGGGAGCTGGAGACTGTGGAAGTGACACTAGGGACCTTGGACCTCCGGGAGTTTGAAGTGATGCCTAAGCGAAACCGCAAAAAGAGGAAGAAGAGGGACAAGAAGGTGGAAAAAGGTGAGGGGGAAGAACTGACTGGAACAGTGTAGGAAGGCACTGGAGGAGGGACCACCGTGGCTGCACTGCGGGCTGGCCCTGGCCCTCTTCCTCACCATGTGCTCCCTGTGCAGGGCCTTGTGCCGAAGAGATGGGTTGCCGTGGTACTCAGGATGGGCAGCCTGGCCTGGAGCTGGTGACGGAGCTGCAGGGGGAGGCTGAAGGTGAGCCCTTTCCCTGGGACAATGGAGGTAAGTGGGGTCGGGAGCTGGGCTGGGTGGATGTCTGCCCCATTTGCTGGTGTCTTTGCAGCATGTTGTGAAGAGCATGTTGTCAGGCATGTGCCCAGAGCAGCTGGGTGTGGGACGGCTGTAGTGCAGCCACATGCCTTTGAGTGAGCCGTGTGTTCGGAATGGTAGCTCTGAGATGGGGGGCAGGCAGCACCTGGCTAAGCCAGGTGTTTTGGGGGGTATTGGAGTGGGTCTTATCTTGGGAGAGGGCTTAGCTGCTGCCCACAGTGCCCAGCAATGCCATGGCACATTGTCGCACACTCTGAAGGTGCTGGAGATCCTGCAGTGCCCAAATCCAGCTAACAGGACAATGGTTTAACTGTGCTGTATGTGTTTCCTAGTCAGACCAGAGTACTGCTCTGCCCAGGGAACCATCAGACTCCCCTCCTGTTCTTCCCTCATAGGAGACCCTCAGACCCAGCTCCGCGATGCCCTGTTCACCGCCTGCAAAACGGGGAATGTGGGGATGCTGCGGCACCTCCTGGGTGTGCCAGAGAGTGGGGGCCTGCCGAGGAACAGCAAGGATGGGGAGGGCACGCAGCCCCTGGATATGACCCACTCCCTGCTCAACCAGCCTGTGGACGAGCACAGCTGCACCCTGCTTCACGTGGCAGCACGGGCAGGGAAGGCTGAGGCTGTGTGCCTGCTGCTGGAGGCGGGGGCGGACCCTGCCCTCAGGTATGGCTGCAGGGCGCCCAGTGATTGACAAGCACAGCCCCACTGTGGGAGCCCAGCAACTCCCTCCTGTCTCAGCCACGGGAGACTGGTGCCAGCCTTGTCCCGGAACAGCCGGGGTTGGTCTCTACCAGCTAGGACATCTGGGTTTGTTACGGGAGACCTAAAAGCTGAACCACCATTCTCTCTGCCTGCCCCAAAGTGCTCCCAGGTTTATTGGTAGGCAGTTCAGAGGGTAAGGATGAGACCACCCTTTGCCAGGGCATTTGAGATGCAAGAAGGGGAGGATTTGAGGGATTCTGATCTAGGGATAAGCAACTTTCCTCTCCTTGGCTGTGATACCCTGGCATGCAGTACCCGTAGCACACCTCTGGGCTCACAGTCCAGTGGGACACAGGCAGTAAGATGGCAGGGTGAGCTGGTCTTCCTTGTCTCACAGAGACAGGCAGGAAAGGACCCCCTACTGTGTCTCTGCTGACAAACTGACCCGCAACGCCTTCCGCAAGTTCATGGTGGACCATCCAGACAAGTACGACTACAGCCGTGCCAAGGTGGGTGCCTGCCGTCTGCCCTTGCCTTCTGGGGGATGGGGGACCCCAGAGCAAAGTGCATTTCGTCTGTCTATGCTGTTGCCCCTGGCTCAGTGGGAGATGCTGATTGCCCTCTGCCCCCAGGTGCCAGGGCCCCTCACGCAGGAGATGGAGGCCAAGAAGCTGGAGAAGAAGCGGGCACAGAAAGCCCAGCGGAAGCAGCGGGAGCAGGCGAAGCGGGAGGAGCAGCAACGCTGGGAGCAGGAGCAGGGAGAAAAGCAGCGATTCGCAGCCCTGTCCGACAGGGAGAAGGTGAGGCCGTGCATGGGGAAAGGGATCCAGCCTGTCTGGGGCAGTGCCAGTGCAGTGGGTTCTGGGCACAGCAGCTCCCAGGGGCTGGGAGGGGCTGAGCCATCTCTCTGCTCCCCAGAGGGCCCTGGCTGCCGAGCGGAGGCTGGCTGCACAGCTGCACGACACCGGCACAACTCTTACCAACATCAGGTAACAGCCCCAGCAGCAGAGCTCTGCAGACGCACTCTCCCATGTCAGCTCAGCTGTTCCCTGCCCTTCTTGCTCCAGTTCTCATTTCCAGTCTAAAGCTATTCCTGTCCACTCGATTCCCAGCAGTGCCTGTCTAAAAGCTTTCTCTCTCTCTTCCCCTGCCGCCCTGAAATACTTTGGAAAGGACAACTTGGTCCACTTGCAGCCAGACCTATGGCAAGCCCATCCCCCAGCTGCTCCTGTGCCCCTGACCCTGCATCCCACATCCCTTCCTTATGCCACCCCACAGGCAGCCAGCCTTGCCCGTGCTGATTTGGGCAGGGGCTTTTTAACCCCCCATGGAGCCAAATTCCCTGTGTTCCTCCTGCCTCGAAGTGCATCACCCCATGCAGCTCCTAGGAGCACGTCCTGGCCAGGCTGCTGGGTGAGCCCTGTAGGACCACAGGAGCCTCATGCTGCTGCTGTCTTATGTTACAGCCCAGGCAACGAATTCCCTCTGCTCCTCTAACCCTCTTGCAAGTGTACCCTGCACTCAGGGCTACCTCTGCTCTTTCCTGCAGCCGCTGCTGGCATTGTGGAGAGTCCCTGCTGGGCCGGATCCCTTTCCATTACCTCGACTTCTCCTTCTGCTCCACGGCCTGCCTGCAAACCCACCGCCGGGCCCGAGCCAGCCACACGTAAGGCTGGGGACTGCTGCCACCTGCCAAGGATCAATGTGGTGGAGATACGGCTGAGCACTGGCTATGCAGTGAGGGAGAGCCTGTGGAGCAGCGCTGGTTGGAGGGAGATGTTGTTCTCAGGAGCAACTCTGGCAAGGCTCAGGGCAAGAATGTCACTCTGTGTGGTGACTCTGGGGACACTACAACCGCGAAGTCCCTACGTACTAGTGTGAGGAGTTGGGACTGCTCCGTGGCCCAGCTGCAGCTTGGGGTGTCTTGCTGCTGGCTTTTCTCATGGCTACCTCGTAGGCTGCTGCCCATGGCTGTGGGACAGATCCTGACATATCCAGACCCTGCAGTCCTGAGGTACCTGCAGCTGTGCTTGTGGGCACCCTCTGGGCTGCGCTTTGCCCTCTCCTCTCCCGGATACCATCGGTGTTTCAGCCATATCATGTTAGGAACTACCTCCTCTGTCTGTGTTGTCAGTAAAGAGGTGCCTTGACCCCCTAGGCGTGGGGGGGTGTCACCATGAGCACTGGAATGATTTGGGGTTAACGTGCAAAACAAGATCCATTCTGAGCCCCTTTTTCTTTAGCACAGACCCTGCCTGGCTCTGGATGTCCATGCCAGGACATGCGTCCCTTTCCTGGGGCCCTGCAGCCCCTGTGCTTTATGAACCCCCTGCCACCTCCCAGCAAGAAGCGATGCCAGTGCCCGGCAGCCCTGCATTTATTCTGTGGCCTCAGTGCTATGGCTGAGGGTCCTGTTGAAAAGGGGTCGGTCGACAAAGAGCAGGGAGGGGGCAAGGGGTGCCCCCTCTAGCTCCAGCACTGTGATGTTGTTGGGGTGGCCAACATGCAGCACTGAGCCGGGCACAAAGAGGGTCTGCTGAGGTCCGCGGCAGGGCCAGTACCGGCCCAGGTTGAAGCCATTTATCCACAGCTGGCCCTGGAAAATGGAGATGGGACTGAGCTCTGTCCCTCCACCTTCACCCCTTCTCCTAGGTACGTACCACCTTACCTTGCTCCAACCTGGGAACTTCACAAAGGTGTCCCAGGCAATGCCAGGGGTCTCGAAGGTCCCAGTGTAGAAGGCTGGCCCTGCTCTGCCCCTGCTGCTTGATTTTGGCAGGGCAGTGTGGGGCCAGCCCTGCTGAATTGCAGTGTCTATGGCCAGTGGGTAGATGAGCCAGTTGCTGAGAGTGATGGAGTCCAAGGAGAGGTTCCCCAGCAAGCCCTGAGAAAGGAAAGGAAAAATGAGGCAGCAGGGTCTGCCAGAGGCAGGGCTGTGCTTGGCTTCCCCAGGGCATGTCCCCCTCACAGCAGTGAAGGTGGGATGGGATCCTCTTCAAGGGGCTGCACTGCTGTGCTGGTCTCACAGCCAGATCCTGGTCCTGGCAGGTTTGCCAGGGGATGGTGTGAGATTAATCAGGGAGCAGGGCTGGCGGTGGCCCCGCTGTGGCTGGGGTGGCAGGAGAGGGGGTGTTTGGCCACATGGGTGGCCAGGCCATCCCCTCAGGAACACCAGGGCCCTCTCCCCTCACCTTGAAGTCACTGACGTTGGCCCCAAAGCTGATCCTGCCCATGTTCTCCAGGAGCACATCCAGAGTGTCCCCTGCCTTGCCCGTCACGTGCAGTGTTGTCTGCCCATCCCGTTCCAGTGTCCCCCGGTACTCCTGCAGCCACAGGATCAGCACTGCCACCCAGTGCCCAGATCCCACTGCCCCAAACACTGCCGGCAGCCTGCCAGCATAGCACCCCACAGCCTGCCCCCCACCCCGAGCTGGCCCAGGGCTGCCCCCTACCCTCCAAAGGGGCAAATTCCAGCCAGGGGGCTACCCCACAAGGGCTCAGTGTGGTTCTCAGCACCCTCGCTGTCCCCGAGACCCGGGCATGGCACAGCCCTGCTGACAGCGGGTCCTGCAGCCCTCCCCGAGCGCTGAGCCAGGGACAGGTGTGCTCCCACAGCCTCACCTGCCGCAGCATCACGTAGCCGCGGTCGCAGATGCTGTGGGGAGGAGCCCCCAGTGTGGCTGGGTCCAGGACATCCCGGGGCAGCTGTGTGCGGTACACCACAAAGCCATGGGCCTGCAGGACACAGCAGAGTGGCACAGAGAGGGAAATGGGGCTGGAGACAGCTCTGCTCCTCCACTCCAAAGTCAGGGCAGGGCAGACAAGCGTCTCCCCCAGTGTCCCCCACTGCACCCAGCCCCTCACCTGCTTTATGGCCTCAAAGGTGAGGGGGAACTGGCTCTGGATGGGGCCGGAGGGGCACAGCACATCCAAAACATCCAAGAGGTCGGCATACTGCAAAGAGGGGGGGATGTGGCCAGGGCAGCCGGGCACTGCCAGGCAGGGACAGCACAGCCCTCGGGGCAGGCACTCACCTTCTGCAGGGCCACCCAGCCATAGGCGTACTTGGGGGTGGCAGGTGGCATCGGACCAACTGGCAGGGGCTGGAACTGAACAGCAAACTGTCAGCAGAGCAAGCAGGGAGATGTCCCCTGCCCTGCCAGGTCCCTCTGTGTCCCCCCTCTTCCCTGGCACAGGCAGGGGTGCCCAGTACTGTTCCCCTCCTCCTGCCAGGCTCAACACCTTGCTGATGACCGTGCGGATGGCAAACAGCTTCTCAGTGGAGTCTCCCACCTCTGAGAGGGGAGCATCATAGTCATAGCTGGTGGTTACTGGTTTGTACTGGTCCTTGAAGTCAGCACCTGGCCGGGGAAGCGATGGAAGCTGGAGGAAAGGGCTCTGGCAGAGCCCAGGGCATGGAACCCAGCCCCAGGCTGGCTGCAATGCAATGGGACGGTATGACCCAGAACCGAGAACCCCTGCCCGTGGACAAAAGGAGTCCCAGGGAGTGTCAAGCTTGGGTTCGGGGTCTCTTGGGTATGTATCAGCCTGCCCTGTGGGACAGAACAGGAGCCTGAAGCAAGCTCCTCAGGGATGGCCACGGAAAGCCCCCCAGCCCCACAGTGTGCCCCCGCTCCTTAGGACAGGGCCCTACTCACCACTCCAATAGGCGAAGTTCGTTCCCCCATGGAACATGTACCTACAGGACACCCCAGAGAGCCCTGTCAGCACCCCCACAAACCTGGCAGGGTCTTCACCAGGTGCTGCCCCCTCCCTGCTGTCCCCGCACTCCCAGCTCTGCCTGCTTCCCCCTGCCCAAGACCCGCAGGACGAAGGGGAGTGGTGATGCCCACTCCAATGCTGGCAGGTGGGAGGGCATCGCCCCCCCCCTCTTTTCCTCCCCCCAGGCTGTGCCCCCTTCCAGCTCACTACTTGCATGTTGATGCTGGCTCCAAGCTGCAGCATGTCCTCCAGCCCCCGGGCCACCTGTGCTGAGCTGGTGCTGGCGTGAGCCTCCCCCCAGTAGTCCAGCCAGCCTGTGTAGTACTCAGAGTTCACCTGGGGGAGAAAGTGACACTCAGAGTGTCACCTGCACAGAGCTGGGGCTCATGGCACCCCTCTTGTCAGCCACAACCCCCCTGCTCACCTGCAGCCTGGCTCCAGCACCCCTCTTTGCCTCATCCCCCCCAGCCCCTCTGCCTCCCCAAAGCCATCACAGGTCATTCCCCTCTCCCCCACCACCATGCCAAACTCACCAGGGGCCCCTTTGGCTCGACGCGGCGCTGGGCACCAAAGGCCTCCGTCACGTTGGAGCCTGCAGAGGTGGTGGGAGGGAGGTTGGAGCAGGATGGAGCTGGGACCCTCATCCCCTCTCCTCCTTCCCCAAAGGGGTACCTGGCCCGAAGTCGATGGTGGCGTAGAGCCCCTGCAGTGTGCCGCAGCGCAGCTCCTCCACCCCCGTGCTGTCAGTGGTGAAGAGCAGCACCTCGGTCCCCAGCAGCGCCCGGAAGGAGCCCAGCAGGTGCCGCAGATACTCGTAGTCACAGGCGTAGTAGCTCCCATATTCATTCTCCACCTGCGAGCCGGGCAGGGGCCGGCACCCAGCGTGCACATGGCAGGGCTGCAGCCAGGTCCTGCCGCGCACTGGGGTGAGCACCCACCTCTCCCCTTCCCTCCCAACATCATTAGACATCATGACAGCCCCCAGGTGCATCCCAAGACTGACCTTCCAGCCCCGCTATGACCTCCAGCTCTGTCAGTGTCCCACAAACCACAAGCAGAGTGATGGCAGGTACCCCAGAGTCCCAGCCCTTGGATTTAAACTCAGGTCCAGAGTTTGGGAGGGATTTATCTAAGAGCTGTGCCAGATGAGGGCATGGTGTAGTGGGTACAGGTGGCTTTTTGGGGCATGTCCAAACATGATCCAGAGCAGGGCAGGGGGCTGGGTCCCACAGCACCCTACCTGCACGCTGATAATGTTGCCCCCATTCTGGTAGAGACGTGGCTTGATCTTGGGTAGCAGGACATGGAGCCAGGAGTCCACAGCAGCCAGGTAGGCTGGGGAGGGAGAGGACAGCTCAGCTTGGCCACAGCATCCACCCCAGCCCACCCACAGCTAGCCCTGCCAGGAGGAAGATGGAGGAGATGGGGCAATGCCGAGTGTGATGAGGAAGCAGAGGTGGAGAACAAACTACAGCGCTCGCAAAAGACGGAGAAGAGGTTGGGAGAGACCATGCAGCGGGGCTGGCAGGTGCATGGAAAGACACTGGCATGCTGGGGCTGGCACCAGGTTGTAAGGACATGGTGGCCAGAGCCCCGTGCCAAGGCTCACCGGGGTCGGAGGAGCGCAGGACGATGTCTGGTTTCCACAGCAGCCAGGCGGGCAGCCCACCCTGGAGAAACAAGCACAGGAGAGAGGGAGGCAGAGGAACCATGCAGTAGCCCAGGCTGGCACACAGCCGAAACCTGGCCAGCGCAATGCCAATGCTCGGTGCCAGAGTAGCATGTGCCCCGCGAGGCGGCAGCCTGGGCATGGCTGGCATGGCACCAGGGTCAGCGTGCCAGCCAGAAGTGCCAACCTCACTGTGCCCTTCCCAGGCCACCTTTCACCCCTCCATGCCGAGCCTGGGGGAGGAGCTGGGGCTCACCATCTCCCACTCCGCACAGATGTAGGGTCCCGGCCGCAAGATCACCAGAAGTCCCAGCTCGGCTGTCAGGTCCAGGAAGGCTTCCACATCCCGGTCCCCAGCAAAGTCATAAACCCCTGGCAGTGGCTCGTGGTAGTTCCAGGGGACATAGCTGGGGTGAGAGGGGAGATCAGCACACAGGGGCTAAGGGCACCCCAGCATGAGTGGGAACCATCCCACAGGCTGGTCCCTCTGCTCCTGGGAACTGGTCTCCAGCCTGGGCTGAGGATGGCAACCAGGGTTCAACTGGGACTAGCCCAGGCTCATGCTTGTGTCTGGCAGGGGTGTCCTGGGGGTCCCAGTCAGCCCAGTGCAAGGGCTGGTCCCCACTGCCCTGTGATAAGACAACACCCTTGCCTCTCTCCCTACTCCGGGGACCCCAGAGACCCTGAGGGGCTGCGGTGGCTGTGGTCTCTGTGCCATCAGGTCTGTCCCCATTGCTTACACCTGCACGGCGCTGAGGCCGCTCATGTACATCTTGAGGAGCCGGTCCCTCCAGGCGGGGCGCGGGACGCGGGCGTAGTGGATGCTGCCCGAGATGTAGCGGAAAGGGGCACCATCCTTACGGAAACAATCCTCCTCATAATCCAGCTGGAAGGAGCGTGCCGGGGGGGAGGCCTGTGGGAGAGGGGCAGTGCTGGGGTCTGCAGACCCTCCCCAAGCCCACCCACCCCCTCCCACACTCCCTGGGACAGGGACTGATGGGAGCTGGTTCCTGGGGGGGACCCTCTCCATCCTCAGTGCAGGGACGAGGCAGGTACCATGCTGTCCCGGGAGAGCAGGAGGAACAAGCAGGGCAGCTGCTTAATGCCCACCCCCCTCGCTAATCAAACACCCTGTGGCTGAGCTGGTGGCATTTTGGGGGACGGGTGCCCGGAGGGCAGGCAGGGAGCTGGGAGTGCAAGGGGGACATTGGGGTGGGACATGGGCTGCAGGAGAAGGGAGCCATAGCAGGAAGAGCAAGGACACGCGGAAGGAAAGCAAGGCAGATCCCGGAACTGTCCCACTGGATCCCTGGCAGCTCAGCACCATGCATTTCTCCCAAACTTCCCACCCATGCTCGCTGACCTGCGTGTGCAGGAGCCCCACTACCAGCAGCAGGGCGAGAGCTGGCAGCCCCATCCTCGCTGGGAGCTCGGCAGGCCCGGGGTGGGGGACAAAGAGGGACGTGGACACCACCATCACATGATCCTTCTCCGCCAGCGCCAGGCGCTTCCTCCAGGTCCTAAGTGCAGACAGCTGGAACAGCAGCACAGCTGCAGGGGGGAGCGTGGGATAGTGGGTGTGCGGCTCTGGCCCCCCATGCGCAGTCCAGCCATCCCTCACTCCCCTCAAAGCCCACCCAGCACAGGGCATGGGCAGCACACCACCACCCAAGCCAGCTCCAGCCAGCGGACACATCCTCGGTGCCCCCCGGGTGGTGGGTGACACACGTGAGCGGACGCAGAGCCTCATAGAAGTGCCACCACCAGACAAAATGCCTTCGAGGGAACTCAGCCCACTTGTTTCATCAGAGAGGTGATGATGAGACACCCCGGTTATACCTCCATAGTGAGCGATGCTGCTATTGGAAAACGTCCCAGGACCGAGGGCTGGAGCCTGATGACAAGAGTTGGGTGACAGGGGTGTCGGGGACGTGCCGCAGGGCAGTGTGAGGAGGTGATGCCCTCGAGGACGAGCCCTGCTGGGCCGGCTTTGCCACCTCTGTCCCCTGCCCCGCCGGGGTTCGGGGCTCGGCTCACCGGGGCCACCTCCGGGGAGCGGCGGGGCTGCGGGCTGCCGCTACCACCGCCACCGCTCGCAACCGGGGGTGGTGGTGCCACCGCGCCGGCGACACCGCGTTCCACCGCGGTCACAACGCGGGACGAGCCCGGGGCTCGGCGCTGCACATCCCCCCGTCCCCCCCCGCAGCCCGCCCGCTCCGGAGGAGGGACCGTGAGATCCTCGCCGCGGCGGCACCTGGGATCGGCAAAAGGCTGCAGCGCCCCGCCCGGTAGGTGACGCGACGGGTGACGCAATGGGTGACGCGCGGCGGCGGGCGATGACGGGAGTGGGCGATGGGGCAGGCGCTGTGCGTCTGCTCTCGCGGCACCATCAGCCTGGGGGGCGTGCGGTACCTCCTGCTCCACCGCCTGGCAGAGGGGTCCGTGGGGAGGCTGGGGCACGGGGGGAGCTCGGGCGGGGGGTCCACGGGCACGGGGGGGATGCTCGGGCACGGGGGGGATGCTTGGGCATGAGGGGTGCTCGGGTATGGGGGGGATGCTCGGGCACAGGGGGTGCTCGGGCATGGGGGGGGATGCTCGGGCATGGGGGGTGCTTGTGCGTGCAGGGGGTGCTCGGGCATGGGGGGAACGCTCGGTCATGAAGGGGATGCTCAGGCAGGGGCCTGCTTGTGCATAGCGGGATGCTCAGGCATGGAGGTGATGCTCAGGCATGGAGAGTACTCGGGCATAATGGGTGCTTGTGCATGGGGGTATGTTTGGGCGTGGGGGTGATGCTCAGGCATAGGGGATGTTCGGGCACGGGGTGGGGGGGTGCTTGGGCATGGGGGTGATGCTCAGGCATAGGGGATGCTCAGGCATGGGGCAGTATGCTTGGGTGTGTGAGATATTTGGGCATGGTGGGGAGATGCTTGAGCACAGGTGGTGTTTGGGTATGGGGGAGATGCTTGAAAATAGGATGTGCTTGTGCATGGAGGGGGATTGTCATGCTGGGTGGCAGGGTTGAGTCATGCCCAGGAGTGGGTGCTTGGACCCATGGGTGTGAGGGTGATTAGGCCAGTGGGGTTGTTCATGCAGAGGGGGGGACGCTTTGGGTGCCTGGCAGGTGCCCCCAAGGTGGGGGGAACATGCATGTCTGGGGAGTTCCCGTGGAGAGGGGTGCAGGCACCTGCTGCCTCCTGCCCCGCTCTCCTGGGTGCTCACAGTTGAGGCCGGGCACAAGGCCCTGATGTGGGGGGTGTCCCTAGCAGTGGGACACCCAGCTCATACCGCGCTCGGCTCCTCACAGGGGCTTCAGCTACGTGGACCTGGTGGAGGGGCTGCGGGACGGGCGCTTCTATGCCCTGAAGCGCATCCTGTGCCATGACAAGGAGGACCGCCAGGCCGCCCTGCACGAGGTGGAGATGCACGGCCTCTTCGACCACCCCAACATCCTGCGTCTGGTGGCCCACTGCATGGTGGAGAAGGGCGCCAAGCATGAAGCCTGGCTCCTCCTGCCCTACGTGAAGGTGAGGGGGGGCTCCCCTGGCTGCCCCCACCCACTTGCCACCAAGAGCGGCAGTGCTGACCGGCTGCTTGCATTTTCCAGGGGGGGACCCTCTGGAGAGAGGTGGAAGCACTGAGAGAGAAAGGGACCTTCATGCCAGAGCAGCGGATCCTCCTCATCCTCCATGGCATCTGCCGCGGGCTGCAAGCCATCCACAGCAAAGGCTACGCACACAGGTGTGGGGCTGGCAGCCCCAGTTGAGGGGGGGTTGGCAGGGGGCCCAGCAGGTGCTCAGTGATGTCCATCCCTGCAGGGACCTCAAGCCCACCAATGTGCTGCTGGATGAGGATGACCGGCCTGTGCTGATGGACCTGGGCTCCATGAACCACGCTCGCATCGAAGTCAACAGTTCTCAAAAGGCCATGGCCGTGCAGGTGGGTGCCCTGTGACATCACCCCACCAGCCCATCCCTGCCCGGACCCCTTCTTCCCTACCCTCACCCTCCTCTCTGCAGGACTGGGCTGCCCAGCGCTGCACCATCTCCTACCGTGCCCCTGAGCTCTTCACGGTGCCCAGCCAGTGTGTCATAGACGAGCGCACAGATATCTGGGTAAGGTTCTGTCCCCTCATCCCCTGTCCCACCACCACAGGTCTGCTCTGACACCCCCCCCACGCTTCAGTCCCTAGGCTGTGTACTCTACTGCATGATGTTTGGGGAGGGCCCCTACGATGCCATCTTCCAGAAGGGCGACAGCGTGGCTCTGGCAGTGCAGAACCCCATCGTTGTGCCCCCCACGACCAGGTGAGGCACTGGGGAGGCTCACCCTGCTCCCAGGCAGCCCCCTGGATCTTGTGCACCAGGCAGACCCCCCCCTCCCCTCGCTGTCTTTCCTCCAGGTACTCAGCTGCCTTGCAGTGCCTGCTCTCCTCCTTGATGACGCTGAACCCCCAGGAGCGACCCAGCATAAATGATGTCCTCCACCAGCTGGAGGGGCTGCAACCAGCACCGCCGGGCCAGGACACCACACAGATCTGAGCCCGTCCCACCCCACAGCGGCAATGTGACCCAAGGATGAGCTGGGGAAGAGCGGCTGCCCTCGTCCCTGCTCCCCCATGGAGCTGTTGTGGAGAAGATGGATGCGCTTGGGGGAGAGCTGCTGCTCTGTGCCAGAGGCGTGTTGGGTTTGGAGTGGTCTGTGCCCTGTGTGCTGCTGCCTGGGACTTGGTCTGTGCCCCAGGACTGTGGAAGTGTGACCTGCTGCTAAACACGGGGCCCTCGCTGGCTGCTGCCTCCCCCGGGGGTTGCAGAGGACGATGCTGTGGGGACCCCCCCACCCCGGGTGATGGCAACCACAGCCTCATAGCTCTGCGCCCCAGGAGGGTTGCTCCTGACCAGGGCAGAGCTGTAGTCCGGGTCCTGGTGCGGTGCTGGAGCAAAGCCGGGGGTCCCCACACCCTCTCCGCCACTGCTCTCGGCACCGATGTTGCCTTGTGTTTGGAGTAAAAGATGTTCTTGAGGAGGTGTGGATGCGTCCCTGTCTGTGGGGAGTGGGTCCGGCCAGCACACGGGGAGAAGGGGGCATGCTGTCTGGGTCGAGCAGCCAAGCGTTGCTGGAGGGGACCGCAGCTGGGGGGGGGGGGCAGTGGCGCAGCTGGAGCATAAGCAATAAGCTGGGAAAGTTAACCCCTGGCCCTGGTGGGCTCCCGCTGGGAGTTAAAACAACTCTGCAGCTGGAGCCACGCACCACTGTTCGGAGCCTCCGGGGCTGGGCGCTGCGGGACGGGGCTCAGCACAGCACAGGCAGGCAGGCAGAGGCAGAGATACAGGCAGAACTTCTCAGCTGCCCAAGGAGAGGAAGGTGGATGCTCAGGCTGGGGAGCTACCAGAGGTTGGGAGGCAGGAGCAGCAGCCCTGCTGTGGTGGGGGCGAGCAGAGCCTCGGGACAGCACAGCCACCCTTGGCTGGGGAGGCTGACTGGGACATGCAGCGGTTGGGCTGCCCGGGAGTGGGACGGTGGTGGGGTGTAAAAAAAAGAGATGCAGACAAACGGTTTCACAGGGAGCGTTCCCTTCCTTTAATCCTCTCACCACAACACAGCAGAAAAGCAGCCGCAGGGGTTCATGCCGCGTTGGATGCCCTCGCGGGGCGCACCCGCTGCACAGCAGAGCCGGGCATGCCCCTTATCCCCACGCTGTGGCCACAGGGACGAGGTGCCAGGCTACTTTGTTGTTTTAACCACCACTCTCCTTAAGAGACGAGCCCACCTACCCTCTGGGCTGCATGTGGGGAGAAGTCCCAGCAGCTGCGGATTTTTTCCTGCTCAGGCTAAATCTGCTCCCATGGGCTCCAGGAGACAACGCAGGGCCATGTACCGCGGGGCCATGTACCACACAAGGAAGCGGTACCCACCCCTGGCTGGAGCAGCGAGTGGGGTGGGATGTGTGCCACGGCCCTGGGGGGTGGACCCAGGGGCTCTTACCTGCGTGGGGAGCAAGCCGGAGCTGGAGCGGAGCGCTGGGATGAAGCATAGCAGCACCAGCAGCAGAGCTGAAGCACTCACCACACACCTGACCTGGCAAGAAACCAATACAGCTGGGGGGTTAGTGGGAGACACGGAGGCTCTGAAATGGTTTATTACAAAGGGTTTCTGCAGGTAACACAGGGAAGGAGCGCCGTCTTTTTCGAGAGGCTTCTCTACTCCTCGCCTTCTTCTTCATCCTCGTAGGAGTCCAGGCCCACCTCCTCGTAATCCTTCTCCAGAGCAGCCATGTCTTCCCGTGCCTCAGAGAATTCCCCTTCCTCCATGCCCTCGCCCACATACCAGTGCACGAAGGCTCGCTTGGCGTACATCAGGTCGAACTTGTGGTCCAGGCGAGCCCAGGCCTCGGCGATGGCCGTGGTGTTGCTCAGCATGCAGACGGCGCGCTGCACCTTGGCCAGGTCTCCCCCCGGCACCACCGTGGGTGGCTGGTAGTTGATGCCCACCTTGAAGCCCGTGGGGCACCAGTCCACAAACTGGATGCTGCGCTTGGTCTTGATGGTGGCGATGGCAGCGTTGACGTCCTTGGGCACCACGTCCCCACGGTACAGCAGGCAGCAGGCCATGTACTTGCCGTGGCGAGGGTCACACTTCACCATCTGGTTGGCTGGCTCAAAGCAGGAGTTGGTGATCTCGGCCACTGACAGCTGCTCGTGATAAGCCTTCTCTGCGGAGATGACAGGGGCGTAGGTGGCCAGGGGGAAGTGGATGCGAGGGTAGGGCACCAGGTTGGTCTGGAACTCAGTCAGGTCAACATTCAGGGCCCCATCGAACCTTAGTGATGCTGTGATGGATGAGACTATCTGGCTGATGAGTCTGTTCAAGTTGGTGTAGGTTGGGCGTTCAATATCCAGGTTCCTGCGGCAGATGTCATAGATGGCCTCGTTGTCCACCATAAAGGCACAGTCTGAGTGCTCCAGGGTGGTGTGTGTGGTGAGGATGGAGTTGTAGGGCTCCACCACGGCAGTGGAGACCTGTGGCGCAGGGTAGATGGAGAACTCCAGCTTGGACTTCTTGCCGTAGTCAACAGATAGTCGCTCCATCAACAGCGAGGTAAAGCCAGACCCAGTTCCTCCTCCAAAGCTGTGAAACACGAGGAATCCCTGGAGACCTGTGCACTGGTCAGCCTGCAGAGAGATGCACGAGATTGCTCAGAAGTCCTTCAGGACCTGGTCCATCCCTGCCAAGGGCAGCTGCAGAGCTCTCCCAGAGTGCAGCAGGGCTCACGGCAGGATACTGGAGCCCAGCAGAGGGGGGCACATCCCCCCTGTGTGGTCACCTACCAGCTTCCGGATCCTGTCCAGCACTTGGTCAATGATCTCTTTGCCAATGGTGTAGTGTCCACGGGCATAATTGTTGGCAGCATCCTCCTTGCCGGTGATCAGCTGCTCGGGATGGAAGAGCTGGCGGTAGATTCCAGCCCGAACCTCGTCTAGGAGAGAACAGGAGAGGGCTGAGCCTAGTGCAGGCTGTTGGTTTGAGCCAGCCACCACGCAGCTGAGCGGGTGAGAGCACCCGTTCCTCACCCTCCTCCCAGCTCCGCCTGTCAGGGACATGGCCAAGGACCCACACGTCAGCAGGGCCACCACCAGCATCAGGTTTCTCTGACAGGAGGAGGTGGCTGCCACCTCCCTCCGCAGGAGCTCAGCTTCTCCCACCCATCGGAGCTGCCTGTGCACAGCAGCGTGTAGCGGGAGCTGCCATGCCGGTTGGGCTGGTTTCTCTCTGTGCACATGTGGGAGCAGAGACTATCAGCACAGCTGCCACTAGGACAGTTCAGGGACAAAAGCTGCTGCTCAAGTTTGTGGCTTCTCCTGGGGAAAGGAGGGCCCTCAGGTTGAACGCAGTGCAGGATACTGCCAGCAGACCACGAGCACTGGCTGCTCCTCAGGCTGTGCAAACTCCAGCACTCACCGATCACGGTGGGCTCCAGGTCCACAAAGATGGCCCGTGGGACATGCTTGCCAGCCCCGGTCTCACAGAAGAAGGTGGTGAAGGAGTCGTCCCCTCCACCGATGGTTTTGTCGCTGGGCATCTGCCCGTCGGGCTGGATGCCGTGCTCCAGGCAGTACAGCTCCCAGCAGGTGTTGCCCATCTGGACGCCGGCTTGGCCGACATGGACGGAGATGCACTCACGCTGGGGAGGGGGAGGCAGGGTCAAATCCTGGCACAGCTCTGTCCTGCATGGGCAGAGGGCTTTGCCTGGTGCCAGTGCCACACAGCCACCTGCACAGGACCTGCTCCGGCCAGTGGCCCCAGGGAGTACATTTTCCTTTGGGTGACCTCCTGCATAGCCCTGAGGGGCCCCACACGGCTGTCATTGCCCTCAGCCATGCACAGGCACCGTGCCAGGTTGGGAGCCAGCTCTGGCGTCGCTCCTGCCCAGCCCTCGCTGAGGGTCACCAGCCCCATGGACTCTGGCCGGGGCTGTCCTCCAGCAGCACGGGGAGCAGATCCTGGCCCAGGATCCCTGCCCCAGCCACCCTGCCAGGCTCCCCGCCAGCCTCTGCCCCTTCCCCATGCCACAGCAGCCCGGCAAGGTGCTGAGCTGAGCCGGGCACATATTTAACCCATGAGGTGGCACAGGGAGATCCTCCTGCTTGCTGCTCCAAAGCCAGGGAAGCCCTCATCCTCCAGGGGTGAGGGGCCTTGGGGATGCAGGGGCAGAGGGTGGCAGCCAGGGGATGGCTGGCAGTGAAGCCCAGCAGTCTCCGAGGCAGCACAGAAACGCCCTGAGCTACGCAGTCCCAACCCAGGCCTGCAAAACCTGGCTGGGCAGAAGCGCCAGGGCAGAAGCGCCAGGGAGAGGGCTTTGAGCTGGAGATGTGCCTCCTGCGCTCCCATCCTGCAGGTGCAGGCCTGCGTTGCCACCCCTGGCATCCCTCCTCCGCTATCCCCTAGCATCCTTGGTCCTCTGTCCCTAGCATCCCTCCTCTGCTACCCCTACCATCCCTGCTCCCCTGGGGCGGGACACGGCAACTCAGCCTGGGGGTCCCGGGGATCTTCACTCTCGCGTTTCCCGACCGCGCAGCGCTCTGAGCCGCGATGGGGACCGTGCCCCGTTCCAACGCTGGGGGTGTGTGCAAAGAGGGGGGGCACAAGGACTCCTGCCTCCTCCAGGAGGTCCGGGTCAGGCTCAGCCCGCCGGGAGGAAGGGCTGCCCGGGGCAGGGTCCCCGGCAGAGCCCGGTCAGCGCTACGGCAGGCGGGGCGCTGCGCTGCTCCTCCTGGCACGGCCCCGGTCCCCCCCTTCCCGGGCCGCTAAATATAGCCCCGGCCCCAGGCGAGGGCAGCGACGACTGCCCGGTTTAGACAGCGGTCCCGGCCCTCTCCGCCGCTGCCAGACCCCCGCGGGACGGGAAAACGGGACCCCCACGGCACCTCCCCATCTCCTTCCCCCGACGGGGCACCCGCTGCCGCGGGGGCAGCCCCGCCGAGCTCCCAGCTCCTGCCCCCGGTGCCCGGCTGGCGCCTCCACCCCCGACAGCTGTCCCCGTCCGTCCGCGGCCACCATTCCTCACCGGAGGGGTCACCCCCCTCCATCCCCAGCGTCCTTCCTCCGCCCCGCCGCAGCGGCGGGGGGGACCGAGGCGCCTCGGGACCGGTGGCGGCGAGGGGGGGAGGCACGGCTGCCCCGGGCAGGGACCGGTGGGGCTGCCCAAGGTCACGGCGGGGAAGGAGGGGGTGCACCGCGGCGGCTCCGCCGTGCCCGGTGCTCCGGGGGGGGCTGCCGGGCGCCCTCCCTGCCTCCCCCCCGCCCGGCCCGCACTCACCATGCTGCGGCTGAAGGGGGGTGTCCGTGCTCTCCCGGCGGCTCGGTGCGACGGGGCTCGGCGGGGAAGCTGCGGCTGCTGCAATCCCCTCCGCAGCGCCCTCTTATAGGTGGGAGGGGCCTACTGCCGTCACGCCCCTTCATTTAGGTATATTTGCATGCGGGGCGGGAGTACCCACTTCGCGGGCAGTGGGAGCCTGGCTGCGTCCCTTCTCGGCTGCGGGGGGACCCTGAGGTGCCGGGGCAGGGGGTGCTCTCCCCCCTCTGCCGGGAGGGAAGCGGGGGAGCATCCAGCCAGGCTGTGGGCAGGAGGTCTGGGCTCCAGCGAGCTCTCAGCGGGTACAGGTGGTGCTCAACCAGCAGGACGGTGGGCCAGAGCAGGTACAGCAGCTCCTACCCTGCTCTGCTCTACCACCAGCTACCCTACACTGTAGGCATTCTGGGATCTAGGGCTACCCTGAGACCACCTGGGCCTCTAGAGCAGAAGACAGGAGCAGGAACATGTTAGAGACCGGGGTACCTCCAAACCTCAGCACTTTGGGAACCCCTGGCTGGTGGGGACAGGCAGTGCTGTGCCTCCGCAATGAGATTGCAGATCAGCATGACAAACCTGAGCTGGGGGGCTGGCCCAGCTAAAAAAAAAAAAAAAAAAAAAAAAAAAAAAAAAAAAAAAAAAAAAGGGGTCATTGCAGCCTGTTTGCCGTTAATGACTTGTGACTACACTCAGAGGAGCCCCTCTGCCTGACCTCCAACTAGCACAGCCTACCCTGCCGGGGCCAGGGCTGGTCCGGCTGCTGTGGATGCACGGGCCACCAGACTGGCTGCTGGCTAAGGAAAAAACAGAGCCCAACATCCCAGCTTTGCAGGCTGCGTGCAGCAGGGAGAGGGCTCTGTCCTTGCCGCCAGAGCATGGGCTTGCACAGCTATCCCTGCCCATGGGGATGGGGGCTTTGCTGCCCAGGATCATGCCAGGAGAATCTGCAGCGGGGTCCAGATCAGAGATGCACTATAATATTTAAGAAAAAAAGGAACAGCACAGAGTTCCAGCTCCTACGTGCTTCTGGCAGCAGAGTCGGGTCTCTGAAGGCGCAGGGTGAAAGCATCTCTGAGGTGGGACCAGAGCAGTGTGCCCAGCATGAGGGGCAGCGACTCCTGCCCTGGCGCAGCAGCAGGCACCGCTCAGTCTGAGCCCGGGGCTCTGGTCACGGGCATGGGGAGCCGCGCCAGGTGCCCTGCGCAGTGGGACCAGTACCTGGCCAGGCTCCAGCAATCAGTGCATCCCAGTGCTGGCTCACACTTTCCCCTCCGGCTGACACGGGTGCATGCTGGGAGGAGGAGGGCAGGGGAGGACAGTCCCTGTGGGTCAATATAGCTGGAGCATTAGTGTTAAGCAGGGAAAATTAATCTCTGGACCCAGCATGCTGGATAATGTGTAACAGAAATCTCCTGCTTGCAGCTGGAGCTAGGATGTGATGTTTGGACTCCTGACTGCTGAGCAGGGCAGGGAGAGGGCTCAGAATGCGGCCAACAGAGAACATGAGCTGGGGCAGGCGGTGTAGGGCCATGTGCCCCAGAGGGATGGCAGGGCACTGAGAGGGACACGCAGGGAGTGGGCAAAGGTGCTCCCAGATGGTGGACCCCATGTCCATGTGTGCTGGGATGAAGCATAGCAGCACCAGCAGCAGAGCTAAAGCACTCACCACACACCTGACCTGGCAAGAAACCAATGCAGCTGGGGGGTTAGTGGGAGACACGGAGGCTCTGAAATGGTTTATTGAAAAGGGTTTCTGTAGGTAACACAGGGAAGGAGCACCGTCTTTTTTGACAGGGACTTCTCTACTCCTCGCCTTCTTCTTCATCCTCGTAGGAGTCCAGGCCCACCTCCTCGTAATCCTTCTCCAGAGCAGCCATGTCTTCCCGTGCCTCAGAGAATTCCCCTTCCTCCATGCCCTCGCCCACATACCAGTGCACGAAGGCTCGCTTGGCGTACATCAGGTCGAACTTGTGGTCCAGGCGAGCCCAGGCCTCGGCGATGGCCGTGGTGTTGCTCAGCATGCAGACGGCGCGCTGCACCTTGGCCAGGTCTCCCCCCGGCACCACCGTGGGTGGCTGGTAGTTGATGCCCACCTTGAAGCCCGTGGGGCACCAGTCCACAAACTGGATGCTGCGCTTGGTCTTGATGGTGGCGATGGCAGCGTTGACGTCCTTGGGCACCACGTCCCCACGGTACAGCAGGCAGCAGGCCATGTACTTGCCGTGGCGAGGGTCGCACTTCACCATCTGGTTGGCTGGCTCAAAGCAGGAGTTGGTGATCTCGGCCACTGACAGCTGCTCGTGATAAGCTCTCTCAGCTGAAACCACAGGAGCATAGGTGGCCAGGGGGAAGTGGATGCGAGGGTAGGGCACCAGGTTGGTCTGGAACTCGGTCAGGTCAACATTCAGGGCCCCATCGAACCTTAGTGATGCTGTGATGGATGAGACAACCTGGCTGATGAGTCTGTTCAAGTTGGTGTAAGTTGGGCGTTCAATATCCAGGTTCCTGCGGCAGATGTCATAGATGGCCTCATTGTCCACCATAAAAGCACAGTCCGAATGCTCCAAGGTGCTGTGTGTGGTGAGGATGGAGTTGTAGGGCTCCACCACGGCAGTGGAGACCTGTGGCGCAGGGTAGATGGAGAACTCCAGCTTGGACTTCTTGCCGTAGTCAACAGATAGTCGCTCCATCAACAGCGAGGTGAAGCCAGACCCAGTTCCTCCTCCGAAGCTCCGAAACACAAGGAAGCCCTGGAGTCCCGTGCACTGGTCAGCCTGTGGAGAGAGACAAGTGACATTTCTCCAAGCACTGACTTTTCTGGAGGGAAGTTTCAGAGTTTTGCTTGGGCACCCACAGATGCCTCCCAGCGCACTGCAGGGCTCGTCCCATGCTCCCACCCCTATCAGGGTGCTGGAGCCCAGCACAGGGGGACACGTCTCCCCTGTGTGGTCACCTACCAGCTTCCGGATCCTGTCCAGCACTTGGTCGATGATCTCTTTGCCAATGGTATAGTGCCCACGGGCGTAGTTGTTGGCAGCATCCTCCTTGCCAGTGATCATCTGTTCAGGGTGGAAGAGCTGGCGGTAGACTCCTCCCCGAACCTCATCTAGGAGAGATTAGCACAGTGTCACAGATTTTCTACCTGGCCCTGGGGAAAGGTGGCAGGAGCCACCCTCCGGACTGTCCCACAGTTGGTTGTTCCCAGAGACAGTGACCACCGTCACTGCCCAACTAAGGTGCACTCACCAATCACGGTGGGCTCCAGGTCCACAAAGATGGCCCGCGGGACATGCTTGCCAGCCCCGGTCTCGCAGAAGAAGGTGGTGAAGGAGTCGTCCCCTCCACCGATGGTTTTGTCGCTGGGCATCTGCCCGTCGGGCTGGATGCCGTGCTCCAGGCAGTACAGCTCCCAGCAGGTGTTGCCCATCTGGACGCCGGCTTGGCCGACATGGACGGAGATGCACTCACGCTGGGGAGGGGGAGGCAGGGTTAGATCCCAGCCGGGACCGCAAATGCAGTCACTGCAGGTGGTGAGGGGCACAGCCCAGGCAGGGCACCCCAGGCCTTCGTCAGCTTGTGCAGTCCACACTGCCTTATAGTCTGGGTGCCCTGTGTCCATCCCAACTGGCTGCCCTCTCCCAAATCTGCCTCCCATCACTGCACTGACCACCTCAGGGGTTCAGCGAGATGGAGAGCCATCTGCTGGAGCTAGGGACACCGGGCCAGCACATTCCCTGGATTGTCCCTACCCACAGCCCTGGAAGCACACAGGGAGTACCTTCTCCATTGCCTCAGCATCCACTTGGCTTAAGGGCTGGAGCTCTGCAGCAGCTGCTACAGCCCCTGTTGCTATTCCAACAACAGAGATGCAGCCTGAGATGTCAGAGCATCACCCAGGCACTGGGAGCTGAGGAGGTGAGGGCACTGAGGGTGGGTGCCCATCAAGGGGAGGGATTTGCAACAGCGAACGGTTGCCATGCTCCGAGGCTCAGCTTCCCTAAATTAGCTCTGGAGGAGGAGGAATCGTTAGCTGCACTTCTTAACAGAACTGAGGGCTGAGGTGGGAGGGTCCCCTAGCTCAGGGCTTCAAGGGCAGCCTCATGTCCCTCAGGGGACGTGAGGCTGAGGTGGGCTCTGCAGCCTCGCTCCCTCCAGGTAAGGCATCCCAGAGGCTGCAGCCTTTTCGACAAGAACCAAAATATTCACTGCCTCAGCCCTGCTGTTGCCAAGGACTTGGATGCGTCATCAGGCACAACCGAGGCAGAGGAGCATCCAAACCAAACCGGATTTCCAGAGCCATGGGTGCCCCGCTGTGAGTCAGCTGGCAGGAAGCCGGTGGAGCCAGCCATTTTGAGCTCAGGAGCACAGCAGCGATTCCCGTCCGGGGAAGTTGCACGGGTCACAGCAAGTCCTGGCTCTGTGCACCTAGGGTGCTTTAAGCGCTGCATTTCAGAGGCAGCAGTGACAGTGAGGGATGACGGAAATATAAGCTCTTGATACCTGTGGTGAGAGCCAGAAATCCATCTCCCCACCTTTCCCAAAGTTTAGGTGCAAGGAGCAGCAAAGTGGCACTCCCCTTATCCCTCCCAGAAGGTCCATAAAGGTTTTGTAACACAAGGAGCCAACAGTAAGTCCTAAGGAAACTCCAGGATCCTCAGCAGAAGTGCACAGCAAGCACTGGTGCAGCTGCAAGCACCTCTGGATGGCCACAAGAAAGAAGAGATGGGAAAGAACTCCTCCCTGGCCAAGGACCTTGTGAATTGGGGCCGGTGCAGAGGGTTATGCTGATCACCCTACTTGATCCTGCCAACATGCAGCAGCCAGGACTGGCTTTGTGGGACCCAGCGCTGGCAGCAGGCTGGGCAGAACCCAGCAGCACCAGGGACGAAGCAGCGCTGGTCACCAGCCAGCAGATTCTGCCTCCTTCACAGCAAGTTTTGGCTCAGGAAGGGCAGGGAGCGCAGTCCCGTGGGGCAGCAGGCAGGGTGCCGGGGCATCCTGGGGTTGGGATGTTCTCCGGAGCGGCTGGAGACCTCAGGAGCCAGAGCTTGCAGCAGGACCATGGCGGCAGGGCAGCCCGGGGGCTCACCCACAGCGATGCCCACCCGTGAGTTGTCCCTTGGCCAACCTGAGGAGCAGGGCAGTGGGTGAAGCTTAAGCTTGGTCCTGGGATTCAGCTGTGGGTCTGCAGCCCGTGGGGCTGTCAGACTGAGCGCACTCCCCTCAACCGGAGATGTTACCACGGGACATGGGCAGGAACCGTGGCTGCTAAAAGGGAGGACAGGTGAGAGGGTCAGCCCCGAACACCAGTCTCCTCACACGGCAGGGTTTGGCTGGTGGCCTCCTTGCCTCGGACACTTCAGACGAGTGCAAGCGGGTGCTCCAAGGAGGGAGGTTGCTGAGTGCCAGGGAGGGAGCAGCTCAGGAAAGGCTGAAGCCAGGCAGAGGCAGCACCCGGCACTCCTGCCAGCAGTTGGCCGCACATCTGGGCTCCCAGAGGAGTCCCCCCGGGAAGCGATGGGGGTCACAGCCCGGGGAGGACCCCGCCGCGGTTCCCCCCACACTCCTGGGAGCACCCGCGGGATGGGAGGGAGGGGGCAGCCCGGGTCCGGCACTCACCATGATGCTGCTGATGCTGCTGCCGCCGCCGCACCGTCCTGCCTCTCCCCGGGCTGCCGCAGCTCCGCACGGACGGGACGGCCGCGCCGCCGCCGCCGCCTTATACCGGGGGCGGCACCGAGGCTCCGGGGCGGGTCGCCCCGCCCGAGACAGTTCCGTGCGTTCGTATAAATTTACGTACGTTGCTCATATTTGCATACATTTGCATAGATGCGGCTGTACGGCCCGGCAGCCGGCTGGGTGCAATGGTGAGGCCACTGAGGAGCAGCATCCCCCGAGCCCCCCCGGTTCCCTGCCTCGCAGGAGCCACGGGAGACCCGGGGATCTCCCCGAGGGGAGGGCAGAGGGGCATAAAGGTTGATGTTGCTACGCTTGCCGGTCTTGGCAGAGGGGCTTCAGCTGAGGGGCAGAGATGGCACCTGCTTGCTGGGTGTCCTGCTGATGTGAGGCACCATCCAGACATTAACCAGGGCAGACTTCGGGAGCCAAAGGAAGGAAAGTCATCAGAGAAAGCGGCTCAGGTCTCTCCTCCTGGTGGGTGGAGGTGCTGATGCGATCCGTGGGCCAGCACGGAGCTGGGTCTCTGCCAGCCACCCAAGGCCCCCAAGGAACAACCTGGGGAATTTCTGGAGAAAACACGGGCAGAGGAAACACTTCAGAGACGAGCACAGACTTTCCCGGCCTCTTTGGAGATCAGAGAGGAAAAAGCAGGAAAATTGGCCTTTGCCGCAAGCCCCTCAAAGGCAGGTACGCTCCGGGGCTGTGACTGAAAGCCCTCCCTGCTGACGGGCTCCTCCTTCTCCAGCCTGGCTCTGCTTTACCTCCGTGGTTTTGATCTGTTTTCACAAAGCTTTATGAAATGACCGGTGAGGGGATGAGGAGAACTTGGAGCACCTCGAAGGGGGTCTCTTTGTGGTGACTTCACCGATATCTGGCTTTGCTACAATGAATGACGTGTCCATCCTCCCCCCCACCCCAACCAAAATGCTCGCAGCATCCACTGCCGTGCAGAACCAGTCCTGCCTCTGCCCGAGCCCTCTGACTTAATGAGTTTTCACTGAAAGGGGTTGTCATCTCTCAGCTCACTCTGAAAGTTGAAAGCTGGATCTAAATTATCCCCCCACAATGGCATTTCTTTGTGCCTGAGTCACCTGGAAAGTGTCACCTTCGCTGATGAAGACGTGTAAAGTGACTGAAAGCAGCGGCACTGCTGTGAAGGCTGTGCTGGTGTCTAAGCAACACATTTTGAGATCTGCAGAAATGGCTGTGCCGAATGATCGGAGTGGGTTTAATCAAACTCATAGTAAAAGGGTTTTTTCCACAGAGATGCCCCAGGTTGTGATTGCTGCTGAACCTGGACAGGATGCTGTGGCGACTAGATAACTCTGGAAATGCCTAACTCCTCCCTGTGGTATAAATGTCCTTTGAGTGACCTCAGAGATCACTAGATAACACAGACCATGCTGATGCAGACAGTCCATGAGAGTGAGAGAGTAATTGGTAGCACTGAGGCATCAAAATTTGAGCCCCAGAAGTTAATTGGTGTGAAAAGAAGCAATGGGATCATCTTTCCCCGTGAAAATCTTTGCCAAGGTGCTCACTGAAACGCATGCGGGATGCCAAGACGTCACTTCTGACTGGGTGTCTCCTAGCACCCTCCTTAGTTCCACGGTGCCAATTAATTCTGGGGTGTTTGTAGCATGAATGCTTTGCAGCAGTGGTTGGAAGCACAAGCATCAGAGCTAGGCAGCGAGCTGCATTTCAGGTGGCTGCGCAAGGCTTGCATGGTTCACCCAGCTTTGGAAGATTTGTATGACAATCTGGTGGCACCTCAGGGTGTAAAACAATGTGATACTTCTCCAAGAGATGCCTGGATCTGTTTATACACCATTCTGGTAGAGAGCAGAGGGTGAAACGTCCCCGATTCATCATTGCTGCAAATGGCATGCCGGCAGTGAAAGTAACCGATCAGATGCTGTTATGTTGAACGAGCATGGCAGCAATGACTGACGAGAGAGCTCCATGAGTCATTCGGAGCTACACATCTCCGTGTACCTCTGATCCGAAAAGCCCAAACAGATGTCTAAGCTTTTTTTGAAATGCTTAAGAACAGCTGGCTAAATCCAGGGAGCACCAATGGGCTGCGTCTTCTTAGTGCCTAACTGCGCTCAGCAGCCTGCCAGATGCTGAGCAGCCTGCAGCAGCCTGCAAAGCACACGGCAGAGCCTGAGCTCGCCCTGGCTGGAAGAAGATTCGTCCCCAGGCGACCCCTCTCTCCGAGGTGTTACCCACGTGTCTAGGAAGACCCTGCAAATGCTTTCAGACCACATCAGAAATCACTCGGTTGCAGGAATTGCTCGGGAGACGTTTTCACCATCGCTCAGAACAAAGTCGGACCCTGCACCAGCACCCAGAGAGATACAAAAAGCAAGGAATGCAAATTTTAGGCTAGTGAGTCAGAATTCAAGCACCTCTTGATGGAAGAACAGGAAAAACACATTGAAGATACCCCAGGGGCAGAGCCCTGCACAACACAGGGGAGACCCCTGCTTGCCATTGCTCATGCCCAGGAGATCAGCCAGCTCTCGGACACCCTTATGCAAGGAGGGGAAGGAAGCACAACGTATTGCCGGTGTGCAATGCCTCCGTCATGGGCAGACACTTTCACTAAAAAGCTCTTCATTACAAGTTATTGTGAAAATCTGGGGATTTTTTTTTTTTTAATGTCCGATACACTTCTCACGAGTGTTGTGTTGCTACTGCTACAGGAACCACTGTCAGCAGAGCTTGCGGTTACCCAAACAAAGCCTCTGAGATAGCTGTCTTCCAGAAGCCTTAAAGTCTGCCACACCTAAAGCAACCAGAGCTGAAACTGAGGAGGAGATGACCCGTTCAGAGTTCAGCCTGGTACATTCCATCTACACCACTCTTCACCGTGGAAAGCCCAAACTATTGTTCCCACTTTTCAGAGTTCAGCTCCACCTAGGCTGTACCAGGTAGAGCAAAACAGTGTCACTTTGGGGCACTTTGGGGACACAGCTGTCTTGGGAAGGTAGAAGAGACCACAGCTGTGCTGTGGGTTCAGGGAGGAAGCCCAGTGCCCTCCACTTTAAGCCTAGCCTGTGGGGGCACAAGGCAAGTGCCAGATGATGAGGGGTGCTTCAAGAACAGGACTCCTGTCTGGGTCTTTAAACCTCAGTCAGGAGCTTCCCAAAGAAGTTGCATCTGTGCCTGCTCTGCTTACCCCTCACTCCATCCTTGCATGGTTGCTCTGCCCATAATCCTCTTAGCAATGTGGTTCGGCAGGGAAACAGAGGAGCTGGGATATACCTCCAGCCTGCCAGCGCCCAGTGGTGTCCAGCAGTAGCTGCACTGGGTGATACAGCAGCACCCTGAGGTCAGGAGCAACCAGGCAGGAGGGAGCTCCTTCAGCTCCTGCGGCTCCCAGAGCCCTGTATGGCCAAGCACTGCCTTCTGCTTGGCCAAGGGCTTGGGCAGCAAACCCAGCTGCTGGTAAGCCACGAGATCCAGCGATGCTCTGCTGCAGGGTGAGTTGCGATGACAACCTTCTCAGACACAGCTCGGTGCTAGCACAGGGTGGACACACTGACTGGTGAAACTAATGAGTCTGTTGAAAGCATGGGCCTTGACTGCATCTTGCAGCTGTTGTGAGTTCGAGCAAGCCCCCCATGTTGCAAACTGCTCCCGCAGTATCCCAGCGAGCCATTGTGCAGGGTCCCCAAAGCACAGCTTGCTCCTGAGGAGGACCCAACATCGTATGACCGATTGCTGCTGCAGTTCTAGCGTGACAGCATTTGGGACATACTTTGCCACTTCTAGCACGGCATGGAGATGGGCAGGAAATGCTCCCTTTGCCATTCCTTAAGATAAGCATGCCTTGTTAACATCAGTAAGGGCCTTCTGAGCACCTCATCCTTCATCTGCAGTAGATGGAGATGATCCAGAGATGAGAAACAAGGGTGCCTGGAAGGCTAGACCCCATGGGCTGTAACGAAAGGTTGAAAGAATGGGGACTATGTAGAAAACCAAGCAGAGACTCAGCAAAGGCCTTAAAATATATTTAAGGCAGATGCAGACAGAAAGAGAGTTAAGTCTTCTGCATGTTCAGTGCAAGAAGATGCAAGTTGCAGGCTTGTTAGGAGGAAGGGTAGTGAAGCAGGATTGTTTCAGGGTCAAGGCATCTTCTTCGGTGGAAGTCTTTAATAACCCAAGTGTGGCATTAACAGATGGGATGCAGAGCACAGCAGCGATCTGACAGAAGTTGTCGCTGCTGGAGCTGAGCATCAGCAGCGCATCAGCAGCGTAACTGCTGGTTCAGATAAAATGAAGTCAATTGTGCAACGCCCGCCGCATTGCCTGGAGCGTGTGCCGCGTTACAGGAACAATAAAGCTAATTCCAGATCTCGCTACAGTCCTAAGCCCTGAATCACCGGGGCAGTGGCAAGCGCAGGGAGGCACTCCCAGGGACGCAGGCAGCCCCGCACGCATGCCGAGCCCCAACCTGCAAGGCTAAAAAGGACCGGCGGACGAGTTGGGACTAGCTCTCGCTCAGGCGCAGCAGCCCTGGGGTGAGCAGCCTCCCTGGCGCAGAGTCAGCCTCCCCGGCTGCCGGTGTCACCCGCCTTTCTTCACAGCCTGGGAAAGGCGGCTACACGCCCACGGGAGCGAAATAAAACCGCAGCTGGCTAATTGCGGTGACTTCATGTCAGGGCTCTGAGCACGCCTGGTGTGAATAAGCTGCCTCCAGGCAGGTGATAGAAGGGGCTGAGCCTGCTGAGGGGTCCCCGTGCTCGCCGAGGATGCTGGTGTGCAGTGCTGGTGGGCTGTGCGGAGGGGCCAGCCGCTGCTTCTCCTCTTCTCCGGCAGCTCTCGGAGCTGCCGGTGGCACACGCAATGTAGGTATAGCTGGAAGCAGACGTGTGATGGATTCTGCACGGCTGGGTGGTGGTAAGGAGCTCCTGGAGGGGCACGGGTCGCCCCAACAGGCTGGAGGGGCTCTGCACGCCCCAGGCAGGACCGTAGGCACGCTGATGTGTCAGTCTCCATCTCCAGCCCCTTTAGGCCTTCCTGTCTTACAAGTTCTCAGGAATTGCAACAAAGCTGTGGTCAGCTCTGTTGCAACACCGCTCTGTGCTTGTGTGAGCTGGCAGCGATGGGGCAAGAGGCAGTGATGGGGCAAGAGGCAGCAATCGCTTCCCTCGCTCCCAGGACTGCAGGACTGTGTCTGAGCCCCCAGCCTCTGGACAGCAGAGAGGACACGTCAAATTCATGCTGGGCAGCTCTGCAGATGCACCCACTCCTTCAACGTAGATAAACCGCTGCCAGGTGTGCAAGTCCGATGTCCCCTGGGAAAAGAAAACAATTCCTGTTGCAGGAGCATCTAGCCAACAGCTCTTCTTTATCCTGGTATTTGGGGAGCAGTTGAGCCTCTGACGGCTGGACAGATGTGTGCAAGGGGTTTTTTTTTGGATGTGGAAGTGTGTTGTATGTCACGCAAATGGCTTGCCAGCCGTAGGGCACGATGAGAGAGCAGATCTGAGCCTGGAGAAACTAGCCCGGAGACTGTGGGATTGCCATAGAGTCATTAAACGTGGAAAAGAGGTGCTGGCGGCTGGCCAAGTGCTAGTGGATGTCAGAGGGAAACAGTTAATGAGATAAAAGATGCATTTAATAAGCCAGCCGGGCAATGGTTCCCAGGGTGCTCCTGCCCAGAGCTGTTTGTGTGCGGAGAGAGCGCAGCATGCGAACCAGGGCTGGGTTCCCTGGTGCGAGTGCGTGCGGGGCTGTCCTCCCCGCTGCTCCCAGAGCCCCGGGCGCCCCGAGCCAGGTGCCTCCGGTCACTGGGCTGAGAGTTTGCGTTGGATGGCCATCCTGAGGATGCCTGGCTCGAACACATCCCTGAGAGCTTCCTAGCAGAGTTAACTCAGATGATGAGTTTGTACATGTAAAACAACAGCTATTCCGCAGGATTGCCTTGTTGTGAGGACTCGGGAGCCCCAGGTTGCTGAGCTCCCATGCCTAATGGGGTCCTCCTCATTAGGATGAGCCATCCCTGGGTGCCCTGCACACACTGTGCCCTTCCCTGGCACAGTGTGGCTCTCACACTGCCATTTAGTAGCCCTGCATCAGACACAGCCAGGAGGACTTCACCACCTCCCAGGCAGGAGGATGCAGAGTCTGGCAAGAGCCGGGTACCAAGGGCTCTTGCATGTGTTGGGGGACCCTCAGCACCCTTACCAGGCTTCAATTAACCATGGAAAACCCACCTGGCCAAACAAGCCTGGTTTCAGTTCTTGAGATGACAGGTCTGCTCTGGGGAAAGGCAGAGATGTAACCGGCTCATAGTGCGGACGGAGCGGTGGGGAGTGAGCAGCAGTGTTGGTGGGGTGCCCGGCGAGGCAGCCTGGGGTACCCCAGTGCTGGCTGGCGATGGTGAATCATCAGCAAAGAGCTGCTGGGCTTCTGCGGGCATCCCCGCCAGGCACCGCCAGCTTCATTCCTTTAATCAATGGTCTTGAAATGAACCCCGGATTACCACCGAAAAAGTTCAAGGGTGGCAAGTGGGTGTGCAGACTAATAGGTGACAAGACTGCCCCTTCCTCCAAAT
The DNA here is from genome assembly GCF_965231255.1 of Vanellus vanellus. NCBI lineage: Eukaryota > Metazoa > Chordata > Aves > Charadriiformes > Charadriidae > Vanellus > Vanellus vanellus. Next base: position 18,677,820 of record NC_138910.1, read on the forward strand.
TTCCAAGAGAATTTGCATTTCATTCTATTAAAGCAAATTTTGCTGAATTAAAGAAAATTTTGCTGCAACGTGGCTTTTTAATCAGGCAATTCTAAACCATCCCTAATAGTTAATAGTCCCCTTCACTAGCTACTACCCCACCAAGCTTAGCGTTATCCCAAATTTTTCTTAGTAAACATTTCTTACCACTGTGGGACTTGTACCCACCCCTGGGGATCCCCGCTACAAAGGTCCTTGGCAGCATAGCTCCTGGCTAACAAGAGCACCTTTGCTATTGCTGCATCTGGTGTGTCCTTAGAAGTGCAGGAATATCAACAGGCTGTCTTGGCATGCTGAGATATATATTCTGGGACAACACAAAAGTTAACCTGGAAAGGCTTTTGGCAGCAGCTACGAGGCTAATTCTTCCGTGGACATGGAAAACAGATTATTCCATCCCTCTTTGAGGCAGTATTGTGGTTTGTGTGAATGCTGTTATCATTATCTCCTGCCAGCTTCCAAGTAAGGATGTCGTGCCAGTGGTGTTGATCTGAATCAGCCAGACATGTAATCGTGCTGAAAGGTGATGACAAGTTTGAATAGCAATACCTGCCTTCCCTGAGACAAGGCCAATCAGTACTAAAGGCATTTTTCAGCCTTTAATTTTCACCTGACAGAACCAAAATTCATTCTTCTGTTATTTTTTTTTTTTCTGGTATTATCAGTAATCTAGAGTTTTCTGGGTCAACGGGTTTATTTTCTTAATGACTGGAGTGATTTCTGTCCTTCAGTCCTCTGGAGTTACCCCAGTTTTCCCAGCTCTGTTAAAAATTACCATCAGCAGCTCAATAAGACCCTCAGTTAGGTCGATTAATACTCCCGGTGTGGGCCTGATGAATCGGAAACATCACTTTTAGCAGGTGATGATTTACATGCTGGTTTGTTATAGATGGCATCCAAATTACTGCCTTCTCCATTGCATCCACAGCATTTCACTGGTATTTAGGCACCAACGGCTATGGAAAACAGCAGAAGGCTGTTTACCCGCATCCTTTTGTGCTTTTTCTTGTTTTCTTCTAATGCAAATGCATTCGCCCCATCTCCTTTTATATTCCACCCTGCTTGGCTCGTTTTTTTTGCCTTTGAGCCATCCCTAGCAGGAAGGCAGAGGGCCAAGGTTCGGCAGGTAGCTGGAAGGCATGGTGAGGACCAGGCAGCCGGTGACCCCAGTCTTACCAGGCACTGCAGAAAATCCTGGCCAAGCCAGCTGGACGAGAGCATCTTGGTGCTTGGGAGTGCGTGGGCACACGCATGTTGGCATGTGTGAGTGAAATGAGTTTTTTCTTAGCAATAATACCCCTTCCTGGCCTGTGCCAGCTGCAGCTTCTGCTCCCCTCTGCAGCTGAAAGGCTCCCCAGAGTTTAGAGGGGGGTGGTGGTGGTATCAGTCTTTTCATGGCCCCCAATCTCCCTTCCCTTGGGGTCGGATCCAGCCCAATGCAGCTCCTAGCCTCTCCCGCGGGTGCCCTGCTGTAGGACACCCTGCTCCCAAGCATCACGGGATTATCCAGGCTCTGCAGCCCACCCTGTTCCCTACCACCTGCTGGGGATGGGGTGAAGCCCCTTTGCCATCATGAAGCTCAGCTGCTGCCGGGGCCCGTGACGTGTGCTCGTCACGGATAACCTATTTAATCACGGGCTTCTGCCACCTCCGCCAGCCTTTGACTCTGTTGATTTAAAATCTGCAAGCGCCTGGGTTTTGCCTGAGTTTTGGCTGGGGCAGCAGCCCCGGCGTCAGCGGGGAGGGGGGGGTGAGGGGGCAGTGCCTGGGATGCACAGCCCGTGTCTGTCACATCGCTAAATCCGTCCCGAAGACGTTGCCCTGCTGGAATGAAAAGTCACCCTGACTTTGCTGTTTCTCACTTCCCTGTCCTGCTACACCGACTTCTGCTAAAAGCAGCCGGATGACTTTGCCTCCCCGGATACTCTCGAAGGTGTGATTCATGGAAAGCCAGCTGGGATGAGAAGAGAGCGGATCGGGAAAGAGATGGGCAGGTGGCTGAGAGCATGAATGAATGTGGATTTTTAGAACGAATGCCCCTTTCAAGTGGTGTCCCTGGCTGTCACCAGCCTTCTGCCACTGGGGGTGCCCACCCCGGCACAGCCTTTCCAGGGGTGAGCAAACCCACTGCTCCCACTGACCTCTTTTCTGGGGGCTGCACTGACCCGGTGGCCATGCCCAGAGACGGGGAGCGTGGACACGGCTGCTGCTGTTGTCTCTCCTGGGAGCAGGCAGGCAGAGGAAGGTGGCATGGAAATGTCACCCAGGAGCATCTTTCTCAGGAGGAAAGGCTGAGGGACTTGGGGCCTTTTAGTCTAGACAAAAGAAGACCGAGGGGGGATCTTGTCAATACTTATAAATACTTAAAGGGAGGGTGCCAGGTGGATGAGAACAGTCTTATTTCAGTGGTGCCCAGTGATAGAACAAGAGGTAACGGGCACAAATTTGAACATAGGAAGTTCCATCTTAACATGAGGAGGAACTTCTTTCCTTTGAGGGTGGCAGAGCACTGGCACAGGCTGCCCAGAGAGGCTGTGGAGTCTCCCACACTGAAGACATTCAGAACCCGCCTGGATGCCATCCTGTGCAACCTGCTGTAGGTGACCCTGCTCTGGCAGGGGGGTTGGACTAGATGATCTCCAGAGGTCCCTTCCAACCCTGACCATTCTGTGATTCTGTGGGCCTGCCTCACTCTGTCAACCACTTCTCACCCCATCCCACTGGCTCCAGCTCCTGCTCCCTCCCTGCTGCATCTCCACACAGCTGCCCCACAGCTGGGACCTGCCCTCGGGGGGCAGGGAGAAGGGGAGGGGAGATGGCTGGGTGCGATGAGGGGAGCAGTGGGCACACGACTCCCTTAGCACATCACCCCACAGTTCAAAAATTGCCAAAAATACAATTTTGCAGTATGTAATTGCCAGTTTTGAGGAGGCTGTGAAAGGGTTTGTGTTCTTCTGAGGAAATCAAAAGCTAAAATGTTGCGCAGCACTGAAAAACCCCCAACTCTCTTAATATGTGGTTTGCATAATAATATAGCACTAGTTCATGATGCAATTCAGTCGGCTTCCTAAGAGTAACGAGGGTAAAAAAATTGGTCCTTTGGAATCCTGCTTTGCTCACTCAAAAGCTCTTGTCTCAGAAAGCCTCGAGAGTATTTAATGAGCATTTTTGCAATCCTGGAAAGCTAAAAACAGGGTTGCAACACAGCCTCCCTCAAAATTTGTAAAGAAATAAGGGTCTTGTTGAGACACACTCCAGATGCGTGTGCTGGGTTCAAAGCTGGTGTGAGCCCGGCTGGCAGGTAGGTGCACCAGGACTTTGGGAAGACCCAGGAGGAAAGGGCAGGGAAAAGAGGGCAGGGTGCTGTGGCTGAAGGTGTGTGCCATGTGAGGCACCAGTTGGTGATGGGCTGCCTCTCTTCTGCTGCTGCGAGGTGGCCAGCTTTGCTCGTTTGAGTAGGGGAGCGATTATGGCAGCTTTGGGACGAGGTGTGGTTGGCACAGCATCCTCTCTTCTACCAGCAGTGTTGGGCTACTGCCCAACTCCGTACGGCCTCCCCCAAGGACATTAGGGAATTGCAAATCCTTCTCACTGCATATTCTGGTCTCATGGGTGAGGGACAGGTGTGCCACAAAGGCAGCAGCGATATGTTCCCCTGGCTCCAAGGTCCTGGGCAGCATGTGGGTTCCTCTCCTTTTCCCCATCATGGAAGCCTCTCTGTTTGGTGGGCAGAGAGCAGGCTGAGACCTGGCGGCTCTGGGGCCTCCTTGTCCCCACATCAGCTGCAAAAGCCAGGGTAAGGAAAGCAAGGTGCTGAGACACGGCTAGGTCCTGGTGGCATCTCCTCGGCTTCCCAGCCAGCAGGATGGGGTCCCTGTGAGGCAGCCTGTGGCTCCATCTAGTGCCCATGCCAGCCCCAGTCGGGCCAGCCCTGCACCCATTGCTGGGCAGATCGGTCACATCAGAGCCCCCGGCAACCAGCGAGGGCAACCTGGCTGGGGGCAACCACCCCAGAGAGCCCACTGCATGCTCCTGGGCTGGTAGGTGAGGAGGGCAATGGCATCCAGGGGAAAAAAAAAAATACAACAGGGAATACTCCAAGCAGTCACTCAAGAGAACCATCAAGTGCTGTCTGACAGCAGGGGACAGGTCTCCCATCCCTTGGAGAGGAGATGCTCCTCAGCACAGGAGATGCCATTTCACCCATCCCAGTGCTCACCCAGGCGCACCGCCTATTGCTGAGGACAGCTTTTCATGGGGATGGCTGTCCCGAAACCGGTCCCTGAGGAGTACTGGGAGTGGCCTGTCTCAACGCCCAGGTGTCCCCAGCTCTGCCAGGTAAAAGCGGCACTGGGAAAGTTCGCCAGGGTAGGGATTTACAGCAGTGAGGAGGATATCCCAGCTGCAGTGCAGGGGTGGGGGGTGTCCAAATGCTCTGGCCCTGCAGAGACACCAGGCTCCTTCCTTCTCCCAGCCAGCCAGCAAGAGGGACCAGTATGATGTCTACAGCCAGGAGAGGTTCATGGGTGCAGGTGAGTGGCCTCGAGTCTGCCCACGACCCTGAGGATGGGTGAGAGCAGCCCCTCTGCGGGGCTGTGCCGAGGAGAAGTCCGCATCAAAGCTGCCGGTGCCTGGCTGTCCCCTGAGCCCCGGTGCTCCGGGTGCCTGGACACTGTGGTCCTCGGCAATGCCTGGACACTGTGGTCCTTGGCGATGCCTGGACACCCTGGTCCTCGGGGCGGCTCACTGCTCCCGGCTCCCCCCTGGGTGAGCAGGGCTGGGGAGGGCGCAGGACTGGCGATGCTCCACCAGGGCCATAGCGGTGCCAGGCAGCCCGGGCTCCTGGCAGGGACTTGTGCCGGGCCAGCATGGCAGGCTGCACCCCTCCGTCACCCCCCCTTCTCCCTCCCCCGGCGGGACGGCCTGGGCAAAGCGCTGAGTCACCCCAGCTGTCCCCTCCCGCTGTCCCCTCCCGCTGGCCTTGCCGGCAGGGCAGCTGACTCGGCAGGAGGCCAGGGGCAAGCGGAACCCGGGGGCTACCCCGGGGGGGCGGGGTAGTGGCCGTGCCCCGCTGTGCTCGCAGCACTGGCTGCACAGCTGGGGCCAGCGAGAGAGGTCAGTGCCGCCCCCCCCCCCCCCCCAGCCCGGTGCTGCCCCCGGGCACACACAGCACCGGGGAGAACGGGGACGGGGACCGAGACGCCTCCCTATGACTTCACCCGCCTGCGAGGCCGTCGCGTGACGTCACGAGGCGGCAGCGCCGCGGTTGGCTGCAGCCGCCGCTCGTCCGCCGGCGGGTCCCGCCTCCAGCCCCGCCTCCAGGCCCCGCGGCGGCCCCGGGCACGGGGAGGGGGGGGGGCGGAACGCGCAACACCGGCCGCGGGCGGCCCGGGGCGGGCGGGGAGGGCTCCGCTGCGGTACTCAGGTGGGCGGCAGATCGTGGGGGTGCCGGGGGGGGAGAAGGGACGTGGGGAGGGGCACCGAGGGAACCGTCGTCACGGGGGGGGGGGGAGCGGGGCCGGTCCGGTGCGGTGTCTTCCCGTGCTGCCGCCCCCGTCCCTCCCGGTGGCCTAGATCCGCTGGCCGCAGCCCGGTGGCGGGAGGGGCGGGGGGGGGGGACGGAAACTTCCAGCAGCCGTGCCGTAGCGGGGCGGGCGGCCCCGGGAGCGGCGTGTTTACAGCCGGGCCGGGGGGGGGGCGGTCCCCGGTGGCGCCACCGCCCCACCGCCGCGCTCCCAGTGCCGTACTGGTGCCGGTGCCAGCGCCGCCCTCCCCGTCAGCTGATGGGCCCGGGCAGCGCGGGCGGGGCGGCGAGTACCGGGGGGAAAGGGGCGATGGGGCGGGGGAGGAGGGGTCGGCACCCCCCGGAGGGGGCGGGGGGGAAGCTGGAGCGGACGCATCCCGTTGCCGTCCCCGATGCGGAGCGGGGCCGGGGCCGGCTGAAGTGCCCCGGGATACCCGGGGACGGGGAGGGTCCCCGCTGAGCCCTTAATCCGCTCCAGGCGCTAAGCACCTTAACGGGCTGCTCCCTCTGACATCCCCCCCCCCGGCACCCGCCCCAGGGCAGACCCCACCAGAGGGGAACGGGAGAGGAGCTGGGGTAACTGGGGGAGCGGGGAGTGGGGCAGACAGCGGGGACAGCAGTGAGGATACCCATCCCCTTGCTTGGGCAAGTTGGGGTGACGCAGGTGGGATGGTGGCGCCACAGCAGTGAGGGGGTCCCCGGCTGGGGCTGTGCGTGCATGCAGGGGGCCGAGACGCAGGCAGGGTGATGGGGAGCTGTGGGGGGTGTTGCTGCTGAGCTGCTCTTTCGGGGGGACCTGTGGGATGGCCAGGGAGCTTGGGGAGGGCAGGGCAGCCCACCCATGCTCTCTCGCACCCAGCACTGCCGGGCTGTGCCTGTGGACCCCTGACGTTACCTACTCCCCCCCCCCCCCCCCCCTTCCCCCGTAGTGACCCCACTGGACAGCCGCACATCATGGTGGACTACTACGAAGCGCTGGGGGTGAGCCGCAATGCCACCGCCGAGGACATCAAGAAGGCGTAAGTGCGTGGCAGGTGTGCCCCTGCCCAAGCCACCCCCCAACTCCCCCACGCCAGTGAGGCAGGGGCTCCCTGCGGGGCCAGTGGGGACAGAGCCCAGCTCCAGAGGTGACAATCCAGCCTTTGTTTCCTTTGTGCGGAGGCCAGAGCTGGGCTGGGCTTTGCTGCAGCACAAAGGCATCTCTTGGTGGGGTTTGGTCCCTTTGTCCCCGCTCTCAGCCTGGGGCTGGGGATGGAGGCAGGAGGTGGGTCCCGCTGGTTTTTGGAGGTGTCCCCTCTCTTTTCTGGAGGGTGCGGGGATGGCAGAGGGCTGAGGTACTGGGGGCTCTGCTGGCGTCACAGTCAGGGGACTGGAGCTTGTGGGATGAGAAACAGCATGTCCCCCTGGCAGGGACATGGGCCCCATTGGCAGGTCCCGTGCTGCAACCCAGGCACTGTGGGGGAGCCCTGGGGGCGGACAGAGCCTCCCACAGCTCCCACCTGCCACCCTGCCGAGGTGTTGCTGCTCTCACTGAGGTAAGGCGTCACCCAGGGGGAGCCGGTTTGGACTGGTGGCTTGCCTGGGGGGGACAGAAGCAGGGCACAGAGGTCCCTGCTTGAAGGGCTTCCTAAGAGTGGGTGAGGGAAGCTGGGCAGCCTGGGTTAAGGCCAGGTAGCTGCAGGCGGGAGGCAAGGGCTGCTTGTACTCAGCTGGCCCCAGGAGCCCCCCAGCGACCCCTCATCCATGCACACCCGCACCAGAGCCCGGGAAGGCTCTGGAGCAAACCTGTGAGCATCATCTGTAGCCCAGGCTGCACTGCTGGGGTCGTGCCGCAAATAGTTGCTTGGGAGGCAGAACTAGTCCGGGAAGTTCCCATTTGATGCCTGAGGCTGTAGGGTGCTGGGTGAAGCGGGCTTGGGGTGCCCCTGACCTACAGGGTTGGAGGTGTGTGATCAGAAGCGGGTTGCTGGCCCGGGAGCCCCCACTGCCCAAGGGCTGCTGGGTGCCCATCGCTGCCTGTCTGTGCAGGTACAGGAAGGCCGCGCTGAAATGGCACCCGGATAAAAACCCAGACAACAAGGAGTATGCCGAGCAGAGGTTCAAGGAGATTGCCGAGGCATACGAAGTGCTGTCGGACAGTAAGAAGCCAAGATGCTGTCTCGCGTGTGTTCCCCTGTCCCATCGCCCTCCCCCCGCCCCCGCCACCGCCTTGGGGCTGCTCACCCTGGGGTGTCCTGCTGCTGGGCTCACCCAGGTGACATCCCTGGACATCCCCAGGACATAGCGAGTCCCTCCAGTTTTACTGCCGGGCTTGTGGGGCTTGGTTACCTTCCCATGCACCCCTCAAAATGGCTCTTGGGAGAGCTGCTGGGGTGCTGGCCTCCAGGATGGCGTTGCACATCCTTGCCCGATGCCCTGACTTGGGTTTGGGAGTGGTGCCGGTGCAGCAAGGGCTCATGGCACCCCCCTCCTCTTGCTCCCTGCTGTTCTGCACTTCCCTTGGCTAGGGGAAGCGTTGGTGCTCCTGCCCATGCCTGGCAGCCGGCTTCCCCACAGCCCTCCTCTCTTCTTCCAGAGCAGAAACGTGATGTCTATGACCGTTATGGCAAGGATGGACTCATGGGGGCAGGTGAGTGGGCGAGAGGGGCCATAGGGCTTTAGTGCAGCTCTGAATATGGCCCCGTCTGAAGACCCAGTGTGGCTCTGCGCCCCCCAGGCCTCCCCATTCTTTAGGTGGTTCCCACCCAGGTCTCCACTTCACTCTGATCCTCTTCCCTCTGGCAGGACCGGGAGGTTCCAGGGCCGATGCCGGGGCCCCTGAATTCACCTTCACCTTCCGCAGCGCTCACGACGTCTTCCGGGAGTTCTTTGGTGGGCGAGACCCCTTCGCCGACTTCTTTGGTGCGTGTGGGGCAGGGGGGGAGGCTGGGGACTGGTTCTTGGGCACCTCTCTGTTCCCAGGGCAGCCACTGGACTCGGGGACACAGCGTATGGCTGGCCCTGGCGGGGGGTCCCCACTGCGGTGCCCTGCTCTTGGCTCACCAAGCCACGGGGGCAATGCTGATGAGGGGTGGCTCTACCTTCCAGATGAGATGCTGCCCTTCTCCGAGCTGCGAGGACCTGGTCCACGGCACCACAGGGGAGGCCACTTCTTTTCCCCCTTCCCAGGATCCTCAGGTAGGAGATGCTGCCAGGCCCTGCTTAGGGTCTGTCCCTTGCTTTCCTCGTGCCATCCTGGCGCCGACCTTGTCACTCCGTTCTCCAGATTTCTTCGCCTCGTCCTTCAGTTCCGGCGCCGACGCAGGGATGGGCTTCCGCTCTGTCTCCACCTCCACCACCTTCGTTAACGGCAGGCGCATCACCACCAAGCGGTGAGGGCAGTGCCAGCCCGCCTCACCTCCGGGGACCCCCCCTCATTGGTGGTCCTCAGACTTTCTAGCTTGCCACTGCGATGCTCTGGCTGCCTGGCCCTTGACAGTCCATCCACCTGTCTGTCTGTCTGTCTGTGCAGGATTATTGAGAATGGGCGAGAGCGGGTGGAAGTGGAGGAGGACGGGGAGCTGAAGTCGATCCACATCGATGGTGAGACGTGACACCACAAATGAACTCATTGGGGACTGGCAGTGCCACCTCCCAGTGCCCTTACCCTTTGGGGACACCTCTCCTCCTTTGGGGTGGGGGTGCAGCATCCAGGCTTGGTGTTGGCCTGAACTTTGGTCAGCTCTGATTTGGGGCTGTGCTGTGGAGGATCGGTGGGGTGGGAAGGACTTGGGGCCCTGTGCCAGCGCTGAGAAACTGGAGCGGACGTGACCCCCATCCCCTGCCCATGTCCCCACAGGTGTCCCCGACGACATGGCGCTGGGGCTGGAGCTGAGCCGTCGGGAGCAGCAAGCCTTCCCCAGCCCGCGGCCCCCCTCGACCCCACCATCTGCCCCACACCGGCCCCCGAGCTCCTCGCCAGTCTGCCTCTACACGGACAGCGAGGACGAGGACGAGGACTTGCAGCTGGCCATGGCCTACAGTCTCTCCGAGATGGAGGCCGCGGGGCACCACCGAGCAGGTGGGCATGGCCCCGGTGCCCCGCCAGCACCGGGGGGCAGCCCCAGCACCCCATCCTCTGCCCGCAGAGCCCGCGGTCCCCGGGGGAGCCCAGAACCAGAGCCGCTGGGGACCAACAGCTCTGCCACAGCGGGGCATGAACCTGCCCCCAAATCAAAGCAGTGGCACTGTCCCCTGCTCTGAACGTGGGGCTGGGGTTGTGTCCCCCCCTGCTGTGGGGCAGGGAGAGGGAAAGGGGGGTGGTGGGGGGCTCTCTGCCTGGGGCTCCTGCCTCCTGCAGCGAGGGAGGGGGTCTCCCCTGCCCTGCCTCCTTGCTGCTGCTCAGGGGGGTGGGCGGCTGGTGGCACCCCAGGGTGGGCTGCCAGAGTTGGGGGTCGTGGCTGGAAGAGGGGACCTTAGTGGTGTCCCGGGAAGAGGGGCAGCTCCCTGCCCTGGCTCCTGGAAGCACGGGGGGTGCCCGTGGGCACGTGTGCCCTGGCTCTGCCTGCTCCGGGCAGGGGCTGCAGCCGGTGACTCCCTGGCTGCTGCCTGCCCCTGCCTGGGCTGGGGAGTACTGGGTTGGGGTCTCCCTCCTTGCAAGGAGGGGTGCGCGGGTGGGCTCTGCTTGGTGCCTTGTGTCTGTCTCTCCCCTCTGGATGCTGTCGCTCCTGCCTGTAACCCCTTCCTCCTCTGTTCCACCCCCCTTCCATCGCAGACCCTGCCTGGTCACCCCCTTCCCTATGCCTTGCACGCCCTGCAGGGCACTGTCACCCCCTGCCTTGGCCTGGGGGCACTGACCCTTCCTGCTTCCCGCAGCAGCAGTGACCCTCAGTGATGCTCACAGGCATTCCCACCTTTGCTATCGCCTGTGGTCCTGCCTTGGCTCTCCTCCTGCTGGGACCTTCCTCCCTCTCTCCCTGCCTCTCCCCAGCCCTGGGCCGAGGAGGGATTCACGGGTGCTGTTGTGTGTGTGTGTCCCCCCCCCTCCGCTTGTCTCCCCAGGTGTGTTCTGAGGCCGCTGCGCCCGGGGACCGCGCACACCCGCTCACCCACGGAGCCATCTCCCAGCCAGGACTCCGCTTTGTCCCTGCACGGCCACCCCCTGCCACCCCCTTCCCCTCAGCACCCTCTGGCTCCATGGGATGTGGGGGCACGACTTATGGCTGAGCAATATCTGAGGGCTGGGGGAGATGCCCTGGGCACCAGGAGGTGATGGGGAGGGTGGTGATGGGAGGGAGCTGGAGGTGGGGGTGCTGTAGATTAGGCTGCTGGGGGGGCTGGCGGCAGGCAGCGAGGGGCAGCATGGCTGGACTCAGCCAGCGGGGCCAGGCTGTGCCCTCCCCCCCCCTCGCTGCAGCCTCCCACCTCCCTGACCCCCTTCTGCAACAGCCATCAATAAACCTGTTTGCAGTAGCTGGTGCCTGCAAAGGTGTCTCTGGGATGGGGGCTACAGTGTTCCCCCCCCATCCTTGCCTGCAGGGGGTGAAGGCTGTGCTCCTGCAGGGATGGGGGGGTGGGAAATTAGTCCCTATGCCCCCCTCGTACACACACAGTCAGAGGCCAGACGTGGCTGCAGCTGCACAAACGCGACACGAGAACTTTATTCACATCAAGATACAAAATTATATTTCTCTAGAAATTTCTCTTCTGCTTGAGTGACAAGGCAGGGAGCACACGGAGGGGACAGAGGGGGCTGGACCAGCCCCCCCCTGCCCCCAGTGCTCCCCCTCTGTGGGGGACCCCTGCCTGCTCCTGCCCCCTACTCCGGTACCAAGAGGGAGGGGGCTGACACAGGGCCACCAGGCTGGAGTACAGGAGAGCAGCTGGGGGGGCCCCCACAGCCAAGTCCCAGCAGCATCACCTGGTCCCCTCTGCTGCAGGGGATAGGGGACACAAGCCCAGTCCCTTCCGCGGTGGCTGCGTGCGCGATGGGGCTCCGTGCCCTGCACACAGAGGGGCTGAGACCTGTGTCCCCGGGGAGAGAGGGGCAGGGGGAGGGGGGGGCTGGAGAGGGAGGAAAAAACAGAGCCAGCAGCACAGACAGCGTTTTACAGGGAGAGCAGCCCCACGGGCAGGGCGAGGAGAGCGCACGAAGCTGGGGGGCAAAAGGAGGGGGGGGGGGGGGGAGATGAGAGGGGAGGGCTCCTCGCCATCACTGTGGCAGCGCCTTCAGGATGGCATTCACTTCCTCGGCCACGGCCGTCAGCGCAAACTCAAACTGGTCCTGGGGAAGCAGAGGAGGGGGGGTGTGAGGGTCCCTGCCGGCCCGGCGCACAGCAGGGAGGGAGGGGATCCCCAGTTTGGGGGGGTACCTTGGTCTGCACCATGCCGGGCCGCTGGTCTCGGATGTGCTCCAGTGTAGCAGCTATGTCTATCTCCTTCACCCCTGGGGCAGAGGGGGAGAAGGGCGGTAGGAGGGGGGGCGACAGGCCGAGCACACCACCCTGCAGCCCCCCATCCAGGGCAGAATCAGTGCTGCCCCATGCCTACCTTTGGCCATGCGGTTCAGGACCATGTCAACGAGGATGTACGTCCCTGTCCTGCCTGCACCATCACTGCAAGACACCGACGCTTGAACCAGGGGGACAGGCTCCAGCAACTGGTCCTGGCCAGCAGGTCCTGGCCTTGTAGCCCCCCCCACCCCTCCAGCTTGTGTTCCCCCTCCTCCAGCCCCATCAGTACCTGCAGTGCACGATAATAGGGCAGGAGCGACCCCGGTAGCACTTGTTCACCTTCCTGCAAGGACACAGAGGGAGCAGGTCAGTGCCCTGCCATGCTGGGGACAAGGCTGCGCTGGGTGCCCCTTGCTGTGCTGAGCTGGGGGGGGGACGGCGAGCACACCATGATGTGGCCCTGGGGGCCTGGCGCATGGCTCCTCCTGCCTCCCCAGCAGTGCTAGGTATGGGACAGGGACCATGGGTGGAAAGGGGCCGGGAGAGGAGCCCGGCTCCTCGGGTGCCCAGCCTAGGGAGGGGAGCAGCGGCGGGACCCCCGCGGGAGCAGCTCTGGTCCAGTGGGGCGCGAAGCTGGGGGCCAGGTGCCGGCGGGGCTCCCGGCATGCTCCATGCAGCAGGCACGGCTGCCAACGATCACTTTTGTGACTATGCAACTGGAGCCAGATTACTAGCTGCAAATCACAAAAATGACGCCGGCAGCTGCGAGAGAGAGACAGAGACAGACAGAGAGACAGAGAGAGCATGAGCGGGACGGAGAGGAGGGCGACGTGCCTAAGCAGGGTCCCTGGCCCCATACGGCCTGGGGACAGTGACCAGCCACCCCCTGGCAGGATCCCACTGCCACCCAGAGACCCTCAGAGCCCAGCAGGTACTGCCTGCAAGCCTCCTGGGAGCAGTCCCGGCCCTCCCAGCCCTCTCCCCAGGCTAGCTGGGGAACCGCTGCTGGCTGTAACGCACGGAGAGGAATGGGCCACCACTGTTCAAGAATGGCTCTAGGGTTTCTTCTTGCACCCATGGCTGGGGAGGGTGCCAGGCAATGCGGTCCCCCATCCCAGCTCCTGGGAAGAGCACTTTCCCCACCTCCCCATGAAAGCTGGAGAACCCTGGCAACCTCAGCTGGAGGCTTCTTGCCCACCAAGCTCTGCCCAGCCTCATCCCAATCTGGCCAGAGCCCGGTTCTTCTGCTCCTCCCCATGCACGGCAGCCCCACGTCCCACCCTGGCCAGTCCATGCCACAGCCCTGACCCTCAGCACACCGGCACTGATGTCCTCGCCCATCAGTCCCCTGCGGTCAAGGCCACCACCAGCTCCCGGGGGCTGGCACGGCACTGGGTGGGAGCTCACCTGCGGAAGTCGAGGAGGGGCCGGGTGGTGGCGGGGATGCCCTCGGCCGGCCAGCTGAGAAAGTGGAACTGCGTCAGGGTGCGGGTCTCCTGCGACTGCACGTTCTTCAGGTAGAAGCTTCGCACCAGGAAATCCTCACACCAGATGTGCTCTGACACCAGGTTCACCTGCCCGAGAGAGGCAGCCGGTAGGCAGGAGGTACGCCCCAGAGTACCGGGGGCTGGAGGATGCTCCTTGCCCTGGGCTACCAGCCACACTTGCCTCATAGATGTGGTAGAGAGAGGAGCCTTCATCCGGCCAGTAGCGGTCACACTGCTTGACGCTGTCCTCTGCCAGTGGGCTCAGCATGACGATGACGGTGCAGCCATGCTCCCACACCATCTGCAGGCAAAGTATGGTGGGTGTCACCGCTGGGTGATAACCCAGGCAGGAGGGTGGCCGAGCCGCTGTGTCCCATCTGGTGATCAGCACCCAGAGGGACCCCAATGCGCTGGCACAGCTGGGTGACGCTCACCTGCCAGAAGTCAGCAATGGTGTGGGACAGTGGCCCCTGCGTGGCGATGTATGCTGGCATCCGTGGGTCGTGCTCGATCTGGAAAGGGAAAGAGGGTGTCACACTGCATGGTCTCAGGCCAGGGCTCGGTGACACCGGGAAGAGCAGGGGGATACTCCAAGGGCGATGGGAGGGCTGGGGAGGGAGCTTCGGGTGCCACAGCCAGGAGGGACATGGATTTTAACCACATCTGAGCAATGGAGCAGGCCCATTGCTCACATCCGTAGCCCACAGGGATGTGAGCTCAGTCTGGCTCCATCTCCGAGCGAGAGCCTCGCCTGGACTGAGCCCACCCCAAAGGAGGGTGGCAGGGCAGGAGAGCCCCTGGTGATCACTCACAATTGGACTGGCGTTAATGAAGTCACTGCGGGACGGGTTGCTCTCAGCTTTCAGCTTGATCCGCACATGGTCATCTGGGAAAACGGAGACCAGGGGAGATGATTAGCATCTGGGGAAGCTGGGGGCAAAGCTGTGCCGCAGCCTGCCTTGGTCCCAGGCATCCCCAGGGGCTGGGATGCTCACAGGGCACGTAGTCAGGGTTGCGGTTCTTCTTCAGGTTGGCTTCGCTCTGGGCAATAGAGCAGACGCTGGGCTCAGCCTGGTAGGCGCAGAGAGCCTGCCACTCCTTGGCCAGCCGGTCCCGGTTGCGGAGGTGGTCCTCCATGTAGGCCTGGGGCAGAGAGGCGAGGGTCAGCCTGGCAGCTGCAGGGGTGGGAGGGCCTGAGGGGCCGGGGAGAGGGCTTGCCACCTTGCCAAGCCAGCTCACCAGGATCATGTGTCCGGTGGAGATATCCATGTTGGACTGGACGGGCTCCTCGCACCAGGAGGGCGTGCTGCTGTGGGAGCTGGGGCTGGGCTGCGGGGCGTCACTGAACTGGGATGAGACGCTGCTGACCCGCGAGGTCTCTGCTGGTGCTGCCGGTGCCTCAGCGCGGCCGAAAAGTGACTTGGCAGCCATGTGCTGGCGGCACAGCTCCTGGGGGACCCCAGCAAGAGCCCTGTCCCTTGGCTGCAGGGCTGCTAGGGGCAGCCCCGTGCACCCCGAGTGATGCTGATGTGGCAGTGCCGCATCCCACGGGGTCCCGCATCCCGCAGGGTCTTTCCTACCTGGTACTCGAAGGTGGTGTCTGCAGCACCCTCGGGCCCCAGGGCAGCCAGGCGCTCCTTCTCCCGCTGCTTGGCATGGCGCCGGAGACAGAAGGCTGCGGCAGCCGCGATGGCGATGCCCGCCACGCAGGCCAGCGCGATGAAGGTCAGCAGCACTGAGTGGAAGCCGTCCCTGAAGCGTGATGGGCGTGAGTAGGCAGCAGCCTCATTTCGCTGGGGGCAAAGCCAAGCAAGGGTTAGTAGAGGAGCACCTGCATAGGGCAGTAGTCCCTCATAGTCCCTCCTCCCAAGGGGGGAGCAGAGACACTGTTCTACACCACATTTGGGGTTGCTGGGGGATAAAACAGAGCAAGGGAAGTCAGTGCTGTGCTGATTCTGCCAGGACCCTCAGCTGGGGCAGAGCTGGTGTCACTGAGGGGCTGGGGTGTCACCGGGGTGAGGTTTGGTGCACCCACCTGCACGTCACACGGGGCGTTGTTGTCACTGGTGTCACTGGGGCTGCAGGAGGGGACAGAGCCTGGCCAAGCCCAGGCAGCAGCTACCTGCTGCTCCCCTGCTCCTAGCACCCAAGGCTGCTCGCCAGGGCACCCCCAACCCAGACTGCCCCCCTCCAGGGCAGGCAGTAGCCCCTTGAAGCCCAGGTTCAATGAGCTCCTGTCCAGCTGGAGGTCAAAGGCCAGATTCAGCCCAAGGGGTTAATAGCAAAGGATGGGCCACTGCAGCACTGGGTTCAGGGCAGCAATTGCTCCCAGGGAACTTGCCCAAATGGAGCTGGGTCTTCCCTGCAGCAGGACTGGGGGGGGGGTGGTGTGTGCGCTAGCACACCCAGAGGGGTGGTGCCATCTCCCAGCTGCGGTGGCTGAGGGAGAGGTCCTCCCCATTGCTGTCCTCAGCTGCAACACAGAGCAGCCCGTGCCACCTGGCAGGCAGTGCCTCTGGGGCTCCTTCCCTGTGGCTGGGGCGGACAGCCCACTCCGTGCCAGTTCCCGTGTTGGGACATGATGGTGCTGAGCCCTTGCTGGATGAGACACCCTCCCTCCCCAAGGCCAAGACCCCTCAGGGCTTTGTCCCAGAGCCGCCAGTGGTCAGGATGCTGCCCACCGCCAGCCAGGTCCTGGGGCAGCACAGGGATGCTGTGGCAGCAGCACCACCAAATACCTGTGCCCAATGAGATGCCAGAGCCTAGCATTACCTCACTGCCACGGCCTCCCATTGGCCATGAGCCTGATGAGGTTACCGAGGGAACACTGCGTCATCATCACCTACGTCATCGTCATCATCATCTGGGGATGCCCCCCCGCCCCGGGAGTACCCACTGCAGCCTGCCCCCCCAAGCCTCGCCAGTCCCAGCACCTGGGGACCAGTCTGAGTGCTGCCAGGGTCCAGCCAAGGGTACCCAACAGGGCCAGAACCTCCCCGGGGCACCCAAGGAGGAGCAGCACTGCAGCCCCTGGAGGTGCCAGAGGTCCGAGATGACAGAAGGGACCTCCTTCCCAAGGCCTGCCTGGGTCCTGCTCTCACCCTGCCTCTCTACCTCCTTCCTTCCCCGAATCTTGCACCAGTCCCACCGAGTTCAGAGCCTGGGGAGAGGAATGAAGGAAAAGTACAAGCTGGTCTGGACTGGGGAAGTCTGTGCAGAAGAGGGCTTGCAAAGCTGCCTCCTCTGAGTTCCAGATCCATCATCTCTGCCATCTCTCCCAGCTCCTGCCACTTGTCACATCAAAAGGCATTGCCATAGTGATGCTCCACACGTTGCTGATGGAGACAGGTTGCCTCTGTAGCCAGGCCATCCCTTTCTTCATGGCCTCCTCCCCCCAGGTCCCCCTTTCCTTCCTCCCTGCCCACAGCTATGGCTACAGGGCAGGAGGGTGGGAAACAGCTAGGGGATGTGCTGCACCACTTCCCCTCCCCTGGCTGCCAACACAGGAGCCAGGATCAGTCCCCCATCTCCAGCCCCTGCTCCCCTCCTGTTCCTGGAGGTCCCCAGAGAAGCATGGGGAGGGGGTGCCCCTCTACGAGCAGATGGCTCCTGCTCCATCCCTGCCTTCAGCTGCTTTGCCATTCTCTGGGGGCACGATGGCATTTTGCCTGCCTGGCCACGGTCTCTGGGGTGCTCCGGGCACAGCCTGGCGCTGGGGTGCCCAGGCCACAGCTAAGACGGCATGCACAGGCTGGAAGGAGGTGAGGGTGAGGATGAGCCTTGCGGGGTACAGCCTGCAGCCCCCTAATCTTGGATGGAGAGGGGAAAAGCCTCCAGGAGACCCTCCCAAACTGCCTTCAAACCCTGCAGAGCTTTTGTTTTGGAAAGAGCCAAGTGCTCCCGGAGTGCAGGCAGCCGGGCAGCATCAACACTGCTGGGTGCAGTCCTGCTCCAGCCCATCTCAGATAAACCAAGTCTGTCTCCAAAACAGCAGCCCAAACACTGCACAGAGCGCTGGGCTACCCAGTTGCCCCACAGGGATGCTTTGCTCATGTAGACCCCTATGTCCCAGGGCTGGGGCACAGCACGCTTCCTGGCTCGTAGCCAGCGGCAGCACTCCCACTGCTGCCCTGTCCCCGGCCACCCCAGCCCCGAGGGACAATCATGCCTTGCTCCTACCTCTCCCACTCCTGTTTGCACGATCTTCAGGCCCAGCTCTGCCTCCAGCTGCGCCTTCACTTGCTCTGTGGATGGAGAGGAGATGGTCAGGGGGGTGCTTCCCCACCACCCAAGAGACCCCCCCAGAGACGGACCCAAAGGATATCCCTAATAACTGCCCACTCCACACCAGCTCCCAGTTCAGCCAAGGGCACTGGGATATATGGTGGGAGTCCCCTCTTCCCAGTCCCTGGGAAGGGGCACCCCATAACCTGGCAGGGGGCAGAAGAGAGGAGCAGGACCAGGGGGACCCCTGCCCAACTCACCAGCCTGGCTGGACACATCCGCCAACGAGAGGTTCTGGGGGTTCTGCCGGATGCGGAAGGTGAGCGCGGGGCCCACGACGCTGCCGGGGAGAGGGACATAGTGTAAGACCAGGAAGCGCAGACCCCCTCCCCATCCCTACCACAGCCCGGTCCCTCCTGCCCCCCACCCAGGGTGGCTGCGCATGGCTGGGGCTGTGACAGCAGCATCCCACGGCCCCGTTCCCCTCACCTGATGTTGATGAAGCTGGCTGTGGAGAGGTGAAGGTGCTTGGCGAGGAGCTCCAGCAGCCGCACGCCAGCAGCCAGCCCCAGGGGCCTGTGGGGACAGCAGCAGGGTGAGGAGCTGTGGGGATGTGTGGTGATGGGGGAGAGCTGATTGTCGTCCACCCCCCCACACCTGCACAGAAGCAGTTGTGCACACACATTTGGCTGAGCCCATCCCAGCAGCGAGCTCTGGCCTTGGTGTGGGATGAAAGAGGATGGCTTTGGGGTGGGAGAAGGGCTGCGGGTGGGGAGGGGATGGGGGAGCTGAGCCCACTGGAGACCCAACCCCACCAGAGACCCAAACAGGGTCAGCCATGCACGTGGAGCTGTGACAGCCAGTGGAGGATGAGTCGGGGGGATACAGCCCCTTCACACATGCACAACCCCTCACCCGACCCCCAGCTCTCACTTCTGGTCCGTGACGATGTAGCCATACTCGTCTGGTGGCCGCGTGCCCCGCTGTGCCCCACCATCCTTCGCCTCTGCATAGCTCTTCTTCACCACAATCGACTTCCCAGGGCTGAGCGTGTCCCCACCGTGTCCCTGCTGCGGCTCAGCCTGGGGGGTTGGCGAGGATGCTGCCCTGCCCCTCGGCCAGTCCCCTGGAGAGCTGCTGGTTGGGATTTTGGGGGGCACCACTGTGGAGGAAGGGGGCACTGGCTCTTCTCCGTGCTGCATGTCCCCCTCTGTCACCTGGAGGGAAGAAAAGGGAGGAGCTGGAACCCCCGAGGAAACCCTTGGGGGGGTGCCCCCCCAACACGCACGCATCCCACCTGTGGCGTAGCACCTCCTCCAGCACCACCCTGCTGCAAACCCACCCGTTTCGCTGTGGGCACTTCGGGGCCAGCAACACCTGAGAAGGAGAGAGATGGAGGTCCTGCGGCACCTGCTCTGAGAGGCAACACTCCCTACCCCATTACAGGGCATGCTGGCACCCACCACTGCCAGTCCTGTCCCTGTGCCCCGCTCACCAGAGCTCTGGAGCAACTGGAGGAGAGTAGAGAGGCTGCTCAGCTGCTGGGGGCTCAGCTCCGGCAGCCCCAGGCCATAGCTAGCCAGGAGGGAAGCCAATCTTTTCAGTGCAGCATCTGCAAGAGGACGGACGCAGCATCAGGTCGGATGCTCTGCATCCACATGGGGACCACGGGCCAGGGGTGTAGCAGCCGGGGTAGGTGGGGTCGGGGAGATACACTGGCCACAGGCATGAAGATGAAGGAGAGTCTGAGCCACGAGGAATATGACTGTGGGGACAGGATGGGGATGAGGGGTGGTGCCTGGTTGGAGGACATGGTACCCGTCTGTGCAGGGTGCAGCTGGGCAGCCAGGGACACTGGCTGCTCCCTCTCCTCCATGTCCCTGTAGTCGCTGGGGAGCCGCAAGCTGTGCTGGAGCCTGGTGCCAGCAGGGTCCGGGCGGCTGGCTTTCTCTCTGGGCAGGGAGAGCATCCCCAAGTCCTGGAAGAGATGCCCCCCATCCGTTCCTGGCTGCCCACCATAGGAGGGCACAGGGCCAGCCCCAAAAAGAGCCTGGGCAGGGACCCGGCCCAACAGTGAGGTGGTCTCGGGGCTCTGCCTGGCTGGGCTGCTGGGGAGCTGGTGAGCGCCGTCCTGGTAGCCAAACTGCAACCAAAACACAGAGCCACCATGGTCAAACCCCACAGGGGCCCTGCCACGGCAAACCTGCCACGGTACCCCCAAACCTGGGGCACCCCAGCACCAGCAGAAAGAAAGGTGCTGGGAGTGCAGCGGCTCCCTGCCCATCTCTACCTTTCCACCTGGGAGAAGGGGGATCGCCCCCATGGCTTACCTTGTGGTAGGAGTAGGGGTTGAGCAGAGCCTCCTCGTAGCCCAGCTGGGGCTGGGGGGGCAGCAGGAGGTGCTCCAGGTACCGCTGCACCAGGGGGGAAGGCAGCAGCGGTGGGGGCTGCCCCAGATGCTGAGCCGCTGTCAGGCCGGTGTCCACAGGGAGCGGGGCTCGCCTGGTGGAGCTGCGGAGGGGCAGGAACCTCGGAGGCAAACAGAGCTGGGGTGACTTACCTGGATATGGGGGGAGGTCCCCCCAAAAACCCCATTTTTGGGGGGGGGCAAAGCCCTCACTGCCCTGCCAGGGTCTGCTCACAGGTTGGTGGCTGGTGCTGCCCTACCTGTCCCTTGCTGCCAGGTCCAGCGAGGGCGGCGGGCGGAGGCGGGGGATGCGTTCCATCTCCTGCGAGATCACATACTGGGTGATGCCGTCCTGCCACGAGAGCCCTGCCATGGGAGGGGGCTGTGAGACACGGAGGAGGCCTGGGAACCAGGAGGCAAGTGCACGGGAGACCACCCTGGTGTCCTGACCCTGTGTCCCATGGCCTGGGTTTGGCCCTGCTCCTCCCAGAGTTGGCTGGACCCCTTCTCAGCTCACCCTGGCCCCTGGGCCAACAGGACCCCAGACAGCCTGAGTGCCACTAGGCAATGCTGCCTGACACACACTCCCCCCAGTCCCCCTTTACCTTGTGCCATGAGATGCCGTAAGACATCCTGAAGGCGCTGGAGCACAGGAGAGGTGACCTGGAAGTAGGGTCTGTCCTGCACGGAGCCCACCTGGCACTGCCCAAACAGCCCATCTGCAAGAGAGAGCAGACGTCAGGGATGAATGCCCTGGGGTGAGGGTCTCTGGGCACAGCCCCACCTTTCTCCTGCCATGCCCCCCTCCCCTCCACTGCACCCCAAGTTCCCCTGCAAGGCAGCCCTGCACCCCCCGCATCCCCTTGGGAAGGGAGAAGGGATCCCTGCACCCCCACTGGCCGCTTACCCTGCACGCACACCTCCTGGGGGGAGCACAGCCTCCGGTCAAACAGACAGCCTGGGACAGACAGACAGACAGACAGACAGGCAGACCAGTTAGCACAGCATCTAAAGGGGGGTCTCCAACAGTGTTTGCTCATCACCAGCTGCTTGGGGACCCCCATGCTCCATGGAAGTGCCACGGGGGTACGATGTGGGGGGTGGTACAGCCCGGTAACCCAGGGCAGGGCCTTGGTGCCAGCCTTCCCCCCCACCTCAAGGCCAAGATGGGGGCTGTGTACAGAGCCTGCTTGCCCCTGGCTCTGGGGGAGCGGGAGGAGACCTAGAGCTTTTTGGGGTGCTGGCAGTTAGGAAGGGAGGGCTGAGGGGGCAGAGACATGCAAGACCGTGTCTGTTGCCCTCCCACATATGGCACTACGAGGCAGGGACACAGCCCTGCACCCTGTGACACCCACTCTCCCTGCGAAGGGGACCCCAAAGCACACATGCTGCGGGGGAATGGGGATGTCTCTCCACTCCCTTCGGGGGGCAGCACTTGGGCAGGGGGCGGCTTCCCCCTTCCTCTCCCCCCTCCCCGTCTCGGTCCAAGACCGTCAGCAGCGAGACGGCAGCAGGCGATGACTCAGCCCCGGATGGCGAGGAAGGAACGAGAAAACAACCGGGGGGAGGGGAGGGAGGGGCCCGCCGAGCCCGCCGCGGGGGAAGGGGGCAAGTGGGGATGGGGGTCCCCGAAACCCGGGCACCCACGGGCCCGTTATCCCATCGGGGCGGGGGCCAACGCAGGTGCGGGGTACAGGAGCCCGCTGCCGAGGGGGGAGCCCCGGGGGCGGTGGGAGCCGGAGGGGGGGAGCCAGGCCGGGGCGGCGGGAGCGGGAGGTGGGGGGGCCGGGCCGGGGCGGCGGGAGCGGGAGCCGGGCGGGCGCTGTCCGCGGTGCTGAAGCGGCGCAGCCGCCTCCCGCCGGGACGCCCCGCTCCAGCGGGAGGGGCGGCGGCGGCACCGTCCCCGGGAGGCTCCCCCGGGGCAGGACGGGGCTCGGCCGAAGCCTTTTCGGCACCGTCCCCGCCTGCTCTCAGAGATGGTGGGGGCCCCGCGGGGCGGCCTGACCCGTCCCAGCGCTCCCGGGCCCGCCGGAGGACGAGGGACGCAGCGGCCCTGGGCGCTCGGTAGTGAGTCAGCGGCCGCCGGGGCTGTGCCTTGTAGGGGGGCAGCGATACCCGGGACCCCAAGAGCCCCGGGCAGGGGCCGCATGGGCCGAGTCGAAGGAGAGCAGGTGCACCGGCCCGCCCTTGCGTCCCGGGCCGGGCCGCGCTTACCGGCGGAGGGCGACTAAAGGGCGCCGGGATCCCCGAGGAAGCCACCGCTCAGGGCCGCTGCCCCAGGCTCCCCTTCCCTGCGGCAGCCCCAGGCACCGGCTTTGCCCCGGGTAGGGTTTCTGAGCAAGCACCACCTCACTCCCGTCCCGTCCAGCCGGCCCCAGGGGAGGCGGCAACTCTCCAGCCGGTGGGCTGCCCCAGGAGAGAAGCGCCCCCGTGCCGGTGACGCATCCGCCGTGCCAGTACTAGGCTGCCCTGTCCCGCTCTCCGCCGGGGGCTAGGCCTGCCGCTGCGCGCCGTGACAGCATCCACGGCAGCGGTGACAGCACCGGTCGCGGAGACCCCTGCCCTGCCGCTCCCCGAGAAGCGCCCTCCCGGCCCCCGGGGCGCCGCCCAGCCCGAGGCCCAGGTCTCACCGTGCGCGGCGGTGGCGGTAGCCGAGGCACCGCCGTCCCGCAGCAGCCCGCGGCCGGCCAGGAGGAGGAGGCAGAGGAGCGCCCGGAGGAGCCGCCGCCCCATGCTCCGCTCACGGCCGCACCATGGCGCACCCGCCGGCCGCGCCCCCGCCGTCGCCGCCAACCCGCGCCCCGCCGCGCCGTGCGCCCCGCCCACCGCCGCCTCCCCGCCAATGGCGCAGGGACCACGGCCGTCGCGCCACGCCCCCCTGCACCGCAGCCAATCAGAGAGCCAGGCTTCTTTCCCCCCACGTCGGGCTCACGCCCCCCTGTTATCGAGCGAGGCCAATTACGTCGCGCCCCGGGGGGGGAGACGGCCGAGCGCCGCGCCAATCGCAGCCTCCCTGGAGGCAAGCCACGCCCCCCAGGGGGTGTGCCACCGCGCCAGCAGCGCCTCCGCCCATTACCGCCTGCCCCTTCCCAGCCCTGCGGCCCCACTGGCTCCCGCGCGGGCCACGCCCCTAAGAAGAGCCCAATGAGCAGCAAGAGCTGGGCCACACCCTCACACCCCCACCCAGCGGCACCACCCAGGGAAGGGCAGGAGGGGAGAGGGCGGGGAACGCCCCCACCGCGGGCAGGGCCCCCGCAGGAGCTCTGGGGCTGGCTGGACCTTGTCAGGGCCTGGGGCTGGCTCAGCCCTCCCCTTGTTCCCCTGGGGACAGGGACATCGTCCCCGCAGCCCTCCCAGGGGCCCCCCAGTACCCCCCATGACAGGGAGGGGGTCACGGTGGGCAGGTGAGCAGGTCCTGGCCCCAGAGGACAGAGGGCATGGGTGGGAGCCGTGGAAGTCCCCAGGTACGTCTTCCCCCCAGCCCCAGCCATGTTCATGGACCACTCGCTGGTGAGACAGAGATGCTTTAATGGCCCCAGGGCTGAACGCACAGCTGCTCCTTTCCCCGCTGTGCTCAGTCCACCACCAGGCTGCTGCTGACTGCTGGCAGGAGCTCGAAGAAGCCCTGGAAGGAGACAGACCATCAGGGTGGGCCGGGCAGGGTGGTGCGGGGTGGGGGGACAGGCAGCGGGGGGGACAGGCAGTGGCTCCCTGGCAGGTTACGCACATGGCGTCACGGCAGGCAGCTACTCACAGAGAGCAGGACCGCGTCGCCATAGTAACCTATCACTGACTCAAGGCTAGCGCTGGTTGCCATAGGAACCATTTGGGGATGGCAGTCACCAGGGAAGGCTGGGATGCGAGGGGGCACCTCCGGAAGCAGACAGTACCTGCGCTGCTCCAGAGGGATGGGGAGACCAGCGGGATGGATGGGCCCAGCACCAATGCGGGGGCTGGATGGGGACATGGGGATGTGGAGCAGCAGGGAGGGGGCTTTGGCACGGGACAGGGGACATGGGGCTCACCTTGAAGAGGGTGATGCTCTGGAGCACCCCCGAGGTGCAGCACATCTCCCGGATGGAGTGCATGGCCAGCTGTGGGCAGCCGATGTCCAGCACACGCAGCCCCAGGCGGGAGGCCAGGATGGGACCGATGGTGGTGCCACAGGGCGTGTCATTGCGCACCATGAACTCCTGCATGGGGACAGAGCGTCAGCAGCTCCCCAGGCTGCCCCACCAGCCCCCAGACCTGAAGGGAGGCAACCTGGGATGGGGAAGCAGCACCGTCCCCGAGCCAGGGTGCAAAATCCCCCAGAGATGGGACGTGCTCAGGCCAGGCCCTCCCCTCCTGTTCCCCAGCCTGCTTCCCCGAGGCAGCCCTGGAGCTGGAGCCCCAGAGAGCGCAGACCCTGGTGGGGTTGGACACAGTAACTGAGGGGTGGGGGTCTGGCATAGGTCCCCCCTCCTGAACACAGCATCAGGGCTGCAGCCCAAGCTGGTAGCATTCATGGAAGGCTCACCCAGCCCTGCTCACCTGCAGAGGGACACCCACGCGAGCGGCAATGTCCCGGATGACTGCCTCGGTGACAGCCGTGGAGGCGTAGCGCTGGTTGCTGTTCACTTTGATGACAGGGCCCTGCACAAGGGAAAGCACCGCGAGCCCACAATTGGCACCAGAGATAGTCGGTGGCTCTGGAAATGCCCATGCCCAGGCAATGCCATCCCACCCCAACCCATCAGTCCATTCTCCCCTCCCTGGATGATCTGTGGGGATGGGGACAGCCCTGCCATGGGGACAGCCCCAGCTCAGAGCAGGGAAGGGCTCCAGGGCCAAGGCTGTGGTCCCAAGTGTGGGACACCAAATATGTGGCTCTTCCAAATCGTGCTGCAGGACAAACGTCTCCCATTTGAGCGCTGTTGAGTTGCACCCCAGGACTGTGCTCCAGGGAGCAGCTGGGTGTTTCACAGTGCTGCAGGACAGACAGACAGCACCCATCCCAGCCCAAAGCAGAGGGCTGCCCTCACCTTGTGGAAGGCCGGCCGATGATTCTCCTCATGCTTGTCCCTGTAAAACAGAAGCAGGAGTTTCATGCTACAGCCCTCCCTGCCTGCCACAACAAAGACTGTCCTGTCTGTACTCCCTGGGGAATGACAGGGACACCCCCCCCCAGCCGGCAGGGCAGGCTGCCCCGGCCTCCGGCACTACTCACACGTAGTTAGGGTGCACAGCATGGGCCATATCAGCGCTGATCATATAGGACTTGGCCACGGCCTCCTCAAAGGCTGTCAGGTTTTGCGGTGATGCCGAGATCCGGCGTAGCACCAGCTCCGTCAGCAAGGACTCTGCGCCCTGTGCACTCTCTGATCCTACCTGCCAAGGACCACCATCAGCATGACCCACGTGGTGCAATCCCCCAGCACCCCAGGGGCCAGCTGAGAGACAGGGGTCTCCCCTGAGAGAGACAGAGAGAGACAGTGGCCAGCAGAGCCACTTCAAACCACACCAGTGCTTCCCACCCCCTGCCTGAACCATGCTCCATATGGGGGTA
Organism: Vanellus vanellus; assembly: GCF_965231255.1. Taxonomy (NCBI): domain Eukaryota; kingdom Metazoa; phylum Chordata; class Aves; order Charadriiformes; family Charadriidae; genus Vanellus; species Vanellus vanellus. The sequence continues at coordinate 18,703,480 of NC_138910.1, forward strand.
AGCAAAGCCCCCCTTCCCCCGCTGGGGCTTGGGATCTATCTCCTGCTAGGCATGGTCGGAGGAGAGCAAAGAACATGGAGCCCCTCCATGTGCCAGCCACCCCACGGCTGTGCTGCTCGCTCACCTCCTCGTTGTCGTAGAGCGCGATGAGGCGCACGTTGGGCTCTTGGGAGAGGGAGGAGGGTGTCGCGCATGAGTCAATCAAGGCCTGCAGGGTTAGAGAAGAAAGGACACCAGCTTGAGTACCACCCCCATCCCGCAGGAAGCTCAGCACTGAGCCAGCAGAAATTTCCCCAGGAGAGCCCAAAGCACCGAGGAAGGGAACTGTAGGCACACACACTGCCCAGCGAGAGGAAGAGTCACCCCTGGGAGCTGCTGGGAACCTCACACACCCAGCAAAGGGGGGAGCAGCTCCCATCCAACCCCAGATCCTCCAACAAGTCAGACCCACCCCATAGGAACACAGCACCGCTAAGCCAAGCTGGGGCTCACAGGGGCCATGCTGCGACCCCAGGCTCCTTTCCCTGTCCCACTCACCTGCAGGGCGCAGTAGCAGCTGTGCAGGTTGTCCAGGCGTGGGGAGAAGATGAACTCATCGAAGGCACCACCGAGCGTCTGCAGGCAGAGAGCCATGCCCTTGTGTCACCAAAAAGTACCTGCCATTGGGTCCCCATCCCAGTCCTCTCATCTCTACCCCTCAGGAGCTGCTTCCTCTCATTCTGCTCAGCTCCCAGCCCTGGCACGCCCCAGGCAGTGGAAGCGTGCCAGGTAAAACCCGTGCAGTGCCAGCCCGCAGGCTGCATGCAGGCAGAGGGAGGCTCCTGCCCTTACTCACCGCTGGCTGTGTATCTGCCAGGCATAGTTCCAGCTCCACAATCTGCTCTGGTTTCACCCCCAGCTGGGGGCAGAGCAGGGAAAGCAGGACAGGGCTGTGCCGTTCTGCCTGAGAAGAAAGCAGAGCTGCGGGCAGGGCAGGCAGTGGATGGCTGCAGAAACTCCCTGTTCCCCCTGGCAGAGCCATCCCACATCCCACCCATGTTGGCACAGCCCTCCCTGCTACTAACATGTCCTGTGTTCAAGCCTTCACCTCACACAGGACAGCAAGGCCATTCGCAGGGTGCTGTGCAATCCCCCCTCCCTGCCCTGCGTCTCCAGGGAGACTGACAGCTTTATGGGGGCTGCACCCCCTTCTACACAGTGGCTGCAGAACAGGGCAGGAATGGAGAGATGGCCAAGCAGATGTGTCGTGCATCCAGCTCTGGGGCAGTCTGCACGGTTACCAGCAGTCCATGGGGAGAAAGGGAACCTGCTGGCAGGTCCCCGAGGACAGGAAATCAAAGGTGACAAGTATGAGGTTCTAGCAAATGCCCCTGCTAGTCCTTGGCACATAGCTCACCTGGGCTGAAGCATTGCAAGGTGTGGCCTCCATAAGCACCTCCTTTTCCAGCTCCTCCTGCACAGCAGTGGCCAGAATGGGAACCCTGTGGAGAGACAGTGCCATTAGCTCCCACCTCTCCTGCTTGGGTAACACACACCCAACCCTTCCTGGGGCGCCTGCCTTGCTCCTCCAGGGAGCAATTGCCATGCCAAATGGAGCAAGGACACACATTTGAAGCACAGATCTGTTGTGCCACCTCAGGACACCACAGTGTCCTTTCCCAAGTCCCAAGCTTGGAAGCAACTCCTGGGAGGATTCTGTGGGGTTAAGAAAAGCCATTGCAGAACCTCCCCACTGTGCTAGGCAGCTGCCAGAGGGTGAGAGCTGAGGCTGGGCACTGCTCCAGCTGGGTCCCAGCCCTCCCGAGGGCTGGCCAGGGGTCGGGGCCAAGCCAGGCCTTACAGGTGGTGCTCGGTGTTGGGCCCAAAGTTCTCATTGATGCTGCGCTGCAGATGAATGGCCAGGTGGGGAATGCGGAGGACGGGCCGCTCCACACGTACCAGGCGCTGCTCCAGGCGCCCCGTGGCTGGGTCCTGAAACACAAGGAGGACTGCTGGGGACAGGCCTGCAGGGCTGTAGTAGGTCCCATTCTGGGTGGGAGTCACGGACACAGCACCAGGGGCGCACAGCTAGCCTGTTGTGCCTGTCCCAAATCACACTCACCTTTATGATCACCCTCCCGGCCACGGTGAGGTCACGGTCGAACCAGGTGTTCCAGATGCCCCCTCCATAGGTCTCCACACCGACCTGCACCATTCCTACCTGCCCCCGCTTTGAGCGCCGCTTCACCTGGGTGAGAGCAGAGGTGTCACTACAAAGCCCCACGGACTGGGTAACTGGTAGGGACTGGGCAGAGCATGCCTGGAGTCTCGTCACCGATCCTGTCAGCGCAGGGTGCTGTGTGGTGCTTTGTGGGACAGGGGACACAAAGGGGACAACAGCAGGTGGAGCAACACAGGGGGTCAGCGTGGGTGATGCTCTGGGAGGTGCAGGGAAAGAGGAACGGTGCTGTGGGGCACAGGGGGAGTCAGGGTCGACTCCCTGGAGCTGGTGGCGTGAAACTGGAAGGCACCAGGGAAGTGCCCTTACCCTGAGGCAGGGGCTGTCGGTGTGGGCCCCCAGCAGGCTGAACCCATTCCCGGGCTGGAACTGGCCGCCGACGGCGAAGGCGATGAGGGTGGAGTAGTTCCTGGTGACGAAGTACTGGGGGCAGAGAGGGGCAGGGGTGAGGGCCGCCCTGCCGCCTCTCCCCCCCCGCCCCCCCCCCGCCACCGGCCGGGCCCACCTTCTGCGCCGGCCGCACCTCCCAGTGCTCCGTCTCCTTCAGCTCCTGGAAGCCGGCCTGCAGCAGCCGGCTGCGGCATTCGGCCACCACTGCCGGGGAGGGGGGGGGAAAGGAAGAGCCGTCAAGAGGGGGGCCGCACCGAGCGCAGCGGGGAAGGGAAGGGCAAGGGGCCGGGCGGCTCCTCACCGTGGTAGGGCGAAGGGCTGCGGTTCACGAACTTCACCAACTCCTGCGCCGCCGCCTGCGCGGCCTGCTTCGAGCCCTGCGCCGCCGCCTGCGGGGGCACCGCCGTTACCGGGAAGCACCCGTACCATCCTCACCCCCACCCCCGTCAAGCCCCGGGTAAGGCCCGACCCTCTTCCCCGCGCCCGCCCGGTACCTGCATGGCCGCCGCCGCCGCGCCCCGCCGCCGCCGCGCCCCGCAGCGCCCCCTGCTGGCGCGGAGGAACGCGCTCGGGCGGCCCGAGAGTGCCCACCCCGCACTCTGCACCCTATATATATATGCACCCTGCACCCCGCACCCCACAGTGCACACCCTGCACCCTGCAACCCCACACCCTGCACCGTGCACCTTGCACCCTACCCCTCGCACCCCACACCCTGCACCCTGCATCCCGCACCCTGCACCCCGCACCCCGCACCCTGCACCCCACCGTCCACACCCTGCATCCTGCACCCTGCAAACCCACGCCCTGCACCTTGCACCCTGCATCCCAAACCATGAACTGCACACCGTGTATTCCACACCCTGCACCCTGCAATCCACACGCTGCACCCTGCACCCCGCACCCCTCACCCTACACATCACACCCCACATTCCATACCCTGCACCCCACCATCCACACCCCGCACACTGCAAACCCACACCACGCACCTTGCACCCTGCATCCCGAACCATGAACTGCACACCGTGCATTCCACACCCTGCACCCTGCACCCCACAATCCACATGCTGCACCCCGCATCCTTCACCCTACATCTCACACACCCGCACCCTGCACCCCGCATCCCACAATCTGCACCCTGCAAATCCACCCCACACCCCACAACCTGCACCCCACCACCCACACCCCACACACTGCAAACCCACACCCCGCACCTTGCACCCTGCATCCCGAACCATGAACTGCACACCATGCCTTCCGCACCAGGCACTCCACAATCCACACACTGCACCCTGCACCCTTCACCCTACACTTCACACACCTGCACCCTGCGCCCCGCATCCCACAATCCACACCCTGCACCCTGCAAATTCACACCTTGCACCTTGGACCCTACATCCCACACCGTACACCCCACGCCATGCATTCCACACCAGGCACCCTGTACCCCACAACCCGTACCCTGCACCCTGGTCTGGGGCCAGGCAAACCCAGCACCTGCCAAAGCCAGGGCAGAGATGGGGACTGGGTGGGTGGAAGCTGAGCACAGCTGGGAGGGTCGGGAATAGGAGCTAAGGGGCTGGGGTGGGCTCCCCAGGGATGGTCACCCAGTGCTGCCCTAGGGTGCCCCAATTCTGAGCACTGGGTGAGTAGGGACTGCCCCAAAACAGGGCTTGGCCTGCAGTTGTCCAGGGGTGCCAGTGCTTAGGGGAACGCACATGCTTCCCAGAGGTTGGGTGTCTTTGGGGTAGCCACTGGGGTGAGCCAAGCTGCAGATCCCTCATTGCTGCTGCTCCCCTGCCTTGGCACTGCCCAGCCTTCACAGAAAACAAGGCACAAGCCCTCGGTGCCATGTTGGGGACCAGTGTCCCTGAGTGACAGCACTGCACAACGGTGCTGGGAGTTGGCACGGTGGCGGGGTGGACCCCAGCTGCCTGCCAGCCCCAGTGGGGGCACAGCCTGGGCACATCTCGGGGATGGGACCCCTTTTCCTTGCAGGGATTGGAGTGGCTCCTACCCTTGGCTGGGTCCTCTGCATGGGCTGGGTGCGGCAGTGGGGTTTTGGGTTTCCATCAGTGCTCATGCATCATTTCCCAGCAGGATCCTGTGTCTTCCCAACAATGGGTATGTGGTCTTAGGAGGGATGTGGCAGCCTATGAGCAGTGCACGGGGCACACGTGCCAGCTGGATTCCCAGCTCCTGAGTCACCAATGTGGGCACCCTGTTAGCTGGAGACTCCGTCCGTGTTCTGGGGACTGGAAACTGGCGGTCCTGCTGCCCCTGACCCCAGGACCTGCTATGCTGGGAGCTCTCGACAGCCCTGGATTTATGCTCCCAGCCCCCAGCACCTGCCTCCCCCCCCCTCAAAGGGGGAAAAGCACCCCCACTGCCTGGCACCCCGCAAGCAGACAGCTGGAGGGTCTCCATGTCAACCACAGCCACCACAGCAAAACACAGGGCAGGAGCCCCACCAAGACAGGATGAAGCTGAGAGCAGGCACCCAGCACCCTGGCGTGGAGCTGGACCACGTGGACCCCCTGCCCTACACCCTCTTGCCGAAGGGACATGGGTGCCAGGCAGCCGTCCCCCTGCTCCTCCTGTTGGCGTCACCCCCCAACTGCTGCCGGCACCCAACTCAGGGGCGGGTGCTGCCTGGTGGTCCCCGTGCCATGCCTGGGGGACGTGTGGGGTCATTTCAGTGTGGGTGCCCGGATTCCACGATCCCCCAAGCCGGCGGCTGCCTGGAACGGGTGGATGCCCAGAGGATGTGGGTGCCAGGGGCAGATATGTCCCAGGGGGAAAGGGTGGGTGGGTGGGTGCAGGAGAGGGGGATGCCCAGATCTGGGGTGGCCGGATCAGGGGGTGAGTGGCAGGGCCTGGTGTGGCCCTTGCCCAACTCGGCAGGCGCGAGCAAAGGGCAGCGCCTTGGCATGCCGCAGCTATTCCCGGAGCAGCGGGGGCTTCCAGAAAAAGCTCCCGCCGGCTATTTCCGGGTGGGCTCTGACTCACCCCTGGCTGGATGCCAGGGGCTGCACAAGCACCTGCCGCAGCCGCCCCCCACCCTGTCACGGCGCTCCTGGGAAGGCACTGCTCCTGTCCCCATCCCTCTCTGCCCCACGGACCCCTCAGCGCAGCAGGGAGCCCCAGGCAGCCCCCCCCAGAACCGGCGCCAGCTCCTCCTCGGGGTGCTTTCACCCCGCTGCTGGGCTCACGCCTGTGAACAGGGGTGCCTGGCAGGGGCAGGACCAGTGGGGACAGGACACCATGCCCCTTCCCACATCCCCTGGCAGCTCAGAGTGGGGGTGCCGTACAGGCTTTGCTCCGGGAAGCGTTCCCTGGGATGCTGGGTGGCTCTGTGGACGGGCAGCCGGAGCTGAGCCCTGCTGGAAGGGGTTAATGGAGAGATGGCCCAGGACAGAGCCTGTAAACAAAGCCGGAGCTCCAAGGAAGTGCCGCCCCCTTCTCCTGCTGCCTGCCAGGCTGCCTGGACCCCCCCTGACTGCCCGCCCTGCCAGGATGAGGACAGGGATGGCACCCATCGAGGCCATCCCCCCCATCCCGGCCCACGTGTCTGAGCATGGGAAAGTGAAATCACTGCCTGGGCATTGCTGGAGGCTGAGCAAATGGCCACCGTGCCTTACATGAGCCGCCAGTGATGTAGCGGGTAACCGCTACCTCATCTCACTGGCATGGGTGATGCTATCGAGGCCTGCGGGAGGGCAGACAAACACCCCAGCATCCTCATGGACCACGAGGGTGGCCAGTCATCCCTACACCCATGTGGCCCGCAAAGGCAGCTGGGCACCCCCATGGGCACAGGGGGAGTGTCCCCAACCTGACCAGGGACTGAGGGGACACGTGAACACCCCTAGCATCCCCACAGATCACAGGGCTAGCTGGGAATGAGTGACGGGGGCAGACATATGCCTCCAGCATCTGCATAGCCATGGAGGTAGCTGGTCTCCTCCAGCATCTACACAGCACTGGGGGCAACAGGTCTCCCCCAGCATCTTCATGGACCATGGGGGCAACAAGTCACCCCGAGGACTTACATAGACCCAAGGAGGCAAGAAAACATCTCCCAGCAACCATACAGGCTACGGGAGATAGCTGGACACCCCCAGCATCCACACATGCCGTGGGGTCAGCCAAGCATCCCCAGCATTCCTGTGCCACTTGGAGACAGGCCATCATCCCCAGCATCCCCATCACCTGGGGACACAGGGGTGGGGACCGTGTGTGCCCATGCTGCCCACCCTCAGTCCTGGAGTGGGTGATGGCATGGGAGCAGATAGGGTGAGCAGTGGGTGGGGGGCTGCAGCCTGAGGGGCACCCACCAGCTCCTGGGACCCCAGTGGGCCGGGCTGGGCTGCGGTCCAGGCAGTGAAGAACCATCTCCTATTTAGACAATAGCACGCGCCCTGGGTCCGTCAGCGCTGGGGAATGGGCCGCACGGTCCTTCCCTCTTAGGGTAAAGGCGCCTGGGAGGCTCATGGCTGTAAAAGGAGAGGGATGGAGGGAGACGGCCAGGGGCCAGGAAGGAGGGGGATGGACACCCTCGCTACTTCATTCCCATCCCTCAGCTCACCCCTGAGCCAGGGCCAGGCGTAAGGGGGGCACAGGGGCCCTGGCAGCAGGGTATGGGGTCGAGGAGAGGCCAGCAACCCATCCCCGCAGCCTGCCCAGCTCCAAGCCCCGAGATGCCCACAGCCCGGGGATGCTGTGCCCCGGCTCCCCGTGCGGCTTAAATCCTGGGGGAGCAGGAGGGAGGGAGGGCCGGGGAGGAGGGGCGGCTGCAGGATGCAGCTGGCTTCACTCACGGAGATGTCATGACCGGAGGGAGTTGTTTGACATTCCAGCTCCCAATGCCTTCCCGGCAGCAGCTTCATCTTAGGGCCCGGAGAGAACTGGGGCCGGGCCAGTGCGGGGGCTCAGGGGCCACTTCCCAGGCTCCGCCAGTCTGGGTCAGCCCGGCCTGGGATGGAGCCATGGAGAGGCTGAACAGGGCTGAGCAGGGTGGGAGGCAGCATCCCTCCCGCTGTCTCCCAACGCTGCACTCCTGCTCCGCTGCTCTCCGCTTTTCGCAGCCCTTGAGGATTCAGCTGGCGTGGAGTGCCTGGGGCCATGTCCCTGGGATGGGACTCTGGGCAGTGTCCCCAGGTCCTGCTCTTCATCCCCTGCTTCTCATGCCGCCAGGTCCTGCTTGCAGAGGGGACTTTCCTAAGAGGCTGTGGAAAGTTTGAGACGTCTGTCCGCCCTCTGCCAGCCGTGGGGCCCCTGCCTGCACGGAGCCATCCCGGAAGGCTGTCACAGCAGCCAAGGAAAGGCCACTTAAAACAGTTTGTCCTAGAGTGGGGTCAGAAGGATGCTCCTGGTTAACCCCTCTGAGCTGCTTCCCCTCCTAGCAGCAGTGCCCAAGAGCACATTTCCCCTTCTTGGGACACCCCAATCCTGCACACCCCCGAACTGCTCTGTGGGATAGGGATGGAGACAAGGGCTCTCCAGGCCTGGGGTGGGCTTTGCATCACCCAACCTGAAGCACCAGGGTAGGGTGCTGAGCACCACTGTACACACCACCCTGGGGGGCCCATCGTCCCCACATCCCCCAGCTGGCAGGGCAGTGGGATGGGGTCACAGGAAGGGACGGCTGGACAGTACAGCTCGCACTGTGCCAGCCCAGACCCCTGGGGACCCCCGGGCCAGTGTGGGGACCCACCTGCCCCCTCTGCACCCCAGCCAAGGGCTGGCGTGCCACCCCGCTGACACTCACGGGGCGAGCAAGGCACACGTGCGGGGCTCAGGGATGCGCAGGGTGGTCTCAGAGCAGGGCCAGGAGGAGGAAGGATGCTGTCTGTTTTTCCATCTTCTCCCCCCCTCCCCAACACCCCACGAGCCCCCCCCTTCCTTCCATCCTCCCCCTTTTCCCTGTGCTGGGATGAAACAGACCCATCTGGAAATACCTTCCCTTTTAAAGGCAGGCTCCACCAGGCAGCGTGCAGCCTCTGAGAAGCCGCCGCATTACGCATTACGCTGCAACTAGGCGGCCAGGAGGGGCTCGGAGGATGGGGGGGGCTTGGGGAGGAGGGCAAGAAGGGATGCGAGGCATGGAGCCTCTGCCCACCTGCATGGCTGTGGGGCCCAGAAGTTTGGTGGTCCCCCCAGGTGGCAAGGGAGCAGGCAGGCAGGAGTGCCTCCCGGAGCCAGGGCAGTTGAGGATGCTGCCGTGACCCAAGCTCAAGCCTTTGCTGTGGCGGTGCTGCCACGGGCGAGCCTTGGCACTGCTCAGCATCCGCGTTGCAGCTGGGGTGGGGGGTCAGGGGGCACGGGGCCGGGCAAGGTTGAGAGTTTCTCCTGCTTCTGAGTTACCCTGTACCTGGTGGCACAGTGGTCCCCTCTGCCAGGGCCTCCCTGGGGCTGTGCCAGCTGATGTCAGCCAAAACAGCCTGGCTTGGGCACAGCTGGGGGTCACCAGGAGTGCCTGGGGGTGGCTGGGGCCTAGGGAGGAGGCGGGTGCTGCCCAGGCAAGGGGCAACCCCCTGAGGGGTTCCCCCAGCACAGCTCCCCTCCCTCAGGATGTCCTCTTTAGCTGGCACGGGTTTGTGCATGGCCCTGAGGGTCCCTGTCCTGGCCCACCACCTGTCCAGGAGGTGGGAAGCTGTGGTGGAGGTCCTGGGGTGAGCTGGGGTATTCCCCGTTCTGAGAAGATTTGGGGAGCTGGGCTGGGCTTTCTGCTCCCCAAAGTACTGCCAAGCTAAGGGAGAGGCTGAGGAGACAGGGCAGAACCTGCAGTGCTCTGGGATGACCTGGGGACCTTGTCCTGCTCTCAGGGTGATGGGGACCAGAGAGGGTCTGGGGCTGCTCCAGGCATGGTCCTCGTCCAGCCGTGGTCTCCACGTGCCTGGAGCAAAACGGGTTAACAGGGTGCCTCCCCTGGCTATAAATACCACGTATGTCCCACGTGCATGAGCTTGGGAGGCTATTTTGGTTGGGTGCCTGCTGCTTCGGGAATGTGCCGGAGCGAGGACCTGGGGGGGTGACGTCACCGTCACCAGGACCGCTCTGGACCCAGCACCTGCTCGGGGTCACTCAGCAGCACCCTGAAAGTGCCCAGCCCCGGGCTGGCACTCAGCCCCCCCATATCAGAAAGGGGGGTTTGGGTGGTGGGTCAGCACAAGCACACTCAGGACAAGGGTCCCCCCCATATCACCCCCTCCCCAGGGCCCTCCCTTGCCCCCTTTTGGGGGAGGGGGGGACACAGCTGGAATCTGACCCCACATGGAGAGCTGAGCTTGGTGCTCTTGCTGTGGAGTGGGTCAGGGCATCATCAGGGACATTTTGGGGTGTTCGAGGCCAATTTGGGGACCGTGGCCACTGGGCATGCGGTCTGGCTCAAGGGGTTCAAGTGATGGTGTGAATGTCTGAGTCCCCTTCTTTCCCCCCACGCCAGTGTCAGCCCAGGCTGTCTGTCTGTCCGGGCCCCCCCCGTGGGTGGCATTGTGCCCCGATGTGGGTCTGGGCCTCGCTAGGGGGCTTCACCACCAGTCTGCCCCCCTTCCTCCCCTCTCACCCCCAGGGATGGGGCAGTGCAGTGGAGGCTGGGGGGGAGGTTGATACACTGGCAGAGTGGCTGATACACCGGTGGAGTCTGGGGGTGTCGGGGGGTCCACGAGCATCATTGTCATCATCTGCTGGGGGTTCCATGGCCTGGTGGTGCAGGCAGGTGAGGGGTGGTGGGCGGTGGCCGGCGGCCGTCCACCCCCCCGCAGCAGCATCCCCCAGCTGCCCGGCAGCAGGAGGGGCGGGTGATGTCAGCAGGATACAAATAGCGGCGCCGCGGGTCCCCTCCCGACGCCTCTCCGAGCTGCCGGCCGCTCGCCAGTCCCCACCGCCTGCTCCCTGCTCCAGCCTCGCCGCCCCACGCCGCCACCATGAGCCAGTCCTACTCCTCCAGCCAGCGGGTCTCTTCCTACCGCCGCACCTTCGGCGGTGGCTCCCCGGTCTTCTCTCGAGCCTCCTTCGGGGGCAAGGGCAGCAGCGGCAGCTCCGTCACCTCCCGCGTCTACCAGGTGTCCCGCACCTCAGCCGTCCCCAGCCTGTCCAGCTTCCGCACCACCCGCGTGACGCCCCTGCGCTCCTACCAAAGTGCCTACCAAGGTGCCGGCGAGCTGCTGGACTTCAGCCTGGCCGATGCCATGAACCAGGAGTTCCTCCAGACCCGCACCAACGAGAAAGTGGAGCTGCAGGAGCTCAATGACCGCTTCGCCAACTACATCGAGAAGGTGCGCTTCTTGGAGCAGCAGAATGCCCTCATGGTGGCCGAGGTGAACCGCCTGCGGGGCAAGGAGCCCACCCGCGTGGCCGAGATGTACGAGGAAGAGCTGCGGGAGCTCCGGCGCCAGGTGGACCTACTCACCAGCCAGCGGGCCCGTGTCGAGGTCGAGCGTGACAACCTGCTCGATGACCTGCAGAAGCTCAAGCAGAGGTGAGTGGGGGGCCACAGTAGGTCCCTGTGGACATCCATCCATGCATCTCCATTCCTAGGGCCAGGTGGTGGCAGATCTTGCCCTGGCAGCCCCTTGGGTGCTCACTGCTGTCCTTGTGCCCCACGCTTGGCACCCACCATGGCCCCACTACTCTGTCCCCCTTGCCCTGTTCCCCAGGGTGGGAGAGCACCCCGGCTGTGCCTCTCGCTGCCTGCACCCACCTTCAGGGCACTTTGCAGGGTACCAGGTCCTGGCATGGTAGCTGTGAGGTTTGGGAGAGCGAAGGGCACCTGCAACACGCTATGCCAGTGCTGGGTGCTCCCCGACCCATGGTGTGGGGTGGTCACAGGGGGGTACCTGGCCCAGCAGTGATGGGGCAGGGCGAGGGGGGTGCTCACAGCCTGGGCATCTCAGCAGGGCACTCCGGATGGCCGCTGCCAGCCCTTGCCAGGCACGCAGGCAGCACCCAGCGGGCAGGAGTGTCCCTCATGCCCTCCCCTGCAGCGGGGCTGTGGCCGAGCTGTGATGCCCCAGGACCCCCAGAGCTAGAGGTTCGGAGTGCCCTCCCCTCCTGGGATTCCCATCCCTGCTCACACCAGGAAGGGCTGGTGAGCCCATGGGTGAGCTGAGCCCTGCGGGACAGACAGAGAGACAGACAGAGCCAGGCAGGCAGGCGGAAGCGAGGGGGAGGATGACCCGGGGAGGGGGGTTGTGCTCCACCAGCTCCGGATGCGAAGGAGGGAGAGGAGGAAACGTCTGCACTTCCGCAGGCCAGGGATGCTCCAGGCCTGTCGTGGGTGTCCACGGTGCCCCGGGAGCAGCAGGGATTCCCCAAGGATGCCGTGGGCCTGGCTGGTGCCAGGGAGGGGGCTGGGGCCAGGGGGGAATAGCCACAGGGATGGCGGGGCTGAGTGAACCCCCAGGGACTGACCAGCGTGGGGACGCCTGGCAGCAGGGATGGATGCTCAGGTGGAGCCACTTGCTTTGATGCTGGTCTGCACCTTCCCTCCTGCCCCCTGTGCCCTGGGGATGCCGAGTCCCCATCTCCTGGGGGTGACGCAGCCCGCTGCCTCCCCCCGCAACCCCAGCCTCTGCTCCAGATGACCAGCACTGGGGTCCTGGTGGGGCAGAGCCCCTGATGCTGGGAGGCTGTGGGTGGTGGCACGGAGGACCCCTGAATGTCAGGGGAGGAGCAGGGCGCAGAACAAACAGGTGTCGAGTTCTTTCCACCCCGTGTGCCAGCATTGCCCGGGCACCTCCGACTCCTCCCCACCGCCTTCCCCCTGACCGGCAGCCTGTGGCACTGCCCCCTCCCCTGGCACAGCCCGGCCCCCCAGCCCTGACCTTGGGCTCACATCTCAGCGCTGTCCCCTCTGTACCCACCTCCCACAGCATCGCTGAGACCCGCCTGTCCTCTTTCTCTCCCCGGGATGGCTCAGCCGGTGGCTATCCCTTGCCCCCCCTCCCCATGCCGGACCCTGCACTCTGTCCCCCCGGCTGCCGGCCACTCTCCCCTATAAGGGCCGGGGCAGCGCATGTGGCACTGAGCTGACCTCATGCCTTTGTGCTCTCTCCGGCGTTGACTATAATAGGGAATGGGAGGAAGAGCCCCTGGCCCCTTGCCAGCTCTCCCGCCGCCCGCCGGGAATGCAGGACAATCCGATGTCTTCCCACTGGGCCACGCTGTGCTCGGGGACAGCTCGGGGGGGGACACGTCGCTGATGGGGGACAGGGCTCCCTCTGCGTGCCCCTGACCTCCTCTCTTTGCCCACAGGCTGCAAGAGGAGATCCAGCTGAAGGAGGAGGCTGAGAACAACCTGGCTGCTTTCAGAGCTGTGAGTACCCGTTCCCCCTGTGGGGTGTGGGATCCCCACCTCCCTTCCCACCCCATCTCCCCCCGGCAGCCCGGCCCCAGCACCAGGGCATAGCCCTGGGCACAGCTTTGCACCCTCCAGCCCCTGTGCGTGGTCCCCGTGCTCCCCCCTCCCCCCCTCCTGCTAACTCTTGCTCTCCGTGTCCCCCCAGGACGTGGACGCGGCCACGTTGGCACGCATTGACCTGGAAAGGCGCATCGAGTCCCTGCAGGAGGAGATCGCCTTCCTCAAGAAGGTGCACGAAGAGGTAAGTTGGGGGGTGGCCCTCTTTCCCGCAGGCACCCATGGGGCCGGGAGATGGAGCAGGTGCCATGAGGTGTCTCCTTGTCTCCCCAGGAAATCCGGGAGCTGCAGGCTCAGCTGCAGGAGCAGCACATCCAGGTGGAGATGGACATCTCCAAGCCTGACCTGACGGCTGCACTGCGGGACATCCGTGCCCAGTACGAGAGCATCGCTGCCAAGAACATCGCTGAGGCTGAGGAGTGGTACAAGTCCAAGGTGCAGGAGGCGGTGGGCTCTGGGCTGGTCCTGGCGTGGCAGGTCCTGGCCATCCCAGTGCCCGTGCCCACTGATCCTGGTCTCTCCCCAGGTGTCTGACCTGACACAGGCGGCCAACAAGAACAACGACGCGCTGCGGCAGGCAAAACAGGAGATGCTGGAGTACCGGCACCAGATCCAGTCCTACACCTGCGAGATCGATGCCCTCAAGGGCACGGTGAGCCATGGGCAGCATTGGGGAGACCCCCAGCTTCTCTGCAGGGACCTGCTGCTCCAGGGCTGCTCGGGGACCTCTGGAACATCTCTGGGGTGGGGTGCTCTTCCTAGTGCTCTGAGTTGCTGCCATGGGGAGACTCATCCCCCAGTGCTGTGCCTTCCCCAGTGGCGATCTGGGCCTCTGCGAGGTGTTTTGGCAGAGCCCTGGAGTCAAGGCGCAGATTGCAAAAGGTGCCCCAGCCTGGGAGGCTCCAGGCAGGCGGGCGCAAGGCTCGGGGTGTCTGGTTGCAGGCTGGGAAGGTGGTTGCAAACAAACAGGGCACAACAGTCCCGCTCCAGAACAGTCACGGTCACAGGAGCCAGCCAGCAGTGCCACCCCCGGGCAGCCGTCCACTGCTCCTGCACCTCTCCATGTCCTCCCGCTGGGTTAGGATGGCTTTGCTAGGGATCCTGGGCATGCAGGCAGAGGGTGCTGGTGTTGCCCAGGTCCTGCCCAGCTTGCCCCCAGCCAGATCCTGCTGTCCAGTGCTGGGCAGACAGAAGGTGCTGGCCACCCATTATAGCCCCACATCAGCTGGAGCCAGCCCAGGGCTGACCACGGCTCTCCCAGGGTCTCCTCTAGGATGCCCCCAGCACCCTCAGCTCCCACCCCAGGTGAACCCTGGCTCCTCTGGATCTCCCCCCTCGCTGAACGCCCTTGTCCTCCCAGAACGACTCGCTGATGCGCCAGATGCGGGAGATGGAGGAGCGCTTCGCAGGGGAGGCCGGTGGGTACCAGGACACCATCGCCCGGCTGGAGGAGGAGATCCGGCACCTGAAGGACGAGATGGCCCGGCACCTGCGTGAGTACCAGGACCTGCTAAATGTCAAGATGGCTCTGGACGTGGAGATTGCCACATACCGCAAGCTGCTGGAGGGCGAGGAGAACCGGTGAGCGTCAGCGGGGCAGGACAAGGTGGGGGGACCAGCAGGGTCAGCTGTTTTTTGGGGCTCCCACCCCATGAACAGCTGCCCAAGGCCTGGTGGTGGCTTGTGCTGAGCTCTCCTCTCCATATCCCCACAGGATCAGCATCCCCATGCACCAGACCTTTGCCTCCGCACTCAATTTCCGAGGTGAGCATCACCCTGTGAGGAGGGTGGCCTGGGACAAGTCCCTGGGCGTCCTTAGTGTGGGGGTAAATCTCTCTCTTGGGGGGCTGCAACTGGGCTGGCAGGTCAGGGACACGTGGCGGTGGGGACACTTGGTTGGGTGCTTCCTCAAGTTGGAGGGGGGATGAAACCAGGGCTCCTGAAGTCCCCCAGTGGCTTCAGCCCCACTGCTGTGCCCCCATGCCATACATCCCTGCGGTCCCATCCCCTGTGTCTTGCCACCCGCAGAGACCAGCCCAGAGCAGCGTGGCTCCGAGGTGCACACCAAAAAGACCGTGATGATCAAAACCATTGAAACCCGTGATGGAGAGGTGAGAACAGGGAGACACCAGGGGGTAAGCGGGGAGGCAGGGGGGACCAAGCATGGCTCCTGCCCCCATGCTTGGGTATCCAGTGCCGGCATGGCATGGCATCTCACGGTGCCTCTCTCCTTGCAGGTGGTGAGCGAGGCGACCCAGCAGCAGCATGAAGTGCTGTAGAGGAGGCTGCCCCGGCAGCCCACCGGCACCCTCCATCCCTGCCTCCGTCCCGCCGTCAAGCCCCCCTCCTGCCCCCCACTTCGCCCCCCCGGTGCTCCCCCGGCACGACCCGAGGGGTTCCCCCTGCGCAGCCCCCTCCGGGACCCCTTGCAGCCCCCGGGCTCTCTCCTTCAGCTTCGAAAGGCTCGCTCTGCTTATGCAGCTTCGCAGCGGCAACGCCAGCATCAGGATCAGGCCCGGGCCGGGGGGGGCGGCAGGAGGGAGGGAGGGGACAGGCAGGAGGGGCTGGGGGGAGCATGTGGTGGCCTGAGCCAGCTCCCCGGAGCTGGGATGGTCCCAGCAGCAGGTTCTGGATCCCCCCGCAGCCCCTTCCCCGCGCCGGGCACGGGCTTGGGGTTCATCTCGCGGGAGCAGGGACCCGTCCTGTCCCCCTCACCATCAGCACCGCCGGCCTCCCCGGAGCTGGCACTTCTCCGAATGGATGGCGGTGATGCTGGGGATGGGGAGAAGCGGGGACTGGGGCCAAGCCCCCCATTCTCCACCTGGCTCGGAGCCAGGGTGCTCCCAGCCTGCGTGTCGTCCCCCCCCAGCATGGGGGGGACCGGGTCCCTGTGCTCCCCCCCGGCCCGAGAGGCAGCCCCGTGGGGCAGAGGAGGGCAGTGCCCGCCCCCCCCCCCCCAGTGATGGGGACCCCCAGCAGCAGGAGGCTGCATGGGGCCAGGCTCGGTGAGCCGAGAGGGTACCCGTAGGTGGACACAGGAGAGAGGAGGAGTGAGTGAGTGGGAGAGAGGGGGGAGAGAAGGAGAGGAGCTGGAGAGAGGCCCGGGGGCCAGGGCAGGCACCCCCACCCCTCGCCCCACTGCACCCCCACCCCACCACATCTACATGACTCTTCAGGCGGCTGAAATAAACAGCGGAGCATCACCCCTTCCTCACAGTGCATCTCTGGGGCAGGGATGGGATGGAGTGGTGGGGAGGTGGCACACGGAGGGGCATCTCATGGGCCCCCAGGGCTGGGCTGGGGTGGATGAAGGGGGTGGCCTACATCCACCCTGAGCCATCTTTCCCCTAGGCTGCAGGGTCCCCCCAAAGCATGTCCCCCTCATACTGAAAATGCCTCAGAGCATTTTGTGGCCCACGGTGGTGGGTTTCCCAGTTATACCAGTTTTCCCAGTTATACCAGGTGGGTGAGCTCTGCTGGCACCAGGGGCTGCAACAGTTGAGCCCTGAGCAGGTTTGGAGGGGCCCTGGGTGACCATCCCCTGCTGCCCCCATACACTCAGGACCTCACACCATGGCCCGGTGGCTCTCAGCCCCACAGCTGCCCCCTTTCTGCCCTCACCTGGGCCAGTCCTGTCCCAGTCCCACACCTGCACGGGACCTCTCCAAGCCCCCCCCCCATTGCCACTGACCAGTAAGCAGAGCCCCCCTCATCCCAAATCTACCTCCTTGGCACCCTATGGGCATCAGACCCTCCACCTCACATCTGCCTCCACCCCCAGGATCAACCTCCAGCCTCAACCTGTCCCCTACACCCTCTGTCCCCCCCAACACACATGCCCCCTTCCCCGTGGTTGGGGTGTGGGGGTCTTGGCTTCAGTTCCTTTGCCGCATGGATGGGGGATGCAGCAGGGGAACCCAGGGTCAAGTGTCCCACGGGGGAGAGAGATTCAGGGTTGCTCTGCCCCTGGAGGTGTCAGAGGGTCCATACCTCCCCACCAGGCAGCAGAGCCCTTGGGGGACAGTGGGCTTGGCAGGGGGAGCCGTTTTAGGGACAAGGCAGGTGCTGTTGCCAGCAGTGGGGATGGGGATGGGGGGAGTCCCTGACGAAGAGGCTAGCACGGGGAACCCCAGGTTTGGCTGCAGGGCCGGGGGGGGGGGTCCTCAAGGGCTATCTCCAGCAGGTGGCCCTGTGACATCGAGTATGGTCCCCAGGGCTGCCCTGGCGAGGAACGACACCTCCCTCCCTGCTTGTCCCAGGCTGGCAGGACCAGGGCTCTGCCCCTGGGGCTGGGGCGGGCAGGCAGGGGACAGAGCAGCCCCTTGCCCACAGGGCAGCGCAGGCAGGGCAGAGGTCCCTCCAGGAGTGTGGCAGCTTCTCCTCCAGCCCCCGGCGACCCTGGGGCTTGCTCAGCTGCTCTGCAGCCCGGCTGTGGGTCTAGCAGGACATCCTGCTCCAGCGTGCCCCAGCCACCCAAGCCGGCAGGATCCCAGGACCTTCTCCTCGCTGGTGACGCTCCACTGATGCCGGCACCCTTTGGGCTGCTGGCAACGGGCTGTGCCAAAGCCAGCGGGGCTGGTTTTGCAGCTGGGAAGCAGCGTGCTGTGTCTCTCACGTTCCTGCTCACCAGATTTACAGCCCGCGGCGAGGGCGGCCAGGGCCAGGTGCCGAGACGTGTGCCATCACACGGGGAGCCGGGGAAACCCTGCTTTGCCCGGGGGGGGCGAGGCAGTGTGTGGCACCGGCTGTCCCTGGTCGCTCGCTGCCTGGAGCGCAGCATGTGGGAGCTCTCGTGGAACACCCCAAACCGGAGCAAGTGGGGTGGGGGCGTGTTGGCCAGGAGCAGGGGCTCGGTAAGAGAAATGAGGTTTTGCCATGTTTGCATTCTCCCAAAAGGGTGGATTTGGGGTGAGCTGGGATCCCCCCTCTCCTGCCCACCCTGTGCTGGGGATGGGGCGAAGGGGCCCCACGGGGCTGGCTCCTACCCGGGGTCTCGCGTTGCAGGAAGCATGACGGTGTCCTTTCCCTCCACATGCCACCAGGGTCTCTCTGTCCCGATCCGGTGACACTGCCGGAGAAGGGGAAGGGGGGGAGGAAGGCTGGGTCCCCCCCGTACCCCCCCTTCCGAGCCTCGCTGCTAATATGGAAAGGCGCTGGCCCCTATCTATCTTTGCAAGCGGAGCTGGGCCGCAGGGCCGGGGCGGCGGGTGCGGAGAGGGGGAGCCCGGCCAAGGAATGTGACATATCAGAGGCAGCTGCCACTTCGGGAGAGGGGGCAGAGGGAGCGCAGCTCGCCCGGGGGCCGCGCGGGACGGGACGGGAAGGGGACGGGTGAGGGGGGGGACGCCACGGCCCCAGCACCAGGAGGGCTCGGCGAGCGGCCGGCACCCGCGGGACTCGCACCCCGGCCGGCGGAGGAGCAGGTGCCGAGGCGCGGGGCGGGCTCGGGGTCGCAGCGGAGCATGGGGTGTGGGTGCTGCGGCGTGCCGGGCGCTCGGTGAGCGGTGGCTCGGCGAGCAGCAACCCGAGCCCACGCCTAAAAATAGCCCCTCGCTTGCCCACGGCGCTGCGACCTTCGGGGCTGTGGCCGGCTGGGGAGGGGAAGAGGGGGGGGCCACCGAACCGGACGGCACCTGGACCGGGGGGCCGCCTCTGCCCCGGCACCCTTGGCAGGAGCCCAGCACCCCCAGGCCGCAGGCGGGGGAAGAAGAGGGGCACGGCTTGGGGCGGCGGGGGGCACGAGCACAGGCGGCGGAGCTGTGGGCCATGCACCGGGCGCAGGTACGCGGCGGCATGAGCAGGGCCAGCGGGGACCCTCGGGTGGCCCCGCCGAGCCCCGGCATCCCCCCGAAGCGCGCCAAGGTCACGGCGGAGCCGGGGGCACCTGAGGAGAGCCCGGCTCGCCCGGCGGCACCAGCTTTTGTGCGGAAACTGAAGAACGCAGCGATCGGCACCGGCTGTGATATCCGGCTGCGGGTGGTGGCGGTGGGCAACCCCCAGCCCAGCCTCCGCTGGTACCGAAACGAGGAGCTGCTGGTCTCACGCGAGGAGGAGTATGGCACCCTCTGGATCCGGGACAGCAAGAAGGAGGATGCTGGCGTGTACACCTGCATCGCCGAGAACGAGCGGGGAGAGGCCATGACCAGCGCCGTGCTGGCCATCATTGACATGGAAGGTAAGGGCGGTATGGCCACCGCTACCGCTGTGCTGGCACGGCTGCGGGCACGGGTTTGCCAAGGGTGGCTGCGGTGCTTTGCTGGCTCCCGCCGTGGTGCATGCCCCCGGGGGCCAGCCAGGGCTGGGCTTTGCCGTGTCTGCCCTGCTGCAGGCTGGGGTGCCCGGTGCCGGCAGCACCGGGGCGGCTCTCCGGCCTGGAGCGAGCATGTGGCTGCAGCGCCGGCTGCCAGGCCAGGCAGGGTGCCAGCGCCGGGCACGGAGCATGTGATGCTGAGCCTGCTCGGGGCAGGAGGAGAGAGACAGAGAGAGAGAGAGAGAGAGATGCGGCTCGGGTGTGTGGCACTGGTGATGCCACCCTCCGCAGCCACCGACACCATCCCCGGTACTCCTGCACAAGCCACCCCCGTTGCACCAGCTGCTCGCGGGCAGAGCTGCCCGTGGCATCACCATCACTGCTGTACCTGGCACTGGGGCTGCACTGGGAGAACTGGGGCCCTCCGGGGGTGGGGCCGGGGGGAGGAGCTTAGCACTGCAGGAGGTGGGGCTGACAAGTGGGTGGAGCCTGATGATGGACCCTGCAGTGGGTGGGGCCTGATGGTTAATTAGTTAAAGGGTAATTGGCTAATGGTTAAATAGCAGGGGTGGAGGTCGGAGCCCTATGGCAGTCCCTTTGCTCACCAGCTGTGGCAAGCTGGGCATGCTCCTCCAGCGTGTATGGGGGCGGCTGTGGGTCCTTGCATGGGTGGGCCTCATCCTGCTTGGGGGCCAAGCAGCTTTGGGGCTCAGTCCCCTCTGCCCCAGGATGCCACCTCCCTGCGGCATTGCAGACCTGGGTGTTGGGGAGCGTGTGGTGCTGGCTGGTGGCACCGCTCTGAGATGCCAGCTGTGGCGTGTGCGCAGGGACAGCGAGGGAGGCGGTGCTGAGCCCTCAGGCTCTGGAGAAGGAGCTCCACGTGGGACTTTTTTGCAGCATGGGAGGCGTGCTGGAGATGCTGCACCTTGCGGGGGGGGGGGCTGGGGGGAACAGGCAGCAGGAGCCTTTGCAGTCCTGCAGGGGAGCACTTGAGGAAGAGGAGGAGTTCCTCTGTGTGAGCCACGAGGCTGGAGGATGTTTGGAGGAAGGTGGATGTGCTGCTCATGGGCCTGGGGGGGAACGACAGGGAGAGCAGAGAAGTGCACGAGAGGGGTCCTGCCCCGCAGTGGGTCTGTGTGGGGTCACTGTGCATCGCACCTTTGGGGACCATGGCACTGCACGTGATGCCGTGTGTATGGAGAGAGTGGGAGATGTGTATTGCCCCACGGGGCAGGAGTAGCCTGTCCTGGAGGGGAGGAAGAGGAGCTGATGGTGGGGGGGTTCACCCTGTTCTTGCACCCCAGTGTGCAGCTGCACCTCTCCATGGCACCGCTGGCGCAGCCCCCCCCCGCCTCTGCCCAGCAGCACGGTGATGGCTGATTTCCCCAGGTGCCTGTTCCCATTGTGCTGACGCACTCATCCCTGCTCCCGATTCCCAGCCACCGGCCCCTTGCTGCCGCCTTTCTGGAGCAGTTGAGGGAGGGACAGAGCAGCCAGGATTGCCTAATGCATGGGGTGAATGTCACCCTGCCCCGGGCGCTCCTCCCGGCAGGGCGCTTGGTGCGTGCACCGCCATCGAGCGAGCAGCCACCCAAAAAGCCAGCCCTGGGGCTGAGATGCCTCTGGAGCCACACAAGCTCTGGGGCACTGGGATGGGTGGGGAGCCACGCGGCCCCTGGTGTGGCTTTGTCTCTGTCCTGGGGCAGAATAGTCTCTGCGGTGTGCTGTGGCAGTGACCAGGGAGCACTGTCCCCCCAATGGGTATTGGAGAGGAGTGCTGCTGTGAAGGTGGTGGGATGTGGTGGGGGGGGTCCAGCCCTATCACCTGGCCCCTGTTGCAGGGTGCTGGCACGCAGCATGTTGTTCCCCCGAGGCCATTTTCTCCGTGTCGGCAGCCAAGCGGTGAGATGGATCACCATGTGAAATGGAGGAGCTGTGCCACCGCTCTGCACCCGCCTGCCCTGACACCCTGCCAGGCCGGCTGCCGTGGCTCGCCAGCCTCCAGCATGGCTGCTCTGGGGCTCCCCGCACCCCCTGCCGAGACTCTGCTCTCCAGGGACTATGGAAGTCCTTGCTGGTGGCTGTGCTGTCCCCACGATGGGCAGGGACAACTTGTCCTTGTTCCCTGGGCAGCTCTGCAGTCCAGGTCATTGGCCAGCTGAACGGGCAAGGGGGATGTGTGCAGGACAAGCTCTTCCTCTGGGCTCGGGGTTCTGGCCCCTTATATCTGGAGGTACTGGGGTGCCCTTGCTCTAATTTCCTCTGCTGGGTCACCATCTCTGGTGGGTACAGGACCCTGTCCTCTGCCCTCTCTTCCTAGTGCACAGGCCAGGCTGCAGCTCTCCATAGGGCTGACACCGGCTCTCCCCAAGGTGGCTCAGGTCACTGCTGGTGGGGTGGGGGGGTTCTGTGCCACCCAGCTCCACGCACAGCCCCGGCAGCTTCTCCTGCACCAGCTCAGCATTCCCCCTTGCTCACACAAGCCCGATTTAGCTCCTCTAATCCCTTGCCCTGAATCTGTCTCTCCACCCCACTAATGATTTTCTCCTGCTCTTCTCCCGGGTCCCCCCAGTGCGTCAGCGCCCAGTAGGGGGAACAGGGAGTACATACATGGGGCTGGCCAGGCAGGTGGACTCAGGGCCTCCCAGGGGCATACACCCACCCCCCCCACCACCACGTCCCGTGGTCCCTGCTGCATCCCACTGCTCTGCCCCTCTCCTGGTGCAGGTTGTCCCTCGTGCCCTGGCCTCATGGGCCCAGGTGAGGTGCGTTTTTCCCTCTCACATTGGCACTGGGCTGGTCCAGGGGCTTCCCAGGTCCATCCAGGGACTCTCCAGATCCTTCCAACCAGCCCCGGTCCCCACCGTGGCTCCTCCAGGCTCGCTAAAACCTGTATCACCTCTCGGCTGCATCTCCTAAATTTTTTCCCCATAAACCGGATTAAATCACCTCTTAAGAACCTGAGCTAATCTCCTTTTAGAGCCCAGCCCTCCCTTGCCGTGCCAGCGCCGCCTGATCTTCCCCGCCAGGGCTGCCTCTAGTTTCAAGGTTGGATGTCTCCGTCTTGGGCTCCCAGCTCAGGGTCTCGCTCCGCTCGCCTCCACCTGCACTCAGCAATCAAACCGCCTTGGAACCTTTCCTCTGCCCAGGGAACAGCCTGCACCCGCCTGGATCTGGGGGCAGGGAAGGGGGCAAGGGGATGCCTGTGCATGGTGGCCTTGCACAGCCCCTTCTCATCCAGCCCTGAGTTACAGTGGGGCGGTGTGGGCAAGCTTTTGCGGCTGGTGGTGCTCAGCGATGGCAATGGTGGGGATGGCTGCGTTGATAGTGTTCCTGGTGGCTCAGCTCCTCTACCCGTTTATCTCGGTGCCTAATTTTAGTCCCTTACTTTGCAGTGCTGTGCCCATGTTTAGTGCCAACTGCCCCTTCCCTCTGGAGCCCCTGCCAGCCCTGCTTGGGGTCTGAACAGGACCTAAATCCTCTTTTTGTCATTTCCTTCCCTCCTGTGGGACTCTTGGGGCTGCCTCAGTTTCCCCTTGCAGTCCTTGGCTGTCATGTGCCATCCTCCCTGCCTGTCCCCTCAGCCCCAGGGCACAGCAGCATCTTGGAGGAGCTCAGGATGCCATGTCCCACTGTGGGGTCGGCGCAGGGACTGCCTCTGCAGAGCTGCTTGGCCTGTGCCACCCCAGGGTGCCTGTCCCAGCTGGCATGGGGACAGGTTCCTGGGGCTGGACCTGCCCCTCAGGATGCCCGCAGGGCTGGTGGGTGGACTGGCCATGGAGCCACCGGTCCCCAAGCACAGCCACACACCACGGAGCTGTCACCAGGGGTGGCACTGGGGCCATCCTGCGGGCAGCTGCTGGAGACCCGGGCTCCCAGCTCTGCCCCAGCCACCTGGGCAAGGGGCTGGTGGGGTGGCCACGCGTGCCAGCTCCCCGTCCCGGGGCACTGCGCACCGGGAGGGCTGCTCCCCGGTGAGCAGAGCGGTGGGTGCAGCTGTCCAGTCAGTCACCTCCACCCCTGCCCTCTCGCCCGCTGACGGGGGGTTATTTTTGCTGAGGAATGTGCCGTCCCCTCGGATTCTGGCGGGCTGTAGAGCTTGTGTTACAGGCGAGAGGCTGAGACCTGGGCCTGCGGGCGGGTAAATATAGCACCGCCGCATGGGGTTGCGTGATGGGGCGACAGCCTCTTCCTCTTCCCGGAGCTGCTCAGTGCTCCTTGCTCCCCTCCTGCCTCCCGACACCGGGTTGCTGATTTGTCCCCTGGTACGGCAACACCGGGAAGGGGCTGGCTGCTTCTACCCTGCTGCCTGCACTCCTGCCTGCTTCTCCCCTTGCCCTCTGCATGCAGCCCCTAAGCCCCAGGCAGGGGGGATGCCTGGGCTGGCAGGGCAGGGACAAAATGCCTTCTGCCACCCCGTTCTGTGCCCAGACACCCGGAGCCAAGGTCACATCGCTGTCCTACGTCCCTGTGTCCTCTGCCTGCAGCAGGCACAGTGTGCTCGGGCATCCTTCTAGTGGCAGCAAGTGGAGGTGATGCTGGGGAGGGCACCTGGGGTGTCCCTAACACTTGGGAGGGGGGTCACAGAGCATTGCTCTTCTCCAAGGCCAGAAAGTTGCTGCCGTGCTGCCCTGCCTGGTGACAGGGGCCATTCCACTGCATTTCTTTCCCACCAGAGACAGGGCCGGGGGTGGTCCCCTACCTCCCCAGGCTCCCAGCACATCCCCATCTCCCGCAGACCATCCCTGGCAGCTTTGGGAGGTGCAAACACATGAAAGATTCATGCCCAGACCTCTTCCTACCTGAGACGGCTGCGCACACCCACCGCCATCAACTTATTCAAGCATGGAGACAAAGGGGACTGATGGCCAGGGCCGGGTGGCCGGTGCCCAGCCAGTGCTGTGGTGCTGGGGCAGGATCCGGGCTGGGGAGGCCAATCAAGGTGTGAGGAGCTGCAGCACTCTCAGCAGCGTAATTAATGCTGCATTTTGAGCAAGTGTTTGCTATCTGCTTTGCTCGGGGCTGGTGTGTGTCTGGCAGGTGAAGATGGAGCTGGGTGGCAATGGAGCCACCTGCTCCGGCTCTGCCCCTTGTCCCTGTCCTGCAGAGGAGCTGCGTTGGGTGCAGGCTGCTGTCACCTCCCACCAGGCACTTTTCTGCAGGGACTCTGGCTTTGCCCTTGGGGGGGGATTTGCTTGTGCTGCTGCCTCTGGAAAGGACTTTTGGGTCCCGCAGCAGACACAGCCCCTTGGAGGTCACCCAGCTGCTCCCAAGGGTGCAGCATCTCTGGGGCAGCCCAGAACCACTCCTGGGGCTTTTGCTGAGGGATGGCCAAGCGGCAGAGCCACAGCCATAGGAAAGGGCTGTGTACCTGGCCAGCTGGGAGCTGTGGCAGCAGACACGGCAGTCGGAGGATACCCAAATGGCTGCATTTTGGCCAGGCACATGTGGTCCCTCCTTGGGGCCAGCCCTGGGGCTATGCCTGCAGGTGCTGAGGTGGCAACACCCTTGCCCTGGCACCACCATGTGCCAAGCCCAAGCCTTGGTGCCCCTTCTCTGCATCCCTCACAAGGCTTTTATCCCACTTGAGTGTGAAAAAAACAGGCACAGGCTGTGCAGGTCTGTGGTAGGACCACAGGCATGCACAGCCTGGGTGAGAGCACCTGGCAGGGAGACCCTGGGTGCAGGGACCCTGGTGGACATGAGCCCCACAGCCCACCCTTTTACCCAGCCCTGGTTCAGGTGTACCCATCTCTGTCCCCATCCGGGGCTGGGGGGCGCAGCAGAGTCCTCTGGCTCTGACAGGAGATTCCTTTAGTGCCAGCTCTGGCATTCGTGGGACTTGCCTGACGTGCAGGGTCTCCACGGAAACTCCACAGCATCACTCGAATTGTGGGACTGTCAGAAGTGTTGTATAAACAGCTCCTTTTGTACTGGGTAATTTGCAAGTTATTATGGAGCCATGAAAAGCCTCACGTTGGGAGTCACGGGCTGGGAGGGAAAGCAGAGAAAAGCTGCTGGAGCTGCCAAGCATCGTGGGGAGCGTGATGCCTGTGTGCTGCCCTGCATGGGACAGCCAGCTCCCCCAGGGGACAGGTGAGCAGCATGGGGACAAGCGCTGGGTGGGGAGGCCTCCAGCAGCGTCCCCATGGATGCTCTGCACTGGGAGGGGGCAGCGTGGACAGCCGGTGGGAGTGGGACCTTGGCAACCTCTCCAAAAGCCTGGAAAGGGGGCTGATGGTTGCTGCAGGGCTCAACAGCTTGGTGAGCTGGGGGTCCAGGGCACCGAGAGATGTGGGGGGCACGGCAGGCAGGAAAGGACCCACTGAGGCTGTGGGACTGGGACTGCCCGTCCGGCTTATTTGCAGTGTGACCCAGAGAACAGGGACAGGCTGGCAGGGCTGGGGACACTCGTCTGGGGCAGGTGTGCCGGGGATGCGCCAGCACCCCGGGAGCACTAATGGGTCTTAATGACCCCTGACCAGGGGTGTTCACTGACAGCTTCTGCCCACATCTTGGGAGCCCTATCGCAGCTCTGTCCCGGGCATCCAGTCCTGCCCTGAGCTGTGCCGTGAGTCTTCATCCCAGGACAAGTGGAGGTCTTGTGTGTGTCATGCAACACAGACAGAGACAACAGCCCCCTTCCCTGGGTCATGCTTGTGTCCCCACCAGCCACAAAGCAGTGATGCTAGCCCAGGGTTGAGTGGTCCAGCCCTGCCATCCAGCCTGGGTCCTGAGGCACCCGGGGGGCAGGGTACAAGGTCTGTCCTAGGGGACTGGGTGCCTGGGGCTGGAGGCTGTGTGGTTTGCAAGGGGTCTCGTGCCGTAGCATGGGCAGTGCTGCGCCAGGGGGGTTGCTGTGAAGGACTGTGCCCATACTAGCTCTCACTCATGTGCAGGCAGGTCAGGAGTGCTGGGACCCACACCCATACCTTGGTGAGGGAACCTTTCTGCATGGATGGTGGCTGGAGGATGCGGGGGACTGAGAAGAGGCTGGTGAGCCTGGATCTTGGCTGGGCAGTGCCATGGGACACTGCCTCTGTGCTGCTGCGTGTGGGGTTGTGGCAGCTGTGGCAGTGGAGCTGCCCTGTTTGGGGGCACTTTGGGGGCAGCACAAGGAGGGCAGTTGCGTGCAGCGCTGGCGTGGCATGTTGTGTTATTCTTGTCCCCGTCGGGGTGCGTGTGGGAGCTGCAGTGGTGGACTGCACCCCACGGTGCTGAGCATGGGGGGCAAGAGCAGCCCCTGCCCCAGGCAGTGGGGCAGGATGGATTGATGACAGGGGACAGCGGTACAGCTGCATCACTGGGCAGGGGGCTCGGACCCCTGAGTGCCGTGGAGCCAAAGCCAGCGGGGGGGGAGGACGTGTGCACCCCCTCCCGTCCCCCGTGGCTGCCCTCGCCCCCCGCCACCTGTACCCTGCCTGTCCCCCGCCGCTGTCACTGTATGCCAGGGCTGGCGGGGAGGCGGAGGCGGAGGCAGGCGGGGGAAGGATGGAGGGAGGAGCACTCCAGTGATGCTTCATGCTCACAGCTCCAGCCCTCCCGAGAGCCCAACCTGGCGAGCCCCTTCCTCTCCCTCCGCCGTCCCCGGCTGCCGGCGGTGGAGGATGCTCGGAGCATCGCTTGCCCCCCCGGCGTGCTGACAGCGGGGACCACGCCGGGAGCGGGCTGGCGTCCTGCCGGGCCTGAGCCGGTGTGACCGGGCGAGCGGGGCTCTGCAGAAGCATGAAGAAGATCTGGGTGAAGAAGCGTTTCCAGGTAAGGGCTCCGGGCTGCCGCGCCGGCGGGTGCCGGGAGGAGGGGGCAGCGCTGGGGAGAGGGAGTGCATCGGGATGGGGATAGGGAT
This sequence comes from Vanellus vanellus, assembly GCF_965231255.1. Lineage (NCBI taxonomy): Eukaryota > Metazoa > Chordata > Aves > Charadriiformes > Charadriidae > Vanellus > Vanellus vanellus. The sequence goes on from NC_138910.1 coordinate 18,730,604, forward strand.
GGGGATGAGGATGGGGATGGGGGTGTTCCTCCGGCCCTGCTGCTGCCACCCGGGGCTCCCCAGGGCTTCGCCCATCGCCAGCTCCAGCCCTGCTTGCAGAGCCGCCAGCTGTCTGCCTGTCCTCGCCAGCCCGGGCAGGATGGGCAGAAGGCAGGTGCTCAGCACCGCCTGTGCCAGAAGCGGGGCTGGGACCCCCACCAGGGGCTTGCCCCCATGCCACCCTCTCCCATCTCTGCTCTCCGGAACCAGGGCAGCAAATGGATGCTGCTTCATGGCTCCCCCCAGCCCCGCTGCCGGTGGTCACGGAGCTGGAGACGAGGCTTTGCATGCGTCATCCCCTCCGCGTCAGGAGCATGCCTGGCACAGGCAAGGCTCCTCCGCGGGCCCCACCGCACGCTCCGCCACCGAGCAAGGAACAAGGACGTCACTTGGCCTCAGCGGGAGGGTGGAGGATGGGGGGCATCCTTCCAGGAAGCCCCCCGCCCCCGGCTCCCCTGGGGTGCACAAGGCCACCCCGCTGCTCCACCCAGCGCAGGCATGTAGCCCACCCGCTGTCACCCTGTCTGGTGGCCCAGCAGGGGCTGGGGAGGGGCTGTCACTAGCAGCCCCTTCCTAGGGGTGTGGGATGTGCCAAGGGACATGGGTCTCCAGGGATGCTGGCAGCCAGGTGGAGGGGTTCCTCCGGGGCAGGGTGGATGGCACTGCCTGGTTGCTCCATCTGCCCTTGGGGGCAGCAAGCCCGGTGGCTTGCCCGTGTGGTGGGGCAGTGTCCTGCTGGGCTGGCTGAGCATGGGGGGTATTAGCACACCCACAGCAGCTGTCCCTGTGCACCAGGCAAGCCACCCACTGCCTCCCTGCCTCACGCCATTCCTGCTCCCTGCCTGCCTGTCTTGCACCAGTGGCACCAGTGCCCTGTGGTGCTGGGCTCCACATTCCAGGTGGTCGCAGGGTCCATGGGCTGTGCTCTGTGGCCCCAGGACCCCCTTCTCCCCTGTGACTCCCTTTGGCCCCATGGCCATGATTAGGGAAGCCCCGTGCCAGGGCCAGGGCAGGATGCCAGCCCGGGCAGGGGGGTGTCTGTGCCTGGCATGGGGGTAGGAGGCAGCACCAGGTCTCACCCAACTGCCCCATGGAGCAGGGCTGAAGCTGGGTGCTGATCCCAGCCAGCCCTTCTACCCACCTTGGCCTGGGTGGGCACAGAGCGGGCTCCTGGGGCTCCCCCACCCCTTTTCCCAGGGTGCAAATGAAATCCCAGGCAGGGAGCACACCCCCTGACTCTCTGGCTGGCCCCTTCGCCCACAGCCCACCCCCACAGTGAGCCCCGAGCTGTTGCTGCCCCCTTTCCGCCTCCTTGCTCGGGGTGACCCTGCATCACCCAGCACTCACTCCCTGCAGAGATGCGGGTGGGTGCTGTGCCTGAGGGGGGTCTCGGCTGCAGGGTGCCCCAATCCCGCAGGGACCTGTTGCGAGGCAGAGGGGAGGGGGCTCAGCGACCCCATAGCTCTGGGTGATGGAGCCCAGCCCAGGCCTGCTGGGTGCAGTCACCATATTTGATGGGGAACCGATGGCGCCGGTCCCCGGGGAAGCCACAAGAGCACCCGATAATGGCACTCAATTGCATTTTCATTTTTTAATGGGGGAATTATCCGCCGATGGTGCAGTTAATCACTCATCTATCTTTTGCTGGCCTGGAAGACAGGCTGCCAGCCAGAACCAGCAGAGTCAGCCGAGGAGGGGAGGTGAAGCCTGGCTCAGCCTGAATACAAATGTGTCTCGTGCAGCCGCTGCCCTCCGGCCAGCACCGCATGCGGGCAGGGGGCTGGTAGGAGCCTCCAAGCGCTGCCCACGAGCAGGGGCTGCTGCTGCAGCAGCAGCAGCTTTGAGGCACATGAAATGAGCCTGCTGCCCTTCCAAGGGCAACTAACTGGCTGGCCATGCTTGGCTGGCTGTCCCCAGAGGCTGGCTTGTCCATCCCTGGGGGCTGTCCGTCCCCGGGGGCTATCCATCCGTGACCCTGCTTGGGAGCTGTGGGGAGGCAGGAGGACCTGGCAGAGCTAAGGGTTTCAAGAAAGCTGGGTGGCCAGCCCCGGGCTTCATGCCTGGGAGACAGAGCACAGGGCATCAGTGTCCTGGGGAGACCCCGTCACCCAGACTGGCTGGGAAGGATGCTCAGTGCTGGCAACCCAACCCTGCCTGTCTGCACGCTGCATCCCCGCTCCTGCCTGCCTCGGAGATCACCCCATCCCTCTGCTTCTCTGGGAGACGGCGTCAGTGCTCGCCAGACCTGGCAGGCGGGTTGCCCTCGGCCGGTCCCTCCCTTGGCAAGCGGGTGCCGGGCGCTGGGCTGCGGCACGGAGGGCAGCCGAGCTGGCAGGGAGCTCCCGGCGCCTCCGCCCCACGCTCGGGTCCTGCCTGCCTGCCCAGACAGCACGGGCGAGCGTGGCCCCCACACCTCCAGCCCCGTGCAGACGGGCCGGTCCCATGCCGCTTGTGCCAGGCAGCCTCCCTCGCAGCTGGCACGGCCTCCGCCGGGGATGGGGGATGCTGTCCCCACGCTGGGCCCGTGCCCGTGGCGGTGTCTGGGCCAGCGCCTGGAAGACGCTTTGCTGGCCCAGTCCCCATGTTGGCGTGGGCGGTGGCTTTGAAGGGGCTGTGGAGCATTTGGGCACCCGCCTGGGCAAAGACCTTGCTGCGGGCGGCGCTGGCTGCAGGCAGCAGTGCTGGGGCAGCCACACTGCCCAGGGCTGTCACCCCCGGGCACGGGAAGTGGCACACGGCTGGGGCGCACGGTTGTCACCCCCTGGGCATGGGAGGTGACACAGGGCTGGGGCGCAGTGTCATCACTGGGACGGGGGGGGCTGTGTGCGCACACGTGCGTGCACACAGGTGTGTGTGAGTGTGTGTGTGCACGGCTGGGCATGTGCTACACGTGTCCACCTACACCCGTCCACAGCTGCGAGTGTGGGGGTGTGTGCCTGTGGGTACCCTGTGGGTGTGTGCCTGTGTGTACCCCGTGGGTGTGCAGCCGGGGGTGTGTGTCTCTGAGTGTGCGTGCGAGCGGTGCCGGGTGTGCCCCGCCAGCGGGAGGGTGTGAGCAGCACCAAGTGTGCTGTGCCTGTGTGTGTGCGTGCACGCGATTGTGGGTGTGCGCGGTGCCGCGTGTGCTGTGATGGGGTGCGTGCGTGCGGGTGTGCCATGCCAGCAGTGTGCGTGCGTATGTGAGCAGGCGCCTGGCACCGTGCCGTGGGTAACGCTCTCTTCTCTTTTCCTTTGCAGAAGACCGGCCACTCGCGGCGCTTCGGGCGCTTCACGCATGGTGCGTTGAGTTACCAGGACCCGGCTCCCCCCGCCACCCCAAGCGTGCCGGGATGGGGTCCGGCCCCACCGCCGTGCCGTGGGGGGGCAGCGAGCAGAGGCTGGGCAAGGCTGGGCTGCAGCTTGCCAGCCCCAAAACAGGGTCCTGGTGAGCTGGGGTGCTCCCAGTGTACCCCAGGAGGACGGGCAGCTCCTGGCCCCACAGCTCCGGTTCCTCCAGAGCTGTCATGGCTGGACTGGGGAGCCCACTGTGGTGGCAGCGCATGAGGCTGAGGAGGGGCAGCTTTGGGTGGAGGGGAGCAGCGTGTTCCCCCCACCATGCCACGGCATGCAGCGGAGGGGAGCAGTTGTGGGGCAGAGGACCTGTCCCTTGCCACAGGGGTTTGTTGCGGCAGCTTGTTGAGGGCTCGGGCCGTGGCAGGGGGGAAAGGCTCACTCTCCATGGCTGCACGGGATCGGCTTTCCTGGGACCGGACGTTAGGGTGGCACTAATCTGGCCTGGCCTCATCCTGCCTGTGGGGAGGCTCTCGCTGATGCCCTACCCTGAGCATCCCTGCTTTATTGACCAGGACCGTGCTGTGGGGCACAGCCGTATCCTGCAGCAGTTGCCACCGGTGGGGTAGGGGATGCACAGAGGGAGGGTGCTTGCACATGGGCACACGTGTCCATGTGTCCCAGCACCCCCAGGAGTGCCCAGCTGGGGCACTGGCTGGGGGGGTGCGTGTGTCCAGCCGCAAGCTGTGGTGCTCTGCGGAGCTCAGGTATATGCAGATGCTGCAATGGTGAGGCCACCCTGTGGGGCAGCTCCGGGGATAGGGGGTGGCTGTCCGTGTGGCCGTGGCATGTGGAGGGGATGGTGCTGAGCACTGTGCAGGTGGGACAGTCTGTGTGCACGGAGGGTCTGTGTGCAGCGAGCGCCGGAGCGGCGTGCAGTGAACATGGGTGCAGAGTGGAGACGTGGTGGGGAAGTCTGGGGGAGCCAGACCTGTTCCCACACCCTGTGGGCACCTGGGCCCTGCCATGGGACCAGGCAGGTCATGGGGTGCTCCTTGTGGGGTCCTGCGATGGGCAAACACCTAGTCCTGGTCCCATGCCTGGACCTGAAGCCGGGCACAGGGTGCCAGGCTCTCCAAGATGGCATGGCCCACCCAAGCGCTGGCCCCGGCACGTCCCCGCCTCATGGCAGTGCGGGGAGATGCTGGGGACAAGTTCCCTCCCCGCTGCCCCCCCGCGTCTCCGCAGGCCGGGCCGATAACCGGGTGTTGATGTCTCTCTCTCTCTTGCTGCCCCTATGGAAGCGAAGTTTTCCGCTCCTGCAGGAAACAAAGCTACGGTAGGAAGACCCCTGCCTGATGCCAGCCCCGTCCCCAGAGCAGGCCCTGTGCCCCAGCCTGCCATCCTGCCCCATTGCCACCGCTGTCCCCCTGTCCTGCATCCCCATCCTCACCCCGCCTCCGCCAGCTGCATTCCCACCACCGGCACTGTTTTCCTTCCTCCCATCATCTAACGCTGCTCCTGCCTGCTTTGCCTGCCCTCCCCTGCCTGCCCTTGCCCTGCTGGGCTTTCCCACCCCTGGTCCTGCCTTTCCCTGCCGGCAGCTTGTCCCTGCAGGTCACAGTCATGCCCCCTTGCCCTGGCGCTGCCTCCTCCCAGAGCTGCCTGGGCACTGCTCTCCTGCCCCTGGAACCAGTGGATCTGCAAGGGGCAGCGCCAGCCTGGCCTGCTGTCCCCATGTCCCCTCACCCCCTACTCTCCTTCCCCCCCCTCCCCCCTTCCCCACCTCCCCAGACTCGGAGACGGGCGAGGATGAGCCCAGCGACCCCCAGGTGACGCAGCGCAGCGAGCTCCAGGATGAGACGGCCTTCAGCACCCCCACGGGTGAGCAGGGGACACCCGGCTGGCACCGAGCCCTGGCACCGGCTGCTGGGCATGGCCACCCCGCAAGGGCTCTTGCTGGCCCAGCTTTGGGGGTCTCCGGGGCCATGGGGGGAGGGGGAGCTGTGGTCCACCTATGCAAAAGGGAGAGGGCTTGGGGCAGCCCGCTTGGGACACCCCATGGTGGCTCATCCCTCTCCGAGCAGGGTGCTAGGCTCATCCCTGCGGGCACCCGGTGTCGGCTCACCCCTCTCCTTCCAGGTGGGTCCGACACCCTCGTGGACGCCTCCATGAACACGACGCCGACCTCGGTGCTGGCCCTGTCGCAGGCGGAGGAGCGCTCCAGCTGGTCGGGCAGCCAGCAGACCGTGGTGGAGAAGGAGACGGATGCCAACCTCTCCGCACGGGGACCCTACCTCCGCCCCGCTGCCTGGCAGCAGCCGCAGGGAACCCCAAGGCAAGCAAACGCGCCGACCCCGCGCGGCGCCGAGGTCCGGCACCTGGGCGTGGAGCCGCTGGTGCGGGCATCACGGGCTAATCTGGTGGGCACGAGCTGGGGGTCGGAGGATAGCCTTTCGGTGGCCAGCGACCCCTACGGCAGCGCCTTCAGCCTGTACCGAGGACGGGCGCTCTCGCTCCACGTGTAAGTAGCCCAGGGGGGAAAAGCGCGTGGAGGGGGACATCGCGCTGGGGCCATCTCCTTCCAACCCCCCGAGCCATCTCCTCCCCTCCGCCTGGGCTTTCTTTGCCTTCGCCATGCCTGGATGAGGAACGGGGGCTCTGAGCGGTAGGCAGCCTGTTCCCGGTGAGGAGGTGGGAGCAACCTGGGCCAGGGAGGGGGGTTCAGGTCCTTGGGTGAGGTTGGGGGGACGTGGAGTAGGGTCCCCTTTCTGCTGCGGCCAGGTTGGGGCTGGGGATGATCCCTGCGCTGCTGCATGAGCTGCAGCATCCCACCCGCAGGCTGTGCTGTGGGGGTCCCCCCATCCTGCCCAGCTGTGGGGTCTCTTCACAGCCCAGAGCATGGGGACAGGGGGGTACGTGGCAGCCTGGGACACCCGCTGGCAAGGCTCTGCCACCCGCAGTCCCCACTGCGCAGGGGTGGCAGCAGGGGCCAGGGACCTCCCCAGGACCTGCTGACGTGCTCAGAGCCCCCTTCCCTCCCTGCCGCCTTCAGTTCCCGTCCCCGCAGGCCTGCTCCTTCGACCTCCATCCCGCCCCCTTTTTTGTTCGAGGCTGCTTGTTCCACCAGAACCTCATCTCCACCTTATGATTTCTGCACCGTGATCGCCGAGCCCTCCCCCCGGGGGCAGCGGGGTGGGGGGATGCACCCGCAGCAGCACGTGCACGGGGGGATGGCTTTGTAGCCTCGGGGACCCCTTCCACCTTGCGGGAGAGCTGCCCTGTGCCACGCTGCCCCAGCACACCAGGACACCCCGGCCAACTGGGGCACCCACAGCCCCCCGGTCCTGTCTGCATGACAGCCCTGGGGAGGGGACTTGCTGGGTATCCCAGCATCACCCCGCTGTCCCACATGGGTACCCCTGGGCAAGGAGACGCCGCTGTGTCTCACACACAAGCCAGACAGCTCCTGGTCGTCTTGGGGTGGCCAGACTCACTTGCCAGGGCCCCTCGAGGGTTCCCAGTCCCGGGGCTGCCCTGACCGCCTGCCCCCCTTGCCGTGCCCCATTGGGCACCGTGGTGCGGGCTGGGAGCAGGGACGCAGCCAGGAGGCGAGGGTGGGCTCTGAACCGCCCTCCTCTGTCTCTCCCCTTGCAGCAGCATCCCCCAGGGGGGCTACCGGAGAGATGACCCCCACAGCGGCCCTGTCTCTCCAAAGCCCGGTGCCGAGCCCCCGAGGTCTCCCGCTGCCCTGCCACTGACCGCCAAGCCACCCATCGTCCGCTCGCCGTCTCCCCGTGCCGGTCCGTGCCTGCCACTGCTCCCCGGCGCCACGTCCCAGCCTGTTGCCCGTGGCCCTGGCGTCCCCTCCTTCACACCCGTGACCCCCCGCAAGAAGTCCTCGGTGCCAGCCGAGTACCAGGACACCGTCGCCGAGGAGTACGAGGAGAAGATCAAGAAGCCCAAGTCCTCGGGGTACTCGCAAGGCAGCACGCAAGAGTCCCGTCCCCAAACACCCATGAGCGACGCCTCCGGCCGCATCTCCGTCCGGGCATCCCCCAAGCTGGTGCGTGCCGGCTCCAAGATCTTTGAGAGGCTGCAGTACTTCGAGGAGCGGCGGAGGAGCTTGGAGCAGGCGGACAGCCCCTTCCCAGCACATCCCTGCCTGCCCCTACGCAAGACACGCTCCTTTGACCAGCCCGGCTCCGGCTCACGCCGTGCTGGCACGCCGGGCGGCTCGCGGGAGGACGTGCGGGAAGGCGGCCGCTGGGAGCCGGGCAGCACGGCAGCGTGCCGGCGTTTGGCCTTCCGGCAGAAAGCCGCCTCCTTCGACGAGCGGGGCAAGTTCGCCGGCCGCGTCTACGCCATCGAGCACAAGTTTGCAGAGGAGCTGACCCGCATCAAGCGGACGGTCTCCAAGCAGCAGCTGCGGCGCTCCCAGGAGCTGTGCAAAGCCGGGCTGTCCCCGGCACCATCGCCCCCGGCAGCCGGCGAGCCCACCACCCCCCGTACCCCCTCCTCACAGGGCACCGGTGGGCGCAAGGCACCGCTGCCGAAGACCTTCCCACCGGCGGAGAACACGCACGTCATCCAGCACCTGGCACTTTCCAGCGTGGCACTGGTGGGACCCGATGGGGAGCCGGAGCCGGGGGGGCAGCGTGGGAGGAAAGCCCCGGCACGGGGTGGCACGGTGGCCGGTCAGCCCACCGAGGTGGAGAATGTAGGTGCAAGGAAGGGTCCGCAGCAAGAAGGCATTGGGGAAGTGAAGAAGAAGGAGCAGTGGCCGTTAGCGCAAGCCACCCCCCAGGGACGGGTGGCCCTTTCGCAAGCGGGTCCCACCGAAGGCAGCTCGTGCCCAGACGGGGGCCCCGCTGGTGGAGCCCGTGGCCCCGGGGCCGTGAACGAAGCCCTGGCTGCCCGGCTGGCCGTACCCCACGGGCTGTACCGTCGGCCGGAGGCTCCTGCGGAGGTGCGGTTCCTGCCCTGGGCGAAGCCGGGGATGGAGCAGGAGGCTCGCCTGGAGAGGAGCTGGGCAGGGCAGCATGGTGCGGGCAGGGAGGTGGAGAGAAGGCAGACGAAAGTGTCGGAGAAGAAAGAGAGTGGCCGGACGGCTCAAGAAAGCAGGAGCACGCGGAGCAAGGGGAAGGGGCGCCGAGCCAGGCCCACCTCTCCGGAGTTAGGTAGGAACGTGGCTTTCTGTCCTCCTGCAGGCACAGAGCTGGCCCAGCCAGCCCCTGAGTGGGATGGGGGACCCCCAGCCTGCCACTGGGAGGTGTGGGGAGCCCCAGCTGCGCTATAGAGCACGGGGATGGCACAGGGGGACACAGCTCCACAGGTCGGGGATGCTGGCACCAACCAGTGCTATAAAGCAGACCAGCCTGGGTACCAGTGTGCTGGGCCTTGAGGTCATGAGGTTTGCTAACATCTCTGTCCCTCCTGCCTGGCGCGGGAAGGACGCAGGGTGCTGACCTCTGGCACCCAGCCCCGGGCTGGTCCGGCCCCCCAGGGCACAGGGCATCTGATGCAGCTTGTCCTGGCTGGACCGTGCTTGATGCTCCAGGCAGGGCGTGCAGCCCAAATGTCCCCAGGGGATGCTGTGGTGGCTTGGCCAGGGGAGAGGTGCCCTGCCCATCCCAGCACACCGGGATGAGACCAGACTGCACCCGGGCTGGGAGCTCCTTCCAGGCTCTGCTCTGTTCGGATCAGTGCCAGGCCCACATGCCCAAGGCTCCTGGCGCAGCCCCAGGACCTTTGCCCATGTGCTGGAACCATGGGAGCAAGGGGGGGAGCTGGGAGGCTGATGCTGATGTGGCGGGGTAAAGCAGCCAGCACCCTGTGGGGGGCCGGAGGGAGCTTGGAGTGGGGGCTGCAGTGGGCTGCACAACCCTCCTCCTTCCACACCCCTCATCGCTTGTGCTGTACAGGGATGTACAGCAGGCTGTATGCTCCCTGCCCCATGGTCCCCTGCTTCATCCCGCTGCAGGCACTGTGCCATGGTGGCCCCTGATGTAGCCCTTTCCTCCACTGCACAGCCCGGGGACCTGCTAATGCCCCCACGAGGGTATGGGACACATGCTGGCAGGGATGGGCAGAGGGTTGTGGGACCCCTGCTCTGCCTGCATACATCCTAGTGTGGCACGGGACCTGCTCGCTCCACCCCACTGACAGCCACGGGACCCATCTCTCCCTGCCCAGAGTCCTCCGATGACTCCTATGTCTCAGCGGGTGAAGACCCCCTGGAAGCCCCCATCTTTGAGATCCCCATCCAGGACATGGCAGTGGCCGTCGGGGCAGAGGTGCTGCTCAAGTGCATTGTCACAGCCAACCCCCAGCCAGAAGGTGAGCAACCGTGGGGCTAGGGACCCTGGGGACGCGAGCGTGGCGGAGGGGCTTGCTGCATGTCCATGTCCCGCCCGCTGAGCCATCTCTTGGGGCTACCCCAACTGTGCGTGGTGGGACACGCAGCCCTGAGCTGGATGTCTCAGAGAGGTGATGTGCCCACCTCGGGAACACCCCTTTCGCCCTGCCTCCCCCCCAGGCAGGAGTGAAGAGCTTGGCCACCGCCTGCCAGGGCAGGGTGCAGAGGACAGGGTGCAGGCAAGCTGTCTGGGCTGGGCTGGGATTTTTGGAGAGTGGGAGAAGGGCTGCAGAGCACTGGGTGGGCAGGGACAGGGGATGCTCTGGGCTGCTGTTGACACAGCCCGGGTGGTTTCCCGGGGGCAGAGCCCCTGTGCCCGGCTAAGGGCTGATGGGCTCTGGGCACGCTGTAGCCAGGACGTGGGCAGGGGCAGGTGGGCAGCCAGAGCTGGTACCAGCCCACAGAGCCAGGCAGAAACCAAGCGGCTTTGATTCTCTCCTCCAGCCTCCACTGGAGGGCAGGAGGATGCCAGGAATCAGACAGGGACCAGCCCTGCTCTCAGTCAGGGGCTGTGGAGAACCCCATGGCAAAGGGGTCCCCAGGGCAGGGGAGCTCCTGGCCTCCCTGGGACCCCGCACAGACCTCCGGGGGAGCTTGGGCTCTCCTGTCCAGCAGTGACCCTCGCTTCTGCCGGCAGTGTCCTGGAGGAAGGATGGGGTCCCGCTGCGGAGCAGCACGACGCGGCCCATCAAGGCGGAGGGCGAGCGTCATACCCTGCTGGTCAGGAGTGCCCGGGTAGCCGACGCCGGCCTCTACACTGTCACCGCGGCCAACGAGGTGGGGGCGACCTGCTGCAGTGCCATCCTCAGCGTGCGGCCCGGTGAGTGCCGGCGGCCGGGTGGCGGGAGCGTGGCCGGCGGTGGGAGGGCCGGCGCCGCAGCAGGCTGGCTGCCAGCTCGGCCGCTGCTGTCACTGGGAAGAAACCGGCTTCCTTACCCTACAAGGCTCTGTCTGAACCAAAGCAGATGACGTGCTCCCGGCAAGCACGGAGGGATCCTGCCATGCGGGGGGAGCGGGGTCAGGCTGTGAGCATCCCCCTGTGCCCAGCAAGGAGCCCAGTGTCTGGCCTCCCCCATGCCTGCCCTACACCCCACTAGCCGTGGGGCATACCCCAAGCCTGCCCTCCAACCTGAAAACAGTGGGGGTACCCCTCCTTCCAGCCTGCAAACCATGGGGATACCCCTACCTGCCCTCCAACCTGTAAATTGTGGGGGTACCCCTGCCTCCAACCCGCAAACCATGGGGATATCCCTGCCTGCCCTCCAACCTGCAAATCATGGGGATAAGCCTGCCCTCTGACCTGCTAGCCATGGGGATACCCCTGCCCCATAAGCTGGGGGGATACCCAGCCTGCCCACCAAGCTGCTAGCCAGGGGCTATCCAGCCCACCCTCCACCCCGCTAGCCAGGGGGCTACCAAGCCCATCCTCCACCCCACTAGCCACAGGGGGTACCCAGCCCGGCACAGCCCCACGGCACTCCCCATCCCGAGAGCGTCCCTGGGGAGCGTGCAGAGGCTCAGAGCCGCCCTGGGGACTGATAGCACCCAAAAAACCCACCCGCTCCGTGGTACACCCGGGGGCAGCAGCGGCCAGGCAGAGCCAGCCGGGGGGCACAGCGGCGGGGGGCTGGGAAGGGGCCCGGCAGCCCCCGGCCCGGCGGCGGGCCCTCCCCCGCGTTGCTGGCCCAGCCCCGGGGGCCGGGCGGTGCTGGGGCGGGGAGGGCTCAGCGGGCCGGCGGCGCCGCGGGCTGGAGGAGCGCCCGGTACCGCCGTACCGGCCCCGGCAGCGCCAGTGGCGGCTCGGCGGTGCGACCCGGCTCGGCTCGGCTCGGCTCCGGGCGGGGGCTGCCGGGGCCTCTCCCCCCCCGGTGAGTGTGGGGGGCGACGGGGGGGGATGCGGGAGGGCGGGCGGGGGGCAGCCGGGGGTCGGGCACCCCCACCTCCCACCCCGGCTGTCCGCCCCGGGGCTGCCCGTGGGCATCGCGGGGGCGCGGGGGGGCACAGCCCTCGCCCTGCACCGGGCAGCCCGCCCGCCTCCCCCCGGTAAGCAGAGGAGGAGGAGGAGGAGGAGGAGGAGGAGGAGGAGGGGAGGGGGGGGTGAGGGCGCTCCGGCAGCCGGGCTGGAGGGGGGCCAGCGCCCCCAGTGTGGCGGCCGGGCTCCAGCACCCCACGCCGCTCCCCACCCCGCACCACCCGCACCCCCCGGTCCACGCACGCATCCCGCACCCAAATCCCCCGTCCCATCCCGGTCCCGGGTGGGCTCCCCACGCAGGCGAGCCCGTTCCCCACCCCTTCACCCCCCCTTCCCGGGGAGCGGGCAGGCGGCCGGCCGGGCTGCTGGGAGAGCGCAGCTGCCAATGTCACCTTCAGCCCTCGCCGGCTCGGGGCAGGGGCAGCCATCCCGGGAATTCGGGTGGCTTAAGGATGGGAGCGAGGGCTGCTGCGTAAGAGCCACTTGAGCCCTGCTGTCGCCTTGCGGGATATCGCGTCCCCTTATCATCCCGTGGAGTGGTTCTCACTCCCTCCCCCAGCCCTGCGCGGCCCCGCACCCCTTCGCTGCTGGCTGCGGCTGAGCTGGGATGTGTGGTGGGATGGGTGTCCATCCTGGGGTGCAGGGTGGTGGGGAGGGGTGCCCTGACCCCCCTTGCCTGGCTCTGGCTGCTGCCAGCTCCTTATCCGGCCTCTCCTATGCTAGCCCCCGCCGTGGAGCGGCATGGGAACTTGGCACCCCCCCTCGGCCAGGCCAGCCCCATCACCTCGGATGAAGAGTACCTGAGCCCCCTGGAAGAGTTCCCCGAGTCTGGCACCCCCCAGCACCGACCAGCCATGAAGCTGCAGCCTAGAGCTGAGCATGGGGCTGCCCACGGCTCCCCAGAGAGCACCTTCAAGGCTGCCCCCACCTTTGAGGTGAGCTGACAACCCCCCTGAGACCTGGCAGAGGGGGAGCAGTGGCCTGTGACCACAGCCCTGTGGTCCCTGGTGCCAGGAGGTGCCAGGTCAGGCCTTCATACCTCCTGATTTAGGGTGTACGAGGTGCCCCAGCAGCTCCCCTGGTGCTCCAGGGCTACCATCGTGATGGGGAACATGTGGCCCTGGGTGCGGTGGTGGGGATGCATGGCCTTGGGTGCAGGTGGGTGCTCACTGCTCCCTTACCCCTGCTTCCCCAGGTGTCCCTGTCGGACCAGTCGGTGCTGGAGGGGCAGGATGTCAGCATGAGCGTCCGTGTCCGTGGGGAGCCCAAGCCCATCATTTATTGGTGAGTCCCAGTGCTCGTTGGGTCACAGCTGGACAGGGAAGGAGGGGACAGGCACAGTGGCTTCCCCATTTGGGGATAGCCAGTTTGGAGCTCTGGTCCTGAGCAGGACTGGGGGTGAAGGAGAGGGGTCTTTTGGGGACAGACAGAATGGGCGTGCAGGGCCAGGCGTGACGGTGCTGCTCTGCCTGTGTCCCGAGCAGGCTGAGGAACCGGCAGCCGGTGAAGTACGGCCGCCGGCATCACACGGAGGAGGCGGAGGGGGTGCGGGGGCTCTTCACGCTGCACATCCTGGCGGCGGAGCGCACTGACACCGGCTTCTACACCTGCAAGGCTGTCAATGAGTACGGCACCAAGCAGTGCGAGGCCAAGCTGGAGGTCAGAGGTAAAGATCCCCGAGTGCATCCCCCCTGGCCCCGAGGGGCCAGCTGGCTCCAGTGCCATGCATGAGCTGTGTGGGGAAGGGGCTGCTGCAGACCCCTCCTTGGCAGTGCTGCAGGAGAAGGGGATGAGCCAGCCTGCCCTTCTCTGCCACAGCACAGGCAGGCGCAAGCCGGGAGCAGGAAAGTGGAGCTGCGTGCCTGGGGCTGCCCGCAGAGGCTGGCCCTGCAGCAACAGGCATGCTGCCTTGCTGCCCCATCCAGATGTGTGGCCCCATGGCCCTCGGTCCCACCAGCCAGTTGTGCCAGGACCCCTGCTGGCCTGACCCAGAGCCCGCTGCTCCCCGCAGCCCAGTTTCACCCGATGTCACCCCTGTCCCCTCATGTACCCTCTGCTGAGGCTGGGTGCTGCCCCTGGCTACGCAGGGAAGGCTTTTGCCCTTGGTGGCCCTGCAGGGGACACGGCCCCCTGCCCTGCTGAGCTGACAGCTCCCTCCCTGCCGCAGGCAGTCTGCAAGCTGCCATGCCAGGCACAGAGCAGCTTGGAGAGGTTTCCCCCTGCCCATTTCCAGCGATAGCCCATATGCATGGGACTGGGCTGTCCAGTCCTATTCCCTTAGCATCCCCTCCCCAGCCTGGCTGTGGTCCTCCTAGGACCCCAATATATGTGTGCAAATTTGGGGGGGGGGGGGGGGCAGGTGGGCTCAGGACTGATAGCCAGGCTCTGCCTGTTGTCCACCGAGGCCAGGAAAGGAGCCTGCAGGGACAAGTGATGCTGCCTCCCTCCTCTTGCCCTTTGCTGTGTGTGCCCTGCTCCCCCCAAGCCCTCCCTGCTGACGGCTGCCTGAGCCCCCCAGGCTGCGTCCATCCCACCCCGGCCTTGGCTGCACTGCTTCTACCCTGCCGGGACCCCGCTCCCAGCCTCTGGCAAAGCGCGGCGGCACCGGGGGTGGGAGCGGGAGCCAGCCCCATGCCCCACGGCTGGCAGGAGCTGGGCTGCCGGGGATGACAGCCCAAGCCCCGGCCCCTCTTGGGGGGCTCGGTGGGTGGCTCCATGCCTTGGCGTGCGCTCGCACCCCTCGTGCCGGTGCTGGTGTGTGCGTGCGTGTGTGCGTGCGTGCCGGCCCCCCCGTTGCTGCTGCACTAACCCTTCCGCTTGCTGACTGCGGTTTTTGTCTGTACGCAGGGGGAGTACGATAAGGGGGTGCATCTCTCAGAGCCGCGGCCGCGGGGCTCTTAGTTGGACACCTCTTAGGCAGTGGACCTCACCTTGTGTTATTACCTTCTGCTCCATCCGCCGCCTCGTCCTGGATGCACCGCGGGGGACGCGCGGGCCCTCGACTGCGGGCAGGGGCTCGCCGGATGGCCGGGGGAGGCGTAACCGAGGCGGGGTGGGGGGAACGGTGGGGGAGCACCAGGCACCCCCTCAGCCGGGCCAGGGCGGCTGTACGATGCTGTCTTGTCTCTTGCTCCGTCCGTTTGTCCCTGTCTGCGTGTCCTGCCTCTCCTCGCTGCCCAGGGAAGGGGAGCAGGGAACTGAGCCCACGGTCACTGCCGTGCCGGCTGGGGCTGTAGGGAAGGGACTGTGGCGCGGTGGCAGCTCTGCAATGGTCACCTTGGAGTGTGGGGGACAGGAGACCCTGGGGACCCCCGTGGGGGAGCACCCTGCCCCAGCCGCAGCAGGGAGGGAGAGCATCGGCCCCTTTGGCTTCGTGGCGGCCACCCAGGCGCCCGCCCGGCCACCGTGAGACATCCCTCGCAGCCCCAGGGCTCGGGGTCCACCCAGAGCACCCCCAGCTCCGGGTCTCTTCTCCCGGGGAGTGGGCTTGGTGGGGGGGAGGGCGGGCTGCGAGGCCGTGACCCTTTTTTTTGTAGCTCTAATAAAATCTGTTTGGTAAAGCGCTGTGTGGTGTGTTCCTGGCACGGGCACCTCCCCTCACCCCCGGCCCCCCTCCCTGGCTCAGCTCTGCTTTCCACATCTCGCCAACCCCCCTCCCCCCTTCCCCTCTCCCACCCTTTCCCGCTGCATCCCCTGCCCGCTGCACCGGGCCCCCTCCCCGCATGCCCCCCGCAACCCTGTCCCGCACGTTGCCCTCCATCCCCGCCATCTCTCATGGTTGCTTTTCAGTTGCTGAGACGCGTCTCTCTTTCTTTCTCTCTCTCTTTCCCCCCTTCCCGGGCAGCTCGCCCCGAGTGCCAGTCCCTGGCCATCGTGGTTCCCCTGCAGGACGTGGTGGTCGGGGCGGGGGAGCTGGCACTCTTTGAGTGCCTGGTGGCTGGCCCGCCAGACATGGACGTGGACTGGCTATCCCGGGGCCGGCTGCTCCAGCCCGCCCTGCTCAAATGCAAGATGCATTTTGACGGGCGCAAGTGCAAGCTGCTGCTCACCTCCGTGCACGAGGACGACAGCGGGATCTACACCTGCAAGCTCAGCACAGCTAAAGGTAAGTGGCGGTCACGCAGCTCCCCGGGGTGGGGGGTGGTCCTCGCTTGGACCTAAGTGGGTGCTGGGGGTGGACAACTTCCCCATCCCCGACTTCGGGGCTCGGGTCCCCCCAGGATGTAGCTGTGAGTGCTGGAGGTGGGTGACAGGAGGACAGGGAGTGGTTTCTGGTCCCAGGAGCTGGGGAGCTTTCCCCAGCTCAGAAACCTGGTGTGCATCAGTCCTTGGGCTCCAGCACCCTGAGCCCTGCAGCCCTGTCGCATCCCACTCACCTCCTCCACCACCATGCGTGCAGCTCCCAGAAATGAGAGATGTATTCGTGCTCTGGCTGCACCGGCTGATCAAAGCCCTGGAGCCCAACTGTCCCTGTCCTTCTGGATCAGGCACCCAGCTCCAGTGACAACCTGTCTCTGCTGGCCCGGGCGGTGGCAGGGGGTCATGGCCACCCGCCCTCTCCCACCAAGCCACCACTGGTGGCAGCTGAGGAAGAGCAGCGAGACCCAGACTCTGTCCCATAGATCTGACACCCCCCTTTGCCTGTGCATGCTGCACACAGCCTCTGTCCCCCACAGCAGGACAGGGGCAAGGGTGCCTCTCCCGTTCTCCAGCCCCTCGGCTGCAACCCAGGCTGTGGTGGGTGCAGGGGGCAGCAGCTTTCTCGGCACCCTGCCGCTGGTGCCCGTGCATCCCTCCACGGAGCAGGCTGTATGCCCCCAGGGATTTAAGGGCAGCAGCAGTTTTGGGTGCAGGGAGGTGAGGCTGTGCCTGTGTATGGATGGTGTCAAGCCCTGCCTGGGGTGGGACACCATGATTCAAAGCTGTCCCTGCTGCAAACCCCCTCATCTGGAGCATCCAGCCTGTGCCTGTCCCCATGCTGCCCCTGGGTGCTGCATCTGCTGGCGCTGCCTGCTTTGGTGTCACCGCCCCATCCCCAAGGGTCTAGGCTAGTTGTGACCCCCTGTCCTATGGGGACGACAGGGCATCCTCCTGCCCCACCTTTCTGCTGGCATCTGTACTGCTGTGGGGGGGACAAACGAGGTACCCCGCTGCCAGCAGAGCCCCAGCCCTGGGCATGGGGACCTTGCACACACTTGCCCCCCTGTCCCGTGCAGGGACAGAGCCCTGCACCCAGCACACCCGGGCTCAGCCCCCATCAGGTGTGGGGTACCCTCAGCTATGACCACGTTGGCTGCTGGGGCTGCAAAGGGGGGGTTCGCAGGCTGCCTCCTGCTCTGCACCCCGCGTGCTGTGCGGGGCTCACCCCTACCCGCTCTCCTTGCAGACGAGCTGACCTGCAGCGCCCGGCTGACGGTGCAGCCCTCCGTGCAGCCGCTCTTCACCCGCAAACTGGAGGACGTGGATGTGGTGGAAGGGCGGACGGCGCGTTTCGACTGCATGATCAGCGGGACTCCTCCCCCGGCGGTCACCTGGACCCATTTCGGTAACCCACAAGCCCAGAGAGCTTGCCCTGAGCCCTACAAGGAGACCTCTCCCTGTCCCCTCGGGGGCTGCACCCAAGGGCTCGTGCCTGGCTGGGGCTGGGAGGGGTGATGAAGCTGATGCTGACGCTGATGCTGGTGTGTGTCTCCATGCAGGCCAGCCGGTGCAGGAGGGGGAGAACATACGTATTCAGCAGGATGGGGGGCTGCACTCACTGGTCATTATACACGTGGGCAGTGAGGACGAGGGACAGTACACAGTGACCGCCAGGAATGCCCATGGCCACTTGGAGTGCTCTGCTGAGCTCTACGTGGAGGAGCCGCGACCGTCTGCTGCTTCCCAGATGTAAGAGTCGGGGGTCTCTAGGATCTGCATCCCCTCTGCTTGGTCCGTCTCTGGGATTTGGGGGACAATGGGCTTGTGAAAAGCCTGGGGTTGGGGCTGGGCTGGGGGCACTGTATTCCTGCCATGAATGTGTGTGGGCTCTTGCAGCTCCAAGCTGGAGAAGATGCCATCCATTCCAGAGGAGCCAGAGCAGGCGGAAACAGAGGCAGAATGCTTCACCATGCCCGATTTCCTGAAGCCGCTGCACAACCTGGATGTGGTGGAATCGAAGGAAGCCGTGCTGGAGTGCCAGGTGGCTGGGCTGCCCTACCCCTCCATCACCTGGTTCCACAACGGGTCCCGCATCGACAGCACCGAGGACCGCAAGATGATGCAGTGTAGGGCTCCCTGCCAACCTCCCTGCCCCCTTGGGGTCCCTCCACCCAGGGTGGAGGAAGGGGGGACACCCTGGGAGGAGGCATCACCCCCCAGACCTTCACGTCCCGTGAGGAGGGAGGGGAGCTCTGTGCCGCTTGGCTGGTGGGGTCTTACCCGTGTCCCCTGGTTCCCCCTCAGATAAGGATGTCCATCGCCTGGTGTTCACAGCCGTCAGCCACGCACATGCTGGTGTCTATAAAAGTGTCATCGCCAACAAAGTGGGGAAGGCCACATGCTACGCACACCTCTATGTCACCGGTAAGCAGCGGTGGGCACCAGCAGGGGATGTGTGACCACTCACTGCCACCCTGCCAGGCTGTGCCCCGGGCCTGGGGGTTGGTGGTCCTGTGGCAAGGTCCTAGGGTGATAGGATCACAGGGAAGTTCAGGTTGGAGGGGACCTCAGGAGGTCCCTAATCCAAAATAAAAGTGGGGTCAGCTGTGCAGTCCTCACCTTGTGGGGTCAGGAACCATGCCTGGACCCCCAGGTCCCACATGGGACTTGCTGGGACCACCAGCCCCACAGGGGCTGCCAGGCTGAGCCCCTGCTGGGGGAACCAGTGAGGGTCGCCGGCCCCATCCATCCCCTCCAGCCCACGTCTCCCAGGGTGTAAGACAGATGCCCAAGGAGCTGTGGCATTGGCCATGCTTACACTCCTGCCGACCTCCCCATGCAGATGTGGTGCCAACCCCTCCAGATGGACCCCCCACTGTGGCCTCAGTGACCGGAAGAGCCATCACGCTGGCCTGGAACAAGCCCAAGTGGCTGGACACCGCCATAGGTGAGGGGGCCGGGGCTGGGCAGAGGGTGGGCAACGCCATGACGGGGTGCCTGAGCCAGGCCGATGCTGGGGGCTCTACCGACCCTTTCCCCCTGCAGACCCCAACTCGGTGACCTACGTGGTGCAAATGCAAGTCCTGGGCACGACGCAGTGGCTAGTGCTGGTGGCCGGCGTGCGGGACACCACCTATACGGTGCACGGGCTGACCAAGGGTGCCCAGTACCTCTTCCGTGTCATCACTGCCACCCCCAAGACCAACAGCAAGCCCTCCCCTCCTGTGGGACCCGTGCAGCTCCTGGACCGGGGTGAGAGGGGCAGTGGGGAAGGGATGGGTGGTGGGGGTGGAGCGCTCTCTGTTGCCGGTGGGGTGGTAAACTGTCCAGGGCTGGGCGACGTGGGGTCCAGAGGTGATGGTGACAATGTGTGTGGCAGGTCCTTACCTGGAAGAGGCCCCAGTCATCCTGGACAAGCCAGATGTGGTGTACGTGGTGGAGGGCCAGCCAGCCTCTATCACCATCACCATCAACCACGTGGAGGCCACCGTCACCTGGAAGAGGTAGGACATGGCGCTGTGCCTGTTGCCTGCCCCATGCTCAGCATCACCCCATGGCTTGCAAAAGGGGCTCCTGCACCAGCTCCTCGTGCAGACTGTGGTGGGTGGGGAGTCCTTTCCTGGGGCTGGACTGGGAGTGCACCCAAGGGTGATGCCCAGGGCTGTGCAAAGCTGCATGCGGGAGGCTTTTTTGGGAGGGGTGTGCTGTTCGTGGAGTGCTAAGCATTGAGAGCCATTCAGGAGGCAAAGCTAGCAATGGGGTGAGAGCCATTTGTGGGGGCTGCAGGGTGGGAACCAGGGCTGGGGATGTCTGTGGTTCAGAAGGTAGCCATGGGGCTGTGGGGTGGGGGCTATCGATGGGGCAGTTGGGCTGGGGCTGCCTGTGGGGCTGTGATGTGGCAACTGGTGTGCCCGCAGGGGCGGGCAGGTGCTGGGAGAGCAGGAGGGGATGTGCGAGGTGACGATGCCGGACGATGACCAGCACTGCCTGCGACTGCTGTGCGTGGGCCGGGGGGCCGCGGGGCCACTGGTCTGCGAGGTGAGCAACCGCCACGGCACTGCCCGCTGCACCCTCCGCCTCCGCCTCGCAGGTAGGTGCCCCCACACCGGGAGGTCGTGCCCTTCTGTCGGGGGCGAGGGGGGGGGGGGGGTGTAGCATCGCCATACGGTGTCCCAAGCCCATGTGCCATGGGGGCACTGCCCCATAGCATGGCACTGCTCCTCAGTGCTCCATACTTGTATGTCATGAGGATGCTTCTCTATAGGGTGGCAATGCCTCATGGGCCTGAAAACACAGGAACCATCCATTGATACCACTGCTCGGTGTCCTATACCCATATCTGACTTGGGTAGAAGTGTCCCATGTGCTTCATGACTGTGTGCATGGGATGGCAATGCCCCATGGTGTCCCTCAGCCGTGTGCCATGGGTGGCACTGCTGCAGGGTGTCCCATACCTGTGTATAATGGGGTGGCACACGCTCCCCCCTCCCTGTGCCCTATTGCCAAGAGCCATAGGGGACGCCTCCACAATGCCCCATGGTGGTGTCATGGGTGGCACTGCCCTTCAGTACCCCATACCCGTATGTAACTGGGAGATGCAACCCCACAGTGCCCTATCCCCGTGTGCCGTGAGTGACACTGCCCCATGGTGCCCCACACCAATGGGTGACTGTCCCACTGTGCTGCAGGCACATGTCATTGGTGGTCTGCCCAGTAGTGTCCCACTCCCATGTCCACTGCCCCATGTTGCTCCATGTCCCTATACCATGGGCTGGCACTTCCTCGCAGTGCCCCACAGCCTTACACCCCGTGCCAATGGCAGGGGGGTGGCACTGCCCCATGGTGCTCCTCGCCCCATCTCTTGGCAGAGGCACCACGCTTTGAGTCCATCATGGAGGACATCGATGTCCAGGAAGGGGAGACACCACGCTTTGCCGTGGTGGTGGAGGGGAAACCGCTGCCGGACATCATGTGGTACAAGGTGGGCTGGGACCCCCTCACCCCCTTCCTGACACACAGCCCTCCAGACCCACACCTGCTGCTGCATCACCTGGGTCACTGCATTGGGGCTTTGGGGTTGTGTTCACCCCTGGTGATGCAGGATGCATCCCATGCCCCCATCCACGGGGAAAGGTGGTGGAAACTGCTCAGGGATGGGATGGGACCCCTCTGATACCCCTGCCACCCCTAGGACGGGGATCTGCTGGAGGAGAGCAGCCACCTGAGCTTCGTGTATGAGGACAACGAGTGCTCACTGGTGGTGCTGGGCACCACTGAGTCTGACAGCGGTGTCTACACGTGCACGGCCAAGAACCTGGCCGGGGAGGTCTCCTGCAAGGCAGAGCTGGTGGTGCGGGCAGGTACGGCTGGCCGGCCCCCCAGCCCTGGGGGGCAGAGCCTGGGTGCCCGACTTGCCCCCCGCCAGCGCCTTTTCTTCCCCCAGCCCAGCCCGCTGCCGATGCCACCATGGAGGAGGAGGCTCTGCACAAGGCACGACGCCTGACCGACTACTACGACGTGCATGAGGAGATCGGGAGGTATGGGGCCACCAGCATGGTGGGCAACAGGGTGCTCTGGGGACCACAGGGATGGAGGTGCTGGAGCCAGGCTGCACCCTGGGGTTTTGTCTCTTGGGACTGAAGCTCCATGGTATATCAGATACTGATGTGCTGGTGGGGCTGCTCTCAGCCATCGTTAGATGCCCTGGTGCCGGCTCAGGGTGGGGAGCCAGGGCAGCTGGAGCAAAGCCAGGCCTGAGGTCTCTCCGTGGATGGTCCTGGAGGGCTGCCAGGGGAGCGGGCGGCTGCCAGGGGAGCGGGCTGCTCCCTGCGGAGCGGGTGCCTGCCCCAGCTGCTCAGGGAAGGGGAGGTCTCCCGCTCTCCTGCTCCCCCACCTTCTTATCCCTCCTTGCTCCCATCGCTGCATTGCAGGGGGGCTTTCTCCTACCTGCGGAGGGTGACGGAGAAGAGCAGCCGGCTGGATTTTGCCGCCAAGTTCATCCCTGGGAGGACCAAGGCCAAGCAGTCGGCACGTCGGGAGCTGCACATCCTCTCACAGCTGGACCACGAGCGCATCGTCTTCTTCCATGATGCCTTTGAGAAGAAGAACGCTGTCATCATGGTCATGGAGCTGTATCCTCCAGGCGGTGCTCCGGGAACGCGCGGTGCAGGGGATGAGGGGGGCAGAGTGGGTGCAGAGGGGCTGGGTGCCCAGGGTGTAGGGCATGGTGGGACATGGAACGACTGAGGGATCTGGGGTTGTTTAGCCTGGAGAAGAGGAGGCTGAGGGGAGACCTTATCACCCTCTACAACTACCTGAAAGGAGGTTTTAGAGAGATGGGAGCTGACCTCTTCTCCCTGGCGACAAGTGATAGGACAAGAGGAAATGGGTTCAAGTTATGTCAGGGCAGGTTTAGATTGGATATTAGGAAGCATTTTTTCACTGAAAGGGTTATTAAACATTGGAATAAGCTGCCCAGAGAGGTGGTGGATTCACCATCCCTGGAGGTGTTTAAGAAAAGGGTAGATGAGGTGCTTAGGGACATGGTTTAGGAGTGGTGGTGTTTTTATCAGGGTAGGTTAATGGTTGGACTTGATGATCTTAAAGGTCCCTTCCAACCTCACTGATTCTATGATTCTATGATTCTATGGCATTTCTGTGCTCCTTGACCGGGGCCCAGCTGTGCTGAGGAAGAGCTGCTGGACAGGATGGCAAGGAAGCCCTCGGTGTGCGAGTCTGAGGTGGGTGAACCCCAGGAGGGCAAGGTGATGGGGGAAGCAGGGAGCCTGGGAGCACCGGGGTCTGTCCCAGCCCAGGGACGTGCAACGCTCATTGCATCAGGCTACAAAGGGGGCTGCAGCTTGCGCCCTCCTCTGCACGAAGCCAGTGTGGGGCTGACCCACGTTCAGGGCGCCCACCCTCTCTCTGCTCTCTCACAGGTCCGATCCTACATGCGGCAGGTCCTGGAGGGGATCTGCTACCTGCACCAGCACAGCGTCCTGCACCTGGACATCAAAGTGAGTGCGGGGCTCTCCCATCCCCTCCCGCCCTGCGCCCGCACGGACGGGCTCCCGCTGTGCTGCTGGGGGCTCGGTCCTGCTGACGGGGGACATCCCTTCCCTGGGGGGAGCCCCTGCCTCCTGCCAAGCTCCCCTCTGCCCCACGTTGTCCTGTAGCCAGAAAACCTCTTGATGGCGGATTCGAGCAGCGAGCAGGTCCGGATCTGCGACTTTGGCAACGCACAGGAGCTGACGCCTGAGGAGCCACAGTACTGCAAGTATGGCACCCCTGAGTTTGTGGGCCCCGAGATCGTCAACCAGAGCCCTGTCTCCAGTGTCACCGACATCTGGTAAGGGTGGCCCTGGGGTGGATGGTGGGCTCCCCGCTATGCCGACAGGGACTGGGCACCTTGGAGGACTTGTGCTGTGCAGTAACCATGCTGTCCTCTCCGCAGGCCCGTGGGGGTCATCGCCTACCTCTGGTAAGTGCCCTGGTGGGCCCCCACGGCATGGACCCCCTTCCTGTCCCCTTGCCGGTTGCAGTGTTGGGGCTGCGGCCATGCACATTGCTCCTTGCGGGCTCAGCCTCCTCCCTGGCTGCTCCTACCTCTGCCCTCCCCATGGCATTGGGGCTGGGATCCAGGGTCCCATCCTCAGACCCCTATACTTGCCATGCTGTTCCCCATGTCCCCCCGGCCCGATGACAGTGTCCCCCTTCTTGGCAGCCTGACGGGGATCTCCCCCTTTGTGGGGGAGAACGACAAGACGACGCTGATGAACATCCGCAACTACAACGTGGCCTTCGAGGAGAGGATGTTCCAGGGGCTCACCCGGGAAGCCAAGGGCTTCGTCATCAAAGTGCTGGTCAATGACAGGCTGTGAGTCCTGCGGGGTCCCCGGTCCCCACCCCTCCGGTGAAAGCCTTGTGCTTGACGGAGGGTGGGGACCCCCATGCACCGGGGTGCCCGAGGGCAGGCTGGCTGTGCAGCCCTGCCGGGGTGCAGCACGGACAGCCAGACCCTCCTGCCCTCCCCTGAGCTGGCCAAAGCCCCTCAGCCTGGGCCATTCTCACCTGGTGGTGTTGGTTCGCAGGAGACCCACTGCGGAGCAGACCCTGGAGCATCCCTGGTTCAAGGTGAGCCTGGACAAGCACCCAGTGCCTGGTGGCAGCGGCGTTCCCCTGAGCCTGCTGTAGGCTCCGTGGGACACTGCTGTCCCCTCGTCCTGCAGACGCTGGCCAAGGGGAAAGTCATCAGCACCGACCACCTAAAGCTCTTCCTCTCCCGTCGGAAATGGCAGGTGATGGCAGGAGCTGGGGCAGGAGGGGGACAGGCAGAGCTGTGTGCTGGGCAGGATGGGGTGATGTGTGCTGGGCAGGACAGTGTGACATGTCCTGGGCAGGACGGGGTGATGTGCCCTGGGCAGGATGATGCCATGCCACTTACCTGGGCCTGATCCAGCCCTCTCTGCCGGCTGCAGCGCTCACAGATCAGCTACAAGTGCAACATGGTGCTGCGGCCGATCCCGGAGCTGCTGGAGGACACATCCAACCACCTCTCCATCGCTGTGCCCCGGCACCTCAAGGAGTCACCAGCGCTGTCATCCTCCTCGGACTCGGACGACCTGGATGAGCTGCCCTTCATCCCCATGCCACACCAGGTGGAGTTCTCTGGCTCCCGCATGTCGCTCAATGAGATCCCCACAGACGATGAGGCCATTGGGCCATCTGAGGGGCCGCGGCTGGAGGGGGTGGCAGCAGGGGACGTCTCAGCCATGGAGTGGCAGAGCCAGGGCGTGGGAAAGCCCGGGGTGGCCCTGGGGAAGCGGCCGAGGGGCACCGGGCTGCGGCGGCCATGCGCGGAGGCAGAGGCACCAGGCTCCTCCGATGAAGAAGCCCCTGAAGCCCAGAAGCGTCCGGAGTACTCCCGCAAAGCCATGAGGAAGGGCTCCAGCCTGGAGTCCCCGGGGAGCGCCCGACGGGGAGAGCTGAAGAGGGGCGGCTCGGCCGACAGTGCCCTGCTGCTCCACCAGCCCCTGGCAACCGAGGACGGGGCCGAGGCAGGCCGGGACCCCCGCCGGGTCCTGGCCAAGGCGGCCTCCATGGAGCTGCCACGGCGGAAGGGGGTCTGGGGGGAGGACGACCATGCACAGCGCCTGGAGCTGATGCGCCAGCGGCTGCTGCGGGGCGGCCCCGGGGATGGCAAGGTCAGCGGCCTGCGGGGTCCCCTCCTGGAGACCCTGGGGGTCGGCCCTGACAAGAAGGTCCCGCGGCCGTCCCGGTTGGAGCCGCCGGCGCCGGCGGTGCCGCGGCTGGTGCGGGCAGCCTCCAGCGAGGCCACCTCGCCACGCCTCCTCCCCACCGAGCGCCGGCTGCAGAAGAGCAGCTCCTTCAGCCATGGGGACGCCGAACCTGTCGTCCGGCACCGCCGCTCTGGTGCACCCCTGGAGATTCCGGTGGCCCACCTGGAGGCCCAGCGGCTCAAGGAGTCCCCCTCACTCTCAGCCCTCTCTGATGCTCGGCCCCCAGCGGCGCCGGATGCCCCCGGCCCCCCGACACCCCCCGTGGTGGAGACCGCTGTCCCCCGAGCCCCCACCACCACAGCTGCCCTGGGGAGGAGGCGCACCCCTGAGGAGCATGTCCAGCCCGGTGCTAGTACGGCCACCACCACCATGGCGAAGAAGCCCACAGCCGTGGGACAGGAGGAAAAGATGCCCACCAAGGCCACTGGAGCCAGTGGGGAGGGGGCTGGCAGGACCGGTGTGCCCACCCCATTGCAGCCCCCAGTCCCTGGCACCCAAGCTCCCAAAACATCTTCCTACGCCAAGGTCATGCAAGCCATGGGAGCCGTGCAAGGTGGGGAGCCAGCCTCCGAGGGGCCCCCCCGGCCCCCACCGACCACCCCTGCCGAGCCCCCCGCACCAGCACCGGCACCGGCATCAAAGAGGGAGGTGAAGCCCACCGGCTCCTCCAGCTCCCTGCTCATCCAGGACATCGACTCGGAGGAGGTCTTCGAGGCCAAGTTCAAGCGGGGCCGGGAGTCATCACTCACCCGGGGGCTGAAGCTCCTCACCCGCTCC
Organism: Vanellus vanellus; assembly: GCF_965231255.1. Lineage (NCBI taxonomy): Eukaryota > Metazoa > Chordata > Aves > Charadriiformes > Charadriidae > Vanellus > Vanellus vanellus. The sequence goes on from NC_138910.1 coordinate 18,756,519, forward strand.
CGCTCTGAGGACCGGCACCTGGCTGGCCCCCCGGCCACCGACGATGGCATTTACCGTCCCACGCCAGCCGGTGTGCCCCTGGAGCTGCGCAGGGACCGTCCCACTGGGCTGGTGGCCAAGTCCAAGTCTGTGCAGGACCTGCACGAGGTGGAGAAGGACAGGGGCTTCCTCCGGAGGATGTCTGTGCTCCTCAAGCGGACCCCTCCTGCCGAGAGGAAGAAGAACAGGGGGGAGGACGGAGGTGGTGAGACCCCATCCGGCGGGCGCCGTTTGTCCTGGAGCCTGGCCATGGGCCACTCCAAGGAACGGAGGGACTCGGAGAGCCTCAAGTCGGAGCTGGGGGGTGGTGGGGAGAGCGAGTCGCCGGTGGTAGCCGTGCGGAGGAAGATCAGTGCCACGGTGGAGCGGGTCTCTGCGCGGCTGCGCAGCCTGTCGGACGAGCGGCCGGAGGGCGAGGGGCCCGGGGACCTCCGCCGTGCCAGTTCCGAGGGGGAGAGCCTGCAGCCGGGGCCCCCACCGGCACCCGCGCCCTCCTCCGAGTCCCTGCGCTCGGAGGGCAGCACCCGCTCCTCCTCTTCTGCCAAAGGTGAGCAGCGAGGGGGGGTCCCACCGGCACCCCATGGTCCAGCCGCCCTGGGTGCGGTGGGCATGGCCCCCCCAGCTCGGCCATGCTCTCAGCCACCCCGTGTGCCCGCAGGTGGGGGTGAGAGCCAGAAGCGGTCCCGCTGGGAGCGCTGGGGGCTCTCGCGGGGCAAGAAGGAGAAGGTGGCCTCGCAGCCCAGCATCCCCTCCAGCCTGCTGCGGGAGGAGGGACCCACTGCCGGCCGGCCGCACACACCCAGTGAGTCGGGTAGGTGCAGCCCCGGGATGGGATTGGGGTGCCCATTACTGCTCCAGCCTGACACCCCCCCCCCCCCCCCTTCTGCTTTCCAGATTTCCCCCCCGTTTTCCACATCAAGCTGAAGGACCAGGTGCTGCTGGAGGGGGAGGCGCTGACCCTCTGCTGCCTGCCCGCTGGCAGCCCGACCCCCAGGATCCTCTGGATGAAAGGTGGGGGGGCTGCCCGCGCTGCCTCGGTGGGTGAATGCCTGGGGGGGGCGGGGGGATGACACTGTAACATCCGTCTCCTCTGCTCCCCTCCCCGCAGACAAGAGGTCCCTGCAGCCGGACAATGCGCTGAATGTCGTCTCCTGCAAGGACGGCCGGCAGATGCTCACCATCGCCAAGGTCTCCAGGAAGGACGCGGGGCTGTACGAGTGTGCAGCCGCCAATGCTCTGGGCACGGCCATCAGCTCCTGCACGCTGGCTGTGGCACGTAAGGATGGGGGGGGGGGGGGACACACGCCTTGGGGGACAGAGGTGCTGCCCCATGGGGAAAGAGAACGTGCCAGGCATGCACCCCAGGGCTGGGGACCCATCAGAGCAGGTCATTTGATCTCCACTCCCCACACCTGCAAGAGACTGGCACTTTTGAGAGGGGACAGGCTGGTTTTGCACGGGCGCTTCCAGCACCTCTGAACCCACATGTTGTGCTGCCCTCGCCGGGCAGCAGCTCTGCCCTGCCACTGGCCGGGCACCCAGCCCACCCTGTCTGTCCCCTTGCAGGTCTCCCTGGGCGGCCGGGCACCCCGGAGATCCCCCAGAAGTACAAGAACACAGTGCTGGTGCTGTGGAAGCCCGCAGAGAGCAAAGCCCCCTGCACCTACACGCTGGAGCGCAGGCTGGATGGTACGTGGAGCTGTCTCCCGCCCCCCGGGAGCCGCAGACGGAAAGATGGGGTCACCGGGGGACACCAAGCCAGGACAAAAGTGCCCAATGTCCTTGCTGTCCCCTGGGGTCCTATGTCGGGGTGGGGGCCAAGAGACTGCCCCTGGTCTGCCCCCGCCTCACCTTGCCCCACGCTGGCAGGGGAGCATGAGTGGAAGATCGTCAGCACTGGCATCACCGACTGCTACTTCAACGTGACGGAGCTGCCCCCTGGGAGCACCGCCAAGTTTCGGGTGGCCTGTGTCAACAAAGCTGGGCAGGGGCCCTACAGCAACCCCTCGGGGAAGGTGCACCTCGAGGCGGCAGGTGAGCCAGCCCTGTCCTCTGGGACGTGGGGCAGCTCTGGGGCTGGGTGTAGGGCTGTGGCCTCTGGGATGCTCTGGGAGTCCTTGAGTCCTGGGGGATGCTCCCCTCAGGGCTTTGGGGAACGGGGCACCGCTCACACCCTGCTCCCTGCCTGACTCACACCTCCCTTTGCTCCCCGCAGATGCCCGAGCTGCCCCAGCCAAGGACATCACCATTCCTGTCCCTGTCCCCGAGAAGGTGGCTTCCAGCCGGTCAACCCAGACGCCTGTGGGGCAGCTGGAGCCACCGGCTGCGGGGGCCCCCCCCACCACGCCACCCCGCAAGCACAAGGCAGCGGTGCAGAAAGCAGATGGGGCAGCACAGGCGGGTGCCCCCCCCAGGGTCCTCCAGCCCCCTGCACCCCAGGAGGAGGGGCCACGGCCAGACCCTGAGCTCCCACCTGACATCACTGTCTGCGTGCCCCCAGAGCTGATATTCACCCCTCCTCGGACTGTCACCTCGCCCCACACAGACACCCCCACTCAGGGCTCCCCCACACCCCCCACAGACACATCTCCCCCGCCCCGGGCTCCATCTCCTTCCAAGTTGCCCCCCACCTCCCCAGTGTCGACCACCCCTGGTTCAGCCCCCACGCTGTCCCCCACCTCCAACGCTGCACCCACGCGGAAGATGCCCCCCTACATGGTCACCTCCTTCGTCTCCATGCCTCCCACATCACCCCCTGCACAGGAGCCCCCCACCACCACCCCATCCTCCAAGGAGCCCCCGGCTGAGACCGGGGTCCCAGGGGCTAAGGACAGCACGGCACTGCGGCAGGGTGTCCCCCAAAAGCCCTACACCTTCCTGGATGAGAAGGCAAGGTGAGTATCAGTGGGACAAGATGTTCCACTGGCGGTGTCCCCCCCCTCCCCAGCAGCCCACATGGCCACCCTGTGCCGCAGGGGCCGCTTCGGGGTGATCCGATTGTGCAAGGAGAACGCCACAGGGAAGCATTTCATGGCCAAGATCGTGCCTTACGAGGCGGAGAGGAAGCAGAGCGTGCTGCAGGAGTACGAGATCCTCAAGGCGCTGCACCACGAGCGCATCATGGCCCTGCACGAGGCGTACATCACTCCCCGCTACCTGGTGCTCATCTGCGAAAACTGCGCCGGCAAGGAGATCCTCTACAGCATCGTGGACAGGTACGGATGGGCATGGGGCTGCTGGCAACTGCTGCCGGTGTGGGGCCACCCGCTGATGCCACTTGCCCCCCAGGTTTCGCTACTCGGAGGACGACGTGGTGAGCTACGTGCTGCAGCTCCTGCAGGGCCTCGAGTACCTGCACGGCCGCCGCATTGTGCACCTCGACATCAAACCAGACAATGTCGTCGTCTCGGGCATGAACGCCCTCAAGATCATCGATTTTGGCAGCGCCCAGACCTACAACCCCCTCGTGCTGAGGCAGCTGGGGCGGCGCGTCGGCACCCTGGAGTTCATGTGTGAGTGGGGCACCAGGGGTGCGGTGGCATGGGGGTGGGGACGGGGCATGTGTGTGCCTGAAGTATGCCTGTGCACTGGGGGACTTGGGACTGGGGAGGAGGTGAGCTGTCCTTGGAGAAGTTGAGGGGTCTTTGGGGTGCTGTGGAGGTTCTGAGGGTTTCTGTAGGGTTTCTGGGTTCAATGGGAGAGTTTGGGTGCATTTGGGTTGTTCCTGGAGGCACTGGGCTCTGTCAGGGTGTTGGGGCATCAAGGAGGAGTGCAGGAGGGTGTAATGGTGGGGTGCTTTGGTGCTGTGAATTCTGTGGGTGCTGGGGATGCTGTGGGTGCTGGAGGTACTGGGGATGGTGGTGGTGCTGGGGGTGCTGGGGCTGGGCCCCCTAGTGCATATGACAGCTCTGCTCCCCTGTACGCAGCGCCGGAGGTGGTGAAGGGTGACCCAGTGGGCTCCGCAGCAGATGTCTGGGGTGTTGGCGTCCTCACCTACATCATGTAAGAGATGGGGCTGTGGGGGACAAGTGTCCTGAGGTATAGTCAGCTCCACCCAGGTTTTGGTGCCATGGGGGACACCAGGCTGGTTGTAGGCTGGGGGATGCTGTAGCCCTGCAGACTCTTCCCAGCTGGACGTGGGGATTGAGACCCTGGGCAGCTATGGGTGGGTAGGGGGTCCTGGGTGCCCTCCCACTGGTGTCCCCCAGCCCATGCCACCCTCTCCACCCTTTCAGGCTCAGCGGACGGTCGCCGTTCTTTGAACTGGACCCCATCGAGACAGAGAACCGTATCCTGGCAGGACGCTTTGATGCCTTCAAGCTGTACCCCAACGTCTCACAGAGCGCTGCCCTCTTCATCCGAAAGGTCCTTGCCGTCCACCCCTGGTGAGTCCCCAGCCCAGCCAGAAAGGACAAGTGGCCCTGGACTGCGCCCATGACTGGGCCAGGCAGACAGCTTCCCTGCCCCACAGGGAACTTCAAGACATCATCAGTGGGACCCTGGGGTCCATCCCTGCTCCTGGAGAGGGTTGGGATCTCCTGGATCTTGCAGGGCAGAGGCGGTGGCTGGGTGGGGGGTGCGATGGTGGAGACACCCCGCAGCCCCTGACTCGGTGCCGCCCCTGCCCCAGGAGCCGCCCCACAGTGAAGGACTGCTTTGCCAACGCCTGGCTCCAGGATGCCTACCTGATGAAGCTGCGCCGCCAGACCCTGACCTTCACCACCAACCGTCTCAAGGAGTTCCTGGTGGAGCACCAGCGGCGCCGCAGCGAGGCCGTCACCAAGCACAAGGTCTTACTCCGCTCCTACCAGGGCGGCCAGCCACCGGGGCCGCAGTAGCCAACACCTCGGCCACGGCCACAAGGGGCCGAGGAGCCAGAGGAACATTCCAGGGGCCGCAGGACTGGGTGGCCGAGGAGGAGCTGGGACGAGCCCACGGACCTCACACACCACTGCCGGGGATGCTGGCGGCCGGCATCGTTTTGGTGGTGCCGAGGAAATGAAGAGGTGCTGCCCCAGCTGGCCTGGCGATGGGGTCCAGCAGCGGGCAGGCAGCAGGGAAGCCTTACTGGGAGAAACGGAGAATATGGCAGAGGGTCAGGGGAAGGACGGGATGGGGACTGGGGGGGCCCAGGGGGGAGCAGGAGAGCCACCAGCACGCCGGGGCCAGCCCTGCCGATGCAGGTCCCGTCAGCCGTGTGCCTTATGCCGCAGCCTGCAGCTGCCCCCGGCCACGGCGCGGGGGTCCCTGCACTCCCCCCAGGTTTGCACGCCGGCGCCCGAGGACTGAGGCTGCTCCAGGGGGTTCCTGCAGAGAGGGTCCCGCTCGCAGCCCCCTCCCCCCCGCGCCCCCCCCCCCGCAGCCAGCAGGCACAGCCCCGGTCCTCACGGCTGGGAGCGGGGGGCCGCCAGCCCCCCGCCTGCCACTCCTCCCAGCCCCGGTCCTGGCAAGCGGGTTTGTGGCCCCAGGACCGACGCCGGTGCCTTTACCGGGTCTGTGTCGGGGTTGGGTGGGGGGGAGGGGGGTGGGCTGGCCGGCACCCCCCCCCACCTCCCCTTTTGCAGGGGGGCACCCACGTGCCACGCACACCTCCTGCGCCTGCTCAGGCCCACGCTGCTCACGCTCTGCCTGCCCGGCTCCGGTCCTCGCCCTGCGCCCCGCTGCCAGCCCACAAGTCCCTAGACCCCCCCCCCCGAACCTCCCACGCCACATCCCACCCGACATCCCCCCTCCCCGGTGCCTCGCTGAGCCCCATGTCCCCTCCCCGGCTGGTGGCAGGATGGTCCGGCGTGGCCAGGGTGCACTGGGTGGGGGGGACAGGGGCAGCGGGTGGGCACCCACCTTCCAAATGCTGCTGTAGCGATAGGGCTTTATTTATTGACTTTGGGAGCCCCGTCCCTGTCCCCATCCCTGTCCCCTCCTCTCTGCCGGGCTCCGGAGTTGCCAATGTCCCCGTGGTTTGGAGCGAGCAACGTGCCAGAGCAGCAATAAAGACCCTGAGCAGCCCCGTCCCGTCTCCGTGCCTCACTGGAGGGGGGACGGGGGGGGGGCAGAGCAGCCCCCACCCCCCGCCCGGATGCTACCCGAAATCCAGGGACCAGGAGCCGGGAAGGCTTCCAGGCGGGTCCGGGCTGGGAAGGGTGTCAGAAACTCGGGGAAGGAGCCAGGAACGTTGTGAAGCTCTGGCGTTGTGGAGCCAAAATACCGGGTGCCGGAGGGGCCAGTGGCACGGCAGTGGCCCGGTGGCACGGCGGGGTGGCCCGGCCGCCACAGGTGAGGGGTGGCCAGTGGCGGTGTCCGCCCCCCCCCCCCCCCCCCCGGCTATAAATACCCGGTGGCCATATGAGGCCGGGCCGGTGGGGGCTGCTGCGGGCACCCTGGTGCATGCACACATGGGGGGGCACGCTCGTGCCTGCCCGCACCGGGGCACACGCACACGGGTGGCAGTTGTGGCTCCCTCGCACGCTCACCCTGACACTGCCGCACTCGTCCCCTTTGCACGCAGGGGCCATCGCTCGGCGGACCCTTTACACGTTCAGGCACACGCACACCACTGTGCCCTTGCACCTGCACAGGCACCACTGCTCCCTTGCACGCACACGTGCAAAGCCAGCCTGTTGCACACACACCACGACACCCTCGCACATGCACAGCCTGGCCCTTGCACACGCACTGCTGCTCCATTGCACACACATGTGCAAAGCCCACCCCTTGCACATGCACCGCTGCTCCCTTGCACATGAAAAGCCAGCCCTTTACACACGCACCACCACACCCTTGCATGTGCACAACCTACTTGCTGCACATGCACTGCTATGCCCTTGCACAATCACGTGCAAACCCAGCCTCTTGCACACACAATGCTCCTCCCCTCCATGTGCACAGCCAGCCATTTGCACATACACTGCCACACCCTTGCACACGCACCACTCTGCCCTTGCACACGCACCACTCTGGCCTTGCACATGCAAAGCCAGCCCTTTGCACGTGCACTGCTGCGCCACTGCACACTCCTGTGCAAAGCCCACCCCTTGCACAAGCATTGCTGTTCCCGTGCGCACGCATGTGCAAGGCCTGCCTCTTGCACACACACCACTGCTCCCCTGCACGTGCAGCTCCAGCCCTTTGCACACACAGCACCACGCCCTTGCACACGCACCACTCTGACCTTGCACACTCACGTGCACAGCCCACCCTTTGCACACGCTACGCTGCGCCGCGCCCTTGCACGCCCACGTGCAAAGCCAGCCCCTTCTACACGCACGCCCGCGGCCCGCCCCTCGCACACGCGCATGCGCACCCCCTCCCCGCCTGTTGCGTCGCCCCCTGGCGGTCGGTCGCCCCCGGCAGCCGCCGCCCGGCGCGGTGACGGCGGCGCTCCGGCGCGCTGACGTGTCGCAGCCACGTGTGCGGAAGCGGCGGGAGCAGCGGCGGCGGCCGCCGGAGCGGAGCGGAGCCGCCATGCCGCTGAAGGCGGTGATCCTCATCGGGGGCCCGCAGAAGGGTAAGTGCGCCGGGCCCGCGGGGCGTCCTGCCTGCACCGGGCCCCGCCGGTGATAACCCCCCATTCCCCTCCACCCGTCTCCGCTCCGCAGGGACCCGGTTCCGGCCGCTGTCCTTCGAGGTGCCCAAGCCGCTCTTCCCCGTGGCCGGGGTGCCCATGGTGCAGCACCACATCGAGGCCTGCGCCAAGGTACGGGGATGGCCTGGGCCGGACGGGGGGGGGGCGGAACCGGGGCCGGGGGGTCAGGGCAAGGGGCCGCCCACTCCATTCTGTCCCCTCCCTCTCTCCCCAGGTGCCCGGCATGAAGGAGATCCTGCTGATGGGCTTCTACCAGCCCCACGAAGCCCTCAGCCGCTTCCTGGTGTCGGCACAGCAGGAGTTCAAGATCCCCATCAGGTGGGCAGGAGCCCTCCCGTCCCCCCTTCCTCCCCCCCGGGTACCCATGGTGGTGGCACAGCCCCGCTCGGCTCCCCCCCGCCTCCCCCCCCCCCCCCGGGGTGACAGCACCCAGGCATTGGGCAGACGGGTCCTGTCCCTGGGTAGATGGGGACAGGTGGCCCCCCACGTTATTTCTGCCACATCTCCCTTGCCCTGGGCCCTGTCCTGGCTCGTTCCCACTCCAACAATGCCTCTCCAGCACAGCTCCAAGCCACCACTGCCTCCTTCCCACAGCCAACACCCATGTGAGCCCCATCATTACATGGCAGGATTATGTCTTTCCAGCCCCTGCCAGCCCTTCCCTGCCCTGCTGCCAGGTGGTGCCACCGGACACCCACTCCCCTAAGCCCTTGCTTTTCCCTATTTGGCTCACAGGTATCTCCAGGAGTATGCGGCACTGGGCACAGGTGGTGGCATCTATCACTTCCGAGACCAGATCCTGTCCGGTGGTGCTGAGGCCTTCTTTGTCCTCAATGCAGACGTGTGCTCAGAGTTCCCCTTGCAGGAGATGCTGGAGTTCCGGCAGCAGCACGGGGACGCGCACAGCTTTGTCATTCTGGGTACCACAGTGAGTGGCAGTGCTGGGGAGCAAAGGAGCAGTGATGCTCTGCTGTGGGCTTGTCTAGAAACCAGTGGCTCCTGAAGTGGATGGGTCCCTGGGTGTGAGCTCCGGGTCTTACGTGCTCTGTGTCTGCATACCCACTGCTCCACTGTTGCTAACACATCCTTGTTCTGCAGGCCAACAGGACACAGGCGCTGAATTATGGCTGTATTGTGGCAAACGCAGACACGCAGGAGGTACTGGAGGGCCTCTGAGAGCCGGGCACAGCATGGGCAGTGGGTGCTGTGTTGACCGCATGGGCGTGTGTTCCCAGTGTGCCACAGAGGGTGTGACACCAGGCATGGGGGCTGCACCCCGGGACTTAAGACTCTTCCGTCGCCTCCAGGTCCAGCACTACGTGGAGAAGCCCAGCACATTTGTCAGCGAGATCATCAACTGTGGCATCTACCTGTTCACACCTGCCATCTTCCAGCACATTGGCGAGGTCTTCCAGAGGAACCAGCAGGAGCTAGTGCTGTGAGTACTTCTCTCTGCCCTGTGTCCCTCCCACCCCACTGCTTCCCAGGGCTGCAGCGGTACACTCATCCTCCATTCTTTCTCTATCTTCTCTCCTCCTCTGCCATCACTCACTTGTTTCCTGGTCCCACACCAGCTGTCCTTACCTTGGGTAAGTCTCCCTCTGTGTCTGCACTGGCTGCTTTCTGGGCTGGATCGCCCCTAGCACTATCGCATGCTTTCCTCCCTGCTCCAGGCTGCTCTGCAAGGCTATTCTGTCCTCTGCTCCTCTCCTGGCCTCCTCCCACCCCATCCTCATCCAGCTCCAAGGGGCTGAGCGAGCCTTTCACCTGGGAATGCTACGGTCACCCTTCCAGCTTTCTACACCAGCCAGCCTGTCACCTGGCATCTCTGTCACCACCCAGCTATGGTTTCACTTCTGCCAAGTGAAAACCCAGCTGTGCAGGGCTGTGGAGCAGGGGCAGGATCCGTCACTCATACACCTACCTGGACTGGGTGGGGCTCTTGCACCATCACCTTCTGGCTGAGAGCTTGTTTCAGCTGGCAGAGCCCCATCCCTCTGGCTGCTCTGGGGCTCAGGGGGACTGGGCAGGCCTAGCCTGGCAGCTGGGGCTGTCCCTGCCTTTGGGGAGAAATGCATGGCTAGGAAGGAGTCCAGGATCACTGGAGCTCCCAGATCTGGGGAGGGTATCTGCTGGGGTCCTTGGCTGAGGCTGTGACTGGGGTGAGTGTCTAATGGGCTTCTTGATTGCAGAGAGGAGAGCTCCAACGGTTGGCAGCGTGCAGAAGTGATCCGTCTAGAGCAGGACGTTTTCACAGCGCTGGCTGGGAGCGGCAAACTCTATGTCTACAAAACTGATGGATTCTGGAGCCAGATCAAATCGGCTGGGTAAGGGCTGGGGCGCAGCAAAGTCATGGAGCAGTCTGTACCGGAGCTGGGAGAGGACAGTGCCCAGGCAGGGCCCTGGGGTTGGGTGCTAAATTCAGACCTTTCTCTACCCCCTGTAGTGCCAGAGAAAGTTAATAGCAATCATTTGCCTTTCCTCCCCCAGCTCTGCTATCTATGCCAGCCGCCTTTACCTGAACCAGTACAGCAAAAGCCACCCGGAGAGGCTGGCCCAGAACAAACCTGGAGGCCCTATTATCCGAGGTACCCCTCTGACACCCCCTGCCGCCTTGGGGGCTGCCCTGCATGGGACAGGGGAGAACTGAGGAGGCAGTGGGACCCATGGGCATGACCTCCCCTTATCCAAGAGGCCAGTGCTCCTGTGAGCTGCCTCCCATGATGCAACTGCCTTGTGTTGCAGGGAATGTTTATATCCACCCAACAGCCTCCATTGACAGCACTGCAGTGGTGAGTGCAGGTCTGGGGAGCCCTGCAGCAGGGCGATGCTCGGGGGTGTCATTGTCCTCAACCTCACCGCCTCCCTGTGTCCTCACAGCTGGGCCCCAACGTCTCCATTGGAGAGGGGGTGACAGTGGGAGCTGGTGTGCGTGTGCGCGAGTCCATCGTCCTGCATGGTGCCTCGCTTCACGTAAGTAGGGTTTGCCCGAGGGTGTGGGTGTCAACCCCAGCCCCTTGCAGGGAGGCAGCAGCACCCTTCATCCTGCTCTCCTTCACTGCAGGACCACACCTGTGTCCTCAATACCATCGTGGGCTGGGATAGCACCATTGGGCGCTGGGCCCGGGTTGAAGGAACTCCCAGTGACCCCAACCCCAACGATCCCTATGCCAAGATCGACAGTGAGACCCTCTTCCGGGACGGGCGCCTCACGCCATCCATCACAATCCTGGGTATGGCCCACTCGCTCCCAGCTGCCCCAGCCCAGTGCAGTGGAACAGAATCTCTCCCCTCCAGCTAACCCACTCACATTCTCCCCGTAGGGTGCAGCGTCACCATCCCCGCTGAGGTCGTTATTCTCAACTCCATTGTCCTTCCTCACAAGGAACTGAGCCGCAGCTACAAGAACCAGATTATCCTGTGAGTCAGCTGCTTGTTGGGTTGGAGGGGGGGGTGCACTGCCAGCCCCCCTCTCCCTGCTGTGCCCCACAGCAAGAGCCCATGCTGGGGCTTCACCTCCTGGGAGGTTCTCGGCACCCCCAGAAGGGTCGGTGCAGGCTAGGAGCCCTGCAAGCGCCTAATACCTACTGCAGACAGACATTAAAGCTGGTGAGCATCAGCCTTGCGTGCTGCTTCTCTTGCAGCCCAGGGACCAGCCCTGAGGCAGGGTGAAGGCTTTGGGGACAGCACATGGCCCTGGCACAAGGCTGCGTGCCTGTGCAGGGAGCCCTGGGCTGAGGCTGTGCAGGGAGCACTCGCTGCCTGCAACATCTCAGGTCCTGAACTTTTGAGTGTTTCTCCAACAAAGGGCACTACCATCACAGTCTTACCACCCCTCACCAAGCTCTCCCTGCTCTGCAAAAGTTGCTGTCTGCAACTCCCTGGAAGGTCTTGGCCCATCTCAGAAGCTGGGGAGCTTTGAACATACTTTTCCCGTCTACGCAACCCACCCTGCAGGAGCAGGTTGCGAGGATCCCAATTTCAACAGTGTGATTGCAACAGCCCGAGCTGGACTCCCGCCTACTGCTGGGAAAACAGTGGCACCGGGCTGTCCTAAGGGCACTGCCACAAAAGGTCTGGGTTGGACAGGGAGGCTGCTGGCCCCAGAGGGAGCTGCAAAAGCACCCTTTTCCCCAGCTCCACCTCTGCCCCCAAGGGCTCAGTATGAGCCAGGAGAGCTGCCAGCCCTGCTGAGCCTGCTCTGGTCAGGCCGAGACATGCACAGGCTGCCTAGGCAGGGCTCAGGGTGATGGCAGCAGCGATCCCCTGCCACCCCGGTGGGCCAACAGCCTCCTCCGCACCACCATGGGTGTAGCTGGGGGGGGCGGAGCTCACTGCATGTCTCCCCTTGCACCAGCCACGTCCATGGGGCACCACAGCAATCAACTTAACATGTGTGCTGGTGGCAGAGATCCACCGCCATGCTCCGTCTCAAAAAAACCTGTTTTTGTCGGAGGCAGGTCTCTGCTGGTGCTGGCACGGTCTGCCTATGGTAACCAACACCACCCTTTATCTGCTTACCTCCCTGTCTTCTCTGGTTTTGGAGCTCTGTGCTAAAGCCCTGCACTCCCCCAAGAGCCCCATCACGCCTCTCACCTTCAGCGAGGCATTGCTTTAGGGATTCTCCATCCATCCAGTACCACCCCAGCTCGATGGATTTGCAGTAAATCCTTGCTCCCAGCTCTGTGCCTTCCTGTGCCAGTTCTCCGGTGGTCCTGGGCGGGGATTAGCTGTTCCCTGGCTTTAAGCACATTAAACTCCTTCAGTTTTGCCTCTGCCTTGGATGTGCTAATTTCCGTGCCCGCTAGTGAACACCCCTGCGCTGGGGGAAACTGAGCCAAAGTACTTGCTTTCAGGATCGTACATGAATTTTTTTCTCTTGTCCCACATCTGGCCTGGCTGCTTTCTCAGCTGCTGGACATGGCAGTTATCAGCCCTGTTGTGTAATGCCCCTTTTCCCCAAGCTCCCCTGGTAGCAGCTGTCCCTTGTGCAGAGTTATCTGAGGGACAAGCCCTATCCTGGGTCCTTTGCTCCATTACAGCCTCATCCAGCTTCTCCCCCTCTTGGAGGGAAGAGGACTGTGCATCCCAGCCCTGCTTGGGCTTTGCAGCTCCTGCGCCGGGGCTGGAGGAAAGGAAGGAGTTAAAGGGGCCTCCGCTGAGGTGCCAGGAAGTCTGGAAACGCTTTAAGGTTGTCCTGCCCTGAGCTGCAGCAGCTCCGATTACTTGAGGCCAACATCTGGGCTGAAAGAGGGGCCCTCCCGCATCCTGGGCTCCAGAGCAGGGAGAGGAGGGCTATCGCTGGAGTGGGAGAGGGCTCTGCCTGCCCTCCCTGCCCAGCAAAAGCAGGGGTTTTGGGGAGCACTGCTCACCCTGGCTGCCAATACAGCTCTTGTCTGCTGCCCAGCCAGGCTTCCACCACTCCAGTGAGACCCAAACCCTGGCAGCAAGCGGGGAGGGACAGACAGCAGCCACAGCCACGCTTTGTTTTGCTGCAAACGCGTTTAATACAAACCAGGCCCTATGTACAGTGGTGGGGCGCCGTCCCCGCCGCCGCAGCTGGGCACATCCAGCCCTGCTCTCCAATCCCCCAGGGAAGCAGAGCAGGGCTTGGGAGCTCAGCACCACCAGCCACCTGCCTGGTCCTGCAGGCTTCGCTCCTCCTCCAGTGCCAGCTCTGGGTCCCCTGGGAGCCGCTGCCATAGGCTACACCAGAGAAGGAAAGAACCGGCCCACCTTCCTCGGGGTCTGCCCCTGCCTGCGTGGGGGAGAGATGAGTCAGGGGTGCAAAGCGAGCTCCCCTGGGCCCCCCACCCACCCACCCACCCCCAGCAGCACTCACGGGGGCTCAGTGGCTGTGCCCACGCAGCTCCGCAGGGTGCTGGGGAGGCAGCAGGCGCCAGCTGGGCTCAGCTGGCCTGGCTTGGGCTCCATGGAGATGAGGGGGCGGAAGAACGGCTCTGCAGGACAGAGTGGGGGATGGCTATTGCACCCCAGCTCAGCCACAAGCACCCAGGACCTTTCAGCAGCCACTGGGCAAGGGCAGAGAGAGGGGACCGGGGCTCCTGTGCCTCACCGCATTCAGCTGCTGGGGCTGCCATTGGCACCAGGTTCTCCTGCTCTGTCCCCAAGAAGCCTCTCCAGAAGTCGGGTGGCAGCGAGAGGAGCCGAGCCACCACCTGGGCAGAGAGGAATGGAAGATGGGGCTGCTGGCAGTGCCCTGGGCACAGCCCACACCTCGGGGGATCCTTCACCTTGCACTGCCGTGGTGTGTCCTCCATGATGGTGAATGGTGTGGGGTTGGCCGTGCTGTGTCCCACCAGCGTGGGACCAAACACACGGGACAGGTTGAGGACATCCATCTTGCAGTCGGGGCTCTGTGACACTCTGCAAGGGGCAACGGGATGGTGTGAGCAGGCTGCCCCCACCAAGGGGACCCTCATCCTCAGCCCAGTTTCCCTGCTGTGGGGCGTGGGGCATGGAGCTTGGGCAAGGGTCAGAGAGCCGGGACATGGGGACAGACCCATCCGTGCTGGGATGAGCCTCTCACCTGAGCAGGTGCAGCATGAGGAAGGCCAGGGTGTCCCTGTTGGCTGGGGGAAGCTTGCTCACCACATGGCGCAGGGCTGTGCCACAGGTGGCATCATCAGGGATGTCTGTGGTGGCACCAGGGAGCAGTGTTAGGGGAGAAACAGCCCCTTCCCCCCCCCTCCCCCCCACCTTGGGACCCCTGCTCACCGGCAGCCCGCAGGAAGGCAGGGTGGAGGCTGAAGGTGACCAGTGGCTCCTTGAGCCCCCGCAGAAAGTCCTTGAGCACCCCACACACCACATGGATGTCAGCCACACTGCCGAGGGCGGGCAGCACACCTCCAGCCCGCAGCAGCCTCCGCTTCCACTCCCGTACCAGCTGCTCCGCGCCCGGCACCCGGTACAGCCCTGTCTGGGGCGCAGGGAGAGGGGCTCAGCCCCACGGGGACCACGGCATCGCCACCCCCACCACCCCGGACCCTACCTCCTTCAAGCCTCGCTTCTCCACCTCAGTCACACACTGCACCACCAGCGTGGGTACCAGGGGCGGTGTCGGGGGGGCAAAGTCAGCCAGCACGCCCTGGGGAGGACAAAGCCAGCCTGCTCTGTGCCCACCACCCAGCCCTGCAGCCAGGGCGGGCAAAGCCCCGGCATCTTGGGGCCGATAGCCCAGCAGCCACTATCTGGGACACAGAGCTGCCCCCAAGCACCCCTCTGTGACCCTCCCCTCACCTCGCGAGGCCAGACATGGTGGCGAGGCCGGGGCACGCAGGGGCTGGGGCACTGCTCCCGGCACTTGGGGTGCAGCAGCAGCTGGCACTGGCGGCACTTGAAGGCAGCTTTCCCAAAGCGGATGCGGGAGCCGCAGACGCCACACGGCTCAGGGCGGATCACCTGGAGAGGGGGAGCAGAGTGAGAGCTCCCCTTGTTGCAGGTACCCAGTACCACCCCTTCACCCCCCCCAAAACCAGCCCCCACCACCTCCATCCATCCCCCAGTGCAGGCAGAGCTGGGATGGGGTGGGGTGGCACTTTGCTCCCCACTCCCTGGGCCTCCATCCCTTCTCCATAGCAGCCAAGAAGATGGAGAGAGGCTGGGGCACGCACCGTTTTGGAGGTGAACTGGTGCTGGAGCGGCGGGAGGCCCTGTGGAGGCGAGGGGCAGGGGGCTGGCGCTGGTTGCCCCGTGGAGCCACCCTCAGTGTGGCTCTCCTGCCCCGGAGCACAGCAGCGTGGATCCTCCTTGGTGCCCCACACTGTGGTCAGCTCTGCAGAGGGAGAAGGCAGTGGAGGGGGGCCTCAAAAGGCAAACCACCCCAGCTGGGATGCTTCCCACCTCCCAGGAAGCCCCTGCAGCATTGCAACTGCCCTGGGACAGTAGCATTTGGCAAGCCCAGAGAACACCAGTACCCTCATGGTAGAGACAAGCATCCCCCAGCAGATCCCCTCCCTCGCCCGTGATGGCAGCACCCTGAGGGTGGTCCCACACCACCCATGAGCTCCCTTCCCCAGCCCCTCCAGTGACCTGCATGCGTGGAGACACGATGTCCCTGGCGAGAGCGGCGGCATGGCACCAGAGCAGCAGGCAGGAGGTTCCCGGCAGGGCCTGGGACCTTGGCAGGAGAGGACACAGGGGGGACACTCACCTGCCAAGACAAAGGGCAGTGAGAACATGCTTGGCTGCAGCCCCACAGATCTCTAACATCTTCCCATGAGCTCTGCTCTGCCCACTCCCCATCCCTCTGATCCTGCACAGCCTGGGATGCTGTCACCATGGGTATGGGGGGATACAGGCTGCAGGGCACTGGTCCAGCACAGCCAGGGATGCTGTCCCCACTGGGACCAGGGGGATACAGGCTGCAGGGCACAGGCACCCAGAGGGGACAGCTGAGCACACCCAGATGCCACAGCACCCACGGGCCCACAGGACTGAAGGTTTCAGCGCTGCCTTCTGGCACCAGGGCAGCCCATGCACCCTGTCACTGCCCAGGGCACACTGGTGTCCCTACTCACGGTGTTGTGGAGTGCCACAGAAGACCGGTGCCGCTTCGCCACCACCACAGGGCCAATCTGAGGGGCCAGGGACACACGCTGGGGACAGAGCAGATGGGGTGAAATGTAAGCAGGGACCCCTTCCCTGACTCTACCCCCCACCCCAGAGCACCCAAGCCAAATGGTCTCAGCCCCACGAAAGGTCGTGGTCTCACGCTGCCCCCCAGCATTGCCTGCCCCACACAAGGCACCATGGGGACCCAGGCCCCCCAGCTGGGTCAGAGCCAGCCCTGGGGCTGGGGGAAGCCAGGCCAGGCCTGCAATGCAGAGGTGTGAGCGGAGCTGGGTTTAGGATGCCCGCACGTGCGGATGAATTATTGAGGAGCCCGGCTGGGCCACGGTGGAGGGTAATGGAGTTTCTATTGATCGCAGGAGGTTTGCTCAGAGACGACGCTCCCAGCCCAGCATCAATAAATTAAACCCCCCTGCCAGGCTCCTTGCAGCCTCCCATGCTGGGATGGAGAAGCATCTGGGTGTCCCAATCCTGCAAAGCCCAGGGCCAGCACCCCAGCCTGGGCTGCTGACCTGTGAGGGCAGAGAGTCCCAGGGGCACGGTGCAGGAGAACTGGGCAGACCTGGGGGATGCTCACCCACACAGGGACACAGACCCCACCTCAGCACCAGCCCCCCCAGGCTACTGCATCCCAGTATTTCCCTCGTACCTGCCTCTCCTGGGCTTTGCGCTTCAGGGTCCGCACCACTGTCATATCAACATCCTGAAAAGCAGAAAAGAAGCTGGGGGCTGGCAGGGCTGCATGGGGCCAGGGGCACCCCCAGCAGCCATGCTCTGGCAGCAGCCCGGGGCAGCCCACCCCTAACTACGGCCATGCAAAGGGGCTGCCCCACAGCGGGGTGAGCCTTGGGACTCGCAGCAGGTCGCTCCTTACCACATCATCCTCAGTGCGGTCGTAGCTGATGTCCGAGTGGGACAGAAGGGACTGGCACGACTCGTCCACTGCAGACGACCTGCAGAGTGAGCTGGGGGTCAGCTCGGTTGGGGCGACTCGCCCCCCTGGCCAGCAACTCCCTCCTGGGAGCCCTGAGCTGACATCTCTGCAGAGCCTGAGCATCCCTGTGCCCAGCCAGCCCCCTCGAGCCCCACAGAGGTGAGGGGGCGAGGGGCACAGCCGAGCCCAGGGCTAGCCAAGGGGCTGAGGCAAGGACCACCAGCCCTGCTCACCTCCTGCCTGACACCAGGGCCGCCCCTAAGCGCCGGCCAGCCAGGGCGCTGAGGACAGAGCACTGCTCCCCGCTGCCCCACGGCTCCCGCATCAGGGACTCAAAGACCAGCTGAAGTTTGCGCTCCTGCAAGCAAAATGGGGCAGCGGTGAGCGGGCTGAGGTCCCTTACAGCCAGCCCCGTGGGGTACCCCTGCTGCCAGCCCCCTCCCCCCAAACCTGTTTCTCCAGCTCAGCCTCTGCCCGGTGCCGCTTCTTCATCTCCACCTCCACCTGGTTGCGGGCATGTTTGAGCTTCACCTCCAGCGCTGCTCGCTCGGCCTCCACACGGGCCAGTTGCTCGCGGGCCCGCTGCCCGTCCTGCTCCAGGCGGCAGCATCTCTGGCGTGTCGCCTCGAAGCACTGGGCGATCTGGATGTAGTCTGTGGGCAACACAAGCAGGTGGCCAGCCGGGATGGGGGGGTGATGGTGGGGAAAGGGGCCGGCCACCACCTCCCCCAGACCCCGCTGGCAGCAGAGCCGGTGGTCCCGAGATGCTCCAGACCGAGGGGCTGCTCGCACCCACCTTCCTCCACGCTGCCGCTGAGCTCCAGCAGCTGCAGCGCCCGCTCCAGCCGGGCCAGGAGCTGCCCGCAGCACTGCCGCAGCATCCCGGGACGGGGCGGGACCACCCGCAGGGAGGTAGCACGACCGCCCCTTCCCGGGACCCCCCCCGTCCTCTTCCTCCTCCGCAGCTCCGGCCGCGCGCTCTTCCCCGGCCGCCGGGGTCCGCCGTGCGCCCCCGGGACGGCGCAGGCTCCAGGGGCGAGGGGCCCTCCCGGCCGGCCTATGTGGGCCGGGGTCCGGGGTGGAGCCCGGCCCGGCTCCGCCTCCACCTCCCACCGCCCCCGGGGCCCGGTCCACCGCCCCGACGGCTGCCGGCGCGGGGGAGCCCTCCCGGGAGCCTTGGGCGTGGGGTGCCCCGGGGTGCGGGCCAAGAGCCCGGGGCAGCATGAGGGATGCTGGGGGGGTGTGTGGGTCACCTTTGGGGGTGGGGTGGCCAGGCACCGGGGGTGCGAGATGAAAGCCCTCGAGGGGTGCAGGCGCAGAGGGTGCGGGGTGCGCTGGGGCTGTAGGGGCGTCGGGGGGAAGCACCGGGAGCGGGGTACGCTGGGGGATGCAGGGGTGCGGGAGGGAGCTGGCTGCTGGCATCGCTTCCCGGGAGCCGGAGGAGCCAGTGTCCTTGTCCGCTGTCCCCTCACCGGCTGTGCCCCGCATGCTAAGCGGCTGGCGGCGGGCGGGGGCGGCGGGGACCCGTCGTCTGCTTGGGGCGGTGGGGGTCCCCCCAACACCGGGACTCCCAGCCGGGGCTGTGTCCTGCAGATGGAGCCACCTCCCCGCCTCAAAGCCCAGCCGCTGCCCGCCGCTGCGGGGTTGCTCTGCCTCCCGGGGGTCCCCTGCCCGGGGGTTCCCGGCGCAGCCCCCGGGATCCCCTCCCTGCCCCGCAGTCCCCAGGTCCTGGTGGCCCTGCGTTCCCGCGGGGGCTCCGGGTGTGTTTGGGGGGGGTGGGGTGGCGGGGCAGTGAACGGCAGCTCCCCCACCTCGGTGCCTGTCCCGACCTGCTGCGAATACCGGGAATAGCAGCGGGGCTGGTGGCAGGGCTGGGCGCGCAAGTCCCTGCGCACACACAGACACACACACACTCGCAGCCCCCGCGCCTGCCCCTGACCTAGAGAAGGGTTTTTTTTTCACCCCATGGGCACATGGCAGTGGGTCCCCCCCAGCACCCCTCTCGGAGGTGGCTGCATGTTCAGCTGCACCGGTACCACGCAGGTCCAAGGCAGTGACAAGCGAGGGGCATGGGGGAGCACCCCCACATCCTAGGAACGTGTCTGAGGTGCTTGGTGAGAAAATAGCCTGGGCTATTTTCTTTACCCTGGGCTATAGGGTCCAGGTGGCACAGATCCCACCTCAAGGGCTGAACCTCATCAGGGTCACTGTGGAGCTGTGGCGGTGCTGGGGACACCAGCCGGGACGCTGCCTGATGGGGTGCTGCTGCCCTGGGTCCCAGGTAGCCCCCGGGCAGGGTCCCCCTCTTGGGGACAGAGCATGGCAGGGGGCTGGGACAGGCTGGCAGCACCCGAGCGGGGCTGAGCTCCATGCGGTGCCGGCGAGCAGGGAGCAGAGGGTGTTTGTCAGAGAAGCTCCTTCCTCCCAAGGTTGAATATGAGTCAGGTTTTGGAGTGACTTTAATTACTGCTGGATCGATAGGCTCAGCACGGCCAAGCAAAATCCAATCGCAGCCCTGGGGGCCTGCCTGCTCAGCCCTCCCTGCCTGCTCAGCCCTCCCCTGCCTGCTCAGCCTCCCCTGCCTGCTCAGCCTCCCCTGCCTGCTCAGCCCTCCCTGCCTGCTCAGCCCTCCCCTGCCTGCTCAGCCTCCCCTGCCTGCTCAGCCCTCCCCTGCCTGCTCAGCTCTCCCTGCCTGCTCAGCCTCCCCTGCCTGCACAGCCCTGCCCTGCCTGCTCAGCCTCCCCTGCCTGCTCACCTCCGAGGAGGCACACACTGCCCAGCTGCAGGTGGTCCCCAGTGCCTGCTGGCCCGGCACCCAGCCCTGGAATGTGGGACCCGATCCTGGACACAGAGCCAGCACCCTGCTCGCTCAGCCCTGGCAGGGGACGCACATCCCTCGGGGCAGGGTGGCAGATGGTGATGTCTCTAGCCTTGCAGGACAGGGCCAGCGCTGCCCAGGGGACCCCACGCACCCCTAAACCCCTTCCTGCACCCGATGCACGGAGCAGGTTTGCGGCTCCTGAACCCATCCTACACCCTGGGCACAAGCCTGGGACCCCCCAGAAGAGCAGAGCCACCCTGGCATCAGGCGGGCAGCCCTTCTCATGCCCAGGGACAGGTAAGGGGCACTCGCCACCCATCCTGCCCCCCCCTCTACCTGCTCCCCCCCCTCCCAAGCCACCCTAGCTTGGCCGGGCGCTGCATAAATAGCTGTTTGTGTCTCCGCTCGGCCCCTGCGTGGGAAATAATATCGGCTGATGGAACATAATGCCCTGCTTCACATGTTCAATTTTATCATTTTCCGAGGCAGGCAATCTTCGTTTAAAGCTGAATGGGCTAGGGAATGTTAATGAAGCGCCGGCGCTGCTCTGCACCGCGCTTTATCTCTTCGAGAATAATTTGGGTGAGCTCGGAAATAGAGTTCCCAGTCCCAATTCAAGCGGCGGCAGCACCGCGTGCCGATAAAAGTGTAATTCCTGGCCGGCGCGTGGCCCTGAATACATGACAACTTAACCCTTGGGGCCCCACTGGGATGCTGCTGCCCACAGCTGCCTGCCTGCCTGTGTGGGGCATGGCTGCCCTGCATGCCCAGCACCAGCCTGGGTGCTCAGCCCGGGCAGGATGGAGTCTATCGCTCCCACTTGCCTGGGCCATGGAGTGAGGTGTGCAGCCCAGGGAGGAGAGATAAGAGGGCAGCAGCAGAACTGGAGGAAATCAGTCTCCCTGGACAGACAGGACCCCACAGGCAGATCTGCGGCAGCGCCAGCCCGCAGGGTGCCCGGGGATGGGGGCTCTGCTGGGAAGGGGATGCCCCAGATGCAGGGATGCCCTGGCACTGGGGTCAGGGAGGGATAAGGAGAGGGAAGGGGGTAGGAGTTGGGCTGAGGGACCAGGCTGGAGGGAGAGGGCAGAGGAGATGGGTCCAAGGGAGCATCCCACCCCGGAGAGACTGGCAGAGCAGGGTGGGCGCCCCCGGTCAGAGGGCATATGCTGCCCTGATGGCTGAGTGAGGGGCTCCCCCAGGCAGGGCCATGGGCTCTGGTGCTGACTGAGGGGAGCGAGGCAAATTTGCTGGAGGTGTTTACTGGTCCGCTGAAGGAGAAATGGAGGTTAGCAGGAGCAGGCAGCTTGGGTGCCAAGGAGAAAGCCTTCGGTGGTCTGCCTGGTCCTGCTCTGAGCTTGGCCACGGGGCTGGCTCCGGTTCTCACCAGCCATGATCTGGCAGCGGGTCCTTGCACGGGGTGACACCGAGGCTCTGCCCTCCCTGTCCTGTGCGCAGCTCCCTTGGGCTCCAGACGCAGTGGATGGTTGTTTCCAGGGCAGCACAGCACCCTCCAAGCGATGGTCCCCACGTCCTGCACTACCCCACCCCAAAGATGCCAGGAAGAAGGTGCCACCCCAAAGATGCCAGGAAAGAGGCGCCTTGGCCCAGCGAGGGGTCAGCAGAGCCCCTCAGGCACCAGCCTGGGACCGCTCCGGTGGGACAAGGAGTGGGTTCTGGGATGGACCCTTCCCCTGGGAATGAGCAGGGCGGGCAGGATTCCAGCACCGTTAATCAGGGCTGCAAGAGCCGGGATTAATGTGCACTCCAAGGCTCTCCAGTCCCAGCTGTGATCCAGCCCTCTGCTCTCAGCCAGAGCCGCCTCCACGCGCTGAATTATCAGCCTGAGTAATTAAGTGGAGAGCTTTGTTTTAATGCAGACATCTGATGCCTTCGCACCAAGGAGCACAACAACTGTCGCGAGTGTTTATGCTCCGTGCAACACATCTGGCTCACAGGGAGAAAATCCATCTCCGCCGCTGTGCGAGATTAAAGGGAACGCGGCCCGGGTGCGGAGAGAGGAGGGACGACAGATCCGCAGCCAGCGTGGTGGGCAGGATTTGTCCCTCAACATTGCCCCACTGGCTCCTTGAACCCCTCCGGGCGGGAAGCTGTGGTCCAGGGCTGCCCAGCAAAGCGCGCATCCTCTCCGCTCCTCAGCGCACAAGGCAGCACAACACGTTGCAAGATGAGGGATAATTACGGGCTCGGAGATAAATGGAGAGAGGGCAGAATAAAACATGGGTTTATCGACAGTAGATGGTGCCTGGCTCACCTGATACCTGCTGCTGATAAGGGAGCTGGCTTTCGGGGGAGGAGGGATGCAGATCTCAAACCAGCCGCTGTGCCACCGAAGGAAATTGTTGCTTTGCACAGATTAGGGGATTAGCACCAGCGCAACGAGCTGGAAAGAGGCTGTTGTGGGAAGGAGCCAGGCTGTGGGGAGAGGGGAGACCGGGGGAACGGGAGAAGCTGCTGCTGGGACCATTGTGGACACGCCTCGTTTAATAGCTTCCTCTGACACCCCAAAAGTGGAGGGCGGGGGGATCTGCTGATGCCACAAAAACACAGACCTTTTCTCTCTGCTCAGCTCCCCAACCACTGGTGCTTTGCTCATCACGCCCACTTGGGATGTCTGAACGGTCTCAGGGATATTTAGTGCCTTTCTTACTGGCTGGGCTGGCCGGGCGCCGGGGCGAGATGTGCCTTTTTGTGAGCCCCTTCTCCACCAGCTTTCCCCCGGCGTCTCACGGCTCCTGGGGACCCCATCCCTTTGTGGGTGCTGGCGGCAGAAGGAGTCCCTCGCTCGCTGCCCCATGGCAGGGCTGTTGCCATGAGAGAGCCTGCCATCGCCTCCGGCACCTCCAGCCCGCCTGGCTCCTTGGCACCGCCGGGAGAGGAGAGGGGGCTGTGGGGGCCGAAGGGGACAGCAAAAGGGACTCCTCGGTGAGGGGAAAGGAGGCTCCAGCAGGGAGTCTGTACCTGCTGCGTGTGGTGCTCCCGGTGTGCGCATCAAAGGAACCCCGTGGGGAGAAACTGTTTTCAAGGAGAAACTCTCCAGGTGGTTTCCAGCAAAACCCACGCTCTGGGCTGCTCCCCCGCTGAGAAAAAACATGTGGAAATTTGGCCTGGGACCTCTGACCCGGTGCTGATCTGGCCGAGGAGCAAATGCCGTTGCGGTTGAGCGAAGCCGCCTCGCCGGGGCTCGTCCGGCTCCCTGCGGCGTCGCGGCAGCCGGGGCTGGCACAGCTCCGCTCCCCGGCAGTGCCGCCCGTGGGGAGCCGGCGCTGGGAGATGCCGCTCCTGGGCACAGGGACGCTTTGGCAAAATCTGGTGACAGAAACGGAGCTGGGGGGGAAGTTCGGACAAGCGGCACAAGACCAGGCGGCTCTCAGGCAGCCCCGGGGTAATTTAAGACTGGGAAATTGGAGGTGAAGCAGCAGGGGCCGCGCAGCCACCTCCGGGCAAGCAGGCTGATTTATTGCCTGTATGAGCCGAAATTGCCGCCCATGCTGGGCAGAGAGGCGGGACCAGATCCCCCCGCCTGGAGACGCTCATGGCAGAAGATCAGAAATGCTGTGCAAAGGAGACGCAAAGGAACAGCTTGCGACATCCCAAGCCAGTCGTGCCTGGCTGGGCATGACCGCTGCCCACGCTCGATGCCGCTTCCCAACCGGAGCTCTGCAGGCAGAGCCCGTGGCAGGAGCAGAAGGGCCCTGAAGCTGCAGGGTGGCCCTGGGCACACGGAAGTGGTGGCCCTGAACGGGCGCAGTGGGAGCACCGGGCTGGCTATGGGCACTGCCCTATGGGGACCAGGCATGAAGCTGCATCCAGCTTGTCCAGGTGCACATCCAGCTTGTCCCAGCACAGCTGCCCCAGGAGCTAGGTCACGGAGCGGGAGCTGCGGCATGTTCACTTGGGGTGGGAGAAGAGGGTCTGCCCCCGCTGGCGGTGCATACACCGGTGTCACAGGATGCCACCATGCTCCCCTTGCGCCCCTGGGGCCGCCCCATCACCCTCGCCTCCTCGGCTGCACCCAGCCAAGGAAGGGTACGGCTGTCCCCGCCAACTGGAACTAATTCCCTGAGATGCTATATCAAATGCTTTAATAAAAGCCTGATATATCACACCTCTTGTCTCCTCTCCATCGATTCATTTAGCAATTTTACCCAAAAAAGGCAATCAAGTCGGACTGGGCAGATTTATTCTGTGTGAGCTCCGAGCACATCTTTATTGCTCCCCGTTCTCCTGCCCTCGAGGTCCTCAGAAGCATTTTTCTCTTAATATTTGTTCTATTATTTTAGTAGGGATGAAGCTCAGTTGATGGGCAGTAATTGCCTGGACTGCCCTGCCTTCTTGTGATGAAGATTGGTACCTTACTGGCGGCTGCCTCCCGCTACCCTGCTCTCCTGTCCTTCCTCGGCAACATTATTGACTAGGAAAGTTCATTAACAAGCCCCTTAATGACTGCAGCCGCGCCAGCCCAGCCCACGATGCTAACCTCTCCTGTGGTTTCCCTTGGTGGCTGCTTGCAGGAGGAGACGGCCCAGGATGTTTTCTGCATCTCCTGATCTGCGTGGGCGCCTGGGCCACTTCTAAAGCCCTGCTAAGTCCCCTCGCCGGTGGATGGTGTCCCTCCATGGGCTCTCACTCCCCCCGATTTTTGGGCACCGACCCCTCTGGGGTGTTGGTCAGGCAGTGCAGGAGAGGTCCAGGTCCCCAGTGGTGGAGAGATTTTTGGGGGTCCCGGGAGCATCCCTGAGGCCCCCTGTCCCCCTGGCAGGGCTCCCCGGCACCGGTGTTTGCTCTGCCACTTGCTGTCCCAGTGCCGGCAGCCTCCGGAGCCGGGCTGGCGCCGAGCCAAGCACGATGCCAGGATTAGGCACTG
Organism: Vanellus vanellus; assembly: GCF_965231255.1. NCBI lineage: Eukaryota > Metazoa > Chordata > Aves > Charadriiformes > Charadriidae > Vanellus > Vanellus vanellus. The sequence continues at coordinate 18,781,375 of NC_138910.1, forward strand.
CCTCCTACAAATGAGCTGTTAATTATCATAATCTGGTAATTGAGAAAAATCTAATTATGCAAAGCTAATGGATTTAGAGCTGTGCTGGGGAGCACAGGCCAGGGGAGCGCAGCTGGGCAGGGCCAGCGTCGCTGGCCCGTGGCTGTAGCCACCATGGGGCCTTGCAGTGCCTTTTGCTCCACTCTGGGGCCCCGCTGGATCCCCAGCCATGTCCCAGCATCCGTAGGAGAGAGCCCAGCCCTCTTGCTTCCCTCCAGCCCTGCTGGGCATGGGCACCACCTCCTCCCTGTGCCCGGGCGTCCTCGCCTCTGGTTTCCCCATCTTCCCTCCTGGAAGGTTCCTGCGCCCGGTGTGGGGAGCAGGGTGGGGGAATGTAGCCCCCCTTCCCAGCTTCCCTGATCCCAACCTGTCCTCCCACAGCCCCACGGATGCGGCTCTGCTCTGCATCTCTGCTCTGCTCCCACTGCCAGAGAAACAGCGCTGCGGGATCTGCCCAGGCGTGCGTGGCGAGCCTGGTAGGGAAAGGCAACATCTTTGACTAGACCAACTGAGATGGTTCAGAACGGGAGATAAGCTTTTGGGCACACAGGTGCTTCTCGGTGCTCACAAGCAACTGTTTTCCTCAGCTATGTTGCTGGCCTCATCCTGCACACGTCAAGGGTGAGGGATGCTGAGCCATGCCGATCCCAGTGCCACGCCAGAGCTCCCAGCCTTGAGGTAGCACCACATTGGAGAGCTGGCAGCATCCCTGCGGTGACATGCAGGTGGTACCAGCACCCAGCACTCTCCTGGGGTCTGTGTCACTACCCTCGGAGTACCCTGCCACCCCCCATCCTCACCTTGTGCTCGTGGGAGCCTGAGCCCTCGCAGCTTTTGGGGAGCCTGGAGGAGGTGCTTGAGCCCAAGGGTGCTGGAGCTGTGACAAGAGTGACACTTGGCCAGCCCGATGTCTCAGAGCTGTGCTCCTGAAAGGCTGGTGCAGAGCTTGGGGACCCTCCACTTCCCTGTGGCCAAAGAACCAGTGCCCCCGAATTCACGCCTGCCCACACACCTCTCCTGAGCCTGGCGCCAGCGCAGCCCTGCCCAGGCGGCTCCTACATTCCCTGGCAGGGGGATGTGAGGAGTTTACCCACCTCTCCCTCCCTGGGGAGCCCACACTAAGTGCACTGAGATGGTGGAAGCAAGCAGGACTCCAGCTAATTGCCCGCACCCCCGGGGGACAGGCGGTGAGTGCCCAGAGCTTTCCAGGACGTTTCAGCATCTGGCTCCAGTTCCGGCAGGATGCGGCGAACGCTAAGTACGGCTGTGGTCTCAGCTTGGAGCCAGGGGCGGGCAGCCCCACACCGCACCGGTCCCACTCCAGCACTGGTGCACGCCGCCTTCCGCCCATCACCGCGCCAGCCATCCGCTTCTCGAGCCTCCTCCAGTGCCCTGGGCTCGGCGGGGAGAGGCAGAGCCGGGTGGCAGCATGTGGCTAGAGGAAGCCCGGAGGACTCCCCCACATCCCTGGGGTACCCCCCAGCCCTCGGTAGCCCTTGCCATGGGGGGCTGTCCCTCCAGGCACCCGGCGCATGATGCCCCGGCTCCTCAGCAGCGCCCGTGGAGCCTGGAGGAGTTTGCCAGCCGCTCCAGTCTCCATGGCATCCAGCACATCTTCCGGCACCGGCGCTACACCACCCGCAACCTGCTGTGGCTGCTGGCCTTCCTGGGCTCGCTGGCCTTCCTCATCCATGCCTACGCCAAGTGCGTGGGTTTGTACTTCCAGTACCCCCACAGCACCCAGCTGGAGGAGGAGGCGGCACGCAACAAGACCTTCCCCGCCATCACGCTCTGCAACTTCAACCCTGCCCGCTTCTCACAGCTCTCTGGCCACGACCTGTACTGGGCAGGGGAGATGCTGGGGCTCCTGGACGGGGCTGGCCGGCCACTGGTGCAGGAGAGCGTGGAGGGGAGCAGGCTGGAGGGTCTGCTGGGGACGCTGGCCCTGAGTGAGGAGGAGGAGGAGAAGAGCCGTCCCTTCGACCTGGAGGAGTTTTATGGGCGCGTGGGCCATCAGCTGGACCTGGGCGAGATGCTTGTCCGCTGCACGTTTGGCAATGAGGAGTGCAACGGCAGTGACTTCCAGACGGTGAGTGCCCAGTGGCAGGTGGGGGGGGACGGACAGGGAGGGCTGGGCACAGCCCCTGTGCCAGCACCCACAGCACGGGGCACTGCTGGGGTGTGGACCAGGGGGTCCTCACCCCCCGCCGTGACCAGGGATTGGGGAAAAGGAAAGCTGCCAGGGGTCAGTTTTTGCAGGCTGTAAATCTGCCTGCTTTGACGTGGGGTTTGTCGGGGCCGGGGCAGAGCCGGGATGTGCTGGGCTGGGGATGCTCCGGCAGGGCTTGTGCCGTGAAGCCACGCTGAGAGGTGCAGGGAAAGGATGGGTAGGGGAATCCATCCCCGGCACTCGCCCAGCCTGGCTCAGCTCCAGCAGAGGCAGGCTGCGACCTGCAGCCTTCCTCCAGCCTGACTGGGAAGCCTGGCTCCTCACCCCTCCTGCGGGCTCTGGGGGAGAGCCAGGGTCCCAAGGGGTTGCGGAGAGAGGGAATGCGAATCGCTGCCTGCAGGGCTTTGGAAGGGAGCAAAGCATATCCCATCTGAGCAGAGCAGGGGTCAGGGGATGGGCTGCATCCAGGCAGGGGTGTGAGGGAGGAGAGGGGGGCACAATCCTGCCCACCCAACCAGCATGGGGATATGCCTGCGAGCACCAGCACAGGGAGGTGGCCGAGCTCAAGTGCTATCGGAGCCGGAAGAGTTACAAAAGCTCATGAAAGTCCCGGTGATGGATGCCATCCAAGCGCCCTTGCCTTAGATGCTCGGCGCAGGTTTGCATGATCCCAGCTCGTCCAAGGGTGAGGGCGAGCTGCATCCCTGGCGCCGGGGTCCCAGGAGCCACCTTTGCCCCGCTGGGGTGGGGAGAGCGGATGCACAGGGGCAGGGACAGGCAGGGCTGTGCCAGGACAGTGCCCCACGCCGGGAGCCGGCACCCCATCCCCGCCGTGCCGCTGGCTGCCTATCCCTGCCCGTAGCCTCCCTGGGGCACCCAGCGAGTGCCCACCGCTGCCGTGCTGGGCTCTCCGGGCTGGCAGCCACTGCTGGTGGGCAGATGCAGAGCTGTGAGTTGGGTGGGTCCCTAATTTAGCGTGACGGCTCCGTTCGTCGCACTAATGAGAACAAAGCAGGGCTGTGGTGCGGGACCCTGCGACCAGGTGTCAGGCAGCTGGCGGGGGGCACAGCCGTGCGCCGGGAGAGCGCTGCCGGCGATGGGGGACCCGCAGCCGCCTGCGCGGGCCAGCTCATGCAGGGCCGTGGCCACTGCCACAGCTGGGATCATGCCAGCCTCCATCGTCTCCCCACCGGCTGCAGAGACCCCAGTGCCCAGCCAACTGCTACAGGGCTTGGGTGCGTGTCACCCCGGTGCGCTGGGGCCAGGCGGGCATTGCGCAGGGATGCAGGCAGGGCAAAGGCGATGCTCGGGGTTGCAGGCAGGGCAAAAGTGACAGCCAAGAGATGGCCACCTCCTCCCTCCTCTCCTCTTTGCTCCTGAGTCAACAGCTGAGGATTACAGGGCTGTAAACAAGGGGATCAATGGTGCTGATGGGAACATTTCCTGGTAATAGCTCCGGCCTGTAAAACACGGCAGCAGGGGGAGGAAGGGGAGGCTCTGCTCTCGCAGCTGTTAACCCTTCCCACTCGCAGCCCTGCGCTGCCTTCTTGGTGGCGAGGGCTTGGGCTCAGGCTCGCTGGGGCCAGGCTGGGTGCCCCAGGCCAGGTGAGGGCTGGCTGCTGCTGTGCCACAGGGAAAGGAGTGCCAGCGGCACTACTTCAGCCCTGGGGACCTGGGTGACTGGCTGCAGGCCAGGCTGCTGTGCCTCGGCTTGGGCAGGCACCCTGAGCCGCTGGGCACGCAGCGAGGCCATCGTCTGCTCAGTGGTGGGATGCCAAGCTAGCGATGCCGGAGGAGGCGTCCTGACCTCTGGGGCTGCGGGACAGCTCGCCTGTGCTGTTCGGAGATGGCTGTGAAGAGGCAAGTGTCATCCCAAGGAAGAGCTGCCAGCACTGAAGGGAAATGTTAATGCCATCGTAGAAGGATGCTCACCTCTGGTCCATGGTGCATTTGAGGACAAGGGCTGCTGGGGGCAGATGGAGAGGTGGGAGCAGCCACTGTGGCATCCTCTGGCTCCTGAGCAGGTCGGAGCATGCCGCCAGCCCTTCCCAGCAGCCGGGGCTGCAGGGCTTCAGGCAGGTGAAGATGCTTCTTTCTGCTGGCTGCAGGGAAGGGCACCCAGGTGGGCAAAGAGGGGTTTCCTTTACCTTTCTTACACACCTATGAGGACACCTCTCCCAGGGATCCTAGCCCTGCCTGTTCTCATCACCACCATCCCCCTGGGAGGAATGGGTCCCCAGGCAGGCTCCAGGCTCAGGCACCAGCCCTGTCCTGAGCTCATCCCCCTGCCCATGCCATGGCTGCCCACCTCGCTGCCAGCCACCTTGCTGCTCACCTCCACGTACAGGCATCCCTGAGCACGCCACAGTCCCGGTGCACATGACTGTCCGTCCCATCACCCTGGCATCAATGCCACGCACCCCTGCCTCGGTGGGACTCCGGGCACTGCCCTGCAGGCACACAGCTGCTCCACTGCATGCACCGCTGCATGCCGCATGCTGTCCCCACAGCCTGAGCAGGACAGCAGGTGGTGAGTGCCTGGCACTCGAGCAGATGCCTGCATCCCTCAGCGGGCACGGCTTGGCCATGGTGCCCTCCACCCGCCCTGCTCAGGGCTGGCAGGTAAATGTCAGCCTATTTTTATCTGCTCCCCCACGGGGCGGCTGTTCCTTCCATTCGGATGAGCAGATGTACCTCCATTTCCCATCCCGCTGGGGAGCGGGGTTAATCTCCCTGAAATTCACCTTCCCTGTCTCTCCTGGAGCCGCCCTCCCCGGGGCTGGGCAGCGGGGGATCACGGACTAATCCTCCCGAAATGAGTGGGGCTGCAGCAGGGCTCTCGGCATCACAGCGCAGCAGCTCCGGAGAGCATCACCTGCGGGTGGGGAAGGAAAGCTCCCCCCTCCCAGGCTGGCAGGGGTTGCCTCCCGCCCGCGGCTCAGCCAGGCTGGACTGGCTGCGGAGGATGAATGGAAAAGGTGCCGGGATGGAGCGGGGATGAGCCACGAGGTTTGCCCGCTGTTGGCTCGCTGTGGGGCTGGGGACACGGGACATGGAGGATGACCCAGGCAGCACTGAACAGTGTCGGTGCAATGTGTAGCCAGCAGCACAGGTAATGGGGCTGCGGCCAAAACACCCCCGTTGGGCGCCGTCTTGTGTAATTATACCTCTTTCCAGTGGGGTTTCTGGCTGGTGCAGTCCAAGGCGCTGCCGAGGGGCCGGCGTGGTGGCCACGGCCACACGCTGAGTGATGGTGTGTGTAATAGCAGGGCTGGCGGGTAATAGCAGCCTTGGAGTCCATCAATAACCCCACACCCTGATGGATGCTGCCCTCCCCTCTCTGGGTACGGACAGCCATTAGTTACAGCAATGCTTGCCAGTCTCCCCACCGCGCCGGCACCGGTAGCACCGGGGCTTTTGGCAGGTCCAGGAGGTGGCTGTGCAGGTCATCCAGGCACCTTCACCTTCACTCCCACCTTCACTCCTCAGACCAGAGCGGATATTTTAATGTTCTATGAATAGTTTTACCCTCTTAAATTATTGATCCAAATTTACAGCCAGAGCTGCCAACTCAACAACAGGCTTTCTCAGGAATCAATCTGGGATCTGGCATGGGAAACTGGGGGCAGAAGAGAGGGTGGGGGCGAGAGCTGGCTGGGCTGGGGGGCAGGGCGCGGGGCTGGGCATGGGGGGCAGCACGGTGCGGGGGCTCCCCGGGCACCCTGCTCACCTCCTGCCTCTGCTGAGCTGTCTCAGGATGATGCTCTCAGTGCTTTTCCTCCATGAACACTGAGCCCAGGCCCTTTCTTCCCAGCTGGCAGGTGCCAGCAGGTCCTGGGCAGCCGACGGGGACGGTGCTGCTATCTCTGCCACCCAGCCGCTGCCTGGCTGCTCGCACCCAGCTGCCTGCGGGAGCATCTGTGCTGGAGCTCACCTCCGTGAATTATTTAAAGTCTCCCTGGAAAGCGAGGATGGATGGGGAGCTGAGGATGGGGGAGCTGTTCCTGCCCGTGCTCGGGGTCTGTGCCACCCCCAGCCAGACTGGCTTTGGGGATGGGGGTGACCTCTCCAGAGGAGCCAGCATGGGGCTGCAAGCCTGGAGCTGGCAGGTGAGACATGCCCGACACAGGAGCGTGCCACCCGTCCCGCAAGCACCCAGGATTGTCCCCAAGGGTGCAGGCAGTCAGGTGACACCGGCGGGCAGGGAGCGGCGGCAGGCAGAGGTGGCAGGGCCAGGCAAGGTGCCCCCAGCGCAGAGGTGACACGGCAGTGGGGAGGATGGAGGGGGGGCAGGCAGGTGAGGGAGCCCCCAGCCCTCTTGACGCTGATTGCGGATCTGCCTGGCAGGGGACGCGGAACCTGCCGAAATAGCGGATTTAATTATCTCCGCGGAGCAGCGGGAAACCAGCAAGCAGGGAGGGGATGCGGGTACACGGGGCTAGGGCATCTCGGGGTGTGTGTGTGGGGGGGGCACGGACAGGGAGGGCTTGGTCTAGCAGGGCTGTGCCCCCCACAACCCCCAGCCCCACGGCAGCCACCCCACGCTCCCATGCCAAGACCCCCCCTCCTGCCTCCCCTCCAGGAGAGGCACAGTCCCACGCTGCGAAACGCTCCCCCCCCCCCCCCCCGTCAGGGTCCCCAACATGGGGACCCCAACATGGGGACCCTCTTGGCTGTGCAGCCCCCTCCTCGGCCCCAGCCCCCTGCTCAGTATGCTGCACGCTCCCTCTGGGCACTGGGCAGGAACTCTTCATTTCACACATCGTTTCCTGCTGCTGCTGCTGCAGAGCCACCTGCAGTCCCCGTCCCCCCTCGGCTGCCCCCTGTCCCATCCCCTCAGTGCCAACCCCTCGGCTGGCCCCGGGGCTGCCCGGTGCGGCCCACGCACCCTTGGCACTGCCCGTGGCCATCACACCCTGTCCCCTGGTCACCATCCCTTTGTTGCCATCCCTGTACATGCAGCATTAATCCCTGGCACCGTGCCCCATCCCCTCCGTGCTGTCCCCTTATCACTGCCCGCCACCCCTGTCCCCTTGGCTCCTCCAGTGCCCCCCCACCCCCGTGGCCCCTCTCCTTTCCAAGGGATGCTCCCCGCTGCCAGCCCAGCCAAACTGCCTCTGTTCTGAGCCCTGGCCGGGGAAAATCCTGCTTTTCTGAGAGATGGGTCCTGGCATCCCAACCAGCCTGGACCTGGGGTGCTCCTTGTTGCCCCAGCTGCTGCGGCACAGAGGGGTGCCCAGTCCCGGGGGGTCCCCAGGTCTGGAAGAGTTAACAGGCAGGAGGGGCTGGGAGGTGAGGGAGCAGCAGCGGGAGCGACCAGGAGTGATCAATACCATGCGCTGGAGCTGCGCACAAATCGCAGCTCGGAGCCATAAATCTCGCTCCCGTCACCCGCAATGAGGATGAGAAGGGAGCTTATCTCCCGGCTGCGGCGCTGCCAGCTGCTCCTCCCACACGCGCCCGCCCGGCCGGCCGCGCGACGCCATGGGACCGTGCCAAGCACAGCCGGGAACTGCAGCCTCCCACCTCTCGCCGGGCACCCCACAGCCTCCACAGGGTGGGTGGTGGGTCCGTGGTGGGGAAGGCTGGCGGCTCCGGGGCACAGGTATGGCTGGGGCTGCCTTCATGGGGAGCAACTTCATGGGAGTGGGCATGTGGATTCAGGCAAGGGCTGGTGGCCGGGGTGATGGGCTGGCTCCAGGCGAGACATCCCAGCCCGGCTCTCCGGCTGCTCCTGCCAGCTGTCTGGGATGAATCATGCAGAGGGGGTGAGTCACCTGCCAGCCCTCCCTTGGCCCTGGTCACCTTGGTGGCTTGGCAGCATTGGCTGCTCTTCCTCACCCACCCCTCGGCACAGCAGCGGGGGTATGGATGCTCGGCACTCTGCAAGGGAAGAGCTGCATGGGGAGCGTCCAAGGGCTTGGGGACGGACAGACAGCACTGGGGGCTTGAAAATGTCCCCAAGAGTGACTCCAGTGCTCTGCGTGTCCCTTCCCAATCCAGATGCTGGCTGACATTTATCTGAGCACCAAACCCTCCAGGCGGGCTCGGACCAAGGGCACATGGCAAACAGCGTGCCGCTGGCATCTGGCTGGGATCAATGTCATCTGTCCAACCTGAGGAATTCCAGCTCAGCCAGTTCTGGAAAGCACCAGCATGTGGAGCAGCAGGCAGGCTATGCAGGCAACCCCATCCCATGGCCCCGGCCAGCCTCCAGCTGCCCCAGTACGGCGTGGCTGGTCGCTTGCTGGGGTTAAGGTGAGGCCAGGGCTGCTCTGGCCGCATCCAGCTCACGGCCAGCTCTGTGCTGGCAGGCTGCTGCCCGGAGCATCCCCCGGCTAAGCCACCCAATGTCCCTGTGCCCAGAGGAGAGCACACGTGCTGCCGCTTGCACTGCTGCACGCGAGCTCAGGGGCTCCTGCCAGCAGGCAATGCTGGGCAGCGGTCCCCTGGCCAGGGGAGGACCAGGACCCATCACTGGGCGCTGCCCAGACCCAAAGCAGGAGACAGCGCTGGCTGCCAAGGGCTAGTGGTTGCTGCCATTGTGCCCAAGAGCCTGGGCTGGTGTGGGTGACATCATCAGCCCAGTGTGGCACCAGCCATGGGCTGAGTCCCCGAAGCAGGCAGGGGTGGATGCCAGGACCCGGTGCTCCCCGGGATCTCCCAACCAAACCTGCTCAGGAGCAAAGGGCTGTGCAGTCAGCAGCTGAGCCGGGATTGATTTATTGATCCAGCATCCATAGGGGCGGGAGCTGGGAGGGGCTCAGGCTTTGATCAGCCTCCCGCAGATGAGGCAGACATCAAAGGCCGGTGTGTGGGCAGTGGTGGCCTCTCTCCGGGACAGCAGGGAAATCCGGCTGCTGTCCTGCTGGGCATGGCCTGGGCTGGGGGCCCGGCTGCCCATGGGGAGCTGGGGCTGGGCTTGGGCAGAGAAAACTGGTACCCTCCTTTCTGGTGGCGCTGGGGAGCAGAAAGGGCTGGGGGGGCCAGGGCATCCCTAGATGAAGCTTATCCCCAGGGAGGCAAGGGGTGCCACAGGGATGGGCAGCCATGCTCCCTCTCTGTGCTGCCGGCACTGGGGCATCTGCCATCCCTGGGAGAAGAGGCAGACCGGGCTGCAGCTGCATCCCAGGGGATGACGGGCAGCGGTGTGGGGCGGTGTGGGGCGGCATGGGGCAGCGTGGGGCAGCGTGGACCTCATGGCCATGCCCAGATCTGTCTCAAAGGTGGAGGAGGGGGAGAGGTGAAGGTAGCGGGGCAGATGTTAGTGCAGCTGCTGAGCAGGGGTGACAGGTGGGATAAACGAGCCTGGGCTCTCCAGGGGCCGGTAAATTAGAATCAATAGTAAGCAGGAATAATTTATTTGTTTGATATCGCCTGTTAATTAACTGGGCCGATGTGGGTGATGGGGAGCAGCAGGAACCCCTCCACCTGCTCAGCTGGTGCTTCTCTAGGGGGGAGGGGGGCTGGGAATGGTGTGGGGGAGTCCCATCCCCACCAATGCACCATCCGTCCCCACTGTCGGTGCTGGGGCAGACAGGGACAGGAGGGAATGACATGTGAGACCTCCCCACAACAGCCTGACCGACCACAGCAGGGCACAAGGTGGGGAAGGGGTGCGCACTGGGACGCTGCATGGCCGGGGTGCCAGCAGTGCCCGTGGTCCCCTGGCTCAGCATCTCCTGCCTGCCTTGGGAGGCTGCGGGGAGCAGGGGCTTGGGGCTGCGGGTGCCACCAGACCTCAGGTCCTGCACTTCCCTGGCTGTGGTGGCACCGGTGTGGGCCACGTGCCCGCTGCGCCAGCCGAGTGTGCCTCCGGCTGGGATCACCTCTGTGGGCTGCCTCCACCTCCTCCCGCAATGTGCTCTGTCCCCAGAGCAGCTGGTGGCCACCCTGGCAAGGCGGCTGGCTGGGCACTCGCCCACGTGTCACCCACGCGCCCACGTGTCACCCACGCTCCCGGCACGTGTCCTTGGCCCTGCCTCGGCCATGTACTGCCGGGCTCACACGTGTCCTTGGCAGCTCCGGCAGGAACGGCTGTGAGCACAGCTGGCCGGAGACGTGTCCTGGGGCAGCGGCACCCTCTTTGGGGTGCAGGGGCACAGCCGTCCCCAGGCGCCCCCGGGTGGAGTGCTAGGCTGCCCCCACTCCACCGCTCTACCTCGGCCCCCCGGCCCCAGGCAGCACCATCACCTCTCTCTGTTTTTTTTTAAAGAATAACATTTCTGCTAAATACTTTAATCAGATTAGTAGCAGTGTGTCTGCAGTGCTGTTAAATCAATGCTCCCCAACACATCTCGGCGGCTAGAAATCAATTACTGTTTAAGCCGTGCCTTGGTCCCTGGCCTGCGATCAATATGGGAGATGTATTACTCTCCCGGAGTCTTTCCCACTAAAAACCTTTCATTTGTATAACAGGAGCTCAGGCAAAGTGCCGGTGCCCTCCCCTCCTACCTGCTCCCCGGGGACCGGGCAGCCCCATCCAAGCCCTATGCTGGGATTAGCTTGGCTCGGGGGCTGCGTGCCAGCCGGGTTAAGACACCCCCTGCTCCATGGGGAGACGTTCAAAGCCAGGCCAGCACCAAGGGGTCCCTCGTATGCTGGGGTGGCAGGTTAGAGACCCATGGGCAGGGGTGCCGGGAGCCCCTGGGGCTGCCTGGCCCCTGCTCCAGCGTGACCGGATCCCATGCCTGCCCTGCTGCCCGCTGCCCCGGCTCCTGCCCATCACTGCATCCCTGACCAGGGCGCTGACAGACCCTGGCACCCCGCATGGACGGTACCTCCGCTCCCCCTCGTGCCCGTGCCCCAGAGCTTTGCCCTTCTGCAGCCCCTTCTCCCCACAGGTCTTTTTCCCCCCGCCCTCCATCCTTGTCCCATAATTTGGAGAGTGAGCTCCATTATTCATGATAAGGATCTTTAATTAGCTGTGAATATTAATGACTTACTCTGTAATTAATCATGCTTTGCATGCTGGGGAGGCGGTAGCTCCCACCTCCCACCACCACCATGTCTAGGCATGGGTAGGGAGACCCGCACCAGTGGTGGGGGCAGCCCCAGGGTCTCACCTCATCCTGGGTGAGATGTGGGGCCATGGGGAGGTTGCACAGGGTGCTGAGCTGAGATCCTGCGTGTGGGGCAGGCACCACCAGCCCATCCTACTGCTTTGGGTTCAGCACCCCCATCTGCTCCATGTGACGATGGGGACAAACTGGCCCTCCATAAACAAGCTGGCAGCCCACCAGGCCAGGGCTGAGGGGTGCTGCAAGGCACAGCGGGGTGCTGCTCTCCCCCTGCTCCCTGCTCCCATCCTGCTTCAGGAGCTGGAGACAGCCTGGGCTGTTCTGGGATCATTCCCCCTGCTGCCCGCATACCCAGCTCCTCTGAGTGTGTGGTGAGGGATGAGCGGTGGCTTTCAAGGCATCATGTCCTCTTCTGCCCCCTGCAACGGGCTCCAGTGGGCTCCAGGCTGTGATCCCAGGCCCTACACAGCTGGAGGTGCCCTGCCTGAAGGAGGCAGGTGTCATCCTGCCCACAGCCCCCTGCGCTCTCTGCCCGCCTGCCTGCACATCGCCTCTTGGCTCCTGCTGGCGGGGAATTTGCATTGTCCCAAATCCTGCCTGGTCGCCCTAAATGTGACTCACACCTTCCCTGCACCGAGGGGAAACTGAGGCACTGGGGACAACAGTGCAGGGAGAGCCCCCACGCTGGTGCCACATGTCTGTCCCCATCCTGGCAAGACGGGGACGTCCCAGGTGCCGGGTGGGTGTACCAGGGCTGCGTGACCCGGCTCTCCCGGCAGCGGGTGGCAAGCAAAGGCGCCCGCCGCCCGCCAGAGTCCCCCCCGCCTGCCTGTGCCAAGCGCTCCCGCGAGGGCAGAGTTTGCTTAAACAGAGACAGATTTAACTATTTCCATTACAGCTAAATGATGAGGCCCATAAACTTTATGGCTCCGTGCGCGCGAGAGCGGCTCTAATGGCCTTCGCCATCTGGAGGAGATGGCTCCATGGGGGACCTGCTGCCCATCCGCCCACCCGCCCGCCACCCGGACCCCTGTGCCGACCCAGCATCTTCCCAGCACCAGCACCGGCACGGTGCTGTCAGCTCTCCGTGTGGTGCCAGCTGTGTTTGAGCCCAGCGTGGTCCTGCCATGGAGCAGATGAGCTGGATGCGGAGGTGGCCCGGCTAACACTAGCGCTTGCAGGGGGTCCACAGCCCTGCCTGCACCCACACGGTAGCGGGGTGATGGGAGGGCGCCCCTGGGTGCCTCTCCCTTCCATCCTCTGCCCCGCTGATCTGCAGGGGCAGGCTGAGGGTAGGGACTCGCTTTGGTCCTGCCTGCACCTCCAAACGCCGTGGCTTCCTGCACCTTCCCCGCCACTTCTCCGTCGCGTCGGTGCTGCAGGATCCATCCCTGGCGGGAGCAGGCAGGCTGCCCGGAGAGGCCGTGCTCTTGCACGCCCGACCGCCCCTGAATAGCCCCTGCCTGATGCCTGCTGGCTGCTGATTGTGGCGGGGACGCGGGAGGGGGGGGGGGGGGTTGCGTGGGGTGCTGGCACCAATTAGCCCCTACAAAGGGCTGTTGGCGGTATCACTGGGATCCATGCAGGGATGCTGCTGGGCTGGCAGTGCGGGCAGGGTGCTGCGGGCACAGCTCTCTCCTCTGGAGGAGCATGGGGACAGATGGGTGCAGGTGAGGACACACAAACCATCACCTCCGTGCTGCTAACCCCTGCTTTTTCCTGGTTCCTATGGCAGCACCCCCCACGGCACAGAGCATCCCCCCAAGATCCTGGGCCGGGCTTGCCGGAGGGGAGCAGGAGCAGCGGGTGAGTGGGTGCGTGGCCACCACTGGCCAGGGCAGGAGGGCACTGGGGCTGCCAGCTGCCTTCCCCGTGCTTGCGAGCCAGGGCTGCTGGCACGGTGCTGCAGCAGAGGATTAGGTTTGGTGCAGGGGAGCTAGGCGAGATGCTTTGAAGTCTCATGAATATGAATCAATGGCTTGGGGCTGGAGCGGAGGGTCTACGGCTAATCTCTCTCCCTTGCCATGGTGACAGGTGTGACAAACAGCGTGGGGGCCGGGAGGCTAGGGCAGGGAGCAGGCAGGGGACAAGGGATGTGGCTGCCTTGCTGACCCGAAAGGTGGCCCTGGTGAATGGGGACGGGTGGCCGGGGCGTTCTGGCGTGCACCCAGGGCTCTGCAGTGGACGCCAGGAGCCTCCCCCATCCTTGCGCTCACCCCAGCTTCCCGTCCCCCCACCCTGGCAGGGTGCTGTCCCCAGGGATGCTGGCACCCCACCAGGCGGTGGGACCCAGAGCAGAGGTGTCATCGCGGCCGCTGGCAGTGCCCAAGTGGCATGGCACCGAAGGTGACCAAGCTCGCTGCCAGCGGCCAGGCAGGGAGTGCAACGTGGGCACGGTGCATCCCCTCGGGGCCATCCCCGCGGGCAGCGTGCGGCTGCCTCGGCTCAGCCCCGCTGGGTGCTTGGGCAGGGGTGCAGGCACATCTGGGGCTGGGGGGACCACAGCTGGGGAAGGGACCCACCCCTGTCCCCAGCTCATCCCACCGCCAGCCCAGCCCTGTGGGAGTTGTTAGAGCCCCCGCAGGTCCTGGCCGGGTCCCATTGATCCAGGCCCCAGTGCCATCTGCTCGGTGGCGCTGTGGCCCTGCCTGCTGTACCCCCGGCTCCATGGAGATGTCATGTTTGGGTCTGCTCCTCCTGTGACAGCCTGAAGCCCTCGGTGCTCTCCTAGGAGACAGTAACTAGAGCGGACGCTTGCTCCTCGCAGGACGTGACTGGGGCTTGCAGAAGAGTCTCAGAGATCAATTTGGAGGTTGTTTTGATGCTCTCCTGGTTGCAGGATGGCGGTGGCAGCTACTCGCTCAGCCCAGGGGACCATGCGTGGTCAAGCACTGCCAGGCAATGCACGGTGGGGCTCAGTGAAACTGCTTGGGCTGGTGCGAGCCACAGGGCAGACTGTCAGCTTCGCAGCCCCGTGATGGCTGCGGGTGCAGGCGGTGAAGATGCTGTTTGCTCCGAGGGGTGCCCGGAGTTGCCCTCTTTCTCCCGGCACCCACGGCTCAGGATGCTGTGCCTCCGGGCTGGGGCAGAGCGGTGGGCAGGGGATGCCACTCTGGTCCAGAGTGCTCGCCGGGTGACAGGGAGGGGAGAGCGAGGGCTGGAGCGCCGTCATGGCAGGAAGACAGACAAATGCATAGCAGATGTTTAATTATCGGCACAGCGTTCTCGGATCCCTGGAAATCTCTGCATCCAAATGTAGATATTTTACGAGAGCATACGCTTCTGCCGAGAGCTGCAGCCGTAACACAGTGCCCACAAGCCAGTCGCTCCACCTTCCCATGGACCGTGTGTCACCGGGGCCAGAGGGGTTTGCCTCTGCTGGCGATGGGTCACCCGTAGGGCTGGAGATGGGCTGGAGACGGGCTGGAGACAGCCACCAGGAACTGTGTGCAGCTGTCTGGGATGAAATGCTGCCGTGGGCTCACAGCCCCAGAGGCATAGCCCACAGTCTGTCCTGCTGCATCCCACTCTGCAGGGACATGCTGGGATGCAGTGGCTGGTCCCAGCACCCAGCCAGGAGCCTGGCCAAGCACAGGGGCAGGCAGGGGCTGGAAACTGCCTTCTCCTTACATCAATCATCTCTCACAGCCGGTCCCCGCTGGCCCAGGCAACTTGTAGACATTTCTTAAAGTCCTTTGAGACCTTTGAGGTCTCTGTTTTATACTGTAAGAATTGTTGGGCATAGGCTTGCGTGTGATCCCTGTGGACAGGATGTCTCTGCCGTATCTCACATCCCTCCTGTGGCTCTTGGCTCTTCTCCGGCACGTCTGGCGCAGACAGAGGGCTCTGCCATTGGCAGAGCAGGAGCTGGGGGAGGCATAGGCAGGGCAGGCAGCAGAGCCAGCCGGGTCTCTAGGCTGGCCCGAGCTTCACACACTGCTTGCCTCTTGGCTGCTGGAGGAGTTGGAAAGGCTGCCTGACCTGCCGCAGCCATGGGGCGCTGTAGGTCCCTTGAGACAGGGGTGTGCTGTAGGTCCCTCAAGATACCCCAGCTTGAGGTTGCAGCCAGATACGCAGTTTGTCTCCAGCACAGAGCTCTGTGCCGTGTCCCTGTAGTAGCACCATCCAGGGAAGGGCTGGCAGAGGGCAGCCCCGGTCTCTCTGCCCGAGCACTCAGGCACAGCAAACTTGGCTCTGCCAAATAAAGGAGTCAGCAAGAAGGAAAAAGTACAGGCTGGTCCTCACCCATGGGCAGGAGTGAGGGGCACCAGGGCAGAAAGCGTTGAAGACCCTTCTCCAGCATCACCTTGAGAGACCTCTGCAGCCCAGGGGAGCCCCCCCACGCCGGGGCTTTGCCACAGGAGCGGGTCACGGGGGGCACTGGGCTTCCCTGAATCCCACCTGCCATTCCCACAGAGCTTCTGATGAATGGGGGGTGGGGGAGACGCTATGCTTAGGCAGAGATTTATTTATTTGATTTTACTGGGCTGGGATTTTTTTTTTTTTTTATCAGAAGAGATGCTGATGCCGAGGAAGGGATTTCCAATGGCACATCAGGGATGCCAGCAGTCTCCCCCCGGCACGGCCGGCTCGTCCCTGGCAGCTCAGCCTGCCTTCCCTGCTCCGCAGTCGCCGCGTCCCCTGAGCCTGTAAACATTTCGGTTTCCCTGCCTCGCCTGCTCAGGCACCTTGCAGATTCAGGGCATGTTGCTGTCTTAAAACCCATCAGGTTTCCTGTCACCTCCCGGGGCCCATGAATCTGCGGGCTGGTGGTGGAGCTGGGACTGAAATGACCCTACGGGGGGCGGGGGGGGAAACAGCTCTGCGCATCCCTCGCACCACCTCCAGCTCCTCAGCCCGCAGGTTTATAATTGCCCCCAGCCCGTGGGAAACTGCTCCAGCCCCGCAGGGACCAGAGCAGTCCCCAGTGTGCTGGAACCGGCTGCCGTTCCCCAGTTCAGCTGGATTCCCAGGGACATCCCCGGGCAGTGGGTACCACCTCCAGCCATGCCCGGTGATGTGCCAGCGGGCTCAGATCTGGGGCAGGCAAAGGGCCCATCACTCCTGCCAGCCTAATAAGCCAGGACTTAGAGGCCAGGACATTTTTCTTGCTGCTGTCACACCTCTTGGACAGGCCGGCTGTATCCCTGCCCCCGGGGAGGGGGGAATTAGCGATGCCGTGAGTGCCGGAGCCCCGCCGGGCAGCGGCGAACATGGGCTACACGCGCAGCCGACAGCCCCAAACCCTCATAAATCTCCCTCGCATGGCCCATGGCTCACCTAAGTAGATTTGATTTGTCAAATATTAAAATTAATTTAGGATTGAGCGGTGGCCTGCGCGCGCGCCCCGCTCTCCCGCCTTCCCCCCGCCGCCACCTCTGCTCCTGCCCAATGCATCATCCCTGGCCCCGCGCTCTCGCCCCAGCCGGGGCGCCGGGAGTCGGGATAAATCATCCTGCCGCCGCGCTCAAAGACGAGCCGATTGCTTGCTCGGCGGCAGGGGATCACAGGGGAAATCACACCGCGTGCCGCCCGCTCCGTGCCGGGGGCGGGGGAGACGCCACGCTTAGGCAGAGATTTATTTATTTGATTTTACTGGGCTGGGATTTTTTTTTTTTTTTTTCATCTCTCAAACGCCCGCCAGGGAATTGCAGCCCCTGGAATATTAATGCCACGCAGGACGCCGGCTCGTTAAAATGTCACCTGGCTGTAATTTCTCCTGCACTTATTATTCCCCGGGGAGTGCAAGCTCCCATCCCTCCCTGCCAGCGGCGGTCCCGGCACGCGGGGCAGCCCTGCCCGTCCCCCTTTGCCGCAGCACGACGGCTGCTCCATCACGTCGCCCGAAATGTTCCTGGCCCTCTTCCACCACCGCAGCGGTGGGCTGCCACCGCCTCCGGTATCTCCTGCTGAGCTGAGCCCCAGGGATCGATGCTGGGAGAGCCCTGTGCCACCGGCCAGCACCAGTACGGTGCAAACCCAGACTGGCCGGCAGGAGGGATGAGATGTGCCGGCGGTGGGGGGGGGGTCGGCCAGCGGGCAGTGCCAGCCCGGGCTGGGGGCAGGGTGGCATAGGGAACAGCTGCCTTAAGGAAACTTTGGCTCAGTTCCTGCAAATTAATGTTTTTTTCCCAAACAGTTTCCCGGCGCTAAGCGCGACGCGGGGAGCAATTATCTTTAGTGTCGATGTTATTACCATAAAAATTGCATTGAGGACTTTTCTCCTCCGATTAGAAAGTTAACGATCATCACTGCCTTCATTGTTCCCCGCACCGTGCTCGCTCTAATAAAGAGTCTGTGCACTTTACTTTTCACTTAGCATGAAAATTACCCAGCTGCTGCTGTGCGCGGCTGTGCAGCCCCCGCGCTCCCCTCCCGGTGACGGGCCCCTGGCAGGTATACCGGTGGGGAGCACCGCCGGCACGCCGGGGATGGACCGGGGCCGACCTTCGGGCTTCCCCGTGTGGCGGGGGCCGGGGGTCAGCTCGGGGCGGGGGATGCTGCCATCGGGGCTGCCTCTCCCATGGGTATGCCATGGGAACACCTAAGGGAGGCTTTTCCGTGCGCTCTCCTCCAGGGATGTGCCATCAGCGGTCCCTGCCCATGCCCCCATGGGCATCCCCAGCCTCCCAAAACCCAGATCCAAGAGGGCAGGGGCTGAGGGGTGAGCCCCGCTGCTGCCAGCCTTTTGCCTGCCCCGGCGTGCAGGCAGCACAGCATCACTTGCGCAGAGCGAGCCGGCGCTGTGCCTGCCTGTGGACATCCAGGCTCCGGCACTCGCCGTCGGTCCCACCGCCTGCGATTTTCACAGGGAATATTTGTATCGTTTTGCTCGATACCAGCATAGCTCTTTAAATTCTCCAAGTGCTGTAAAAATCTTAGCTAATCTTCAGAGAGGGCTTTTTTTTTTTTTTTTCTGAAGCTCTTCATTACTCCTTAATTGTTCAAACTTCTCTTCTTTTCCTTCTGATTAAAAGCAGATTTTAAAAGTGCAGTTCAGTTTCTCAGCTATTTTCGAGTCAAATGGATTCCATCCCCCTCTCCATGTATTAATAACCTGTTCTCGTGCATCCCCCAGTGAGCCAGTAAAAGCCCTTCTGAGCAGAGACAAGGTGACAGCAGCGCTCCGGAGGGAGCGATTGGAAGGGGGTTACAGCTTGGAGGGAGAGAGATCCATCCATCCAGCTATCTATCATCCACCCCGCTATCATCCATCTACTGGAGAAATAACATTTGCAATTCCGCTTTAGCTCTTCCTAATAATCATTAATTTTTTTTTTTTAATTTTTTTTTTTTACCTTCCCAACCAGTAGCGGGAGGAGACGCAGGGGCTTGGGGGGGTGCAGGCAGTGCCGCAGGGGCTTGGTGGGGTGTGAGGGGACGGGGGGGTACGGCGGGGTAGTGGGATGGGGTGCGGAGGCTGGTGTGTCTGCGTGCTGGTGTGCGGGATGGCGGCGCTGCCAGGGAGCTGGGTGAGGGGAAAGCGGGAGACCCAGCACTGGTGCCCCATCATATCCCACAGCAGGAGGGAGCGAGTGGCGGGCTGGAGAAGTGTCTTTCCGAGGGGACTGGGGGATGCGGTAGGACTCTGGGGGTGAAGAGCAGGCGTGGTGCTGCCCTGGGGCTCTGCCCCTGCCCGGTGAGGTGAACCTGGCGCTGGTCCTGGGAGCAATTGGTGCAGCGTGGTCCCAGACAGCGGGATGGTGCAGGTGGTCCGGCGTGCACCACCATCTCACCATCCCCTGGGAGCAGCTTTGGGGAGCTCTGCTCCCTCTGGCTGGTAACATCAGATCCCCCCCCTGCCCCCCCGCAGAGCTCCGGCCCCCAGCCCGGATAACCGGCTGCGGGAGACAGGACAGTGATGGATTGCAGCACTTACACATCTTCCCAGGGAGGAAATGCCAGGTCCTGCAGGGCTCCGTCGGCTGTCAGCAGCGGGCAGGGCAGGACCTCGGCTGTGCCGGGGAGCGGGTGACGATTTCCAATGAGCGATGCAGAAGACAGGAGGGGGAATCCCGGGTGCCACCCCCCAGCCCGAGCGCTTCTTCCATCTCTTGAGAGCACCTTCCGTCCTTTTAGTCACACACAACTCAGCAGGGGCAATGGCCCCGTAAAGCACCCGTGCTCGCCTGGAGGTGCCTGGAGGACACACCAGCATGGCCCAGGAGATGAGCTGCTGTGGTTAATGGACCTGCTCTCCAGTGGGCTTCAGACCTGCCCACAGGTTGATTTCCCCCATCTTTGAGCCACTCACTGCTCTTAGACCATCACCCACCAGTGCCAGTGATGATAAAAGTTTTAGAGCTTGTGAGCCACCTCTTTGGTCACCAGGGTCCCTCAGACCCTGGCAAAGACATTCCTCTGCTTCGATGTTGTCCTGGATGGGCATGCAGCTGCCCTGGACCCCTGGCCACATCCATGGCAAGTCCAAGATGTCCTCTATGCCCTGCTGGAGAGAGTGTCCTCTTCAAAAGTCTTCCTCATCCCTCTGGATGGCTCAGGCTGTGCATCACGCTTCCCATGGAGAAGTGTGGGGCAACCACAGGGAACTGATGGGGCTGGGAGGTGGGAGAACCAGGGAAGGTTCCATGGGTCGGCACCGGCACCTGGGAAAGGCTGCAGGCAGGGTCCCCCAGGCCTGGCTCAAGCCTTCAGGAGATGCCAGCAGGCTTGTGGCTATGGCCATGCCGTGGGTGGAAGGATGCTGGTGGCCCAGGCACGGGGAGACCCGCTGTGCGCCGGGGTGCCAGCGTCCCCTCAGCTGGCCTGTCCCGGCAGATGGCAGCAGGGACGCGTCGCAGCCTGGCAGCGTGTGGGGACCTGCCTCGCGCCCCGACCTTGGAATAATCTTCAGTCGGATTAAGAGCTTAAACGTATCCGTGTAATTGCCAGGCCCCTGCTGAGCTGGAGAGAGTGTGAGTGCCAGCACGGGGAGGCAGTGCCCTGGCGTGCCTAGCTCCCTCCGGCTGTCTGACACTGTCTGCTGCCGCTGCCACCACTGTGGGCACCACCGGGAGCCACCGCCCTGAGCACGGTGGACAGTTGGGTGTAGGCGAGAGGCTCAAGAGGAGAGGGCGCTTGGGATGGAAAGGGCTGGTGCCCAGGCACCGCCAGGGAATGGGCCCCGTGGTGTGCTCCAAAGGAGGATGCCAAGCGTGCAGGGTCCTGGGTGTGCTGCCCACAGCTCCCCAGCATGGCCTTGGTCCTTCTGGGAACCCGTCCTGGCACCCCTCTGGCACCCACCAGCCTTGCGCCCAGGGAAGGATGCGGGACTGTTCCTGTGAGTGCCTTGAGGAATAAGAAGGGTTGGCCGGGACGCCGGGAGCCGGAGGAGCATGTGCGTCCTGCCGGGCTGAGCCTGCCTGGGCAGATGATCCTGAAGGATTTGTTCCCCTGCCTGGGGGGAGCAGGGCACGTGGCTGGGGATGTCTGGGTCTGTAGGGTGCTCAGTGTGGGTTTTCAGCACCCATCAGCAATCAGAAGACGTGCGGGGTGGGCAGAGGTGCCTGGGGGTCTCAGCTTGCCCCCAAGCAGCACCCAGGCACTGGGTTAGGGACACCCAGAGCACCAGGGTGGTCTCTGCCCAGCTGTGACAGAGGGGTGCCAGCACCCTGGCCCCAGACTGTCCGGCTGGCGCTGGGCTTGGCACAGAGCGGGGGAGCTGCCATCCCAGCCCCCTCCCTGTCTGCCTAATGGTCCCTGACATTTAAATGAGATTTAGTGCTCAGCCCGATGCTGAATATTCATGAGCCCATGCGGCCCTGACAGCCCGGCTGGGGCTGCTCTCATGATTAATAATTTGTTTTTCCCAATACTGTAAACCTCACCTGCACTCACTGCTTGCTCCGGCATCGCCAGCCCCATTGCTGCCAGGGAGCACCCATGCCCTCACCCAATGGATCCTTCACCGCCTGCCCACTGTGGGACACCCACTGTGGGGCCGGGGAGCGCCCCAGGGACCCAACCAGGGGCGAGCAGCATCTTGCCAAGCGCCAGGAACATCTTCGTTGCCCTGAGTGGGTCAAGCCCTGGGCAAGGGGAGCGAGCATCCTGCCTGCTCCTGCCCATGGAGGCAGCACGGCTGCCCAACCTCTGCAAAGGAGCCCTGGGGATCCTGCAGACCTCCGGGGAGGGGTCTGCAGCCCACAGCAGTCATGTCCCTTACCCCCTCCCTTGCAGGCACAAGCCCACAGTGGCGGGTCCTGGAGTAATTCTGGTTGCCCCCAAAGAGAGACATCCTAGAGAGAGGCAACCAAGTCCTCCCGCTGCTTGCCTGCTGGGCTCCATCTCTGTTGGCACCAGCCCAGGCGGTGCGGGGGCTGACGGGCTGTCCCAGGCAAGCGGGCAGGGGACAGGCACCCTCTAGCTGCCGCCCAGCCAGCAAGCCACGAACCCAGCGTC
Source organism: Vanellus vanellus (assembly GCF_965231255.1). Lineage (NCBI taxonomy): Eukaryota > Metazoa > Chordata > Aves > Charadriiformes > Charadriidae > Vanellus > Vanellus vanellus. The sequence continues at coordinate 18,803,005 of NC_138910.1, forward strand.
CGGGACCTGCTTTTAGTGCCATAAATAGCTGGTGCAGATGTCCCCACTGCAAACCCATCACAGCAGTGCCCAGTCCCACCTCGGACACTCTGTCCTCCTGTGTGTCCATCCCCAAGGTCGCTGCTCCCAGGACACTTGCTCCCGGTCACGCTGTCTGCTGGCTGCGGTGCAGAGGTGTGTGCCGTGGCACGGCCGAGCGGGACCAGCCCTGGGGAGGTCCCACGGGACTTGGGAGGGGAGCTTGGGGGGGCCAGGCTGCCATCTCCCCTCCGGCTGAGCAGCTCGGCTCCGGCGGCTCTGCGCAAATTGCATAAATATTCATGGAGAACTGAAGGAAATGTGACTGTCCCGGCTGATTACACGCGCCCGTCCTGAAGGCTGCGGCTGCTCCCCAGGTACGGCTGGCCGAGCGTCTGCCGCATGGCGAGATGCAGCGAGGGCTCCCCGTGCAGCCGGGGCAGCGGGTGACAGCCAGCTCTGCCGTGTCCATCCACAGTGTGGCACTGGGTACAAAGCCGCGGGAACAAGGGCTGTGGGGCTGGGGACAGTCATCCTCAACCCTTCTGCAAGCTCAAGCCAAGGATGAGGCTTTTCCAGAGAAGGTCCTGAGGCACTCAGGGCTTTCCCAGGGTGCTCCATCAGCCTCACCACCAGGCACAGGGTCTGTCCTGAGCGCAGTCCCGGGATGCCCGCTCCTTTGTGCCATGTCACACCCATGTTGGTGACCCTGGCACATTCGGTGCTGCCTCCGCTCCACGATGCTTTGGGCAGAGGTGGGCAAGGAGCAGGACGGAGCTCCGGGGAGGAGCCCGGGGAGGCAGCCCGGCTGGGATCCCCACACGCTGCAGAGATTAATCCCCTGCAGACCTGAGCAAGGTGCTGGGCTAATAGCCTGATTTATTCCTTCCCGTCTCTCTGGAGCACGCGAGGTTCCCCACTGCGTCCTGAACGACCTCATGCATAATACCATGCACAATCCTATTAACGCCGCCCCGCCACGCGCTCCCTGCTTAGCGCCGCCACTCGCCAATGCAATTTCCCCATGATATATGGGAAAAATAATTGAACTATATTTGAAAATATATTGAGAATTACGGCTTGCACCCGGCGGGATTTATAGGGGCCATATTTCACAAAACCACAGCCCCGCACACCAAGGTGCCCAGTGCTCCCGGAGAGCCAGAGGAAAGACCCGTGGTCACAGCGGGTGTGTGCCCAGTGGGGAAACGGGTGCCACCACCCACGTGGGGCTCAACACGTGCCCACGGGAGATGGCGCAGGGCACAGGAGGGTCTGGCACAGCCCTGTGCCCTGGGAGCAGGGCGGAGGGGGACACACGGGAGCGGGCGGTGGGGTGCAGCAGGCAGGGAGCACCCAGCTGCGCCGGGAGCCGAGGCGGCAGCTGCAGCCGCCGGCACAGCCATGTGGGCATAGCCGCTGCCAGCCGCAGCCGGGCTGAGCTTAATCCCCTCCCGGCGGGAGGGAGGGAGGGAACGCGCCTGCCATCACGCTGCCTGCTCAGCTGCACGCCTCTGCTCGCCGTGCCAGGCGGCCAGTTAGCCAGGCGCTGGCGTCCCCTGGCCTGGCGCGGGGTGTCCCCTCCAGGGACTGGTGGCTCCCCAACCATGCCGGCCCCCGTGCTGAAGGCGGCAGGGAAGGGGCTGAGGGCTCCATGTAGAGCTTCGAGACCCGCTCCCCACCGCAGCCACCTCTCTAGCCCCTCCAGCCCCGGTGCTGCCATGCCTGTGGGGTGGCATTTCCCTGCCTGGCTCTGGATGCCCGATGCAGTGACGGTGGCTCGGTGCCCAGGGCACATGTCCCTTCCCTCCTCATCCCCACCCCTACCTCCCAAGCAGCCCCCCCCCTGCTCCCTGCCCACATGCCCCTGGAACCCCTGCCCCAGCCCCCCCCAGCCCAGGTTGCCATGCTGGGCACGTCCTCGGCACCATGGGCGCCGCCGGCGCAGGTGCCGCGGGGAACATTAATCTTTAATTTCCTGTCAAAGCCTCTCGCTGGAGAGAGCAGCGCCTGGCACGGGGGCACAGCGGATGCCCGCTGCCATCGGGGGGCCAGCAGGCAGGTAGCCCCGGGGCGCAGGGGGCTGGGCTGGGGCACCCAGCCCTCCGCTGCATCCCGCAGCTGAGCAGCCCTGTGACCGAGGAGGTCAGGGGAGCGGCGGTGGCAGATGTGTGCCCGCCTGCAGGGAGGAAGAGGAGAGAGGCAGCGATGCTGCCCAGATGGAGACGCTCCCCCAGGGCTGCCGGCTGCCTGGGTTGGGTAAGGAGATGACCCCGGGGGGAGCCCACCCTCTCCCTGGCCCTGGCTGACCCGGCTGCCCCCGTAGCTGCCCCTGCAAGGGGAGCACGCAGGGATGGGACATCTTTGCGAGCAGCTCCCAAGGTGGCGGGGCCGGAGACCTTTTATCCCTGCATCCCATTGAAGGGATCCCAGGGCATCGCCGTCTGGAGGAAACTCCCAGCGTGCCCTGGGGAAGGCGGGAGCTATAAATAGCCGCCCTGCGCAGGGTGGAGGGGGACTGTTTGGGAAACCGCTTTGTGATCAGGACAAAGAAGAGGCGTCTTTGCACTTGCTCTTCATTAGCTGCCTTCCTCTGGCTGGCCGGGCCAGGATGCGCTCGCATCGAACGACAGCAGGATGTAGCTGCCGGTGTCAAGGACGCGAACAATAAGGGCTTTAAATAGCAGCGCTGCCTTTGAAACCCACTCGCCTGCGCCGCAGACGGAGCCCGGGAAAATTGTGTGGCGCGAGAAGCTGGGGGACACGGGAGCCGGGTTGCCTTTGCCCCCGGGACACACAGACCCCTCTGCCCAGGAGTGGTCCAGGATGCTTAGGCACATCCATCCTGGCAGCTCTTGGAGTGGTAGAATTCAAAGCTCCCCCTGCACCGTCCCCTGCAGCCCTGGGCACACGGCTAATTAGCAGCATCTCTCCGCGCTGCCAGAAAGGTGCCCCTTGGTTGCCGTCTGCTTTCCTGTCCCGCTGCCTCCAGGGTTGTCATCTCCTCCTGCCTTCCTCCAGAAGATGAAAGAGCCCCGCAGGGGGTTGCCAGTGGTCCCCCTGCCCCGTGCCAGGCACGGAGGCACCTCTTCACCTCCTCCAGGATGAGCCAAACAGCCGAGACGTGTCCAGTGGTGCCAGCGGGGATTCGGTGGCATGCGAGATGGAGAAAGAAGGTGCTCTGCTGTCTCAGGCAGCGCAGCTCCATGCCGTGCCGGTGCAGGATGGCCACATCCCTGGGTCGGACAAGGGGTTGGGCACCCGGGAGCGGCACGCCTGGCTGACGGAGAGAGATCGGAGGCGGTGAGCCACGTGTGGGCACGTGCGTGTGCACGAGGGGGGGGTGAGGAGGGGGGCCTGGCTGCGCGTATTAGCAGGCCCTTAAATCAACACAGCACTTCAGACAGGAAGGAAATAGGCTTTGCCGACGGCAGGAGCGGCACTTGCTTTGTGCACATTACAGAACATCAGGAAAATGTCAAATTTACATAAAAATGATACAAACTCATTGGAAGAAACATGCATCCAATTATCGGCCCCAGCGCTGGCACGGCTCCGCAGCCAGAGGCTGGCCGGCCGGCTGGCTGCGAGGGACCCAGCCCCGGGGCACGCATTTCATCTCTGGGTGTTTAACATCAAAGCAACAAACAGTCTCGGCTCTGCTGGCCGCCCTGCTCGTCCCGCTCCCTCCCGCCGGCTGCCTGCCGCGACGATGCCGCACAGCCCGGGCACGGCGGCCGCGGGACTGGGGGTGGCAGTGCCTGACCGCAGCAGGGATGGAGAGCTTGCTTGTGCAAAACCCCTCGGAGATTTTGCCAGCACCGGGTTGGGACCCTGATCCAGGCTCTGTGCCAGTCTGTCCCGGTGACCCCTTCCCTCCTTCCTGCTCCTGCCTTTCCCAGAGAATGACCACTGGCATCCCCGGGGTTGGGAGAAGCATCACCTGACACGTCCCTCCTGCTGTGGCCCCACAGCCGGGCAGCGTGGTCTAGGCATGACAGCCTGCACTCACCCTGGGGCTGGGGGCACCCAGGGGGACTGGGGCTGGACATGGGGACACGGGCAGAGGTGTCCCCTGCGGGTGCCTTCCATCCATGCCCGCACCCTACCTGTGCCGGCATCCCACCCCGCTGCTCAGGATTGATGGCCCGTCCTGCGGCCCCTTCCCGGCACGCTGAACGCTACGTTTCTATCCCGGCTGCCCACTGGGATTGATGTCTCACTGAGCGCAGGCAGCGGCTGTAACTCACGCCTGGGAGCTGGGCTGCCGGCTCGTTACTCACCGGGCACCGTCACCCCGTGAGTTACGGCTCTGCCTCGTGCCGGGACACCTCAGCAGTGAGGGGGGGACACGGCTGAGGTGGTGCTGGGACAGGGGACAAACCTCTCTCTCCCCAAGCATCCCGTGGGCTGGTAACCCCAGCGCGCCCGCCTGCGACCCGCCGGCTGCCTCCATCCCTGGCAGCGGGGTGGGAGGTGGGCACACGCGGCCCCCCTGGCAGGGATGATGCCGGGGTCCCGGCTGGGGGCGGAGGGTGGCACTGCAGCTGGGATTCCCCGCGCCGCACCCGCCGGCTGGTGCCCAGGCTGCTGTGCGTGGGGGAGGCTGACGAGCTGTTAATTACAGGTGCTGCTTGGCTGGTGCAGCGCGTCTCTGCTGCTCGGCTGGCAGAGCCGTGCGGCGGGTGACACACTCCATGATAAATTGATATCCCGTTTAGCATCAATTTTCCCTTCTCTGGTGGCAGACAGCTGTGCTAATGGGATGGGACAAGTGAAAATGAAATAACAGGCCCTGAGCACACCGGCACGCGTCGCACCACCAGCCCTCCTGCACGGCTGTCGCTCCCCGAGAGACAGGCGGGACCCCACGCACCCTGGGGTGGGGGAGCCCTGGAGCCGGCAGCCTGCAGGCAGGGCTGCCTTCATCCCCCCGGCAGCGTGCTCAGCGTGGTTTGGCGTTCAGCGTCTATGCTGTATTGGTTATTTGCAATACACACAATGCCCAAGCCGATGTATGCAGCATCCCCAGTGCCCATGCCGGGTTTGGTGTACACAGTAGCCAGCGGCAGTCTGTACCCACACTCGCACAGCTCTTTTCGGCGCGCTCAGCACCAGCCACGCGCTTGTCATCAGGAGTGTATTTGTCAAATTGGTGCCTGCAGTGTGTTTGCGGTCGTGGTGCGCGCAGCTCTTGATGCCCACGGTTTGCTTGATAATTGCAGAGTGCTCAGCACTTAATACCTGTGGCATCGTTGTTATTTGCACAGCGCTCGCCATCAGTGTCGGCAGTGCTCGGCACACGCGGTGCGCGTGGGGTGTGGGACCCGCCGCCGCTGGTGTTTGCACCGCCTTCAGCATTTGGTGTCCGCTGTGGTTTCGTGTTTGCCTAGTGCTCGGCGATCTCCGCAGGCAACCTTTCATAGTCAAGGTGTGCCCGGTGCCTGTCAGATTTGGCATTTGCGGCGTAGTCAGTGCTGGCGCCGGCCTCCTCGCTGCGGCGTGCTCAGTGTTTCGGTCCCCGTGGTGTGATCAGTGTTCGCAGCAGACTTCTGGCACTGCGGCCGCTGCTCGGTGCCAGCGCCGTGTGCGGTGCTCGCCGTGGGCTCAGCGGCGTGCGTGCCTGCTGCTTGCCCTGCATCCAGCCCCCGGTGCCGGACGCGCTGCTCGCTTGCTGCGTGCGTTGCACTCGCAGCCCACGGTGCGGTCGGTACAGGCTTCCTGACGCTTTTGCTATTTACAGAGCTTGTGGCACAGCGTTAGTGGTGCTTCTGCTGTTTAGCCTGTGCTCGGTGCCAGGTGCCGGCTCGCTTCAGAGTTGCAGCGTGCTCGGTGCACACTGCTAGTGCCGACTCTCACATTAGCAGTGCCATCAGCCTGTGGTTTCCCTGCCGAGGCTCGCTCTGCAGCGCGCTCAGCGCTCACAGCCTGACGTGCGTCCCGTGTTCACGGCGCAGTTTTCGACGCCCATGGCACCGTCGCTGCCCTCAGTGCTCGGCGTCAGCCACCTGTTTGCCAGGAGCTGGCGCTCGGTGCCTGCACGCGTTGTGTTTGGGGTCAACGCTTCCAGGATGCTCGGCGGTCGGATGCTTTCCCTATTCGCAGCACGCTCAGGGATGAAGCCCGGTGAGGTGTTTGGCGTTTGCAGCGTGCTCCGCACTTGGTGCCAGCAGCGCGCCCGGGGTTTGCAGCACACGGGGCGAGGAGGGCACCCGGCTCTGCAGCGCCTGGCACAGCGCACGCGGCGTGTTTGCTGTTAGCCACGTGCTCCGCAGCAGGCGGTACCTGCCGTGCCGTCAGCGCTCGCGGCCCGTGGTGGGGCTGATGGATGCGGTGTGCTCAGCAGCCAGCTGTGCACCGTGCCCACGGCGTGCTTTGACTCCAGGAGCCAACATGGGGCTGGATCCCAGCCCCGGGAGCTGGGATGTGGAGCTGGCATCGGCACTTCCCAGTGGCCTCCTCTCAATTCTCACTCCCTCCCTGCAGACCCGGTCGAGACGTGGCATCTCCACCAGCCACCGAGGGGCAGGGACAGCCCAGGTCTTGGCTCTCAGCCCCTTTGCCCGGCAGCCTGGGGGGGGGGGCAGGCAGGGTGCCCCTGCCACACAGGCGGTTGTTGGGGCCGTGGCATTAAGGTCGAGGTTTTAATCACACAGATGTCAGGAAAAGGGGAGCGATGGTTCCCATGGTAACGGTAACTCTGCCCCTTGCCCGCGGCGCGGAGGCTGTGCACGCACTGGGCCATCATGGGCACCATGCGGCTGAGCTACGGCTGCTCAGGGACCCATAACTTCCAATCTCCTGACTTGGGTGCATTTAAAACCTCAGCCCTATTGCTGCGCTGAGGCAGCTCTGCTGGCGGTTTATGGCTCTGTTGTTTTTAGGAAAGACAAGCGGGAGGCAGGAGCTGCCTGGGCCAAGCGCTGCAGATGGGGCAGGAGGAGCGGTCCAGGGCCAGGAAGAGCCGCAGGGCACTGCCCGGGCACCGGGTGCCGGTGGCCGCAGAGGACGGGACAGGACAGGGCTTGCAGGCACAGCCGAGTGTGAGGAAGCAGCTGAACCACGTCTCTCAGAGCATGGAGAGCGGATCCGCACGCTGCGCTGGCTGGGCACGCTCCCTCCGGCTCCTTGTATCCATCAGGGCCAGGGCTGGGATGGAGGAGCTGTGGTGGGTGGGTACCAGCCCCACTGCCCCGTGCGGGTTTTGCTGGGTTGCCGGCATTACCCGTGCCCTGCACTGGGGCTATTTGCGGGCTGCATCTATTCAGAGGTGCCTAGAGAGCCTGGTGAGGGGCTCCCTGCCTCTTTGAGAGAGTGGCAGCCCTGTGGCATCCTTCATCACCCTTCTGCTCCCATGCCAGCACAGGAGACACCTGCTCCCTGGTGTGGGATCAGGGCTGTTTGGGGTGGGATGAGGCTCTCATCCTCCCTGTGTGTCACAGCAAGGCTACACCCTGCCTCTCCGGTGTGACACAGCTCTGGGCATGTCCCCTTGGCTATGAGATGCCCTCCCAGCTGTGCCCGTACAGCTGTGTTCAGCAGCACCCCTACCCACACGTGCAGCTGTGCACACCGGCACGCCAGCCCTGACGGGTGTGCGCCGGGGCTGGCACTGTCGAGGCAGGACAGGGACACTGGGCTGGTGCTCGGTGGCCAGAGCTCACCCCAGCAAGGAGCCCAGTGCCGTGGGGGCCTCCCACTGCTGGAAGCAGGGTGGTCCCCCAGGCTCAGCCCAGTTCATCCATCCGAGCATCCCCATGAGTCAGAAATTACTGGTAGGCTGCCTTAGGGACCCATGCTTCCCCCAACTCCTTTTCCCCTGGAGGTCTCCTGGCCTGGCTTACAACCAGGGAGAACAGTGGCCAAGGTGGGCTGCCCACCCTCCAGTAGCCTTTGCTCGGTTGTCACTGGGGAGGGAGGGAAGCAGGGGGGTGCCCTGCTCACAGCAGGGCCCAGGAGCATGTCCCAGCCCCGACGCTGCCCTCCCTGCCAAACTGCTGCAGCTCCTGTAATGTATTCATCCCAGGGTGCCCCGGTGCAGCTGCAATATCATTATTGGAGTTTATTACACCATTAGCTTTAAAGTTTTATAAACCACCAGGCAGGTGACAAGTGGTGGAGGGGGGCGGGGGGGGGCTCACACTGCGGGCTGTGTGGGGATAGAGCAGGGGACCGTCCCAGCAGGGTGCTGAGCCCAGTTTCCCCGCCGTGCTGGTGCTTTCGCTAGTGGTGCGAGCCCAGTGGCACCCCAAGGCACGTGCCCTGCCGCTGCGCTGCCCGGCACGGCGCGGCCACGTGCCAGCCTGCCCGGCTGCCCTCCTCAAGATGGCAGAGACCAGGAAGGATCAACCAGATGCAGCAATAAAAGGCCATAAAACCAAATGATTGTCTCTGCACACCACAGCAATGGCTCCCAGGATGCCTTCCCCTTCCTAAAAGCGACGAGGGCAGGAGGGACCGTGCTCATCCCCAGTGCCCCGTGCTCAGAGCTGGAGCTCCCGCTGCCACGCAGCCGCTCTCCGGTCACGTCTGCAACGGCCTTTCCAGCTGTGGGGGATGCACTGAGGGCGGTGAGGCCATTTCCTCCGCTCCTCCCGCTCAGGACTGGAGAGCAGCATTAGCAGAGCCTGACCTCCTGCAGGTCACGGGCCAGCGAGCACTGCTGGACCTGGAGCCCTGGAGAAGGGTGCTGGGCTGAGCAACCTCCTGGGGATGCTGAACATCCTCTCTGCCGAAACGTGCCTCCATCCTGCCGGGAAGGGGGCTTGGCTTTGCTCTTCTGCGTGGGTTTGGGAGGCTTTTAGATGTGTTTTCTTTCAGTGGGGATGTTTGTGTGGAGCGACCAAGTGGCTGGCTCAGTTTGGGGGTGGTTTGTATTGATGGGGTCAGAGCAGAACACGGATAGGGAAAGCCGGTCGCTGTTGCTTCTCTTGCCTTCAGCCTGGCAGAGCCGGGGTGGTGCAGGTCTGTGGCACATGGGGTGTCTCAGATGTAGCAGGACCAGGAGCAGGGACTGCTGTGCACGAGTGGGCGGCCCAGAGCAGCTGCCTCTCCCCGGGCACAGGGGCAGGGGCTGGCTAGGATGGGGGCACGGCTGACCATCTCTGGGTGGAGGAAATAAGGAGGACAACCAGCAAGGTCTCAGCGACATCCCGGGATTATATTCCATGGAATCAACCTGGACCCAGCACAGAACCCTTTTCTCCTGTGAACCTGGCTGGGATTTGACCCGTTATCCCATTGAGAGTCCATGGGATCCAATCTGGCACTGACACAGGACGACATCTCAGCCGTAGTAGATACTCCTACACCCAGATCCTACTGAAACCCACCCCTTAAATTCCTGGAGGCAGGACCCCAAAAGCCGTATAAACCCAGCGATGTTTTTCTGGCAACAGCAAAAGGTGTCCAGGGCACCTTGTGCGAGCTCGTGCGCACAGCTTACAAAAGAGACTTTCTAATTGAGGTTTTGCGCTTAATGAAGGAATAAATTGAATGGGAGTGTTGTCCTTAATTGGGGTGTTGCGTTAATTAAGGTATTGCACTTAGTTGGGGTAAAGCATTTAATAAGGTATTGTGTTTAATGGGGGTAGTTTACGTAAATGGGGTCAGTGCGTTAATGGGGTGCTGCATCGTTGATGCATCTGCCGGCTCTGGCAGATGTGTCACCTGCCACCGTGGGCTAAACCGGGGAGCAGCTCCCTGCATGCAGGGGGAGCCCAGTCCAGCCCAGCCACCGCCTGCCCAGGGGTCCAGTGCCACCATCGAGGCTGGTCTGAGGCACCGGAGCTACCTTCTTCCCCATCCCAGTGCAGCTGGTAACAGTGTTCGTAGGAATGTCTCCGCTCCCTGCCCTGGTGCGTATGGCTCCCTCCCACCGTTCCCAGTGCCACTGCTCCCCACAGGCACAGGAGGACGGTGCGGAGGTTTCAGTGAGTGGGGTGCAAACAGCATTATCGCTCCCGTGGCCGCCCCATGGCTGGCTCCGCAGCGGGCGGTGATGCCCGACACGCTCATCACACCTTCCCCAGCCCTGCTCTCCCATAATTGGAGTGGACATCTTGTCATCCCACATCTCCCCACAGCCGAGGCGTTCACCGCCCTTGCCGTGGAGCCCGACATGCCGGCCGGGCGCCAGCAGCGCGCTGGGGAGGCCAGAAGAGGAGGCTGCACTTGTTTAAGCCGATGTGTTTGCAAAGGTCTCGGAGGATCCGACCCGAGCGAGGCAGAGCCGAGCGCTTCGGCCAGCTGGGCTCCACAGTCACGTTTCCTTCAATTAGATCAAAATTAATGATCGCCCCAGATCCACTTCCCTCTGGGCGCGGGGCTGCAGCCAGCGCCGGCTCCAGAGCACGTGGAGCTGGCGAGGAAGATGCTGCAGCCGGCTTGCGGGTTTGGGCTGGTGGCAGAAGCGCCCAGCAAAGCAGGATCCACATCCCGGCCAGCTCGGACCAGTGGGGGATCAGGTGGGGGCTGCCTGCTGGGGGTCTCCCCTCGGGCAGGTGCCAGCTGCCCATTCAGGGCTGTAAGCATCCCATCACCTGTGTCCCCCACCCACCTGGGCTGCCCCGGCCATAGCACCCTTCACTCCCTGGGGCTGATCCCCTGTGCCCGTGCTGAGGAGCTGCAGCCCCGCAGGATGGCCGGGAGGGTGGGATCACCGCAGTGGCACAGTGCCGGCGCATGGTGGGAGGTGGGGTGCTGGTACAGCAAAGAGGCAGTCCATCAGCTTGGTGGCAAGTTGGGGAAATCACAACCAAACCCTCATCCAGATCGGCCCAAGAATAGAAACGGACAGGGTCTGTGTCTTGGGGGGGGGGGGAGAGGGGGGGATGAATCGTCACGAGGGTGCTGGAGGGCACCATGGCATGATCAATCCCACTAAGCACCCCTCCAGACTGTGAGCCAGCTTCTCCCACGTGGAGACTCCACCGAACCTCTGCTGCCTTCTACAGTGTGTCAGGGCCCCGATGCTCTGGAATGCCCCCTCCTTCTGTGCTCACAGCGGTTATTTTGTCTACGGATGCAGCCTTGTAGCCTCCTCTGCTCTCACCCAAACCCCCAGTGCCTCCAGCCAGTCTGCTCTCTCTTATTGCCATCCTCTCTACTCTTTCCAATTAGTTTGGATTTTTCTTGACATGTGGTCCCGGACCAGGCACAGGGCTCCCACTGCGGCCTCGCCGCCAGCAAGTGCTTCACAAGCCTTGCGAATGATGCTCCTTCTCACGCAGCCCTGAGCAACGTCCTCCTTTCCACTGAGCTCCGTGCAGTTGCAGGGCAGCCAGACATCCCGTATTAAACCGGCAGATCCCATATCCCAAATGAATGAGGCTCCTCCTGTTTTTTTCCTAGCTCCCGGATGCTTTTCCAAGCAGCTGCCTGGCTGCCGGGCATCTGGAGATGCAGCTTCTGCACGCACAGATAACCGCACCTGCACGGTGCGTCCTGCCTGGGGGTGTCCTACCCTCTGCACGCTTTTTTTATCCACCCGGGACTGTCCTGGGTGTTGGTGTTAAACTCAGACAAGCCGACCCTGCTGCCCGCTGCCGGGACGGGGCTCTGCTCTGCCCTCCGGCAGCTCATCCTCCGCTCGCTGGGGCAGATTTGCTTCCCGCCCCGGCCCAGCTCTTGGCGCTTGTCCTTTTGAATTGTATCTGATTGTTTTCAGGCCATTTCTCCAATTTGTCAACATCATTTCGAATTCCAGTCCTGTCTTCCCCGGCGCCCGCAGCAGCCTCCCCCGTCCCCGTCCCCCCCCCCGCTCGTCCCCCCCTCCATCATCTGAGCGTAGCGCGTGGGCCCTGTGCCAAGCCCCCGCTGCTCAGCATCCCCCCCCGGGCTGGGGGCTGCAGGGGCGAGCAGGGGGGACCCCCAATTCCCAATCTTCCGGGTCTCCCATCCTGTTGGCTTGCTTGCACGGTGGCTAGTGAATTTGGCACTCTGGAGTCCCGGGGCAACAGGCTTCTCCCGGCTGTTAGCATCAAACCCAAGGGCTGGATGTGGGACCGCCAGCGGGCGGACAGTGCAGCTGCCCGTGGCCAGGCAGAGGGATGGACGAGCCCCTCTGCATGCCATGGAGTCACTCATCGTGGCCTCGTGCCCCCCATGAGCGTGCGGTGCTCAGCCGCAGTTGGGAGGCTCCAGTACAGAACCGTGGGCTTCAGACACGCTGCCGAGTGGCCATTCCCAACTGGTGCCATGTACGCTGCCTTGTCTGGTCCCAGGAGAAAGCAGTCCCTCTGCCCTGCTGCCTCCCCTCCAGCCGTGCTGCTTCCCCACTCCCTGCCCCTCCAGCCCAGTGTGTCTCCCGGAGTGCCCTCTCCCTGGGTACTGGTGGCCATGAAGCCACAGCTCTCCCCACTCCGTGGCTTGCAGGGGACCTGCAGCCCCAGCTGGGGATGGGGCTTGTGGCTTGGCTGCCACTCATTTGGGTACAGCTTGATCCCAACCTGGCCTGGCTGCACTTCAGCCCTGTTCCTTGGGGTCACCCTGCAAGGGGATGAGCCCCCAGCACCCACCCGCCCTCGCTGGGTGGCCACGCAGGACCAGGGCACAGCAGGGGAGGAGAGGCAGGAGAGGAGGGAGGAGAGGACACATGTTTCCGGCCACACAGGAGAGTGCCACACAGTGGGGAGGGTGATGAGAGGTGTCCCCAGCCCAGGTGGCAGCTGCTAATGGAGCAGAAGATGCCCAGAGAGAGCAGGGGTCTGTGGTCCCCACAGTGTGGGCACCAGGGCCGTTGCAAGGAGCTGAGAGACAGTCCTGCTCCTGTGCCACGACTGTCCAGCACACAGAGGTCACTGGGCTCCTGCTGGTTTCACACTCACATGGCTTGGTTTGCCCTGTACCTCAGGATCTGCGCTTACGGGGTGGACCTGCTTGGCAGGTGTCCTCATGACCCTCTCCACTGTCGCCCTGAAAGACGCAGGCAGGGACTCTGCACCGGGCACTGCAGACCAAAGACCCAGTGCCAGCCATTGCCTTGCACCGCAGAACCTCCTGGCCACAGGATCAGGCCCTTGCTGGCCACAGTCTTTGCAGGGCCGAGCATCCCCTGCAGGGCCAAGCAGCCCTGCGGAAGCAGCTTGGGGATTGTGGCTGTGTGGCTGGGGCCACCCGTGGTGGCAGCAGTGTTCGGGCCACCTGTCCAGCCCGCTCCTCGCCGTGCCGCTCGGAGCTGGGGATGCGGGACAGGCACGTGTGCAGCGCATCCCCCGGGCAGGGTGAAGCGGGCGGCGGGGGCTGTGCGTGCTCCCTGCCGGAGGCAGCCCATCATGCTGTATTGACCCGCACAGAGGCAGGAACATGTGTGCCATGCACAGATCGATGGGAAGATTGAAGATGTGTGTGCGCGCTTGCCGGACGACTGGGGAAAGCTTTGCCGTTGGCATCGGCAGCACAGTGAAGGTCACGCTGACCTGCGGTGCAGTCCCCGGGGGGGAGGCGAGGCCGCTTGTCGAGCTCATGGGCGGCTGTCTCATCACTTGTCCTCCGGGGACCCCGGCTTCCCAGCCAGGCACGCACCTCCCCAGCAGAGCCACGTCTCTTGCAGGAGGGGGTGGGGGGTGTACCAGGTGCTGGGCTTGTTCTGGAGGCGGGGAGCTGATATTTCCCCCACCGCTGTGCCGCTAGGCAGGGTCACAGAAGGCTGCTTGGCTTGTGGGTGAGGGGTCCAGCTCAGCCCTTCCAGCAGAGCTAACCCTCCATCACCAGCTGGGGAAACTGAGGCAGGAGGCTGGGAGAGACCATGGCTTGCTGGCAGAAGGAGCGGGCAGATGCAGGCGCCGTGTGGCTCTGTGGTTGGTGCCACGGGGTGAACCCATAACCGCAATACAGCTCTGACCCCGTTGAGCGATGAGCAGGACCCTGCTGCTGTGGGTGGGATGGGGCGGGAGGGCACCCTGCTTCCCCCGCTGCATGTGGGGCAGCGGCTGCCACGGGAGCTGGGTCCTGCGTGGGGCTGTACACGGGGGCGGACGCGAGCGTGCCGTGGAGGGAGCAGAGCCAGACCCGAGGAGGGGCAGGGGCTCAGCAGGGCGGGAGAGGGTGAGGGTCACCCCGGCTCAGCCTTTCCGACACAGCCCGCCGTGACCCCCACTTCTTGTGCACTGCCGTGGGGAAACGCCGAGCCTCGCCTGCAGCACAAAGTGGGGTGGGGGGCAGAAATGAAGATGGGGGAGCACCCCTCGGGTGCAGGGGAAGAGCGGGGAGGGGGAGACGGGGGGCGGGTGGCGGTGCTGCCGCCCTCCTGGCTCCGGTGCACCGAGGAGCACGGAGGGTGTGCGGGTGTGCGGGGGGACGCCCCCGGCGCCCCGTCTTCAGCACCACTCCGGCGGCAGTTTGCCGGTCGAGTCTCGGTGGGTCCGGGACCAGGACCGGGACCGACGGGTGTCGGGCGCGGCGGGCCGTGGCAGGGAGGCGGTTAACGGCCAGGGAGCCGGCGAGGCAGGAGGAGTCCGCAGGCGGGCGAGCAGGAGGGGGCCGCCGGGCGAGCTGCCCGCAGGCTGCCCGCCCCCGCCGAGCCAAGCCGAGCCGAGCCGCGCCGCTCCGCTCCGCTCCGAGCCGCGCTCTGCCCCGGGGCGTACGGGCCGGCGGGGCACGGCGGGGCGAGGCGGCGAGCGCGGCGGCGGCGGCGGCGGCGGCGGCGGTGGCGGTGGCGGTGGGGGGCAGGCTCCGTGCCCCGCCCGCCTCGGCACGGCACGGCTCGCCACGGCACGGCTCGGCATCGCCACGGCACGGCTCGGCATCGCCACGGCAGGGCGCGGAGCGGCGCGGCTGGGCATCGCACGGAACGGCGGGGCATCGCACGGAACGGCGCGGCATCGCACGGCGCGGCTCGGTTCCGTTCGGCACGGCACGGCACGGCACGGCTCCGGCAGCTCCCGAGCCATTCAAACAAGTGGCTCCGGCAGCACTTGGGAGCCGGGGCTGGGGAGAGAGGGCGCAGCGCGGCTCCCTGCCCCGGAGGCGCCCGGGCCCTTCACACTGCCTCTTTTCTCTGGAGCTCGCTCTTTATTTGACGATGAAATAATGTTGACATGTCTTGAATTATTAAGTATTCCCTGGATTTTATTAGCACATGATGCCTAAATGCTGCCTGTATCTGCTGGGGTCTTAACCAGAGAGGAGCGAAGGAGAGAGGCAGAGAGAGCGAGCGAGGGAGAGGAGAGAGAGGGGTTTTTGACAGCTGTATTTGTGCTGATAAGCGAAGGCACAAGGAGACGATCGACTAGTGAGACAAGAGGGAAGCGGCGGCTCGGAGCTGCTGAGAGGGGCTGCGCTTCCCTCCCGAGACGGCTCGGCCCTCCCGGCGCCGTGCTGGGGCTTGGGGGGGACCCGAGCCCCCTCCCAGCGCCTGGCCGGGCTCTCGGTCGGTGCCCGTGCCGGGGGGCAGCTCACTGGCTGGGCACGCCGGCCGTGCGGGGCAGATGCCGATTGAGATCGTGTGTAAAATCAAATTTGCCGAGGAGGATGAGAAGCAGAAGGAGAAAGAAGAAGGGGATAAGGAGAGCCTGATCGAGGAGCCCGCCCGGCCCCGCTCCCGGGACCTGGCCGCCTTTGCCAGCACCAGCACGCTGCACGGTCTGGGACACATCTGCCGGTCGGGGCGGCTGGGCGTGCGCCAGACCCTCTGGGCATTCGCCTTCCTGGCCTCGCTCGCCTTCTTCCTCTACCAGGCAGCCAAGTCGGCACTGCTCTACCTGGAGCACCCCCACGTCATGGCCTTGGACGAGGAGGCCATCCGCGAGATGGTCTTCCCCGCCATCACCATCTGCAACATCAACCGCTACCGCCACTCGGCGCTCACCGACGCCGACATCTTCCACTTGGCCAACATGACTGGGCTTCCCCCCAAGGACCGGGATGGCCACAAGGCCACGGACCTGCTCTACCCTGACCCCGACATGGCTGACATTGTCAACCGCACCGGCCACCAGCTTGACGACATGCTCAAGAGCTGCAACTTCAGCGGCGAGAACTGCTCCTCCCGTGATTTCACTGTGGTGAGTGCACTCCTGGCTCAGCTTCCCGGGGGACCCCAGCCGGCACAGGGGGCACCCACCCTGCTGCACCTCACCGGAGCAGGGCTCCCTGCCTCATTCCGGCTGCTGAAGTTTGCATCTCTCTCTGGTTTGAGTTTCCCTCCAAGTTTCACACGGAGAGAGAGAGAGAGAGGAATCCTCCGTGGGAGCTCTCGGTAGGGCTGTGTGCTGCAGGGCTGGGCTGCCAGCAGGTCTGTGCCGGAGGGGTTCGCAGGCAGGAACCGGGGCGGGGGGGGGGGGCTCAGCGGACCCCGGGGTGGGGGTGCAGCGCACAGGGGGAGAGCTGTGGTGTAGAGCCCCGCTCCAGCCTGCGCTTCCCCGTGGGTTGAAGCGCTCTGTCGCAGGGTGCTTTGCACAACGAGGGTGGCTGGGGGGGGGGGGCAGAGACCCCCTTTGCACATAGGGGAGCCCTCCTGCGTTTGGTGGTGGGGGGAGTAGCGCTGGGGTATGTGTGAATCTGGAGGCTGCCAGTATTGCACACCCATGTGTGAGCGCGCACACACACGTGCCGAGCAGCTCCGCTCCGGGGGCATGGCTATGGCCGGGCTGCCTGGGGTTGCCCGCTCGCTACCCGGGGTTTTCTAGCAGGGCCTCCTTGCCCGGGCAGTGAGCTCCCGGCCAGCCGCCGCCAGTGTGCGGCTCTCGCTAATATTGAGCCTGGAATCGCAAATCCCCACTGTGGTTTGGGAAAATAAATGTGCTGAACGGGCAGAATACCTGATGGGACCCTTTTCAGACCGTAATGACTCTGGAAATGAGCCGCCTCTCTCCTACGGCTGCCAGGGGCTACTGCTCGGCTGGCTCGCTGCGCTCCCAGGAGCAGTGCTGCCAGCCGGAGCCCGCTCCGCGCTGGGGAGGGGGATGCGATGCCACGGGCTGTGGCGGGATGCTGGGAGGGAAGCGGGGGGGAGAGGAGGCTCCGTGGGGCTGGAAATGGCTGATGCAGCATGTCCTGTTTCACTTCGTGCCCATCGGTACAACGCCTGCTCGCTGCGCAGGGTGATGCTGTCCCTGGGAAAGCGCCTGTTTCGGGGGGGGCTGCCCTGTGTGGGGGGGTGTGGGGGGTGGCATGGGGCACTGCGGTGGGGTGGGGAGGAGCAGGTGATAGCTGAGGGGGCAGCCCCACACATCCCGGGGTTTTGCTGGGCTCTGTGCCTGCTCTACACCCGCTGCTCGAGTTTTCCAGGGAGAAGTGCGGTTCAGCGGGGCTGGGAGCAGGGAGCTTTGGTGCTGGACGCTCCTGCACATGGCTCGGCCACGCTGGCTCCAGCCCTGGGGTCCTCCTGGGAGGGTCCTGCACAGCTTTGGCTTGCAGGGGAGGCAGCGAGCCCAGCCTTGTGCCGGGCAGCGGCACAGCATGGCAATGGGATTCGGCGTGTGCTGAGCCGTGCTGCGAGGCTGGCAGGGCAGAGCTCCGGCGGATGGGGCTGGGTACAAGCTTCCCGCAGCGTGGACACGGTGTGTGGCATGTGCTGTGCTGCGTGGCAGCGGAGGGTGACCACCAGGACAGTCACCGGGACCTGGTTTCTCAGCAGGTGGCCGTGCAGGACCAGCTGGCCTGCCTGCCTCAGCTGCTTACAGGTCTGCCCTGGGGATGCCCGGGCAGCCCGGCTCTGCTGTGCCACCACCATGCACTGGAGCAGACTTCAGGCATGAGGATGGTTAGTGCCTACCCACCCCCGTCCCACGGCCTAAAGAAGGGGAGCTCAGGGCTCCCCTTCTTCCACCCCCCTGTCCCCAGCTCAGCCTTCTAGCACAGCCTTTGAGGCATCGGTGGCTATCAGCAGCAACGGGTGACCCCGTCACCTCTTGCCTGCCTGGAGCAAAAGGGTGAACCTGGGACAGGAGAGGCTGCAGGCCATGGGCGTGCGGAGGGATGGGGGAAGATGTGACCTCTCTCTGCTACATACCATGTCCCAGGCAGCAGCGGGACCTGTCAAGGCATCACACTGTTTGCAGCTGGAGCCTCCTACTCCCGTTTCCTGAGCCAAATCGGTCCCTCATGCCTCCTGGGAATGACTGAAAAACAGCGCGAGCTGCTTGGCAGGCAGGGTGAGTCCCAGATGTGATGTGTGGGCTTGGGTGCTCCCGTGCCTCCCAGCTGTGGCCCCAACACAGGGGCATCCCGGCTGCCCTGCACCCAGCCGTCATGCGGCGGAGACCTCCAGGCTTCATCCGTCCCGGTCCTGGGTCCCCATGTGTGCTTTTAGGTTCAGAAAGCTCTTGTACCCCCACTGCAGTGGGCGGATACATGAGTCACAGTGTGTCCCAGCAGTGATGGAGGGCTCCCAGACTGCAGCACATCCCAGTAGGGCAAATGGCCCGAGGTCCCAGGGCGCCCAGCCCACCCTGGAGCAGGGGTCGCATCCCCAGGGATGCTGGATTAGGGAAGGAGCTTTTCCTGCAACCATTCTTGCAGGAGTGCTGGTGTCCTTGTTTCCCTCTGGGCACGAGGTGGACTTCACCCAGAGGCTGGAAGTTTTACAGCATGAGGATGACCAAGCCGTGGGGCTGCCGCCGTCCGGCTGCCTGCTCGGGAGCAGGAGCATCGCCGAGGCTGGGAACACATCCCCTCGCGCCGCCGCTTGCAGCCTGTGCTCACACGATAAATAACTCGTGCGGATCCTTTAAGTAAGAGCCGTGAGTGGTAAATGATCTTCCCCTATTTAACGTCACAAATCCACATTCTTTATGGGATAGCAAATTAAGAAACTATGGGGGGAGAAAAAAAAAAGAAAAATCCCCAGCGTAAGCATCTTCAGTGTAATAAAGCCCGGCTGGGCTGTAAATCTCCCCAGGCGGCAGGGACAGCCCTGAGCCGCAGCAAGGCTCCCCTGCAGCCCCGCTGACAAATATGCCCCCTGCATCGGCTCCGGGGGGCTCTGCCAGAGCCTTTTCCAACCTCCCCCCCAAGCCATGCCATGCTCCGCAACCCCCCCTCCCGATCCCTGTTCTGCCCGGGGACGTGGGGTCGGGCTGGCCCTGCTGCTGCTGGCCGGTGCCCGCCGCTGGCGCGCTGCCCGGTGCCTTGGGGAGGGCGGTGGGTGCGGAGCTGTGCCGGCTGGGCGAGCGCAGCTGCGGGTGCCGAGGGTGCGAAGCGTGCGGCGCCGGCGCGGGAAATCAATAGCGCTCTTTACGTGCCATTAAGCGGGAGGTTGGGAAGCGTCCCCACGGGGATGGGGCTCAGCTGCGGCAGGTGGCTTGTGCCCACCCTGGCCCACAGTGCCTGGCGCCCCAGTACGGCCACGGCCCCGAGGCCAGTGCTGGCCATGTCGGGGGCCACTGTAGGAAGGGGGGGGGCCCTCCCAGCGGTGCTTTGGGGACAGGGGGGGACAGGCAGCCAGGGTGGGCAGGGGTCTGAGGGCTGCAGGAGGAGGTGCATGGAGGTGGTACCCCCCAGCTGGCAGCAGCATCCCGCCTGCTCGCCGGCGGAGGCGGCTGCAGCACAGGCTCCGCTCGTGGCCGGGTGGGAGCTCGGTGCCTTTCTCAAAACTGCGTTGCCTGTCAAAAGCCTTTTGTTTCTGATCTGTGGCTGCCGAAGCCAGTCCTGCCAGGGCTGGAGGTGGGGGGGGAGCGGGGAGGTTGCCGAGAGCTGGCAGCACTTCTCGGAGCTGGCACCGGCCCCGGTTCTCCAAGCAGGGCCTCCCACCTGCCCAGGACGTGGGCGGTGTGTGTGGGGGGGTCTCCCCGGTACCCTGTGCAGACTCTGGGGGGGACAACCCCTGTGCCAAGACAGGGGGAGCATCCTCAGCTGCCCCCTACGTGCACCCCAAGAGATCCCAGCTGGGGCCGTGGGGCGGGCAGGGGACAGCACGCTGTTACCCCCTGCCTCCTCCCAGCGAGGCTCTGCCACCGTCCCCCCTGCAACCTGTGCTGCTTCCAACGTGGGGACCCTCTCTGACCTTTCCGCCATGAACCATACTTAATGTCACATTTTCAGCCTGTTTTTAGGCTGTGTAGAAGAGCTGGACTCCTTGCTCCTCACCTGCCCTGCCCCGCTTGGTGCCTGCTCAGCCCCCGGCGTTTGCCCACCCCATTTTCCCTCTCCCCCCCTGTAGGGCTGAGTGTACCCCAGGGTGTGGGGGGCTCACCGGGGACCCCTCAGCCGCTCACTGGGCTCCAGGCGCTGCAGGACCTAGCTTGGCCAGGGCACGGAGAGGCTCTGGGGCCAGGCAGTGCCCTACGGGTCCCAGCGAAGCGTCATCCCCACCGGAGGGTGGCATGGCTGCGGCTGTGGTGGGTGTCCTGCCGTGCCCAGGCTGGGATGGGACAGTTCATGTTGATGCCCAGGACAGCCTGGAACATCCCTCTCCGATCCCATGCCTGTGAGCTGCTCGGCCAAGCCCAGCCGTGCCCATCTGGGTCACCACGCTCCGCTCACCGGATCCACGTCCTGCAGCCCCAGCCCAGCACCTGAGCCACCCCTCCCGGGGGTCTCGCAGCCCATCCAAATCCCCCCCATCCTCACAGCCTGCCCACCGTGCTTGTGTGTCCCCAGGTCTGTGTCCCCAGTGGTGCAGTCACCCCACGGGCTGGTTGCACTCCTGTTTGGAGCAGCGGCGGTGGCAGCTCCGGCACCGTTACACATGAGCCACCCGGGCACGGCTTGAGGCGCTGCTTGTGCCAGAAAACGGGGGACTTTTAATGCAATTCGTTGCCATTTAATTTTACACAATTCCTGCTGCTTAATCCACTGAGAAATGCTAATTTATACAATTCACGTCTAAAAATAAATGTCAGTCCAGCGGCTCCCAGCAGCGGGTAGCTGCTCCCACCAGTCCCCACCGGAGACTTGTGTGGGGACCCCAACCCAGAGCCCACCCCACTCCCGGATGGCCGAGCTGCTGCTCCTCGCCCCGCGGCGCCCGGCTACGGCAGCACGTGGGCGGATATGGGGGTGATGAGGCTTTGGGGTACCCAGGTGGGACAGCGAGGGGCTGGCTGAGCCTGCTGGCTGGTTGGGGTGTCACTGCAAAACCCCTCAGCACGGTGGGTCTCGGAGCAGCACGGCAAGGGGACACCGGCTGTCCCGGAGATCCGGCTGTCTTTCGGGTGGCTGGGGAGGTGTGAGGGGCATGGGGCTCCAAGGTGTCTTTGGGACCCCTGCTCCCCCATGGTTTTCTCCAGGAAAGATGGGCTCAGCCCCACACGCGGCTGTACCCCGGGCTGCGGCTGGGGGTGCGCAGGGCGAGTAGGGGGGCCCCGGTGCAAAGGGCTGGCGTGGGGCCACCTGGGCTGCGCGTGAGGGGTCCGGCCGTGGGTCGGGGCAGCCTCTGCCTGGCTGACAGGTATTAATTGGTCACAAAGCACCATTAATGAATGCGGGAGGGAGCGGAGGGAAGCGCGCATCCCGCCTGCCTGGGGAGCGGGGATGCATCAGTAGGTCCCTAAGGAGGCTGCTCTGCAGGAGATGGAGGGGGGAGACACAGATCCTGCAGGGAAGCGGGCCCATGTCTGAGAAGAGCCCGTGCTCAGCTCCCCAGACCCCCTGGCTCATCTCCATACTCCATCCTGGCCCTACAACATCTCCATACCCCGCTGCCCTCCTCCTCAGCCCCACCAGACCTCACAGCTCACCCCCGTCACCTCCCTTCTCCCACCCCTTTGCTGGGCAGACCCCCATGCCACCCCCATTTGGCACCAGCAGCGACACTGGGGAGGGGGTGCTGGAGCAGCGGGGCGGGCAGTGATGGCCGTGGCCATGGGTGCCATCTCCCCACAGGTGGGGGCCGAGGTGGGGGAGCAGGGGGGTGCGGAGGCGACGCAGTGGGGGAGCGGAGATGCTGGAGGAGCCAGCGGCTTTCCCACCGTCTCCCTGATTGAGATCGGATCACTGCGAGCATAAAAAAGCTCTCTTCATAATTATATTTAATGAATTGACTTTAAAAGCTCTTACGCTGTTATCTGGGTAATTTAATATCACACACTTAATAAGCCTGTCTCCGATACAGGGGGGAGCCAGCGGCCAGGACGCCCGCGCCTGATGTGGCTCCCCGGGGACGCGGGACGTGCCATGAGGCTGGTCCCATGTGCCGAGCTGGGCGGATCAGGGGCACTGCCATCTCCCGGGGCCAGGGCACCCGTGGGGGTCCGTGGGGCAGTGTCCCGTCCTGTCCCCCCCCGCAGCAATGCTGGCTGCAGAGTGGGATGGGCACCTCGGGCAGCTGTGGGAGGGACGGGGACGGGGCACCCATGGGGGCTGGCGCCGGGAGATGGTGCTTGCTGGTGCATGGAGCCGCAGGGCTGTGGGGCCGTGGGGCGGTGGGGATGCAGAGCTGTGGGGCTGATGGGGTGCGGGGTGACCGGCTGGGGGGCAGGTGGGGCTCATGGGGTGCCATGAGGCTGGCTGGGCATGGGGCAGGGCTGGCTGGGGCACCTGTGCCGGTGGTGTGGTTGGATGCCATGTGGCACTGTAGCTGTCAGGGCATTGCTGTGACCCCAGTGTCACCTGTGGCAGGGGTCCCACAGCCAGGTGGCACTGGGGGCAGAGTGCACTATGGGTCCCAGTGCCATGATGCTGTTGGATCCCTGTGTCCCTCCGGCTCTGGCCATCTGCCCACCTGGGGTAGCCAGCTGGGGTGGCACAGGGGTAGACAAAAGCTTGTCACCACGGTCTCTGCAGGCTTGACCCCCAGCTCCTGTGCTGCCAGCCGGGGTGCTGGCTGCGTCCCTGAAGGCAGGCGTTGCTGCAACCCCCACAGGAGTCCCCAGCCCCCCTGCGACCCATCGGTGTGTGCATGCACATGGGTGCCTGCGGCGAGCCGCAGGGGCAGGCTCTGCCATATGGAGCCGGGGACCCCGGGGACCACGGGAGTCTGTGTGAAGGATGGGGCTGGGACCCGTGCCCCATGGCCGTGGGGGCGGCCCCCAGCATCTCTCGCACCAGGCACTTGCTGGGCAGCGGCGTGGAAAGCCACCGGCTGGGCTCGTGTTCCCTGCATGTCAGAGCCGGAGCTGCTGCGATGCGGCCAGTCCCCCCAGCCTGACACTGCGTCCCTTGTCACCCAGCACCCTCGGGTCCCTGATTCCCAAGTGATGGAGGATGGAGTGGCAACTCCCAGCATCCCTGCCTGTGCTGCCTCAGGACCCACGGCAGGGACAAGGGAGGGTGACAAGGGCAGGGTGCGTGGTGCTGGCCCATGGCCGGCCATCCCCAGGCGCCAGGGTGCCTGGCGGTGCCGGCATTCGGTGCCAAGGCTGGGCAGGCTGGAGGGAGGCGAGTGGCATGCCAAGGCGGTGGGGTGGGGGGACAAGGACACAGCTGCCACTTGGCCCTGCGGCAGGGGGGTGTTTGGGGGGGTAGCCCCAGGCAGAGCGGGGACCCCGGGCTCCCCACTGGCATCACGGGGTAGCCGTGCTGGGTCTCCCTCCGCGGGGGAGCGGCTGGAGCAGGAGGTTTACGGAGCTGCACTAAGTGACGCAAATGGTTTGAAGCCCATAAAGAGAGACGGTTTTATGTAAGACGACTATATAAAGCTCTGCTGTTCTGCCATTGATGAGATATAGGCCTTTATTTATAGAAGGCAATGTTTGCGGGTGAGCACTGAAAGCCAGCCAGGGACCCGCAGATAGGGCGTCGAGTCATTTCACATGCAGCTGCCGTCGACACTGTTCACACATTAAAGGAAAAAAAATTAACAAGTTTGCAGCCAGTCAGGTGGAAAAAACAATAATTGTTGAAAACCGTATTTCCCCCTTTTTCCGATAACAAATAGCTGGAACGCTGCTGGGGAGGCTCGGGCTTGCTCTGGGAAAGGATGGGCTGAGGCTCTGGCCGGGCTGGGGGATGGAGCGGGCTGGGGGAGGCAGCTGGGGGGGGGGAAGGAGAGCCCAGGCGGGGGATGCAGGGGCAGCCATCAGCACCCAGGCAGCTGGCAGGGGGATGGACAACCCTGCCTGCCATTTATATGTCCAGCACTAGAATAACAAGGCCTGCGGGCAGGGATGATGGCACTGGCAGAGCAGCATGGCCATGTGTGTGCTGGGGGATGGAGGGGGGGGGCAAACACCAGGAGCGTGTGGCCGAAGGTGCTCACTGCAGAGGGGGCTGAGGACCAAGTCCTGCTGGGGATTCCTGCCCAGCCTGGCGTTGCCTCTCTCCGCCTGCGCGCACAGGGATGCTCGGAGGTTATTTCTTTGCCAGATGTGGCTGTGTTTTTACCGGAGACCAAGCAGCAAGTCCCTGTGGTCAGAGCGCCCTGCCAAATTTTGTTTCATGCACGAAAGGAGGAAAAACTTCTCATGATTAATTGTGCAATAGGGGAGAACGTGCATCTCTCCAACCTGCTCCTTGCCGGTCGCTGGCCTTTTCTCCCAGGCGCTGCCCCGACTTGCAGCCGGGGAGGAGGCGGCGAGCTCGTCCCCAGGGCATGGCGAAGGTGCGAGGGCAAGGAGGGTGCCAACACCTCTGCCACATCCTAACTCTGCAAGGGACATGAAGGGGAGGAAAGCCAGCCAGGGCTTCGCAATGGGGGAGCAGAGTCAGGCTGGTGCTTGAGCCGCTTCGCTGCAGCTCCCTGCGCGCTTCTGCGGGTGGCCGTCCCCTGCTTACGCTGCAAAACCTTCCCGCTGTGCTCTGAGCCCTGCCCCGGCATGCTGCGCCAGCAGCGGCTACGAGGCAGGGTGCTGCTGGCCTCGTCCGCCCGCGGCTGCATCACCATGCCGGCGGCAAGCGGTGAGCCAGGGCACGTGGTGAACCGCTGCCCGTCTTGGCTGGGGGGGGAGGTACTGGACCTGCACCCTGACCCGCCGGGACTCGGAGCTCCCGCGTGTGCCTGCCCTGTCCCCAAAAGACATCGCTGCCTGCATCACTGGTCCTCCCCAGCCACCCTGGCACAGATAGGGAGGAACCCTCGGTGGAGGCACCCCCAGCTCGTCATGTCCCTCTCTGGGCGCAGACGCGAGCCAGAGCTTGGCTGGGCTCAACAGGTTCTCTTCCAGCAGAACAAAAGGTTCTCCCCTTGATTGCCGCGCCGGGAAGGCGAGCACAGGAGGAGGGGGGGATGCAGGAAAGCCAGAGGCTGAGAGGACCTGTGGGTGCTGCGACACAGTGGCACGGGTGTTGGGGACCCCTCTCAGTGTCGGGGAGCTCAGCTGGGCTAGCGAGCCGGGCTGGCCCCTGCCAATGGGAGCTGGGCAGGCAGGGAGCAGGGACTGGGGGCATCCACTGGCCCGCCGCTGGCCACCAGCCCCCGGGATTTGCAGGGCGGGAGGGGAGAGGAGGCACACGACTCGTCAGCACAGAGCCCCTGATTAATCACTAACTGCCGGCCCTCCAGCCAGCAGCTCATTAGCAGTTTAATTCCTGGTACTGGGCACACTTGGAGGGCCACGCAGCTCTGATTGAGCCAGCCGCGCTCATCTGGACAGCTGCAATCACGGTCCCCCACCCTCATCACAGGCACAATTAGTGGCTGTGGCCACTGTGCCCCCGGGGTGGGCTGGGCAGCGGGTGCTGCAGGTGCTGTGGGTGCTGCAAGCGCTGCAGATGTTGCAAGTGCTGCAGATGCTGCAGGTACTGCGGGTGATGCAGGCGCTGTGGGTGCTGCGGTCAGGCACGGGTGAGACACATGGGTGACAGTGGCTGCGGAGGGATTGTGGGCAGCCCCCGGGGGCAGGAGATGTGCCCATGTCTCCTCCTGTATCCGGCTGTACCTCAGCTGTACCCGGAGCGTCGCAGTCCCCGCGGTGTCACGGGGCCAGGAGCGGCTGTCAGCAGCTGTGGCGAGGCGCTGTGCTCGGCTGCACAAGGATATCTCATCAGTCTGTCATCCCCGGGGGGCAGTGGCCCTGGCACCCCACATGTCACCATGCTGTCCCATCCCTCCGCCACCTACCTGTACCTGCACCCACAGGGCGGCAAAACGAGGGCTGTAAGTGGCACCCATGTCCCTGCCTGCACCTTGGTGTCCCTGCCACCACCGCTTCTTTCTTCTCAGCCTGGGGGACCCCTCTGGGGATGGGGTGGGCTGGGGGTGCTCACCTGGACCAGGGGAGAGGGGGCAGGGGCAGGGGGGAGCTGGGGGCCCCAGGAGAGCAGGCACAGGCTGTGGATGTTGCGCATGGATCTTGTACCCCATCTGGGGCATGCAGTGGTGGGCACCGCCGTGCCTCCCAGCTGCAGGGGGGGTGCTTGCAGCCCGACTGCCCCCCTTTGCCCTCCAAACCCTGCCGTGCCCTTCACTCCTGAGCTGCCGTCCCCGCAATTTCTTCGCAGCCCGAGGAAGGAGGGAGGGACCGCGCGGCAGAGGGAAGCATCTCCATCTGTCTTCAACGCTCCGGCAGCTGGAGCGGGGCAGGGCAGGGGCCTGCGGGTGTCCCCGCTGCGGGGGGCAGTGGGGTGAGGAGGGGTGGGGTGCGCATGGGGGTAAGCTGCGGGCCACCCTGGGGCTATGACCCCCACGGAAGAGGCAGGGCTGGTATGGCATCTGCTGCTGCTGCCCCCGGCAAGGGCATGGAGCAGCCTGCCCTCACGGGCAGCACGGGACCCAAGGGCACTATGAAAATCCCACCGAGATTGATGCAAGTATTAATTATGTCCGCACAGCTCGGCTCCCGCCTGGCCAGGCAGGGCACCGGGTGCTGCCGCCGCCACCGCTCACGCAAGAGACATGGGTTTGCACTGGCGGTGTGTCCCCTATGCCTGTCCCCTCCATCCCCAGCCTGCTGCCACCACCCCGCTGCGCACCGCGCTGCACCGTGCCGGGCCAGCCCTGCTCGCCCAGCGCCGTGGCACTGCCCGGCACAGCGGGTGAAGCCGAAACCAAGCAGGGAGGTGAACGCTCTGAGGCAGGAGCAGTGTGAGCGCTGTCAAGCAGCCTGGCGTGCCCGGTTCTGAAGTTCTGCTAATCAGAGTGTGCCTGCAATTACATGTGCTAATTACGGGCAGAGGTTCACAGTGATTCCTGCCCTGCCGGCACAGCATTGGTTGCACTGAGGTGTGTTGCTCCTGCAAGAGGACAGGAGCTGCTCAGCTGGCTCTCCCTGCCCAAGCACAGCATGCCACAGCCTGGCCCCCATCCCATCCCATCCCATCCCATCCCATCCCATCCCATCCCATCCCATCCCATCCCATCCTGTGCTGGACATGGGTCCAGTGTGTGCGGTGCCATCCTTGGAGCCCTCACGCGTGCAGCTACGATGGCCGCTCTGTCCCCAAGCGCCTGGCTGATCACATCTTGGTGGAGTTGCTTTTCAGAGGGAGTTTTTCAGGCTCTGACCCCCCTGCGCTGCTGCCGCTCTGACATCCTGTTTCCTTATTGCCTGACATGACCTTAATTAACTCCCTGGGCTGATAACGCTCTGGGCTTCTCCTCCAGGAGCTGTATCTCAGCATCATGTCCTGCTTCACCCACTCAGGGACCGCTGCAGAGACTGCACAGGCAGCCTGGAGGGAGGAGAGAGGGGGCTGCGCGGTGCAGGCAGGGCAGGGCAGTGATAGCTGGGGACACTGGGGTGACATGGAGGGCACGGGGCAGTACTGGAGGGAGTGGATTGATGCTGCGTTGAGGGTTGCAGGGAACGTGTTTACCGGGTGGAGATGGCTGTCCTGGTGCAGAAGTGGGGGTGAGGGCAGGAGGGGAGGGACGGTCTGTGCTGTTGCCCAGGTAAGGGTGGCACAGGCTGCGGTGCCCATGGCGGCAGCATCCACGCCAGGCAGGCAGAGGTACTGCGCAGCAGCGGGGAGGGGTCCTTGGCTCTCCTCACGCTGCTGCAGGCAGGGCACAAGGGCTGCTCGGTCAGGAGCTGGGGCTTGGGTTTGTAGGGGCTGAGCTGTCAGGGCACCCCGCCACCCCGGGGGGACTTGCCAGCCTGCCCGGCCGCTGGCCGCAGTCAGCCCGGGCCGATTGAAATGCCGGCACCGGTGACTTTTGAAGCCACTTTTATCTCCCCGCAATTGGCAAATATTGGCGAAGGGGAGATGATTCAATAGCAAGGTTTGCAGATGGGAATCTCGGCGTGTGATCCCACCGGCTCCGTGCTGAGCGGCAGCCCGGCTGCCTCTGCAGCAGCCGCTGCTCACCGGGGTTGAGCCCGGCATGGGCACAGCCTGCGGCCAGTGGGGCTGCGCCCAGCACCTTCTCCCCATGGACTGGTTCCCAGCAAAGCACTGGCCTGAGCTTCACCATGTCGCAGCTCGCATCTCATCCTTTGGCTCAGGCAGCTTGGGCCCTGGAGCAGGGTCCCTGCTTGGGGGTCCTGTCACTCAAATGCCACCAGACCTGTAGGCAGCGCTGCCCTGGCAGCATCCGGGGTGATGCAGTGAGCCCTGCAAAAAGTAAAGGGTGCAAAATGCTCTCAGCCGGTCTCCTCCTGGCTTGCAGCCACACTACCCTCCCCCCCACAGCTCCTGGTCCCCAAAACCTTAGTCCTGCCCATTTCAGGTGCTCAGATCCCATCTCCAGGCCCCCAGCCAGGCAGCGGGTAGGATTGGAATCCAGTTGTTCCTGGGGGATCAGTGGGCAGGGTGCAGTTTGACCGCTCTTGCTAGTGCTGCCTGCAGAGGCAGTAGGAATTGCATTTTCCTGAAGCTGGGCATGCAGCGGAGACCACGGGCATTGTGGAAAGTGTGTATGGATATTGTTGCTCACAGCACGTGATGTATGGGCTGCTGCAGGCAGCACACAGTCCTGGGAACATGGCACTGGCTCTGAGCAAGGGGAAGGGGAGACAGTCTGAAGGACAGAGATGGGAGCTCCGGAGTGCTGCTCACCAGTATGTGGGAGGCAAGGGGGGCATGAGGAGGAAGGAGTCCCCCAGCTGCAGAGGCAGGTTGTCCCATCCCGTCCCATCCCATCCCATCCCATCCCATCCCATCCCATCCCATCCCATCCCATCCCATCCCATCCCATCCCATTCTTTCCAGGACGTGTCCCTGCTCACATAGCAAGCCCTGGGAGCTGGGAGGAGACAGAGGGGGAGGACTGGGGAGCTCCTGCAGACACCAAGGACCAGCACAAGGGCAATGTTGCCCAGGCACCCAGGAGGGGCAAACACCCTGGGAGTCCTGAGACCCCTCATCCCATTGCCACCTGCATGCTGAGCAGAGGATGGGGATGCAGGGATACCGGCTGCAGGTCTGTCCCTGCCCAGCGATGCCCGTGCCTCCTCCCCTGCCTGGCAGCCCCACAGAGGGAGCTCCTGCCAGCACTGGGGCACGGGGGCTCTGTCGATCAGCCCCTCCGTCTGGGAGCGCACGGGCTGGGGAAAGCCATCCCCTATCATGTTTGTTCCATTGATTTAGCGCCGCGGAGAGGGTTTAATCAGCCTTTAGCCTGCACGCTCCAGCATTAAGAACAAATCCATTAGCCACGAGATAACCACAAAGGGTTGCGCTCAGGCTGGATGAGGTCCCAGCGCCTTCAAGATGCAAATTGGCAATCAAAGATCAAAGCCGCGCAGCTCCCTAATCTCTACTAAAAGGGCTCAGCTATTAACGAGCCCTTTCCCGCTGGGCTGTGATCACCCCACTTCACTCGGGCTCCCGTTGTGCTGGCGGGTTACGCCATCACCCCGACCGGCCCACGGCCCCCGCGGCCCCCCGAGCTGGCCCTGGGGAGGAGAGTGCAGCCAGGGCTCCGGCTGTTTGTTTGCATGTTTTTTCCTTCGGTTCTGATATGCCGGGGTCAAATTCATGTTGGTGGAGAGAGCGGAGCCCCCAGCATCGTCGAGGGTCAGAGGCTGGAGGGGAGGAGAAGGGGACAAGGCGGGAGCCAGGATGGAGCAGGGTGGTGGAGGAGCTATGCAGGGCTTATACGGTGACTTTGGGGATGGGGGGGGATGCTGGCAGGTGGCTTCCCCTCCCGCTGCTCGGGGATTTAGCCTGGTTCAGCCCCTGCCTGGCTGCACCAGGTGGCTCAGGGCAATCCCTGTTGGCCCAAGGGAAATCAGTGCTGGGGAGCGTGGCTGGGGGCAAGCAGCTGGGTGTGGGTGAGGCATCAGGGCAGAGCAGGGTGCCTTGGAGCCAAATTCCCCTTTTTGGGGTATTCCTGCTCACCCCATGTCACTCTAGGTCAGGGGGTGCACAGGGCCCCGGCTCCCACAGCTGCCCTGCCGGCTCCTGTGGGGTGCTGGGGCTGCAGGTTGGGGGGCTTCTTCCTGTTCCCCGCCCAGGCCATCCTGCCTGAGGTTGCTCCACGCACGGCCACCCCGTCAGCCCGTTGAGTCCCGTCCTCCCTGCACCATGCAGGAGAGCCACGAAGCCGCAGAGCTGTGACAGGAGCCACGCTGCCAGCACTGTCAGCAAATCTCCGGCAGCACAGATGTGTGCTCTGCTCAGCCTGGTCCAGCTCAGTGACCAGCATCCCCCCCCATCCCGCTGCGATGGGGAGAGGCTGAGTGAGGCACTCCGGGATGGGCAGGCAAAGGACCCATCAGCCCTGTCAGCGGGGAGCAGAGGGTTGTACCCAGCTCTCCTCTACCTTGGGACCCACTCTGCCAGTAGCCACTCAGGGAGGTGCTGCTGGTGGTGGCTGTCATGACACCCCCAGGCAGGCGGCACAGCCTTGCAAGAGGAGCAGGCAGTGAGGTGCTGGCAGCACCTCAGCCAGGGTGACAATAAATCTTATCAGCACAAACCCATCCGTAGGCAGCAGGATAACCCCCATGACAACCCAGTGAGCGTGGAAGCTTCAGCTGCACCGTGTCAGTGCTGTGGATTTACAGATAAATGCCACGCTGGAGGGACCGTGTCTGTGCCGGCACCTGCTGGCTCCCGGGAGGTGGCCCCCCCTCCTGCCCACCCCTGCCCTGTGGCTGTGGGAGCTGTCAGGGCCAGGCTGAGGGTGACCCATCAAAGTCGACCATGGTGTGCTTGGTGGGATGAGCAGACAGAGTGGACCTGGTCTGTCAGGTGGCAGGGGAGTAGCTGGATAGGTGAGGATGGAGGGAGGGGGGCAGGCAGGACAAGGTGGCGTCACCCTGCCTGCTGTCCTGGCCCTGCTGTGTCCTACATGCACCGTCTCACAGAGCCCTGCCACCTCCATCCATCCACGGGAGAGTGGGCATCGCGCAGGCTGGACCACCAGAGCACGCGTGTGGGAGGCAAAGACCAAGAAATATGTGTGTGGAAATGTGTGTGTGTGTGCACGTGTGACACTAGCAGTGTGTCCCCGAGGCTGTGTGACAGCGCCAGGCGTGAGCCGCGCTATGTGTGAGACAGCACGCTCCGTCAGCGCGCTCTGTGCGCGCATCCCTCTGTGCGTGTGTGTGTGTGTGTGTACGTGTGTGTGTGTGTGTTGCCAGGCGTGGGGTGCCAGGCTCAGCGGGCCCGGCGGAGGCTGGCGAGCGAGGCGGGCTGGCAGCAGCCGCTGCCCCGGGCCAGCGCTCCCCGGCTCAGCTCTTACATCTCCCGGCAGCGCGGCCCGCGCAGCCGTGGGAGCGGTAATGAGATGGAGCAGCAGAAGGACGGCGAGATAAGGCTGCCTGCGCTGCCCCAGCAGATTAAACGCTGGGATTAA
This sequence comes from Vanellus vanellus, assembly GCF_965231255.1. Lineage (NCBI taxonomy): Eukaryota > Metazoa > Chordata > Aves > Charadriiformes > Charadriidae > Vanellus > Vanellus vanellus. The sequence continues at coordinate 18,834,524 of NC_138910.1, forward strand.
GCAGGCGGTGCCAGCTCTGCTGCCTTTTTATCTCGCTGCTTCTCCCCTCTTATTCTCCCGCAGTCGATAGCGAACGGTCTCCCGAGCTGTCAGCAAAGGAAATTGCTTGTTAACCCTTTGGGGAACGGGCGGCGCTGCGCGGCTGCTTCCAAAGAGAAGCGGTCCCCGGGGGACCTGGAGAGCTCTCCCCGACCCGGAGAGGAGAGCCAGCGGGGACGGCGGTGCTGTGCGCTGCCTCCCGGCAGTGCCCCGGCGTGCGATGGGGAGTGAGGCACGGCCGGTGGCACCCGCTGCCGCCTCTCCGCCAAAAGCCACCAGCAGCCACGCGGCACCGTGCAGAAGCAGGGGACGTACTGCAGCGTGTGCATCCCTGCGGGGTGACAGCAGACAGAGAGCAGAGGCTGCTCCACAAAGGAGCCCCGGGGACCCTGCGTACCCCACTTTCAGGTATACTTGGTGTTCCCCTCTTCCTCCAGCCTGCAGGATGGATGGGCTCAGCGCAACATCGCTGCGTGAAACCACAGGGCTGGGGATGCTTCCCTAGTCCTGGGGCCGAGTGGCACGGACCAGCTGTGCCTGCGCAGCGCTGTGCATGGCGCTGGGTCTCCTCTGGCTGCCAAGAGGAGCCCGCTACCCAAAACCATAATTACTACTCTCTGTATGTGCATGTTTTGTTGGGTTTGCAGCATTAGGCTGAGCTGCAGCCCATCCCAGCGCTTATCCGTAGCGTGCTGTGATGTGTGCCCGGAGGCAGTGTGCCCAGCGCGGGGGGTGTCTGAGGATGGGAAGCCGGCTGGAGAACGCCGGAGGATGCACAGAGTGATGGCAGGATTGTTGCTCAGCACAGTCCAAACCCAGGCCAGGGAGCATGTTAGCAGCTTGGCAAGCTCGCCCTGGCATGTTTGGGGCTACAGCTTTGGTGCACCTTTCCCATGGAGACCCTGAGCACCTCCTAGCTCTGCCCCACAGCTTTCCCCATCTCCGTCCCAGGGGAAACAGGAGGCAGGAACCTCCTGCAGCCCCAGCGCCCGATCCACGTGCTTAGGGAGAGATGAGGCAGCACGCTCAATATCTCAGAGACGTTCACTGGCTGCCAGCAGGCTGAGGTGGGCTTCCTCAGCTCCTGCCCCCCTGCCTCTCTCCAACCCTGCCCTGCACCACAGCACGCCTCCCCCCTCCACCAACAGCCCCAGCGCTTCATCTTCTGCAATGCCCTCGGTGTTGGCTCCTTCACCTGCCCAGGTGACCCTTTTGGTGGATGCTTTAAAATGCTCAGTGCAAGCAAAGCGTATGAAAGCACAAGCCGCCAGGAGAACAGGCTAGCCCCAGCTAGGGCAGTGGTCCCGACCTGGGTGGGATGCTGCCCCACGGTCGCTGTGGGATGGAGAGGGCAGAGTCACACATCTTGTGTCGGCTGGGGACCTCGCCGGAGCAGTGTGCGAGCCCTGGGCAGCCGGGGCTGAGGAAGCTGCTGGGGAGCTGGAGCAGATGCCGTGCCAGGCAGGCGGGCTGCCCAGGCGAGCTGAGCCTGAATCAGGAGAGGAAACCGGGAGCAATTGGCATGTGCGGGCTGGCAGGCTGGAGGCTGCGAGGGGATGGGATTGCTGTTTATAAATACATCAAGGGAGTAAACACAAGGGAGGGAAGAGAGCTATTTAAGCTAAGGGACAATGCTGGCACGAGAACAAATGGTACAAACTGGCCATGAATAAATTTATCTTGGAAATGAGAAGCTGAGTGAGATTCTGGGACAAATTCCCCCCAGGAGCAGTGGGAGGGGAAAGCACAACTTTGCACTTGCTCTGCTACCAGAGGCAGCTGTGTGCTGCTGTGCCTGTGCAGTGGGGCTGAAAGGTCCCCAGCCCCTCACGTCCATGTCACAGCCACCCTGGCTCCGTGTGGCACTGGTGGCATGGCCCTCTCCAGCTCCTGGCTTGGCCCGTGCAGGACTCCTGGGGTGATGGTTTGCAGGGAGAGCTCCTTTCCCAGCACACAAGTTTGGGTGTGCTGTCACACATGCTGCTCCTGAAAGCGGGGTGGTGCCAATGTCCCCCTGCTTTACTGATGTCACTGGCGGCACTGGGGCAGATGCTCTGGGAAGATGTCCTTGCCCATGCGTGTGGTGCATCCCTCTGCCATGCATTGCATCCCTGTGCTCCTGACCTGCTGGGAGCAGGGAGCCCTGGTCCGGATCCTGCCCACTCCTGGGTGGCACTGGGCTGCACGCTGGCCCTGATGCAGCAGCTTGGTGGTGACTCGCTCGCCGTGCCTGGTGCCGGGGCTTGGGTGCCTCCCACCGCTCTGCCCGGCTGTCGGCAGAGCCCGCGGCACAGCTGAGCACTTGGTATTCCGGCAGCGAGCCTGCTTGGCACGAGAGGGGCTCTTGCCAGCCCCACGCACCCACGTCTCTGCTGCCGGCTCAGGCCTGGCCAAGGGGACTCAGCTGGCACGGACTGGGCTGTGGCACAGAGAGAGGCACATCTGCGGTGGCAGGAGGGGTCCCGGCCCCTCCAGGATGTGCCTACAGCGTCCCCTGGTCCTGCTGCCTCCCCACTGCTTTCCCTCCGCCTGGGGAAGCTGGTTGGGGCACCGCAGAGGATGCTCCAGAGTTTGGCCCTTTGCAGGACAGGGGAAACAAGGAGCCCAGCCCAGCACTGGTGCCCTGCCAAAGGTGCCCTGATCTGCCGGGACTGAGGCTGCAGAGCCCGGTGCCCCACGGAGGTGGGAGCCGTGGCCCCCACAAGCAGGGCTGCATCCCGCAGGAGCCATCCCAGCAGCTCTGCGTGGGGCAAGGGGGCTGCACCGAGGGGCTGCTGGTGTGGGGGATGGTTGTGCCGCTGCCGGAGCTGGGGTCGAGCCAAACTGGCGCCGTTCCCCAACCCCTCCTGGGAGCGGGGAAGGGAAATGGTGCGACCGTGCATGAGAGGGGACGTTTGCAGAGGCGAAAACATCCCACTGGCTCAGAAAATTGCTGCAGAATCGGGCTTGAAATGAGTTGAAATTGCTGAATCCAAGCGGATCTCATATCCCGGGCAGTTGCAATGCTTGCGTCAGCGTTGCGGCTTCCCTCCCGGGGCACCCAGGCGGGGCCTGGCCGTGCTGTGCGGGGGGAGCAGGCTGCTGGGGACGTGGTGGGGGGCTGCCGTGGGGAGGCCCGGGGGCACGGTGAGGGGCTCCGGCAGAGTGGGGTTCCAGGGCTTGGATGGCCACAGTGGGGGGCAGGAGCAGAGCAGGGGACAGCATGCATGGGTGTGCTGTTGCCCCAGCTCTGCCGGCGGCGTCCCAGTTTGGCCCCAGTTCCTGTGCCGTGTCTTCTGGCCAGGGGCATCCCTGTGCCTCCAGCTGCCTTCGCTCACTCAGGAAGCGGCATTTCCAATTTTGGAGGCTGCTTTCCTTTATACCACAGCCCTGCCCACGCTAATTTGGTCTCTGGCCTGGGGTATCTGGAGATCTCCCTCAAAAGTAACCCTTGGACTGGCATCCCCACCAAGCCCAAGGTGGGCATCACTCCAGCGTCTTCCCATCCCTGTCCCCATCCCCATCATGCCCCAGTGATGACCATTCTCAGGGGTGTCTCTATGCTGGGGTGCTTGGTCCTGCATGGTGTGCCCATGCCCAGGGCCTGCCTGCCAGCTGCGTGTCCCAGTAGGAATGTTGGAGCAGGGCTGGGTGTCCCAGTGGGGATGGGGGAGCAGGGCTGGGTGCCCCGGGCGTGCAGGAGCAGGACCCGCCGGCGCCGTACATGCCGCAGCTCGTTTCCCTCGCATGAAAGCGTTTGGCTGGAAGCTTAGCGTGGCCTCTTGTCTCCTCGGAGCAATCAGGATTTGTCGCTGCTTGCAATGTTTAATGTCGTCTTCCAGAGGCTAAATACCGTGGGGAGCTGTGTAAGCTGCGGAAATACCTGCGTGAGCTGGGATCAGCCGGAGGCTGGCACAGTGGGCTGGCAGCGGCGGGGACGGGGGACTGGGAGTGTGTGGGGCTGGTCCTCGTGCCCCTGGTGCTCGTGGGTGGGCTGGTATGAGCTGAGGTGAGGATGCTGGGGGCCAGCACCAAGTTCTCATGGGGTGCCCCGCATCAGGAGGGCAGGATGGTAAGCTCTGGAGGGGGGAGGGGGGGGGGGATGACCTGAGGGGCCCCAGGGCTGTGTAGGGTGGGGAGGAGGATGCCAGGACCCTGTTGATCTCTGGCCGGGATCCTCCTGCCAAGGCACGAGCAGCTATTTCTGTCAAGGTCAGCGTGTCTCCACGGCAGAGAGCAGGGAAATGAGGAATCATGTCGAGAAATTACCTCCCTAATGGGGTCTCCCCTGCACGTGAGCGTGGCGCGGGGATGCCGGCATGTGATGGCTGAGCGAGAAGACTGGCATGCGGCACGGGAATCCTGCTGCCCCAGTCGTGAGGCTGCAGCACCCATGGGTGCCCAGTGAGCAGAGTGCCTGGGGGCCCATGCCCCAGGCACCATCCTCAGCTAGACACGTGTGCTCCAGCCCTGCAAGGCGCTTTTCTGGGTCAGCTGCGGGGAAGAAATCATGTTCCCAGTGTAGACAGGCTCTCCTCTGCCCTTCCTCCTCCTCCTCACGTACTCCCTGTTATCTAATTGGGTTTGTCATGCTGGAAAGGCAAAGCCCTTCAGGACTGTGCTGTGCTCTCGCCAGCGCGATTTCACAGCTGGCCTCAGCACCCCAGCAGCCGACAAGTGAGTAACTCAGCTGGGTGCCACGGGCACCCCTGCCCTCCCCACATGCCCCTGCAGCTATGCCCACCTGTCTGGGGCTGCAGGAGACAGAGGACAAGGCCACTGCCACCGCTGGACCTTCTCCTCCAGCCCAGCCCACCATTGGTCCCTGTCCCCAAGCTGTCTGTCCCCACCTGCCCCAGCCTCTGTATCCCGTCCCTATCCCTCACCCCGCTCCAGGGTGACTGCGATGCCGCCCGGAGATGTCTGAACCGACATGAGATGGAAGCGTTCAGAGAAATGACATTTCCTCCAGCCTGGGAAGCTCATCCTCCGTTTAAAGAAAACTAATATAAAAGCTGCTCTGGTGTGCAAGGGGCTGATGGTATCAGGCTGGCAGCCTCCGGCTCTTGGAGCCACAATAAATCTCAGCAAGGAACCGAGCCACCTTGAGCAGCCCCACGCAGACACGCTGGATTTTGGGGGGGGAGGCTGAGCCATGTCCCAGGGGTGGTGCAGGGACACGCAGGCTGGAGGGGACAGCTCAGTGTGGGATGGGGTGACCAACTGGGCTGGTCCTGAGGGTGCAGGGAGCAGAGACCCCACGCCATTGTGCTGTGGCGGGGATGGTGGCAGGACCGGTGACAGCTCCGGGGCGTGGGGGCATGGCTGGTGGCGAGGGCCTTGTGTCCCCAGGGAGGTGAGCTCTGCCCCGGGAAAGCACTGCAGCCCCGCAGGAGCGTTTGCTCCCCCAGCACAGCAAACAGCAGCGCAGGCATCCCGGGGCGGGCGGGATGGGGACCGTCCATCCCCAGGATACACCGGGCTGGGCGAACGGGTGGTGGGGAGGGATGCAGAGAGGGAGGGAGGGGTGGAGAGAGGGAGGGAAGGAGGGATGGAGGGAGGGTGCCCGCGGGGGCCGGCGCTGCGCACCCTGTGCAGCCGAAACGTGTGGCCCTGCTGCCCCCTGCCTGCGGCTGCCGGGAGCCGGGGTGCCGAAGTGCCGGGGTACCGGGGTACCGGGGCTTGGCCCTGGCCAGAGCCAGCAAGGGCCAGAGCTGGCACCCTGGGTGCCTTTGGGCTGGGCTTTTCCCTGCTGCGGGGCAGGGTGCGTGATGGAGGTGGGGTGGGACACCGGGCTCGGGAGATGCTGCCCACCGCCTCCGCTCGCCTCCCTCAGTGCCCGTCCCATTCCCATACCCCATTCCTGACCTGTGTGGCATCCTCCTGAGCTTGTTCCCAAGCTGCTAGTTTGGATCCTGGCCGGGTCCCCGGGATGGCTACAGAATCACACCTTGCTCAGGCAGCAAGGCCATCAGCGTGGATGGTGCTGGGAGTCACCACCGAGGAGAGCAGAAGCTCCGCTCTTTCCAGTCCCCTCTTTCACCGCTGCCTCCTCCTGCCCAGCTGCCATGGAGCAGCAGGGATGCTGCCCTTCGTGGGGTGGGCACCACAGTCCTGGTTCATCCTGAGGCTGTGGAGGCTGTGGGACACCCCCCCGGTGCCAGCCCATGCCTCGGCAGGGTTGGTGCCGAAAGTGGGTGCCTGGGAGCAGCAGCAGTGGGAGATGAGAGGATTCCGGGGAGCGCAGTGCTGAGCTTTGAAGGCACCCTGACAGGCTGTCGGGGCCCTGCCAGCCGCACTGACAGCCTGGTGCAGAGACACCCCCCCCCGCTGCCGCTGCCGTGCTCTGATCACAGCCTCACTGTCACTTCAAAGCGCCCGCCGGGCTCAGGTGGGTTCCCACGCAGCCTCCCACCCCATGGCTCTACTTCTCCTACCCCATGGCCCCCGCTTTTCCTGCCCCACAGGACCCATATCCATTGGGGTCCCCAGCTCCAGGGCAGGGGATACAGCACTGGGGACCATGGTACACATGTCATCCTGAGCAGCACTGGCAGGAGGCGATGGTACTGTCCTGCCTCTGTTAGGCAGGTCCCCCAGCCCCAGAGGAGACGTGGTTGGGGACCCTGGGGGTCCAGGCAAGGGTCTGGGGAGCTGCAGTGCCAGGGCAGGGGACAGCAGGGATGAGCTGGGGTGCAGCATCCCTGGGCACAGGGCTCACACCACCTGGCTGGGACAGGGCATCACTGTCCAGACAGGGCTGCCCACCATGCTGGGGCACTGGACGCTGCCAGTTCATCCCTGTAAGGCAAGACACCCCTCTGTCCCAGCCTGGCTCAGGGAGGAATTTTCCATTCCCGAACGGAGGTTGGGGGAAGGCGTGTGTTTGCAGCAGCCCCCTCCTCTCCCTCCCCTCGCCCGTCACCAGAGCAGCTCGGGAAGGTGCCTGCCACGTTCGTCTCTGGTAAGGTGCGGAGCAAAAGCCTCCCAGGGGGAGAGCTCCCTGGAGGGGATTGGGGACCTCGGGCAGCCTCGGAGACAGCCTGCATCCCACTTTTCAGAAGAGCTACCCTGCCTGCAGCCATGCCGCTGCCCCTTGCCTGCTGCCGGGACGGGGAAGCCCTGGCAGCGGCTCGGGACGGCGGCACTGCCCAGCTCGCCGTGGGCGTCCTGCGAGCCACCAGGATCCCCGGGCTGCACTACATGTGCACCCGGCCACAGTCCCGCCTGCGCCGCCTGCTCTGGAGCCTGGCCTTCCTGGCCTCTGCCGGGCTGCTGGCCACCGGCACGGCCGACCGCCTGCACCACCTACTCTCGCACCCCGTGCACACCCGGGCACGTCTCGCCTGGGCCCCCCAGCTCCGCTTCCCGGCTGTCACCCTCTGCAACCCCAACCGGGCACGCTTCCTGCGCCTCACCAAGCCTGACCTCTACTCGGTGGGCCAGTGGCTGGGGCTGGCCCAGGAGAACCGCTCGCTGGTGCCCGAGATGCTGGCTGTGCTGGGGGAGGACCGGCGCGCGTGGCTGACCCGTCTCGCCAACTACTCGCGCTTCTTGCCGCCCCGCCGCTCCGAGCGCACCATGCAGAGCTTCTTCCACCGCCTGGGCCACCAGATTGAGGACATGCTGGTGGAGTGCCGCTTTCAGGGAGAGCGCTGTGGCCCCCAGCACTTTGCCCCCGTGAGTCCCCTCCTGGCAGGGGCAGGAGAGCTGGGCTGCTTCGCCCCCCCCAGCAAGAGTGGAGGGCTGGCAGCGGAGGAGGGGTAGAGACTTAGATGAGCCCTTCCAAGGGCCATGCAAGGTCTCCCCCTCCCAGCACCTCCATGGGATTGGAAAGGGGTCTCCCTGGATCTCATCCTGCTTGCAGAACGCCCTGCCAGATCTCTGCCTGCTCCCTCAACCCCCTTTTCTCCATCCTCAGGTCTACACACGCTATGGTAAGTGTTACACCTTCAACGGGGACCGGAGGAACCCACGGGTGACTCGCCAGGGCGGCATGGGCAACGGGCTGGAGATAATGCTGGACATCCAGCAGGAAGAGTACCTGCCCATCTGGAGAGAGACCAGTGAGTGAGGCTGCGGCATGGGCAGGAGATGGGGCAAGGGGTGCTGGGAGGGGGGGCTGCTGGGCCAGCAGGGCCTCCCGGGGGAGCTATGGGGCAAGAGGGGTGCTGGCCCCCAGGGTGCAAGTCCTGGGTGGGTACAGGGGCAAGGCTGAGGGCTGTCCCCGTTGAGCAGACATGCAGCCCCTCTGTTCTTCTCCTGCAGATGAGACATCATTCGAAGCTGGCATCCGGGTCCAGATCCACAGCCAGGACGAGCCACCCTACATCCACCAGCTGGGCTTCGGTGTCTCACCTGGCTTCCAGACCTTCGTGTCCTGCCAGGAGCAGCGGGTAAGGCAGGATGCCCCACAGCCCCCGAGGAGGTGCCCGCGAGCACCCAGCCTGGCACGGCCCTGCAGTGATGTCCCTCTTGCCCCGGCAGCTCACCTACCTGCCGCAGCCGTGGGGGAACTGCCGGGCCAGCGTGCAGGGGGAGCAGACGCTGCCCGGCTACGACACCTACAGCATCGCTGCCTGCCGCCTGCAGTGCGAGAAGGAGGCCGTGGTGCGGAGCTGCCACTGCCGCATGGTCCACATGCCAGGTGAGGGGTGCGTGTGACAACGTGCAGGCACCCCGCTGCCCTGATGATCCTGCCCAGGGCTGCCCCGGCCCCTCTACAGCCAGCACCTAAAGATCACCCCTGCCCCATCCATCTGCACCCAAGTGTCCCCCCTTCCCCATCACTCTGCGCTTAAGGGTGTCTCCCACCCCATCCTTCTGCACTTGAGAGTCCCTCCTGCCCCATCCCTCTGCACCCAAGGACCACCCCTGCCCCATCCGTCTGCACCCAAGGGTAACCCTTGCCCATCCCTTTGCACCCAAGTGTTCCCCTTGCCCCATCCCTGTGCACACAAGGGTGCCTCCCACACCATCCTTCTGCACTTGAGAGTCCCCCCTGCCCCATCCCTCTGCACCCAAGGACCACACCTTGCCTCATCCCTCTGCACCCAGGTGTCCCCCCTGTCCCATCCCTCTGCACCCAAGGACCACCCCATCCTCTCCGCAGACTGGGTCAGCCCCTGTCCTACCCTCCTTATGCCCCAGATCAGCCCCTTCCCTGTCTGCTTTGTATCCAGGGGCCACCCCTGTCCCAGCCAACCTGCACCCATGGGCCACCTGTCCCCATCCCCTCCGCACTCAGGGGGCACCGCTGCCCCACTGCCTTTAGGGGAGTGAGTCGGGGGGGGGGACAGAAGCGGGCCAGACTCTCACCTCCCCCCCCAACCAGCTGCTTCTCTGCAGGCAACGAGTCCATCTGCTCCCCCAACGTGTACATCGAGTGTGCTGACCACACGCTGGGTAGGTGCGGCGGTGGGCGGGCAGCTGGGGGCCCACCGGGTGCCCCCGGGCAGGGGGCCAGAGGGGTGCAGCCATGCCGATGGGTGCGTGCCCCCCAGACGCGGCGGTGGAGGACAGCCAGGAGCGCTGCAGCTGCCCCACGCCATGCAACCTGACACGCTACGGCAAGGAGATCTCCATGGTGCGCATCCCCAACAAGGGCTCAGCGCGCTACCTTGCCCGCAAGTACAACAAGAATGAGACCTATATTCGGTGAGTTGACAGCACTGGAGTGTGCCGGGGGGGTGGGCTGGGGACCTGGGGACCCCTCACCCCACTCCTGGCAGTGTGATGGGAGAGGGTCCTGGCACACACGGTCCCTGCAGCATCCTCTGCCCAGGCGTGGCTGAGACTAAAGCATCTCCTCGACCCATCTGTGTCCTCCCAGCCCTCCTGCTGGCATCTCCCCACTCCATGGTCCCTTCCGACCTGGGACATGGCCCTTCTGTGTCCCCATTGCACTGGCCTGAATAACTCACCAGAGCCCTGGGAGCACCTGGGAGCTGGGGGGGCCGGGGGACAGGGTCGCGAGGTTTGGGGGACAGGGTTGCAAGGTTTGGTGGGCAGTGGGGGTGGGAGGGTTGGTGACAAGCCCTCCTTGCCGAGCACTGCAGTGTCCCCACAGGGAGAACTTCCTGGTGCTGGACATCTTCTTCGAGGCGCTCAACTACGAGGCCATTGAGCAGAAGAAAGCCTACGACCTTGCCGGGCTTCTCGGTGACTCCCCCCACCTTCCCATGGGACCCTGATGCGTGGAGCTCTGTGTCCCAGCCCCGGGAGGATGCGGGGCTGGTCGGGGATGGACCACACAGGACAGGAGCCAGGCGCAGACTGGCTGAAGGGTGGCATGCTGCTGGCCATCCCCTGTCCTGCATGTCCCCTGCTCCCTCTGTCCTGCCGCTCCTGCCCCTGTGACCGCTCTGTCCCTCTCCATCCCCACTGGCCCACCCTGGGCTCCCTGTGGGCTGCACAGCGGTTCCCAGTGACCATCTCCCCCTCCTCCTCCCCAGGGGACATCGGGGGACAGATGGGCCTGTTCATCGGTGCCAGCATCCTCACCATCCTGGAGATCCTGGACTATGTCTACGAGGTGCGCTGAGCCTTTGGGGCTGCGGCTCAGCGGTGGGAGCGGGGTCATTGCACGCAAGCGAGGTGCAGAGCGGGGGCTGGGCTCTCCAGGGAAGGGGTGCTGTGCGTGGCCACCCCAGAGGGCTATTACAGCCCCCAAATCAGGGATCTGCCAGCAGCAGGAGGCAGTGGGAGGAGGATGGGTCCCCCAGTGGCCCAAGGACAGGAAGGGTGGCAGGCAGAGGTGCTGTCCCCACCGTCACCTCCGTGTCCCCCGGACGGGCAGGGGAGCAGGTGGCAGGTCCGTGCAGACTGGGGTGTCCACACACGGGGTGCCACCTGCGTGCCGGTCCAGGACTGACCCCCCGTCTGCACCCAGGTGATCCGGGACAGGGTGAGCCGGGTCCTGCGCCGCTCCAAGCCACCCCTGAAGAAGCCCTCAGGCAGCATCGCCACGCTGGGACTGGAGGAGCTCAAGGACCAGGTACCCCCCCGGGGCGGGGGGGTCTGCCAGGGGGGGGATGAGAGGACAGGCACTGGGCAGCATCCACATCTGCCCTGGGGGAAGGGACATAGCCCCAAGAGCAAGGGACAGCATGGCTCCATGTTTGGCGCCCTCAGGCTGGGTGACAGGGCACTGGGGACGGGCTGTGCCGGGCAGGGGGCTGGAGGGTTGTAGGGTGCATGGGGTCTGTGCCCACCCCACTGACTGCCATTCCCGCAGAGTCCCTGCGAGACACTGGGCCGGCACGTGGAGGGCGCCTACAACGCGGGCATCCTGCCCAACCACCACCACCGCCACCACTACCCTCACCAGGGCGTCTTCGAGGACTTCGCCTGCTAGGCCAGCTCGGGACTGGGAGTGGGGGGCAGCCCCCCCACCACTCCCCTCCCCACCGTCCGCATGGAGAGGGACCGCGGCACTGGGTGCAGCGGGTGCAGGCCCCCGCTTCCCCCACCCCACTGCCAGCACCGGCCGTGCCGTTCAACCCCGGCGATGCCGCCGGAGCTGCCTCAGCACCGGCACTGAAGCGGCCCCCCCCCCTGTTCTTTCACCCGTCCCCTCCGCTTGCCCCCAGCACGAGGGCTTGGCCCCAACTCAAGCACACGGCATGGAGGGGGATGGGAACGCTGGTGGGGTTGGGGGACCAGGGGGGCCCTGGCGATGCAGAGCGTGCAGGGGGTGAGCTGGGGTTCCTGCGGGTCCCTCCCAGCCCTCCCCTGCTGACCCCTCCTGGGTGGGGGTCTCTGCCCTGCACGGTCCCCCCCAGGAGAGAGATGTGCCTGGAACAGCTCCCCCCCCAGCACAGGGACCACCACCACCCCCCGGCTTTCCTGCTGCAGGGCAGGGTGGCGTTGCAGGGCACCCCTCTGAGCAGCACGCCCCCCACCCCCACCCCCCACCCCCGGCCAGCCCAGGGACACCCCACCTGCAGCCACACCTGCATGGCACCACCCTGAGACCCCTGGCGCCACCACCACTGTGACACCCCCCCAAACATCTGCCCACCCTTCCCCAACCTCACGCAGCCTGCCAGGGCTGCAGGGCTGCAGCCCACCCCCCCCCCCCCCCCCCCCGCCATCGCTGCTCCCAGCCAGACCCCTGCACTGTGACAGCCCCACCACCACCACCCCATTCCAGTGTTGCCCCCCCGATAGCCCCCAGTCATCGCGGCACTGCAAACCTACTGCCTCCCCCCTCGCCTGCCCCCAGTGCCACCGTACCCCCCCCCCCGTAGCCCTCCCCATCCTCTCCTTGCCCAGGTATTGCCCAAAGCGGCTCGTCCCTTGGTGCGGCCGCCCGGCACAGCCCAGGCAGTGCTGGTGGGGGGGTCCTGCCCTCGCTCCCCTGCCTGTCGCCGCTCTTCTGCACCATGCACGTACCCCTTTGACACGCTCCCACCCCCGGGTGCTGAGCACCCGCTGTGCCTCCCCCAGACTGTACACGGTTAGGAGGGTGCCCCGTGACCACCACCGCCTGGATGGCCATAGCCCGATCCACCAGCCGGAGCCTCGGCCGGCACCGGCACCCGCAGCTCTCCTGCCTGCCCGGAGATGGCAGGACCCACGGCAGGACCCACGGCAGGACCCACAGCGCTCCCCCTGTCCTGTCAGACATTGCCTCCTCCCCCCTCCACTGTAGCAGACACCAGCGCAGGGCAAACCGCCCCAAAATATCTCAGGAGGGGGGGCAGGCTGGCAAAGCCCCCCTCGACACACACACGCGGCAGAGGGGGACCCCGAGGCGGGAATTAGGGACCTCTGGGGGAGGCTGAGGTTGAGGTAGGTGGCCCCCGGCCCTGCCGCTTTGGTCCCCATCCCCGGTGCCCGCAGAGGGAACACAGCCGTGCTGCGCCATGGCCAAAGCCATAGATGCAGGAGGAGCCACCATCCTCACAGCCCCCAAAGCCCCACAGGTGGGAAACGCAGGACAGGGACCGGAGCACCGGCCTCATGCTGTGCTCGGCAGCCCTGGCTCTGGGTACGCGCAGCCCAACAGCCCCCCAAAACATGCACCCATGTGGAAACGTGTCCCCCGTTGGTCCAAACGCCTGGCTGCACGGTGTCCCCTGCATGGGGGGACACAGCCAGCACCCCAGCGGGGCAGGCGCAGTGCTGCTCCCCAGGGAGACCCTCCAGAGCACCCCATGCCAGCTCCCCACAGGGTCCCCCTGCACCCACCACCCAGGACCAACCGGGGTGTCCCTGGAGGGGTGCCACGCGGTAGCCCAGGGCCGTGCCACGGCCGTGCCAGCCAGCCTTACACCAAGGTCTCCTGCGGTGGGCGGTGGGGTGCAGGACGTGGCCCCCTCCCTGCCAGCAGGAACCCTGCGCAGGGTGGGCACGGGCACCGCGGCAGGAGGGCCGGCATGGACGCCCTCATGCTGGTGAAGGCAAGAGAAGTGCGTCACTGTTTTATAAATGTACAAAGGATCCCTAATAAAGAGGCACAAGTAGGTCCGGAGCTGCCTGCGAGGGCTGGGGGCAGCCGGCAGGGCTGGGGAGGGGGACAGAGATGGGGGAGCTGGTGGTGGGACCTGGGCAGCGCTTTGCAGCTCTGAATTCATGCTGGGCACTGCGAAGGGTGAGCATCTCCACGTCGCTGCCTGCAGAAAGCCCTGCCCGCTGCCCAGCAATTCATGCCCGCAGAGGTGTGGTGGTCGCCAGCTGGGCACCAGCAGTGGGAGCCACCACAGCCGTACCCCAATCCTTGAATGGCTCCATGGGGTAGGGTGGACACCCCACCAGTGCCCCGCCAGGCTCTGTCAGCCCTGGGGAAGGGGTGGTGTGGTGGAGAGGATGGGCTCTCATCCACCTGGGGGCCGCCGCAGGGTGGGGGGGCAGACAGAAGGACAGACGTAAGGGCTGGGGGTGCTGTGGGGGTATTACATGGATGCCATGTGCCAGAGTGGGACTCTGCTCCCCTGCCCACAGCCAGGCCCCCACACAGGACGCACTTGCCCATGGAGTGTCCCCTGTGGTACCCATGGCCCCTCCGCTCCCACACTTGTTATTAGTGCCAGGCATGGTCCCACACTGGCACTGCCTTCACACGGCATCACCAGCACCGTGCCAGCAGCTGCCTCCTCCTCCAGTACCCGCTGCAGGCCATGGGCCATGTCATACCCACGGAGGGGGGGGGCATGGCATGTGAGGTGCCAGGGGTACCATCAGCCATCCCACAGTGGGGCCTCCAGCAGGACCCCTGTGGGTGCCGTGGGCAAGGGGTGCACACTGAAGCCAAAACGGCAGAGGTGGAGGATGGATGGGGCCCAAGGGGGGCCCTTCTGGGGGAAGGCATTGTGGCCTTCCCCAGCAGAGGTGCTCCTCCAGCTCCTGCTCCTCTGGACCCTTGTCTATCCACCCCGGCCACCCTGTAGCATAGAGAGAGGGGACAAAGCAGGGGACAAAGCCGGCCTCACAGTGGAGGCTGTCACCACCAGGCACTGCAGGTTTCCCTTTAAACCAATGAGGGCTGAAGATACCCAGGTTAACTGGGTGCAGCTGGGACACAGGATGCCATCCCACAACTCACATTGTGCCCTGCGAAGGGAGCACCAGGATTGGGTCCTAAAGAGAAAAGTGAGGGATTAGCTACATCTGCCACATCTTTTCATCACCTGGTAAGAGCATCAGGTCCCTTTGGGGTCCTTTAGGATGAGGCTGTCCCTGCCACTGGGTCCTGACCCATCTGCCCCTCCAGGATGCCCCACCATGAAGCAACCTTCATCCACACCAAGGCCATGACTGGGAGCCTGTGCTGCCTCCTGTTCTGCAGTGAAGATGTGTTGGAGGAGCTGAGCAAGGAGGAGAGCAGGATGACACAGTGAGCCCAGCGCGTGGTGCTGGAGGACATGCTGAGGAAGGACCAGGTCCTGACACAAACCCTGAAGGTCCTGGTGGTGATGGCCGGGGAGGGCAGGGAGGTGAGGACTGGGTGCAGCGCTACGCCATTCTCAGAGATGCTGCTCTGGCGACTCGTCTCCCAGCTCCGGCAAGCGGCTTTCTGCTAAAACCCCTGTAAAGCCAGATCCTACGCCTCTGAGAAAATAAAGGTGATTTTGGGGGAGCAAAAGTGAAGCATGGCTGGAGGAAAGGCTGGTGGATGGCCTGTCCCAGTTCCCTGAGGCTGCCGGCAAAGTGGCCCCAAGACAGGTCCCGGGAGTCCTGTAGTGGTGACCTAGCAAAGATTTGGCGTAAAGTTATTTTTATCTGTTGCTGTCAGCCCCTCTGTTCTTTAATTTGTCAACTTCCTGGTAGCAACTGGAGGTGCCGCCTCCTGTCGGGTCTCCCACAACCTCCGAACAGGATGGGCAGGTGAGGTGACCCCCTGCCTGACGTCCCGGTGCAGATGGTGCTGGGCTGAGGAGGACCAGCAGGACAACCCCGTATTTAGCACCCCAGGGCCAGCCCCAGACCCCAGCGCTGTGGCCCCGAAGTGCCCCCTCCCACACTGTGCCCGTTCAAGGGCCAACGGGGCTCCAGTCCTCCCCAGGGACAGGACAGCTGCCACCGGGGGCTCACTGGGCAACAAAGCAACATCAGCCCAGCCCAGCGCTGAGTGAATTGCCTGTAATGAGCCACAGGAAATAATCGGGGCATAATTAGATGGGGATCCGCTATAGTGAAAGAGACCCTTAGTTTTAACAAGCGCGGCCCTCTGGACGAATGCCAGGCACCTGATCGCGGCAGGACCGGCTCCTGTCACCGTGGAGGGGACAACGCTGGCAGACAGCTCCTGGGGGATGTGGTGCTGGCCCCAGGGAGGGGGCACCGGGATGGAGCAGCCAGAGAGGATTCCTTCTGCCCATGGGACGGGCACCTCCTCGGGCACTTCCCACTGTGCCTCCACTGCCACACACCACAGTTACAGCTGTTCCCAGGGAAAAGCTGCATTTCTAAGAAAACAAACCACCCATCTTGGGGGTGGAGGGGCTGGAAGTGAGCCCTGGAGTGCAACGGGACACGTGGCCTTGCTGCTGTCATCTCCTCCCCGTTGCCTCCAGCCCAGAGGTGCTGGTGGTGACAGGCAACACCCGAGGAAAAGAGTGACCCTCAGCATCTCCTGATGACCTGAGCATGCCGAGCTCGCTGCTTTGCTCCTGGTCGTTTCCCCATGAGCCCCTTCCTGGGAAAATGTACCGGTGGTGCCCATCGGTGGTGCCCAGCAGGGGACACAGCCCTCTCTTCCCAGTGCTCAGCCCCTGCCAGCAGGCAAGCAGGCTGGAAAAACTAAGGAGGCAATTAAAATCCAAATCCAACCCAGCTGCCTGCCTCTCCCCCCAGCCCCGGAGCATGGGGCTCCTGCAGTCTGCCCGTGCCGGGGCTGCGTGTCCCCAGAGGGGACGTCCTCAGGCTTAGCTGGGTACGCTGACAGCCCCGTGCAGGGGAACCTCCACGGGCAGACACACGCCGGCAGCAGCCCTGCCTGCACGTACAGCTAACCGCTGTTTCCCTCTTCATCGAAAGGCTCTGGTTTCCCCGAGCTTGGCCAGAAAAACCCCTGGCCAGAGCCTCCCGCCCGCTCCGGAGGTGCTCAGCAGTGCCTTGGGCTGTGACCCATGGCATTGGGCGCAGGCAAAGCCTGGCATCCCCCTGCCAGCTCCTCTTTAAGCGGCGCAGCATCTCCTGACTTTACCGGTGGCCAGGAGGAAACATTTGCCAGCCAGCTCTGTGGCTGTTGGAGCCGCTCCTGTGGGATGGGCAGAGAGGCACTGCTGGCCCCTTCCCAAGGATAGCACAGAGATGAAAGGGCACCACGCTTCCCCTCGCCCTCCGGCCCTCTCCTGGCACGGCCGCGCTTCCTACATCCTCCCAAAGGTCAGCTCTCGAGCTGCTTAACATCGCCGGGGCTGAAGTAACTCTTGCCGCGGGGTTTAGCACAGCCAGAAGTAACCCGAGTTCCGCCTTCCCCGCTTGCAGGCTCACTGCTGCGTTGGCAGAGAGATGACTGCACGGAGGAACAAATTTGGGGGAGGAGCAGGGGGGGAGCAGAAGAGCAGAGCAGCAGCTTGGGTTTTCCCCAGTTTAAGTCCCTTTCCTTCCCATGGTACAGGACGGAGCGGGGAGGCAGGTGCCCGCCCAGCCCCGGTGCACCCCGCCGCCCCCCTCATGCTTCAGAGTGCTTTGCTCTGAGCCAGCCCTTCACATCCTCTTCCAAAAAACTCCCCAAGAGGAACTTGGGGTGCTCTTCTCGAAGGCTGTGGTGAGCCAGTAAGGCTTTTCGAAAAATTTCTCGAGGGAAGAAGTCGTCTATGGGCAGCAGACATGTTTTTTTCTCCTGCCCCATTGGGAAAAATGGCCTTTTTGCTGCTCTGCAGCTGTGGAAAAAAAAACCAACCACATTGTATGGAAGTACCGGTCAAACCTGAACAGGGATTGCAGAAAGTCCCTGTCTGCTCAGCCACCCACGTCAGCACCCAGAGCCGCTCCTCCCCTGTTCTTTCAAGGGTGTCACCGTCCCAGTCCGGCGCCTGCCAGCCCTGCACAGGCAGGAGGCGGGCAGAGAGCGGTTGTGCCCATGTCCCCATCATCACAGGCCTCTGCCATTGCCCAGTGAGCCCATTTACTTCACTCAGGTGCCCTGGCCAAGCTGGCCAGCCCCCTCCCGTCACCAACCCCCTTCCCTAAGCTTGTGCATCCTTCCACCGGGTTTCGGCATGTTTTGATGCTGCAAATAACCCGGCAAACACCAAAGCGGCTTCAAACCCTGTGCCAGCTCCTTTTAAAAGGGAGCGATCACCACGCTGGGAGTGCCACGAGCACTGTCATTTGCTGGTACGTATGTCAGAGCAGGGGGGGGAGCATCGCTGGTGTTGATAATGCAGAGCGTTAGGTATGCAAATAGCTCTAACTCAGTCTGGGCAAACAGCAATGAGGAGACAAGAGCGACTCTATCTAGACCATCTCGCGACAATTAAATGACAATTCAGCATTTCTTTTCGCAGCCAACTCGATTTGAAGCCGGTTGGCGTTATTACTGTTTGGATACTCTTCTAACGCCTAATCACATCCGACTCCTAGGTCTGCTTTTCAGAGGAGAAATGTATCCGTAACGCACCTGCATCCGCCTCGCTCCCTCTGTCCCAGATTCGCATTTAAAGGGAATTAAGGATGTGCTCGGGGAAGTTCAAAAATAGAAATACTCAGAGCAAGCTAACAGTTACTGTCAGAAATATAATAAAATTATATTTAAACATCTATGCTCCCACACGGTGGATATGAAGACTGGAGCAGGAGTGTATATATATGAATGAATCTTTGGGGAAGGCATGCCACACAGCCCAGGGGCCTTCCGGGACTTTCGCTGGTTAACTAACATCAAGTAGGTTCACTTAATTTTCTCGGGGATGTCTCTCTGATACGGGTGTTTCGTGAACAAGTGAAATGTGGTGACCAAAGGACTGGTGGGAAGAGCGTGCAGAGCCATGAAAATCGTGCCTGGAGCAGGCAGCACAGGCAGGGGACACCACCCCCATTTCTCATACTGCAAATGAGAGCTGCAGGTGGTGAGATAGTCCAGGGCAGGACCATGATGCTCTGCCTGACCCAGAACTGGAAACCACAAGATGCTGAGAAGCCCTGAGATGCAAAACAGCCCCAAAAAAGGATGAAACAAACACAGGTCCAGCCCTAAAGATTCAACACAGTGCTCAGATAAGGTTTCTGGCCCAGGAGTTTCGCTTGTAGCTGATCCCAGATCCTGGAGGGCAGAGCTCACCCCAGCTGGGCACCCAATCTCTGCTCTGCTGTGAGCCAGGGGTCCCCCATTACTCACGTACAGCCCACGAAGGCTGTTAGGGGGACAGCACACATCACACACGGCTGCACCGGCCCCTCACCACTGTGCTTTTCCACCCACAGCCAGGGCTGGACACCTGGTCAGCAGGACCACGAATTCATGGCACCAGGAGACCGGGCACTGCCCAGAGCTCAGCATGCCGCAGTGGGCACTGGGGCTTCCCATGGCAAGGGGCTCAGCATCCTGCTGCACCACCAGTCCGCCACTGTAGCTGCTGGTGACAGCAGGACGGCCCCAGGGGAGGTGCAGAACCGCTGCTGTGAGCCCCGAAGGGTTCAAGCTGGTCTCTCCGTGTGTCTGCTTGGGCTGGTGCCTGCTAGCCTGTCCCTAAGCTGACAGGTGTCCCCTGGCCTTGCGAAGGAGAGGCAGTCTCCCAGCTCAGGTAGAGGATGCTGCAGGCAGCTTGGGGAAAGCTGCATCCCTGCGAGGAAGCGGTCCAGGCAGCTGCAGCCAGGTTTTGTACAAGCAGTCAGCACCTACCACCACACAGACCCCCAGCGGGATGCCCAGAGATGCCCTGGGGAAGAATCAGCCAGACCCATCGGTTCATCTCTCTGTTTTATTAGTGTAAACACCCACCCCCCCCTCCCCACTATTAAATACAAACCAGGAGCAGAGAGCGGCTCCTCAGTCGCTTTCTCCTTAGGAGATGCGCAGCCAAACCCTCTGCCGTGCCCACCAAGCCGGGCACCGCGTTCCCCCACCCTGGAGGGTGGCCCCACGTCAGGGAGGGCTCCCACCTCTGTCAGGAGGCTCTCATCCGGGGGCTGCGTCCTCCGACGTCCTATCAATACTGCGAAGGCCAAAGCGGCCTGGGTCACGGTTCCCATGGGGAGCAGCTCACGGTACGTGAATACAGCAGGATCCCCTCCGGCACCCCCTGTGCCCACCAGCCCCAGGACCCCCCACCCTGACTCGCCAGGAGTGCTCCAGCTCGTTGCCAAGTGGCAAAATCCCAAAACCAACCTCCTTATTGCTCTTTTGGGGTGGGACGTGTCCCATCCCGCTGTCCCTGCACGACCGGGCTGATGCACCAAAGGAGGAAGAGGCACAGCCCTGTCCCGAGGTGCTGGGGGAACGGCATGGGATCACCCCCAGCCCTGTGGCAGTCATGGCCCCACAGCAGGGGGACCTTGGGCTCTGCACGCGTCCAGTTGAGGGGGAACAGCAAGGGACAGGGCAGCCCATCGCCACCCCGCTGGGCAGGGGAGGGCCAGGATGGAGAGATGGGGCCAGAGGCCAGCAGCTCTGGGAGGAGAAGCTGGGATGCCCAGCTCACAGCTCAGCAACTCCGATCCCACCTCACCCTGGGGTCTGCACAGCCATGGCCGCTCTGGAAGGACCTGGGCACCCCAGGCTGGCAGACCCCGGCCCAAGCAGCCCCAGCGGGGCGAGTCATGAGCTCAGGCACCGGCAATCCCTGCAACCGCTGGGAAGAGGAAGACATATTTGGGCAGCAGAAGAGGTGGGTCGGGCACGCAGGCAGGGCACGGCAGGACCAGCCCCTCCATGCCCCCGGGGTTCAGGTGCTGTTCCCCTGCTCCTGCTCGAAAAGCACCATGGCCAACTGGGAGCGAGAACCTATGCCCTCCAGGCTGCTCTGCATGCAGCGGTGGTAGATCTCCTCGCTGAGCCGGGGGTTGCAGGCCTGGTGCCGGTAGCGCTGCAGCAGGGCAGGCTCCACAGCTCGGAAGACATGCAGGTTGGAGTACTTGATGAACATGTCGTAGATGTCCAGGGTCTCCAGGATGTCCTCGTTCTCCTGCACGTCACCCGCCATGCGGGTACGTGCCGCCATGTAGTCAGCATTGTAGAAGCAGGCTTCGTGGAAGACATCGCGGTCAAAGCGCCCTGCGTCCCGCAGCAGGTCCAGAGTGACAGGTGGCTCCTGGTTGTGGTAAGCAATGGCAGGATTGTAGCCCTGGAAGTGGATGGGAAAGAAGACCTGCCAGTTGTTGATGGTGTTCATCCGGCAGCGGTTCAAGAAGTCAACAGTGACCTCCGTCCCCACACCAGCCACAAAGAAAAGCGTGTCTACAGGATGCTTCTTGGAGATGATGTCCATGACCTTGATTTGGGAGGGTGCGTCTGTCTTGACGCTGATCCACGGGATCTTCACCTCTGCATACTTGTGCTCGTACTCGGTGATCTGGGCCTTCACGGCGGCAAAGATGTCATTCTGGGTGACCTGCTGGGCCTCAAAGGGGTCATAGATGAAGAGGAAGGTGAGCACTGCATTCTCACTGCTCTCAAAGGCAGCTGCCGCATAAGCCTCCAAAAAGCGGGCAGCGTGGTCCCGGTCATGGGCCGTCAATGGCAGGATGACATTGATGCGGCTGGCCTCCGTCACGTAGGGCATGGGAATGATCTCCACCTCGCTGAGGGGCCGCACCAGGTGCACACGCTTGGTGACAGAGCGGCTATGCCCCTTCTGGGTGACCACCTCCACCTGGAGGTCCAGCGTGTACTCCATGCCACGTGTGGGGTCGAAGCGCCGGTACCCGTTCACCAGCTGCTGCTTGCGGACATGGAGCACTGGCTGGTACTTGCGGTTCAGCTCCTCCATGGCCGTGGCCACCACGTCGGCCACATCTGCCAGGTCCACACCATGCAGCTCACATTTGGGGGAGCCGTCCACACAGGCGTAGACCTGCTCCTCTGTGAAGTAGTCCCAGCGCAGCACCTCAAAGCGAGTTTTGGGCTGGAAGGGGGCTGGGATGCCAATGGGCCATGTGGCACTATGGTCCCCGTCAGCAGACAGGCTGCTGGCATTCTGGATCTCCAGCTGCAAGAGGAGAGATGGAGGAGTGAAAGCCAAGGCAGAGGCAGGTAGGTCTTCCAGCTCTGGTAGCGTCAAGCTGAGTCCTGATACTCAGAGACTGGCCACTCCTGACCCAAAGAGCAGCACCAGAACAACTCTACCTTTAGCCTGACCCCAGTCAGCACCTCAGGTTTCCTCCTAACAGCACCCCAAATGCAGCACACCACCTCCATTAGCAGGATCCACATCCTCTCCCACCCTGCCCAGCCTTTGCTGGTGGACCTCAGCACCCCGCTGGCACCATCACCCTGAACCACCACTGCAGTTCCAGGACCCATCCAGGTCCAAAGCTGGTCACAAGATGAAAGCTGCTCTCCAGCAGGCATGGCTGCCCCTGCAGCCACACAAGCTCAGCTAACCCCATCCCACAGCAGCTCCAGGTGGGAAACCCTCATGTTAGAGCAGAGAGGTGATACGGAACGACCAGAAAGCTCACAGAAATGACAGCAGGAGCCCAAACCCTCCCAGCCAAGCCAGGTCTCACCTGGAGCTGCTGGATCTCCTGGTACGTTCTCTCCAGCTCCACCTGTGCAAAGTACTTGTGCAGCCGGTACATCTGGAGGGGATCCAGCACGGGATGGACAGTGAAGGCGCTCTGGAAACGGAGGTCAGTCTCCCGCTCAGGGTCCACATTCTTTCCCAGCTCAAAGTAGTGATAACGCAGGCCCTGCACCAGTCAGAAGAGATGGGTCACGGCCGGCCCTGACCTACGCTCCCACCCCACCAGCTGCCAGCACAGCAAGCTCAAATGATGATAGGGCACAAGGCTTCCTAGAAGCCCCTGAGGAGGCAGGAAAACACACTGGGCAAGCATCGCTCCTGGAGTTCATCTCCGCCACAGGACCTACCTCGTGCTCCTCAGCACAGTTGATGGCCGTGTAGTCAATGATGCAGCGGCCCAGCCACTCGTCGGGCCGGGCGCTGAGGATGTCATTGCGGCAGCTCTCTAGGTGCTGCTGCAGGAGCAGGAGGAGGCTGCGGGATAGTAGGTAGCCAAAACCCCCATAGCAGTAGCGTCCCTCAGTGTCCCCGCCGATGAACTCCTCGGGACGGCCCAGGTAAAGATGGGTGTCAATGCTGAGGTGGGCGACCAGGCGGCTGATGCGGTGTGCCTCTGTGTAGGTATCGTCCTGCACCAGGAAGAACCAGTCGAAGTCATTCACGTAGTGGTCCAGAAGGTACCTGATGGTCTGGTACATGTTCCAGATGGGCCGCTCGTCACTGTGAGTCACCACCGTCATGCCGTGGGGCACCTTGCGGCCCCGTGTGCCCGTGAAGTACACCAGACGCTCCAGGCGGTGGGCCAGCGTGCGGTTGACAGCCACCCCCAGCGTGTTCAGTGTGCTTTTGGAGGTCAGCACACCAACAAAGAGCCGCTGCCGCATTCCTAGCTCCGTGCTGATGTACCGGGTCCTGCAGGAGGGAGAGGACGTCTGGCCCCTGGGCACTGCACCCCACCATGTCCTGGGCCCTCCCTGTCCCCCCCAGTGGTGCCAACCTCAGTTCCTCTGCAGGAACCACTCCTGGGCTTGCAACCACATGCGCAAGGCATCACCCCAGTGGCACCAGCTGCCAGCAGCAGCCCTGGGCCAGAGACACAGCAGACTGCTCTGCTGAGGTCTCCCCCAAAATCTGACATGACGGGAGACCTTCCCTTCCCATGAGCTGGCCAGCCCAGCTCAAACCAGAGGCTTGCCAAAGACTAGAAAAAGGGAACAGGGCTGCACGCCCCAGCTCTTGCAGGGACACCACCTGCCGGGCACGCTACCATGCTGCCAGCCCTGGCCAGGACGGCAGAGCTGGGAAGCACATTCCCACCACACTGTTCTTGGGCAGGCAGGAGAGCCAGTGCTGCCCTCTCTGGGGAAGCCACTCACCCCAGCAGGGCCTGAAGCCAGCACGGGGCTGGCTGTGTCCCCTTCCCCACCATGGCCCCCCTCACAATGACTTCCAGGTTCAATTCTCCCAGCCCAGAGCAGCAGCAGGAAGCGACCCCCCCTCGGCCCCCAGCCGCCGCCTGGCACACACTGGCCCCATTCAGCCCCCTCCATCCGCCCACCGCCTCGCCGGGACAAGGAGGCCTTTTCACTGCCTGCTCCCCGTCATCCCGGGGCCATCGGGACAGGCAGCAGCCGGTCTCAGAGCAGACTGGAGTTTGCAGTGTTGGGTTGGGGCGGGGGGGAACGTGCCACCACGGGAGGGGTCCCTGCTAAGGCAGGCGGGAGAAGGGCCAGGGCATGGTGCCCGGAGGCACATGCTGCAGCAGGCAACCTTTGCACAGCAGGAAGCAGAGTGCACGAGGCTCTTCTGGGTGCTGCAGGGGCAGGCCGGGGTGGTGGGGGTAAGGAGAAGGCAGAGGGTGTGCAGAGGGGAGGAAGGGGAGCAGCAGGGAGAGGTGTTTGCAGTGAGAAAAATCCAGCTGCAGCCCTGGGTGGCTGCAAGGAGGGGGGGAAGCACATTGCCAGGTCACTTGTAAAGCCCCCCAGCACCATCCCAGCAGGCAGGAGCAGGCGACCCCCCAGCACCCATCTGGCAGACAGGTAGGGGCAGACAGCCCCTTGGCACCATCCCAGCAGGCAGACAGAGGTAGGCAGCCCCCCAGCATCAGCCTGGTGGACAGGCAGAGAGGGACAGGCAGGAGCAGGGAGCCCCCCCAGCACCGGACCAGCAGGCAGGCAGGAGCAGAGAGCCCCCCCAGCACCGGACCAGCAGGCAGGCAGGAGCAGAGAGCCCCCCCAGCACCGGACCAGCAGGCAGGCAGGAGCAGAGAGCCCCCCCAGCACCGGACCAGCAGGCAGGCAGGAGCAGAGCCCCCCCAGCACCGGACCAGCAGGCAGGCAGGAGCAGAGAGCCCCCCCAGCACCGGACCAGCAGGCAGGCAGGAGCAGAGAGCCCCCCCAGCACCGGACCAGCAGGCAGGCAGGAGCAGAGAGCCCCCCCAGCACCGGACCAGCAGGCAGGCAGGAGCAGAGAGCCCCCCCAGCACCGGACCAGCAGGCAGGCAGGAGCAGGGAGCCCCCCCAGCACCGGACCAGCAGGCAGGCAGGAGCAGGCAAGCACCTCCCCAGCACCGGACCAGCAGGCAGGCAGGAGCAGGCAAGCACCTCCCCAGCACCGGACCAGCAGGCAGGCAGGAGCAGGGAGCCCCCCCAGCACCGGACCAGCAGGCAGGCAGGAGCAGGCAAGCACTTCCCCAGCACCGGACCAGCAGGCAGGCAGGAGCAGGCAAGCACCTCGCCAGCACCGGACCAGCAGGCAGGGGCTGGGAGCCCCCCAGCACCATCCCAGCAGGCTGGCAGCCCCAAAGAGCAGCCCGGTGGGCAGGCAGGAGTGCGCAGGCAGACCCCCAACACCAGCCCGGCAGCCATACACCCGCACCCGGACACTGCAGGGCTCGGCCTCAGCTACTCCCATCCAAACCCCGGTTAGCGCCGGCAGCCCTTACTCCTCCGGTTCCGCGGAGGCCCAGCTCTCTCCCGTCCCTTCCCGTCCCCCCCCCCCCCCCGCACCTTACGGCCTTCTTGGCGGCCCTGCCGGGGCTGGGCGGGCGGTAGGGCACGACGCGGGGCTCCCAGCTGTCGGCGCCCAGCCCGGCGGGTACGGCGTTGGGCCTGCGCGCCGCGTTACCGTTGGTGTTGGCGGGGCCGGGGGGCGGCGCGGGGCCGCCGCCTCCGCCACCACCACCAGCACCGCCGCCGTCGGGGCCCGGGCGGGCGGCGGGGCGCGGCGGCGGCCCGCAGGGCTCCTCCACCCAGGTGACGCTGAGCAGGCTGAGGGTGAACCCCAGCGAGACGCCGATGGCCACCGGCCCGGCGGGCCGCAGCACCGACAGCACCAGCGACAGCCGCATGGCCGGGACCAGGGACGGAGGCGGCTCCGGCTGCCGCTCCCGCTGGCGGCGCCGCCGTCCGACGTGTCACCCCTTCGCCCCGCCCCGCCGCGCGTCACGGCGGGCGGCCAATGGGCCGCGCTCACAACCCGCGCGTCACGGGGCGGCGTGGGGGGGGCGTGGCCAGGTTGCTAGGAGACCGCGCGGCCGCCCCCCCTCCCGCCCCCACCATGTCACCCCCCCCGCAGGGCAGAAGGACAGGGAGGCGACACCCTCCGAGGAAGCCCGGTGGCCCGGTACCGGGCACGGTGGTCTCCCCGCGGAAAGGGTGGGGGGAGGCGAGGAGGGGGACGGCGGGGCCCGGGCCCCGCCGTCCCCCTCCTAGCCTCCCCCCCCCACCTCCGCAGTTCAGTGGGGATCCTTTATACTGCGAGACATGGACCTGTTGGAGCAAGTCCAGAGGAGAGCCATCAAGATGATCAGAGGGCTGGAGCACCTCTCCTGTGAAGACAGGCTGAGAGAGTTGAGGTTCTTCAGCCTGGAGAAGAGAAGGCTCCGGGGAGATCTTATAGCAGCCTCCCAGTACCTAAAGGGGACCTACAGGAAAGATGTTGAGGGACTCTCTATTAAGGAGTGCAGTGATAGGATGAGGGGTAACGGTTTTAAACCAAAAGAGGGTAGATTTAGATTAGCTATTAGGAAGGAATTCTTTACTCTGAGGGTGGTGAGGCACTGGAACAGGTTGCCCAGCAAAGTTGTGGATGCCCTATCCCTGGAAGTGTTCAAGGCCAGGTTGGATGGGGTTTTGAGCAACGTGTCCTAGCAGAAGGTGTCCCTGCCCACGCCAGGGGCGTTGGAATGAGATGATCTTTAAGATCCCTTCCAACTCTAACCACCCTATGATTCTAAAATGGGACCAAAGGGCTCCTCCAGCTGGGGCTGGGTCACCATCCCACTGTGGGCTGTCTGCAGCACAGAGCCACTGTCTCGCCGGCCGCCAGAGATCCCCCTGGGCAGACAGAGCTGGAGGAACTGGCTCAGGACAGAGTTTGCCACACACACGGAGCCTCCGGCGCAGGAATGATCCAACCCAGAAGCTGCAAGGCCAGCAGCCCTACATGGCTGCTCGGCACCAGGCATTACTGAATAAGGACAAGGAGGAGAACCTGGCGTTTCCACCCGTTCCCAGCCCATGGCTCTGCTTCCATCAGCCTCACAGCCGTCGGGGCTCTCAAGTGCCCCTGGATTTATTCTGGCTGGTGGGAACCCATCCCACCCTCCCCATGAAACGCAGCCCGCCTTGCTCCGGGGGGTGCCGGTGGCCGCAGAGCATGGCAGGGCAGTGAGAGCAGGCGGGAGCCTGCTGGGCTCCAGGGTCTCTTTCATTTTCTGGAACAAAGCAGCCTGTTTTCATCAGGAAGCGGTTGGCAGCATCCCACCCCCCAGAGATACAGGACCATCATCCAAGCTCTGCTCATTTTCACAGGCCTTTTTCTCCTGAATAGGCCAAGGCAAGCAATAGGCAAAGGCGGTCACGTGGACGGCAGTTTAATGAAGAACATATAAAAACTAGAAACAGAGGGAACGTGATGGGATGAGGAGATGCCAGAAAGAAAAAGATGCAGAAGTAAGAAATGAGCAGAGATTTTCCATGGACAAAGGCCAAAAAGTGGGCGTGATCACAAACATCCAAAGTCGCCTGTTTTCTGTATGCAGAGAAACAAGTTGGAAATAGATATATTTGATTTGCTTTACAGGTTGGAATATTTAATGTTGATGACCTTATACAAACCCAGATGACTTTACATGAGTCATAAGAGAGATTTAATTCCGAAATGACCCTGTTGATCCCAGCTTGTCTTTAGATAGAGAAGCAGATCAGCGAAAGTACTGAAGTTTTCAGAAATAAGACCCTGAGCTCAGGAAAACTGCAAGGAGATGAATCTGTGGGCAGAGCAAACACCTCCCCAGGGCTCGCTGTGGCAGTGGCCAGGCCCAGGGCCCCCTTGCCTGGCCCCAGGAGGTCCCGCAGGGGAAGAAGCCAGCGGGCAGCAGCGCCGTTCCTCCGGCAGCCCCCTCGCAGCCCCCTGCCAGCTGCAGCTCCCGCCTTTGTCTCCCTGGCGTTGGCGTGGGGCTGGGAAGGGGCTGCCAGGGGAATGGCCGCTGCTGCCAAGAGGCTTTTTCCTGCCAGGATTTCCCGGGGGGTCTCTGGGCACCGCAGCCGGGAGGTGCCAGCTCCAGGGAGCTCCGCAGAACGCTGTGTCCTCCCACACACCCACCCGCCGCACCTGCATCTCCCGGCCACTCGCCGGGGGACGGGTGGGCGGCCTTTATAGGCACTCTTCTTGCACGCATGTTTGCCCGGTCCGAACTGGCACAAGCCCCCTGTGAAGCCCGTGGCCCTCTGCGCGCTCTGTTGGGTGTGCACTGTCAGCACAACCCTGTGCACACCTGACTGAAGGCCCTCCGGTGGGTTTCACGCCTGCACCCTGCTCCCTTCCCTCCCCTAGGCACCGTGCCCGCAGCCCTCGCAGCATCTCACACCGGGTACCGGCCCGCTGCACGCCCGGTGCACGGCCAGCCACCGCGCACCCCACCGCCCGCCCCGCGGCAGGCCCCGCCCCCGAGCTAAGCCCCGCCCAATCTCCCAGGATAGACCCCTCCCCCTCCCCTAGTCACGCCTCCTTCCCGTGAAGGCCCCGCCCCCTCCCCGAGCGGCGCGGTGACGCAGCGCGGTGACGTCAGGCGGAGCTGTCCGCTCAGCACCGCGCGGCGGGCCGCCCCGCCGGCATGCGCGGGGGCCGGGGCCGGGAGCGCCGGGCGCCGCGGGGCCGCCGCCGCCGCCGCTGCTGCGGGGCCGGGAGCGCAGGTGGGAGCGGGCGGGGAGGGGCGGGGCGGGGCTGCGGGGGGCGGGGGCACCACGTGGGGGTCCGGCGGGCGGGGGGGCGCGCCGGGCCCCTTGGGTGGGGGAAGGCTCGGGCACCGGGCTCCCGGCCTCCCTATCCGTACCGGGGAGGGAGCGCGGTGGCCGGGACGGGCGTGCGGGGCCTGGCGGGGAGCCCCCGAGACCCCCGCCCCGAACAAAGAGAGGGGCGGAGCGGCCCCGCGGCCCGGCGGCCCTTGCGGCCGTCGCTTAGCAACGCCGCGCCCGCCCCGCCGGCCCGGGGCCCGGCAGCCTGGCGGGGGGCAGCGGGGCCGGCCAGGGCCGGGGGTTGGGGGGGTGTGGATGCGAAGCGCGGCGGCGGGGCCGGGTCCCGAGCGCTGCCCCCGGGCCACCGCCACGCTGTGCACTCCGGGGCAGGGAGGGGAGGGCGGGGGGGGCCCGGGGCAGACCGTGGCGGGGGGCCCGAGGCGGCGGGGAAGGCGGCAGCAGGTGGGTAAGTCCCGGCGCCAATGAGCAGGCGCTGGGCTCCCCTAGCAACAGTGCCCGCGCCAATGGGCGCCGGCAGCTGCCTGCAACGCTGCCTGCAACCCTGCCGAGGACGGGTTTTCCCAGTCGACCCTTCCCCGCTGCCCTGGCACCGGCATGGCGTGGGCTGAGGGGCAGAGAGCAGCACCTCGCTGCTCTGCCAGACGGCCTGAGCCGAGCCATGCCATGCCACGCCACGCCACACCACGCTATGCCACGCCACACCACACCATACCATGCTGTGCCATGCCGTGCCATGCCCCATCCCCGGCCACCTTGGCTCAGCCGGCCGGCAGAGCCCCGCTTTCAACCCCACATGGCATCACCGGTCCCCGCTGGAGCAGCCAGGGCTGGCACGTCGCTCCCAGGCTCCGTGGTTAAAGTCCAATCCTGCTTAGCATCCCCCCCCGCCTCCCTTCCCGGGGGGCTCAGGCAGGGCAGGCAGGGGTCCAGTGCTCTCCTGCTTGCTGCCTGCCCGCCTGCTTCCTTGGGATTAGGCGCTGTACTCAGCTTCCCCAGGGGATTTGGCCTGGCCGGAGTTTCCTTCCCCAGCCGGAGGGAGGGAGGGAGGAGACCGGTGGCAGGGGAAGAGGTGCCGGTGGAGCCCGGCCCGGGCAGCAGCGAGGTGCAGGGCAATAGGGAGCCATGACTGCAGCCTCTGCCCTCTTCTCAGTCCCTTTTCGGTGCTCTGGTTTTGTTAGCCATCCTGAGCTGGCTGCTTTAACGTGGCACTTGGAAGGACTGGCGCTGGCATGGTGACAATAAACCCATCCTAAACCAACGGAGCCCGGAAAGGGACCAAGGGAGCAAAGGGATGCTGGAACTGGTTCCAGGTGGGAGCGGGCAGACGGCCGCTGTAATTAGGTTTAAGCTGGAGCTGGATCAGACTTTGCGGGGGATTATGACCCCTCCGTCTGCGTAGGCACTGCAGGGGGCCCAGCAACTGCCTGCTTGGTGTCCCGGCACAGCCACGGCATTACGGGTGAACCCTTGGGTAAGGGGCAGTGCCAGCCAGGGCCGGTCCCCCTCTGGCCCCGTGGGTCGGCGTGGGAGGGCTGGATCCAGCGTGGGAGCCTGCTTTGTTTTTACAAGGACACTAGCAGCTAGAGCAGGGATGAAAAATAGCCAGAAATATGATTAGAGGATTGGAGAAAATGCCTTGGAGTACAAGCTTTAAGAGCTCAATCTGTTTAGCCTATAAAAATAGAAGACTGAGGGGTGACTTAATTACCAAGCATAATTACTTCACAGGCAGAAAATACCAGGTAGTGGAAGTCTCCCTTTAATCGAGCAGGGAAAGGGCGCCGCTGAGCCAGGAGCAGGAAATTGAAGCCACAGACAAATTATAAAGCGCCATGTCCCGGCAGCGAAGCTCCCCAGGGGTGCGGACGGGCTCCATGGGGACGGTGCACCCCTGCAGCCACCCCTTGGGTGACGGTCTGGGGCACCTCAGCCCCTGCGGATGAGGCTGTTCCCTCATTCCCTTCTTTCCCACCCAGGTAGCGAGGGGCTGGAGGGGGGTTTTTGGCATCTGGGTGCTGAGTGGTGGGCATCGCCGCTGGGCACGTGCCAGCGGTGCCTCCATCCCCCTCCTCTCTCTCTCTCACCAGCTGGGGCGGGTGCCGGGGCGCAGTTTTGCTGGCGAGCCATGGGGCAGGAGCGGAGATTTTGATGCCTCTCCCGGGAGTCCCCAGAGCCATGACTGCAACTGTGCAGACGCTGCGGTTCAAGCTGCTGCCGCATGAGCCGGGCCAGGAGTGGGGGCACAGCTGCCAGCAGGAAATCGAGCGTCGCTACCAGGTGGTGCCCTCAGTGGTGTGCGCCATGTGCTGCCTCTTCGGCATCATCTACTGCTTCTTCGGTGAGCCAGGCCAGCCCAGTGGCTGGTGGGGCAAGCGGGGAGAAGGGCAAGGGGAAGCCAGGGGGGTGCTGGCCATCCACCCCCTGACTGTGGTGGTCTCTCCACAGGCTACCGCTGCTTCAAGGCCGTTATGTTCCTGACAGGGCTGATGTTCGGCTCCATCATCATCTTCATGTTGTGCTACAAGGAGCGGGTGCTGGACACACAGCTGAGCGTGGAGGCCTCGGTGGGCATCGGGCTGGGCATCGGGGTCCTGTGTGGGCTGGTCACTATGCTGGTGCGCAGCGTCGGCCTCTTCATGGTGGGCCTGCTCCTGGGGCTACTGCTGGCGGTGGCCACGCTGGTGGTGATGGAGCAGTTCTACCACCCGCCGACAGTGTGGATCCCTATCGCGCTGCTCCTGGGTGTGGGGATGCTCTTTGCCGTCCTCACCCTGCAGTGGCAGCGCTTCTTCACCACCCTCTCCACCGCCGTCTTCGGCAGCGCCATCATGACCGTCACTGTCGACTACTTCATCGAGCTCTTCCTCCTGGTGCAGTACATCTACGAGCGCATCAAGGTGGCCCCCGCTCGCCCCGTGTGCTGGTACAGCTGGGTAATCCTGGGCGTCTGGCCGCTCCTCACCATGCTGGGCGTCCTGGTCCAGTGGAAGGTCACGGCCGAGGGCTACTCCCACACAGAAGGTATGTGGGGGCTGGGGGAGATGGATGTGGCACGGTGTGGGTGCAGGAGCTGGGGGACCTGGAGATCAAGGCAGAGGTTCCCAACGCTTGGTTTGCATGCATAGACAAGGGGTTTGGGACTCTATGGGGGCACAGCACTCATGGCGAGCCCTGGGTGTGCAAAATCGGGGCTGGTTTGGTAGTGAGGAGGACTTTGGGGTGCTCCCTGGTGCTCACAGATCCCTCTACCCTGCAGTGATCATCAGCCGGCAGCAGCGCCGTGTGCAGCTGATGCGCATCAAGCAGCGGGAGGACCGAAAGGAGAAGAAGAAGAAGCGGAGACCCCACCACCCACCGCCCCACCAGCACAAAGCCCACCCACCCGAGCCAGCCTACCGCCGCAAGCCCAACCCCGTGCGCCGCTTCGATGGGGACGTGCTCTCCCCCGTGAGTCCCACGCCCAGGGTAGAGATCTCCCCCGGCCTCCGCGGCCCTTCCTTCTCCATGTGGGTGGTGGGCTGGGGCGCTGAGAGGGGAGAGGTGCCTGGGTGCCAGCCGCCATCCAACCTCCTCGAGGGATGAGGCTGGGGCATCCTGGGGACCAGACAGCTCAGGAGGGGCTAAGCTGGGACATGCCCACCACGGAGCACTTCAGCCTTGGCAAGCAAATGTAAACTGGTGGCCAGAAGCGCTGCGGCTGCAATAGAAACAGGTGGTGGGCAAGATGTGTCCCCCAGGGAAGGGACGGGGCTATGGCCCCTGCTGCGGCCAGTCCCCAGAGGGCCTGAGTGCTGGGATGAGTGGGATTGCACAGGACTGGTTCTGGGGGGCTGCTGCAGAGCGTAGGGTGGGGTGGGGTGGGGTGGGATGGAGTGGGCCAGGAGCAGAGCCCCCCTCACTTTCTGTCCCCACCTCTCTCAAGCAGAGCTACATCCAGAGTTTCCGAGAGCGGCAGACGGGGCCATCCCTGAACAGCCTCATCGCCAGCTCCCATGCCGTGGTGGACCTGGACTATGACTGCAGCTCCACCGTGCCCCTCACCACGGGCTCCGGCCCCGCCGTGCGGGTATAAGCCAACCCAGTGACCTCGAGTGACACCAGCACCCCAGCCTGCTCTGACAGACCCCCTGGGACAGGTGGGGCTGTGCCCTCGGCCCCCGGGCGGCCATGTGCTCCTCGGTGCTGCAGATGGAGACCCTTCCTGGGGACATGTGGGACTTGGCTGGGCAAACCCCGGCTGCCCGCGGGGCCCAGAGGTGCTGGGGGAGCCCTCCGGCAGGGACTAAGCCCAAGGACCAGGGACACCAGCACCCATGGACATGCGGTGCGAGCGGCTCTGCTGGGGAAGGGGGTCCCTGAGCCCCCGCTGCTGTGTGTTTCCCCACAGCCCGGGCACGCTCATCCCGCATCCCAACATTGCCCTCCCCATATTTGCGCCCCCCCTTCTCCGAAAGCAGCTCCCTGCGCCTGCCCCCAGCCCATCGCGCACCCCCCCCCAGCAACTCCCCAAGTGCCTGTGCCCCACATCCCTTCCTCCAAGAGCAGGTCCCACAGCCCTTGTTTCCCCGCAAGGGACTCCCCCGAGCATGTGTGCCCCATCCCACCCTGGCCCCCGAGAGCAGCTCCCAAAACCTGCGTCCTCAGAAGGTCCCCCTGCCCTAGCCACCCTCCCTGCCCCCCAGAGCGGCTCGCTTCCCCCCCCTCTTTTTCCAAGCTGGACCAGGGTGATCCTGGGGCAGAGGCTGCCAGGGCCAGGTGGTTCCCGGGGTGATGCTGACAAGCGGTGCCTGTCCAGCGGGAGCTGCGCTGGCGGGGTGCACAGTGTGCATCCCCCCCAAGAAAATGTTTTAATGGGAGACAGGACACTGGATCCAGCCTTTGGGCAGAGGCTGGGCTGCCTCAGGGATGTGGGGACCCCTGCAGCGTCAGAGGCCGTCGCTGTTTTGCTGGCGACTGGATTTTATAGTGGCCGGGGTGGGGAGGGAGGGGGTCTTGGGGTCGAGCTGAGCCTCTGGCTGGGGCAGGGCAGGGCAGGAACCCCTTCCCAGAGCACTGCTGCGGGCAGAGGCTCCCGCCTTGTATATATTTCTCTTGCTGTGATTTGTATTAATTTATTACGGAGTGAGCCAGGACTTCCCCTAACAGCCCGGCAGGCAGGATGGTGGCGAGACTGGACTGGGGTGCCCCCCTGCTTTGGGAGGCCCCTCCAGCCCAGCCTGTCCGGTCCTGCTGCCCCGGGAACTGCATGTTTCTGCCAGGCGACCCTGTCCCCGCAGCGCCGCGCCGCCGTCCCCCTTTTCAGTCTCTTTTGTAAATGTGCCAAATGCTGCTGAGGCCACGGGCCGCACAGTAAAGAGCCTTTCAGAGCCCTGCGTGCAGGGACAGGGGGCCAGGGGGGACCCCGAGGGCCGGGCTCCCCGGGGATGCTGGGTGGGATGCAGAGCGGTGCCACCACCCCTTCTCCTACCGGGACCCCGGCTCACTGGGGTGAAAGAAGCCATGTCAGGAAAAAAAAAGATGTTTAATGCAGAGCCCTGAGGCTGGAGCAGGCTGGGGATGGTGTCCGTGTGTCCGTACATCCTGGGGGGAAGCATGACCACATCTCCCAGCAGCGGCATCTGTCGGTCTGTGTGCAGCCCCTGGGTGCCGCATCCTGGCTCCTAGCTCCCTGCGGGGACAGTGGCAGTCAGGGAGAGCTGCAACATCCCTGGAGCTGCTGGGGCACCCGAAAAGGGTGTCCCAGCCAAGGTGGGCGCAGACCCCGTGTCTCATATCCAGCCTGCTCCCCCCGACCTCAGCACTCGGACCCTTGCAAGCAGTGGGGTGTGGGGACAGGGTCCCCACTGTCCCTCTGGTGTGAGGCACGGCATCGCTGCCAGCTCCAGCAGTGTCCCTCTGGCTGCCCCCTCACCCCCTCACCCTCCACGAGCAGCCGGGCGGTGGAGCGGTCATCGAAGGCATCGCAGGTATATGAGTCCTCATCCTCGGGCCCCACGCGATGAATGATGAGCGTGCGGTAGCAGTCCAGGTTACAGATCTCGTACTTGTCACCGGCAAAGATCTCGGTGTCCCCACGGAGCCAGCGCACCCGGCCCCGGGCGTGGGACACGGTGCACTCCAGCGTCGCCTTGTGCCGCGCCAGCACCGTCTTGTCCCGCAGCGGCTTCACGATCCGGATGGGCAGCGCTGGTGGGGGGTGGGGGGGAGCCATCAGCATCGTGGGGTGAGCAGTCTCCCGTGGGGACCTCACGAGCTGACCCTGGTGCACCCCAGCCCTGGTGCTGGAGCCCGGCCAGCCCCCACATCCCACACTAGTACCTTCTACCTGCAGGCTGGCCTCTGAAACGGCCATCCCAGCCGAGAATCGGATGAGTCCCGCGTCCTCAGGGTGAACACCGCAGAGCAGCAGGAAATGCCGTGTCCCTGGGCAGGGAGAGGATGGCTCAAGGGGACAGTGATGGGCACCCATGGCAGGTGGGGGGGGGCAGAGACCATCCCCCAGCCCTCTCCCAGCCCCAAACCAGGTGTGGGGCCACCTACACCCCCACCTTCTTGCCGTATCTTCACCGTGCTGGAGACCTTGATTTTCTCCCCATCCCGGAACCACTCTCCCTTCACGTCCCCATGTGATGCCTCGCAAGTGAAGATGGCGTTGTCACCCTCCCGCACCTGGGCATCCTGCAGGTCCTGGATGATACGGACCTGGCGCTCTGTGGGCGAGGGACAGGGTGGCAGGATGGTCCAGGGCGAGGGGGAGCCCAGGGTTTGGGGGTGCTCATGCCCCCGGGAGGTGGGTGGCTGTACCCTGGACACGCAGCATGGCAGAGGCCTGGCAGTCACCCGCATCGCAGGTGTAGATGCCGGCGTCGGCTAGTTCGCAGCGGCTCAGCTGCAGGACGCGGCGCCGACCCGCTGAGTAGATTCGGCAGCAGGGCCCCGGCCGCAGCTCCTGCCCGTCCTGCCCGGGGAGAGCGCTCTCAGGGGTGCAAGCAGGCAGCACCCCGCTGCTTTGTCCCCCCTCCCCTGCCTGCAGCCCCGGCATGGAGGGCAGCAGATGGAGGGCAAAGCAGGGAGGAGGACACGGCCGGGCGCTGCTGGGGGGGATTGGGGTAAACTCTCACCTTGAACCACTTCACCTCCGCACTGGGGCGAGACAGCTCGCACTCGAAGCTGGCGACCCCTGTCTCCGGGACCCCCAGGTCCCGTGGGACCTTCACCATAGTGACTGGAGGCTCTGAGGGAGGAGGATGCAGGGCAGGAAGGTTTGGTAGGGGAAAAGATATGGGCTTTGGGCTGTGGGGGTGGGGAGATTTGCCCAGGGCGTCTCAGCATGGGGCAAGTGTGGCAGTTCCCGGGGCATCACCATGGGCAAGCACTCATCACTGGTGTCCCAGCTGGCTCTAGACCCAGACCCTGGCTGGGGGGTCCCCACTGCTGACCTCACATCTCCTCCCTGGGGACAGGGGGACACCTGCCAGCATGTGCCTGGAGTGGCCCAGCTGAGACCTGGCATCTCCCCTGGGACCGAATGGCTGCAGGATGGGCAGCGCCAGTGCCATGTGCCCCCCCCCCCCCCCAAGCCTGCCTTGGTGACCATACCCCGCACTAGCAGGCGGGCACTGCAGCGCAGGGTGTCAGTGGTGAAGGTGACAGTGCCCGAGTCCTCCAGCGTCAACCGCTCCAGCGTCAGGCTGTGCCCGCAGCCCGTGGCGCTGATCCGGCACATGCCACTGGGTTTTACCCGGATGCCATCCCGTGTCCAGACCCCGGGCACACCGGGGTGAGACAACTCCAGATGGAAGGTGGCCGTCTCCTTCTCAAAGGTCTCCACGTCTACCAACGGTGTCTGGATCGACACCTTCCGGGCTGCAAGAGACCGGTGTCTGCGAGCGGGTGCCTGCTCCACCTCAGAGCCCCTGGCTTCCCAGTCTGTGCTTGCTGGAGCGATTCCTTAAATCCAGTCCTTTTGACCAGGCTCCCACCCCTGCCCATCCGTGACCCCCACACTCACCTCTCTGTTTGATCACCCTTTCCAACGACATACCAGCTTTGCTCACACTCCCTCCTCCAGCCTGCAGTGCAGTTGTAGCAGGCAGGCACCCTCCCCATCCCCATCCCCATCCCCATCCCCATCCCCATCCCCACCCCCATCTCCATCCCTGTCTCCATCCCCATCACCATCCCTGTCTCCATCCCCGTCTCCATCCCCACCCCCAGCATGGTACTCACGCTCCACACAGAGCTTGGCCTGTGTGCGGTCGTGGAGGCTCTCACAGCGGTAGGTGCCGCGGTCGGCGGGGCCGAGGCAGCGGATGGTGAGGGTGCGCCGGCACCCCGACTCCTGCAGCTGGTACTTGCTGCCCGGCTGGAGGAGGATGCCCTGCTTCAGCCACTGCACCTCGGCGGCCTCGTGGCTCACCTCCACCTCCAGGCACGCGTCCCCCTGTTCCTCGGCCACCACGTCCCGCAGCTTCCGTACGAACAGCACCTGAGCCTCTGCATGGCCAGTGCATGGGGTCAGTGGCCACCCGGGGGGCTGTGCCCTGGGCTGTGCCCCAGCCGGCTCCTTCCCCCTCACCTTGCACGCTCAGCCGGGCTGTGCTCACCAGCCCCTCGGCATTGGCCATCACGGTGCCTGCATCGCCCGGCTGGCACTGCCGGAGGGTGAGGCTGTGGCACAGCCCACTCCTTGTCACCACCAGCCGCTCGCTGGGGACCACGGGCTGCCCGTTCAGCTGCCAGGTCACGGCCACATCCTCAGGGGACACCAGGCACTTGAAGGTGGCA
Source organism: Vanellus vanellus (assembly GCF_965231255.1). Classification (NCBI taxonomy): domain Eukaryota; kingdom Metazoa; phylum Chordata; class Aves; order Charadriiformes; family Charadriidae; genus Vanellus; species Vanellus vanellus. The sequence goes on from NC_138910.1 coordinate 18,871,725, forward strand.
TCCTCTCCCTCCAGCACCGTCAGGCTCTGCAGCTCCGTGACGATTTCCACCACCCTGGGGACTACAGATGGGGTGTCAGGACACGGCAGCGGAGAACCCCCATCCTGCAGAGCTGCTGAGCATCCCTGCCATCACCGTGCCCAACGTCCCCACTGGCCACATGGCACAGGGGTCCCCGGGTGGTGGCCAAGCCTCGGGCACGGCTCACCCTGCACTGTCAGCATTGCCAGCGTCCGGTCATCGTTGGACTCGCAGCAGTACTCGCCGGCATCCTCAGGCTCCACACGGCTCAGCACCAACGAGCGCTCTCGCCCCTCCGCCACCATATGCCAGCGGGGGCCGGGCGCCAGCGCCTGCCCGTCCTTCCGCCACACCACATCACCCCGCGGCTTGCAGAGCTCGCACCACAGCACTGCACGCTCGCCCTGCCGCGCACGCACGTCTGACAGCCCACGCAGGAACTTCACCTGCAGTTCTGCATGGCCAAACCCCCCATGTTGGCATCTGTGCCACCGTAGGGAGGGGGGGAGGAGTCCCCCGGCATCCCCACTGCTCCCCCGCCACTCACCTCGGACACTCACGTCGAACTGCATCTGGTCATGGGGGGAGAGGCAGGTGTAGATGCCAGCATCCTCCTTGGCCACGTTGCAGAGGACGAGGCTGTGCACGCGGCCATCCCGCCGCAGCTCACAGCGCTCACCGGTCACCGCCGCCTGTTGTGGGCCCATCCAGATGACATCGGCTCGCTCCGAAGAGATGATGGCGGAGAGCACAGCGCTGCCGCCCTCCAGCACCAGCAGCTTCTCCCGCTCCTCCCGTTTGTTCACAAACAGCACAGGCGCCTCTATCCCAGGGGAGCACCGGGCTCAGCCACGCTTCCGCCGGCAGCACCGGTGTGGGATGGGGACATGAAGCATCCTGGCATGGAGACCACTCCTGGACCACTCCTGCCCTCTGCCATGGGTGAGGAACACCTCCAGGCTCACCTTTCACGTGCAGTGTGAAATGCACCTCATCGTCACCGGCGTCGCAGAGGAAGATGCCGCCGTCACCCAGCTCTGCTTGCTTGATGGTGAGGCTGCGCATGGGGCCCTCGCTGCACACCAGCAGCCGCCCGCCCGAGTGCAGTGTCTGCCCGTCCTTCTGCCACTGCACCGCTGCCATCTCCGGGGACAGCCGGGCCACCAGCGTCACGCTGTCCCCCTCCAGCACCTCCAGCGGGCTCTGTGCCTCCTCCTTGTTTACAATGCGCACAGGCTGGGCTGGGGGGTGGGGGGGACAAGGCAGGGCTCAGGGGTGTCCCTGCAACACGGGGCAATGCAGGGACAGGAATGCTATGAGTGGAGGGGTGGTGATGGCCACACAGGGTCACCGTGGGGCAGGAGAGCTGTGGTGCTGATGGAGGTCATGGCGCATCCAGCTGCGGGATGCTGTGAGTGGCTGGGGGTTGCTGTGGGGCTGGCTGGGGGTCACGGTGGGACCAGCCCGGGGTCTCGGTGGGGCAGGTGTGCAGGCTGGTGGGGTCTGGCAGCGCCGGATCCCCTCAGGGAAAGGACCCCAGGCAGGGACAGCAGCAGAGCCCATCACTCCTGCATCCCTCCCTGCACAGGCAGCTCAGCTGCCAGGTTGAGGCCATTCATTTTGGTGTGTTCCCCATCCCAAGCCTTGCCTGTTCCCCAGAGCCAGGACACCTGCCTGCCCCAGGCCCTCTTCCACCCTGCCCAGTCCTCCATCTCCAGCTGATAAGGGTCTGGGCTGAGCTCAGCCCTTGGCAGCCGCAGCAGGAGGAGCGGCGCCTGGGAGCCGGCCAAGGCTAAATTTAACCAGCCCCTGGCTGGGGGAGGCAGGAGGGACATGTCTCGCCACGACCCTGACATGTCCCTTTCTGACCAACGGCTCCTGCGGGGTTGGGGACAGGGCTCCCGCCCTCCCCTGCCACGCTGCCACCCTGGCCTCTGCCATCAGTGGGGTCACAGAGGCATCACCCCCTCCCGTCGCCCAGGGCTGTGGCATGATCCCACCATGCTGGGGGTCCCCGGGGTGCTGAGCTCCTGCTGGCTTACCCAACACCTCCACGCTTGTCACCGCATGGTCACTGGCAGCGTCACAGACATAGCACCCCGAGTCACCAGGCTGCGCCCCATGGATGGTGAGCCGCCGCAGCACCCCATGGGCCTCGACCTGCACCCGCTCACTCGGCTGCACCTCCTGGCCATCCCGGAGCCAGCGCACGGTGGTGTCGGGCCGGGAGAGCTCACAAGCCAACACCAGGTCCTCCCCTGCCACCAGGCAGCGGTGCTCCATGGTGCCCATGCTGCCCACGATGGTCACCGGTGGCTCTGGGACTGGAGAGATGGGCTGTCACCACGGGAGCAGCAGCCTGTTCTGGGTGCTGCAATGGCTGGATCCTGTCCGGACCTCCTCTGGCTGCAGCTGGGCAGCGCAGGGGGTTCCACAGAACCCCTGCGTGGGGTGCAGCCCACTCCCTGTGTCCCCCCCACCGGCCTCCCCATGCTCACTGCCACCCAGCCCAGCCCCCCGCCAGCCTGGCAGCAGCCAGGGACCCACCTCAGTCTTCACCCTGCTGGCTGTGCCCCCCACGGACCTCCCGCTCACCTTCCACGGTGATGAAGAAGACAATGCTGTCGTCACCAGTGTCGCAGAGATATTCCCCTGCGTCCCTGCTCGTGGTGCCCAGGACGATGAGGGAACGGCGCGCCCCGTCCTCCTCCAGCCGCACGCGCCCTGTGTCCTGCAGCTTCTCCCCGTCCTTGTACCACTTCACCTCCCCGTGAGCGTGCGAGAGGTGCACCTCCAGCACCAGGTCCTCCATGGCCCGGCAATGCCGGTGGGTGGGCAGGCCGTCCCTCTCCAGGATCTTGACCAGCGGGTCTGCAGCACCCAACACCAACAGAGCTGTGGCCTCCGGGGTCCAGGAACCCAGCACGCCCCACCAGGTTCTCCCCCAGCCTCTTGCTCACCCAACACTTGGACAGTGAAGGTCACCATGTCATCGGTGGCATCGCAGATGTATTTTCCCGAGTGCTCGGCTCGAGCAGCGGGGATGAGCAGGCGGCGGTGGGCACCCTCCTCCTCCAGGACCAGGCTGCCCCCAGCCTCCAGCCTGACGCCCTCCTTGGCCCAGTGCACGGGTGCATCCGCACGAGACAACTCACAGTCCAGCGTCACTGTCTCCCCCGGGGATACCGTCACGACAGGGGGAGGTCTGAGAGGCTGCAGGATCCTCACTGGCAGCTCTGTGAGGATGGCGTGGCCATGATGCAAAGCAGTGCCGGGACAACATGGCCCTGGGGACACCTTTGCTGCCAGCCCAAGGCGAGCAGCCGTGCTGGGTGGCCCAGCACCCGGCGGGTGGGCACCCACCGGCTCCGTCACTACAGAGGAGCTGGTCCCCTTTCCCCAGGCTGGGAAAGACCTCACAGCCAGAGCCCTGTCCATGTGTCCCTCCTACTGGGTCCCCACTGACCTGACACCTTGACGTCGAAGGAGACGGCCTCATCCTTGCTCTCGCAGATGTATTCGCCTATGTCCTCCGCGCTGCTCCTGGGGATGAGGAGGCAGCGCCAGGCCCCCTCCGCCAGCAGCAGCAGGTTGTCGGTCTCATCCACCTCCAGCCCATCCTTGAACCAGCGCACGGGAGCGTCCGGCACGGAAAGCTCGCACCGCAGCTCCACACGCCCCGGTGCCTGCACCGGCACCTCCAGCGAGCGCTGCGGAGGGTGCAGGATCCTCACTGGCGGCTCTGGCGGGGATGCAGAGGAAGGGTGTGAGACCTGCTCTCTGCACCGCTCCTGCCTTCGGTGTCCCTACTTACGGTCACCTGCATCCCTGTCCCCTTGGGGCTGTGTGGATGCTATAGACTCTGGCCCCACTGCAAACGGGCAGAATCTGCTTGAGGGCAGAGGTGGTGGCCACACGGTGCCAGACCAGCACAGCTGGAGGGAGGCACCCACCAGCTCCCAGGTGAGGTAGCCACATCCCCTCCTCTGTGATGTTCAGGGCAGGGAGTAGCACTGGTGATCCCATGGCACAGAGCCGGGGCAGTGCTGCCCTTCCCAGCAGGACATCCCTGCTGTGCCACCAACCTGCCACCAAGACGTGGTAGGAGACAGACGTGTCCCTGGCATCACAGACGAACTCCCCTGTGTCCTGTGGCCGGGCACAGGGCAATACCAGATGGCACCGCAGCCCTTCTTGCTCCAGCACCAGGCTCTCGCCCTCCTCCACCTCCTTCCCGTCCTTGTACCAGCACACCGGGGCCTCCAGATGGGACAGCTGGCACCACAGCTCCACACGCTGCCCAGCCATGTAGGTGTGGGGGGCCTCCTTGTTGGAGCTGACGATCCTCACCGGTGCCTCTGCCGAGGGACACATGGTGGGGCTCAGCTACGGTGGTGGGTGAGCGCTGCAGGAGGATGGGCATCACCCGGGCAGCTCACCGCTCACGGTCACCCTGAAGCTGGTGGCATCGTCCCCAGCATCGCAGGTGTACATCCCTGAGTCAGACAGCGCAGCTGCAGGGATGTGGAGCCTCCGCAAACACCCCTCTGAGCAAACGGCCAGGACCTTGGTCGGGACCACAGCCTCACCATCCTTCAGCCAGTGGACGGTGGCATCTGGGGGGGACACCTGGCACTCCAGCAGCACGGGTAGCCCTGCCATCACCTCCTGGAGCTGCTGTGCTTCGGACAATGGGGTGATGCGGACTTGCGGAGCTGAGAGGACCAAGACCCTGTGTCACTTGGCATCCATGCTACCTGCTCTGGGGCCAGCAGCCAGGGTCATCCCAGCCCTGCAGTGCTGGTGGGTGAAAGGTGAGGGAGCACCAAGGCTGGGGCGCGAGGTGGCATAACCTGTGGGTAGGCAGTGTGGCTGTGCCCTGGGGTGCAGAGGGGCAGCGTGGCACAGGGCCCTGAGAGGAGGCAGAGGAGCTGATGTGTCCCTACCCACATCCCCCTCCAGCCCAGGGGCATGGGCAAGGAGCCGCTCACGAGGAGGCGAGGGGCAGCCGAGATGCTGCAGCTGCCAGGGGGATGGCAGCATGAGAAGGGAGCCGGAGCAAAGGGAGAAGGGGGAGAGGGTCGTAGCTGTGCATCACACTCACCTGCCACAGTGACGGTGTAGAAGACGGAGTCCCCACCGGCATCGCAGACGAACTCCCCTGCATCCTGCGGCCGGGCACAGGGCAGCACCAGACGGCACCGTGGCCCCTCCTGCTCCAGTACCAGGCTCTCACCCTCCTCCACCTCCTCCCCATCCTTGTACCAGCACACCGGGGCCTCTGGACGGGACAGCTGACACCAGAGCTCCACGCGCTGCCCAGCCACGTAGGCATGGGGGGCCTCCTCGTTGGAGCTGACAATCCTCACCGGTGCCTCTGCTGGGGAGAGACGCACTCAGCGAGGATGTAAAGACCAGAGCAGGTGATGGTGGCAGTCACGGTGTTGGGTTTAAGGCTGGAAGGCACCACCTCATCTGCATCCCCGTATAGCACAAGCGGCCGGGCTGCCCTGCTCCGGGCTTCTGCTGCTCCTCACCCATCACACCCAGCAGGAGCACCCGGCTTCCCCGCTGGCTGTAAATCACTGCTGTATTCCAGCTCCTGTGGTACCTGCTCTGCTGTGCCCTGGGATGGAGCTGAGGGACACGGAGGGGGGGATGCAGGTAGGCAAGTGCCTCATTAGAGAACCCCAGCACTGTTAATTGCTGTCTGTGATGCCAGCACTGGCCCCTGTGGCTGCCCTGCCAGGGGGTGCACATCCCTCCAGCCATGTCTCTGTTTCGGAGGCCACCGGGTCCCTGCCTGGTGCTTCTGTCTCAGCTCAGCCCTTGGCATTTGCTCACACTGCGGCACAGGCGTGTGGCTCACTTGCGGCCAGCATCCCCTTCCCTCTGGCTCACCAGGACCTGGGACACCATGCCAGATCACAGTGCTTGTTGAACGCCACCGTTAGTGGGTTACACACATGTGTGCCACTGCTCACATCTCCCCACTGACTTGAGTCTGGACCTCAATAGCCAGAGGAGCCCCCAGTACAGGCATGAAGTGACCAGCCCTGCTCTTTCCTGGGAGAAGGTCAGGATGCAGCTCCTGCCTGCAGCAGCCAACACCGCCTGCCCGGCCACATGTGTCACGGTGGGCTGTAGCTGGCCCAGACTGTGCCGTGGTGCTCAGCCAGCCCATGACTCCGGGTGGGCACCGGGCACAGCCGGCCCCAGAGCACGTTGGCAGCCGAGCAGCAACCTGCCCTTCTCACGGCCCGCAGCTGCCCCATGCTCGGCATCCATGCTGGGCGTCCGGGCTGCAAACTTCCCAGACAGTCTTCAGCCACGATGCCCGGGCTCAGCAGCACACCGCAGCCCCACAGCGCGCGAGAGCGGTGCGGCGCCAGTTTGCGGCATTCAATCTGCACCACGCTGAGCCTGCGTCCGCCCGGGCTCCCTGATCAAATGCTCGGCGGCCGCCTGGCTCCCTGGACCTGCTAAAAGCAATCACGTCGCTGCAGTGCAGCCAGAGATGTTGAGCGGGACCAAAGCGAGGAGGGGGCGACGTGCCAGCCCTCGGCGGGCAGTGCCGCTCTGGCCCCAGCCCCACCACCGGCTCTGAGGGAGCCCCGGCACTGGGCAGCTGCTGGAAAACCCAGAGGCGTGCGGGGGTGACCAGGCTTGAGGCAGACAGGCTCCACACTGCAGCAGCCCCTGGGGATAGCTGGGATGCCTCGGGCAAACCCAAGCGTGCCGCAGCGGCACTGACTGCAGCAGCCAGCCCGGCACTCGTGCCGGAGGGGTACCAGCCTGGGTGTCCTGGCACCCGCACCGAGTCCCACTGGTGACACCGATGGCCAAGTCCTGGCCGAACCGAGCAAGCCTCTCTAAGACCCTTCCCTCTAAGTTATGCAAAGCTGCTCAGCTGAAAGGCTGAGCTTCAGCAGATGGCGTTTCCCCCTCCCACCCCAGGGAAGCCGAGCTCTCCATGCCCCGCTCCCCCGCGGGATGGATGATGTCTCTTGCCTCTGCCCAGAGCAGACGCTGCCCGCCCTTCCTGCTGGCCATTTTGCCTTTGTCACACTAAAATTCTCCTTTCTTCAGCCCTCAGAGGTCACCACTTCACTGACTCTCAAGTATCTCTTATCACTCATCCCATCTTCACGCCTACATCCTCGGACATCAACTTCGGCACTTTGCCGTGTATTAACACCATGCGGAGGCTTTACCGCTGCGGTCACGCAGCCTTTTAACCAGGCTTTAGCTCTGTCCCTGGTCACCTTCCTGTGGTTGCGGCATTGTGGGTTTCGGGGCCAGCAAGGGGAAGTCTTTGACTCGCTTTCAGCTCTCATTATCCTCTGTCAGCCGGCGACGCCAGCAGCCGCTCCATGGCCGGGGCAGCCCCTGCGGGATGCCGTCCCCTGCTTGCACCCAGCGAACACCACCCCGTTGTTGGTATCCAGGCAACCGCTAATTTTCTGGTCAGTAATTAACACTACCCGTCAGAATGATGTCCGACTGCAAGTCACCCCACGCCAGGTGCTGGGCCCACTATTTTTAGGACCTCGGAGGAGGACTTGTTTACTGGCCGTGGCAGAGGTCCGGTAAACACCCCAGCACAGAGGTGTTGGGTGCCATCAGGAGCCTGAGCTTTTTGGACTGGTAGAATGAGGTGTCCCCTTTACCAGTCAGTTTGGGTGGTTTTATGCACCAGAGCTGCAGCAAAGACCCCAACCGACTGACCGATTGACCAACTGACCTGCTGGTGAGGACCCATCAAGAGCATCTCTGACAAGCATCCCCAACCCCAGAGCAGTGATAGCGACCTGTGCTGTGGCACTCCTCACCATGGAAGAAAGCCCCCAAAGAGGTGATCCCATGAGTCCACCTGCATCCTACCCACCTGCCACAGTGACGGTGTAGAAGACGGAGTCCCCACCGGCATCGCAGACGAACTCCCCTGCATCCTGCGGCCGGGCACAGGGCAGCACCAGACGGCACCGTGGCCCCTCCTGCTCCAGCACCAGGCTCTCACCCTCTTCCACCTCCTCCCCATCCTTGTACCAGCACACCGGGGCCTCTGGACGGGACAGCTGACACCAGAGCTCCACGCGCTGCCCAGCCACGTAGGCATGGGGGGCCTCCTCGTTGGAGCTGACAATCCTCACCGGTGCCTCTGCCAGGGGCACGGGGGGGGTGCGCTTAGCACAGGCGCCCAAAAGGCAGCAACATTCTGCCCCATCATGGGGACAAGAAGAGGGGCACGGGCATTTCTGTCAGGAGGTGGGCTCCACGCTCTCGCGTGTGGTCCCCAGCTCACCGGTCACGGTCACCACGAAGCTCACAGCATCGTCCCCGGCGTCACAGGTGTACACGCCGGTGTCCGAGGGGCTCACTGAGCGGAGCAGCAGCCTCCGCACACATCCCTCCGCCTGCACTGCGATAATGTCATCCAGGGGCACGGCCTCGCCGTCCTTCAGCCAGCGGACAGGGGCAGCTGGGGGGGACACCTGGCACTCTAGCAGCACGGGCAGCCCCGTTGGCACCTCCCGGAGCCGCTCAGCCTCGGGCACCGGGGTAATGCGGACCTGCGGGGCTGAGAGACATGGAGGGGTGAGAAGCATCCTCCAGTGTGAGAGCCTCTGCTGCTCTTCTCCCGGCAGGATGCTGCTCACCTTGCACGTGCAGCGTGGCCGAGTCCCGCACGCTGCCGGACACGAAGGTAACCTGGGCACCGCTCTCGGCCAGCCGCGCTCCCCGGATCAGCAGCGAGTGCTCGGTCCCGCGGTGCTGCACGCTGCACCGGCTGCCCGCAGCATCCTCCTCCTCCTTGCCCAGACTGGCGCCGTTGAAGAACCAGGTGCCCCGCACCGCAGCCGACAGCTCCAGGGAGAACCACGCATCCTCGCCGTCCCGCACCCGCACATCCTGCAGACCCCTCTCCAGGCGAGCTGCCGGGGCTGGAGGACAGCCAGTCTCAGCCCCAGTGGCACTGGCCAGCAGCATGCTGCGGCATGACGTCCCAGCTGGACCCTGGGGAGAGCCGGGTCCTGGGGTCGGGGGGGGGTGGGGAATCCCCAGTTTGGCACCCTCACCGAGATGCACAGAGCTGGGGAACTCCACGGGGCTGCTCCGGCCGTGCTCGTTGGCGGCGCAGACGCGGAAGCAGTAGTCGGCCTCGCGGGGCACGCTGTCACCCAGCACCCGCACGCGGCCGGGCAGGTCGGTGGCCAGGCACTGCACCCACTCGCCCCCGGCTGCCTCTCGCCGCTCCAGCAGGTAGCGGCTGGGGGGGCGGAGGTGGGTGTCAGGCGCGGGGCACCAGGTCAGCAGTGCTGCGTTGCTCTCCGCCACGCTCATCTCGGCGGCCACCGGCGCACTCGGGGGGTCACGCTTCACACCTGCAAAGTCACAGCCTGCGTTGCCTGCTTGGGGATGGCAGCGAGGCTCCCGGCGGGGTGGCCAAAGGGCTGAGGGGGGCTACACAGCCTGTTTCTCTGGGAAAACAGAGAAACAGGTGCTTTCTGATGGAGAGGATGGAAAGGATGGTCTTGCTCCCATGTAGCATGGTGCTGGTTACAGGGGTTTGTGAGTGCCAGCAAGGCCGGGGTCCCGGAGCCCTGCTAAAAGCCCATTTCCCCAAAAAGCCATCACAGCATCACGTCCCCAGCATAGTGGGTGCCCATCCCGTCTCTCCCCTGTGTCAGCCCCCCGTGGATGGGCAGGACAGAGGATGCGGGGCCCCTCCGAGCCTGGGGCTTACATTTGACGCGGAGCTGGGAGGACGTCTGCGATTCCCCGATGGCGAAGGAGATGATGCCCGCGTCCTGGCGGGTGACGTGCACCAGCACCAGGAGGTGCGTCCTGCCGAAGCTCTTCAGCACAGTGCGGGGTGACTCCCGCAGCTGCATCCCATCTCGGCTCCAGCAGATCCCCTCCAACACCTCCCGTGTCTCCACGCAGAAAACCGCATTTTCCCCCTCCATCACATCCAGCTTCCGTGGCAGCCGCTTCGTGATCACCCCTACGAGAAAGGATGTGTGAAGGCTGGGGAGGGATGTTGGGGAGTGGGCCGGGTTCCCTGGGGTGGGAGAGAGGAGGAGGAGGAGGTCGAGGAGGGGCAGCAGCAGGCACCATGGCCAAACAGTGGGAGGGCAGATGCTGGAGGTGGTGGGGAGCATGGCAAGGAGGGGGACAGGAAGGCAAAGCCATACTGCCAGAGACCTTCTCCCCACCTCGGACGGAGACCTCGGCGATGCTGCGGCCCTTGTCCTTCATCTGGCAGAGGTAGATGCCATCGTCGTCTGTGCGGGCATCGCGGATGGTCAGGCGCCGTACCACGCCTCGCTCCTCCATCACATACTTGTGGCTGGGCTGCAGCTCCCTGTCCTCCAGGTACCAGGCGGTGGGGATGGTCTCCAGCGGCACCTGGCACTCCAGCACAGCGTCCTCCCGCTCCGCCACCTCCACATCCGCCAACTGCACCTGGAACCTCAGCCGGTGCTCTGCCACCGGGAGAGATGGGCGCTGGGGGGTGCGTGGGGGATGACACCCACCACCAGCCCTTCGCTCGGGACTCTCCCAGCTCGCAAATAGCGCTGAGTCCTTGGCCCTTCTCTGCCCCTCTCCTCTTCAGCCACATGGGACAGGCACTGCCCCCAGGAAGCACATCCCCCAGAGTAAGGGGAACCAGGGCACGGACTGGGGACACCCAGCAATGCCCCCAGCATCTCAGCAGGGAGTTTTGGGGGACACAGGAGCCAGCAATGTGTGATCGCAGCCCAGAAAGCCAACCATATCCTGGGCTGCATCAAAAGAAGTGTGTCCAGCAGGTCAAGGGAGGTGATTCTGCCCCTCTACTCCACTCTTGTGAGACCCCACGTGGAGTACTGCATCCAGCTCTGGAGCCTCCAACATACGAAAGACATGGACCTGTTGGAGCAGGTCCAGAGGAGGGCCACAAAGATGATCAGAGGGCTGGAGCACCTCTCCTATGAGGACAGGCTGAGACAGTTGCGGTTCTTCAGCCTGGAGAAGGCTCTGAGGAGGCCTTATAGCAGCCTTCCAGTAGCTAAAGAGGGTCTACAGGAGAACTGGGGAAGGACTTTTTACAAGGGCTTGTACTGATAGGACGAGGGGGAATGGCTTCAAACTGGAAGAGGGTAGATTTAGATTAGATATTAGGAAGAAATTTTTTTCACTTTGAGGGTGGTGAGGCACTGGAATAGGTTGCCCAGAGAAGTTGTGGAAGCTCCATCCCTGGAGGTGTTTAAGGCCAGGCTGGATGGGGCTTTGAGCAACTCGATCTAGTGGGATGTGTCCCTGCCTATGGCAGGGGAGTTGGAACTCGATGATCTTCAAGGTCCCTTCCAACCTAAACCATTCTACGACTCTCTGCACGCCAGCACGCTGTGGCAGGCATCTCAGCGGAGGGGAGCAGCAGGGTGCAGGTGGGGGATACACCGGGTGCTGGGTCAGTCCAGCCACGGGCTGTCCCCAGCTGGCAGGGCGGCTCTGGGGGAACGGGGATGCCGCCAGTGCAGACGCTTGGAGCCATGCCCTGCAGGGCTGCCCGCCAAAACCACTCAGCACTCCAGGGGAATTTGTCACCAAGGCACTGTCCCCGCTCCCTGCTCGTGGCTGGACACTCACAGCCCTCCAGAGACACCACCTCTCTGCTTGCAAGGAGAGAGGGGTATGGAGGGGGACACAGCTCCCCGGGGGAGCCCAGCATCCCCCGCTTCCATCCCACAGCTCTGTCCAGAGGAGCCTGGGGTGACCCCAGCTGCATGGGGCAGGAGGGAGCCTGGGGATGCTGGGCTCACATGCAGACACATCCCTGCCAGATGAAAAGCCCTGGACCCCTCCCAGTGCCTGGTGGCCGCTGGAAACACTTGGGCACGCTCCTACCTTTCACCTGGAGCTGCACCGCGCTAAGGGTCTGGCCAGCAGTGTTGGACGCGGTGCAGATATACAGCCCCTGGTCCTGGGGTTTGCAGTACAGCACCTTGAGGATGAAGTAGCCCTCCCGGTCCTCGTAGACGAGGTGCCTGCGGCCAGGGATGAGGGGCTCACCATCCTTCTGCCAGATTATCTCTGGTTTGGGCTTGCCGGTGACGTAGCAGCGAAATTTGGCGTGCTTCCCCGCGCTCACGGCGAACGCCTTGGCCCCTGGCACCCGGGCCGGCACTGTGCCATTGGGCGCCCAGGTCTCCGGTCCCGCACGCCGTCCCACCACATGCCGCCTCCGCCGCTGCTGCCGCTCCGCCAACAGCTCATGGCCATCAGCAGGAGAGCCATTGGGGAGCCCGTCTGGTGGTGCCCGTGGTTCGACCAGGAGCACAGCAGCGGCCAGGGCCTCCCGGGAGCCGCTGCGTGCGCGGCACACATACACCCCCCCATCTGGGGGCCGGGTGCCAAACAGCTTCAAAAAGTGCCAATCGTCCGGCTCCTTCCCCACAGCAAAGTGGCTGCTCTCAAAGAGGTCAGAGAGCTTGCGCCCATCTTTCTCCCACTCCAACACTGGGCAGGGCTGGCCGGACACCCTACAGGTGAACATCACATCGTCGCCCCGGCACACCCGTGTGGATGAGGGGGCAACAAGGAAGGTGGGCACCTCACCACCCAAGCATCCATCCTCCTCCAAGGGTTCCCCTGCCTCCACCTTGAGTGTGGCAGCGGCGTAGGTCTCGCCAACACTGTTCCTGGCCTTGCAGATGTAGAGCCCGCTGTCTTGGGGGGTGGCGTGGGACACCAGCAGGCTGTACAGGTCCCCCTTGGCCTCCACGTGGAAGCGGCCAGAAGGCTCGATTGGGGTCTTGTCTTTCTCCCAGAGGATGCTCGGCTGGGGGTCGCCCATGATCTGGCAGCTCAGGACAGCATCGGCGCCACTTTGTACCGTGAAGGCACGTGGATAGGCCAGGAACCTGGGGGCTCCCCGGAACCCCTCCATTGCCACCTTCCCGGGGTCACGGCAGGAGATTGGCCAGAGCAGCAGCGGGGATCATCAGCCTGGGGGGATGCACAGACCAACAGCGACGGGGGCTCAGGCTTCAGAGAAGAGACCAGCATGGACCGAAGCCCCCAGCACCGAGCCTGTGTGACAGGAGCATCACCTCTGAGCACCCCAGCCTTGCTGGATATGCTCCCGTGTGAGCCCGAATCACCCATTTCCCAGCCCAGCAGCAATAGAAGTGACAAAAATTGACTCTTTGCGCCCCGAGGGGTCGGGGCACCCAAAGCCCAGGCTGCCTGACCCAGGGTCTCAGAGGGGACCCCAGCTCCCGGGGCAGGGGAGGGACACCCCTGCCTCGATGGGGAGTGCAGGCAGCTGCTCGCTGGGTGCCGGGGACAGGGATGTACGAGGCAGGACAGCCCCAGCCCGCCCCTTCCCCACCCGCGGGGCATTCCTGCAGTATCGGGTGGTGGCAGAGCCGCATTCCTGCAGCATCTGGGCTGGCTCAGCAGGCAGGTGCTGATACAGGGCTGTCGCGGGCAGGAGGCACCCGGTCGGTCGGATCCAGACGCTTCCTCCCAGGCTCGGAGGGGCAAAGGACCCCCCATGCACCCCGTAGTCACCCCGCAGGGTCCTGCCATGGGGAAAAGCTGGGGTCCCCCTAGAACAGGTCCCCCTCTGGAGTGTGGTCCCACAGGCAGGATCCAGCCTTTGGGTATTGAGAGCCACGGCTGGAAATTATCAGCCGCAGGGGCAGAGGGGAGGCTGGGGAGAGGGGTCCTGCTTTTGCAGGGCACTGCCTCCATCCCCAGCGCTGTGGGTGACTGTGCCCACGGGTGGGAGCGGGGCAGGGTGCTCCCTGCCTCCACTGGGCGAGCGCACCCTGGCCTCTGCCCGCACCATGGCTGGGGCTGGTACACAGGTGCTGGCTTCCCTGAGGCAGTGCAGAGGGAAGAGAAACCAAAATACTCCCTGGATGAGCCAGAGGGGACGGGTGGGAGAGGGCCGGTCCCGGAGGAGTGGCAGAGACCAGGGCCAGCTTCTCCTCCCAGACCTCTACCCCGGGGACGGTGCATCCATTCAGAGCCACCTCCCTGGGCACCCTCCCCAGACACACGGGCCACCCCATGGCAGTGCCCGCAGACCCACACAGCCCTGATGGCTCGGCCGTCCCGCTGCCCCCTTCAACCACCCCCTTCCCCAATTACCCTGCCCCATGCCGCCCCACAGCCCAGTCCCCTGCCCCATGCACACACCTCGCTCCGCCGCCTCTCCCCCGTGTCTCTCAGTGCCGCCACCAGCTCCTGCTACTTCCCCCAGCTCCACTCCCGGGTGTCAGAACGCAGGGACCAAACGTTACAAATGCCTGCAGCTGCTGTCCCCAAAAATACCCTCTGATGACACGCTGGGTTGATAAGACTGAGCCTGCTCCATTCAGCGCCTCGCCGGGGCAGGGCTGGCCTATGTATAGCAGCCCAGTGGCAGCCAGCCGGCCCGGAGCGGGCAGGCAGAACTCCGTCTCCGGAGTCCTGGTGTGCTGCAAACCCGGCTGTGCCTCGGTGCCGGCTCAGCCCTCGGCAGGAGGCACCGCACCGCACGGGGTGCACGGCGTGGGTCGCACGACTTGGGGCACCAGGCTGCGGTAGGACAGGACATGCCACACAGGACATATTGCACAGGGTGGGATGCGCCGCAGTGGATGCTGCACGGGATGCCGGGGTGGGATGTGCTATACAGATCCCGCTGTGCGGGATGCCGGGGTGCAGGAGGAGCGGGGGGGTGCGGAGGCTGCCCCAGGGCTGCTGGATGGGGGACGCCTGCCACTGTCCCCACAGGCAGCGGCAGGAGGAAGGGCAGGACCTGCTGCCCCACCAGGAGTCGGCCTTTGGCCAGCCAGCCCAAATTGCACCGTGGCATCCTTCTCCCAGCACTGCTGTGGGGGTCTCCAGCTAGCCAGGCTCTGCCTCACCTCTTCCTCCTCCTCCTCCTCTCCTGAAGCTGGTCCAGCCTTTTCCAGATCCAGACAGCATGAGGACCTCCTGCTTCATGTCCCCAGGACCTCGCCAGCCTCCAGGCTGCCCTGGAGATGCCACAGCCACCCTCTCCAGGGCCCTGTCCTCACATTCCAGCTGCCCTGTGACCCTGATGTGTCCCAGCCATCCCTGGCAGGAGGGTGCCCTGCCTGCCACCCCCAGTGTAGACACCCACACTGGGGCATTGCCGGGATCTGGACCCCATCAGGTCCCTGCCCAGATGTTCCTGCTGTGCACAGCCGCTGCCACCACCCACTGTCCCTCCAGAAGCCCCAAATCTGTAGCTCCTCCACCACGGAGGGCACCCAGCACTGGCAGCTGCAAAGGCTGCCCAAGGTGCCCCCTCCCAGCACTGGCAGCAGAGAAGAACCTTCCTGGCAGCACCCTGCCTGCAGCTCAGTCTCCTCAGCCCCACGTACCCACTGCCCCCGGCAGCATCACCCCCCCCCTCTGCTACCCCGCGTGAGCGCCATCCCCCCCGAGACCACACTGTCCTTGCAGTCCTCGCATTCCAGACGTCTCAGCGCTTTCGCTGCCCAGAGATAATATTCACGGCGAGCAGACGTTTGCGTCAGTGTCAGATAGGTCTCAATGCCACCCTGCCCCAGGGGAAGCGCCACGGGCAGACGGGCTGGGCAGGCAGGCAGGAGCCCGCGGCAGAGCCCCCCGAGCCACCGGCCCGCTGCGCGCCCCATGGTCATGCTGCTCCTCCTGCACCTGCTGCCTGCCCTGCTGCCTACCGCCGTCCTGGCCAGCTGCACCGGGGCTGGTGCCGATCGGCAGCTCATCCTGGCCAAGGTGCGGGCTCGGGTGCTGGAGCATCTGAACCCCCCGCTTCTCCAGGAGGAGCCCCAGAAGGAGGCGAGGAGGGTGCACCGGAGAGACGTCCTTGAAAACACCAAAGTTGAGCTCAATGAGCTGGAGGACACCTCCCAGGTGATCCTCTTCCCTTCCACAGGTGAGGATGCCCTGGCGGGATGGAGAGGGCGGTGGGGTGAAGCAGGGTCAGGGCTTGGATAGTGGGGATACAGCAGGATGGAGGGGCTGCTGAGGGGGTCTAGGGAGAGGGGAAAGAGGGTACACCAGGCTGGGGCATGGGAGGTATGGTGGAGAGCCAGGAGGTGGAAAGGGATGGCCA
The DNA here is from genome assembly GCF_965231255.1 of Vanellus vanellus. Taxonomy (NCBI): domain Eukaryota; kingdom Metazoa; phylum Chordata; class Aves; order Charadriiformes; family Charadriidae; genus Vanellus; species Vanellus vanellus. The sequence goes on from NC_138910.1 coordinate 18,887,857, forward strand.
GCGGGGACAGGCAGAGCAGCCCAGGACACAGGGAGGGAGAGGGCAGGCGGCACAAGAGGGTGGACAGGCTGGGGAACAGCTGGGCCAGGTGGGATGCGGAGAGATGGGGTGAGCTGAGGAGAAGGCAGGGTGGGATAGGGTGGGATGCTAGGGAATGGGGCAGGATGCTGGGAAACGGGATGGGACACTAAGCAACAGGACAGGATGCCCAGCTACGGGACAGGACGCTGGAGGACGGGGGCAGCAGTAATGGACCAGCCCAGGGCACAGCGGGGCTCAGCTACGGGGCGCAGTGCAGCGGCTGCTGCGTAGCACTAGATACCAGCTTCTCCGCACCCTGCCACAGCCTGTGCCGGCCGCTGTGTGCCCTGCCAGCACCCTGGGGACCCTCTGCGACACCCCACCTCCCTCCTAGTGTCAGGGACCCTCCCCGGGTTTGGGCACGCACCCTGAGCATCTTTGTCCCCCCGCAGACGTGCCCTGCGAGCCCATGCAGCCGGACAAGCTGCTGGAGGAAGAAGGGATTTTCACTTACCTCTTCCAGCCCTCGGCGCACACCTTGAGCCGCGCGGTGACCTCTGCCCAGCTCTGGTTTTACACCGGTCCCTCGGCTGCCCCCAACCACTCAGCCCCTGACGTGCTGACCCTGTCGCCGCAGGGCCGCATGCCGGTGACGGCCACGGCGGTGCGGACACCCGAGCACTGGACAGTGTTTCACTTCGCCCCGGCGCTGCTGCCCCAGCTCTCGCAGCCGCTCTTCGTGCTCCTGGTGCGCTGCCCCGGCTGCCCCTGCCTGGCCGAAGGGGACAAGATGCCCTTCTTGGTGGCCACCACCCGGGCGAAGGGCAGCGAGAGGGCTCGCCGCTCCGCCGTGCCCTGGTCACCGGCCGCCCTGAGCCTGCTGCAGCGCCCGTCCGAGGACCTGGCCGCCCACACCAACTGCCGCCGGGCTTCCCTCAACATCTCCTTCGAGGAGCTGGGCTGGGACAAGTGGATCGTGCATCCCAGCAGCTTCGTTTTCCACTACTGCCACGGGAGCTGTGCCGAGGGCCACGGGCTGAGCCACCGGCTGGGTGTGCAGCTCTGCTGCGCTGCCCTCCCCGGCACCATGCGCTCCCTGCGCGTCCGCACCACCTCCGACGGTGGGTACTCCTTCAAGTACGAGACGGTGCCCAACATCCTGGCCCAGGACTGCACCTGCGTCTAGGGCATCCTGCAGCCCGGCCCCGGAGAGTGATGCCTCCCCGGAGGAGTCGCTCGGCCCAGGGGACCACCGGCCCCATGCTGCAGGGACCAGAAGGGCCTGGCGGGGGGGGGGTGTGCGTGGGGGGGTTTGGGCTGTGTCACCTTCCTCTGCACAAGCCGGAGTTTTGGGTTGTCCCCAATACAGTTACGCTGCCAGACCTGCCCCGCGGCAGTCCCCATCCTGGAGCAAGCCAAGGTACGGCAGGTCTGGGACAGGCACAGCCACCGACCCCCTGCCGAAGCCCACCCGCTGTCTGCAACCAGCTCAGCCCCCCGTTTCCCCCCACCCGCTCCCCTCCAGCAATTTTCCCCCCTCCCAATAATAGACTTGAGATCCCGTTCCTGCTGTGGAGTGCCATGGCCTCCCTGTGCTCCCAGGCAGGGCCAGGCTGTCGCCGCAGGGATCGGGATGCGCCAGGGCGAGCCCGTGCCAGGACCTCGCACGGGTGGCGGGGCTGGTGGCACGCACAGCGCTGCAAGTGAGCCCTCTCCCTACGGCATGGCTTGTTGAAAACCTTAACGGGATGAGTGAAATAAACCTGTTCCCTTTACCAAAACAGCCCGGAAACACCAGCTTCCATCAGAGGCAAGCCGTGGAGGCAGCACGCAGTTGTGCCGTGGGATGTGAGCTCCCCGGTGGCTTTCGGCCAGAGGGAGGGGACAGGCAAAGTGCTGCAAGAGGGGTCTGGGTCCTACCCGGTGTCCCAGAGAGGGGACTGGGATGTCTTGGCCAAAACCAGGGCACAGCATGGCTGGGTTTGATCTGACCTCTGGGCAGGGGAACGCAGGGCAGGGCAGCATCCCTTCTGCTCCAGGATGCAGCGGGATGGGGAGGTGTGGGGAAGCCCCTCACAGGGCCCCTTGCTGAGGACGGGACCGCACGGGAACGCAGCCAGCGCAATCCTGCTGCTCCACCAGGCCGATGGAGGCTGCCCTGGCCGCAGCCGCCTCCGCACGGTAGGAACGACTGAGTCACCCCGGGGCCAAGCAGGGAGGTCCCAGGGCAAGCGGGCGGCGCTGCCCGCCCCAGTCCAGCTGCGCAGGATTCCCTTCCCACCCCTTCCTCCCAAAGGACCGGATGCAGCAGTTGAGTACAAAATGTCTCCAGCCTTTACTAATATAGATATATAAAAAAAAAAAAAGAAGAAAAAAACAGTGACAATAATTTCTGAGTAAAAAACAACGCTACAAAATTCCCCGCGTGACCCAGGCTGAGATGATGAGAAATGCCCCGCTGGCTCCCGGCTGAGCCTGACTCAGGGTGACACATGTGTCCCATCCCCCCGCATCCTGCCATGGGACCAGGGTCTGTCCCCACGCAGGGGGGTCCCAGCCCCACGGCCAAGAGCAGGAGGGGATGGGCTTTGGTCCAAGGGCGGACGGACGGCTGGGAACAGGGCGGAGGCGGCGGGAAGGACAGCCCCTGCCCTCTGCACAGACATTTCCCAGCACGCCAGCCCCGTGGCTTGCACCCCTGTGCCAGGATGCTGCGCAGCACGGCACCCCCCCAGCCACACCGGCACCTTCCAGCATCGGCACCGCCAGGACCCCTCCTCCCTCCCATTCAGTCGCCACTGTCCCCTCCACTTCAAGTGCAATGCCAGCCCGGCATCCTGACCCACGGCTCAGCCTGGCCAGCCGGACCCTCCCCAGGCTTGGCTCCTTCAAACCTCCACACCGCAGGGGCAATATCGGCATCGCCAGCGTGGGCTGTACATGCACAGCACCGGCTGATGGAGCTGCGGGTGGCAGCGGGCATGGGAGGGCGAAGGGAGGCGTGAGGAGAAGATGCCAAGGGAAATGGGTGCAAGAAGAGGAAAAGAGGTGAAATGGGAGATGGCGGAGGGGAAAGGGGATCAGGACCGAAGTATAAAAATGCCAGGGTGCTCACGCTGATGAGTGTATAAAAACGTACAAAAATAAGATATTCCCTTTTTGAAAATTAAGTAGGAATGTCCCCCAAGGCCCCCATCCCTGCTGGTGCCCACTGGGACAGGGTTGCTCGGCCAGCCCGCCCCACCGGGCAGGAACGTGTCACCCTCTGCCCCGCGCTCCTGGCAGGCTGCCCATCCCACGGTGGCGGCGGCAGCTGCTCCGGCAGACACCGCCATCGTCCCTGGTGGCACTCACAGCCCTGCGGGGGCTCCTTCTTCAGCGAGTGGTAGGTGGGGGGTGCGCCGGGGGCTTTCTTGGGGTACTGCGGTGCGGGGCTGCCACCGGCCGGGAGCACGGGGCCATCGGACTGGCTCAGGGCGTCGTGGATGCACACCACGCCAAGGTGCATGAGGTTGCAGAGGTTGAGGAAGAGGCAGAGCCCACTGACAGCGTACATGATGAGGAGGAAGATGGTCTTCTCGGTGGGGCGGGAGACGAAGCAGTTGACGGTGTGCGGGCAGGGGCTGCGGCTGCAGACGTAGGAGGGGCTCACCTCGAAGCGGTACAGCAGGTACTGCCCGAAGAGAAAAGCGGTTTCCAGCAGCGAGCGGCACAGCAAGTGCAGGTCAGGTGGCTCAAACCCTGCGGGGAAGGGTCAGGAAAACGGGCACTGAGCAAACCAGTGTGCGCCTCACTGGGCCCCCCCAAACCACCAGCTGCCACCCCAGCTCTGCCACTCTCCCTCTCCCAGCACTGATATCCCTTCCCTTACACACAGGTCCACAAATACAGCCCTGCCCAGGCAGACATCCCAAAACTACGTCCCCTGCCCAGCGCTTCCTCCCTGCACTCCCCTCCGCATCCTGCTCCCGCCCCGCCGCCAGCCAGGTGGGTGGAGGGTACCCGGGGAAAGGCTGCGACGTCCCTGTTCCCCGCAGAACACGTCCGGGGGAAGAGTCAGCACAGCCAGGGTAAACACGGCAGCGTGGGGCAGCAGCAGCTGGGCACTGTGAGGGGACAGGAATGGGACAGAACCACCTCCTTCGCCCCTGGCACCGCAGCACCCGTTTGCCACCTGGTCCTGGGCAGGTCCCCAACCAGCGCCGCACCCTGTGCCAGCACCCACACCCTCCCACGGGGGTCCACGGGCCCCTGGAGGAAGGCAACACACGGCAGCCCCTCTGGCCCGCTGCAGCTGCCAGCCCCGAGCCCCGGCCAAAGGGGGTCCCCCGAGCAGCATCCCCCACCACATGCCCACAAGCCAGGTCCTCTGCACCCCACAGAGCTCTTCCTCGAGGGCTGACAGAGACGCAGAATCACTCTGCCCCACCAAACCTCCGTGCTGTGCCCTCCTTCCTGCAGGGCCCCCGACCCTTAATCCTTACGAGCCCCCAAAGCCCACAGCAGCCAGTGCTCAGAGCACCCTGCATCCCGATGGCCAGTGCTGGTGGGTGGAGAGGAGCGGGAGAGCGATGGGGAGGGGCAGCGTGGGGCGGCCGAGGAATTGCACAAAGTCCCGGCGAAGCAGCTGACACCGGAGATCGGGGAGGAAATTACGAGGATGTCCTGGTTCCGGCAAGGATGGGGTTAATTTCCCCAAGGAGCCGGCAGGGAAGGCAAGTAATCCATCCCACGTGATCCATGCCCAGCTATTTGAGGAGCTAGCCGGGGAGGGGGAGGCAGTCGCCACTCGGGGTAGGAGGGGGCTGCGGTGCGGTGCGGTGCGGTGCGGTGCGGTGCGGTGCGGTGCGGTGCGGTGCGGTGCGGTGCGGTGCGGTGCGGTGCGGTGCGGTGCGGTGCGGTAATCGCGTTCTTGTATTCCTTTCTCGGTGTTATTGTTTTTCTTTCTTCTTCCCTTTGTCTGTTCTGTTAAATTATAATATTTTAACCCACGAGTTTTGCCCTTTTCTGCCGATTTTTCCCACGGCTGTGGGAGTCGAGCGAGCGGCTGCGTGGCTCTTTGTTCCTGGCTGAGGCCAAACCACGACAGTCCTTTGTGGCGCCCAACGTGGGGCTCGAAGGGTTGCAAAAACGACAGATCTGACCAGAGCTTGTTAAAACGGATTTCTTATATGCATTTCTCCTATTAGTAAAATAGTCACCGGTTACAATGTTGCTTTGTTTGTTTACATGGCTGTGTTATGTAAATTCTTATACGCTGTATGTACTCCCCTTGATGCTGTTTGTTATCTCGGGGAGAGGGATCAGGACTATCATTTTGCTGTCCTGTGCGATATCAGCTTATGATATGGTAACATCACTATTCAAGTGGCTTTGTTGGAGCCTCTATGCAGTATTGCTGTCCTGTCCGTACCTTGGTTACCGTCTCTCAGAAGTTATCAATAATCACACCCAATCTATGGGAGAAACAGGGGGAGATACTTTCCCCAGCTCTTTTCTCCTTTGGGCCACGTATAACACCTCTTGAAGATTTTGAATATCCTTGGGATGCTCAAACCAGCATGTTCCTATTGCTATGCCTCCTGAATGTTTTTCAAGTCTTTTTTAGGGTAAAACAACTGTTTAAGACTACCACTCAGAGATCTGTCCCAAGGCCAGATAGTCGGGGTGGCATGGGATGTGGGAGAACATGGGCAGGTATCTAGAGAACTTCTCACCTCCAACGGTTTGGGACTTCACCCTTGAACAACTACAGGACCCTGATAAAGTAATAGAATATTTGAAAGGAAAATGCTGTGGCTATTCCAGAGAGGCACAACTTATGGCACTGTGCTGGGCCCTGGCCAGTATCTACCAAACACTGCTCAGTACTATGCAGGACCCTCAGGGGAAAGAGGGGAAAACCAGACCAGCAGGCACTGTGGCTACTCCAACCCCGGTGGCAGGCACTGTGGCTACTCCAACCCCGGTGGCAGGCACTGCAGCTGAACTGGACAGCCAACCTGTGCCAGTATCAGTTGCTCCTATACAGAAGAAGAAATACACCAAGAAATCAGTTCGCATAGTAAAGGATGATGATGAACCAGGACCATCAAAGGAACAGGAGGAAGAGACAGAACCAGAGACAATCACCCGATCCCTATCCCTGAGTGAGCTGCGAGATATGCGAAAAGATTTCAGTCTATTTCCTGGTGAGCACATTGTCACCTGGCTGCTCCGATGCTGGGATAACGGGGCCAGTAGCTTGGAATTAGAGGGCAGGGAAGCTAAGCAGCTGGGATCCCTGTCTAGGGAGGCGGGCATTGACAAGGCCATTGGGAAAAAGACACAAGCCCTCAGCCTCTGGAGGTGACTCCTGTCAGGTGTAAGGGAAAGGTATCCTTTCAGTGAAGATGTTTTATGTCGTCCAAGCAAGTGGACCACCATGGAAAAAGGTATCCAGTACCTAAGGGAATTAGCCGTACAAGAGATGATTTACTTCGACCCAGATAACGCGCAGTTACCCACAGATCCTGATGAAGTCCAGTGCACAAGGCCCATATGGCGGAAGTTTGTACGGAGCGCACCATCATCATATGCCAACTCCTGCCAGTGATGGAATGGAGAGATGAAGAGGGACCAATGGTGGATGAGGTGGCTGGACGACTCCATCAATATGAAGAAAGCCTATCTTCCCCCCTCGTTTCAGCTGTGGAGAAACTGTCCCAGAAGGTCCAGCAACTTGAAGAGAGTATGTCCTACTCCCCACCTGTACAGGCCAACATCTCAGCTATTAGGAGCAGGCGTTTCCCTACTCAAGAGGGAGACTATAGGGAGTACACACCACGAGGCACCCTGTGGTTTTACCTGCATGACCATGGAGAGGACATGAGGAGGTGGGATGGACAACCTACCTCGACCCTACGGACACGGGTACGTGAGCTGCAAGGAAGAACAATCACAAAAGGGGATCCCTCCAGGAAAAGTGCAGCTCCTGTTTCCAGCAGACAGCTCCCCAGACAGAATGGAAGGCCTGATCTTACCTCCGATCCTCTTGAAGGGACTTCCAAATCATTTCTGCAACAAGTGAGTAACGTATACTATGATCAGGATTAGAGGGGCCCTGCCCCCAGCCAGGTGGGGGAAAGGGACAACCGGGTTTATTGGAATGTGTGGATTCGATGGCCTGGCACATCTGAGCCACAGGAGTATAAGGCTCTGGTGGACACTGGTGCACAATGCACCTTAATACCATCAAATTACAGAGGAGCAGAACCCATTTGTATTTCTGGAGTGACAGGGGGATCCCAAGAGTTGACTGTACTGGAAGCTGAAGTAAGCCTAACTGGCAAAAGCATCCCACTGTGACTGGCCCAGAGGCTCCATGCATCCTTGGCATAGACTATCTCAGGAGAGGATACTTCAAGGACCCAAAAGGATACTGGTGGGCTTTTGGCATAGCTGCCTTGGAGACAGAAGAAATTGAACAGTTATCCACCTTGCCTGGTCTCTCAGAGGACCCCTCTGTGGTAGGGTTGTTGAGGGTCAAAGAACAACAGGTGCCGATTGCTACCACAACGGTGCATCGACGGCAATATCGCACTAACCGAGACTCTGTGATTCCCATCCATAAACGGATGCTACGTGGAGTAAGTGGATTGCACTGATCACACAGCGAACTCGAATGGGAAACCCCAGTCGTCCAGGAATACTGGAAGTGATCATGGACTGGCCAGAAGGCAAAGATTTCGCAATATCACTAGAGGAAGAGGTGACGTGTGCAGAAGAGGCCCCACCATATAATGAACTGCCAGAAAATGAGAAGAAACATGCCCTGTTCACTGACGGGTCCTGCTGTATTGTGGGAAAGCATCGAAGGTGGAAGGCTGCTGTGTGGAGTCCAACACGATGAGTTGCAGAAGCCACCGAAGGACAAGGTGAGTCGAGCCAGTTTGCAGAAGTAAAAGCCATCCAGCTGACTTTGGACATTGCTGAGCGAGAGAAATGTCTGGTACTTTACCTCTATACTGATTCATGGATGGTGGCAAATGCCCTGTGGGGGTGGTTACAGCAGTGGAAGCAGAACAACTGGCAGCGCAGAGGTAAGCCCATCTGGGCTGCTGAACTGTCGCAAGACATTGCTGCCCGGATTGAGAATCTGGTTGTGAAAGTACATCATGTAGATGCCCACGTCCCCAAGAACTGGGCCACTGAGGTACATCAAAACAACCAGCAGGTAGATCAGGCTGCTAAAATTGAAGTGGCTGAGGTGGATCTGGACTGGCAACGTAAGGGTGAACTATTCATAGGTTGGTGGGCCCACGATGCCTCACGCCATCAAGGAAGAGATGAGACATATAGATGGGCTCGTGACCAAGGGGTGGACTTGACCATGGACACTATTGCACAGGTTATCCATGAATGTGAAACGTGTGCTGCCATTAAGCAAGCCAAGCAGTTAAAGCCTCTGTGGTACGGAGGATGATGGCTAAAATATAAGTATGGGGAGGCCTGGCAGATTGATTATATCACACTCCCACAAACTCGCCAAGGCAAGCACCACGTGCTCACAATAGTGGAAGCAACCACTGGATGGCTGGAGACATACCCTGTGCCCCATGCCACCGCCCGTAACACTATCCTGGGCCTTGAAAAGCAAATCTTATGGTGACATGGCACCCCAGAAAGAATTGAGTCAGACAACGGGACTCACTTCTGAAACAGCCTCATAGACACCTGGGCCAAAGAGCATGGCATTGAGTGGGTATATCACATTCCTTATCACGCACCAGCCTCGGGTAAGATAGAACGATATAATGGACTGCTAAAGACTACCCTGAGAGCCATGGGGGGTGGGACCTTCAAACATTGGGATACCCATTTAGCAAAAGCCACCTGGTTAGTTAACACCAGGGGATCTGCCAATCGAGCTGGCCCTGACCAATCAAAACTTCCACGTACAGTAGAAGGGGATAAAGTCCCTGTAGTGCATATGAAGAATATGTTAGGGAAGACAGTCTGGGTTAGCCCTGCCTCAGGCAAAGGCAAACCCATCCGTGGGATTGCTTTTGCACAAGGACCCGGGTGCACTTGGTGGGTGATGCGAGAGGATGGGGAGGTCCGATGTGTACCTCATGGGGATTTGATTTTGGGTGAGAATAGCCAATGAATAAATTTTATGATGTTAAATGTTAAATAACCTTGCTGGTGTATGTTATCATTATTATTGCTATCAATGGTACTACAGAAGAATCACCCAAATCAATGACAGATGGACTTTGATGAGACTGAGTAAAGTGCACAATGATGTAATAAGAACCGATCTCAGTATCTGGCGCCCCGCAATTTCCTTGAGATCAACATCTTCAATCTGTGGACTGTGGGCATGGACGGCATCAGGTACACTGGCCTCAGCAGCTGGCGCTCAGCAATCTCCTTGAGATCGACATCTTCAACCTGTGGATCGTGGGCATGGACTGCATTGGGTTCCCCAGTCACGAGCTTCAAATACAGCACCCACCAGTTCAGCACTACACACCATCTTATGTGCCCTGAGAGATTGTTCTCACCAATGGAGCCTACCGTCATGGACAAAGTGAGCTTAATGGACATTTTTGAGGGATGGCTCATAGACTATGGGAACTGAAAGATCTGGGCATGACATAGATGGTATGGAATGAGGGGTGGATAATGTCCTGGTTCGGGCAAGGATGGGGTTAATTTCCCTAAGGAGCCGGCAGGGGAGGCAAGTAGTCCATCCAACTTGACCCATGCCCCGCTATAAGAGGCGCTAGCCGGGGAGAGGGAGGCAGTCGCCACTCGGGGGCGGGCTGTGGCAGTGCAGGTCCGGTCGGTGCGAGTCCTGTCGGTGCGCTGCGCGGCGGTACTGTAATCTCGTTCTTATATTCCTTTCTCGGTGTTATTGTTTTTCTTTCTTCTTCCCTTTGTCTGTTCTGTTAAATTATAATATTTCAACCCACGAGTTTTGCCCTTTTCTGCTGATTTTTCCCACAGCTGTGGGAGTCGAGTGAGCGGCTGCGTGGTTCTTTGTTCCTGGCTGATGCCAAACCACGACAGAGGACCACACCACAGCTCTGGGCCAAAGGAGAAGACGGAAGAGGAGACACCCCACCACCACCCCCGGTTTCAGCAGCTTGCACACGAGATGATGCAAGGGCAGCAGGTGGCAGGGCTGCCCAGGCGAGCGGAGGGGACGTGTCCCCACAGAGACCCCAGCTTCCCCTACGCATCGCCTGCCCTCTGGCCAGCCCTGTCCCATCAGCTCTGGCCAGGGCACGTCCCTGCGGACGATGGCTCCTGCTGCACTCGTGCCACTATTGTCCAGAATAAGAGGATGTTTTTGGCTTAGCTCAGCCTGCCTTCCCAGCAACCTCGCCTAAACAGAAAAGCTCCTCCAGCCCAAGCACCCATATGGGGGACACATTCTCACTGGTATCCCGGTGCTTGGCAGAGCCCGGCTGAGCCGTGGGAGGTGGCACGGGCTGGCACCAGGCACCCAAACCCAGCCCATCAGGGCCAACATCCTCCTGCGGTTGAGCACCCTGCAAGGTCTCGCTGCTGCCCTGCCTCCCCAGTGCGAGGCCCTCTCTCTCCCACCACCCCACTGGAAGGAGGATGCTTTGTGTCTGCCTTTAGCCCGTGCCCGGCAGCAGCATACCGCCCCGTGCCCCAGACCTCAGCGTGGGTCAGGAGCTGCAGTGGGCAGGGCAGAGCTTTCCCCCTGCCCGGGGCAGGGCCCCCCCAAGGGCAGGTAGCCAGAGACCAGCTCTGTGCCGAGGGGGCCACGCCACCCGCCGCCTCCCGGCCACGCCACGACTCAGGGCCACCACTGTGTGCCTTGGCTGGGCCCTACACCCACACCCCCAGCCCTACCCACCCCAGGTTCCCCTGTCTGGGGTCCCCGGTCCCCTCCGCCCCAGCCTGCCCTGCCCAGGGACTCCAATGCCCCCCACCCCCACCAGGGTCCCCTGTGCCACAGTCCCATCCCCGGGATCGCCAGCCCCTTGCCCGCCCAGTGACCCCCGCTCCCGCTGACCCCTGCCGCCCTGGGGACCCAGCCCCAGCCTTCAGGGGTCCCCAGCCCCACTGATTCCACCCCACTGGCGCCCCCCCCTCCCTCCCCCGCGATCCCCACCGTCCCCGTCCACAGCCCACTCCCGGGGCTCCCCCCGACCCCGCCCCGGGGGTACCGACGCCTTCCCCAGCCCCACCGACCCGCGCCCTCCCGCATCCCTCTCCCCCCCGCTCCGCGGCCCCACTCACGGCGCGCCCGGGACGAGCGGCTCCCGCCGGGCCAGCCGGACAAAGCGGCGGGGCGGCGCGCCGCCGCACTCCCGCCGAACAAAGGGGCCCGGGGCCGCCCCGTCCCGCGCCCGCGCCCGCCCGCCGGTGCGCACCGACCGCCCCGCACCGACCGGCGGCCGCGACTACTCGGTGCTGTGCTGCCGTCCCGCTCCGCTCCGCTCCGGCCCGGGAGGTCCCGCGCCCGCCGGGACCTCCCTTTTTGAAAATTAAGTAGGAATGTCCCCCAAGGCCCCCATCCCTGCCGGTGCCCACTGGGACAGGGTTGCTCGGCCAGCCCGCCCCACCGGGCAGGAACGTGTCACCCTCTGCCCCGCGCTCCTGGCAGGCTGCCCATCCCACGGTGGCGGCGGCAGCTGCTCCGGCAGACACCGCCATCGTCCCTGGTGGCACTCACAGCCCTGCGGGGGAGCAAGAAGCAGGTTAGCACCCACTCCCGGGGGAACCGCATCCTCTCCCGGGGGGAACCCGGGGACAAACCGCCAGGTACCCCCACCCCACTCAGCCGGATCTGTCCCCCCCCATGGCCAGCTCACCGGTGGTCCTGTCGCAGGCGGCGGTCCCCTTCTCATGTGCAAGGTTGAGGCGGTTCTGCTCGGCGGCGATGCCGTTGGCCTCGGGGCTGCTGCTGCGGGCAGGGCTGGGGGGTCGTGGGGGGGGCTGGAGGTGGAAGGCCACCTCCAGGTGCTCCTGGGCCAGGCGCAGGTGCTCGCGCAGCCGGTCCAGCTCGTGTGCCGGGGGAGCCCCGGCCAGGGCAAAGCGCCCCGCCGCCTGGGCCAGGCTCTCCCGGTAGTCCAGCTTGCCATCGGGCAGCGGGGCTCGCGGCGGCTCCTTCTTCAGCGAGTGGTAGGTGGGGGGTGCGCCGGGGGCTTTCTTGGGGTACTGCGGTGCGGGGCTGCCGCCGGCCGGGAGCGGGGGGCCATCGGACTGGCTCAGGGCGTCACGGATGCGCCCCACGCCAAGGTGCACGAGCTCGCAGAGGTTGAGGAAGAGGCAGAGCCCGCTGACAGCGTACATGATGAGGAGGAAGATGGTCTTCTCGGTGGGGCGGGAGACGAAGCAGTCGACGGTGTGCGGGCAGGGGCTGCGGCTGCAGACGTAGGAGGGGCTCACCTCGAAGCGGTACAGCAGGTACTGCCCGAAGAGAAAAGCGGTTTCCAGCAGCGAGCGGCACAGCAAGTGCAGGACGTAGGCGCGCATCAGCCCATCCTGCTTGATGCGGCGCCGGCCGTCGTGCTTCTCTCCGCCCTCTGGGCTCTTCTCCTTCTCCACTTCGATCTCCTCAAAGATCATGGGGTCCTCTTCGTTATCATCCTCCGCCTCCTCATAGTCCCGCCCAGCTCCCCGTCGCACCACCGGCATGCGTGCCCGCCGGGCTGCTGGTGCCCGGCGCCGTGAAGACTCGGGCATGCGGGCAATGCGGTGCATGGCAAAGCCCAGGTAGAGGACTGATGGCGTCGCCACCATGATGATCTGGAATATCCAGAAGCGGACGTGGGAGAGCGGGGCGAAAGCGTCGTAGCAGACGTTCTCGCAGCCAGGCTGCTGCGTGTTGCAGACGAACTTGCTCTGCTCGTCGTAGTAGATGGACTCACCCCCCACGGCTGTCAGCACGATGCGGAAGACAATGAGGACAGTCAGCCAGATCTTGCCCACGAAGGTTGAGTGGTTGTTGATCTCCTCCAGGAGCCGCGTCAGGAAACTCCAGCTCATCCTGGCCAGGCAGGTGGCTCAAACCCTGCGGGGAAGGGTCAGGAAAACGGGCACTGAGCAAACCAGTGTGCGCCTCACTGGGCCCCCCCAAACCACCAGCTGCCACCCCAGCTCTGCCACTCTCCCTCTCCCAGCACTGATATCCCTTCCCTTACACACAGGTCCACAAATACAGCCCTGCCTGGGCAGACATCCCCAAACCACGTCCCCTGCCCAGCGCTTCCTCCGCGCACTCCCCTCCGCATCCTGCTCCCGCCCCGCCGCCAGCCAGGTGGGTGGAGGGTACCCGGGGAAAGGCTGCGACGTCCCTGTTCCCCGCAGGACACGTCCGGGGGAAGAGTCAGCACAGCCAGGGTAAACACGGCAGTGTGGGGCAGCACCAGCTGGGCACTGTGAAGGGACAGGAATGGGACAGAACCACCTCCTCCGCCCCTGGCACCGCAGCACCCGTTTGCCACCTGGTCCTGGGCAGGTCCCCAACCAGCGCCGCACCCTGTGCCAGCACCCACACCCTCCCACGGGGGTCCATGGGCCCCTGGAGGAAGGCAACACACGGCAGCCCCTCTGGCCCGCTGCAGCTGCCAGCCCCGAGCCCCGGCCAAAGGGGGTCCCCCGAGCAGCATCCCCCACCACATGCCCACAAGCCAGGTCCTCTGCACCCCACAGAGCTCTTCCTCGAGGGCTGACAGAGACGCAGAATCACTCTGCCCCACCAAACCTCCGTGCTGTGCCCTCCTTCCTGCAGGGCCCCCGACCCTTAATCCTTACGAGCCCCCAAAGCCCACAGCAGCCAGTGCTCAGAGCACCCTGCAGCCTGATGGCCAGTGCTGGTGGGTGGAGAGGAGCGGGAGAGCGATGGGGAGGGGCAGCGTGGGGCGGCTGAGGAATTGCACAAAGTCCCAGCGAAGCAGCTGACACCGGAGATCGGGGAGGAAATTACAAGGACCACGCCACAGCTCTGGGCCAAAGGAGAAGACGGAAGAGGAGACACCCCACCACCACCCCCGGTTTCAGCAGCTTGCGCACGAGATGATGCAAGGGCAGCAGGTGGCAGGGCTGCCCGGGCGAGCGGAGACCCCACAGAGACCCCAGCTTCCCCTACACCTCGCCTGCCCTCTGGCCAGCCCTGTCCCATCAGCTCTGGCCAGGGCACGTCCCCGTGGACGATGACTCCCGCTGCACTCGTGCCACTATTGTCCAGGATGTTTTTGGCTTAGCTCAGCCTGCCTTCCCAGCAACCTCGCCTAAACAGAAAAGCTCCTCCAGCCCAAGCACCCATATGGGGGACACATTCTCACTGGTATCCCGGTGCTTGGCAGAGCCCGGCTGAGCCGTGGGAGGTGGCACGGGCTGGCACCAGGCACCCAAACCCAGCCCATCGGGGCCACCATCCTCCTGCGGTTGAGCACCCTGCGAGGTCTCGCTGCTGCCCTGCCTCCCCAGTGCGAGGCCCTCTCTCTCCCACCACCCCACTGGAAGGAGGATGCTTTGTGTCTGCCTTTAGCCCGTGCCCGGCAGCAGCACGCCGCCCCGGCCCCAGGATGAGGGGCTGGGGCAGGGGACAAGGCGAGGGCACCAGGCAGGAGGGCAGCCCTGGAAGATGGCAAGCCCAGGGAAAGCAAAAGCACACACGTGGGCACTGCCATGGTGGCGGCCAAGGACAGGTGACACAGGGACAGACCTCAGCGTGGGTCAGGAGCTACAGTGGGCAGGGCAGAGCTTTCCCCCTGCCCGGGGCAGGGCCCCCCCAAGGGCAGGTAGCCAGAGACCAGCTCTGTGCCGAGGGGGCCACGCCACCCGCCGCCTCCCGGCCACGCCACGAGTCAGAGCCACCACTGTGTGCCTTGGCTGGGCCCTACACCCACACCCCCAGCCCTACCCACCCCAGGTTCCCCTGCCTGGGGTCCCTGGTCCCCTCCACCCCAGCCCGCCCTGCCCAGGGACCCCAATGCCCCCCACCCCCACCAGGGTCCCCTGTGCCACAGTCCCATTCCCGGGATCGCCAGCGCCTTGCCCGCCCGGTGCCCCACGCTCCCGCAGACCCCGGCCAGCCCACCCTGGGACCCGCTGACCCCTGCCGCCCTGGGGACCCAGCCCCAGCCTTCAGGGGTCCCCAGCCCCACTGATTCCACCCCACCGGCGGCCTCCCCCCGCCCCGCGGCCCCCCCCGTCCCCGTCCACAGCCCACTCCCGGGACTCCCCCCCACCCCGCCCCGGGGGTACCGACGCCTTCCCCAGCCCCACCGACCCGCGCCCTCCCGCATCCCTCTCCCCCCCGCTCCGCGGCCCCACTCACGGCGCGCCCGGGACGAGCGGCTCCCGCCGGCGGCGGCGGACAAAGCGGCGGGGCGGCGCGCCGCCGCACTCCCGCCGAACAAAGGGGCCCGGGGCCGCCCCGCCCCGCGCCCGCGCCCGCCCGCACCGACCGCCCCGCACCGACCGGCGGCCGCGACTACTCGGTGCTGTGCTGCCGTCCCGCTCCGCTCCGCTCCGCTCCGCTCCGGCTCGGGAGGTCCCGCGCCCGCCGGGTGACTCAGCCGCCGGGCGGGGCGGGGCGGGGCGCTGCCGCCCCCGGACACCGGTCCCGGTCCCGGACACCGGTCCCGGTCCCGGTTCGGGCAGGGGGAGAGGAGGGAACCAGCGCTCCGGCCGTAAGACTCACCTGCAGGATAACCTCCTGCTCCACATCACACCGAATTCTTCCTCTCTCCCGGTGAAGAGAAAGGCAGAGGGTGGAAGAAAGGAGGGACCTGGTAGCACCAGAGGAGAGGTGGCCCCAGAAGGCAGTGGGAACGTGGAGCAAAATGTACCTGTGTGGTGGGAATGTGCTTCAAATCTCTTGAAGATTGTATGGTTTCTCGTGTCGCCGGCAAGATCCCTGCAGCAGGGCCAGGGCTGAGCACAAAGCACCTCCAGATGTGCCCGTAGAGAGTCACCACTGCTCTTCTTCAGCAATAGCACCGCTCTCTCAAGGCCAGAACGATGGCAGCGGTGGCTTTGAGACACCACTCTGGAGCCGTGGGCTGTCTCTCTGCCAGAGCACCACAGCTACTCACTTTCTGCACTGCTAAAATTGGCTCTGGGGGTTTTTGTCGGGGTTGAGTCCCCTCACCGGGCCAACCATGCCTGTGACATCCTGGGCCAGAGCACCCTGTCCTTGTGCTTTTGCGTGGGGACAGGGAAGGATGCCAGGCTGCCTTGTGCAACCTAAATAACCAGGGGGAAGCTGGTGTCTGCGTAAGCTCATGAAACACGTGCTCCCTCCTGCAGAAGGGTTTCCACCAGCAGACACTGGACTGGTGGGAGCAGCACCCTCACCCACCTCCTGTGGGCAGCACTGGGGGCAAGGAGCGGGGTGGGAAGCGTGGCGGGAAGCATGGCCACCGCATCCGGTGGGGGGTTTTGATTATCCTGGGACCACTGAGTAACAGCAGCCCTGACGCTTCCCCTCCTGCTTCCCAGCAAGAGCCACCATGGCACTGCCCCAGAGCCTGCACAGCCGGGGCATAGGCTCGGTGTTCTCACCTGGGAGGACAACTGGAGCTCCCCCAGAGCGGTGTGCTGCACCCTGACCTGGGCACGGGTGTGTGCACAAGAGGAGCGGGGAGTGGGTCCCACTTTGGGCTTTCTTGCTCAATCCTTCCTTCCCCCCTGCTTATGGATGGGTCCTTCCCAGGTGACAGCTTCAGCCATACAGAGGGAGAGCTGCAGCAGAAGGAAGGGGATTTGACCTGGCCATGAAGAAACAATTTCCATTGAACCCCCCCACACACACACACACACAACTGTGGTGTTAACATTTCTGGAAAGGGAAATGCAGATCCAGCAATCCCTGGGCACCATCTCCATCCCAGGCCAGGAGCGACAGGCAGAGGTAGATGCAGGGAGACAGCGAGCCAGGCACAGGAACTCAAGCTTTTGGAAGGATGGAGGGAAGCATCCAGGGCAGGGAGGGAGTCTGGGGCTGCAGCCAGGTGACACCCACAGTGTGTCACGGAGAGGTGGGAGCAGAGCAGGGGGCTGCCAGCACGAAGGCCATGTCCCAGAGGGCTGGGGAGGGTAAGCTGCACATAGCCTATGTTGAGCCTCCTCCTCTTGCTGGGCGGTTCAAGCAGCTTGGGGATTTCTTTCTCCACAGTCACCACTAGTTTTCAAGTGCTCCCAGGTCTTGCCTCCAGCCTGGCTTCGCCCTGAGGCAGCCCAGAAGTTTGCCAGGAACTTACTTTGACTCTGGTGCTCAGCGCGTTAAGAACAAGCCCCCGTCACAGCCTCGCATTAAGCTGGAGAGCATGACCCACTGAGACAATGCAAAACCGAGGCCGTTGCACCCAGCGCGAAGCCGCTTGCTGGGCCCAGGCCAGGCACAGCTGCCGCAGCGATTTTGCGCAGCACAACCCATCCCACGTCTGGGCTGCGGGGCAGAACGCGCCTGGGGAGGCCATGCTCAGAGACTGGTGTCAGACACCCGTCGTGGACAGGCGTTACCATGCTTGTCAGCATCTGGCCATTGGCGTCAGAGCCCTCCCGTTTCCCCCTCCCCGCAACAGCGCCCCACGTGCCCCTGGGCTCTCCCCTCATCTTGTGCTTGCAACACCCAAGCGCTTGCAGAGGCATCACCCTTTCGGCCCGGGGCAGAGGGCAAACCCACAACAGCCGGGAAAGGAAGGCGATGGGCAAAGGGTGTTGCCCACCCTCGTCCCTTCCCACATCAGCTGAGGCTGACGGAGCCCAGGGCCATCGCGGGCAGGAAGGATGTGCAAGACCAGCAGCCTTGGAGATGAGCTTTGCAGAGGAAACAGGAGCACTGTCACCAGCCACAAAAACCAGGATCAGCCCCAAACCACTAAGTTTGTGGGGCAGAGCCCAGAGCTAGAGCAAGCGTGTGGAGCATGGCAGTGTGGCTGCACAGCCTGGCGAGAGCAAGGAGGGGGACAGCAATCGAGGAGATACGGCTGAGGGAGAGTGTAAGCGTATGCATGAGGAGAATATCCACTTCTGGGACAAATGCTACAGCTCAAGAGGGATGTGGCAAGAGCTCCCACAAGCAGCCCCTGCTCACTGCTCAGCCAGAGCGCCACAATGGAGACACCCTCAGGGACTCCATCGCTGAACCCTGCCGCAGCTGCCAGACATGGGGTGCCAGGGAGGGTGGTGGGGCACTGTCTGGCTCTTGATAGCAGCCTCAGTTCCTGCTCTAACTGATAGGGCAGGACAGGCTGGGCCCTGCTACGACTGCCTTTGTTTACGGGGATGGTGACAGAGTGGCAGATGGTGGGGCTGGGCGACCCAGACGTGTTTGCTATGGCGCGGTGCGGACCCCGCCTGGAAGCAGGATGAGGAAGGGGCAAGGAAGGGATGAGCTACCTCCACCCTCCCTGAGTGGGGCCGCAGTTGGGCAGGCCTGCCGGTGGGCGGTGTGAGTCCTCAGCAGCAAACATGCTTCTCCCAGATTAAACAACTCATGTGGCACTGGGACAGGGAGCAGACGGCTCCATTAGGGACTGTTTGTCCTGTTACGGGACAGCTCGACAACAAGCTTAATAACCTTCTGATAACAGGCAGAGGCATGCTCCATCGCAGGAACACAAAGGGCAATGACCATCCCCTGTAACAGAAGCCAAGAGAAGGCTGAGATGGCTCCAAAATAATGCTCCCTTCCCTTTCCCCCACTGCTCGATTATGCAGCATGGTGGGGGGGCACATGGGACAGCCCCTGCTCCCCTCCATCCTGCTAAGGTCTCCTTCCCAGTTCCTAACTTTTGCCGGCACCCCGGTACCACGTGTGGCACTCAAGTCCAGCCTGCACTCGCTGCTCTTCCCCCACCAGCCAAGCTGGAGGGCAGCCCACAGGGAAGGGGTTTACACGGCCCTGGGCCATTGCTCTGTAAGCTGGGTAAGGAGTGTTGGCACCCGCAGGAGGGATGAAGCTGGCCAGGCAGGCAGGTCCGTGAGCCGCGGGGAACGTGTGCCCTTTGCTGCTACATCTCCAGTCCCCTGGAGATGTCACCCAGTCTGATTAGAAACAAGGCTTCATTAGTTAGACATAGTGCAAGGGAGCTGACAGCTAGCCCACAGGCTATGCATGCTCAAGGCACTACTGCTTTAGAAGGCAGAGACACGGAGTAGGAAGTACTGAAATAGCCAAACCTGTGGCTGAGGCATCATTTTCATCGACGAGTTGAACAGCAAAGTAAGACAGGGCTGTTATGTGCCTGTAGAAAAGCAGTGGTAGCTTCAGGCTCATGGCAATGGCCAGCCTGCAGCCTGTCTCCAGAGCCCTGCGGCCACTCCAGGCCTGGGCATCCTTCCAGCTGCACACACCTCGAGAAGAGCCTGCTCCAGACAGGTTCAGGCAGGGAAATGCTGAGATTCAGACCAGCCTTGCTGTGCTAGCACTAGAGCCAAGTGCATCCAGAAAAGGAGAGGAGAACGAAGGGGAAAATCACAAGTGTTTAAAAGCACAGCTCGGGGACAACATTCAGGGTTCAGGGTTATGTTCAGGGTTATGACAGCCAGAAGACATCTGCAGGTGGTTCAACAGATATCACACCTTTCCGTAAAGCCTGACTTTCCTACGCAAACCCTGTTCCTGCATAGCCGTCAGTCAGGGCTGCCTGCAGTATAAGAGTGAAGGAGCGTGTCAGGGAAGCCCTTGCAATGACACCAGTTAATACTTCCACTATGCCTAGTGCAGGGAGCCCCACAGCAAAGTGTTCATGACCACGAATAAACCACAAACGGGTTAATCTGATAACAACCAGGACAAAACCCTAAGGGAAAACAAAGCAAATGAGGCAGGAGGCAGGTTGTGGCAGTGAATGTGAGCTTCCCTGTCAGTGGCCCGAGGAATGCAGAAGAGCAGGGAGCTGTTAATGGGACCAAGAGGCTATTGCTGAGCTGAGGGCACAGACCTGCAGAGACGTGGCAAGGAGCAGGTGCAAATGAGTAGTCACTTTTGGAGTAAAATCTGTGATGAGCTATAGCCAGGCACACTGTTGAAACCTTTGGTTCTGGCAGTCCACACTTTGTGAGGCCCCTCAACGCATACCCACATCCAGGCATGGCAGAGCAAAGGTGCAGCTGAGCTAAGATGGAAAAAGCAAGCTCCAAGGATGGGCTTTTCTCAGGGGATCAGCTTAGGCAGAAGATAAATCAAATGAGCTGATCCAATAACTCCTATTTTGACTCTTGCCCTTCGTGAAAAACACAGCTATAGAAGACGAAGATAGCACTTACACAAGCTCCTTAAATGGCAAGACAAAGACAGAAAAGCCTTACTGGTCTTTACCGGCTCAGCTCTCTCAGACTCTTTCCCCTGGATAAAGTGCTAGGTGCTGGCAGCGCTTCCACTGAGCTCACTCCTGCTTGCAGTCCGAGATCGCTCCAAAAGAACAGAGGGCAGCAGCCATATGCCCATTTAGGAAGAGGGGAGAAAGTGGAATGCATTGTGACATCTGCCTCAAGACAGTATAGATCTTGTCAATCAAGTCTATAGAAGGCTAGATAAAAATATCGGCCACTGCAGGCCTTCAGCAACTTGGCTGCTTCTGGAAGTGACAGGAGAAAGTCTAATTGTACAGCGATTCCAAGAAAGCATCCAACAGTGCGCTGCGAGGTGGCCTTCAGGCCACTACAAAGCATGGCGACTGATCTTTCCGCTCTCCTAAGGCTACAAGGATGGCATAGTTGGGCTTGAGCAGGGATGGAAACTTTATCTCACCTGCCCAGGTGAGACCAGAACAGTGGGATGCTGTGGGACCCAGTCACTGCTGTGTTCCAGATGACAGGAACTGAAGCCACAGACACCAGCTTTGGGTACATGGAAAGTCTGGATGTCATAGAGATTGTTGCAAAGAGCTGCTGCACTCAGTATCCAAAGAAAACAGGCGTCAGGTCACTGAATGACAAATACATGTCTTTAAAGAAATCAAGATCACCTTGACACAAAATAGAGGTTTTGTCACTAAGGATTCAGCAGCCGGAAAACTTGCCCTGAAACTGTGGGTTGAACACTCATAGCAAGACAGAGACACTGCTCTGGGAAAAGTAAAGGTCCCTGCTTGGGGTATCAGATCCCACCTGGCAGCACCTTAATGTAACAGCTCCATTTCTGCTCACCCCCACAGGGAACTTCAACTGCATCAAAACGCCACACACAGCATCTCCACCTGCTCTTCACTGGGCAGAGTGCAGAGACCCTGTGACACAGCAAGGCCAGGCCAGGCAGCAGCATTTTTTGAGGTGCATGTAACTGTGCAGGAGAGGTTGAGACAAGGTAAAGCCTGCTACAGGGAAGAACCTTGGGGCAGGTGCTTCCACCTCCTCAGCAGCCACAGCTCCTGTGCAAGGCATGCCTCCATGGGCCTGTACAGCCTGTACAATTTGCTGGGGCTGGAAGCCCACAGGATGCTCACCTGAAGGCAACTGTCACAGGAGGACAACACAACCAGTACCTTCTGTCAGTCTAATCCTGTTTGGGTCTTGTTCCTTGTTCCTGGTTCCTGCTTGGGAGCCAGGCAGGTGGAAATTAGTCTAGTGGCCCATCAGCATCCACCCTGAACAGGAAGGGGAGAATGGCTCGAACCCTGACAGATGATGGTGGGAACCCTTGAGGCTGCTGCAAAGCTAGTATGCAAGACCTTGCAAAGACATTATGCAGTGCAAGAGGACGCAACAAGGAAAGTGTGACAATTCAATAAATATAAGCTTTTATTACAATAGAAAATAGTAAAACTCATGTTAAAATAGACTCTTGCTTTTGGACTGCTCAGAAAAGCCTAAGCCTCACTTTTACTTGCCAGTGCCCACCAGGGTCCTGACCCCTAAGCGATGAGCAACAATTGCTGTGCTAAGAGCCTCACAGCTTCTCCCTCCCCAGTGACAGTGAAAGACTACAGCAGCAGACTGAGCCATGCCGCGCCAGGCAGGCAGGTAAGGGCTTTCTGTGGGATTATTAGTACAACATACCTCATCCCCTTGTGCAATCAGGCTCCTGTTTGAAGCAGGCAGCTTTAGGGAAGCCATGGACAAGAGGGAGGGGGAGAAAAAGAAAAAAAAAAAAAAAAAACACCACACAACCAAAACCAACCCAGCCACAGATAATGGCAGCTGTTCCAAGACAGCTAGGAAGGCAGCAAATATACCTGCTAGAAACATCACAGTACCCAACTGCCTCTGGCCTGCTGTTTGCCTAATACCACTGCATGTCCCACTGAACATGCTCTGGCCGGGCTCCCCTCTTCCTTCACTGACACTCCACATGACCCTGAAAGAGACTAGCAGACACTGCTAACTTAAAACTCGGTGTAGCTTATGCAGTATTACAGGGAACACTCTTCGCCTCCTCCTTCCACGGCCAGCCCGGTGCAAGCGAGTGACTGTGCAGTCTGGACCATTGTGTGCTCCCCTCCTCCTCACCAAAAGGGGCCAGGGGCAAGAGTAGAGTAGAAAGCAGAGGCCACAGGACAGCAAGGTCAGATGGGGGCAGGAGACACTTCTGCACCACTGCCAGCACAGCAGCACTCTTGACTCCAAGTCCAGCCGGCCTACAGCTGGCAAGCTCACTCCAGTCCCTCGTACACAGCCTTCCGTAGCTCGATTGAGAACATCTCTTCCCAGGGCCCACGGATCCACTCCACCAACTCTACCAGGAGCTCAGGGCACTCTGTGCGGATGTGCCAAGTGCTCTCCACCTTCAGCACCTGGGAGGGAGGAAAAAGGAGGCCGATGAGCAGGGCCTAGCCTCAAAGGCACTGATCAGCCCTGAGCCACTATTGCCCAGCGCAGCTGCCAGCTCCTCCCAGTTCCTAAGTGACATCCTTCTCCCTCTCTGCTGCCAGCCGTGGTAGTGTCCCTGCATGACTTTTGTATAGCAGCAACTGGTTGTGCTCCCCTGCCTCTGTGGTGCAAGGCCCTAGGTTAGGATGGGAGATAACAGCCCCAAGACACTCTTGGCAGGAACAGGATCTGAGCACAATCCAGCCCCCAGCATCTCGTGTGCCCCATGACCACCTCCTGGTTACCTCATCATAAAGCATCAGCTTGATGTCACAAGGACAGAGGCGATAGGTTATGACATTGCTAATACTGCTGATTGGCTGCTTCTCCTTCAACTGGATGTTGCTCCTAGGAGGCGTTTCTGCCTCATGGTCTTCATCCAAGGAGCGCTGCACCTGCCACTGGTGATTCTCCTCCAGCAGAAACAGCATGCTTCGGGTGCTCAGCAGGGTCACAGGGAAAGCAGATGCCCCTAAAAGGATACGAGGGAATACAAGAGGCTTTGCTGAGAGCCTGAGTCACCACAGAACCAGCTTTGCTTTCCATTCCTCCCCTAGGGAAATCCTTTCCAGCAACAGTAACTGGGTGAACAGCCTTATCCAGCTTCCTGACTGAAGAGGGGGAGCAGGGTAGCTAAACGTGGCTGGGCTTGACCAGGTTATCCAAGCTCATTGCAGGAGCATGTATATGAAAGACCACCACCCAGCAAGCCTTGTCCAGCCCATGGCCTCATGTGAGGCAGGAAAAGACACTTGAGTCCTTTGACCTCTTAAACAACACTTTACTACTCCTTAGTTAAAAGTCAGCAGCTTCAGCTAAAAGGCCGCCTTTTTTGGCTTGAGTTTTTCTGGCTGCAGATATGTGATGGTTGGAGCAGACAGTACACAAAGTTCAATACCAAGTTGGGATGCATCGTAAGTATGACAGGAAGCAAAGTAGTTTTGATAAACTGTAGGGAGCATAAATATCATCCAGCTGATTTCAGTGGATGCAAATGAAAAGCACTAGAACTTGGGAATAACTCCGATGCACAGAAATAGGGAACCACTAGCAGAACTGGCTGAGGTCACAGGGGATCACAAGCTGCTACAGCAACATGTTGCTTTTCTCGTCACATCTCACTCTTGGGAATTAGTAGGAATATCAGAAATGGGATGTTTAATTAGTCCTGTCTACTTGGCAATGAAGTCTCAGCTGGAACTGTGTACAGTTTGGGGCACCATACTCTAAAAAAGGAGAAAACTGTAGATTAAGAAAAACACACTTTAATTTCTGCCTCCCACAGGCTATTTGTTCAGCTTGAGGAGACCAATAAACATACTTCCCACAGATTCCTTCTGATTCTTGTTCTCTCATACCTCCCCAATGGCCAGTGGTGAACAAGGGTGCAAGAACAGTAAAAAACTGGTCAGAATGTGATTAACAGCTAGGTTGCTTCTTCCAGTGACCCAAGACGAGAAAACACTGGATTTGTTCATTGAAGACTCAAATCCCAGGTTCAGCACATTTCACCCTCAGTAAGTCCTGGAACAGAACCTGATGGCCTCCAGCAGACTGCTCCTGTCCTACTATCTCAGACACCTGCTTCTGTTTTCCCAACCCAAGGAGCCTTTCAGCTCCTCACACAAACCAGCTGTGAATATGACCCCTCATCTTTCCCTCAGTTCAGGGCAACAATCCAGCCCTTACATAATCTCAATCTTCTCAGAAACCATTCTGAGTTGTCACCAAACCTTGTGTGCAAGACCAACTGCTCCCTAGAGCCTGGACTTCCATGCAGAAAAGGGCTGGGAGACTCACTGGAGATATACAAAGAAGCATGCTTCTATCCTACACATCTCAACAGCAAGAAGAGCCCTCACCCACCCCCCCCACCCCATCTCACTGCCAGACCAATGGCCCAGCTCCTTCCCAGAGGCTGTACACTAAAAACACAAGCAGACAGCACAAGGTGTGGGAAACCTGGCCACTAAGATCTCCTGTACCTTGGATCAGGTAGGCCAGCAGGTAGAAGAAACAAGTGTCATCTGCAGCGGCAGCATCTGTGGTCTTGGAGTCCAGCAGAGGCCTGGAGGAGATACAACAGCAAGCCGATCAAGGAAGCATTCCATTTCCAGTCTAGGTTTGCTGTGAGCTAGCCACTGTTCACTGTCTCCTTGGGGAAGGGAGGGACTCATCGCTTCCAGATGTTGCAAAATTCTTCTCTCCTGTTACCCTGCCCACCACCTTGCCAGCTAGGAACCAAATACTTCTTGCAAGGGAGGAGGCTGCCCTCTTTTCCTCCCTCCATTACCTTCTGCTCAGGCTCCTCCAGGAAGCCTGGAGTTGCCCTGCCTGGCTCAGTCCGTGACAGGCACCTGAGCCAGCTGCCTTAAACCTATAACATAGGCCTGGCTGCCACTCCAGCAGTGCCGCCTCCCGTGCTGCCTTGTTTTGGGCACTACACTTCCCAGGCACTGCTGGGCAAGCAGACATCCTCTTCTATCCAAAACCCCAACCTCTCAGAGGCTGTTCTTACCATAGCCAATGTTGTGGATTCATTTCCACAGTGGGAATTTCCTTCACCTTACTCCTGTGCTTAGCAGGCAGCTCTCGCATGAGATCTAAAGAGGGGGAGAAGGTAGGTGTATTTTATTGCAAGCCCAAGGGTAGTACATAACAGCTTGGGGTGGTTCTCTAGTCTACAGAGAAGCACCAGAAGTTACGATGCCAGTGGGGTTCTCTCCCAACTTTTTTCTGAGCTGGCAAGAAGTGAATTTCCAGCATACATCCAACTGCAGCTCTGCTGGTAGCTCTCTGAGAGCAGATCTTCCAAATCCTCTTCCCCAACC
This sequence comes from Vanellus vanellus, assembly GCF_965231255.1. Lineage (NCBI taxonomy): Eukaryota > Metazoa > Chordata > Aves > Charadriiformes > Charadriidae > Vanellus > Vanellus vanellus. The sequence continues at coordinate 18,913,500 of NC_138910.1, forward strand.
CCCAGCTCCCACTACAGCTCTACTCTTACATGTCAAGGTCTGCAGGAACTGGTCACAGCAGCTTTGGTTCCGGATCAGCAGATTGTAGGAGGCTTTTGGGTTCTCAAACTCCATTCGCAAGCTCTGGTGGCAGAGTCCCACTTCCAGATGGGAAATATCAGACAGGTAGTGAGAGTCATTCTTCTTCAGCCAGTCTGCAGGTTGTCCCCTAATCACAGAGCACAGCCTTCAGCTGCAGCAGGCTGCCCCATCTCCTCTCCCACATCAGATGGCAGCAGGGGGGTTTGGCAGAAGAGCCTTTGCATGTCACCACACCTCCAGGGTAAGGCTAGCACAGGCTGGCACTACCCAGTACTCGCACCCTTGCTGCAGGGTCTCACTTGCCACCGTTCTCCTCACCTGATAGCCCCAGTGACTTCCAGCACATAAATCTTGAGATCAGAGGCAACCAGGATTGAGAGGAACTCTCCTTGTCGACCAAACTTCACCACGACCACCTAGAGCACAGACAGGGTGGGTCATAGTACTGGTCTGCCCCTTGCCCGTTCACCAACAGAAAGGACGAACTTAAACATGCTTCAGCTCCCTTCATCCCCCCCAGTCTCTGGGATGCCACCCCAGAGCAGAACTTGCAGGATGGCAAGGACAGCCAAGGAGCTGCAAGAGTGGTGCTGCAGGATCTCACCTTGAGGAAGCACTGGAACTCCTCAGCGTTCCCCTCAAAAACTTCCATGTCCAGGTACAGCTTCAGGCGGTGATCCACAGCACGGAAGTCCCTTGTGTTCAGGATGCCATTTACAGCTGAGGAGAGCAAAGGGTAGGATGGACACTCTGCCCACTGACCAGGTGCTGCCTAAGCATGCAGACTGGCACTAGGACAGCAATATCACTCCCCTCTGCAAACCTGCTTCCATCAAGTCTCTCCTCAAGACAAAGATCCAAAGCCAGGGCTTTCCAGGCCACAGGTCTCAATGTGGAGACATGAGAGGACTCCATCACTCCAACACTCGCTTCTTCAGACATACAAAGCTTTGGTCTAATCCATCTTCAACCTATACTCAGCTCTTTAGTCACAGGAGGACACCACTTTGCTACCAGGTTTGTCAGGAGAGCAATTCTTTATCACTAAGTCAGAAAGACATTTCTCATTTCAGCTGGTGTCAGCTCAGGTCAGCTTTTTAAAATCTTGACTTTGACTGTGGTAATGTTAAAGGGGACTGAGGAAGACACCAATAAAACTGCTTAAGGACATAATTAGGCTTGTCAAGCAATTGTATGACCAAATAATTTATACAATAGCCATGATACTGCCCAAGAGTACACACTTCCCAGCAGAGCCTGTTCTCTACCAGAAACATTACACTAATCAACTTCTCCTCAGCAGGAACTTTTTAATGGGCTCAGTTTTAAATTGGGACCTTGTGATTTGACTCAAATCAACAGACTGCTTTATTTCTCACACTTCAAGCATACAAGACTGAACACGGCAATCCTAGACACTGGTTCCATACCAACTCCTCTTCAGAGGTATGGCAGTCTTGAAAGGCTGGGGGAGATCTCTATAGATCGAGAAGCTGATGGGTTTTCAAATCAGGACTAGACTGCAGTTGCAGTAGAGTCACTTGGTGGGCTGGACCAGATAACCTCCATAGCTCCTTTCCAACTTCAGTCATTCTGTAAATCACAAGCTGATGCCTAACCAAAGGCAGTCTGCTACATGAGAAACCCAAGGCCCTTCACAGAAAGCATTTGTGGACCTCCTAGTAACTGCTATCTTGCATGATAACCATCACACAGTCTCTGCTTTCGGACAGGCTTTGTCACCTGAAGCTCACAAAGATGACCGAGGAAAGCATAAATAACTGTGGATCAACTAACCAGAGCTTCCTACCAACACACCAGCCTCACACTGCACTTAAGCCAGAGAATAAATGCAGAAAATTATGCATATTGTTCTCCAAAGGTAATGCTCCAGCTGGCAGCTCACTGGTGCCACAGGAACCTAGTGTTTGTAACTGAGTGGTGCAGCTCCCAGAACAAGACCCTATTACTCAGAGTCTGAGCGATACTAAGGATTAGGGGCTGACTCAGTTTTCCCTACCTTCAGGCATAAGGATTGAACAGAGAAGGGAATGAAAAACTCTGCTCATAAGAACCATGGTCACTGCTGCTTGTGCTTGATGACCCCCTTTCCCCATTAAACAGAAGGCAGTGCACCCTGCAAGCACCAGTAACAGAGCCCAACACCAAGCTGTGCACACCCCTAAACCCCGCACAGCTCCTATATACTCACAGGGACTGAGATTCCATGTTTCCTCGGACTCGGAGTTCAAAGAGAGCTGGGAAGGAGTGGGCCCACGAGAAACACTGTAGCGGTAGCTCCCCATCAAGCTGCCCCCATTGGTGTCCGTGTGGCTGAGGGACAAGTACTGGCTCTTCATGCCCAGCTCCTTCTTCCCGCAGCCCCCATCTAAACTGCGGGAGCTGGAATGGAGAATGCCATCGTGCTCGCCACTCAGCTCCGGGGTCCTGGTGCTATTGCTGGTATCCATCTCTGAGCTGTCTTCCCCGCCGATGTAGAACTTTCCACTCTCACTGGCCAGGGCAGGCGCTTCCTCTGGGCCCTCCTGCTGGCTGCCTCCCTCCAGGATAGAGTCTGACAGGTCCTCACTTGTGCTATCGGGGCCAGGTGGCAAAGGTGTGCTGGAGCACACTTCTGAAGGCAGGATAACCACATGGTCACTGGAACAACTGGGACAGGCTATGGGCACACCAGCTGCTGCAGTACCTGTGGAAGATTTCGTCACAGATAGAGAAAAAACGGAATAGCTCTCCCACAACAAGATTTTACTTTTTTTTTTTTTTTTTTTTTTTTTTAAATCTCTGCAAACCACAAACCATCCCTTTCAAAGTAGACAATAGGTCTGACTTGAGCAGCTCGTCGAGCAACTCTGTTCAGAATCACATCCTACACACCTCCCCTCAACACATCCCTAAGAAATTCTGGATCACTGCCAACATCCACCTGAAACAGCTCTACTCAGTTTTAGGGTGACCAGCGTGTGCCATAGTTGCAACCAAAACTACATCAGGGCTTTGGCTCCTGACTTTCCTCCACTTCATACCCACAAGTGCTCACATAGCCTTTGAAGCCCAAGCTCATGACCAGTCAATCCAAACTTCTTTAGCCACATCCATCCCCAGCTTGGTTTATCCTCTAGCCAGCCAAACCACAAGCATGCTGTGTCCCCTCTCCAGCTGTCCTCATCCCTCCTGTCCCCAATTCTTGATGCTCCCCTCACCCACACCAGAGCAGATACTCAGCTGGATCTTGGGACTCCCACTACCCTTGTGGGGGCAGGGGATGGGGAGTGTCCTAGGGTGGAAGGAAGTGCTGCAGCCAGGACAGCACCTCTGCCCTCACTGCAGTATTTCTATCCCAGGATACTTTGTCAAAACAAGCAGCATCTTCAGAGCTAAGACTGGGGACTCCCCACTTCAATCATTAACCAAGCTTTGAAAAACTCGGCAATCAGAAGACGCCTGTTCAGCACTAGCCATACCTCAGCCAAAATACCACATCTAGTCTCAGGCACCCAAAGAAAAATGTGGACAAATGGGAAAGAGTACAAAGGAGACCAGCAAGAATAACTGCATTGTATGAGATATGACTGACAAGCAAATTATCTAGGGAGTTGAGCTTATTTAGTCTAGAGGACAGAAGACAGGACTAGTCACAGAGGGAGAACAATGGCTCTCAAGTACAAAGAGAGGAATAAATCATTCCCCATAAGGGGAGCAAGAATGGGCTTAAGATCACAGCCAGGGAGACTTAGGTTAGCATTCCAGTTGTTTTTCTGATGTTTAACAGCCAAAGTTTTACCTGAAATACTGGAGCAGATTCCCCAGAAGCCTCTGTTAGCAAAAGCCCTTTAGAACAAATTAGTCTCTGTGGCAGAATTAACTACGGTTTCAACAGGACAAGAGATTACATGACCTTTACGGCCTCTCCCAGACGTCAAGATTTCTGTGGACCACCTGCAGTTTCCAGCACCCCTGTGTTCTCCCAGACCCCAGGCCACCCACAACAGGGGTGCTGTTTGCTTAACCTTAAAATAGTGGCTTATTCCTCCCAGTTTACAAGGCAGGCTCTCCCCAGTCCAAGTGGGCCAAGTGAGAGTACATCCCTCAACAGGTTTTAATTCCAGTACAGCCAAGACATCACTCTCTCCTATACATTCCACACTCTGCACCACAGCTGCCATTCTGGCAGTCAGCAAGCATCCTTTTTCTGAGCACTACATCCTACCTTGATTTGAGGCAATTAGGGTCTCCAGTATTTTGGCATCTCCAACCTCTGACGGATAGGGACCTTGATGCCAGGGAGCCAGGGACTGCGAAAACTCCTGCTTGCATTTCAGGCACTGGAGCTTCGTGGATCCCTTCTCCTGGTCCTGATTTCGCCGATTCTCCTCAACAGCTGGGGACAACACTTCAAGGACACACTAAAAGCAGCAGCACAGGGAAAAGAGTGCTAGCAGGCAGCTATAACCATCCTAATAAAAGCAAGCCTCTGACATCAGCGAGTCTCCTCACATGCCTCATTAGAGCATTTCGGAGTGCGAGGGGTGCAGGGCCATTTCCCAGCCAACAGCCAGTTTGTGCAAGACTTGCCAAGGGCATGGAGCTTCACTGCAGAAGACCAAGAGAACTTGGTTTTGCCTTATATCTACATGTTGACAGGCTCTCCCTGGAACTCTGATCTCAAAGGTCCCACGTGTTTGCGCCTTCCCTGCAACAACTTGTTTAAATGTACTTAAACAAGAGTACCTCAAGAAAAATACTTGCATTTGAGACCAGAGCCCCTACAGCAGCTGTGCAGACCAGAGCTGCCATAGCACTGACGCTCTCACTGTCCAGAGGGCTAAGCCCAGGCTAGCGTATCACTCAGTACCCAGGAAATACTTGTTGTGCATGTGCCAACGTAATAAGGATCACTAACTTGACTACTAACTTCTCTCCCCAGGAGGGAGAAAGCTGCAAGGCTTTCTCCTTGTGAGCACTCTTTATGCTCCAGGAGCTCCACTGCCCATGGCCATGCTCACAGGGCCCTCCACAGGTCATTTGCTCCAGGAGCTCCACTGCCCATGGCCATGCTCACAGGGCCCTCCACAGGTCATTTGTGCAGCAGGAGAAATCCTGAGCTTACAAGCCAGACATGGGCTGCCACAGGGCAGCAGATGTGGATGTGCTTTGAGAACAGGACCTCTGTGCTGGCTGGAAGAATTCAGTGCCTTCCAGTAACATATATTCCCCTCCCCAGGCTTCCCCCTCTAGCCTCCCCTACCTCTAGACACTGCTCTGGGCAGTCGTCGAGCACCACGTATTTGCGCTTCTGCCGGTCCTTGCGAATGTAGCTGAAGTGCAACGTGAGGACAGGGAAAACGCGCTCCAGGTCCTGCAGGAGACAGAGAACACCAGTTCCAGAAAGAGGGTGCAGCATCCAGTATGCAGACTACATGAGTTTGCAACTGGCTGAAACGTGGCCCTACAAGCACTTAATTTAGTAAGCCTTGAGTAGCCCTCCATAGCTGATAGCGTTTGGAAGCCTGGTAAAAAGGGCAGCAATAAATAAATAAATAAATAAATAAATAAATAACTCATAAGTGCTGAGGACAACAGTAAGTTTTAAGGCCCAGAACAAAGCATTTCAAACAAAACACCTTTTCATTAAGGTATTTCAGCAGAATATGACGCTGAATATGAATATGAAACATTCAAGAGGTACAAGGGCAGAAGAAAAAAATGAGTTGGAGCTTTTGGGGAAAACAGAATTAAAGGAGCCTGGGAACATGTCTATGCACACATTGAATGTTAAAAATCCTAACACAAGGAAAAAGAGATTTCCAAACTCCCTTTCTAGAGAACCACAAAAGCAAGATAGGGCTGATAGTGCTGAAGCATGCACCTAGAGCAGATGGAAAACTGCCCACTGAGATACCAGTCGCTTTCTAAACATCACACTAGGCTCAGTGCTGCGCTGCCTAAGGAAAAGTGCAATCCACAAACAGTGCTCCAAGGTCAGGGTGATATCCAAGTGAGGAATGGATGGGAAAGAGGTTTCCATTTCAGTCAGGCTCCTCTTGAGAATTCTCTCATTCTTGCACACTGGAACAAGTCCAACCATTGTCTTTTTAAGTCCAGCTTTGGAACAGAATTGGTGCTGGCTTCTGCTGCATTATCACAGGTAATCTAAGCAATACAGATGCTGTTAGATACACATGCATTGGGCAGAAGAGACGCCCAATCAATCAAGCTTTGCAGGAGCTAGGAGAAGACCTGCAGGGTATTCTGCCAGAAGCCCGAATCCAGAATGCTGGCCCACACATGGAGTAAAATGCCAAAGACTCACACAGAGGTGTAACTCACCATCCTCTTCCAGTTCATCTCGGAGGTCTCCACCTTCTGCAGGCATTTCAGCTCCAGCTTGTGGAGGACTCTGGCAGCCTTCAGTTCCACCTCAACCACATGCTTAGCTGTGACTCGCAGGAAGATCCAGTCTGGCTCTGGGTCCCCTTCCCCTTCTATTTGGCTTACCAGCACTGGCTGGCAAAGGTCCACTGCCGAACAAGACACAGTACAGGTCAGTACACACAGCAGGTCTTCAGGCCTGCTTGGCCCAAGCCCTTAGAATTCCCACAATACTGGGCAGCATGATAAAGCTTCAGGGGTATCACATTTGATCCACCTATTCTATCATCACCCAAGCCCTCAAACAGCGGTGAAAGGACCCGTTTACCTTCTGGCTTCTCCTCTTCTTCCTCCCCCAGCATTAGCTCATCTGCCTCCTCCTCTCCTATCTGTTCTCCATCCACAGTCTCTTCCAGCTGTACTTCAGGCTCTTCCTCCTTCTCAGTATCATCCAAAGGAGGAGAAGATTCTTTCTGGGATACTTGGGGTTTTCCTTGCTCTGGGTCAGAGCTCTCACTCTGTAAGTCCATTGCAGCAGGTCTGCCTGCTATCTCATCTGCAGAACGGCTACGGCAGATAACAGGTACTTGGTCATGCTCTTCCAGGTGTCTCTTGTACTGCAGCCAGTCAACACCGAAGCGATCTCTGAAGCTATCCAAGCGTTTCATCTCCTTCTGATGCTGTAGGACCAGGCCTGCAGAGAGAAAACTTGGGAAATAAGGAAACAGTCACCACGCCAGAGCACTTCTCTGACTGCAGGCAGTTCAGCTGCTGTGTTACTGAGGAAGAAGATAAGCCTCACCAGCAGAGAGAGGTAAAGCCTGGGGCTCATGTTCTGTGTCACTGGGCTCTGAAATGCTCGCTCTGCGCACTTTGACTTTTCCCTGGAACACACAGGATAAGAATAGTTGGGAAGCACCAGAACAACCAAAACAGCATCTGATGAGGGGCTGAAGGGTTCATAGCTGTTACAGTGCAGGAGCACACCATGAAACATTTGTCACAGTATATCAAGACTGACATTAAGCCCAACCCCTTCCTAACACACAGCAGAATAGAGGCTCAGCACCAGGCAGTCTGTACAAGATCACATCCCACAGCAGGATGCTTTCACGCCAAGGCAGCTTCTTCACCCAACATGCCAGCTACATGGTTAAGAAGCTATCTCAGTTCCAGACCTTGCTTTTCTTTCGAGGAAGCCTGACAGCCACATTCTCTGCTGGGGACTGACTGTCGCTGAAGTCTGCGGCACAAGAACTGTCCAGAGCACTACGGTCCAGCACGGTCTTCTCTGAGGTAGAAGTGTGGATGGACTGTGATACACTTTGCACAAGTCTTGGAAGGTGCTAAAGCCAAAAGAAGAGAAAGCTGCCTGCTGAGTGCAAAGGGGGAACAAAGGTAACCAAGCCACAAGCAAAGCTGACAACTTCCCTGCCCCTCACCCCAAACTTTCACCATCTCAGTTGAAGTGGTAAAAACAAGTCCTGCCTGGTTGATTGTATTGTTTATCAGGACCACTCAATCTCTGCCTTTCTTAAAAGCAGCAGATGGGAAACTGACAACTGTTTGTTTTGTTGACGCCTAATTCAAGTGTCAACTGCCAGACAGGACCTGAAAAGGAAACAGGCAAGGCTCCAAGTCCTACAAGGCTACATAGGACAGAATAAGTTACACTGACCAGTCCCAACAATTACTAAGAATCAGCATGGACTGAGCCAAAATGAACTGTGTCAGAGTCAAGGTAGCCCATACAGATTTAACGGGACACATGACAATGCAAAAACCTGTCAAGAGTTCCCGCTCCCAAAGCCAGTAAGATCAGTTTACAGCAACTGTACTTACCATAAGGTCTGAGGAAGAGAGTGGCTCCCCATCCAAGAGGAACTGTAATTAGAGACCCATTTGCAGTCAGATTCCACTTGGCTGGCACATACTCAGGACAACATCTGCTGACTCCTATTCCCCTTCAGGCCACCCTAGGGTTGGGATCCCTGGCACAAAACTGCAAAGATTACCAGAAATAACCCTGTTCCTGCCTATCCATCACTCCTTTAGTTGCAGCTACCTGACCTAAGAGCATATAAGGCCAGAAGGGACCATTGTGGTTTTCCTGTTTACAGACTTTACGACTCCCGGAAAAGTATCCAAGACAGTTCACGGAAGAGATATAATACATTGCTCTGCAACAATGCACGAACTGTTTTGAAAGGTACTCCTTTCACCTCAAAGCTTATATCCTACTTCTAGCCTGAGTCTGCCTAGCTTCCAGTAACTTAAGCTCAGTGAAACCTCGTTTCAAGATGCAGTCTGAAGACAGTGAATCCAGCCATTTGCTACTAACCTGAAGGGCAGACCAGCTCTGGAACACCTCTGACCCTTAGCAAGCAAGTTTACTTTGCTAAATTTCCAGGATGCCTTCTTTGCTGGCTTCTTTATTTAAAATCACATTACCAAGAATTGACCTAAGCACGAGAGCGCACGGGAAACATTGATGACACCTAGCTGAGAGCAGAGTGATGGGGAGAAAGAAAGAGGTGGCCACAGTTGTCAAAGGAGTATGTAATTTGGCAAGGGGGAGCAGAGATGGCGAGTTCCTATACAGTCACTATTTAGCAGGAACAGAGTAAAGTTTTGGGACCATCAGTGAGTAGAACTGATAAAGTAGACAGTGAAGACATATTAAGATCTGAGGTCTTGCAAACCTGAGATCAGTATTCAACTCTCTGCCCTGGCCAGCACACCACATAAAAATTTAAAGATAAACTACTCTACCTGGAAAAAAACCCCATAAAACAATCCCCACTGTTACATCACTGGAATAAATTTCCAGATTTATGAAATTCTTTCCTCTCATTTGCCCATGAGTGTCAGAACATCCTACACCTTCAACAGCAGGGGCAGAAGGCATGCAGCTAATACTCACATTGGAGGAGGCTGCCCTCGGAGACACGTGTGCAAGGGTTGCAGACCGGTGGTTTTGATGGAACCATAATGGGTTGCCCTCTAAATGCAGCTGGATGGGAGAAATAGAGAAATTGTTATTAGAAACAATAGTCTACACCCTGACCTAATCTGCCTGCAGGCTTCAGGCTTTATCTCTGAGAAGTGTTGAAAGAACAGTCCTTTGCAGGCTGTCTTCCTTCACAAGCACTATAGTGACTGCAATTATCCTCCTTCAGACTTCTCTGAACACACAAATCCACAACAGGATTAGGGGAGGATCTTTACTGAACTTGATGGTATTAAAATTGGAAAGGGGATGAATATATGGAAAACAGTTAGCTTGAGCAGGGGTCACCAAAAAAGAAGGCTGAAATACAGGTGTCTCTCCAAGGCTCCACCATCAGCTTCCCGCATTAAAATTGAATGCTCAAGAGTTGAGTCGATCTTTCAAAACTCTCTTCTTACCAGTCTCCACCTTGCACCCCCTGACCATGATATCTCTAATCCACCAATCCATCAGGCTTTGTGCTTACTTTTTTTATATAGTGCAGAGTGGACAATGGTGCCAACTGGGCATGTTCCAGCAGCAGATTATAGGCCACATCGAGGTGCTGCAGATTCACTAGCTGTTCGACCCCTGCAAACACAGCAAGAAGCCATCAGCACACTAAAAGATATAACTTCAGAACTTCCCACCTACCCCTCTCCCCCAAAATGGAACCCTAGTAAAAATAGCTGTGCCCAAGATTTCAAGTTCTGTTCCTCCTCGAGGCAGAGAGAAAGGCCTCAAACTCAGAAATGCTCCTCCCTTGCGGGCTCACCATTAATGCTGTCAAGTTCATTGTTGCGCAGGATAAGAGTCACCAGCTTGGATCGGCTGAAGATGCCAAGGTTTGGCACCTTGGACAGGAAGTTATAAGCCAGATTGAGGTACTCTAGTTCTGTAAGGGTCTGTTCAGAGAGAAGAGCAGCAGCAGATCAATTGGGACCTTAGCTCAAAGCCTGACACTGGACTCAAGACAGGCCACTATCCCTACCACTCTCTGAATCCCACCAACATCACTTAACAAGAGAGTTTCTCAAGGTTATTTCTGCAGCAAGACTTCAACATTCACATTTGGAGTGGTTTGTCTAGGGGCACTCAGCATGATCTAACTGCTTTACAAAATTTGCTAGGAGCAGCTTTCTCCTTCCTCATAAACTTCAATGGTGCACAGGAAGGGGCTGGACCCCCTGCCTCAGCAAAAGGACTGAACTACCAAAAGCAGCCCTTTCTTACCTTCCCAAACACGATGGTGAATGATAATCGTGAGACCCACCAACTCCATGAAAAGCTGTTCCATTGCTTCTCATAAAAGAAGATCTAGCTCAGCAGAGCATGCATTTCAGTGCCATTCCCCAGAGACGCACATGCCACTGTGATGGACTACCACCATTCTAAAGCAACTGACAGGAGATTTCTAAGAGCAAGAAGGAAATGCTACTGGTAGTCTGGACAAACCGAACAGCAAGTCTCTACAGCCCCATTCCTGGCTATGTAATTCCCACCCACTGCATATATTGCAGCGAAGTCTTGGCCACAATGGACTGCACACTGCATGTGCGACTGTACGTACAGTGTACACTGTATGTATCACTGTATTTAGCACTAGGCCACTGGAGTGCCAAGTGATACATACAGCTAACTTCCCTGTCTTAGAGCGGATGAGGAACACTGCCTTCTCTGCCTCAGTGGCACAGGGGCTGCACATACAGGAGAACAGTTTCAAGGCTGCACGCACTAGCTCTAAATCACATGCCTGCTGGGCCACGTCTCCAATTGCTTTTGTTATACTTCGCCTAGCGGGCACATGGTCAATAATTACAGAACTTTAGCAGCGTCCTCTCCATATGAGGAAACTCTGGTGCTCAGCCTAAGATACTCACCGTTAGATAGTGCTCACAATCCTGGATCTTGTTGTGACTCAAATCCAAGATTCTCAAAGCATTCAGTAATTGCTGAAGGACAAAAAAATACCAGATCAGATCCTACAGATATCTTCACTGCAGCATGGAAACCCTGTCCTGCTGGGAGAGGCGAGCAAAATTAACATTGTCTGCTCCCTCCCACCCAGACCTAGGACCATCAGTAAAGGAGGGCCCAGTTCCTGGCTGTGATCATCTCTCTTCCCCTCAGTCACGCAGGAAGGATGCCCCACTCACCAATGAGTCATCCAAGGCAGTGATCATGTTATAGCTGAAGTTCACAGTCTGCAATTCCAACCACGGGAGAGCACAGCTCAGATCTCCACCACATGCCGAAATGATTTCCTAGGAAGAAGTGAGGAGCCATTCCTTGGTGAGTACTAGCTGTTACAGTAACAGCAGATGGACACAGGAGAACAGCTAGTCTAGAACAAGGGTGGCATATTGTGCCTTACAGACTCTGTCTTGCCTAGAGTGGCAATGACTTTCATGTCACTAATTCAAGTATTTGGAAGTGGTGGGAATTCAACGGCTAGATATTTAGAAAGAAGGGGAGATGCTTTTGCTCCCTACACTCAAGTAACAATAGTTAAACTAACATGTTACACTTTGTAGGTTCTGAACACAAAGATTCATGCTAACAAAACCTTTTTCAGACCTTCATCAAAGCAGGAGTAAGATGCACATGCCCTGGCCAAACAACTTGTGCTCTGGCAGACAAAAGAAGGTCTCAAAGCACTCCCTACCAGCAGCTCCTGTTCCCCAGCAGGCAGTTGCTTCTGTGCCACAGAAGCCCATAGCCCCACAGCTAGCACAGCCCACGCTACTCAGTTCTCCACAGCTGGAGCTTGCCTTCACGTCTCAGAAACCTGCTGGGCACCAGTGCAGATAAGACATTGGGGCACAGCATTCCCTCTTGATAATCAGCTCTAATTTAAGACCGCTGAGGTACAATGAAATAAACCTCAATCAGCTGCAGTCCTTTGAACGTGGAAACAGACAGAGACACAGAACAGTCAGACGTAGCCGATACGAATATTGGCTGGAGCCAGAAATTTTCAAGCAGCTAAAAAGGAGACTACAGAGCACATGTGTATCCAACCAGGGAATACTTCAACACTGAGTCAGAAGTAGGACCCCAGAACGGGGAAGGGAGAAGCTGCTATATACAACATGGATTGATAAGAGAGTTAACATCACCTCCTACATCTTCCCTGTGTGAAGGTCTGTAGGATCAAGACAGCCTTTCTCCTGCAGTTTCCCCCCCCGAGCTGTGTAGAGACACTCACCTCCAGTGTACTGATACATTTGCAACAGGTTAGAGATTCCAGCTGAGAATAGACAAATCGCAGTCCCCGGAGGCAGTGTGGAGGGACAGACCTCAACTGTAGCAGTGATAAGAAAGCAAGGACAACATACATCAAAATAAAACAGTGTAAGAGCAGCTGCCATCCCCGACCCATCCCTGCAAGGGATCTCCCATTTCCCTGCTGGAGCCTCCCTCCCTAACACTCCAGCCTTTGCTCATACCCAAGCTTCACCCCAAGCAAGTGTTGCAGGAGTTTAGCCTTCTAGGAAAGCCACAAAAGCCTACCCAGTTTTTAGGAGTAAAGGCATTCTGCAACCACAAAACTAAGTCAAGAAAAGCCAAACAGCAAGACTCAAAGCCAGTTCTGCCTCCTATACTTACTTCTAGATGCCGGAGGGACTTGAAAGGGAAGATCTTCACAGCAGATTGCAAAACACAGTTTGGAACATGAATGAGCTAGAGAAATCAGAAAAGAAGTCTCACGTCAAGCTTGATTTGCACTGCAATACTGCCCTCCTGATGCACCTACTGCAGCACCTTGAACAGCCCTGGCCCAACTCGAGTATTCGCTAACAAGCTCTCCCCTGATGCTGGTACCGGCACTGTCTCCTTGCTCCATATTTCAACAGAGGTCAAAGAGAAAAGCATGTTAGCTAGAACAAGACCACGGTCTGCCACACTGTAGAGCTCCTTTTCCTCTCCCTGGCCCACATGGCTTCACCACGTGGTGAAACACAGGAAGCTCTGACAGCTGGATTCCTCATTAGCCACCGCTAACAAATCTACTAAATAAAGACAAATCTAACTGCTGGAGCTATGTTTATTGAGCAACTGAGCTGAACTAGCACACTGGTGGGAGGTGTGCATGTGCATTTCACTAGAACAGGCCCAATAAGGCAAATCACAAGCAGACACAATGGAAAACAGAGTTGGTCTCCAAGACACTGTTAGCATTAGACTGAGGTACCTGCAAAGCCCCTGTTTGCAATTCTGTAGTGCAGCCACAGGCTCTTTCACCATAGGGTAGTTAGGCTGTGTCCACGTACCACAGAGCAGCTTATGAAATTCTGCTTCTTATGCTTTCTATGGATAGTTCATAAACAGTATTTCAGACAAAGTGGGTAATGAAATAGTTAACGCTTCCACTGCGGACACCAGAGTACAACTGGAGAAACCATCTCTGCCAGCTACATCCACATTCACGCAGAAGTGACTCATCAGGTGCAGAACAGACATCCCAAGGCCTCGTCACCACTACTGCTTCCACAGTTACAGCCCTGGCAGCAATGAATCACTGCCCACTGCCTGCCAACACTGATGCGGCATGCTGAACAGGACCATTTGTAGGGGAAGCTTGCACTGGGAAGATCTGACGACCAGTTTTAGCAAAGTTTATTTCAGATGCCATCCTTGCTCTGTGTCTTGACTGTCTCCTCTCCCTCCACTGTCTTAAGGATCTGATCAGGCTGATATAAATTATTAGTTTATCCAAACACACCAGTTACCGCACCACAATAGGTAGCTTCCCCTTCTTTACAGGCTTGTTACAGAAAAAGCCCATTTTTTAGTTAACAGAAGCACTCACCACAACATCCTCCTGATTGCAGCATCCCTCCCTGCCTCCTCCTGCCAGAGGACCTGTGTTTCTCCACAGGCTCTGGGTCCCACTCCAATTTTGATCCTCAGCACACTGCTACAAAACCCTCCCAACAACATTTAGATAATCTCTCCAAAACACTTTTAAAAACATCGCAGGCCACAGTGCTCAGCCACAACACATCCTGAGCACCAGTGTGGAACCTCAGCACAGCTGCTAATTCCCCTTCCCCTTTCACACTCATTTCACCTCTGCTACCTCCCTAGCAGTGCCCCAGTGCCAAGTATAGTCATGTGCAGCCTCATAGCACATGCCACCTTTCAAAAAGTCCTCTGAAGAATCCATAGCTCCTTACTTTTATCTTTATTACAGCCTTCTTAAAATGAACAAGAACACGTTACTAGCCATGTCCCATGTTGTGAAAAAAAAAAAAAAAAAAAAAAAAAAATCAATCAGAACTACTGCCCAGGCAGGAGCATGTAAAACTCTGAAAAAAGCAGCAGAAGTTCACAGAGTAGTGGGTGTATACAATGTCTAACTGCTCTGCTCAAATACCCTGGCTCTGCTGCCTCGTGCAGGTCAATCATCACTCAGGGAGCACTCAGCTGTGCTCAGCTGCCAGATACTGCCTGAATTGCTCAAGCATTTCAGGAAATAATCATTTTCCCAACAATGTCAACACCTTACCAAGGTCAGAACATAATTAACCCCTGCTGCCCCTCTGAAAAACTTTCCGCTGAGTTGCATGGCTGATCCTAGATGAAGTAGCTACACACCATCATGCTGAACTACGACTTCCTGCAACAACCCTGAGAGCTATCCAACCCACACAGCGTGCACGTAAAACAGGGTCAATGGGCACCAAAGGAGGCCACTCCGAAGCAGGCAGCTGCACCTGTCCCCTCCACTGGCCGCCCTTGCAGTACCCCTTAGCCCCTCACCTCCCTGGCCACGGTAGGTACGGACCTTCAGGGAGTGAGTCTTCTGCAGGACATCGAAGAGAAACTGCGCCTGGAGGATGGCGGCGGTCTCGGCGGGGTGCGAGGGCAGGGCCACGAAGCCCCGGTTCTGGTTGCGGGAGCCCAGGTGCTGCTCGAAGACCTGCGTGAGGTGCTGCAGGGTGGGGGTGAGCAGCGTCAGCGTGCTGGAGCCGTCCAGGACGAGGTCCCCTGCAGGGAAGGGGAAGGACGGGCCGAGCCGTGAGTCACGCTGTCCCCAACACCAGGGCCTTCACCCCAGCCCGGCCCAGCCCAGCGGGGCCCGCCACTCACCCGCGTCCTGCAGCAGCCGCGCCAGGCCGCGCACCAGCGTCTCCGCCGCCGCCATCTGTGGGGAAGGGGGGAGACCGAGGCGGCGGAGGCCGAGGTGACCGCGGCCCGGCCCGGCCCGGCCCGCCTCGTCCCGCGCCGCCGCCGGCCCCTCGCACTTCCGCGTTACCACAGAGACGCGCCCTTCCGCCGCACCAACGAGGCGGCCCGACGCGGCTAGAGCGCCGCCGCTTACATCCGGTTGCCATGGAGCCCGCCCCAGCGTCCCCCTCCCGCCCGGCGGGGCCCGCGCCCCCCCCGGCCCCCGCCCCGCCGCCGCCGCCGCCCCGCGCCGCCGGGGGAGCGCCCGCCCCACCGGTAAGCGGCGGCGGCCCGGGAAGGGCGGCGGGCCCGCCCCGCGCAGGGCCGGCAGGAGGAGGCCGGGGCGGCAGCGCCGCCCGCCGCCGTCGCGGCGCGGCACGTGTCGGGCGGAGCGCGGTGGCGGTGGCGGGGCCGGGGCGCGGCGCGGCGGCGGGCGGCTCTCCTTCTCCGGCGGTGCGAGGTACGGGCCGGGCGGGGGCTGAAGGGGGGGCGGGTCCTGGCTCTTGCCCCTCCGCTGCCGCGGCTGCAGCAGCCCACGGGCCCCGCGGACACGCGTGGCGGGTGCCGCTGCCCCGCAGAGCCCCAGGGCATCCCGCCTGGCCGCCCTTCCTCGGCCCCGTGTGCGGGGTGCGGCGTGCACAGGGCGCTCCGGTGCCGCACGGTGGCGGGGCACGGCGCGGCGCAGGGCGCTGCACGGTGCGTGGTATGGCATGGCATGGTGCAGGGCGATGCATGGCATGGGGCTCGGGGCATGGCGTGGGGCATGGCGTGGGGCACGCTGCATGGCACAGCACGCAGCACAGCCCCGGGCACAGCACGGCGCCGTGCCCGGTGCTGGGCGCTGCGCGGCGCGGTGTGGTCCCACGCACCGCACCGTACGGGTTGCACGGTGCGCGGTGCAGCTCATCCCCAGTGCCTGCCTACGTCCCTTCGCTCCCCCGGCTCTACCTGTGTGTCTGTCAGAGCCGTCCGTCCGTCCCGTGGAGGTGTGTCACCTCGTCACTGTCTGGTGCTGGTACTTCGTTCTGGAGTGGGTTTTGTTCCCGTGCGTTCGTGTATGTGTCTGTCAGCCGGGCGAGCTCTGTCCCGTCCGGTACCTCTGTGAAGGGAGAGCCAGGGAATGGAGCAGGTGCTTCAGAAGTGAACGCCTATGGTGGTGTATCAAGGCTAGTTCAGTAGGGTATAGGATTCATTGAATCCATCAAATATTTAAGCCTTATAAAAGCCTTCTTGTATTCTTAGTTTCAGCATAGCCATGTGGCAGAGAGGTCCACAGGTTAAACCCTTCGTGCCTGAAAACTTTATGTGTTTGCTGTCTTATGTGTTGCCTTTTCATTCCCGTGTGTGTGTCCCCGTTCCTCCGCCATGGCAGAGGACAAGTAGGGGCTGCTCAGCCCCCTCCCCTTTCGTTCAGCTTTGAGCCTGTGACTATCACAGCAGCATCTAAATGCTTCGGTGTACGCAGCAGCACCCCTCCTGCTCCTCTCCTCCGTGGACAGGCTCATCAGTATGTCTTCCCAAGAAAATCTTCCCAGGCCTCTGATCCTTCTCCTTTTTGAGCTCTTCCCGTCTGTATCTATCAGCCGGAGTCTCTTCTCCTCCACTATCCCCAAACCAGCTTTGCCCCTGTGTCTTTATCCCTATCTTAGCATCCACTCCTTGTCTAGACACTCCACAGCTAAATTATTCTCAGCCCGATAGCCAGGGGATTAGGGAAGAGCTGAGGAGGTGGATGCAGGGCCCAGTGGCTGTCTCCATGCAACCCCTTGCCCATGGAGCTGGGGCAGTCTGCTGTAGCCCTCCTGGCTCGTCTTTATTGTAAAGGGGCAGCGTGAACTGTTCTCCTCTGCCCCTTGAAGATGTGCCAGATGCGTTTTTCTCAGCAAAACGAGAAAACTCCCGCACTGGCACTGTGAAACAGCCTTTGGGGTCAGGGGAAGCCCCGCTGGAGTCCCTGTTAGCAACATGTGGGAGATGCCGTAGCTGCCAGCATCGCAGGGACATGCCTGCTCGCTTTCCTTCAGCGTTCGTTTAGCCTAGATGGTCGGTACGAGGTACGGTGATTTAGGTGAGCCAGTTCTGTTTACTGATGTGCGTGTGGAGAGAGCAGAGAGGTGTGAGTGTGCGCAGGTTGGCAGGCTGTGGATTTTTCTGGCCTCCCTTCGAATCTGGCCTGCTGGCATGACGCTTCTATTACTGAAAATTACTTCTAGCGGGAATGCTGAATCACGTACTCCCGACAACCATGAGATACAGTAGGATGAAGGTATCATTCATTTCATTTTCTTTACTGTTGGTTTTTTTTTTTTTCTTTCCCCTTTTGTCTTGTGTTCTTCTTACGGCAGCCCAGGCAGTGATGCCAGCAGGCTGGGCGCTTCAGCATGGTGCTCATTAGCAGAATTCTCCTTGATATTAATTTAAACTTTCTCTTTTAAATTTTAACCCATTTCTAAGTCTCTTTGTGCAGGGCTGCCTGAAAAAAAAAAAATCTTTAGTCGTGTTTTACACCCTTGAGATCTTTCCAGACTGCTGGCTTGTCCCCTCCCCATCTTAGTCATCTCATATTGCGCTAGACAAATTTAGCTCCTAACCTTTCCTTATAAATCAATCCCTCTGGCCTACTGGCAATTTTTTGTTGCTCTTCTCTGAACTCCGTCTGTTGTAATAGAAAAGCCAGGCCAGATCCGAGTAGGTGTCCGTCCTGCCTTTCTCCCAGAGGTTGCACAGAGTAAGGGGCAAGTGGCCTCTAGTGGCCAGCCATCACTTAATGCACCGAAAAGGGAGCACCAGTGCTCCCAGGCTCTCCCTTCTCCAGAAGGCAGGAGAGCCATAGGGTTAGGATCGGAGAACGCGCCTCCCATCCTCACCCCCCTCTCGGCCCCAAAGCAGCCGACCCCTCCGGCTGCTGTGCCCCCAAAGCCCCACCGGCTCGGGGTGCCCGGGCGTCACATCCTGCTTGTGCAGGGATGCCATGAGCGGGGGATCGACGGAAACCCCTTGGGTACCTCGCAGTCCCTCTGAAATTTCAAGGCAAGTCCCAAGGGCTCTCTTATTTTACTGCTAGTACAACTGTCTTGCTTTTAGCTGTTCAGCAGCGTCATTAGAGTGGCATGTTTTCAGCATATTTCAGCATACGCTGCTTCGGTGGGTAAAGAAATATTAAGTGCTGGATTTTCCCTCCCTTTTAACTTTGTTCAGGCAGTCAGGCTGTGGTTTTAAACTCAGTGTAATGACTTGCAAAGCTGGAGCCCGCAGAGTTCGTTGCATCCAGCAGTTCTGCCAGCCATAGGTTTCCTCCTGCCCGGAGCACGAATGCCCCTGCGAGCCTCTGCCTAGCTCCAGACAAACCTGAGCTTGACCTGAAACAAAGCGCATTGTTTCACGGCGTTGCTGAGAGTTTGCAGTTTCCTTTGGAGGCCCACAAGGCACATTAGTGGCACAGAGTTGGAGCTGAGCATTAGCATTTCTTTTTTGTTAAATCACCTTTTACTATTTTGCTAGTTTTTAGGGATTCTGCCCCTACAGGAGCTGCCATCCAAATCCCCGACGTCTTTTTATTATGTGTTATATATTATTTATTATGAAGTAGTAGTGCTTGCAACACATTTTGGCAGGCAGTCTGTAGCTGTGGATGTTACGTCCCTTACAAGTACCCTGTCCTTCCTTTAACAGTCGTGATGTCATGGCCCTGCAGGACTGCAGAGCCAGGTTCTCCCGCCAGCTCTTCCCGCTGGAATAAAGCGTTCCCTGCCTTCAGTTTCAAATGTGCTGCTGTTTGCTTTCATGGAATGATACCCTCTTATTGAGTTAAATGTGAAAGGAAATAAAACCCATGTATTACTCTTTTCTCTATCATGTCCTACTAAGAAGCAGCTCAGTCTCTGCTTACAGATGATTTCCAGACCTTTCTCCTTTTTTCTGCTTTCTCTCTTGGAACCCTTTTGCTCTATCTTTCTTGGAAAACAGGGTGTGAAGTTGAAGATTACAGTTTAAGATGTACACAGTGGATTTGATATTTTCAGTCTTTTCTGTCCTGTTCCTAATGGCCTGGCCTCTGCATTTGCTTTTTAGACATCTGTCTTGGCAGCGTATTTCTCTTGAGCTGTTCAGGTCTCATGGAGGAATTCAGCTACCGAGAAGTCCAATGAGGTGTGTCTAAGGGGTTTCTTCCATTAAGTTTTGCCTTGTTCCTGGTAATTAGGAGGGTGGACCAAGGGAGCATGCTTCATCAGTGATCAGATCAGCTCCTCAAAAACTTGCTTTACAGATGGCCCCAGAATTTTTGGTTTGAATAAGCTATTTTTTTCATTTGAATAAGCTAATTTTTTGGTTTGGATAAGCTCTTGAGGTAGGCAGAGTAAGCAAAGACTGTAGTAGCACATTCTGGAGATCTTCAAAGGTAGGAGGAGGGATGATGAAGTGGCCTCACTGGTGTCTTGAACAGTGGCCCATACTAGGTACTTCAGATGAGATAGTAAGAAACCCCTCAGCAGGTCACCAGGATATAACCTGTAATACTTCTTCTAAAGCTTTCGTAGCTGGAGAACAGTTTGTTCTGAAAGATGGGTTTAACTTCTCTTAATTGTCTTTGTCATAAATAGGACAACTTGTTACCCAGAGAGATGGCCAAGCTATCCTCTGACTTTGTATTTTTTTTCTCCTTGATGACATCACTGAAAAAGATCTTTTGCCAGTTTTGAATTCATTTGTATTCTACCCTTGTATTTTTAACGCATGTCCCTTTTCTTGTGCTGAGATGAGAACACTTTGCTTATCCCTGTGTCCAAAGCACTGTGTATGTGCTTACATCTTCTCTCCCTCTCTGTATGAGTTCAGATGAGTTTTTGGAGGTCGGCATCTTCCCAATGCCAGTCTCCATGCTATCTCCAGTTCTTCCTGGGGTGCAACCCATGCTGAGCTCAGCCTGCACTGTTGCTGTAGATGATATGACTACAGCCGTTTCTGTGTCGGTCTCCATCCCACTCCTTGTCAACCGTGGCACCTCATTGCCTTCTTCGCTTGCAGTTGCAAGCTCCCTCGAGCTGCCCACGGGGGTCTTCTGTGTCCCTCAGCCACACTGATGCAGACAGGGCATTGATCTGCAGTCTGAAGGTTGGCCTCTTTCCCTGTAACATGTGTTGTTTTGTGTTTGGTGTTTGAATGCTGAACTGTTTGTCCTTGTGCCACCTCTCTGGCCTGCACAGTTCTCCCTGAGGTTCCTTCTGGCCGTTTTGGGACCTGCCCAGTTAAAGCTAGGTGACACAGGACCACTCTGCTGCCTGTTCCTGGCATGCCCTCCCAGCACCCGATCTCTCCAACTTTATTCTTCCCCGGCAGTCAGTCATGCCCCAGCTTTGCACAGATGTGCTGTTGCAGAGGTGGCTGAGCAGTACGCCTTTCCTTCTCTCGCACAGCCCGGGCAGGAGCCACGTGTAGCCACTGTCTTGGTCGGCCCCTGCACCCTCCACGCAGGAGGTCATTCGGAGGAGGAGGACAGGGTCCCACCTGCCCTTGGACTGTGGAGCTGGTGCACAAAGCAGCGTGGGCTGGGCCATTCTCGCCCCCTCACTGCAGCATGCCAGGGGACACCTCTGTCCCAGTGGTGCCAGGGAGGTTCCCTGAGGGCCAGTGAAGTGACCTCTCCGGGTTAGGAGCCGGGGGGGTGAGGGCAGTGGCCAGCAGTCTCCCACGACATTCCCTTGTCCTGCCCTCTCTCCACAGGTTATGCCACTCTTCAGGTTTGCTGGGTGCCTGCCGGTGAAAGAGAAGGGTTGATATTTTGCCCAGGCCCTTAGGTCCTGAACCAAAATGGCAGCTGGAGAGTCCCCTCCCGTAGGAGATGTCTTCATCGACCTGCAGCAGGTGAGGTGGGAATCCAGCAGCAGCGGGGCTGTCTCTTCCCTGGGGACGGTGCTCCTGCCAGGCTGAGTGCGGGACCCATGTCCCGGCAGCCTGCTGCAGTAGGAGACACAGCCTCCTCCATTCACCGGGGACAGGTCTTGCAGCCTTGGGGCACCCTGCGTGCCTGCGAGCCCACATCTACTCCCCATGCAGACAGCAAACTGTGGTCCAGAAAAGGCCAGAGGTTGCTCTGTGGGGTCCCTGTGCCTTCACATGCCGTTGGGTGGGCTAGGCAAGCGGCAGGAGGAGCTGGGCAGCTTGCCGTTAGACTCTTCCCCATTTAGGCTGGGCTTGGGCACCCGTGCTAAGGTGAGAGGAGAAGCAGTTTTGCCCACACATACAAAGCCGCTCCCGGGGCACAGCTGGGAACAGCTGGGGGGTCCTAGGAGAGGCACAACTCGGCTAAAGCCGCCTTGCTCGCTCTTTCCACCCAGCACAGACAGATTTGTCACAGTTGGGCCTCCTCCTGTTTCCATGGAAACACGGGAGTCCACAACAGCTCAGCACTGGCATTTCAGCTATATTGACGGAAAATTTTACCCACTGCAGCTGCTTGGGAGGCAGAAAGGACAGGAGTCACCTGGCGATGCTCTTCTCAAAGCGTCTCCACTGGCAAAAGGCAGAGAAGTGCCCATAGCCTGAAACGGGAGGAAAACAGGCAGAAAAGCCTGAAGAAAGCATGCCAAAGAGGAACGGGGGGGGGGCCCAGGAGTGTGGAGGGGAGGTGGGAAGGCACAGGGTGGTCACTAAGCCGAGGGCAGCTCACCAGAGCAGGGATGCTGTTTCCCAGCAGGAAATACAGAGGAGGTCTAAGAAAGAGAGGGATGGCAAATTGGGCAAAGGGAAGGCCAGAGAGCAGCAGTTAGATGTGAGGAGAGAGAAATTCCAGCTAAACAAAAGCTACACATCTCCGCTAGTAGGCACTGACATAGTCCCTTGATACCTGCCGCTCAAGGGAGGTGTGGAGGACCGCTAAGGTATCTCTGCGGAGCACGGCTTGGAGGCTTGCTGGTCCGTTCTGGCTCTTGGTTTTGAGCAGAGCTGTGCCTCTAAGCGAGAAACTATGTCCCAGCCCTGTCATGTGTAGCCTGCTGCTCCTCAGCAAGCCCAGTGCCATTTGCAGGGTGTGAGGATCCAGAGGGCTGTAGGGATCTGCAGTGTTTGATTCTTTTCTGGCGATTTCTGTGCAGGGCAGAGATCGCGCAGAGAAAGCCTCTCCTGGTGCCGAGGACGATGAGGACTTGGATAAGACTTTGTCAATCGAGAGATTTGGGGACCTGATAAGCAAGTCAGCATCAAGCAATCTGGAGAAGCAAAGACGCAGCTACAGTGAGAGAGATTTTGAATGTATGTAGGTTTAAACCATTGTACCCACTTCCACCCTCACTGCCAACCCTTGTTCAGCCCGATGTGCTCTGCAGCCTTCTGCCAGGACCCTGCGGATCTCGTTAGCCTGCTGTTCACTTCCTCCCTTCAGAGCATTCCCAAAGTGCTATGTACACCCAGTTTAGCACCGGTGTCCATGGCCTCTTCCCAGTCTGTTTGCTGTTTTCCCTGTCCCCAGTGGCATAGCTACTGCCCAGCCCATGTGACAGCATGGCTCAGCCCAGGGTGTTCTCTCACCTCCTCACCCAGCATCAGCATCAGGGACCTCTGCAGCCACTTACCCAACACTGAAATTTCCAGTTTGAAGCTATTTTTCTTCCATATGGCTGCAAAGAAACATTCAAATATGGCCAGAAGCCAGGCTGTCCTCCCCAGTCTGAAAGCAGATGGCTCCAGTCATACATGCCTGTGTATTTCTAAATAGCAACCATAAAACCATCAGGCTTATCTGCTCAAAGAAAGGATGGCGAAATAAAAATGGAGTTTGAATTTAAAATGTTGTAGCTATCTCACCTGAACTCCTCTGATCAGCATATTTATTCCTCTAACTGCCCTTCCACGATAAAGGCAACCAGTCTGCCCAAACTCACCGGCTGTAAAATGAGAGTTTGCCCACAAGAGTGGCCACAAGCTATTGCCTGGCATAGGTGGGTCGCATTGACTTGTAGTAACAGCAGTGAAGGGCAGGAAGAAGAGTCCCCCAACCAGCAGCCTGCTTGTGTGGTGGACAAGTAGGTTGGGAGAGTTTGCCACCCTCTGGCTCTCCGTAGCCAGATACTGCTTATTTTCCAGCTTAGCTTTGATGGGATACAGCCTCGGGAACATTATGTTCCACGTACATCACCAGGCTGTTTTCTGCTTGGCCACTCATTTCCGATGGCTGTTGTAAAAGTTTGCTGGTGAAAGTCCGTTACTGTAGTGCACCCCAGCTGCTAATTTCAGCTCGTGTCATTTCTCTACAGAGGCTCCATTCAAATAACACTTTCCACCTGGGCACACAGTCACTCGCGCACATGGCTGCAAGGTGCTAATAGCTTTGCTGTGGGTTGAATACCTGTTCTGTGCTGGTAGAGCTTACCTGCTCAGAAGCTCTGCCTGTGTGCACAGCTGTGCGGGTTGGCTTGAAGGACACAGACGATCTGCTTGAGCATGCATGGCAGAAGCTTCTTTGAAAATTTGACTAGAGATTTTTACTGTTTGGGTTTTGGTTTGTTTTCTTCTTAATAGGAGAGTCCTTTTTTCTTTGTCAGAATCGAGCTTCTTTTCCTCTGAGCTCCTGGTGTATCCCTGTTATCTAGGACTACAGTCAACCCTGGTTGTCAGAAGTTTTATGCAATTCATATTCATAAAGCTGGAAGATCTGGTTTGGTCATTAGACTTTGAAAGATAACGTGTGAGCCCATGGAGGTGAATGCTCTCTGGGTTTAGAAATGTTTCCTGCCCTATTCAAAGCCAGGAATTCCTAATATGTAGGCTCTTCCTTCTGGGCTCCCTATCCAAATTACTTTTTCATATCTCTTGTGTCAAGTTCACTGAGAAGTGTAATCAAACATCTAGGACACTGGTTTGGCAATAACTTTCCATACAGGCCGGCAGCACAAGGAAGGGAGCAGGGAAGGAGGGCAGGGGCTGGGCACGCAGGAGTTGCAGGAGGACAGGGAGGAAGAAGAGGGAGGCATGAAGTCTTTTGTGTTTGGGAGAGGTATGTTTCTCCCGCCTCCAGGCCACCTCTGTGGCGACGTGATCAGTTGACACAAGGAGCGCTGAGTGAAGGGGTGAAGAGCAGTCCTATCCTTTTCTGCGCCAGATGAACCACTTACCATCACTGCCCTTCCCTGCAGCCTAAGGCTTCGGTTTCCTGCTGATCCAAAATGTATTGGATCCCAATCCAAATGTTTCTGTCTTGGGCTGATGGGAACAAGCCAGAAGGCAAAGATGGGCTATGTCCTCGCCAGCAGCTTTGTGCTGCAGAAGGAGCAACGAGTGTGCAGTTGGGGCCTTCCTTGCTTCTTCTTCCACGAGAAATTCGTGCCTGACCTGTCCGTGGCACGCAGAGCAGTGCTATGGGAGTGCAGCAGCAGGGCAGAACCTGTGAGCGAAATAGGGTACGTCTAGTTAAGTCAAAGAACTAGAAAACACTTTAGAGGAAAAAGTGTTTATAAATAGAGCCCAAACTCTTTCCAATTTGCAGATGTCTGACCATTGCTAATCTCCTCTAATCTTGCCACAAGCCTCTCCCGCTGAACCAGGGGTGTGTGTGAAATATTCCTGTGGTTCCCAAGGGGGGAAACAAGGGAGAAAAGACTTGAGAAACCAAAGGAAAGGAAACATGACAGCAGAACAATGAACCTGCCTGGCTCTCCCAGGGAGAAGGTTACAGCTTCCATTGAAAATGTCCTTTGAAGGTAGTTTTCACTATAAACAGATTTTGCTGCCATGTCACAGGAAAGCTGGGAAGGAACCAAATCAAAACAGACTGGAAACAATTCCTCAGGAAGAGCTGCTGAGCAAAACCCCCTTGCGAAGTGGCTGGTGCCCCCGTGATTTCAGCTGCTGCCGGTGTAGCCCCAGGATCTGTGCATCCTGCAGACTGTCTATGGGAGGCTTTGTGCCTGCAGATAGACCTCACAGGAATGGCTTTCCTCTCTCTTGCAGGGAGATGCTGAGCTTAGCCTGTTCCCTGCGTGGTGTCTTATCGTTGTTTTTGAGTGAAGGTTCAGAAATGCCATTAATTTCTTCTCACTCTGTAATTCCCACGACACCCGGGTCAAGCCTGTATGAATTTCCCTTTGTAGATTAGTTTAAAGAAAAGTCCTTCTGCCCTGTTTCTTACCCTGGTTTTTAAAAGACAGCTTCCTAATTGAACCTGCATTTCAGAGGCTGATAGGCATAAGCCCTCACAGTACCTGGGGTGTGGACTTAGGTTGCATCTGCACTAAAAGCCTTGGTCTGTGGTTTGTGGGTATGCAGGAGGGACTTTCTGTCAAGCCTGGGGGATAAATAAGGCGTATCTATTTAACTCAAAGAACACTACGCAGGAAAGAAATGCTTGTAAAGGGCCCAAATCATGCTTGTTTGAGAATGCAAGAAACTTAACCATGTTTAGGAAGGGGATGGTACCTCTGGCAGGCCACCGCAGCTCTCTGTAGCCATGCGAATGGCTTTTGGCAACACTGGGAGAGAAGTCCTGCCTTCCCCAGGGCAGTGAAGCTGCCTTGGGGTGGTTTGGCACTGCATGGGAGCTGCCTGCCCATCCACCCCAGACTGGACACAGCCTGCCACATCACTGAAAGAGCTTTGCTATGTCCCTGCGGGCTGGTGGCTCTCCTTGCCCTTCCTGGCCCTTGATCTCCAGACCAGGCTGTTTCCTGGAGGGGCGCCTGGCAGGTTCCTCCCAGCCTCTTCCTGCCCCTGACTCTCTTTTTCTCTCTCAGTCCACCGCCAAACCTCGCACCACATCCATCATCCCCTTTCCACTCACCTCCCTTCTGCCCTCAAGTTCCAAAAGAGGCCTCCTCGTGCCAGCAGGAGGAAAAAAAGGAGGAGGAAAAAGAAGAAAACCTCGTTACCCCCCTCAGAGGTGACTCCCACCATCCAGGAAGAGGACGAGGAGGAGGGGGGAGAAGAGGAGGAAGAAGAAGAAGAAGAAGAAGAAGAGGAAGAAGGAGAGTCTGAGGCAGAGGAGGCCCAGACGAAAGAGATCTCTGCAGACTCTGAGGGCAAAGCTCCTGGGAAGGACACGTCCCCTAAGCTGGAGCCCCCAGGCAAACCAAAGGCAAGGATAGGGCTTCCCTACCTGGATGGGGCTCGGAGGCTGGGGGAAGGTGGAGGGAGGGTTGATGCTGGGGGGGTGCCAGGCTGTATGGTCTGGGAGCATGCTGCTCAGGGGGAAGATGTTGTGTCTGTGCAATATTGTGCGAAGAGTGGTTTTGTCCCTGCCTAGCAGAGATGAGCACTGGAGGACAGTGGTAGATAAGCTGTTCCTTGGGTTGGATGCTGGGAAGGGAGTGCATGACCATTTGGGGGGGGTAAGACCCACGGGGGAAGGGCAATTTGGCTGTTCTTAGGGTGTATGGGATATGAGGGGCTCAATACAGCCAGTCCCACGGTATAGGGCACATGGGGAAAGTTGGTGTAGACCTTTCTAGGCTGTGGGGAGGATCTGCATGTCAGGGACTGGGGCGAAGGCTGCCTGTCCTGGCTCTTGCTGTCAGGACTGTCATCTCTGCAGTTCACCATCGGCAGTGATGAGGAGGAGTCCAGCAGCGCTCTGGCCCCAGCACAGTTCCACGTGGAGGAGGAGTGTGGCATCCTGTCCCCCGTGCCACGCTTCGCCGACCTGCTGCAGGACAAGGGCCCTGCCTCCCTCCGCAGGTAGGCAAACGTGTGCCGAGCTGTCTGCTGCTCTCCTCGCCTTGTGGTCGCTGCACAGACCCTGTCCCCGGGGGTAGCAGCTGTGCCCAGCCTGAATTCGCCTGCTGAGCCAGAGGGGACATGGGGCCTGGAGGGAGAGCATCTGTGAGCAACACGGCTGCTCCCCGGTGGGACGGTCACTCCCTGGGACTTGTGACCTTCTTGGGTCTGTGGGATCCCCAGGGTGCAGGTTTGGGGGCACTGGCCTGCGCACGTGGAGTACCCTTCCTCCCAGGTAACTCATGCTGTCGTGCTGACCTGCAGGCTGGGAAGCCCCAGGAGGCTCAGCCGTGTCAGGGAACTGTGAGGCCATTGGCTCAGAGGTGGGTCCCCAACATGGACCACAAGCTGATCCTGCTCTGTGGTGGGGAAAGGGCAATCTTTAAGTGTTGGGACAGGTGACTCCTGGCTCTGCTCCTTCTCAGGGACTTGTGGGTCAGGGCTGGGCTGAGGAACCTCAGCCCCTGAGAGGATCCAGTGCCCCTCCTCACTTACCCCGTTTGCTACCGTCAGTCTCTTTGGTTCCTACAGCCTCCCTGGCCCTCGGGAACGTCTGTCTCGTGGGTGGGAGAAGCGCAAGCCCTGGGGCCAGGCGGCGAGTGGACAACGGGTTACCTATGACTTGAAGGAGCGGATGTGCATCGGCAGCATGACCACGCTGGAGAGCGCGGCATACCAGCGCGTCCCTACGGATGAAGCCGAGGCCCAAATGCTGGCGTCTGCTGACTTGGACGGCATGAAAAGTGAGGTTTTGCGACACTAACTACGCTACTAGTGCACGCGTCCCTTGCTTCTCCCTGCTTTGCTCTCTTCCCTAGCAGCTCCAGGCTGCCACAGGACCTGGTCCTCACCTCCCTGTCCCCCATCCCCTGCTGTTCCAGCCCTGGCTCCTCTCTGTCAGCTTTGCCACGTCCACAGCGCTGGTCCCCGTGTTTCCAGCGTCTCTACTCACACCCACCCTATGGCTGTTTGCTCCTCCACCCGCCCCACTACCCTCTCCGGTTCAGGGCTCCCTGTGTTTCCCTGAGACCCAGCTCTCTCCTCTCCTGACACACTTTTCCAGCAATCAGCCCTCTGTGCGACACGCCAGCTCTGGCATCGCAGAAAACCTGAGGTGAGGAGCCTCCGCACTCCTGGCGGAGAGGCAGCTGCCCCCTCCGGAGCGTCTCGGAGGGGGACTGCCCCTTGTGTGCGGTGCGAGGGCAGACAGAAGAGACGTCATGGAAATGCACGCTCCGGGCCCGAGGACATGGAGAATTCAATAGGTTGCTCTGCAGGCTGGAGAGGGAGGGAGACACCAGAGGGGAGCGAGGGAGAGAAGCGGTGCTGCACGCACAGCCTGGCTGTCCCCGGGCCACGGGCATTGCGTCCCTGGGCAGCCGGCACGAGAGAGGATCCTGCTCCCAAGGAGTTGGTGGGGCAGCCCCCCACGGAAGCATCCCCAGGTGGATCCAGCCTTCCCGGGACCTTGTCAGTCCCCAGGGGCTGCTGCAGCCGGCACCTTCATGTCCCTTGAGGAGGGGAGCGAGGCACCGGGGCTGGCCCCGGGGCTGCAGTGAAGTCCCCCTCAAGGGCAGCTCGCTTTCCGCACGTCAGCCTGGCTACCCCGGCCCCTCCTCTGAAGGTGGGTGGCTCATGGTACCTGAACCCTGACCTTTGCAAGGACGAAATGACAACCCTTCGAGAGAGAGAGGAGGCAGCGAAGGAATCGGAAGGGGGCAGCAGCCCGGAGGTAGCGATAAGCACCTGCATTCGCAACTCGCTCGGCTATGAAGACTTTGATGAATTTGCCTTTAATTTTGAAGACTATGATTTATGGGAGGCCATCAGAAACCATCTGGGCTACCCAGGCGGGGAGCCCACCTGTAAGTACCGGAGCAGTGACCCCACGGTTGCAGCTGCAGATCAGAGCCCCCAGCTAAAGTGCGTATCCCCCACCCTGTGTTTGCTGTCTGCACCCTCTCTGCGTCAGGTTGGTCTGCTGGGTTAGAGGAGGTAACTGGAGAGACCAGGGGAGCTGCCTGGTGTCTGTGTGTCTGTCCAAGGTCCTTGTACAGATCTTTGTTGTAGTGCTGAGGTACTTCCCTGCGCGTGTCTCGCTTGAGCAGCTCCGAAGGCAGCTGTGTTTTGCTGTTTGTGCTTATCAGGATGTGGCCCGTGCTGTGGCCAGAGAAAAAACAGCTGCTCTAAGGTGTGTATAAGGAGAGAGACATTTCTCCTTCCATCTGTGGCACAAGGTGACAGTGTGCCACTGCTCTCTGTTTGCTGGAATTCGAGCTGAGCTGAGGATCTGACAGCAGTGGTGGGTATCCGGTTCTTGGCTTTGCACTGTAGCCTAATGCCCCGAGGAAAAAATAACCTAGTCCCTGTGTCTGTAGGCTTGAGCATGGCTGTGAAACTGGCTAATGGCAGACTGGCCGGGGTGTCTGGAAGGGGGAAAAGAGGAAGGAAGGAAGAGTGGGAAAAGCAGGGAAGGAGCGAATAGGGATCCTGAGAGCAAAGAGTGTCTTTCTGTTCTCCACATCTGCCTCCGTACCCACATATCCCTTGCAGAGAGCTGGCTGGATCTCTGAGCAGTCCTGGGGACTGCGCAGAAACCGGAGCCTTGCTCCCACCTCGTGCAGGTGGTCCTTCTGCGGCAGATGGTGGTAACTCACAGTTAAAAGGTGGCTTTGTGTATCACCTTGGGAGTGACACTGTTCATAGCCATAGCTCTGTGGTGGCTGCCCAAATGTCCTTGTCCGGATCGTGTCTTAATTTTTCAAGGGATTTTAGAAGTGCATATGGGAGGGTGATGTGGCCCCAGAACTAGCCCGTTTACCAGCTTTGCATGCAGGAGTGGGGAAGCAAAGTGCTTGCAACTGGGACTCAGGATGCGTTGGTTCAGCTTCTGGCTCTGCCACAGCCTCTCTGTGTGATCTCAGGCAAAACACTTCCCCTGCCTCCCAATCCCAGCATCATGTTCTCTTTCTCAGCTGGCCCATCTTTACAAGCCTTTGGGGAAGAAATATCTGCCTATGTTCTTCTGCAGGGCCCAGCAAGTGGGGTTTTGCGTCTGGCTGGGTCTCTACTTGTTACTTTAAATTGATAGACAGCAAAGTTCAAAACAGATCCCTGGAGCAAATTGGCTCCATCGGCTGTCCCGAGCTGAGCAAGCTGTACATTAAAAGTGTGAGAAATTGCCCCAAGGTCACCCAGGAAAGGATGGCTATTCCTGAGAAGGTAGAAGGGGCAGATTGCTCCTGCAAGGTGTGATATGCGTCACTTATAAAGCGGGGAAATTTGGCTTGCTAGCAGTTAACACATTCATTGATTGCTACAGCTAATACTGCAGGTGCTTGAAATAGGATGTGCTGTGCAGTCAACTCTTAATTATTTCTGCACAATAAATCCACACTGTGGATTAATCCTGCAGAGAGGTATGGTGGAGACAGAGATGGCAGAAACATCAGAGCCAATTCTGTGCAGAGCCAGCTTGCATCCAGCCAGTGCCACTTGCTCAGCTACTTACTCCATGGCGGTACCTCTTCCTGAACCAGCTGACATCCAGGAGGAATTTAATAGCTTTTGAGCAGAGTAGAGTCCTTGTCAGACCTGAGATTGTTTCCTTGCAGTCCTTTCAGTGTTCAGAACATGGGGAGTGCTGTGCTGAAACACCTGGGTGGCAGCAGTGATGAGCTGGGGTCCAGCTGTCCCTGTCACATTGAAATCAGCATCAGCCAGGAGAGACTTGGGCTCTACGCAGGGCAGGGCAGCTTTTTCCAGAAGCCAGTATAGGGTTGTGACTTATTGTATGTTGATTAGCATTTTGTTTAGTCTAATTTGGAACATTCCAAGAGAGGGGGATTCAATCTCTTTTTCCTTGCTATAATTTAACTACTGGGGTGCATGGGAAGTGTGTACCATCCCTGTGATGCTGGGCTAGCAAGTTGCTCTCTGGTACTGGTACAACTACTCTGATGCCTCTTACTGGGCTTCCTTCCTGTTTGTGGATAGAGGGTAGTGAAAGGAGGGATGCAGGAGCTAACACACGAATTGAAGGCAATTGCCTGCTGAGTTGGACTGACTAGCACAGGCACTCTGGGGGAAGGCTTTAACCAGTACAAAGTCATATTTGTCATTTTCAGATTTAAGTTGGCAGAAAAGGAACTTGGTCATCCCAAGAAATCTGACTGATAGAAGCCAATGTGGCAAGAAGGTCTTCTGGAGGAGACTGTAAGAGATGCTGTGTGGGAGGGTGGCATACCAGTTTGTTG
This sequence comes from Vanellus vanellus, assembly GCF_965231255.1. NCBI lineage: Eukaryota > Metazoa > Chordata > Aves > Charadriiformes > Charadriidae > Vanellus > Vanellus vanellus. The sequence continues at coordinate 18,945,090 of NC_138910.1, forward strand.
TAGTAGAGCCACCATAGGAGTCACGCTCTGCCCTCAGACATTGTCGCTGTCCCATGCTATGCTCCTGGGCAGCGCTGGAGAGGAGCTACAGCAAGATATGTCCTTGGCTGCTTCATCTCACCTTGGGGAGTTTGGCTTCAAACAAGGAGGGCAGAGCTGTGTCCTGGACATATCACCCTTTGGTCTCAGTCCAAGATCCTGTCCTGAGTAAGGACCCCAGACTTCAGGTGTGCACTTGAGCTTAATTTTGATTCTGGGGAAGCACCAATATGACAGAACACAGAAAGGCTCTCTGTAGACCAGTCTGGAGCACCTCATCTGCGTTCTCCATGGGACTCCCAAAGCCAGTCACCTCTTCCAAAATTAAGCCCATGTGTCCACCCCACTATGAGTTGCCTTCCCCAGCTGGCATCTCGGTGACCACAAGCACTGCCAAGGGAGAGCAGCAACTCCTTTCTTCTGTAGAGCTCTGGAGGTGTGCCTTCACCGGCTTGCTCTGAGCCTGCAGCACTCCAGCTCTTGTCCCTGTCAGCAAGTGTGGGAGTCACTGGGAGATGCTGGCAGGAAACTTGGCTCCTTTCATTTTATCTGTCCTCCAGCCATTTGGTGGCTGAGGCTGAACGCCTGTGTGTGCTTTCTAAGGCTTTTGCTGAAGAGCACTGCGTGGCAGGTTGGCATCTCCACGGCGCAGACTTGCCATGCTCTGGGTAAGCGCTCTGTCTTGCTGGGCAGTGTCCTCTGGCCCTGTTCTATATAGGGACACAATGAAAATGAGTCCCAGGGTGCATGGGAGGACCAGAAGCTACAGGGATTGGAACAAAGATGCCAGATACCAAGATCATCTGCCTGCTGACCTGTTTGTTTATGCATAAATCCACACCAAGTGCAACAAAGTGGCTGCTGAGCACACAGAAATTGAGAAATTCAAGCAAAAGTCCAAAGAAGCCCCACACATGCACAGGTCCCAGAAACGTTTGTAGTGGTGGGCAGTTATTGGCTCCTATCGACATGGCAGTGCAGTAAATGGAGCAGGGAGGAGTCCAGCTGTCCACGGGATGTGCATCAGCAGGGCAGCCAATGGGGGAAAATGCCCTGAAGCTCCGTATTGATTCATTTTATATTTAATTTAGCGACCCAGATTTCCAAGGAACATGCCTGGCCCAATGCTGGGCTGTGGCTTTCCATGTCAAAGATGCATGGATATTTTCCTGCGACGTCAAACCACTTGGCCTTCAAGCCCCGTGCTTTTTGCTACCTCTAATGCCCTGAGAGGTGCAGGTCTTGAAGCCAAGTGCAGAAAGGTACATGGAGCATGAACATTCATCCCAGCCAACAGAGAGCTGCCCTTGGTCCCCCAGGGAGAAGACCTTGCCTTTGCCTTACAAGCAGGGCCAGCAAGCCTCGATGGACCAAAGCTGAGCAAAATCCCCGACTCCGTGATCTTCCTGGAGGAGCCTGCCCGTCCTGGAGCTGGGTTCTGCGGCTTTCCCCATCCCCATGGGCTCTCTGTGCTGAGGAAGATGCACTTGCTGTCTCTGGCTAATGTCCAGGGAAACCACTCTCCATGGCAGGCTTTTGCCCAGGTGCTGTTCCTCGGGCATTGCAAAAGGGTCTGGCATGGTTGTGGCCAGGTTTTGGTGGACGCTGGCTAGCCAACAGCACTGGTAGCTTGATGGTGGGTCTGTAATGCAGCCTCAACAGCCTCTCTGGAGTCTTCAGGAGGCTTTGATTTGGCCAGCCGCACTCTGTAATGCATACCTTTCCGAGGGCATAACAGTAGCACTGCAGATCATCTAGAAACAGCGATACCTGGAGTTAACTGCCCAGCCTCCGTGCCAGCCCCGGTCTGCACTGTTATCCTACAATCTCATTGCACAATTAAATAAAACAGTCATTGATATTTCCATGTGTCTCCCAGACCAGCAGCTAAATATCTTTCCCCTTCACTGCCCTTTCGGCTTGCTGACCACCAGGCCTTCTCCAGTGGGAGAAACGAGCCCCAGCCAGGTGCCTGCCTGTGCTGTCTGGGTGCAGGGCTGTGCAGTCAAGGCTTCAGGTTGCTTTTTGTTGAGGGAGTATGGGGAGGGTTCATGCACCACTTATTTGGGTACCATGAATAAAAGCTTTTGCAGTGATGCTCTAGCGTATGCACAGCCTGGGAGGAAGCCTCCTTCTTGAAGGAATTAGCTCACAGATGTCTGGAAGAGATGAAAGTAGGCAGATGAGGAAGGAAGGATCTTCAGAGGTCTGGAGGATGATGGTGAGTGCTCTAGCTGCCAGGGCTTCGCTAGCATTAGCTAATGAGAGAAGGGTGGGCTTGGACGTGTTTCCCTGACAGACAGTGTGTTTCCACTAGACAAACTGGTGGTCTTTTTTCCTTTCACATGTTTTCAGGCCACCGTTTTGAAGATAATCCTGGTGTGAGGAGGCATTTGATGAAAAAACCATCTCGTAGTCAGATCACCAGGACAAGCAAAAAATTAGTGTCAACTCCATCTGTCAAGAAAAAGAAGAAGAAGAAGAAGTTGGATAGAAAGCCCCATGAGGTATCCATGTGCTGTCCTCCCACACTTGTTCAGAAGCCATAAATCAGGACTAGGCACTTTATAAAGTGATAAATGTGGTTTCAGTAGAATTAATTCTTTACATAACCCTGGGGGTGACATTTCAAGCTCTTATCCATTATCATGAGGGTTGAAAATACATTTTTTTTTTCGATAAAAGCAGAGATTTATCTGAAATTACAAAGCTTTGACCTTAGGAAGGATGTTAAAAAGTCACAGAAATGCTAGTGCTGTTGTGGAATTTGGCAGCACAGTAACATCACCATCTCTGGTAAGCGTGGGAAATTTTGGGGGAAACCAAGAAGCAAGCAGAGGACAAAAGTGGCATAGTTTGGTAGAGGGGTGTAGCATTGCATCATTCTCTCTCCTCTGCCCACACCATCTGACTTGAAGCTTTTTGGTGCTCCGTGTGCTGATGGAAGCTCCTGCCATGCTGCCAGTCGTATTTGTCCTGGATGCTTCTGTTCACCAAACCTCTGGTTAACTAAGGCAGGTTTGCTCAGGCAGTGCTTTAGACCAAGTGGTAACTTGAGAACAAACTTGAGGCTTTCCATGTATTGTTGATAGAGCTGTATGCATCAGGGGAAGTCTCATGTCCTCGCTGTAATTTACACTAGGTGTTTGTGGAGCTGAACGAGCTGGTGGTGGATAAGAACCAGGAGATGCATTGGAGGGAGACAGCCCGCTGGATCAAGTTTGAGGAGGATGTGGAAGAGGACACGGCAAGGTGGGGGAAACCCCACGTGGCTTCACTGTCCTTCCGCAGCCTGTTGGAGCTCAGGAAGACGATTGCCCACGGTGAGTCAGGAACTGTGGGCCAGGGTTTGTGTCTTGCTCTCGGACAGGTTTTGCTGGGCAGATTCTGTCGCTGTTTGGGCCCCTCACTGGAGACGCTCCAACAGTTTCTGTGTCCAGGCTCCATGTAGGGTCTGCAGAGACAGCCTTTCCTGTAGCCCTTTTGCTGGGGTTTGCATTAGCCCAGGGATGCCTGTGTTGGTTCCTTGCTCTGCTTTGCTGCTCTCAGGCACATAGCAGCTGTGACACCCAGCTGTGCCTGAGCCAGCAGATCTTTGACCCATCTTTGGTGTGAAAGGGCAAGTTTGGTCAGGGTGGGAGACCAAAACGAGAGGGAGGTACCAGAGCTACTAGTGCATCTTGGACCTTTTGGGTCCTCCTGGGATGAGGGTTTACACAGAGGGCACGGGACACCTGGACTTGGTGCGTTTTTCAACTGAGAGAATCCATACCCCAACCAAAGCCTTGCTCCTGGTGGGATGGCTGTGTCCCCAGAGTGTGCGTGTGGTGGGGAGTGCTGCACACTAGGAGCAGGGCTCTTCCCCTCCTGCTTGCAGGTGCTGTCCTCCTTGACCTGGAGCAGACCACGCTGCCTGGCATCGCTCACCTCATGGTGGAGACCATGATCATCTCTGACCAGATCAGAGCAGAAGACCGAGCCAACGTGCTGCGTGCCCTGCTGCTGAAGCACAGGTGGGTGGCATGTGGCTGAGGGCTGCCAGGGCTCGGGGGTTGTCTATGAGCCCCAGGCAGCAAGGGACATGGGTCCCCTCATGGCCTCCACTTTCTCCCTCAGCCACCCCAACGATGAGAAAGAGGGTTTCTTCCCGAGGAACCACTCCAGCTCCAGCATGAACTCCATTGTGGGGAACCACCACCACAACCACACCACTGACACCTGCGTGCCCCTGATGGGGGAAGAGCGTATTGAGATGGCTGACCCCAAGGCCAGTGAGACCGAGTGCAAGGAGGTGAGGGTGACATGGGGAGGTTACTGCTTCTTTTTCCACACCCTTGGGACAACAGTTGGCCAGTGGCAGCCCTTGGTGCCCACCTCTGGGCCCCTTCACAAGGGGCCCTTGTACTTGCAAGGGCTGAGCTCCCCTGGATCACCTGGAGCGCTGGAAATCAGGTCACTGCATTATGATTTCGGGACCTAATTTTAGTGGCACACTGTATGCAAATGTCTGCTTGAGCATGCAATGGCAGCAACAGCCCTGGTGCTTGCAGGGTGACCGTTTGCTGTGAGGGGGTCTTGCCTGTGAAGTAGGGTGTCAGGTATGGAGCCAAGGCAAGCCCAGCTGTGGATATGCTGTTGTAGTTTAACCCCAGGCAGCGACTATGACCACGCGGCAGCTCACTCACTCCCCCCACTCCAGTAGGGTAGGGAGAAGAGGGAGAAAAGGAGGGGAAAGGAAAGAAAGGTCATGGGTTGAGATAAAGGCAGTTTAATCGAACAGTAATGGAAGAGGAAAACAGCAATGATAATAATAATGATGGTAAAAAAAAAAAAACAAACAAAATCAAGTGATACAACACAAGTCACTCTCACCACCCGATGATCAGTTGCCCAGCCAGTCCCAAGCAGTGATCACGGATCCCTGCTCCCCAGCCAACCCCCATTTATATACTGAGCATGACATCTGTGGTATGGAATATTTCTTTGGCCAGCTTGTCCTGTCTATGCTCCCTCTCAGCTTCACTGGGAAGCTGAAAAAGTCCTTGACTAATATAACCATTACTTAGCAACAACTAAAACAATATGCGTTATCAACATTCTTCAACATTCTTATACTAAATCCAAATGGAGCAGCTACTAGAAAGAAAATTAGCTCTATCCCAGCTGAAACCAGGACATACGCTAGTGGGGTGTGAGGCTGTGTAGGGACACCAAAGCATGGGGACTCCGTCCTTGTTTGTATTCTTCCCCAGCAGAAAAACGTGCATCTCCATAACTCTGAGGGCCACCGCAAATACCTGAAGCTGATGGAGAAGATCCCTGAAGATGCAGAGGCCACAGTGGTCCTCGTGGGTAAGAGGTGGCATGTGGAGACCCCCAGGGCCAAAAGAGACCAGTTCAGATGCTGGTTTGACCCAGCTCTCTGTGCCCTCCCTCCTGAGAGATATCTGGACATCTTGTACACATTCCCAAAGTTCAACTGGGGAGGGAGCCTTATACACTCTCTCCTTTGGTGACGGCACACATTTTGTCTGTAGTAAACATAAGGGGTGTTGGGGTAGTTATTTTCCTAAATTAAGATGTACTGAATGTGACGTGGTTGATAGACACTGCTGCTGGGAGCTGGGGGCCAGCTTAGAGGAGAAAGTCCCACCAGGCTCACCAGAACATCCCGTTTTGCAGCTCAGAAGTAAGTGCTGTCTGAGGGTCTGATGGCCAGGCACTGACTGCTGTAGGGCCTCGTGCTGTCCTCTGACCATCGCTGTCCTCTCTCTGGCCTCTTCACACCTTGCCAGCAGCCAGGCCCTTACCTGGCCAGTGTTGGTTGCTAGCTATGTGTGCCAAGAAGCTTATGGGAGCAGGGCCTGGCTGGTGGCAAGGTCTCAGGTATCGGCCGTAGCACTACCAGGAGATATTTCTCTGTACAAGAGGCTTGTAGGCAGGCAGGCTTGAGCATCAGTGCGCTTGGTGCCTTCTGACCACAAGAGTAGTCCTTCTCAGCACTTTGCTGGCATTAGCATCTCAGCAAATGTAGCTACACTACAAGCAAAGTAAACGTCATTGCCTATCCAGTAGATGAAAAGCTCGGGCAAAGAGACTTGGCAGCTTAACCAAGCTGATGCTTAACCACGATGAGACCAAATCAGCTTCATAAACGCACTTTGAATACTCAAATAACTTAACACTGGCCATTTCTGAGGTAAGGATGTGTCTTGGGATTCACTTGTCCACTTGGATGGCCCAGATTTGCCAGTCTAACACAGAACACAGCTCTTTGCTGGACACAGATGGCAGCAAGATCAATAATAATGCCAGAGAAATACGAGTATTCAATAAACATTTGTGTTCAGTATGGGAAGGAAGCTGCTGGTGTGCCAGAGGATGCGGCAGTACTTCCCAATCTGTTAGGAATCGAAGAGGCTGCCAAGCATTGATGAGATGCGGACATTGTAAAACAAACTGTGCAGTTTGCACCTATGAGTCTTTACAGAACTGGCTCATTTTCATCTGAAAAAAAAAAAAAAAAAGTCTAGGAATACAGGGAACATACGAGAAAAACAGAACAAAGCTCATAGCATCAGTGCTCAAAAAGGAAAGGACAGTGATCCAGTACCTATAGGTTGTTTAACCTGACATCTTTCCCAGCCAAAATAATGGCAGAGCTAATATGGGATTCAATTAATAAAGAGCTAAAGGATAAGAATGTAATTATTGCCAAGCAGTGAGGTTTATGGGAAATAGGTCATGTCAAGCAAACCTGATTTCATTCTTTGATGACATTAAAAGTTTGATAAAAGTTACATGTAAGAGACTTCCTTCCATAAAGCAATAGCTTAGTAGAAAACAACCTTCTGATTTAAAATTAGCCCCTTATAGTAGATCCCATCTGTAAGAGATTAAGAATGGGCTAACTGGGAGAACTAAAGAAAGTAGCACTGCTTGGGAATGATCAGTGAACAGGGGACTTGGAGCAGTCCTCAGCATGAAGTTCAATGCTGTGTCCTAGGTCTGGAGACAAGTACAGGACAGAAGGGCTCATGGGAACACCCAAAATCCCTGTTCCCACTGTTAAAGGCAGCCCAGTACAGCTCACCCCAATGATTAACTCTGCTCAAAACATTGCCTCCTGGTAGGTTGTGTGCAGTTTCTGGAGCAGCCAACTATGGCCTTTGTCCGACTAAATGAGGCCGTCTTCCTGGAATCTGTCTTGGAGGTCCCCATTCCTGTCAGATTCATCTTTGTGCTGCTGGGACCGAGCCAGGCCAACATGGACTACCATGAAATTGGCCGCTCAATCTCCACTCTCATGTCCGACAAGGTGAGGAGCTGACGGGTGGTGGTGCTGGCACAGGCGAGGGACCTTTGGTAGCTCCTCAGAAGTCAGTCCTGGGACGAGAGGGCTGAGAGATGCTGTGCTAAGGCCCAGGTGGGGCAGGCAGGTGTGAGCACCTGGGATTTTTAAGAACAGCCTGACTTGACCAAGGTAGGATGCTCCAGTACAAAGGGAAGAGTAGGACAGAGACTTGGCTGGGACAGAGAGTGCTAGGCTGGGTGAAGAAGAGGGCTGTACATAAAAGCAGGAGCAAAGGACTGCCCGAGGTTAGAGAGTTGTGTTCAGTTCACGTTTCACAAACAGAGAGGAGGAGAGGCTGAGTGGTGCCTGTGACCATGATGCCTGGCCCAGGCCACACTGATGAGAAGACCCAGCAATGCCTGGGGACTGTTCGTCAGCAGTTTGGATGAAGCTTTCTAGTGAAGCTTTCTAGCTGAGATCCATAGCTGGGGCATCTATGCAGAGGAGCACATCCGTGCAGGAGGAGAAATGAGGAGGCAGAAAGGTTTTTCTGCCAAGAGTGTGCACTGCTAGCAGTCCCCCATCTGGTTAGATGGCAGGAAAGTGAAATTCATTATCCTGGTAAGGAATTAAAGGCAAAGAAAAGCCAATCTGAACATCTACTACATATATGCAGGACAGGAGAATCAGAGATTCACAAGGTCCTCCTGGCGGGTGCCATGTAACTATAACAGAGTGACAAACCTGCCTGTCCTGCCACCGGTACACAACTTTCCCTCAACTGAAGACTAAAAAGTCCACTCAGAGCGGGTGGGTTGTGGGCAACAAGGGCTCCCAGCTGAAAGATACCTTCCCAGGAGTTGGCACAGGGCTCAGCTGACACTGTGTTTTGAGCCAGCAGAGGTGAAGTGCCATATTCCGGCTTCAGCGCTGCGTTTGTGGGCTGATCTCGCTCATCTGAGCCTCTGCTCCTCTGTTGCTGGAAGAAGGGAGCCAGTTGCTGCAGCCAGGGCTGGCCGTAGCAAGGTTACACAGTGGCTGGCGCCGTGAAGAGAGTACGGTATCATTTACAGTTTCAGGCTGTGGCTCCAGGGAGTCTGTGTGCTGCGGGAACCTTAGCTGTCCCCTACCTGCTTTACAGGCTGTTCACTTGTTCATCTTCCGCCTGTTTGCCAGCACCTCCCCTCCTATTTGGAGTAGTGCTGTCCCCTCATGGTCTCCTTGGAGTCCTTCCTTGTCATCTTGCCCTTGCTGTCAGGAGTATCTCCCCTATTCTGCCTGGTTGCCCTTGCACGACTTCCCTCATGCTGTAGACTCCTATTTTCCTTCCCTCTCCCATGTTTTACATTTTTATGTCCCAGACTTTCAAGAGTCTTATGCTCCCTGGTCACATGTCTCACATGGCTTCTCAACCCAAGGCCAGACCAGGAGGTCTGTTAAGGAGTCCTAATTTTGAGCTGCAGGGACAGGGAAAGTCTTTAATCTTGGTGGTGCCTGGCTTCTGGTACATCTCTGAGCTGAGCTCTGAACGAAAGCCCTGCAAGACCAAGTGATGGCATGCAGAGCTTGTAAGGATGCAGTGTTCCAGTGTGAACAGTGGCACAGGCTGGCCAGGTGTGGCATCTAACCTAGGCAAAGACAGGCACCAGGCTAGCTGGGAAGCACAGATCTGATTTTTTTTGGTGGACAGGTCCTACAAGGTGCACCCTGTGGTCTGGTGGAGGTACAGCTGGCAGATGCTGCAGGAGCATGATCTTGGGCAAGAGCAGTGGGGCTGGGGGGAGAAAAGCAGGAGCAAGAAGGTCACTGGAAAGGATGGATAGGGTAGGGAGGATAGACATGGGATTAGGTGAGACATTGGATATTTGGACAGGAGGGATTCATCAGTGTGGGTCACAGAGTGGCAGTAGTGAGACAAGTAGTGGGTTGAGGGGGTGGAATGTTACTGTATGGTCAGAGCAAGCGTTGTGTCTCCAGGCTGTAGATAGCTGGGTGCAGTCTCGATCTGAGCCTTCTCCCTCTCTTCTCCCTGCCCCTCCCAGCACTTCCATGAGGCTGCATACATGGCAGATGACCGTCAAGACCTCCTCAATGCAATCAACGAGTTCTTGGACTGCAGCATTGTCATCCCCCCATCTGAGGTGGAGGGCAAGGACTTGCTCAAATCCATTGCCACCTTCCAGAAGTTGCTGCTGAGGAAGAGGAAGGAGAGGGAGCAGAAGTCCATGAAGGAGGGGACTGTCCAGGAAGCCAAAGGTCTCTCCACTCACATTTGCGCAAAAGAGTTTGTGCCTAGTGCCCGCGTGCCCCAGTGGGCCCTCCCCTAACCGAGCCTGGCGGAGGGGTGAGCGGGGCCTGGCTCCTGCAGTGGGAAGCGGGGAGGGAGCAAGGGGAGGCAGGACAGTGGCTGTGGGCAGCTGGAGGCAGCTGGAGGCAGTGGGATGTGCGGTCACAGGGGACCCACCAGGTTATCGCTGCTGGAGGAAGATCTCCACGGTGTATGGGGGAGAGGGACAGCCCAAAGGCGGACCTGTGTTCCCCTGCTCAAGCCCTGCCCTCCCTGCACCTCCAGAGCTGTGTGAAGTGAAAGCTGAGGAAGAAGAGGAGGAAGCTGAGGATGACCCTTTGAAGCGGACCGGGATATTTTTTGGAGGTCTGGTTCGGGACATAAAGCGCAGGTACCCCAAATACCTCAGTGACATCAGAGACGCCTTGCACAGCCAGTGTCTCGCGGCCGTTCTCTTCATCTACTTTGCTGCTCTCTCTCCTGCCATCACCTTCGGGGGACTCCTAGGTAATGGGCCTGCTTTCTGGTCTGCTCTTTGCACGCTGGGACACTGGCTGTGTCTGTGTGACGCTGTGCCGGGGTGGGCTTTGGTACTGCTCGCTCGGGAAGAGTGGCGCTGCTGCGCCTCGGCTGCTGCCTTGTCCCCTCCCTGCCGCTCGGCCTCTCCAGCCTCGGCTCCCCAGGCTCCCTCTGCGCTCCCTGCCCTACGCAGGGGACCTCTGACTGATGGGACGGGGACCTGCCTCCTCCGTCTGGAGCTGTGTCTGCAGCCTGCCTGCCTGCGGTGACGGTGCCTGTGTCCGGGCAATAACATTCACACGTTGTTCTTTTTCCCAGGAGAGAAAACTGAGGGTCTCATGGGGGTCTCCGAGCTGATAATCTCCACCTCGGTTTTAGGGATCCTCTTCTCCCTGCTTGGAGCCCAGCCACTTCTGGTCATTGGCTTCTCTGGGCCTCTGCTGGTGTTTGAAGAAGCTTTTTACAAGGTACACGTGAGGCAGTGTCCGTGCTTGGCAGCCGCTTGCTCTGCCCCGGCGCTGGAGAGGGCAGCTGGCGTTTCTCGGCTCTCCAAAGGGTTTGTGGTGGTGTGGAGTCCCTGGGTCCTGCCAGGCTGCCCTCAGCTCGGCTGGGGCTGGCCCTGGCTGTGCTGACCCTTTGCAGGTCACACTGTAGGGACTTCTGCCTCCTGTTGCTTTATCCCATGGGCTGACCCCGTCAAAGTGTGACAGTGGTAACAGCACTCCTCTACTTGCTGGCTGTGAGGGGAGCATCGTCCCCCAGCCCTGTGCTGCAGCCCATCCTGGCACAATGAGCACTTGTTGCTGCATCTTAAAATACTGGTCCATAATACTTACTTCTTCATGGGGCTTCCTTTGAAGACCATTTCACAACTGTTACCTGCATCCAGGTTTCCTTGCATGGGAACCCAACAACATTCAGTGTACCACCCCCCATTAGCGGAGTCCCATGTGCATTACTCCCACCTCTCCGGATGAGCCCAAGGGTGTATGCAGATATATGCTGGCCAGCCAGGATGGACAAATTTCTTTCTCAAGTAGCATGATCTCTTCACTGTTAAAAACATCCCTGTGTCACCATACCTCCAAGCAGTGGGTCTAATCCTTCTCCTTTTTTTCTGACTTCTAGCTTGTCTGGGCTTTTAAAGCATGTTTTTTCCTACACCTGGGTTTCCACCTTGGTGTGTCAGGAGTTTACAGCTGGTGATGCCATTGCACAGTGGGAATTTCTCTGCTTTCTTGTTGACCGCACTTCTCGCTGAATGCTTTGGCTTTGCCCAGTCATGGTGTATGAAGGTGTACCTCTGCCCTCTGTGGGGGCACTGTCTGTGGTGGTACCAAGGAAGGCTGCAAAGGGAGGGATGTGATTTGTGCTGGAAGTAGCTGGTGCTGCTGTGTGTAGATGAGCAGAGGCAGTGGGGATGGTCTGTTCTCTGATGACAGCCTGGGGGCTTTTCTCTACACACATACAACTGTGTGTGTGGGCAGGGCGCTGTCTGGGATCATGCCCCAGCTAGTGTAACCTTTATGAAGCGGGACATAGCAGGGTGCTCAGGCTCTCTTTTGCGGGGAACAAGCTTGTGCTGTTGAGCCCATGGAGCAGTGGAGAGCTGTGTTTGAGTAATGGCACCTCCACATGGGTGGGACAGGGAGCGTCATGCATGGTATGGCTTCAGCAGAGAGCAAAGGAGGTACTGTTACAAAGATTGGAGTGGTAAAGACCTGCTTGATGTGAGCTGGCTGGTGTTAATGCAAAGTCTGCAAATTTACCTGTGACTCCAGCCCTGAATTCACTGTCTATGCTGGATGCCCAACCAGACATAGATGCTTTTTTCCAGGAGAGTCTGTGATCTTAATGGGGAGGAGATGCGGAAGGCAACCTGAGGAGCCATGAGTAACTTCTTCCCCTTTCCATTTCAGTTCTGCCAGACACAAGGCATTGAGTATCTGACAGGCAGAGTGTGGATTGGTTTGTGGCTCATCGTCTTCATCTTCATTATCGTGGCAGCTGAGGGAAGCTTTTTGGTGCGCTACATCTCGCCCTTCACCCAGGAGATATTTGCTTTCCTCATCTCCCTCATCTTTATCTACGAGACCTTCTACAAACTGTACAAGGTGAACCTTCCCCAGGGAGATGGGCTGCCACGTCTCTCGGTCCCCGAGGAACCTGCTGCTTTAGCATACAGGAGGCAGGGGAACAGGGCCAGCACAGCCACGGCTTTCCTAGGCGCTCTGCAGAGCAGTTCTTTGCTGGCCTCTCACGATCCAGCCCAGCTGGCTGCTGTGCCACCACAGAGGCTGGCAGGACAAGCCCTAATGTCTGTCTCCCCTTCTCTTCCTGCAGGAGGCATTAAAGAGGGGACACTTTTCTCTCCCCAGCCCTCTCCAGCTGGGTAGGTTGCGAGGCGAGGTGATGGATGCTGGGATTGTCTGCGCCCACCATCTACCGCCCTCACCTCTCCACAGAGCAGGACACCTCCGCATCCCCCTGCCCCTAGTAGTGACAGTACCCCCTGCCCCTCCTTGCGCTGACAGTGCCCGCTGCTTCTCTCACCTGCCCAGGTGTTTGCAGAACATCCTCTGCTGAAGTTCTACCCACCGAACGTGCAGAGCGGCCTGAATGCCAGCGTGCTCTCTGCGGATGCGATGTCACTGGGAATCAGGATGCAGCCCAACACTGCTCTCCTCTCCCTCATCCTCATGCTCGGCACCTTCTTCATTGCCTTCTTTATGCGCAAGTTCAAGAACAGCCGTTTCTTAGGAGGAAAGGTGAGAAGTGGGACCCAAATGTTAAGGACAAGGGACATACCAAACAGATAATTCTTCTTGCTACAGCCCTTTGTTCTCCAGAGCATTTGGACTGTCCTCCAAAGAAACACCGGCAGTCCCTTAAATACCATGCAGAAGGGGTGGTAGCCTGAACAAGGCTGCAGACCAGAGCTGGATGCTAATTATGGTGTCTGCACTGTCGTGCTCCAGTGAACTTCACTGAAAAGTCCCCTGGCCTTGGGAAAGCTCGTTTCACTGGATACAAGTCTGTTAAACTAGAATATAAAAGGGAGAACTTACAACTTGTTCCCTTTGGATATCTCTGTACGCACAGGCCATCTGGGTAACACCTGGAGCACCATCTAAATACGCCAGTAGAAGCGATTAGCCAGTCACTTAAGAGTAACTGGAGGACCGTGGCAATGTGGGCAGTGGGATGCATAGCCCCGTGGGCCAAGGCTGGGTTCCCTTGCCCTGCTCATCAGCAGGTTTGCAGTGGTGCCTGGCTCCATCTGGAGCTTCGCTTTGTCCCAGGTTCCCTGTAGCAGGGTGGGCGCACGGAGCCAGCCCATTCCCTTTGCCAGCAGGGGTGTTTGTTCTGCAGGCTCGGCGGATCATCGGAGACTTCGGGATCCCCATCTCCATCCTGGTCATGGTGCTGGTGGATTACACCATCACTGACACGTACACGCAGGTAGGCGCCAGTGCTGCCCTCAGAACCCCTCCTTGCAGCCCAGCAGTGATCCCTGCGGCATTGTGGCTGCTCTTGTGCAACGAGGGATTTGTATTTCCTGCCTTTTTAGTCATAACAGCACAAAGCAAACGGAGATGCTCCCCTTGTCCTCACTCCCACGCTGAAGGGAAGCTCCAAGGGTCTTGCTGAGACTGAGACCAGAGAGCTACAGGGACTGGAGTGCCCTGGTATCCCTCTGGTATCCCAGCTGTTGGTAGGGGACGCTTTAGGGGACTGGAGATATTCAGTGCAGTTAATTCCTTGTTTGTAACTCTAAAAACTGGCAGTCAATCAATAAGACACAAACTGGTTATGCACACTGAAGGGGGTGGCATATAGAGTGGTTTCAGTGGGGTAATTGTCATGGGTCTAGTACCTAACATTTTTATACTCTCCTTGATTATATAATACATATATATTATATATTTGATTACTCAATGATCTCTTTCCCAGTTTATGCACAAACTTAAATGTTATCAAACAAACCCATCTCACATGTTTCTTTTTTTCCCGCCTTTTTTAGTAGATGTGTGGTTATATCTTTTCATTTTGGTATTTTTTTTCAACTAACATTGGGGAGAGGGTGAAAGGTAGTTCCTGTTCAGCGTGCAAGCTTTTTATCAAGACAGCCCAAGGCTTAATGGAATCCAAATGCATTTTTATTCATTTAAATTTCAATGAAAAATCTGGTTTTAGCAGACGTTAGTAAAATCATGCCCTTTTTACATCCTTTTCATACCCTTCTACACTTCTACAATTAATATCAAAAGCATTATCATTTCAGTATTAACTCAGCGTATGTACAAAGCTTTCTGAGAAAACGGTACTTAGTTACACAGCTTAGCTCGAGCACAAGCATTCCAGGAATATTATTCATACTTATGCTGATTAACATAAATGTAAATCATAAACCCTTCCTGCAGTACTCACGCAGGCAGATAGCAAGAACTGCTCTAGAGCAGTGCAGAGCTGAGAGTTCAAATGCTGATGAACGCAGGGTCAGGACGATGTACAGCTAGGAGTCTGTGTGGTCTCCGATGGAAGCACAAACATGATATTCCCTCTGAATGTGATCAGAGTGAGGTCATTTCCAGAGAATGCTGCCAGTTCTGGGGTCCACACCGCAAAAACAATATTGGAATAATGTCTCAGCAAAGTCTTGGAAAGTCTGAAAAGCCACCTCGGAGAAGAGTAGGCAGTTCAGGACAGTTAATTTGTCCAAGCAGAGGTCAAGGAGCATTTTAGCCATGCAAGCACTGACATGGGGGTGAGGTTCCTGAGGGAAGATATTTCCTTGGTCTCTTGGACAAAAACCAAGGGAATTCCAATAGCTGAAAGGAAATGAGACAAGCCTATGTTAGGGGACATGGGATTTTTTGCACTGAAGGGGATTATCCATGAGAAAGTCCCGCTCAGGTCAGGGTGGCTGTCCCATCATCTGAGGCATTCAGACCAGGGAGACCAGGAGCATCAAGGTTAGTCCTGTGTGAGGCTGTGGCACGTGTGTATTGATGAGTAACCACTGGGTTTTGCGGCTACACCACCAGAAGCTGAATGTCCCCTCTGGCCTTTCGGTCACATCTCCTCACAAGCGTGGCTGGTTCATTCACCCCATGGGCAGCACTGGGACCTTTCCAATGTGGATGATGTTTGCCTCTGCCATCCCGGCCCTCCTGGTCTTCATTCTTATCTTCATGGAGACACAGATCACTACGTGAGTAACTCCCCCATCACCACCAACCATCACTAACCCCTGGGCAGGGCAAGGCAGGGATGGGTGCTGGTGGCATTGGTGTGGAGATATGCCTGGGATCCCTGTGGGACAGCAAGGGCAGGATCCTGGCCATTTCAGGCTGTACTTTCCCATTGTCTCTTGGCTCCCCTCCTGAAATACAGCGTGGTGGAGACCTGTCTCAGCCAAGCACAGGAGGAAGCATCTAACCTGAGGCTGACAGCCGCCATCCCTCTCCTCAGCCATCTCCTCATTGTCCCCATGCGTGGCCTCTCCAAGGAGTGAATGTTGTCCCCAGGCACAGTACTGTCCCTGGGCTGGGCCTGGCACTGACCTGGCCTCTTTTTCCTCCCAGGCTGATTGTGAGCAAGAAGGAGAGGAAGCTGCTGAAAGGCTCTGGCTTCCACCTGGACCTGCTGCTCATAGGCACTATGGGGGGGCTTTGTGCGCTCTTTGGGCTGCCCTGGCTGACTGCAGCGACAGTGCGCTCCGTCACCCATGTCAATGCCCTGACAGTCATGAGCAAGGCCATCGCACCAGGAGAGAAGCCCAAGATCGAGGAGGTGAAGGAGCAGCGTGTGACCGGAGTGCTTATTGCTGCCCTTGTTGGTGAGCCTCTGCTCGGGGGAAGGCGTGAGGGGGGAGGTCAGGGCCGACCACTTGAATCTCCTGGCAGCGTCCCTGCCCCATGGGCCAGCCTGCGCTCTGCCCGCTCGCTGCAGGACTGCCCCCACCTACACTCAGCTCCCCTCCGGCAGCCTTTGGTGCCCTGCCATGGTCAGTCCATCTCTGCAACCCTTCCATCCTAGAACCCTCTTGAGCTTCCTTTCCCTTGCACCCCGGGACAGACAGTGAGGAGGCGGGAGAGGGATGGAGGCTGAGGCACCTCGCGGAGGGGCTGGTGTGGGATGCACCGTGCCCTGAGCTCTGTCTGTGCAGGTCTGTCCATTGTGATGGGGAACATGCTGCGGCAGATCCCACTGGCTGTGCTCTTCGGCATCTTCCTCTACATGGGGGTTACGTCGCTCACTGGCATCCAGCTCTATGAGCGGCTGCTCCTGATCTTCATGCCATCCAAACACCACCCTGACCACATCTATGTTGTCAAGGTGAGCGAAGGCAGGTTGTGGGGAACCAGGTAATGAGGAGCAGAAGAAGGAGAGGCAGGTGAGGGGAGGATGGTACTTTGCTAGAGTGGTGCTTGGCTTGGTGACCCCCCTTTGGCTGCAGGTTTGTGCCAAGAAGTAAGTGGGAGCCATGCACAGGGGTGATAGAACGCTAGGATAGTGCGCTGACAGGCTGCACGCAGGAGTTTATCGCCAGGATACTGCATGGGTGGACTGTTTATAGGAGTGATGCATTGCTTGAGCGGGCGCAGGGACACTGCACTGCCAGGTGGGTATGCTGCTAGGTTGCACAGAGACTGATGTGTTACGGAGTTCTGCCTTGCTGTAGAGTACAGGCAGGTAGAGCACGCAGCAGTGTTGCGTTACTGTACTATGCTATGCAGAAGGGTTGGCCAGTTGGGTCTTCATTAATCTGTGTGGGAGGATAATGTATTCTTAGACTGGTTTTACCTCCCTAGGTGAAGACCTGGAGAATGAATCTCTTCACCTGTATTCAACTGGCCTGCATTGTGCTGCTCTGGGTGGTGAAATCTACGGTGGCATCCTTGGCCTTCCCCTTCGTCCTGATCATGACAGTGCCATTGCGACGCTTTGTGCTGCCCCGCTTCTTCCACGACAGGGAGCTCAAAGCGGTAAGCAGATAACTGTCCTCACAGTCTAGCTCGCAACATGCAAGTGAGGTTGAGGAGACTGGGCAGACTGAAAGGCTGGGAGATCCTGGGCTGGCAAAGCCTTGGCTTTCCCTGGTGTTGTCTGGGAGGGGCGGTCTTTGTTCAACAGCAATAGGTGGGTGGTTGGCTTCCTCAGAGCTTGTAGCCCTGGGAGTGCAGTGTGAGGTGGATGGGCACCCTAGGGCAAGGAGACAGAGGATCTTACTGCACAGAGGCCTGGAATAAGGGTTTTCTCTTCCATCCTTGTCCCCATTTGTGGCTCATTCATCAAGAGACACCCCATTTCCCCACTAAGACAGCAGCAAGAATGGTCCAGCAGCACACCAGAGCCTGTGGCTGCTTGGCACAGGAGCACATAACCACAGTGCCAGGGTGCTGGCAGCTCCTCAAGTGCTGGCAGCTCCTCTGCTGCTGCCAACATCCTGAGCTCCTGTTGGAAAGCAGCCTGGAGCAGCACCCAGAAGCAGGTGCTGCCAGCAGGGGAGGAGCTGCTGTGCTGGACCAAAGCTCCAGTCAAGCATGTCCAGTCAAAGCACCATCAAATATGAACACGTACAGGAAAGGGCATCAGGCTGGGGATGCATGGATGGGTATGAGGGGCAAAAAAAAGACTGTTGGGAGCGGAAGGAGCAAGAGCTTTGCCCTTCACAGCGCAGCCCAGCTGCCTGGCTCGCTGCACGCTGATCCCTCCGTGCCAGGCTTGACCCCGTGCTGGGGGTGGCTGTGGCCTTCAGAGCCCGGTCTCTGCCTCTCCCCAGTTGGACTCGGAGGATGCGGAGCCAAACTTTGACGAGGACGGTCGGGACGAGTACAACGAGCTGCACATGCCTGTGTGAGCTGGGGGCTGCCCTCTCCACTCATGGGACAGGCCGCTCACGCCTGCTCATCCCTCCCGAGGACTAACTGGAGACTTGCCGTGAGTCACGCAATCTCTTGCCTGGACCAACAAATGGCTGTTCCATAGCCCCGTAGGAGTCAGCCCTGGCTCCTGTTGCTCCATCGCTCGCTCAGCAGAGGCTGTGAGTCTCTCTCCTCTTGGACCTGGTGGGCTGAGAGATGCCTCTCACACCCCGAAGCTGCGTGGGTCCTGAGTGCCCGTGGGTCAGGGGTCTGCCCCCTCCCCACTGGAGACAGCCTGTGCCTGGTCTCCAGATGGTGAAGGGGAGCCATGCCAGCTGGTGCCACTGTGTCCCTCTCCACTACCATGAAGCTTGGGTGTCTCCGCACCACGTGCCACCGAGTAGTCACAGGGATGGGCTGGATGCTGCCTGCGGATGGCCAGTGGGCTTCTCCAAAGCCAGCAGCCTCCTTGCTCAGCTGGCAGATGCCTTGCTCCTGCTCCCTCTGCCCCCTTCCAGGAATGCTCGTGCTGGGCCTGTGCCACAGCCCGTGGCCCACGGGGCTGCTGCAGCCTGGCAGATGGGCAAGGAGGGACCAGCACACTGGCCCTGTCCTCCAGACCGTCATCTGTCCAGTCACCCTCCCACAGGACTGTTTTCAGCTCTTGCTCAGTATTGGGGAGGCTGTTTGCTTCCCCCCAGTTTTCCCAACCCTCTTTCCAAAGGAAAACCGCACAGGGAGGGCAGGCTAGGGGACAAGCGGTTGTCCTGAAGCCTCGAGTGCCTGCCCTCTTGCAGGGACTAAGAGGAGTCCTGTGCCATTCTGCACCTCCACAAAGGTTGCAGGGGCAAAAAGTCATCACAGGGCTGCTTCCCAGTTCCTGATCCTCATGTTCCTGTCCCTGAGAACAAACCATATTTAAGAATCTATACAAGAGACGTAGTGCTGGAGCACAAAACAGTCCTTTGGGTCCCCTCCCTTTCCCTGCGCAGTGATCCACTTGGTCTGGCTCCCTGCAGCCCTACAAGGAAGTCACTGAAACCCCTAGCCCCAATTCTGCTGCCATACCAGGGTGACCTTTCACTTCCAGGGGTGCCCTTCAAGTGGGAAGGGGCAGCATTCAGCGTGCCCAGCACTCAGCCCCTGTCACTTCTGGGCAGCTCCAAGCACCTTTCTGCCTGGCAGGGCTGTCTCTCCTGGGGTCTCCTGGGGCTCGCAGCCCCCATTCAGAGCTGCCTCAGAGACCGCTGATGGTGCCCTTGCTGCCGGCAGCACCTCTGAGGGTAGTGCCAGAGGAGACGGGCACCCCGGCCTCTCCCTGACGGTTGGAGCTGGAGTGGCCTTGGGGAGGAGGCTGGGATGCTCACTTCACCACTGGATTTGGGACAAGCTGCTGCCCCCATTCCCCCTTATCAGCCTGGCTCCTGCGAGAGATGGTGGGTGCTTCCCCGGGAGGCTGCAGAAATATCCCACCAGAGAGAGAAACCTCCCCCTGCGGCAGGTTCCTGCCCCACAGTCTGGTCCCCCTGCAGGGCCCGGGGTGGAGAGACGAGTGTCTCTGTGTGTCTGTGGCCATGTGTGTCCTGTCCTCCCCATGTAGTGTAGGAGGCCTGTTGTCGCTGTGCATTGTGACTCCTCTGACTGTAGTGGAAACAGCTACACCAATAAACTCTTCACAGGAACCACATCTGGCTCTTCGCTTTTGTTTGTTTATTGGCAACAAATTAAATTGATTGCAATTCCATGACACAAAACTGTTTCTTGCCCACAACAGCAGCCAGCAAGGGAGCAAGCCCCAGCTAGAGTGGGGACTGTTACCTTGTCACCCACTACCAGCACAGAGGTTGGCTCTCCACTGCCATCACTAAGCAGGCTGGTTACTGTGGGCCCAGCTGGAGCTCCTGTGCTGGCTGCTGGAAACAGGAGGCCGAGCCCCATATTTAACCAGGAACACGTACTCGTGCCTGCTTGCATCCATACACGCACGCGTGTGTGTGCCTGCATGCTCAGCAGCACTTGGTGCCCATCACCTTACCCAGCCTGTAGCCACACGGCAGGGCCATGGGCTGAGCATGGAGGAGACACCTCATTAAGCATGCATTCCCTCCGTGCTTTCTTCCCAGGCTGGAGCTGAGCCAGGTCCCCATGAGCTGCTGGATGCCTGCACCCCACGTGGTGATGGGTTGGACATCCTCCAGTCATGATCTCCTGGTTGCTGCTGCTGGGACTAGGTGGTGGTTCCACCTCCCGTGGTCAGGGTTGCTGGCGGCTTCTGGGGCTGGTCACTGCCATGGGACATGGCAGAGGGCTGAGCCCACCCGGCTGCAGTGGTGGTGGCTGTCTCGCTTCTGAGCTGGGCCCGCTGTGGGGTGGGCAGTGTCTGGCCTTGCAGCATCCTCTCCAGGTCCCGGCAGCGCTGCTGAACCTGCAGGAGGGAAGGCAGCGAGGGTGTCTGGCTCCTGAGCATGCAGGTGGGCTGGATGGGAGCATCCACAAATGCTTCCTACAGGCTGTTCCTCCACGTTAGGAAACAATCCCTCTCCCATTCCCCAGTCTATGGCTTTCCTTCCTCACACCTGAATGCCCAGGGCTGCCCAATGGACCATTGGTTTGGACTGGAGAGGTTGTGGCTCTACCCAGTCCCGCAAGATCCATGTCTCCACCTGGATGTCCAGCCCTTTCCATGCAGCTCCCCTGCCCATGACAGTGCCCCTGCTCTCGCCCTGGGACATGGGACAGGGAGAGCAAGCCAAACCAGGATGTGCCTCTTACCGCATCCATCCTCCGGATGAGGATGGGCCTGACCTCGAGCTCCAGCAGCCAGTCGGCCTCCAGGATGCTGTGGTGGTACTCCTCCAGCTCCAGGCTCTTCTGCAGCTCCTCAGTCAGGGCAGCCTGGTGCTGATGAGTCCCTCTCTCTGAGCTCCACCTGGGCTGGGCCAGCTCCATCCCTTCACCCTGCTGCTGCAGGCGCAGGACCTTGATGCGCTGGGTGATGTGATGGACTTGAGCACGCAGGGCAGCTGCCCGTTCCCCACGGTGCCGCAGGGCCAGCAGCTCCTCCTGGCTCTCCTGCAGCCGAGCTTGCAGCACCCCAGCGCTGCCGCCTGCGCCCAAGGGCTGCGACAGGACCAAGAGGTCAGGCAAACCCAGGGAAGAGCTGGGCTGCTGGAAGGCCCTGCTGCATGGCGGGGGCTGCATGGTGCTGCGAGACAGTCCTGTTCTCCCCTGCCCTAGTGGCTGCTGTGGCGGTGATGGTGATGGTGATGGTGATGGTGATGGTGATGGTGATGGTGATGGTGGCAGGGAGAGGCTGTACCTGCTGCGGTGGAGATGGACCCACTGTCGGGCAAGCTCCGCCATGGCCAAGCTCCGGTGAAAGACATCAGGGACTAGCCGCAAGACCTTCACAAAAGGCTCCGCACCCGAGAAACCACGCAGGTCACGCAGGCTCCGGGGGCTGAAGACCCGCTCACTGAGGGACCTCCCCTGCAGCAGCAGCCCCCAGTTACGCCGGTGGGTGAAGAGCTGTGCAGCCAGGTGCGGGATGGAGGCCGGGGAGGACCGCCGGGTGGGGTGGGCAGCCGGTTCCTCATGCATGTACAAGTACTCGCAGAGTGGGCTCACCACCCTGGTGTCAAACCTCTCCTTCAGCGCACTCAGATGCTGCAGGTAAGAGGCCAACCAACACACGTAGCTGGCCACGTCGGGGCTTGCTGAGCCAGGCCAGCGCTGGGCAAGGCTCTGCAGGTGCTGCCAGCTCTCCACCTGCCCCGAGGGGCTCCGCGGCAGCACCAGCAGCAGCACGTGGTATAGGCTGCGCAGGTCGAAGCCCTGCTGGCACCGCTGCACGTGCCCTACAAAGACACTGATCTCCCTTTCGAGGGCAGAGTAGAGAGCTTCCATGGACGGCCACGGTGATGGAGAGGATTCAGCTGGGATTGCAGCTCACCCACACGATGCTGGGCCCTGGATGTGCTGGAAAACAAACTGCACTGGGATGCAGTGCATGGGCTGGTGCAGGTGGGATTGCTGCGGGTCTCTGGTTTGGGTCACGTTTGGGCTCAGCCAGCAGACAGTGCTACCAAAGGCTGGCATCCTCCTCCGAAGGGTGGGACATCTGGCCGGCTCAGAGGAGTTGCTCTGCTCAGCAGCTCAGATGATTTGCTCTCCCGGATGCTCTGCTGGAGAGGAGACAACCCATGGGTGGGGAGGAGGGCAACAGGGATGGGCTGTGGTGGGAGCAGTGAGGGAGCTGCAAGGAGTGAGCTCAGAGAGGTACTCTGACTTTTGCGGGACCAGAGAAGGGAAAGGCTGCTGGGTGCTGCCGGACCTGGAGCACTCTGGACCGCAAAACGCCATTGTAGTGCGGGGAGAGGAGTGGAGAGGCTGCCTGCAGCCCCAGGGGATGCTGCTGAGGGTGGGGGAGAATACCCTGGGTGCCCACAGCCCCCCAGCTGCCCGCGGGATGCTCTGGGATGGGGCAAGTATCCTTCTGCTCCCTGGAAGGGGACTCGGTCATGCCAGACCAGGACCACGCTCTGACCAGCAGTTTCTTCCACCTCTTTGCTGTTTGAGAAGTAGTTTATCTCTACAAAAGTAAGCAGCCACCCTTGCCTATCTGGAGAACTAAAAATAGAAGGTCTGTTCCCAAAACTTATTTTAAACCATTGTGTGTTTAGGCAAACTACTTGGGTATCTGTTTCTGCCGCTTGGGTTCAAGTACACCCAAGCTATCTTCTCCAGCTATTTTTATTCTCCGCAGCCAGGAGGGGCTGGCACATCTCTGTTGTGAGATACCACTGGCACCCATTCACATGGATGCGTGGCTGGGAAGTTAAGGAAATTGCTGGCTAAGAATATCCCCACGACACAACTGGGAACCAGTGCCACTGGCACTGTTTCCCCTTTCCCCTGCATAACTGCAAGCCCTTGCCTGGGCTTTGGGGTCTGCTTTTCAGGCACTCAAACTTCTGTAAAATAAGTTAAAAAACCCTTTTTCCTCTTTTTGATGAGGAGGGGATTTGCAAGCCCTGCACCTGGGGGGGCAGGTAAAAATGGCAGGAGGCGGCAGCACACGCGTTCCTCGCACTGCGAGCCGGTGGGGCGAGAGCGGCTTCAGTTGAATTCACCTTCCCCAGTAAGTGTCTCCAAGTGGGTTTGTTTAAATGTGAGTTGCACCATTTTGAGGGGAGCAGAGCTGATGCTGAAGGGTACAATGCCTGTGCACGAAGTCCCAGAGACCACCTCAAGATCAGCCCCAGCTCACAGGTGCTGGGGTCTGGCTTGCTGTTGCAGATGCCGAGACCACCAGTGAGTACTGCTGAGCACCAGTGACCCCACATGTCCCTGCCGTGGCTCCAGCCCCACTCTTTCTGCCCCCTTCTGCCCTCCACCCACCTCCCCTCCGCATTGAAAGAAGGGACTCACCAGCCCCAGGAGAGGCGCCGGGGAGAGGAGAAAGGGCTGAGCTGGGCCCTGCTGCCTGCCAGGAGAGGAACCTGCCCTCCTTGGGCATGGACACAAACCTTCCTCCCCATGGGAACGGCAGGTTCGGACGCGTCCCTCACACCAGAGCCAGCCTTTCCCGGAGCCGGTTGCCGGCCCCGTGGGCATTGCCTCAGAGCTACAGTGGAGAGATGCAGTTTCCTCCAGCCCCGTTCCCTCACACAGGTCTTTGCTAAGGCCACTTCTCCCGCAGGGATGCCTGAATCCTGGGCACGGGGAATGGGCTGGGATAGCACATTTCTGCTATACGAGTACAACTATGCACGGCCCTGAATTTGTCCCAAAGGCGATGTCTGGCCTTGGCAAGAGGGAGGCTCCTTAGCCTTGGGCAGTTCGCTGCCTGTCTGCCGCCTCCTGCCCTGCCCTCCCAGTGCATTGTCCTTCCAGGGATCTTCAGCCCTGCGGCTCCCTGAGGTGCCTGTGCTGGGACTGAGCCCCAAAGGGACTGTTAGGAGAAATAAATGATTTTTCAAGGGAGTGAGAATGGGGAATGGCAGCAAACCCTCTGTTAGAAACCTCTGATGGGGACAGCATCCCTGGAAACAGGGCTCTGACCCTGACTGTTCCCCTTCCACCTCCACCTGGCTGCCCATGGGAGAGGGAGCCTTGACCATGATGTTTCAGCCCGCTCAGGGAGCCAGTCCTGCCTGCTCAGAGAGATGGCCAGGGCTGTGCTCAGCCCTCCTGCCCAGCGCTGGGACCCCATGGGGAGGGAGCCAGGGGCCCTGGGCTGTAAGCTCTTCAATGGGGACAATGCTGGGACACTTCTCCTGTGTCTGTATGAGGTTCTCCTGGCTGGGTGCACGTTTTTGTCTGGGGTACACCTAGCCATGAGCCTCTGTGTCTCGCTGTGCAGAGGTGGCTCACATGAGCAGCTCTGCAGAGAGGGGCAATGTGGGGAAGGCTCAGCCTGAGCTCTAAAATGTGGCTGCCAAAGCTTTTCCCTGCAGGGAGCAGCAGAGATGTGGGCTGGCACCCATGGGTGTCCTGACTCTCTCAAAGAGGGCCATGCAGCAGCTGGAGCAAGGCAAAGCGCTGAGCACCAGTGCTGCACAGCATCCCCCATCGCTCCTGCCACGTTGTTCTGTGACCTCCTGGGCCACGGGCTGCCAGATGTGACCTTGCCACCAAGCAGGACAGACAACTAATTCCTCTCTGTAGTCTTCTGCAGAGAGGGGGGACCTTGCGGTCCCTGCTGCGGGAGCTCAGCTGCATGATCGCCTTCATCTATCAGCCCAGTGTCCCTGGAGGATGTCCCCCCCCTGCCAGCACGAAGGGTGCAGCAACGTCACTGGGGAGGGAGAGGCTGGGCAGCAGCAGACTCCTGCTGTGACAGCCTCTCATCCCCAACAAGGACAGATGGCCAGCTGCTGGGGCCGGTTCCTGGTGCTCTGAACTGGGGCAGCGCTCACTTTTCAGCTCTGAAACAGACCTCGAAACCGAGTGCTTTGGAGACAGGAGATGTCAGCACAGCCTCGCCTGCTCCCTGGGTTTGCCAACCCGGTAGCCCAGCACTGCAGGTTGCCTCCTGCGGACTGACAAGGGACAACTCCATCAAACCGGGGCAGGGGTTGGCATTGCTTTGGCTGCAGGTGCACAGCGAGAAGAGCCCTCTCCTTTAGCACAGAAATGACTTTGCAGGCTGAAGCTGCACAGGCGAGATCAGGAAAGGGAAATGTACCGGGCTCCGGCTCTCAGCACCCGTCAGCAGACCTTGGCCATGGCCAGGGGTGGTGATATGACACCATTTAACCTCCTCGCTCGCTCGCCTGGGTTTATCACGCAGCCAGAGACAAAGACGGAGGGCTACCTGTGCCTGGTAACACAGCCCAGTCTGGGAAAGCGATTGCACCACAGCTGGCTGACACACTTTCTACGGCACGAATCCCGCAGTAACGGTATCTGTGAGCAAAACCTGCTTATGCGCTCACTTAAGCAGAATCCGTAAGGCTGTTTGCAACAGAGCCATCTGTGACCTCCGCAGCATCGCGCCATTAATAGCAGGGCTTGGTCTGGGTCAAACAAAAGCAGGGCAGGCTTAATAGGAGAGGAAATTAGGTGGATGTGCTTGGCTGGCCTCATCCCCGCATGTTCCTACTGTAATTATAGCCTTGTGCAGCTCAGCTCTCTTATTCAGCAATCTCACTGCCGGGACTGCATTTCTCATGATGAGGTGTAAAAGCCGCACATGGATACATTTTGGCCCCAAGCAAACCTGCAGCAGCACAAAGGGACCGGTGGCAGGGAACCTCCGCTTGTCGCTGCTGGCAGATGGACTTGTGGCCCGGGATGTGGCAGGGAAGGGAGGGAAGGGTTGGGCTGGGGGGACAAGACTGGGAACCCCATCTGCAGAGAAAGCTGGAGACACCTCATTATGGGTTTGGTCCATCCAGCACAGCCAAGTGCAGATGGGGCTGGTAGAAAGTCCCAGCTAGTGCTGGCCGCAGTGGCGCAGCTCGGGAGGATGCTTCAGAGGCCATGGGGTGGCACACAGTGACAGTGGGGTGGACTTTCCCAGCATCCACCCTCTGGGCCTATCTGTTCCAGCTCTCTGCTCTTGGGCTCAGGCTGAAAATGAAGAAGACATCCTGTTTTTCTGACCTATGGAGAAAGGGCAGCCCTGGAGGTCATTCCTCCACCTGGACGGGATAAAAAGCCTTTCCCGCTGTGGTCAGATTAAGCAGAGGTGCAGCCGCCCTCGGCCTGGGCTCTGTAGCGTGCAAAGGCAGCACACTCGCTGCTGATGGTGGCTGAAGTGAGATGGGAACCAGAGAGGTGTCCAGGACAGATAAACACCCCCCCCTGCCCTCAAGTCATCCCCCCTTGCAAGGAGGGCTCCCCCTTAACACTCCCGCTCTCTGGGGGAGCAGGTGCTGCAGTTCTTGGTGATACCCTGTGAAAGCCTCTCCCGGCAGCCTTAATCACATTCCTCTGGAGCAGGGACACATCTGGTACAAACATGATCCTGTCCCCAAGGAGCCTGGGCTAATTCCTGCTGCAGAGCCTCAGAGCAGCCCCGGGCAGGGAGAGCTTCGGCACGGCTTTGATCGCCACCGTCCTCATCCTTGCAGGGATGGGGCTGGCTCGCGAGCAGCGGGGCAGGAGGGGAGGTCCACAGCTTCATGCTGAGTTGGGGCAGTCCGAGCCTGAGCTGGCCTGGCTGGACCCTGCCCTGGTCTGAGCTGTGGCCGGGCTCCCCGCAGGCTAGGGATGGGACAAGGGAGGAACTGCCCTTTTTTTAAGCCGATTTCAAGCAATTGTGAAACTGGAGTGGGGAGGGGGGCCAGGGCTTGCGGGGACAGTGTGTGCCCAGGCTGTGTGTCCCCTTCCCCTCTCATATGTGCAGTCTGTGGCAGGAGAGTGCCTCAGTGTCTGGTGCTCTGCCAGGGTCAGGCCACTCCTGCAGCAGGGACACGCTTGATTTTTGGTTGCTGCTTCTCAGTATTTCTCCCCCTTTTTGAGAACCTGCTCCTGGCTGCCCTGTGCTTTGAGCAAGGGGGGGATTTGGTAGCCCTGGCAAAGCAGCAGGACCTGCCAGCGGGGGCTGCGATGGTGGTGACGCACAGCAGAGCCCGGGTGCCCTCCTCCTGCATCCGTGCCACCTTGTGCCCCCTGGGTCCAAGGTATCCTGCCTCTGCTGCCAGCTGTCCCAAGTGACATCATCCCAGGGATGACGGCGGAGGAGATCCGTTCCCCACCCTACAAGCACAGCTCCAACGAGCCATTGGGGAGGTGGCACCCACGGCCGAGGTGTCACAGCTCATTCCCTCGCAGGTGATGGGAGACCAAGCCTGGCAGATGCTCATCACCCACGGCAGGGGCACGCTGGCCTGCCCGCCTCCCAGCCGTGTGCCAGACCTGTGGCAGAGGAGGAAATCAGGATATTGTCTGGTGTCCAGGAGGAATTCCTGCCTCGGCTTGTTCCTGCCAGTCCTCTGCCGACCTTTCCTCCGTGTGGAAAGCCCAGCAGGAAGCTGACTCACTGTCTGCTGCCGCCACGGCTGGGTGCGGGGCTCTGCTGCCTGCAGCACCGGAGCGCTGCTCCTTTCACGGACGCAGGAATAGCTCATCGCCCAGACGCCCCCCCGGCACTCGCCCGCTCTGGCTCTCGTCTGCCAGAGCCCGACTCTCTGCTGAGAAGCAGAGGACAACAGCCGTGGCACCCTGGTTTCTGTGCCGTCTGCAGCTGGGCTGGCGGGAGGGCTGGGAGCTGGTCCGGTTGGACACACTGTCGAACATGTGAGCGGTGCTGCTGCTCCAGGCTCGGGGCAGGAGGCAGCCCCGAGGCAAGGAGGGGGGCTGATGGGCTGGAGAGGGGTCCCCAGGCTTGTCCCGGGCGGTGGGGTCCATGCCAGCTCTCGTTGTCTGCTTCGTGTTCATCGCGTCGCTGATGTGGCAACCAGCCCTGGAGCTGCTGGGGGGCAGAAGCAAGGTGCCAGGCACATGGTGGTGGCAGCGTCCGGGCAGCCAGCGAAGGCAAGTTAGCACTCGCCTGCTTATCAAAGCTCTACAAAGAAGCAGATTGTGGTAGCCACCCCTTCCCGGTGAGCAGCACCTAAAGAGATTTAGGAGACAGTTCAGACATCCTCGGTTCCAGCTGGGCTGTATGGACGTAGGACTAACGATTTAATTCTGTAACAGAAAGGAGCAAATATCGTGCATAAGTTTCTTATCAAGATTCTTGCCACTTTTCCTACCAGGCAGATGGAGCACAGGGCTGACAGCATCACTCACTGCTGCTGTGTTTGGGGAATCCAATGTTTATTGCCTGGATAGTTTGGAAGGCTACTTTGTTTTGAGGACTGGATCAAGCCACCTTCTTCTTCCCTCCTAGATGGTGTCACTTGACAGTTGTGTTAATACTAAAAACCTTGTCTTTTGAAAGGTTGGTTCCTTACCTCACCCTGGGCTTTCCAAATCCCATTAACCCTCTGGCTCAGAGCTGCAGGGAGATCTGCCAGGCTGGAGCAGTGACTGCTCCCTTACAGCCCAGCGGTACACGGGCTGCACTGCTGTCACCGTACTGAAAACTGCAGCAGTTACCAGCTAAGAAATTTCTTCCACGGTGTGTGTGGAAACACAGACTCGCAGCACTCTCTGGGAGCTGATGAATAGGAAAGGGGAAAGGAGCTCACAAGGACCCTGGCCTGGGAAACAGGGGTAAGGCCCGGAGCTTACAATAAGAGCATTTGGGTTGCTTGGTGTGTTTGCTGTTAGCTTGACACTTCATTGTCAGACCTTCCTTGACATGCAGCTGTGAGGGTCATGCCTTGATGGGCAACGCAGCCCTGGATGCCAAGAACCATGGCCAAAGTTTCTCCACTAAAGAAGTCTGGGAGGGGACATCTGGTGCTGAAGGTGCCTGCTGGTGGAGACCTTTGGCAGGCAGGCAGAAGAGGTAAAGGAGAGGTGTGCTCCTCAGCTTTTCCGTGGCTGTGAGGAGCTCCACAGCCCCCTGGTGAGCACTCAAAAGGGTGGAGCTGGACAGTCAAAATGGTCTGCAGAAGCAGCAATAGCAGAGGAGGAACTGTCCTCCTGCAGAAAGCTGGCTGTGGCAGAAACAGCCTGATGACAAATGTGTGGCTGCGGAGGGGACTGTCAAGGACACATCGCTGTTGAGTTGATCTAATCCCCTTCACTAACAGGATAATTGGCCTTGTGGATAGAAGTATTAGATGGGAGATAAGAACTGTAGTTAGGCTTCTGGCGCTGTCTTGCATGACGTTTTCATAAGACGGGGAAAGTGGTGTAGATTAAGCTAATCTAGCGCAAGTACGAAAGAGGTTGGAGAGTCATGCCCAGCGTAGCTCTCAGTGACTTGATATCAAAATGGAAGGACACATGACAGTGACACATATTAGGAAACTTTACCAAAAGGTCCAGACAGTGAAGGTGGAAGAGGGTGGTGGGGGTGTTTGTCGCAGGCATCTGTTGCAGTGACCTAGGCGTGACTCTGTCTTGTTGCAGAGGTCGGACAAGATACTGCCACCTCGCTCAGAACCGTGTCTCTCTTAAGTAGTTCAAAAAGCACCTAATTCACCAAAAAAATCCCAATCCCCAAAACTTCCCTCTCCCTTTGTTTGATCTCCTTCTTTCAGAATAAAGAAACGATTTCTTACTGCTGCAAGGAACATCCCCCACAGTGTAGGTACTCATGGACTGTGATCTAGCCACACTTTTTTGACAAACTTCACCCAGCCTGTTGCTCTACGTTAGCTGTTCCAAATCCGAGAGATACAACTTTGAAGTGCTGTCAGGATTCCCGATAACAGTCTCTCTCACGGCACCACGCTACGCTACCCTGCTGAAGGGACCCCGAACCCAACACGTTTGCTCTTCCAGAAGACACCAGTTGCCCTTCCAAACCCCACGCTTGGCTGCGGTGGCTGTATACGGAGGCGGTCCCTCCTCGCCGCTGCGTGTCCGTGGGTGGCACCGGCCGCCCGGGCTCAGCCGGCGCCTCCCGCACCCCAAACCCTTTCCCTCATCCCAAACCCTTTCCCGCATCCCCCCTCTGGAGATGCTGGCTCCTCCCCAGCCGGCGTGACCAGCTCCCCGGCTCCTCAACGCCCAAGCCCCGCCGCAGCCGCGCTTCCCCGCGCCCCGGGGCGGAGCGGAGCGGGGCGGAGCGGGGCGGCCCGACCGCTCCCCGCTGCCCGCGGCCGGCGAGGCGGAGCCAACGAGGCGCGGGGCCGGCGAGTCGTGCCCACCCGGCCCCGGGGATGCGGCGTTGAGAGCCGGCCGGCAGCGCTCCGTGCGGGGCCAGACCGCCGATGGACGCCGCTCTCCGCCAGGTGGGTAGCGGCGGGGACCGGGGTGGAGCCGGGGGGGGACGGGGGGACGGCGGAGGGGCTGCCCGCCTTCCTGCTGGCCCCTACCCCGGGGGAGGCGGGCGTAGAAGCCGGCCGGTAGGGTCAGGTCCCGGGGTGGGATGAGCATCGGTGTGCCGTGCCCGAGCTCGGGGCCGGCGGGCGCTGCCCCGGGCCGGGTGCGCCCCGGGAGCGGCGGGATGGTGCGCTCCCCGCCGCCCCCCTCGGCAGGGCAGTCCCGGTTGAGCTTTTTCTTGAGCGCCGAGAGGCCACCGGGGTTTGTCCCCGAGCGCTCCCCAGGCCCAGCGCGGCCCCGGGCGACCCTTGTGAAGGAGCTGAAGGGGTTACGGGAGCCAAAGCCCGAGTGATGCGCGGTTCCGGCGATTCAGGCTGAGGGCTGCTTGCAGGAGGAGAGAGGATTTGTCGCATGATAGTCATGGCTGCCCGGAGACGGCTCGCATGCTGCTTTAATCCCTTGGAGCGACTTAAGGGTCCAAAGACTGCTCCTGCCTGCGTGTGCGTGTCACGGCTCGGCTCGCCATGCGTGGCACCGGGCCAGGGCCCGGCCGGTGAGGAACCGGGAAACGTGCGACGGGGAGGGAGCCTCCGCCTCAGCCCGCTGCCTTCCCCGTGCCTCTGCCCAGTCACCTTCACGCCGGCGGGCAGAGCGGGCTCCTCCGGAGCCGGGCTCGTTCGTACCTGTTAGATGTGGGCTCTGGTCCTACGTGTGCCTGCGGTGCCCTTTCCTTGGGGGTTTATCCCACAGCCCGGGGAGGGGGAAAGTGATGTGCAGCCTGAATGCATGTGGTCCAGTGCCATGCACATCCCAGACACCCCCAAAATTCACTCTGTCTCCTTCCTTGCCCTGAGCACACACAGGTTTCCAGCTCAGCCTGATGCTGCCTTTGGTTGAGGGGCAGGTGGATGCAAGGCTGGGGCAGCCCTTGCTGACCTCATGGCTGACAGCAGATGCCCATGGCAGTGGGCACGGCAGGCACTGTGAGGTGACAGGGCCATCCTGAGGTCTGCGGATGAGCCCTGAAAGCCTCCTGGTTGGGGCCAGGGGCTTCAGACACTCCCCCTCCTCCCAACCCCCCAGTTGGTTTCCAGGCCATTAAACCCAGTGTCTGGCCCTTGTCGTGTCCTGGGTGCGGCGGGGGAACTGGCAGCCCCCTCGGAGCAGCCCGTTGTCGGTGGGCTGGAGCAGCGGATGGGCTCCGGCCTGCCCCCTCCCTGGTGAAGCGCTTTCTTTATCAGAACAGATGTTTTCCCAGATCTGGCCCCAGCGAGGAAGGAGTGGCTGCCCCGGGGGCTGTGCATCTGGGGCTGCCCCGCGGCATGCACAGCACATCGCCCAGGATCATTTCAGCCATTAACTGATTAACCTGCTGCTCCTGGAAGTCTGGGCCGCCTGTATCTAATCAGATGGAGGCCAGGGTTTCCCAAAGGGCCATTTCACCAGAGCCTTTATGCCCACCCCTCTGTCACGAGGAAACTCCTGGCTTCTTGCAACAGGAGTAGCCACCGGGGAGCCTGAAGCCCCTGATGGGAATGGGAGGCTGGAGAGGAGATGCCCAGAGGTGCATGTCTCAGCAAGTAGCACCCAGCAGAGAGCTGCCTGCTTTGTCCAGCTCCACTTGTCCGGGCGTGATTCCGCTGTCGTACGGAGAAACAAGGAATTTCCAGGGAAGGACTGAGGGGCAGCCCTGAAGCCAGGGACTCTCTAGGAGTCTTAAACCTCTTGTAAATCACGGGCTTAAAACCTAGTGAAGCGAGGTGGCCAAGGCTGGAGGGACGGGGAGAGTGTGCGTGGGAAAGCATCAAGCTTTGCTTTGCAGGAAAGGCAGTAGGGGTGGGAGAGGGGGACGTGGCTTCCCTGGAGTGGGAATGTTTGGCATTTGCTGCACCCCAGCCACTCTTCCTCCTTCTCCATGGGGGGTTCTTGGTGGGAGGGCAACGCCTGAGCAGAAGGGAGTTGCTCCAGTTCTTTCTGCTGCAGCAGAAGCCAAGCTTGTCCCAGGGGATACATGTCTTCCCTTACAATGAATAGCTTAAACCCCAGCTTGTTGTTGGTCTTGCCTTAGCAGGCTCCCATGCTGTGCTTGCAGCATTTAGGTACTACACTCAGTAATGTGGTCAGTGTCTGGGGTTAGGTGGGGATGCTGTGGGTCTTCCCAGCTTCCCTGGTTCCTGCCTTGCAGGCAGGAGACCAAAGGAGTTCCTATTCTTTGAAGTTTATCTATGGTAAGTGGCTTAGTGATGGGTTCAACCAACTTATCGTTCTGGCTCTGCCGAGGAGGGAATGGTTTTGGCTGGTTGTGTCTGCTTGACACTGCTGAAGAGCTTCCCATGTGCTGTGCCCTCCTCTGGCTGCTGACCCCAGGGACGGAGAGCTGGCGGGGCGCATGCTGCCACCGCTCTTTCCCGGCGCCGTCCCAAGCGGGCCAGATTATAAAGCCTGTATCCTCAGCAAGTGGTACAGCACAAGGATGTGTGCCTCTGCCATCTGAGGTCTGGTGTGCGGTGTGGCTCAGAGATATGATAGATGATGCCTTTGCTCGAGCCGGGCATGAGCAGAGGAGCCGAGGCGGTGTGTGCGCTCTGCCGTCTCCTTTCTTGGCTGCTGCAGCGAGTCCTGTGCCCAGACAGGGAAGGAGGGGCCCTGGAGGCCAGGGCTGTGGCACGGTGACGGATGATAGTTTCCCTGCGTGTCTGGAGTGTGGGCAGGATGTGGGGGTGACACAGAGGATGTGACTCGCTCTCCAATTCCCCCAAGGAGCAGGAATGTCATGGCCAGGGTTAAAGGAGACACTTCTCCCATCCCGTTCCTCTCTGCTCTCCAGTTGGAGTGACCAGCCGGCACGGCCCCACGGTCAGCCTGCACTGAGCAGCGGCATCCAGTGGAGTCACAGATGCTGTTCTCCTGCTCATGTGCCACTGGCCTAGAAATGCTGGCATTTTAAGTGTTAAACAGTTTTTATCATTGCTTTTTTGGTGAAGTGCAATGCTTTTCATCTATGTTGTAAAATAAATCCCCGAAAGTCCTTAAGCTTTCTGACATTGAGAGAGAAAAGCAGGGTGGATCCTGTGCTCATGTCCTGTGTGGCTCTTCCCTATAGCTGGCCTGGTCTTCACTTACTGTCCCCCATCCTCTCCTGGCTGCAGGCCATTTCTTCTTTGTGGCCTGGGACGTCTGCCGTGGAAGTAGGGAGCTGAGCCACCTCCCCTGAGGACACATGCAGACCAGCAGAAAGCCTCAGGGTCAAGCCCATGGAGGAGCACAAGGGCTGCCCAAGTTGCCACCATGCATGTATCTGAGCTGCTTTCTTGGCCCCAAACCGAAGCATCATGGTGGGGAGCAAGCAAGCAGCTTCACCAGGTCTCATTTGCTCTGACAGCTTTGCCCTAGCTGCTGCATGGTAGTGCTGACTGCCTGATGCAACTGGAAAGTTTCTGACTACTCCACAAAGCCATCAGCTAGTCTGCAGAGTGTGACCCTTTGCTGGCCATGTGACACTCAGCTGTACACACTGTCCTCCAGGTGTCTGATGGCTCCATAGTCCTGGTGTAAACTCACATGTGTAAGCATTCGCAGATGGAGTACATGGGTAAGGAGAAGAGCTGAAAGGACTTGTCTGCGAATGTGCCTTTGCAGTGTGGAGCCTGTCTCCTGCAGCAGGTACGGGACTGCTCTGATTTTTGGTTGCACATGCGATTCTCACGAGCTCTTGGTTGAAGCTGCCTGGCTGCATCATTCAGAGATCAGTGTCCCCAGGGAACCCAGGCTGTGCTGGGTATGGAGGGCTCGTACATGGCATCCTGGATTAGGTTTCTCAGCAGCTTGGTTTGCCCTCCCCACACTCCCTGAAGCGGGGAGAAGATGGAGTTCCTGTGAGAGAAGAGCATGGCTGGGTGTCCCAGAGAATCCTTCCAGAGACTCCTGTCTGAGACGAGGGAAATGGATGACGCTGACCATGAGTGATGTGCTGTCTTTCAAGATAACAATGAGCTGAGTGCCTGTGTATTAACAACCCTTGGCTTAGGAAAAGGCCATCTTGGAAAGAAACAGCATCGTCGTCTTCAGCGTGGGGCTGCTCCGTGAAGGAGTATTCCCACCAAGCTTCTCTCCTCCCCTGAGGACCATGTGCTTTGCCGACTTTCCCTGATGACCTCCTCTCAGTTTACCAAGAATATGGTGACCTCTTAGAAAAGAGGATCTGGAGAGATTGGGAAGAGACAGAGAAATGCTGACTGTTACATTCATGCTGTGAATGTAATGCTCTCTGAGTCAATACCAAAGAGAGCAACCCCTCTCTGTTTAATTAGTCAGTGTAGTTCAGCTAAAGAGGAGTACCGCTGTCCTTGAAGATATCCGTGGGGCTGGTGTAGCATGGATGCAGAATCCTCCATCCCAACGGCATCTTCCCAAAACCATTCAGAGTGATAAAGAGGCAGATGTAGGGCAAAAGGACCCGTCTGCCCTGTTGTGGAGCAGCAATTGCAGGGAAGAAAGCTCTTGTGCCAAAGGTGACATGAAGAAGTGTCTGGCAGAAGAGAGGGAGCCCAGTTAGCTCCCTCCTTAGGGCATTCATCTGGAACCAGGCTGCGTGAGCTGCAACCTTGTCAGATCCTATCAGCGGTGTGAGGGTGGGCTGGCGCAGGCGCTGGGTGGGAGCCCCCCCGTGAAGGGGAGCCAGGTCTCCCTGTGCCAGCCTGCAGCGGCCCCGTTGCTGCCTCCAAAACCACCTCGTACCGCTCCGGTTTCACTTCTTGCCTCGCTTTTTTTTTTTTTTTTTAACATAATAATCGCAAATGTTTCGCAATTTCTTATTTCCCATTTTGCATTGAGGAGAATGTGCGAGCTATTTAAATGTGATCATTAAGACTGAAACTTCTGCGAGTCTGGGTTTCCTGGTTATCCTCCAGTTACCCTGAGCTCTGTGGTTCTGCCTCCTCATTTCCATCCGAGATGGCACACAGTTCAGCAGTGCTGTAGAGCCGAATCCCAGGAAAAACACCTACGGAGAGCCTGTCTGCCATGCACCGCTTGGCACAGCGTCCGGGGTCCCTTGGGTCCTGTCATTATAAACACAATAATTAGTGTAACAACTGAACCGGTGGTGGGGCCTCTCGTAGATACAGTGATCAGCCTATTTGATGGGAAGGGGGGAAATTTGGGTTAGGACCAGGGCTGTGCATTAGTCCTGTCAATTCCTGCTACCTGCGTCTTGAGCCAATGATCAAGATTTGGCTGAATCACACTTTCTGGAAAGGCTTCTTATTTCTGGAGGATCCCCCGCCTTCTGCAGTTTCTTCAAGTGGTTACACAACCTTGTTTTAAAATAAATCCTGCTTCATTTCTAAAGTGTCTGGCAGCTCCATGCGTTTTTGGGCCCTACTTTTTTTCTGCTTCATGAGAGTTGTTTCATCCCAAGTAACTTCTCTGTCTGCGAGAAATTATCCTCCGGCACCGGGTTGCTGACAAAGGTGAGGCAGCAGGCAGCAGAGCAATGGTCTCGGTACTGCCGGCAGCGGCGTCCTCGCGGCAGGGGTTAGTTAGTTGAGTATGCGGGGACCAAGGTGAGGTTTGCAGCCCACGCTGGGCCACACGCTGCTGTGATCCCCCCCGCTATCAGCGTCTGGGCTAGATAGGGCAGCCCTGGCTCTGGCAAATCTACATAATGACATTAACATTTTCACAAGTACTTTTGCATTACAAGGGATCTTTCCGAATAGCAAAAATGACCGGATTTTTTAGATTTTCTCTGGAAGGCTTCTCTCGCACCTCAAAGCATAAGTAAGCAGTAAACTTCCTTACTCCTGTTTATACATCCCAGACACGCATCAGCTTTTGTTGCAACCAAATGTCCTGGGAGTTCCTGTTCAGCAATTTGCAGTCCTCTTTGGGTCTGTGACTTTGCAGAAGACATTCCTCCGTTTGAAGTGCTCCTTGCATTCCTTCTACCCTGAAGCTGACCTTTCAGTTTGGCTGTATTTTAATCCCATTTTGTTCAAACAAGCGGACTGTGGAATCCACACTGCTCTGATGGTCTCATCCTGGTGGGTACTTAGTGATCTACCAGATGTTGGCATCTGCTAGTACTGTCAGCCCTACTTCTGATGTTAGGTCCTTGATGAGAATGCAAAATAGCACTGCCTCTGCTGAGTTTTTGGTAGAAACTCCCTCTTAGTCCTGATTTTCCCCGTTCATAACAACTGTTTTGAGATCCCTTTGCTGCTGTTTGCTCCCCAAGGTCTGACTTTTATCAGAATGATGTGTTCCAGATGATCAATGCCATGAGAATCTGTTACTGTCCTATTTATCTTTTTGCTTGGATGCGAAGGACGAAGAAGTCTATTTGACTAGACTTCTTTCCACATGTTGACTGGCACCGGACAATGATTAAAGCTAGAGTCTCTGTAAGGGAAAAGCTGAAGGCAAACCCCCCGTATTTTCCCTGGGATTGTGAGACTAAGCGACCCATGGTTACTTGGGATAATCCTGCTATTGCCCTCCTTTAGGCTCTGACCTTTCCAGTCTCTTGGAATTTCCTCATCATTTCTAGGCTTATCAAAATTGAAAATCAGCTGGTGAGAAACTTTACTGGACAGATCTCTGGGAACTTGTGGGGCTGTTGATTTTTAAAATGTTTTACATCCTTTCCGTTTACTAATATATGGGAAAGCACTTCAGCACCTCAGTGTGGTGCAAGAGGGGTGCTTTCCAGGGGTGTTTATTAAAAACTTCTGCACGTCTCTGCTGTTACTCACAATGCTGCCATTCCCATCCAGTAGTTGGATGCTCCTACAAGCACGTCTTTCTCCCCAATGATTTTAGAAGAGAAGATAGTGAAACATGGACTTTACTGTCTTTACTGTTTCCCAGCTTCGTACTTACGTGGGCTGTTTCCCCCCTTTTACTCGTGTTTCAGATTGGCTGACAGTGCATCCCAGCTCAGAGGCACTCCACCTGCTTTCTGTCTGGTGTTTGAGGGAAGGACACTGAGGACGATCAAACACCAGGAAAATGTCTCACGTGAAGAGTTTAAAAACCCTGGGAATACTTTATTAGCAAAATGACAAATAGGGGGAGACGTGGCAAAAGAGCAGAAAATAATGGATGAGACAGAGAAGGTGGATTGGATTCCTCTGTTCCTCCACCTCTGACTGCAAGAAAAAGGGATTTTCTGCTTCACAGTGATGAGACTGATTGATTAAAAAGTGTATGTTTCCATATAAAGTGTGAGTAGATGGTAGGACTCCGCATGGCAGGGAATTATTGAAGTCAAGGATGTGGCAAAATGCAAAAAGGCATTGGACATAATCCCAAATTATGTGTAACAAACATCGCAGAAGAAATACTATTTCAGGACTCTCATCTGAGATTTTTACAAAACGCATTGCGTTGTGGCTCCTCAGAGGCAGGATGCTGGAGCTGGCGTCCCTGTGACAGACTGCTGTATCCTTGTGGCTTCCTGAGGTCCTTGAGCTCTCCTCTCTGGACCTTGGATGCCACTCAGCCATCTGTCAGCCCAGCTTCAACCTTAAAGCCATTGGCCAAATTTGAGAGAGGGAGGGAGCTGCAAGGAATCTTCCTCACTATATATTTGGTGGCGAGAGGGAGAGGAGACCCAAAGCAATGCCCGTGTTGAGGGCAGGGCAGGAATAGCTCTTCACTTGCTCAGTTTGGAGCCGCTAGCCGGTCAGTGAAAGCTCTGCTAGGGCCAGGCTAGGCTTTTGCACATACCGTGTTGGCTCCTTCCTTTCAGGGCTTCAGAGAAGACGTAGGAAAGCCAGCGTTGCCATGATGTGTCAGGGATGTTCAGAGACAGGGAATACACATCTGTTGATCCATGTGAGTAACGTGCCCTGGTGAATGACTTGTTTTAAATTCAAGTTTTAGGTGGGGAAGAGCTTGTAGAGAAGGCACGGAAGCGGTGCTGGCTTTTATGAACAGAGCTTTAGTATGCATTTTTGAGGCAGGTGAGTAGTTGCAGACTCTATAGGATTGTTGCTTCACCTGAGGAGGCCAGCGACTCCGCTGCTCGTGGTGGAATTGCAGGGGGCAGCTCATCTTAATCTGAGCCTGGGGAGAGCTTGCAGTCAAGTCTGGAAGGATGCACGCCTGCCTCCTCCCTGTGCACCTTGTGCTCAGGGCAAAGGGTGGCCTTGAAGCGTGGGAAGACAGTTGGGGGTTCGCTCCTTCCACTTTCACGGTGAAGAGCCGGTGTGGTTGCTGTAGTGGGTAGTTGCTCGTTTGAAAAGAGCAAGAATTACCTTCAAGGACCAGGCATTTCCTGGGGGATATCTGAAGCTGGGAGATGTGCAGGAGAGTGGGGAGAAGAGAAGCTGTGTAGCAGCCAAACTGGGGGAGGAGAGAGGAACAGAACAGATGGGAGGGGGAGGCAGAAGAGGGGTGGGAAGCAGTGCACATACATCAGTGACCAGAAGTGACAAACTGCTCTTAGATTAGACAGCATAAAAAATGCACAAACCTTTTCCTGATTCTGCAGTTCTGCAGAGCTGCTGGCAGGCCGAAGGCTTTGCTCCTTAATTAGTAAGGAATGGGGCTGCTAATTGGTAGGACTAGTCTGAGTCACCGGCTCAGCCTGGGCTGCAGCTCTGGAGCAGTAGGACCCGTGGCTGCAGCTTTGTGCTAGGCTCCGTGAGCTGTGGTGGCTTCCAGAAGCTGCCTGGGCCAAGTGGGCTACTGTGTGGGAGCCATGGGTCCTTCCTGGGTGAAATCCAGTCCCTTCTTGCTCTGCAGTGTGTCATCCTTGTGCTTTGCAAGAAGTAGACTTCTGTTATCCCTGGTGCTGTTGCAGGTATAGTCCCTCGTGCCAGCTGCTCCATGCTGGCTGTTGGCAGCTCAGCTGTTCTTGCTTTTGTATCTCTCTTTACCTGTGGCCTCCTGAGCTTCCCCCTCCCTTCCAGCAGCTGCTCCAGGTTTTGCTGATCAGATCTAACCCAGGGACTGGCTGTATGACTTCATTTCAGGCTGACATCAGAAAAACTGCAAGGCTGCATTCCTTCCCATAAGGGTCTAGGGTGTCAGGGACTCCCCCTCCCCACCAATCTTGTATCCATTAGCTAAGTGTCTTTATATCTGTCCTATCACTTATTCATGATCATCTAGATCAATCTGTTGAAAAGTGCATTTATTGAAACCTGATCCTGACTTTGTCTGGGTTGCAAAGGCCTTTCTAGCCCAATCTCCGCTGCGTGGTTTACAACCACAAAGCCCGTTGAGGCTGGGAAGAACGCCGGCTTAGCGCAATGCTGCTTCCAAGCCTGGGAGCGTGTGGATCCATCGCCAGGAAAAAGCACAAGGTTTGGATGCCTGATATCCGTTGAACAGCTTCAGTGTGCTAGGACGACGAAGGTATGTATATACACAATAGTTACAGCTGGAAAAACTCAGCAATTTTTAACTTGGAATCACAGTGCAGAGACATTTCTCACGTTTTTGAGACAGCACAGCTGCAGCAGCCGTCGGGGATAGTTACCCAACCCAAGGCACTGCAAGAGCCTCTTCAGCATTGTGTTTGCAGGTTCATTTGGATCCTCAGAACTATGTTCACTCACAAAAGAAAACATCACAAAAGCCTCCCATAATGGGAACAGAGCCGACAATTTTGTGCGTGTTTCGTACCCTGGAAGGCGTCTTCCAACCAAGAGCGCTTTTCTGCTCTGAATAGCTCCTGCAAAATTGATGCACCCATCACGGTTGCAGACCCTGCCAAGCATGTTCCTTCTGGGAGTTGTGCAGGTTTGTGCACAAGGAGGAATGGGGCACGTGAGTGCTGTCAGAGGCAGTGCTGCTGTCTCCTCAAATCCTGTACAGCTGGGGCAGCTCGCTCTCCCTTGCACCTGGGAAGAAGCCATTTCCAGAAAAGAGGAGGTCCTGGGGAAATATGAAGATTCAAGGATAGTCTGGACTACACAAATAAGAGGAGAGCAGGAGAAGATGACTGCAGGATACAGCACAGTTGCAGAGCAGTGGCTTGCTCATGTCAGTCCCTGAACGTGTCACCTGCTGGGCTGGCAGGTTGTGGAGAGGCAAAGGCAGGTACAGAGTTCTGTGTCTTGTCCTCTGGCACTCTCTTTGCCTTCAGTCGGAGGATAGCTGATGAGGAGGGTGTACCTGCTGGTAGCTGCACACTCTGCTTTAATGCCTGGGTGCTTTGCTTCTGCCGTCAGGGTTGTGACCTGCTTGTCTGCCTCTATGCCCTGTCCCTGGGGTACCACTGTGCAAGGTCTCCTTTATCCTCTCCCTGCCCACACGGCATGCCGTGTCCGCTTGGATGTGGATACAGGCGTGGGAATGCAAGAGAGAACTCCTGGTATCAGTCACTCTTAAAAAAGCCAGAGAAGGCCGAAGAAATCTATGGCTTCAATTGATTTCTGGATATCATGGATACCAGGAAATGTTATTTATTTCCAAGCGTAGGACCCCAAAGGGCCAGGTGTTATGTGAACTGAGAAAAGCGACATCTTAGAGTTTACTGTCCACAGTGGAAGAGAGCATGGTGTGAGAGGGAGGCACTACTGATGAAACGGTAGGCTCGGCATGCAAGCAACTTTGTTTTCTAAATTATAACCCTCTGTTATGGGATCAGTTTTCAGGATTGTGCTTTGCTATGCACTTTGTGGCAAGGCCGGTTCACGGACAGATTATCACTGAGGCCATAGGAACGAGGATGCTGGTCTCTCAGAGTTCATTTAACATTTGAGTGACCTACCCTCCATACAGGAACTCTGGTACATTACTACTTTATTCTTTCTTTCAGTACCTGCTGTTGTTGCTCCACTTAAAACAACCCCCTAATAAACTCCCAGTTAAAAGAAGAATTGGGAGGGGGTGAGCTATTCTCATTATCTGAGGGGTTGAAGTTAACTGTATCATCCGTATTCAGCCGGCTTTATTCAGTGGAAAGCAGTTACACAAAATCATCACTCTGCTGTTCCTTAGCTGTCTTTTAAGGTCTTCTTTTCAAATCCGTGATTGCTTGTTGCTTCATTTTGTTAAACTCTTTTTGTCTCTGGACGTGGGTGAGACCTTCTACATCCCAGTTTGAAAACTGAAGGGTTTTCCCATCGTCTGCGGTGCCAGCAGGAGCTGGGACCCACCAGAGCCGGCAGGTCGCTGCTCTGCAGTGCTGGGCCATGCTCTGCTGCCCTTGCTTCTGCCGTGGAAGTTCAGCCTTGCTGCCTGGCAGTTCTTGGAGGTTTTCTGCTCAATTTAATCCTTTCAACTGATCAATGAAATGTGTGGTATTGGGGGAGAGGGGAGCAGTGTGAGGGCAGTCTCTTTGGTGTCACCATCTGTTTCTGTCTTTAGCCAAGGCTCCTTGGGGAATTTCATGTTTAGAAAAACGGGCTGATGGAAGGAGATGCACTAAAACAAACCTCAGCCTTTCAGGAAACGGGGGCTACGCTGGGCAGAAGTTACAATAATTATTTGCTCTGTGGTTCCTATTCTGGCTGGCTCAGCATGATGTTCCTTTTGGAAAC
The DNA here is from genome assembly GCF_965231255.1 of Vanellus vanellus. NCBI lineage: Eukaryota > Metazoa > Chordata > Aves > Charadriiformes > Charadriidae > Vanellus > Vanellus vanellus. The sequence goes on from NC_138910.1 coordinate 18,986,931, forward strand.
AACATAAATGGGTGCAGTTATTCTACTGGGCAGAGGCAATTGCTGTTGTAAAAACAGCTACAACATCAAAGTAAGCTGAAGTAAGTAGTTCTGGGCAGCTGAAATGCCAGAGTGCCTGGGAGTTTCATCATGTTGCCTTCTACTCCTTTAGCAGCACACAGCAGGATCTGCCCTAAGTCTGTAGGAAATGGTGCAATATTGTACAAAAGAATTTGGTCTCCTTTGGGGAGTATTTGTTACTACTTTTGCACATGGACTTCTGCGGAGAAAGGGGTCTGGACTTTTGGATAATTTCTAGGTGTTGAAGATGCCAGAGGGATCTCACTGCCCATCTCCCCTCTTTTTCTCTCTAAATGGTACCTATTAAATAACGGTGTTCGTGCCCGGGGAGTGTCTCCTGTGTGTCAGATTGTCAACTGCCTCTATCTCCAAACTAATTTCCAAGCTCAGGAAATGGAAAGTGTGTGTAACCCTGACCCCCCCGGGTCTGCAGGGAGAGACCATGTAGGGTTCTGTGAGCGTGGCACACTCCTAGTGCTGAGGTGTGTGCGCGTTTCTGTGCCTGCCATGGCATCGGGGTGCAGTGTGTGTGGGGCGGCGCAGTCTTGGCTCCTGATTAAACTGCTCTTCCCTGCAGGCTCCCATCTGTGTGCTCCTGGGTTACTGGTGTCTGAAGGCGTTGCAATGCCCTGTTGGGCATGAGCGTTCGTGATAAGTGGATTAGAAAAGGTTTTCTTTCATCCCACTGTTGGGAACTCCAGACGCAACTTCGCTGTTTTCTGACTCTTTGCTCTCGGTGCCGTGATGGTAGTAGGAGCCTTTGGTGAAAATAGCATAAAAATCTACTAACGCATGTTGCTGTTCATACGTTTGTGCGGAACAGTCAGCATGGGATTTGGGAAACGGCTGATTTCTCAACAGCAATGTCTTGCCCAGATGCCTCAGGACACTTAGTCTCAAGCATCAAGATTTTCAGAAAATGTAAGAGGATGTCATGAAGGCCTCTATATAGTTCCTCAAAATCTGTATTCAATGCGTTGCTTACTGGCTCTCTGGGATCTTGAAACTTGAATCTGCAACATAAGACAGCAATGCTTTCTATTGCTCGCTGGCCACGAGGGTGATCTTCGCACACTATTCTTGGGTTAGGTACTGATCAGATGCACTGGTGCTTTTCATTCATTTGGTGAGGGCAAATTAATCTGCCTGTTGTGGAAACTCTAGAGCAGAACACAGCAGCAAAGCTAGAATTATGTAGGCCTTTTTTAATGTCATTAAAACTAGCCTCTTCATTCTGAGGACCGGAGGTTGGCCAGTAAACATATCTTCTACAATAAGGAAAATCCAGGGTACCAAAGTGTTTAAAGCGACCAAAGTAGTTTTAGAAAAAAACCCACCTAAACCAAAATAAATCATTAAAAATACAATTAGTGTTCCACATTCTGTATAATATGCTGTAGAAATACTATTGCATCTCTTCAGACATAATAAGCCTATAAGCAAAGAGCTAACGGTGCTGACGGGTTTAAGAGGATAGGAAGGGGTTTTATAATCAATAACTTGGGGGCAGAAAACAAATTAAGAAGAAAGTAGGTCTATGAATCGATGAAAAGCAGGATGGCCTTAACGTTACTCAACAGTTGAGCACTTTGGCTTTTTCTCAATAATTATCTACGCAGAGTTTATGTGATCTCTATGGAAAGACATGGAACAGATTAGTTTGCAATAACTGAAATGTGGGTGTGACGTTATGCCTAATTCTGGGTAATTGTAGGTCACGCTCTCCCTGATTTGCTTTCGTGTTCCTGCTCTTTCCCTTGAACCAGGTCCCAAAGTCGGGCAGGGCAGAAGAGGCCAGGCCAGCAAACTGATTTCCCCAGCACTTTTTTGGTAGGCGAGGTATGAGATCTGCTTGTCCTGCAGATCCTTGCATTTGTGTTACCAGAAGTCTGGTGCTCAGGGTTGACTTGGGAGACACTGAGGAATTTAAGATGCTGTGGTGTGTGTGAAACTATATATACATCAGAGTGTATATACATCAGTTTATATACACGTCGGAGAAACACTCAAGTCATGTCATTTACGCAAGGAAACTTTTGCAAGAGAGGAAAAAGCTCTGTGAAGTCTACTTAGCTGTAGCTGATGACTTCTGGAAGCATTTTGACTTACAATGATGTGTGGGTGTATGAAACTCTAAACATGCTTTATTTACATTTTCTATTATTATTATAGCATGATTTTTAATGACCAGCTATTCTAAGTTTGAAAATATTTAGACAGTCAAACCCACTATTGTGCGTGTTTTTGTATCTTTCCATGACTCTTCTTATAAAAACTGATGCTTCCTTACATTGGTTTCTGCATGAAGCTGATTAAAACTGCTTTTTCGTCCTCTCATGTTACGTTAAGAAAGTCAAAACCAGTTTCCCTGAAAACGTAACTAGGACTTGCTTAAAAATTTTAAGCAGCTGTAGCTTGGAAGTCGCCTCTGAATACTGCAGCTTCCCCCAGCTTTCCGTGGGTGTTTGCACCCCGTGTACAGATCTTGCAAGTTCCAGTTCTTTCTAACGGGAGGTCTTCTGGTTTTTGCAGGGTGCCAGGGTATGGCTGCGGGAGCAGGACCAGCTGCAGCCATGCACTGTTGGCTCATCTGCCGATGGAAACGTGCTCTTCACCTCAGATTACGGCACGGTAAGTGAAGTTTGCGTGAGGCTGTAGCCTATGCCAAGTTGCAAGATGGACTTCTTGGGTCTTCTACAACCTTCACGTTAAAAGGAAATTTATCAATTGAAATGCTGCAATTGTGTCTGAAAATGGACCCAGCTCTGTTACAAACCATGCCAAAGGTCTAAGGAAGGTTAAAAAGATAAGATTGTTCTTTCTTCTGTTCATTTGTCTGCCCACTTTCCTTTGCTTGGCTTTTCTTGTGCCATCTTTGAAGGAGTTGCATTAACAGCGTAGCAAAACCATTATATTGGCGAAATGCTCCTAGGAAGGAAGCAGCTCTACCAACTCAGCAGCCCTTTCTGCCAGGGTGTGCTTCTTGCCAGCCGTGCTGCTGCAAGGGCTGTTGGGCTCACCGCTGTCTGCTTCGGTGGGTTTTGCCATCAGCCCTTTGGGTCAGGGGCACGTGGAAGTGAGCTCCTTATCTAAGTGCAGCAAGCTACGCATCAGAGAGTTCAACAAGGCAGCTGAGGTCCTGTGAGAGCAGAGCTCGCTGCTGGCGATAAGAATCAGGTCTTTTCCCTGCCTTATTTCCAGCCCTGTGTTCCTTGTGGTTCCCCAGCATGCCTGCTCCCGTGCTCGTGGAGTAATATTGGTAGGAAGGGACCTCTGGGGATCATCCAAGTCCTCAGTGAGTCAGCTCTGCTCTCTAACCCTGGGAAAACTATTCACTGCCTTCACTGAGGTTCTTATTGAGTCAAACTAGTGCCTGGGCTGGGAGGAGGATGGGGAAACGGGCAGGACTGTGCCTTCCAGCAGTGAGCAATTAGATCTGCTAACGGTGCTCTGCAGGCAGCTTCTTTGTTACAGAAAATCGGACAGGTTTTTTTCAGCCTCTTACCTGGCAAACAAAGGAGGATGCAGGGGGAAAAGGGGATTTAGGACTCCAGCTTGTGGAGAGTCAGTGGTAGGACTCTCATATTTTTCAGTCTTGCTTTGAAAGGGCTAGATTTCAAATCACCATTCCTCTTTAAAGAGCCCAATTTGTTTCTCAGAGACAAAAACTCACCTAGCAAACACAGATTTTCCATCTGGTTACTGTGGCCTCTCAAATCCTTTCTTGAGGAGCTGCCTTGTGATGGGAGCGCTGGATAGTCACTTACTCAGTTCAGGAGATCACAGAGGCATTCATCACAGGTAATGCAGCAGCCTGCGAAGCGTCAGCCAATGGTGAGTACTTCTGTGACTCCCAGACTTGCTCCTGTCTCTTTTGATATGATTCTGTGGCCTTGGAAAATCCTCCAAACCCACCTGGCACCTCTGAAAGGACACCAGAAATCCCACCGTAGAGCCAGCTGAGTGGGTGCACCCGCCGCCAGCCTGTGTCTGTGCTAGAAAAAGTGCACAGGATAATGCCAGGTGGAGTCACAGGTCTTAAAAGAAAAAAAAAAAAAAAAAGCTGGATTTGTTTTTTTTTCCACCATGAAAGAAGAAACCAGTAGACTGAAGGAGTATGTGCTTTATGGCTTATGCAGAAAAAGCACATGGTGATCATTGAAGGGCTTGCTTTATTCAGTGCCCTCCACAATAGCTGTCCTATGTGCTTCCCTTGCCTGCTGCCTTCATTGCTTGATAACTGTAGGCAGGACTGGCTGTCTTACCCCAGGTGAAAACTCAGATGAAAACATCTTCGCTTTTCTTTGAGATGGATGGGCCAGATGATCTTTCTGATTTTAGGATCCCTAGATCTAACGTCCTCATGTTTGCTGTGGCCCAACATCCCTGCAGCTCTTGCAGCTCTGAGGTAAGGCGGCCAGTCATGCTTCAGAGCTTTTGCCATTTGTTTTTACTTCCTTAAAACCACCTCAAGCAACAAATCCATCAGAGATGTGACTTCCTGGGAGGAAAGGAGGAGCCAACGCTTAGGAAACACAAGATTGGAAACCACAGTCGAGACAGACCAGCTGAATGCTTTATGGATAAACATAACTTAGATGCTGGGTGGGAGCTTTGCTCATGTGCTCAGGGTTGCACTAATGGATTGATCTGAGGCTGAGAAGGAATAATTTCTCCCCTGGAAAGCCTGGCTTGGTTGGCAATCCTTTTATTGGCTTGTCTGCCAGCCAGGTTTTGCTTTATTCCTGACCATTGCAGGGGCTTGGAGAGTCCTGGTCGTTTTGTTCTGACTGTGGGCTAAATCTGAGGCAATCAGTTCATCACTGGGGAGAAAGTAGATCTCTTTGGCTGTGTCGTGAGCTGCCTGTGTAGTATTTGATGGCTTATTTGTAGTTAGACTGAAAGCTGACAGGCTTTCTTCTCAAATACTAAAGATCATCTTATTAATGCCTATAAGTTTCTGTTTAAGTATTACTTGTTGGGAAAGGGATGTCCCAGAGGCAGCTCTGCTGAGAGATCAGTTTGTGTTCTCACTTGCTTCAGGCAAAATCAACCAGGAAAATCAGCAAGCTGCTGAAGCCGGACTGGCTCACCTTACCTGGAGCGGGATGATGGGGAGGATGTTCCTCCAATCTGCTCTTCTAGCATGTTGCTGGAGGAGTCCAGAAGTGAGCAGTGGGGTAACAAGAACCTCTTTGCTGGGGTGACTGGAGGTGGGAAAGGGCCTGGCTGGCATGGATCAGTGCAGCACCTTGCAAGCTCTAAGGGTTGAAGGGTCATTATGTGGGTCATGTTTGGGTCTAATCTCAGAACTCCTCAGGAAAAGCCCCTTTGACACAATCTTGGGAACAAAAAACCACCACATGTTTATCTCCAGAACGCTGGATGGTGTCTGCAGCCTGTTGGTGATATGGAGACTGGAAACTTGTCTCTACCCTGGAGGGCAGAGGACAGATTAAAAGCCAGCTCTCTTCCAGTGCCAGGGAAGGCCTGAAACCTCTCCCACATGCCACAAGTGCTTTCCAGAGGCACAGAGACCTCACCTCCCAAATCTCAGTGGGGCTGGAGGCCCCAGCCTCTGCCTGAAGAAGGGTGAGCTGCTAGGTGTGACATGGAGGACAACGGTACTTGGTGAACCTCCCCAGCCTCAGGGACAGACAAGTGACATCTTGGTCTTGGCTAGGGTGTCAATGTGGCATCAGACTGCTCCTCCAGGGAGTATATTTCACCTATGCAGTGTTTCTGTCCAGAGGGTACCAGAGTCAATGCTCCCAATCCACCTTTGCTGCAGTCCTGCCGGAGTACTTGCTTTGAGGATCATGGACCAGATTTTATTTAGAGAGGGATGACTGAATAACCCCAATCAGGTGGCTCAAGACAGGTTTAACAAGTGATGATCTAATCCCTACTAATCACTTACTTGTGTATTTAGGGTCCCTGTTGCTATTCAGGGTCCCATTTTCTCTTGTGTTGTCTACAAGAGCAAGCAAACAAGCTCTGACCCATCACACAGTTATTTTTCATGCACAGCAGCCTCTTGGTAAAGGTGCTGCCAACCACCTGGTATCTTTTGGGATATTTGTCCACTCAGCTTTTCCCTAGATATTTTCTTAATGTTTCTCTTCTGGCCCAAATGGCCACAAGTGCTGACAATGTGGTCAATGAGTAAGGGCACGGCAGACCTAAGGAAAGATCACGTCATACTGTTTTGGACTTGTCCTCTTCCAAAATTTGTCCAAGTCAGCAGAGAAGAGAGAGCCAGGGTGGTTTGCTACCTCATGGTTTGAAAGTGCTGTAGTGGTTTTTTCTCCTGACGGAGTCCAGTTCATGTTGTGCATCTGCAGCTTGTACTGTCCCCTGAATTTAGTTGTCCCATTCTCCCTTCCTGCTCCCTCAGTTTTCTTCTGGAAGTGCCTGAGGCCTCTGCTGTGAAAAGGAGGGGAAAAAAAAAATGATGCATTTTTTTTGGGGCCATGCCTGCAGAGTGGGGGTCGTGCTGCTGGCAGAGTCATACCTCTCTGATACCCGGGTGGAGAAGTGGTGCAGAGAAGACCAGAGAGGCCTGTAGAGAGTCTGTGTGCTGGAGTGGGCTTCATTCCGTGCTGCTCATGAAAACGAGCTAGGTATTTTTGAAAGCTTCCTGGCTGGTGAGAAAATTGGGCTGTGGAGCAGTTTCCCAGTGGAAGAGACCGAGTCTTTGTCGCGTTAGGTGTGACTGGGCAGACCTGGGGTGAAGACATCTGGGGAAGTGAGCCTGCTTCTCCTCCCCAGCTCCCTCCAGGAGCAGAATTGCTGTTTTCGATTGTGCACGTTTTTGCAGGCATCCTGGGGAGAGGTGTGTGTCTGGTAAAGACATCCCATGCCAGGTTGTTCCTTCCCCGCAGTGGCAAGGGTGCAGGCTCAGAGCTGAGGAGGGGTGTTTGGTGGGCACTTGCAACGCGCTGCAGCAGTGAGCTCCCTGCGGGGGACTCGCAAGGGTGGCTCGCTGGAGGGGGCAGGGTGACCTCATTCTGTCTTCAGCCTGCAGCTGCGTGGATGGCCTCTCCCTAGTAGTTACGGCAGCCCGAGGACTCCAGGAAAGCAGGCAGGAGAAACCAGTTAGATCAATGCTATAGATCATGGTTCATTCTCTACGGGGTCCATCAGTTTCTTGCTGGCACCCAGGAGGACTGACAAGCAGGGATGGAAATGGAGACCCAGAAGGGAAGGAAAAGCCCAAGTTTCTTTGGAAGGGTTACCACGGGCCAGTTTGCTTCTCCAGGCTGCCCGTATGAAGTCTCCCATCTGTCTACCTTGGGTCTTACCATCTAGTGCAGCTTGGGATGCTGGGTGGGAGATGGCGCATCGTTGAATCCAAGAGTGGGAAGCAACTGAAATAACTTTTGTGAAATGCCAGCGTCGTGCTTGAGGAGGAGGAAAGGAGGGCTGGGATGTGGCTATGGTGGAAGGAAACAGTCACATAATCTTAGCTGTGTTGAAAGGGGGTGAAGAAGATGACCTGATAGCTGAGGAGTGGGTTATTGAGGAGGAGGAAGCTCCAGCAGGAAGAAGGATGCGGAGGTTGAAGCAAGAGGAGTGCAACTGCATAGAGAGGGAAGTGGGCACTTCCCAGAGCAGTGATAGAAGCTAATAGCTGTCACTGTACAAACATTCTGAAAGCTGCATCATATACATACATGCCAGCATGCACACAGGATGTCACCACTTTATTTGGCTTCTCATCTGCTTTGCGTTCCTTTGCTCTTGACGTGACTGCCTTTCCCGGGCACTCTCTGGCTGCTCCTATGGAGAGTGCAGGGCCAAACCTGGAATGTGGATAACCTCAACTTCCCCCCAGTCAGATATGATCTCACCTGTGTTTTTGTGAAAGACTGTTCCTGGTGTCTTGGGAGCAGCTGCCATCGTTATTCCCACTCGTGAGTGCAGTGTGTGATACCTGTCCAGCCTGGTACAGCTGGAGGCTGGTGTGCTGCTCCTGCTAAGAGGATTTTGGTAAAAATCAAGTAACCTTGAATTCATAAGTCACTGTCAGTAGTGAAGATGAGAGATTGACTCTGTAGCAAAACAAGGGAGTGCACTGTATGGCTTCTGGCCAGAGAGCTCAAATAGGTAGGAACAGAAACGGAAGAATGACTATAAAAATAGGGAGCAGATCTGCGCCTTATTTCCTTTTCCAATGCTGAAGTATAAAGCTGTGCAAACGGGCACGTTTCTGGTAGGAAATCAGACCATGTGCCCAGGTGTCATGAGCTTATTTGTCCTTCTCCCCATTCTTCCAGGTATTCCAGTACCCCAAGGCCTCCCTTTCCAGAGGAAAGGTCTTGCCAATGCACCAGACCAGCGTTGATGGGGTAGAAGACATGTCCATGCTGGGAGATCTGCATGAAGCTGCCATCCTGCTCAACCTGCACCAGCGCTACCAACAGGGTAACATCTATGTAAGTGCTCAAGCTGGGCCACGTCCCTTCTGGCCGATGATGTTAGTTTAGCTCCGGGGCTGTCACTTTTTGCATGTGAAATACTGATTTTAGCATTGTTTCATGTGGATAGAAATGGAGGGGTTTTTCTGCCTTGCCAGCTCCATCAGCCCTGTGAGAGCCTACCCCTACCAGAGGGGCCTCTTTGCTTCTACAGAAAAACTTCCAAAACATGAACATTCACCTCTAGGCTTTGTGGTAATTGTGCAGCTCTCTATCCTCCCTGACCACTCGTGTTTTACAAGCTGGCATTTGTGTTCCCCAGATTCCCCACTATTACTGTTCAGAGTTTTATATGGCCAAGTAGACTGGAAAGTGTAGGGTACACAGGTTGCTGTTGAGTATCCCTTCTGATCCAGAGAAAGCTACTGCTTGACAAACCTAGGAAAGCAAACCTGTTGCCTAATTCTTTGGCTTTTCTGTGCAATTGTGCCTTTTTTGAGTTGCTCTGCTCCTCTTGCACAGATGAATGCTCAAAGCATCTCCTAATTTCCCTCTCGGGCCCACAAGAAGGAGGCAAGAGTCAGGAAAGGGACTTGTGAAGAAAAGCACACCTCGGACGAGACATCCCTGGAGTGCTGGGATGGCAGCGTGCTCTGCTGAGACTTGGAGAGGACTAGGAGGATATATTGCAAAGACTGCCTTCCCTTGCTTTACTCTTACCTTGCTTGTCCATGCTTCGTGCACCCAGAGTTTTTCATATTATGACAGGAAAAATGTAAATCTCTCTCTGTGTTGCATAGCAACTGTTACCAAGACAACCAAACCATACGCACCTGTATTCCAGGGAATGATCAATAAAGTGACCCCATTTCTGAACCACCTCCTGCACTGGGATGCAGAGGAGGCTGCAAATTCTCCTTTTTGTTGCTGTAGACTCCCTTGCCCGTTGTCTGTCAACATAGCCTTGTGACCCTGTGGCGGTACCCACGTCCACACGCTCTTTTGATGGCCCTTGTCCTTGCTGCTCGTCCTGACCCGTGTTTGATGTGTGCTATGTGCTTGTGTAGCTCTTCGCCCGTTTGGGTGCATTCCTCCTGTTACTCTTCCTCACACTTTGAAACGCGAGGCGGGATTCTCTCCCTTTTCAGTCTGTGCCTTGCACCAGAAATGCCACAACACCAGCACTGTGACAGTGTCACAGCAGCTGTATCTCCTTAAGCCTTTCCTCTAGCTCTGATATGTCATTCCTTCTCCTCTTCAACATTAGGTCCGTGGCTTCTCCATCCATGTGTTAAAATTGTTAAAAGTTTAAATACGATGTCGGTTTTTTGCCTGTGCATAGTGCATGAATGTCAGCCGTGCACCTCAGATCTGAATTTTGGGGAGATTTCTGAAGGGGCCCGACTTCTGTAATATGCTGAGCACTGGGAAGAAACCCTCGGTGAAGGATTGTAAGCCCCTTCTTGAGGGGGACCGTATCTGGGCATATGTTTGTGCAATGTCTGACCTGGAGGACACCAAACCGGACAAGGGCTGTTTTGCATTTCTGCAGTTCAGACATTAATATTGCAGTTACCTTATCACTAACTGTTAGTTTTTGCCACAGCCCTGCTGTGTATAGTTTTCAGTTAAGCAGAAATTGGTAATGTCAGCTGTAGTGCCCCCTAATGATTTGCAGTGATCTGTGAATACCATGAATGTTACAGGGGTTGAGTTCATTTAATATCGTTCTCCATGCTCTCCGCAGATCGAGCACAGTAGGCTAAAGTTGCAGATGAAGCTGTACTGAGAGGAGTTATGCCTATCAGTCAGGGCCAAAAATATTTGGAAGGAAATCACAGAGATCAGAAATGGGTGAGAGATATCATCATTTTCTGGAAAACAAATTCACCTGAAGGAAGGGGTAACCTGGAATACTGGTAATTAGTATTAAAAAAAATAATAAATAATAATAAAAATAAATAATGTGGGGATGGAAAACTGAAAACGTGGAATGGACAACTGCTGTGAAAAAGGGCAGTGCAGTTTTGAGCTGCGTGCCTGGAGGCATCCTACCATGAACTTCTAAAGAGGATCCTTTCTGGTCATGGAGTGTAGGTAGCAGTACTGATGTGGTACCCATAATTAACATGCTACAGGAACACTTAAAATCGCAAAAGTATCTTTTGTTTTCCAAAGAAATACTATTCAAGCTCTACCAAGCTGTTTAAGGAAATTATGTGAGCACAGCAACAGCCTGCAGCGTTTAAAAGTGTATCTTCCCCCTTCATTCCTGCAATTCCTGCATCCCTTAATAAAGTAGACCCAACATAACATGAGTGATGTATAAATGAACCAGGAGATGTACTGCCACGTTTTGTGCTGTTCCTAGCTCTGCCATGCCTAACCACCCAAGTAGGATCTATTGTCTTGAGAAGTAGACATGCCACGTGTGGCTTGTCCTGCTCTAGAGAGTTCTCTGGGGACGATCACCCCTTGCTAATAGAGTGGCTGGTATGTACATGGTTGATGCACAAATGCTACTATTAAAAATTGTGGATAGAAATTGTCTATAGGGGACTGCAGGTGATGAGGAGACTGCAACTGGGGGATGGAGAAGTTTCCTAGAAACACCTTTGAAAGAGATGGCTGTACTGGGAGAAGTTCTAGAAAGGACTGAGGTGGGAGCTCTGTTCCTTGGGAGAGCTGAACCTGGAGTGGGAAATGCAAAATGAAACATCTGAGAGGAAAAAATACTGTGAAGGTCTGGGAGAAGTGTTAGGATGGACGTCACTGTCTTGCAGTCTCTGGACAATGTCTGTTGCTGAACTGGTCATATAGTGCTTTTTCCCGATCCAGGTTTTCTCTCTGTTCTCTCCCATTTCCTCCCACCTGTCTTGCCAAAGTTCATCTGCTTGCTTATTGCTTCCATCACCAACACCCACAATATTTCCACCCACAAAGGTCCATGTCAAAGGGTCCTCAGGTCTTGTTCCATGCTAGCCTGTTCATACTGATAATGCAATTAGGGCTAGGTAATGTTTTTTGTTGGTTTGTTTTGTTTTGTTTTGTTTTGTTTCCCCTGATGATCTGTGACTGCTGCTTTAATAAATGATTTTTAAATATTTCGGTGACTCGAGCATCTTAGTTTGGCTTCAGAGCTTGGCATTGCAGTATGGCCCCAGATTTCATTTGGCAGGGAGAAAGCACGCATCTTTCTTGTCACCAAGTGTTTTGTTTACAGCTTCTCCAATGGATGCATGCAAATCCTTGTATATGTATGTGGTGACTCGCAGTTCATGGTTTGGAAATAATACTAGATGTTGTCCCTGGCCACAAAGCTTGGCACCTTGGCAATCTTAAGTATTTCCTCTGACACCCCTGCTGAGAATGGGTATTCCTGGAGTAGAGCAGCCCAAGATGTCCCCATAAAGGAGGCCACTGCACCAGCAGCAGGATTTAAGCTGGATGTTGACCATATTACAAAGCCCTTGTTAGGAGAGAGGTGGTACCATTGCTCTGAACTGCAGCTCTGAGAATAACTGGATTTGAGCTGGTTGGCTGAACCGAAAAAGTCATGCCCCAAAAGCCAAAATGAATTTCATTCTGACTTCACAAAAGAATACATTCGAAATTCAATATTAGGCTTTGGGTATTTTATTTTAAACCTTAGTAACTCTTTTCTTGAACTGCGAGATTTTCAAATGAAATATTTTCAAAATAAAATGTTTAGAAAATATAGAAATGTTTTGACTTGAAATACTCAGCTTTGTCTTCAGCTGTCAATTTTGATTCAGCTTACCAAATGATTTAACCTCCTCCAAACAGCATTTTTCAGTAGAAGAAAAACGATACGCTTCAATGGCTCTTTGCACCCATGTGTGCATATCTCTGTCCCACCTCTTTGTTCAAGAGGTGCTTGAACCCTGCCAAGCCCCCTCTTCGGGGCTTAAGACTGTGGATGGGGCACTGAAAGTATCTCCTGACACTCCTGCAGTCCTGGCTCTGCTTTTCAGCTTCAAGCACAGTGCAAGGTAGCTGGGTATGAAGATAGCTTCATGTTTTTAAATTGTGTAAGCTTAATTTAGCAAAGACAACAGACTAAGGACATTTTATTGTAAAGCAGCGAAATTCAAATTGCCTCATCCATACCCAGTCATGCAGCCCCTGCCCTGGGGTTTGACATTCTTTGCCAAATTGGGGAGCTCTTTGCTGAAGCTCAACTTCCTTATTTAGGCTTTCTCCCTTCATCGTGAGTTATTTCAGGGTCCAGGTTTGTCGTGATTTTTTTTTTTCCAGGAGCTTTATTTCCTTGCTGTGTTTTGTTTTCTCCCCCTAGACAAACATTGGTTCCATCTTGGCATCAGTAAATCCCTACAAACCCATCCCTGGTCTGTACAGTGTGGATGCCATAGACCTGTACAGACAGCACCGCCTGGGTGAGCTGCCTCCCCATATCTTCGCCACCGCTAACGAGTGCTACTGCTGCTTGTGGAAGCGTCATGACAGCCAGTGTGTTCTGATAAGGTTAGAAACGGGAGAACCGGCTACTCCCTGACTGCATTACACGCCTTGCTCCTGCCGCTCCGTTTGCAATGACATCTGCCTAAATATCCACACCATCCTACCCTACCCTGTGCCTGACTCCTGCTTGCCGCAGTGGAAACGCCACGTGTTTATTCCTGGAGATCACTTCTCTGCCGTGGGTGGGATGGTCTTTAGCTCGTTGTGTCCTGGATTTGTGAATGGAACCTCTGTCTTTTCCTTAACAGTGGGGAAAGCGGAGCTGGAAAGACCGAGAGCACCAAGCTGCTGCTGAAATTTCTGTCGGCCATGAGCCAGACCTCCCTGGGGGCCCCTGCATCAGAGAAGAGCACTCGTGTGGAAGAAGCCATCCTGGAAAGCAGGTACGGTCACCCCCACGGGCACCGTGGTCCCCGTCCCTGCGGGTGCTGGTGTGCTGGGGCAGCCTGCCTTTGGCAGGGGCAGTGTCTGCGTTTGGGCCACCCATGGAGCTGAAGCTGGGCGGTGAGGTGAGGCTCGTGCAGCCCGACGGTGTCATGTCAGGGAAATGGGGAGGTCGCAGTCTCGCCGGGATGCCTCACGCTGGCCACTCTCCCAGCGGCTTGTGGATTAATTTGGCTTCTTTCCAAGAGCAACATGGGGTGTGTGTGGCAGCTGGAGAATTCATGCTCTCGCCAAGGCTGGGCTTCCTCCTTCCTTCAGTAACTCGTTCTCCATGCCTGCCTGGCTGCCGCCTGTACATCACTGCGCCGTCCCTCTTTCTGGCTCTCAGGTCCACGTCTCTCATGGAATTGGCTGGAGTGGACGTGGGTAACATCCCAGGTTGTCCCTGTCTCCCACAGCTCTTGGTTGTGGCTGTGCTCGTGGTGAGTCTCCATCACGCTCCAACTCCCGGCCTCCATTTGTTTCAGGCCACCAGTACGTCTTGCCCTCACAGGTCCTGTGCACCACCTTGCAGCTCTCTTCCTGTCCAGGCAGGTGATTTCACAGAGAAATGTTCACGGGAACTGTAAGAGGCAGGAGCGAGGAGGTTTCCCTGGGGGCTGCAGTGGGGTCCATGTGGGTCTGGGGCTGGTTGGAGCTGGTCTTGGCCAGAGCTGGCACTGGGGAATAACCACCACCTGCCAAAACCTTGCCAAGGCATCAGGACAGCAGGGAAGCACATGGTGCCTAGATCAAATGTGTTCGGGAGAGAAACTGGCAGCCACGAGGGCATGGAGATACAGTGTGCAGGGGATCCTTCTTGCCAAAGGAGGTCCTGATGCCCCTGAGGGACCATGGCCCATGCCAGGGCAGGTACGCTCTTCAGGGACCATGGGTGACCCATGCTGGAACATGAACACCAAGGAAAAAAGTGTCAGGAAATCCTGAAGAAGCAAAGTGCAGCTGAGGAAAAGCAGTAAGAGGCAAAGAGCAGCCGAGAAAACGAGTGAGAGGTGTCCCTGCCTATGGCAGGGGGGTTGGAGCTCGATGATCTTCAAGGTGCCTTCTGACCTAAACCATTCTATGATTCTAAAACAAGCCTCCTGTGCTGCCCGCTGCCTTGTGGGGGGAGCTGTGAGGGACTGGTTGTAACCTGAGGTTAAAAATGAAAGCTGAGGCTAAGAAAAGGAGGACAATAGTTGTTTGATTTTCAGGTAAGCCTTGGGAAGAGGGAGGAAAGATGTTTACTTAAGTGCCTGTTTTATTGTTTGTGTCCTCCTTTTTCTTAACACCTGAATTCTATTTAATAAATTGAATTAAATTAAACAAAAATTTCCCAACACAAGACTGTCTTGCCTATGACTGGAGGACCTTGCTGGGAGCCTTGCAGTGTGGTACTGTCTAGGGCGAGGCTGCAGGTTGGTCCCAGTTCGAGCCTGTGACAGTGGCAGAAACCTCCAAAGGAGTAAATCATAGAATGGTTTAGGTTGGAAAGGACCTTGAAGATCATCGGGTTCCAACCCCCCTGCCATAGGCAGGGACACCTCCCACTAGACCAGACTGCCCAAGGCCACGTCCAGCCTGGCCTTGAACACCTCCAGGGATGGGCCCTCAATAACCTCTCTCGCCAACCTGTTCCAGTGCCTTAATGCCCTCAAAGTGAAAAACTTCTTCCTAATGTTTAATCTGAACCTGCCCTCTTCCAGGGTAAAGCCATTCCCCCTCGTCCTATCGCTACATGCCTTAGTAAAAAGTCCTTCCCCAGGTCTCCTGTAGGCCCCCTTTAGGTACTGGAAGGCCGCAATAAGATCTCCCCGGAGCCTTCTCTTCTCCAGGCTGAACAGCCCCAACTCTTTCAGCCTCTCCTCATAGGAAAGGTGCTCCAGCCCTTGGATCATCCTCGTGGCTCTCCTCTGGACACGCTCCAGCAGGTCCGTGTCCTTCTTATGTTGGGGACTCCAGAGCTGGATGCAGTACTCCAGGTGGGGTCTCACGAGAGTGGAGTAGAGGGGCAGAATCACCTCCTTTGACCTGCTGGCCACACTTCTGATGCAGCCCAGGATACGGTTGGCCGCCTGGGCTGCGATCGCCCATTGCTGGCTCATGTTGAGCTTCTCGTCAATCAGCACACCCAGGTCCTTCTCCTCAGGGCTGCTCTCCAGCCATTCCCTGCTGAGCCTGTATTTGTGCTTGGGATTGCCCCAACCCAGATGGAAGACCTTGCACTTGGCCTTGTTGAACTGCATGAGGTTGGCTTGGGCCCACCTCTCCAGCCTGTCCAGGTCCCCCTGGATGGCATCCCTCCCCTCCAGCGTGTCTACCTTGCCAAAGAGCTTGGTATCATTGGCAAACTTCTGATGGTGCGTTCAACCCCACTGTCCATGTCGCCGACAAAGATGTTGAACAGGACAGGTTCCAGTACTGACCCCTGAGGGGTTATATGAGGTCGTATGTCCGCAACAGGCTCTAGTTGTGTAATAAGCTGGAATCCGTTGAACCATCTGTGTAAAAGTGACCCTCATGCAAGTGGCATATTTCAGGCCCCAGAGAGTAGAAAGAAGGAATGTTTCCTGGAAGATGGTGACTCAAAAAATTACTAGCAACTGTGGTGCAAATAGCCTAAGCAGACATGCAGTGTCTAACGTGGCAGCTGCAAGAGCAGTGCAGGATTAGGCCCCTTCTAAGCAGAGCAGCTGTTGAGCAGAAGGGTTGCTGCCTTTGGACCTGGAGCTTGAGACATAGTGGTTGGATGATTTATCCTTTGCAGGTGTGCAGATTTTACCAGGGACGTTGGCAAATTGGAAAAAGCTCCTAAGTGCAATATGGTCACAACTCAAGATCTGCAAAATCCACTTTAAGGCAAGTGGCTTAGAAGGCTCAAGCCTGCTTAGCAGTTAAGTGGTAACTTGACTGCGATCCAGAAAGCTTACGATGGTAGGTAGATGATTCCTGAGTCTGCAAGATCCCACAGCTGTGAGGTGGAGTGAGAGCTCTCGACCCGTTTTGTGTACATCTCAAGTGCTACGTGAGCTACTGCAATGCAAGTGCAGGAGAATTTCATTTGTCACCTTTTCCCTGAAGAAGAGAAGCTGAAGACCTGGCCCAGAGCCAGAAGCTGCTGCCACTCCTAACGAGTCTACCTCATATGTTTGCAGTTCAGCTTCACTTGCTCTGCCAGCGGCCCTCCTTGGGTTAGCTTATGGAGGATTTTCATCCTTGCCCCCCAGCACATACCCAGGAACAATGCTGGATTCTTTCTCCATTTCAGACAGCATTATAAACAAAGCGTTACGTCAGCTTTCTATCATTTACTTGTGTGTTGTAACATTCATGCTTTGGTGTATTTCTCAGAAATCAGGCTCTGAAAAATCCCTTGGCACTGTTGATTTGTTCTGTTTTCCTTCTTGAAAATATCCATCAGTCCATTACAAATCCTGCTAACTTTCCTCTTGGCTTTTTTTCTTGCTTGCTTGACTCTGAAGCTCCCATCTTTTCCTTGTTGGGTGCCACTGCTGACAGCATAGCCGCATTTCCTTTTATTCATCCCTCTAATCTTCAAAACATCTTTTTTGTCTTTAGCTATGCGCCTGAATCCTGGACCTGTGTCCGTTGCAATATTTCTAAAATCCAGGCTTCCCTTTCCACTGCCCTGCTGAAACCGGTTCCCGTCATTTTGATTCCTGCAGCACAGCCTGCCCACATCCAGCCGAGCAGCCACCATCACCTTCCTCACGCACGACTCCACCTCACAGAGTTCACTGCTGCATCAGATGCCACGGCATCCTGGCCTGTATCAGGAATAATGTAGCCAATAGGACCAGGGAGGTGATTTTACCCCTGTACTTGGCACTGGTGAGGCCACATCTTGAGTGCTATGTTCAGTTTTGGGCGCCTTACCACAAGAAGGACATTGAGGCGCTGAAGCATGTGCAAAGAAGGGCAACGAAACTGGTGAGGGGTTTGGAGCACATGTCTTATGAGGAGCAGCTGAGGTTGTTTAGCCTGGAGAAAAGGAGGGTCAGGGGAGACCTTATCACTTTCTACAACTATCTGAAAAGATAGAGAGGTGGGAGTCGACCTGTTCTGTCAAGTAACAGGTGATAGAACAGGAGGAAATGGCTTCAAGTTGCACCAAGGGAAGTTTAGATTGGATATTAGGAAGAATTTCCTTACTGAAAGGGTCATCAGGCACTGGAACGCGTTATCCAGGGCAGTGGTGGAGTCCCCATCCCTGGAGGTATTTAAGGGTCATGTAGATATGGCGCTCAGGGACATGGTTTTATGATGGGCTTGTCAGTGTTAGGTTAATGATTGGACTAGATGATCTTACAGGTCTTTTCCAATCTAGGAGATTCTGTGATTCTGTTGTGCTGTGCCTGCTGGCGCAGGCAGTTCGCTTGGCCCAGGCACCTGCCCTCGTTCCTGGCTGCGTCAGCTCTCCCACCCCTCCGCCTTCCAGCTGCCGCCAGCCTCGGACACCCACGTGCCTATTTCCTCCCCCGTCCCTGGAAGACTTCTGCACTCATATGCCAAACTAAACATCAAAGATACTTCCTTGTGCTTTGCCGATCTAATTTAGCATGATTTAGAGCCATAGAGATTGGCTGGCTGGTTACTGCGCTCTCACTGCAACTGTGGTGGTCATATAACATAACCCTGTCCTCCCTTTTTTCTGGTTGTCCCCGTTAATTTTTGTTGATTCATGGCATTGGTGTGCTCAGTGGGATATTCCTGTGCAATGTCCTTATTTACATACTTGTTTCAGAGGCGTGGGTCTTGGAGTTCAAATTCTCCAGGGCGAGGAACTTAGCTCCTGATCCGTACACACAGATTTCTGTGACTGGGTTTTCTATGGTTGTAATGTATTGTAAGAGAGCAATTTCATTTCTATGCTTATGTTTGTTTAAAGTGATATTTTCAAGAGATACATTAGGAAAATGCTGCCTGAAGTTTCCTGAAGGTTGTTGGGCCTTTCCCACAACAGCTCTTGCTTAGCTAACACTTGCAAGGCCTGAAGCTTTCAGCAAACTCCAGCAGTATCTGCAGTTGTGATTATTTTTCATAATTATTAACTTGTGATTAATCCTGGGTCTGCCCCATCTCCAGTGGAACTGCTCAGTAGATTGATGGAGGTGTTTGAAAAGCCAGTATTTGCCAGGGTAGTAACTGCAATAACTTTTGTTTAAAGCCATGTATGTTTCAGAATTAAACATAGAATCATAGAATTATTAAGGTTGGAAGGGACCTTTAAGATCATCAAGTCCAACCATTAACCTAACCTGACAAAACCACTTCTAAACCATGTCCCCAAGTATCACATCTACCCTTTTTCTTGTAGCGTCTCCGTGACTCCTTGCTTGTCAGGCCTTCAGACTATTTTAGAATTGGCTAAATTGCAAAAATGAACAATTTTAATCCTGGATTCAGTGTGCCAGTTTCAATGGTTTGGGATTTTCTCTTGTACTGTTCTGTGGAGCAAGAATCAAGCTGCATTTTAACTCCCTCTTTTCCGTGTTGTATGAACCTCCTGAAGACAGGAAGGTGAACAGGAGACAAAATTCTTCAGTTCATCATCTGTCTGAAGTTTGGCAATAGATTTTTTTTTTTTTGCCACTTTTTTTTTCCTGAAGCAGATGATATAGCTCCCTTAGAATGAACTTTTCAAATCTATAATGTGTGTGTATTCCCTCTGCTTGGAAACCATGTGGCTCATATCAACCTAAGCAAGATGTAAGTAACACCAAGGGTTTGTGTGTTCCGGTATCAAATTTCGGTACCAAACAAATCAGTTTAGTACTATGTTTGTCTGTTAGGTTGAAAATATTTACCTGTAATTTTAAGAGATGTCTTATACTCTCTTCTCTTTCAAAGGCTGAAACGGAAACAAAGTATGTGGTTTAAAGCTACAGAGTGTTTGCCCTATATGTCTGATGCTTCTGAAAATCCTGAAAAGAAATACAAATCCATTAACCCATTTCATGGGAAGCTGCTGTGTCAAGCATACAGCCTGGCGGGGAATGCCCTCGACAGCGTGAACGCCAGCTGCCCATACTGATTCGGGACTGATTTAATTAACTCCATTCCCAAAGGTTTAAAATTCGTCTAGCAGTGTGTTAAATTGCTCTTGCCATCCTTCCTTGCCCTTGAGCTCTTCCTACTTGTCCAGTCTGGTGCTGTAACAAATTAATCTCACATGGCAGTGCACGCTGTGCACATGGCAAAAGGCTGGGCACACGCTTTGCTGTAATGGTATCCCATCACCAATCCTATCTCCATTGCCTTGTTTCTGCAGCCCTATTCTGGAGGCCTTTGGAAATGCCAAGACAGTTTATAACAACAACTCCAGCCGCTTTGGCAAGTTCATCCAGCTGCACTTCTCTCAACACGGACACATCCAGGGAGGACGAGTAACTGATTGTATCCTTTTCTTCAGTGGACCAGAAACGGGTGGAGTGAGCGAAGATGAGGAGCAGCTCAGAGTGGGTCAGGAAATCCCTCATCACAGTTTCTCAAAGGCAGTTTATAACTGTGGGCAAATTTGCAACTTAAAGAGGGAAGAAGTGTTTGTTTTGTGGCTCTGCAGCACCTAAATCTGGAAACCTTTTGTCTAGGTGCTACATTAGGTAGGGACATAGTTTGACTTTTCACTTTGGTAATCGCAACACTTGATTCTTCCAATTCCTAGAATTTTCTCCCTAGGAAGATCCCTCACATTCATTGCATCCTGTTTCTCCCAGAAGATTGTTCTCTTATGTTAGTTCTGCCAATTAAATCATGATTTAGAAAAGTGAGACCAAGCTAAGAATCAATATATTATGCACAGTATTTGGATGCAGAGAATAGGAATTTAGAGGGCCAATTATGACTCCCTGTTTTGGGCTGCCCATCTCCAGTGGACCTTGGAACCCTAATCATAGAATATCTCAAGTTGGAAGGGACCCATAAAGATCATCGAGTCCAACTCCCTGCTCCTTTCAGGCCTACCTAAAATTAAATCACATGATTAAGAGCATTGTCCAGACACTCCTTGAACTCTGAAAGGCTTGGTGCTGTGACCACTTCCCTGGGGAGCCTGTTCCAGGGACAACAAGGACAGGGAAGACTTGGTGGATTGAGAACTGGCTGACAGACAGAGCTCAGAAGGTTGTGGTTAGTGGTGCAGTCTAGCTGGAGGTCAATAACGAGTGGTGTCCCTCAGGGGTCAGTACTGAGTCCAGTCCTGTTCAATATATTTGTCAATGACATGGATGAAGGGATAGAGTGTACCATCAGTAAGTTTGCTGATGACATGAAACTGGGAGGAGTGGCTGACATGCCAGAAGGCTGTGCTGCCTTACAGCGTGATCTGGACAGGCTGGAGAGTTGGGCAGAGAGAAACCTTATGAAATTCAACAAGGGCAAGTGTAGGGTACTGCACCTGGGGAGGAATAACCCCATGCATCAGTACAGGTTGGGGACTGACCTCCTGGAGAGCAGCTCTGTGGAAAGGGACCTGGGAGTCCTGGTGGACAACAGGATGAACATGAGCCAGCAATGTGCCCTGGTGGCCAAGAAGGTGAATGGCATCCTGGGGTGCATCAAGAAGAGTATGGCCAGCAGGTCGAGGGAGGTCATCCTCCCCCTCTGCTCTGCCCTGGTGAGGCCTCATCTGGAGTACTGTGTCCAGTTCTGGGCTCCCCAGTTCAAGAAAGATAGGGATCTGCTGGAGAGGGTCCAGCAAAGGGCTACAAAGATGATTACGGGGTTGGAGCATTTCTCTTATGAGGAAAGGCTGAGGGACTTGGGTCTTTTTAGGGTAGAGAAAAGAAGATTGAGGGGGGATCTTATTAATGCTTATAAATACTTAAAGGGAGGGTGCCAGGGGGATGGGACCAGTCTTTTTTCAGTGGTGTCCAGTGATAGGACAAGAGGTAACGGGCACAAACTTGAGCGTAGGAAGTTCCATCTTAACATGAGGAGGAACTTCTTTCCTTTGCGGGTGGCAGAGCACTGGCACAGGCTGCCCAGAGAGGCTGTGGAGTCTCCCACTCTGGAGACATTCAAAACCCACCTGGACGCCGTCCTGTGCAACCTGCTGTAGGTGACCCTGCTCTGGCAGGGGGGGTTGGACTAGATGACCTCCAGAGGTCCCTTCCAACCCTGACCATTCTGTGATTCTGTGATATAGTTGAATTATGTTGTGCCACGACCACTTCCTTCCCTGTATGCCCATGTACCCCTCTCCCAAAGGCTTTGACATACGTTTTGTCTACATGAGGCAGCTAAAGCTGCCCTGGCTACATTTCGTGATGTTGATGTTCAAAGCTGCTGATGACTACAAACCACAATTTCCACTGGAGTAGCAGTCAGATGAATTTACTACTGTTGTAAATAACAGGCTTGGATTGTTTAGTCTCTGCTCTTTGTGCTGTGGGTAGATTAAAGATAGCGGTGTCTTACAGAAGCAATGAGAACTGATGCAAGACTTGCTGTGTGTAATACAGACTTTCAGATTAGAGCGGCTGCTCTAATCTTTCTAGGTGTCCCTAATGTGGCTCATCCTTTGTTAGGTTACCTCACCATTGTGCAGATCTTATGCTCTATCTGACCCTGCCCCTTTAAATATCTCTTTGGCACATAATACCTCTGTGGACAAGGAGCGAAGAGGAGGATCCGAGATGATGTTTGGGACCACTCTTTGTCCACTTTCCAAAGCATCATTTATTTCATGGTTGTTACAGGGTTCACCCCAGTGCGTCTAGAAGATTCTTTGCCCATTGTTAGGAGGTCTGTCAATATGTCATTTGAATGTTTTCTCCTTAATGTGCTGTTCAGATTTACTGGAAAAGGTAGGTATTACCTCTACTGGCTGCTTGGTGAGACCCTTCCTGATAGTATGGTGGGGCAGTGCTGGATCTCCTCCTGGATGATGCTGCCACCTTCATCACAGCACACAGACATTAGCTCTTCAGGTGTTACTCCTGCAACTGTCCCAGCTGTGGGAGGAAAAGGATGGTGGAGGAACAATGTTCTGTATCTATCGGAGCTTGTTCTCCTGCCTTTTGATAAATGCCATGCATTACAGAGAGACTCCAAGAAAAAGCTGTTTACCTAAGGGGAAAGGGGGAGAGAAAAAATGCCTGGAAACTCAGTTCCGTAGAGAGGAATATGGGCGTACAAGTCCAAATGCAGACATCTCAACTCTGATGTAGTTTACTTTGGACCCAGGAACTCACTGAGCAGCAGGGCCAGAACTGAGAAGGTTCAGTTTGTCCGTGCGCGCACTCTCTAAGCAAGTTCAGAGAAGCCTGTACGTGCTCGGTTACACAGCCACATGACAAGATCGTGATGTACAGCTTATTTAGACACCACCATCCCTAAACTGGAAGAAGCCCCTCTTGTGCATTGCCCCTGGAGATTTACCTGTATCCTGGTCCCCTCTTTGCCTTTGCAACCACAAATGTGATCTTTTTCTACTGTCTACTCCTGTATTCTTTGTTTCAGAACAGAGTGGTACACCAGAACCCCGGAGAGAGGAATTATCACATCTTTTATGCTCTGCTAGCTGGTGTGAGCGGGGAGCAGAAAGGTAATTTTCATTTTTTGGGATATGGCTCTGTCCTCTTTCCAGTCCAGCATGTGAAGCAGGTATAAGTCAACTAGAGCATGGATATTTCAGGTACTTGATATAAAACTTTCTTGAAGGCCATATGGTGGTTTCATGGGAAACAGAACGGGAGGTTGAGAGAAAGAGGCTGAGGATGACAGAAATGCTGTATGAGAAAAAGACACTTTGGGTATTCTGAGCTGGAGGGAAAAGTCTGTGCAAAGTGAAGAGGGAATATAGAGAGATGAGGTAATGAAACTGGCCTAGAGGCAAAGGAAAGGTAGAGAGTCTTAATTCAGATGTTGATGGAAGCTGTTCAAGGAGTTCAAAGGTTGGACTGACAGAAATACTTTTACAACAAACTTTCAGTATAGGTAATAGGAGAGATAAGAATTAGAAAGACAAGTGATGTAGTGGCAGGACTAGAGTCAACACATGTAGTATCTGAACAAAGGGTTTATAGCTCTGTACATGGGGAAGGGAGAGGTGGGTCTGGAAGAGGGCATGCAGCGAAAGTGGCAGCTGTGGAACTCTTTGTAGTGCAGCACCCCCTTAACAATATTTGTGTGTACCTGCTCCAGGCACTGCTGAGCACTGATGGTCTTGCTGAAGAGGTCAGATAGGTGGGCAGGAACATGTTACAGTTGCACTCTGGTTTTGAGGGCCTGAGGAATTTATTTATGTCTTTGTTCTGTGTGTGTTAGAATAATCAAATGGAAGAATGAGCCTGACACAGAGTGGAAGGAAGTAGGGCTTTAGTTCTAGGGAGTTCATGCAGTAATGGCCATGTGGGTCAATTCAGAGATCCATCTAAAGCAAAGGCAAATAGTGGGGACCATGGTTATCAGCAAGTACTTAGGGAAAGCATACAAAACAGGTTACGTTCTTCTGCAGATCTCTGCTATTTTCCCCCATCTCCCTTTCATAGAATCGTAGAATAGTTTAGGTTGGAAAGGACCTTGAAGATCATCAAGTTCCAACCCCCCTGCCATAGGCAGGGATACCTCCCACTAGACCAGGTTGCCCAAGGATGGATGTTGCCACATCTAGCCTGGCCTTGAACACCTCCAGGGATGGGCCCTCAATAACCTCTCTCGACAACCTGTTCCAGTGCCTCACCACCCTCAAAGTGAAAAACTTCTTCCTAATGTTTAATCTGAACCTGCCCTCTTCCTGGGTAAAGCCATTCCCCCTCGTCCTATCGCTACATGCCTTAGTAAAAAGTCCTTCCCCAGCTCTCCTGTAGGCCCCCTTTAGGTACTGGAAGGCCGCAATAAGATCTCCCCGGAGCCTTCTCTTCTCCAGGCTGAACAGCCCCCACTCTTTCAGCCTCTCCTCATAGGAGAGGTGCTCCAGCCCTCGGATCATCCTCGTGGCTCTCCTCTGGACACGCTCCAGCAGGTCCGTGTCCTTCTTATGTTGGGGACTCCAGAGCTGGATGCAGTACTCCAGGTGGGGTCTCATGAGAGTGGAGTAGAGGGGCAGAATCACCTCCTTTGACCTGCTGGCCACACTTCTGATGCAGCCCAGGGTACGGTTGGCCTTCTGGGCTGCGATCGCCCATTGCTGGCTCATGTTGAGCTTCTCATCAATCAGCACACCCAGGTCCTTCTCCTCAGGGCTGCTCTTGATCCATTCCCCGCCGAGCCTGTATTTGTGCTTGGGATTGCCCCAACCCAGATGGAAGACGTTGCACTTGGCCTTGTTGAACTGCATGAGGTTGGCTTGGGCCCACCTCTCCAGCCTGTCCAGGTCCCCCTGGATGGCATCCCTCCCCTCCAGCATGTCTACCTTGCCAAAGAGCTTGGTATCATCGGCAAACTTGCTGAAGGTGCACTCAACCCCACTGTCCATGTCGCCGACAAAGATGTTGAACAGTACAGGTCCCAGTACCACCCCCTGAGGAACGCTACTTGTCACTGCTCTCCACTTGGACATCAAGCCATTGACCACAACTCTTTGAGTGCGACCGTCCAGCCAGTTCCTTATCCACCGAGTGGTCCATTTGTCGAATCCATGTCTCTTCAATTTAGAGACCTGGATATTGTGCAGGACAGTGTCAAACGCTTTGCACAAGTCCAAGTAGACGACATCAGTTGGTCTTCCCTTATCCACTACCGCCTGTAACCCCTTCGTAGAAGGCCACCGAATTTGTCAGGCATGACTTGCCTTTGGTGAAGCCATGCTGGCTGTCACCAATCACCTCCTTGTTTTCTATGGGCCTTAGCAGAGTTTCCAGGAGGATCTGCTCCATGATCTTGCCAGGCACAGAGGTGAGACTGACTGGCCTGTAGTTCCCTGGGTTTCCCTTTTTGAAAATAGGGGTTATGTTTCCCCTTTTCCAGTCGGCAGGAACCTTGCCAGACCACCACGACTTCTCAAATATGATGGCTAGTGGCTTAGCGACTTCATCTGCCAGTTTCCTCAGGACCCGCGGATGTATCTCATCGGGTCCCATGGACTTGTGCACCTTCAGATTCCTCAGGTGTTCTCGGACTTGATCTTCATCTACAGTGGGCAGTTCTCCATTTTCCCAATCCTCGCCTTTGCATTCTGCATCATGGGCAGTGTGGCTGCAGTCCTTGCCAGTGAAGACTGAGGCAAAAAAGTCATTGAGTACCTCAGCTCTGTCTCTGTCCTGGGTAACCAGTTCTTGCGTTTCCTTCCGGAGAGGGCCCACGTTTCCCCTAGTCTTTCTTTTCTCGCTGACATACTTAAAGAAGGATTTTTTGTTTGTCTTAATGTCCTTGGCCAGACTTAGTTCTATCTGGGCTTTAGCTCAGATCATTCTTGTCTCCTTTCTCCATAGATTTTTTTTAGTTCTCCTTTATCCTTTTTGAAATGGGGAATCAAACCTGCAGATAGTATTTAAGATGTGGTTATGCTACAGGTATGTACAGAGACCTAATTCTGATGTTTAGTTCTGTGTTCCTTCTAAAACTGAAGGAACTGAACTGTATTCAGTTTTTGACTGCTGCTCAGCACTGAGATGATGTCTTTAGAAGTCTTACTGTGACTCTCTCAACTCTGTCTCAAGTGCCGATACCTAATTTAGAAGTCATTACTGTATGTGTATAGTTAAGACACATATATTCTGTACACTTTATGGGACTGAATTTCATCTTCTGGGTTTTTTGTTTGTTTGTTTGTTTGTTTGTTTTTCTGAGTCAATTCACTACTGAAATATTCCTCTGCCACTCTGCAGCTTGGGATTTGACTGTTCTAAATCATTTTGCATACCATCTGCAAGCATTGTTACCAGACACCCTTCTCTTCCTGCTCCCCAGAGCATTTACTGTCTAGGTGCGGCTTTTGAGGGATATGGGATCTGTTCAGATGAACTCTCCCTATGGTAGACATACACACTGTCTTGGGAGACAAAGGTCATAGAATGAAAAGGCTGATTGCTAAATAAATTGTTGTCTTTCTCCTCCTTGCCTCTTTTTCCTCTGTTGCAGAGAGCCTCTCCCTCTCTGAGCCAGAAGCTTATCGCTACTTGAACCAGTCTGGTTGTGTGACTGATGAGAACCTGAATGACGTCGAGATGTTCAGTAAGGTCATGGTGAGTCCTGTCCGAAGTCCTCCTGAACTTCCGGGCACAGTCTCAGGGCTAAACGTGCTGCAGGGTCTAGATCTCACAGGCAGAGTTTATTTGCCCTAAGCTAAAATTTGATATTCAGTAAGTCTGAAACTCAGCTCTGTTTATGGTAAAAACAAGGCTTGATGAGTGGTTTTAGTGTACAGAAATAGGGGAATTTGGGAAACAATCAAGGATGAATAATAATTTAGAATGATGGAGACTTTGGAGAGCATGAACCCCACACCCCACCCCGTAATGTTTCCTGGGAGCCCTCTAGATGGCCTGATGCAGGAAACCTCACATTGACCATTAGATGGGGAACAGTTTGGTCTGAAGTTAGTGTTTTGCAAAAATGTTGTAGTAAAGTTGTATCACCTGTGCAAATGGCATGTTCCGAAATACTACGCAGATTTCAATAGCCATCTGTAACTTTACCAGAGATTATGGGTTTAGCAGGATGAATATGCAATTGAAGTTTTGTTTGATAAGTGGTTATCACCCTGAAGGCTTTAAATAATGTAGGTGAAACCAGATAGGCAAGGTGAGAGGAGTCAGCTTAGGATTTCAATAACTCCTGCTTAGGTGCGATTTAAAGGAAGGAAATGTCTCCTGTACAGCAGAAGTTTCAATGGCGACATCGTATTTATACTTCAGCTGAGGAGAGGCCTCCTGGAGGAAAGAAGGGAACTAGAACCCTGACAGGGCAAATGCTTGAAAACTAAGTTCTACCTCTCAAAGTCAATTTATGCCCCAAGAACCCTGTGCCACATGCATGAACTAAGACAGAGGGAACGTGCCATACTTCCTCATTTTCTGGTAATCTGTTTCTAGCCTTCTAGCAGTTAATGCCAAAAGCCTGGGTTTAAATCTTGCTGCATACATCTACTATTCTAAGCTAGACCAAATTAAAGGGGTTACATGGATCAGAGTAAATTAAATATATTACATGGATCCGTCCTTCACGGAAGACAATAAGACAGAATGTGGAAGCAGTCCAGTGATATCTGTAACCTGTACTGCCAGTGTTCAGGGAAGGATTTCCTCACACAGGCACAGACAAACCATGTCACGTTCCTGTGACAGACAGGCAACGGCAGCAGCAAAGTCCAACTTGAGGACAGGGCAAATGCCCACCTGCCCTAGACGGGGGTAGGGTATATGAAGGAGAGAATGGGAGACAGTCAGGATCATTGACAGATGTATAGCTGAGAGAGGGGCTATGCCACCCCATTTCACTTTGATTTATGATGACTATAATTCTGAGTTTTACGTCTTATATGGGCTGGCCATGAGCGTGGCGGTTGCGTTTTACTGTGGCTGTATGTACAGCCGACATTAGCTGTATGGTTTTGCATAGACTGCCATGAAGGTGGTGGACTTCAGCACTGAAGAAATCAGAGACATCTTCAAACTTCTTTCTGGCACACTTCATCTGGGAAATGTTGAATTCATGACAGCCGGTGGGGCCCAGGTTACAACGAAAGCGGGTAAGTGTGACCCTAGCAACCTGGTAGACCATGCAAAGCCTCGTAAGGCCCCCCATAATTCTCACTCCATCGTCCTTTCTCCCTCTGCTGTGCTGGCCTGTAGTGCCTTTGCCAGCAGGTTCCCTGCAGTTTTACCCAGCAAAAGTACTGTCACAGGATGCATGGCTCCAGAGCGCTGGTATGGTTTAGCTGGGCTGTGACCCTGTGATCCGTTTTGTTCTCCTGGATACTCTCAGACTGAGTCCACAGTCTCACAGTTTCTCTTCTGTGTTGAAAGAGCAGTAGGAAATAGGAACAGGGAGGAGTCAGAGATAAAAGTAGTCTGTTACAGACTTTCCCACATCTTCCTTCGAAGCATCTGCTAGTGTGCAGTCTGTTACAGTTATCCAATCTGAGCTGGTCTGGTAAAGTGAATCCCTAAACAGAGAGAAGCAATAAATATATATTACAAGTGCTTCAAGTCTTAATTTAATTGCTTCTTTTCTAGACATCCACATTTAGCAATCCCATGCTCAGACTGCACTATAGTGCCTTTAGGAAAACATATCTTCTCATTCAATAAATATTTTGCTGGTGCTGAGCTTTACACTGTGCTTTGCTTTTCCGTTGTCAGCAGAAAGGCTGACTTACATGAGCATCTGACTGTGGCCCATAACAGGTGCTGACCCTACCTCGGACTGGATATGTGAGCTTACAGCTTTGGGTATGCCAAAGAGAACTTAAGTAAAGGGAAGTGTGTTTTGTGCTGGGGCTTAGTCACTTGCCTTGTAGGAGTCCCTGGGATTTCCTCACTGAGTTGCAGAATATGGATCCCTCATGAGCGATGGGGATCCATGCAGGAGAAAAAACTGTGTCCTCCTTTGTTATTAGTGCTGAACATTGCCAGTGACCTCCTGGGCTTAGATGCCTTCCAGCTTTCTGAAGTACTGACGCAGAGGTCCATGATTCTGCGTGGGGAAGAGATCAGCTCCCCTCTCACCGTGGAGCAGGTAAGCGTCCTAGTGTATGCTCCTGGTTCTGCCGCTTCTGCATTTCCAGGCCCTCTGTCTTCCACTTGTATCATCCATTCAAGTTTAGGGTTTCCTTAAGGTGCTCAGCTGTGTCCCCAGGTATTTTGCCCTTATTGATAGTTCAGGTCCCAACGTTGACTCTGCTTTTTAGGCTTTACAGGGGAGTTCACTTGCAAATGGGAACGCACAATACTGTTTTTAAGTCACCTTCACTCACCAGGAATTGGTCGTGCTGGTGTCATGCGGAAGGTACATCAGATGTTTTGTGGTCATTGCATGTGTGCATGCTTTTACCTTGCAGAACTCCCAGGTTGTGCTGCCGTGCTGTTATGTAGATGAAAGCTTGCACACAGTTACAACAAAACATCCGGTAGATGGTAGGTTGTTACCCCACAGTAGCTTCTTTGTATATCCATACAACCGCAAAGGAGGACCAAATAAACTGATATGCAGTTCTCATCTTCTGAACCTGTACTGTGTGCTGGAGCCAGTCCTGCTTATCTATTACATTTCCCTGTGGTTCATTACAGTGTTGTGCCTACTAACTTTAACTTGTGGTGTTGCTGATCACTTGAGGGCACTCTTGGTGTTTTAGGTCCATGCACAGATAACTAGAAAATCTTCTGTCATTAACAAAATACAAGACACTGGGAAACAAGGAACAATATTACTAGGATGGAAGAAGCATAGCGTTGTAGCAAGACGAACATTTGTAATGGAAATCTTGTGCTGGCACGGACTGCAGAGGTTTATCAATCCAACCCCTACATTGGCAGAGAAACCAGAGTTACTAGGCGTTCTGTGATGGATGTCTGTCTAACTTTCCTTCAGATTTCCCATGGAAGGAATTTCACAGCCTCTTTAAGTATCCTGCTCTAGCTGCAGTGGAATCTGGAGCTGAAAAGATATTCCTCGTATTTAGATTACCTTTGACATCCCAGCTGTCCACCTTATAAGCTTCCGCTTCTGTGAAGTTTTTCATGTGGTATTCTCTTTTCTAAGCTAAACAATCCAGTTCCTTCAATGTTTCCTTGTAAGTAATTTTCTAAATCTCTTCTTCTTCTTCTTCTTCTGTCTCTGTTTTCCCTCATCTTTCAAGAAGTGGAGTGCCTATAACTGGATGCTATATTCAAGCTGAAGTCTCAGCAGTGCTCATTACAGCAGGGTAGTTCCTTCTTTTCTTGCTGTGGACACACCTGTTAAAATATCACAAACTAAGCTTTGCCTTTAAGAAATGGTATCTTTTTTTCATAAGCTGTGACCTTTCTTTGCAATGAAATGGTGTGAAAATTATTTTTCAGCCTATAGTCCGTGGTAGATATCCTCAGTATGTAGTTCTCTTCTCAGCTGTCTGTCCAAAACAAGCCACACCTTTCTATATCAGTGCACGAGGATGGATAACGAGTAATGCCAGAGACAGTCCATGCAGTCCAGAGCAACAGTGCACAGTTGTAGGATTTAGAGTCTCCCTGAACAGAGCTTTTCCTGATAGTATAGCTATTCCTGACATTTGTGCGTGTTGGACCCCATACTTATTGCTTGCAGCCCAGTGAAGTACTGAGGCTGTAAGAAAATTGTTCGAGCAAGTGGATGCTGCTACTTAGCTGTTCTCAGTAGGTGTGCCTGTCCCACTGAACACGGGGCCTGTAGAGACTGTTCCCGCTTAAGCCCTCGTGTACTGTGCCCACCTATGCCCACTTGTTGTCGCAGGAACACATTGAGAGAGCTGCCAGGGATTTCTCATTGTGTAACGGGCTCCTTGCCCATCTGAGCTTTGACATTTCAGTGGGCTGAATGGATGAACTGGCCTGAAGGCGGGCAAAGCTGGGAGGATGAAAGGAGCCTTTGAGAATCTCATTTGAGCCATATTGTGGGGAAGGCGGCTTTGCTTACAGCTGGATGGGGAGGTTCTGTTCCAAGAAAATGCGTCCAACTTGCTGTGTAGTCAGAGACACTGCGAGAGGCCTTGAGGGCAATCTCAGTCCCAACTAATAAGACAGACCATCTGATGGAGAGGAGAAATACCCAGAAAAGGTGTGTGTGCCCATGATTTGAAATGTTCTCTTCTGTGGAGAAGGGAGGTTGCTGTGTCTCCTAGGCCTTGGGTTGCTGGAGGGGAGATACTAACCAGGAAGAGAAAGGAGGAGAAAAACAGTGAAATTAGGTGAAAAGGAGAATCTTGCAGGCTGAGAGGTGCTGGGAGGATTCAGAGGCAGTTGGCCTGTGCCATAAGCAAAGCAGAGCAGGAGGGGTCATGTTATCCAGGCTTGTAAAACTAAAGAGGATGAGGGTGCATTTAGAAGATGTCTGTCATTGCTGGTCAGGCCTGCTGAAGGAATTACCCTGGTGTCATAGGCAAGACACAGTAAAAAACCTGTAATTGATCTAGATACTGCGGTTTATTTATGAAATGATAAGATTATAGCTTTTACCCTACTTGATTATTTCACATACTTGCTCTCTCACCCCTCAGCATTATGTTCACTGGGTGTCAACTTCTTTTCCCAGTAGGGAGATTGCTGCTTGTCCAGGGGATTGGGGAGAAAGTTATGTTGGTTGATATTGTGTAGCTCCTTGCAGTTACGAGTCTCAGGAACTACCATCCAAGGTCCTCAGGTGTACCCTGACATTTGTCTCCACATGTCTCTGATCTCCAGGATCTTTCCCCACTTCCAGCATCTTTCTTCCAGTCAAGATCCTTGCCACCTTCTTTCCTGGCCCTTTTTTCTACTCTCTGGGATCACATCTTCTTTTTGGGAACACTTATTTTTGGCTTCCTCTTCTTTCCAGAACCTTAAGCCCTGGTTTACCAGTCTAAATAGCGTATGCGCAGGACAGCATGTGATCAACATCTTAATTTGTGATTCTGTGTCATGTCTTTTTATTAATTGGAGGATTTGGGGCATGTCCCTTTTGTTTAGTTCAAGTCTTATCAAAACTTACAACCAGCCCATTCCTGTTACAGCTGTCAAGTAGCAGGCTTTTGCTTGAGATTTCAAAAGCTCAATTTTGGACATTTATCCACACACTTACATAACACCCTATTATCTACTGCCTGTTAGCGATCACAATTTAAGTTATTTTTTCCACCTCTGACCCTTGGTTATGATCGCTGCATGGCATGTTGGGTCAGCTCCAGAAAGGTCTCTCAACCCATGCTTTTTTGGGGCATGTGTCCTGGCTGTTGGATGTCCTACCCTGTCTTCCAGTAAGATAATGCTGTTTGCAGAAAAGTTTTGGAGAGGGGATTTTTGCGGCTAACTTGGTGACACAATACTCTATTAAATCCTGCCCTACCAGTTTTTGAAAAATTGAGTGGACACCCATTTGACAGCTCTACTAGGAGTACTGAACCGAGATATCTTGCCTGTCACTGCATATGTTGGCTCAGGTGATGCAAATGACTTGTATGGGCTTAGTCATAAGGTATTTTGCGACCTTCCCTGCCCCAGCACTTGTTCCAAAAGATGTCAAGGATTTTGCTGCTTCCTTCAGCCTCTCAAGTTCAGTTTCCCAAAGGTCAGACATGGTACATCTGTGTGTGCATGGGCTATTTGCAAACTTGAGTGTTGACTGTGCATACAAATACTGCACCATGCACAAGCAGTACAGAGGCTGAGACATCTAAAGAGGACTGGAGGAACCTGAAGTCCCATATTGATTCGTGGTGCCCCTTATGCTTTATCTTCTCCTTGTGACTTATTTTTTCTCTCTGCATTTACAGGCAGCTGACTCCAGGGACTCCCTCTCTATGGCGCTGTATTCCCAGTGTTTTTCATGGCTCATTAGCAAGATTAATACGAAGATCAAAGGCAAGGAAAACTTTAAGTCTGTGGGCATCCTGGATATCTTTGGCTTCGAGAACTTTCAGGTCAGGATTTTGTCTTTTGCAGGGTGGGTTGGTTTGGGAGATGTAAGCACATATAGGAAGGGGTTTTGGTAGGTTTGTATCCTGTTTAGGTTAGCATAGGGCATTCTGGGATTTCTCCACTGTCACTTCCCTCTGGCAGCAGCAAGATATATTTAGCTGTCCATTTCTGCCACCGCTATTCATGTAGGCTGATGCTCAAGGTCTGGTTTGTCACACAGACTGTAAACAGATATGCCGTGATAGATAATATTGAATTTGTGACTTGTATACAAATTAAATGTCCAACTCTTATGTGCACTTTGTTTGTTTACATCTGTTTTGCCTTGTGTTGAGAATCCTGTGTGTAATACTTCTGATTGCAACTGATGAGGGACATATGTTCAGCAGCCATATAGTCACTGCTCAGACATTTCACAGAAGAGAAAGCCCAGTGACCTAACACTTAGGGAATTATGTTTCTTTCTTCCTAAGAAGAAGAGAAATGTGATTGTCCTTAGCATTCTTTACTACCATTTAGGCCGACTTAATTAACCTTGCATGAGCTACAAAAGCTGTTCTCCCAGTGGACCTCCCCATGCTGTCCACCTCATGTCCACCTGACACCCCTTGCCTCTATACTCTGGCTTTATTCCAGCCTGGCACCTTCCCCATCACTGTTACACGTTCTTTTAGAGCCCAGGGAAAAGAATGTTAAGTTTTATAATCTTTGTTTCTTCTCACAGGTGAATCGCTTTGAGCAGTTTAACATTAACTATGCAAATGAGAAACTCCAGGAATATTTCAACAAACACATCTTCTCTTTGGAGCAGCTGGAGTACAACAGGTGACAAATGGAGGGAGTGGCCCCCTACTGCTTTCACGGGTGGTAGAATGGGGGACATCGTTCCTCCTTTGCGCTCTCCAGTCCCTACTGCTAAGGCCGGAGAGGCAGCTGGGCCTTACTGCAACCCTGCCAGTGGATGTGTCTCTCTAAGCACTGCCCATGTGCTTTGCCACCATAGGTCACTTCTCTTCAAGCAAAAGCTTTCTCTCCTGTAAAATTTAGAAAGTCCAGATTCCGTTCTGTCTCTCAGCTGAATAGGAATATCTTGGGCTTTAACCCATTGGAACACACGGTCACTGGCCTTGTTACTGACTTCAGTAATGATCTACTTAAGGTAGCGGTGGTGTTATGCAGGGGGAGTTTTGGTGTGCAACAAGTAAAGTCCCTAAAGATAGATGGATAGATATCCGACAGCCCTTTCTGTTCTAGAGATTCCTATGCTGTGAAAAGGGTTCTTCTCCTCAGCTAGGAGATTAAATCAGGCTGTTTCCTGAGCTTAAAGAGCGTGAGGTGTTCTGCACAGCTGTTTCTCTTCTGTGGGCTTCATATTGGATTGTACTTTGTGAAGTACCTGGGATGTTCTAGAGTATTTCTGCTTCTAGAGAAGGCTGCTAGACAAATACTTCAGTTCTCTCTCTGAAACAGAAGTCTTTATGTTTGTGAATGAAGCAATTGAATAGGGTCAGTGCGGGCAAATGAGAGCAGCCTTGTCAAGGGAGACAGTTGAATAGGCAATTCATGAAATTCTAAAGATTACAAAACTGCAAGGCTATTTATGCACTCACTTCTCAGGCCAATTCCACCATTGCAGGAAGCTTGTGTTAAGAATGGTATCATCGTGACAAAAGATTTTTTCCTGATGATTACATAGGAGTTTCAGTTCTGTGGCTTAACTTTGGAAAGAACAAGAGAATTTCATTATTGACTACTCATCAAGTTATATTTATCATTAAAGCTTATCTTTCACAGTATCAGCTCTGCTTCCTCAGGTTTAGTAAGCAGCTCCGTGTATTTCATCATTCAATTAGACAAGACGTCTGTGGCACTAGACACAACTTGATTCATTTGTGATTTGATTTGTTTCAGAAAAATCTGCTCCCTTCAATTCTGGAAAGACTGCTTGCTCTTAGAAGGAATCCAAGAGGTCTTTTTGTAAAAAATATATGGCCTCTCTAAAACCCATTGTTGCAAATATCTGAAACACTGTGAACTGATATTTTCTGTCATTAAATGGATAAGATATTCTGTTTCCTGTGGGGGATAGATAGTTCTTTCCATTCTTCAGAAATTATTCCAGTTTGTTGCTTCCAACTGTTGCCCACAGGTTTCTGAATGCTTTTTGAAATGCGTGAAGCCTAGGCTGAAGGGTTTGTAGACAACAGCTTCATTATCTTCAAAACATTAGCCTTCACCTGAAAGGTGTCTGTATCAGAATCGCAGTAAGTAGCTTCACACATAGCCTGTAGTCTTCCTTGGATTCCTGAGCAAGAGTTATTCCCAGGCTTCTCTGAATTCTGAAAACAGAAACAGCCTGTATTACGGGAGTATAAGAAAGTGATACAGAGGGTGGGGGGAGAAGCACATTCAGCACAGATCTACAGAATGTCATGGATGATTTTCAAAGCACTGCTGTACCTACATCAGTTCCCATTCTGAAAGATGCAGGGCCATCCTGTAGGTTTCCTGCATGTCAGGCCACAGCTTATCTGTGTCATCCTCTTCAAAACTCTCCCTGAAAAGTGTTACTGTCTCTTTTTCTGGTGGACCTATGAATTGTGGTTCAGTCTTCTGGCAGGTGTGCTTCAGGCCTGCATTCCATATGGGTGGGTCAGCAGGTGACTCTTGAAGCTGTGTAGCACGTTGTGCATCATCACCACCACTTAGGCTGATGCTCATCACTCCTGAAAGAGCAACTAAGAGCAACTACAATTTCTTAGTGTTTGGTGTGGAATTTGCTCGATGACTACAAGATAAGCATCAGTCTAAATCACTGGGATGGATAAGAGAGGCTGTCTCCTACTTCCATCTCCATGTGTTAGCAGTGCATTGTGTGTCCTGTTCTTTTTCCCCAGCCATGGCAAAGCCTAATTCCTGCACATCATTGTTTTGAGTCCTGAGACACCTGCCATGCTCAGCTACTTCTGTTCTTCTGCACCTCAGGGTACTGGATCCTGCATTTCACAGCTTTGTTCTATTTGTTCTTGACTGTCAGGGAAGGGATAAACTGGGAAGCCATTGACTGGATGGATAATGCAGAGTGCCTGGACCTTATCGAGAAGGTGAGCCGTTAATCTGGGACAGTTTCCAGGGATCACAATTGGGATTGCTGATTGTCTTGCGACCTTCCCTAGGGTCTTCTGGTTTTAAAACCAGGTGGTTGCTTAGATCCTCTTCCCATCATGACCTGGCAAAAGTATGAGCTGTTCTATCCATATCACAGCTCAAGAAAGCAGATCTCTGCTCATTGTTAAGAGTAAGCTTAGGGAGGGTGTCATAGTTTTAGACAGGGAGCAACATTTAAGTAAAACCTTAATGTGAATTTTTCATAAATAATCTCCACTTATCTTCCTCTTGCTGAATGCACTGACTGGACAGAATTCGGCTTTCAGCTCAAGCTTTGCTGGGTATAACTCGGGGGTTATCGCTCAATGTGTTGTCCAGATCTGCAGTTCTTGGCTTGCTGCTGTGTAGTTAGAGCTTCTGCTGAGTGTAAAAGCCTGTCTCTTGTCTGGCTGTAGAAACTGGGTCTACTGGCTTTGGTGAATGAAGAGAGTCGATTCCCCAAAGGCACAGACAACACCCTTCTGGAAAAACTTCACAGCCAGCATATGGTAAGTAAGAAAATAACCTGGCAGGCAAATGATCAGTGTGTTAGCCCCATCAGCATTTCAAAACTGAAAGGGAAGGTTTTGTTGATGTAAAATATGTGCTTTGTGCAGGAAATTTAAAATGCCTTAGGCCCCAACCTGTGAGTGTTTAATAAGGCTGCACTGAACAAAAGTAGTATGTGAAGGAACCTGAAAATGGTCTCTTGTGCACATAGAGAGAGGGACTGTGTGTTCCACAGGCTGTGGTTAAGGGAGATTTGAATTTGCAGCATGGGTTCAGGTCAGGTTCTGCTGGTCCGTGACGGGACACGAGGCGCCACCCCAGGCACAGGATGCGGCTGCACAGTGCGCATGGGTTTCTCCTGCCGGCTGACTCACAGGAGTCTGCTCCAGAGCATGTCAAATCTCTGTCTCCTGGGGCTGGGGCTGGCTTTTGCCTCATGACTTTTAATGAAAGTGCTCTCATTGTTCCTAATTAATTAAACTCTTTCCTCCTCTTTCTTGTATTCTGGACACAGGAGTAGAAGGGCTTTTTCATGCAGGTCAAAAAGTTATCCTGGGGACACACAAACCACAGTGAGATCACCATAGCAATCACTTACCCTGTCTGTGGTACAGCCAACACTCTCTTCTTCTTAATAGTAAATAGACTGAAAACAAAGCAAATTAAACCCTGTAGCAGGGAATTATGGAATGATTTACTACTTAGTAAAAACATTGTCAGCTAATATGTTTCCTTGTCCTCCAATTCGGGTTTCATCCAAGCCTGAAAACATATTGTCATGGTTTAACCCCAGCCAGCAACTAGAACCACACAGCTGCTCGCTTACTGCCCGAGGTGGGATGGGGAAGAGAATCAGAAGAGTAAAAGTGTGGAAAAACTTGTGGGTTGAGATAAAGGCAGTCTAATAGGTAGAGCAAGAGCCGCACACGCAAGCAAAGCAAAACAAGGAATTTATTCACTGCTTCCCATCGGCAGGCAGGTGTTCAGCCATCCCCTGGAAAGCAGGGCTCCATCATATGTAACTGTTACTTGGGAAGAAAAATGCCATAACTCTGAACACACACAGACACACACACACCCCCAGCCCCCCTTCCTTCTTCTTCCCACAGCGTTATATGCTGAGCGTGACATCACATGGTATGGCATATCCTTTTGGTCAGTTGGGGTCAGCCGTCCTGGCTGCGTCCCCTCCCACCCTCTTGTGCACCCCCAACCTGCTCGCTGGCGGGGCGGTGTGAGGAGCAGAAAAGGCCTTGACTGCTTAGCAACAACCAAAACCATCAGTGCGCTATCATCACTGTCTCCCATCCCAAATCCAAAACATAGCACTATACCAGCTGCTGGCAAGAAAGTTAACTCCATCCCAGCTGAAACCATGACAAATACAAATTTGTATCCTTTACCTGACAATTGTTTTTTTTTTTAATTGGCATAGATGCGGATATTCTCATTTTTCATATTTGCTTCTAACTCTGCTAGTAATACTCATGACTACCAATTGGATACAATAGCAATGACTTCTGGTTGGCTATTTATGCAGCTTTGTGGAAATATTTCCTTTCTTTAGGCTTAAATTTATGCCTTCAATTTCATCTGCTGTGGCTGTCCCTTGTATTATACGTCAAGATATATGAAAATGCCTGATTTACCTTTTTTATTGTTGTTGGTATTTTGTTAACTTTTAATATAGAACTTATGAATATTTTTAATATATCACTTCTTTTGAATGTTCTTTCTGAACTGTCCCAGCCTCTTCAGTTTGTCTTCAAATGGAGAAATTTCAAAGCTCCTCTTTCTTTCTCCTGTTTGTCTCTGAATTCCTCTACGTCTTTTCTCTATTATTTTCTGAGATAAATAATCAGACCAGTTCCCTTGGTAAGAAGGCACCTGTGGTTTATTGTACAGCAGCACGAGGCTGTCAGTACTATTTTGCATTCAACATTGCAACATTTTGGTTGCTATTTCTGGTGATTCCTGTGCATTGAGTAGCCTTTTAATTGAGCTGTTCATAGTGTTACCTCTGTCTGCTTTGAGGGGATAGCAGTTAACATGGAACCTTAGGGAGCTTACGAGAGATGGAAGAGCCTGAGGAGTTGGAGTGCAGGGAGAAATGATGAAGTAGACAGTGTTCTAGGATTTGCATTTTTTTGAAGGCAAAATTGTTTTTTCTACCAGTTGAAGTCTTTAGTGCTGGCTGGAAGAGCACTGGAAGGCATCTAGCCAGCATTGCTGGAAAGCCTGAAGGACATTATAATAGACCAAGCCCTCTTCTCTGTGTTTTCTGTGGACTGCAATAGGCTTACGGAGGAAAACCATAGAGCTGGGATTTAAGAGGATATGACCTCTGATACAGCCGGGGTTAGGAGCAATAGGGGAGATGGGAGAAGGAACCAGAAGTTTTGTAAGCATCGATGAAATATAGAGAGGGAGAGGAGGGTGCCAAGCCATGTGAGAGA
Source organism: Vanellus vanellus (assembly GCF_965231255.1). Taxonomy (NCBI): domain Eukaryota; kingdom Metazoa; phylum Chordata; class Aves; order Charadriiformes; family Charadriidae; genus Vanellus; species Vanellus vanellus. Next base: position 19,025,982 of record NC_138910.1, read on the forward strand.
GTCAGTAACAGTCATGTTTGGAGTGGAAGAGAGGGGAATTTGTGGCTGGAAAAGGAAAGGGAAGAGCAAAGAAATGGGGTCAATATGAAAAGGAAAAAAGGCAATGAAGAAGTTTTCAATAGCACTAAGAAATTATCAGGATCAGAAGCCATCCACCCAATACTGCTAAAAGAACTTGAAGATGAAAGAGCTGAATTACTAACAGTATTGTGCAACATCTTACTTAAAATTTCCTTACTACTTGTATTTGAGAAGGTGGGAAATTATTTTCATTTTTATAAGTATTCTGGGAAATTGTAGGATTATACTTCACATATATTTCACTACTGGGTAAATTCACAGAATGTAAATGGTGAGTTACCTCAATGGAGGGAGTCCCACAAGACTCTATCCCATACAACCACTGAGGTGGCAGTTTTCTGGTGATTCACAGGGCAAGGCTGGGCCTTATGAGACTGATTGGGTTGTAAAATGAAGATGAAAAGAAGTGTAGATAAATGTAAAATGGTGTGCCTGAAGGAAAACAGTCCCAGTTTCACATTTGAAATGACGGGCCCTGAGCTGATTGCTGCTTTTCAGGAGCAAGACCTAGACAGACGCTGGGATGGATAGTTCCATGGAAACATCAGCATAGTGCTCAGCAGTAATAAAAAACCCAGACCAAGTATCAGAAATTCCTAGGAAAGAAACAGAATAAAAGCAGAAAACGTTGTTATGGCACTGTATAATCCATGGATCACCTGCACTTTGAACAGTGTACATCACTGGGCCCCTCCACTCAAGAAGGGTTATATCAGATCCGGTAAACAACAGGTCTGGGACAGCTCCAGTGTTATGGAAAACTGTGTTGAAGGGACCCCGCACTGTGGAGATAATATGACTAAGGGGGCGTGTGATGGGTTTAAAAATCACACGTGGCCCGTAGAAGAAGAATGGCACTAATGGGAGCCAGGCTTAAAACCTACTGGCTGTAGTTCCCTGTGTGGTTGATTGAGAGCTCCCTGTGAAAGGACGCTCTGGATGTAGGAAGTCTGCGTGGGTTCAGGTTTGGAATGGGCAGGTATTTCAAAGAGAAATTCTCTTGGGGTTACTAGTTATGCAAACCTCATGAAAATAATTGGAGTTTGAGAGAGTATTAGGATAAAAGTGTCATTAACTTGCCTTGTTCTTGCTCTACCCTACAGAGCTACTGCTGGAGGCAGAATAATCAGCTGGATGGACCATTGGTCTCAAGTGGCATGGCAGTTCTTACACAGTTAACCATTTTCATAGAACTAAGAAAGGTGGTGAAAAAGGAGAGAGTAGAACAGCTAGTAAGAGAAAGGAAAAATGAGTATTGGAAAAAGGGGAAGAGAGGTCCAAAGAAAGATGAAATACAGAGGAAGACAAGGGATTGGTTTGATATTTCCTTTGACAAAGAAAAGATGTGTAGGCGTTCTGCAAAGCTGCCATCTTCCCTGCATCCTGATTCCATGTCCTGCACCACATGGTTTGTACAGAGCTCAGTCTCCTCAGGTATCAGGCGCGCAAGAATTAACATTTCATCCATGGCATGCGTGCCCAACCTTTATTCTGCAAGCCCTTGCTCACATGAGTAATGTCTTGAAGGGCTGGATTTTTCCATCTTATTGGAATAACATATTGGTAATGTAGCTGCAGATAACTGCAGCAGATGCGGTCAGGCTCTGCAACAGCTAAAGTCCTTGCCCATCCCGGCATTGTCATAGCCATGGCAGAGTTCCTGACTGAGCCTATTTATTCTTACACTGGCATTATAAGAAGACTTATTTTTCTTTCATTTCAGAGCAACCACTACTATGTGAAGCCTCGGGTAACAGACCATCAGTTTGGCATAAGACATTACGCTGGAGAGGTAGGTGTTTGTAGTGTGTCTGTGAGATGCTTGCACTTGGACTTGAGCTCCTGGAATTTAGATTCCAAAAATCAAGAATATCTCTGAGCTGTGTGTTTCTGCAGTTAGTGCCCCATACCGGAGTGCAGGGTGTGTGATGGGCTTAAAATAGCATGTCATGATCCTGCTTGGACATTTGTTTGAGTTTCTTAGGTAACTTCTGGTTTGGGCGACAAACTCCTCCTTACTTCTGTTATTCATGTTGTCTTTGCTTGGATGTTCACAAACAAAACCCAAAATAAAAGTCACAAGGAAAATTTTACTTTTGTGGTGGAGGAGAAAAGGCTAAATACCTATTGCAAAGAGGAAAAGGTCTCCAAGCCTTCAAGGTTAAATGCTGCGCTTTGTTGTGGAGAGATATGGAGCTGTGTAAGGGGAGGGCACCTGCACACTAAAGAAGGACTAACGTCCTAGAATCATATCTGCTGAGCACTAGTGGTTGGGAGGTCAGGGCACTGGGTGGCATAGTTTGTATTTCCTGAAGTGAATGGAGTACCTCGCACCTTGCAGAGAGAGGACTTCCCCCCACACTCCCCAAAGCAAATCTCTGCAGCTGTTTCACTTGGCTCCTGTTTTTGAAGTTGTTGGGGTGGGTTTTTTTTTTGTTTGGTTTTCTTTGTTTGTTTCTTGGGTTTTGTTTTTTTATTTTATTTTATTTTATTTTATTTTATTTTATTTTATTTTATTTTATATTTTTAATTGATGGCTAAAAGCCACTTTCTTGCCAGTAACTGCAGAGCTCTGGAACTCTTTTACCCCAAAAGTTTGGATCTTGGCACATGCCTGCAGCGTTACTGTGTAGCTCTGCTGCATGTCTTGTACATTGTCATGTTAATGTAGAAATGCTTAATGATTTTTACTGCGCTGTTCTAGTAGCTCTGTCTGTGTTGCAGGTGCTATACGATGTGAGAGGCTTTCTGGAGAAGAACAGAGACACCTTTCGAGATGACATTTTAAACATGCTGAAAGACAGCAGGTATGCCCCACTTATGCTTCTGAGGGAGCCACATCTGTTGTGCTGGACTAAGCCATGTTCATTTAATAACCAGATCAAGGAAAGCAATTGCTTTTGTCTGAGCATCAGGCATCATTCTTTATCATTCTTCTCTTTGTGCTTAAATATCCTGGCAAAAGAAAGGAGAGCTGGAGAAGTCAGACAAGGCACAGATTTAATCAGTAGTCTTGTCCCAGTTTTGAAGAGAGCTATAAAAGCACGACAGAAATCCCTCTAGGCAATGCTGATTTTCTCCCTCCTCTCTTCTGCTTTTCCTCTTCTTCCTCTTACCTCCCTGTCCCAACAGTAGCAAATTTGCCCCTGAATGAGTCAAGGCTCTTTGCCATGCTGTCAAATGCCAGCCTTTCTACGGAGGCTGCTTGTTTTCCAGCCTGCTTGTTAGTGGAGAGACTCTGTCCTTATCCTGAGCCAAACTGAGCCCTCGCTGTGGGACTAGGCATGGCCCCTACTATTTTATCCCAGTGCTGCAACATGACCCTAGAGAAATTAGCTGAATTTGACCTTGAGTAAGGTCTGGAAAAGAGAGGTGGGGCTTAATAGGAGAGAAGCATTTAATAACATGGTGCACCCTAGAAGTTTTTGAGTAGCAACTCTACCACATGCCCCTTACCATAGTCCACAGAGTCCTTTGGGCTCCAGCCTGCTGAGACTGTTTCAGAATTGCATCTTCTCTAAAGCCTGCCGCAGAGTTTGCACTGTGAGCAGCCTTGAAACAAGCTGAGAGAGCTGAGAGTGTGAGCTGCTTGTAGCTGCCTTACTCGGACAGTGGCATCTGGGGAACATTTTACACAGGGCTTGAAGCCAGAATTGTGGTCATCATTGTCCAGCATAATAGAAGGACTCAGGGGTTTTCAACGAGCCAGAAAGGAAAATTCTGCTAGAAGCAGTCACAGCAATAAACAGGCACCAGAAGTGCTGGAGAACTTTGTGCCACTTCGTAGGAACCAGCACCACTGTCTAAGGAGTGGCAAAACAGTGGAAGATTCCCCAGAGGTGACCTACACTGAGGCTAGCTCTAGAAGTCCTCTGGCCACAGAAGGGCTGTGGTTGCACTTGCGTGAGCATGTCATGGATGCTCACCATGAGAGCTTGGTCGAGAGGGGCATGACAGCACACAGTCTAGCTGGAATACCTTCAAGGCAGTTTTGCCTGGGGGCATATAGCTCACGGGGAGGTGTCCTTGCCAGTACAGAATGGACATCTTCCTTTGTGTAATATCCAGCTTGACAGCGTGACATGGGGTTTCTGGCTTTGCAGCCGAATGTGGCATACAGGGCAGCCCACAGGCTCTGGGCAGCCACATGGAAAGTATTAATTTCCTCACGGAAGTTCCCAGCTGAACTGTTTCCTGCAGCCACTCTGTGGCACAGCAGGAATAAAAATGAGGTGTTTCACACTGGGACAGGACGGTAGCTGAGAATGAGAGCCATCTTCTCACAGGTGGTGGGTGTCTTGTGTCTGCTTTAATTCTTTTCTTCTCCCTTAGGCTGGACTTCATCTATGACCTTTTTGAAAGAGTCTGCAGTCGTAGCAGTGAAGAGACACTGAAGATGGGCACCCAGAGGCGCAGACCGACTGTCAGTTCCCAATTCAGGGTAGGATGTTTTCCAAGAGACCAGCAAGCTTCTGGGGAGGAGCAGATGGGTAAAGCAAGGCCTGCAGCCAAGAGGAGTCATTCATCCTTGTTTTGTGTCCAGTACTGAAAATGTGCAGGAATGTTGTAGTGCTAAAAAAAGACAGTGCTACTGCCCTGAGGATTTCTGTGTGTAAAATGTGAGATGCTAAGACTGAACAGGGTGGCAGAGAAAAAGAATACTTTGCTAAGTATATGAAGTTCTTGAGGTTCTTTGACCTTTCGTGTTGGTTTGGTGTTTCAGCTAAGTGTACGTGTCCTTTTAGGCCACATCTTTTGCAGATGTAGTGGCAACTCCAATAGAACTTTATTGGGCGGACCTTGCAGGTATGAATCTCACCGCCCTAGATTGTCTGCAAACCTTCTGTTAGTTTCAGAGTTTTAGTTGCCTATATTTAAATTTTGAGAGTCTTTTAGAAATAACTCTCATCAGCTATACAGCTCTGAGAACAAGGATGGTCACGTAAACAGGGTTAGAGTAAACTAACTGTGTGGGTGTGTTTTGGACAGGAAGGGGTCTCCTGGGTTGCTGAGGTTTTGGTAGGCAGAGTCAAAGGACATTAGGAATGGGAGGGCTGCATGAAGACCCTATTGCATCAAATGTAGGCCCTTTCCCTCACAGAGTGACTGATCCTTTGGGTTTTGTCTTGCTGCTTTTCAGGATTCTCTCCATTCCCTGATGGCCACGCTTAGTACTTCCAACCCATTCTTCATCCGCTGCATCAAGCCAAATACAGAAAAGGCAAGTCTGTCTTCCAGCAAAATGTATGCATGCAACACAGGCCTTCATGAGCGCTCACTTGCACAGACGCCTGACAGCTGCCTCTGTCAGGGTCCAAACTGAGGATAAGAGCAGTTCCCCCTCACTTTCCTTTTTTTCTTCTAGTTGTTTTATAGTTGAGGAAAAATACACCCTCCTCCCGGTATCAGATGAATAGACTACATGCTGAGTATGGTATGATATGATATGATATGATATAGCCATTGCCACCTCTTTATGTGCTTACGAAGCCTGGAAGATGAACCAGGCTTGTGCAGAGCCCAGAGCTGTGGTAAAAGACGCAATCGCTCCTGTTTGTGGTGCCTGTAGACAATTTGTTCTGGAATGCAAGGCTTGTGCGGTAGGAAGCATCTCCTGCAGATCCCTGGCTCTGAGACAGAGGAGGTGGATGCTTCATGAGCAAGTCACAGTGCTTAGAGACAGGCTGGCTCTTGCTTGTATTGTGAACTGTGATGGGAGGATATGCTGCTAACTAGATTGGGCGGGGAGCTCTGAACCCATCATTTTCTTGGTGTGTTTTGAAACCATTTATGATATGGCAGAGGAAGACCTGCTGGGGGTTTTATGCCAGAAAAGAATTCGGTAGTTTGTCTCCAGTTTGACTGGAGAGAGACACTGCAAAGAGAATTGAGTCAGAGTTCTGCATTTTGTATGTATTAATGCATTATATCATTGCCTTACTGCAATGATCCGACTACGACAGCAGTCTGCAGACTGTTTTTTCCCAGGATCTGCCCAGCTCCCTTTCATCCCTTTTTCTGCACCGTGCAGTGTTGTGAGGTTGCTTTCTCCTTGACTCAAGCTTCCCCCTTTTCACCTGGCACGCCCGAATATGCAGGGCTGACTTTCTGGAGAGAAACAGATATACAACCTGTGACCGTCTGTGCTCAAAGAAACGGTCGCTGTTCAAGTCAGCGAAGAAGTAATACCAAGATCAACACTTATTATGTCTCGCTTCTTATTTGTTTTTGAATCTGGATCACTATGTAGGCGCCAAACCTCTTCAATCCAGATGTGGTGCTAAATCAGCTCCGTTATTCAGGGATGCTGGAGACAGTGAAAGTTCGGAGAGCGGGTTTCCCTATACGACGCCTTTACCAGGACTTTCTCAGCAGGTAACTGCTATCATTGTACCACATGCTGTAACAGCCCCAAGGTATATGATTCTATGTATTTGTTTCCTCTAGAACTGCTGTTACTGATATGGATCATTTGTGGGATGTTTTTCTAACCGTGCCCTTATTCCCCGCATCATACACAGATTTGGAAGACCTTTTGGAGACTTGCCTTTAGGGTAAAAGTCAGAATGGAAAAATAGCCAGATGGTCCATTTTTAATTTTTTTTTTTTTTGTAGCTTTGCCACAGATTTGCTTGTGTGATGCTGTGAAACCCAGCTGGTCATAATATGTAAAAAGAAAATACCATACTTAAAACCTTTAATCTGGCAGGCTGAAGCAAAATTTAATGGACAGTATAGTTGATGATTAATACTGAAAAGAGTGATTATTTCTTTTAATTAGCTGCATCAAAAGGATTTCTTGAAGTTTAAGTCTAGAAGAGACCACTGAACATTGCTTCCTTTGTCTCTTGGAGCGTTAAATGCCACCCCTATACTGAACAAAATAACTTGTGTCTGATGAAAGCACATGTTTCAGAAAGACAGTTGCTCTTTACTGAAAAATGCTGTTGAGTTTGTATTTTATTACTGGGATTGCAACAATAATTGCCAGTGTGGTAGGAACAGATAAAGGTTGGGGGATGGAAATTTCCAATTTGGAAGGCAAATATAAAGAAGGGAGATCCCAGAGAAAGAAGGACTAATGGGAGGAAGATAATGAGAGTTAAAAGACTGGGGCAGGGGGGCCAGGCTACTGTCATACATAATCTCATGAGATTTTGTTTGGTTCTTAGGTACAAGATGCTTGTGAAGGGGCCAAGTTTCTCAGACAACAGCAAAGCTGTATGTGCAGCCTTTCTTCAGACCTATGACAGCAGCAAGAAAGAGTGGCAGTTGGGTAAAACCAAGGTACATCATCAGTGTGGGGCAGGGCATGGCTTTGTTCCAGCTGCAAGGGGATGTGATTGCATCTGGTGAGATTCAAGCCGGTGGAAAGGGCAAAGTAGTAATGACCCTTTAAATACAGTCAACTATACCACTGACCTGTAGCATCTCAAATATTACCCATATCAAGTACCTAGAGATGTAGAAGGCTTTTTGATTTTATCTAAACTCCTTCTCATTGACCAAACCGGATTGATTTTGTTGTGTCTGATCCAATTTATGGATCCAAGGAGAACAAGCATGGGTGTCATTGCATGCAATTGCTATGTGTGCCATTAACTCTTGTCTCTTGTGCCAGATATTTCGCTCTGCTTGGCTTGCTGAAATTCTTGCAGGAGGCAGCGAGCTGCTGCTTGGTATATATCTAAACTGTGAATAGGTAGCTAGATGACCAGATGTGTGACAGCCTTCTGTTGTGGAAGCTCAGCTGAGGGTTTGCGTGGTTAGCCCAGATGCTAGCATGTGTTTTCTAGGGAAAGGTATCCAAATGCTTCTCCCCACTATAATAATATAGATTTTGCATCTGTTTTGGTGAATGTTTACCACTTCTCTCTTGCCTGGTATAGTCTGGATTGTGTGTTTTGGGGGATTTTTTTTGTGTGTGTTTTTTTTTTTTTTTTTTCTCTAGATACCCAGCTGGAAATGTACCATTATCTTTCATTAAATGGGGAGGGAGCTGGGTGTTTCAGTCTGGATTTTTTCAAGCTTTGAGACAGCTTCACACAGAAATAGATGAGTGTTGTGAGGTATATTGCTTTAGAAATCTGGGAGTGGGAAAAACTGTCTCTATCACAACTTTCCACATACTCCAGTAAATTCTTCAAAGAATATTCCAAGATGGATGGTGTCCAGTGCAGACAGCATTTCTATTTACTGGGTATGCAGTCCATATCCAGAGCAGATGGTGATCTATCAAAGCAACTTTTCTTGCATTTTTTGCCCTTAAGCCTTCAAAAAAACTAGTTCAGAGTGTTTCCAGGGTCACAGTGAAACTGGAAGTGATTCCAGTGAATTCACATGTAATTTGTCCAGGAGATCTGATCATGATATTTGTTGCTTTGAGCAACCATTTCTTAATGAGTGGATAGACTATAATGTTTCTCAGAGAGCGAGATCTCTCTCTCCGTATCTTAGAGGAGCGGTAATAGCCCAGTTGGTAGTCTGGGCTATGAACTCTGTGTGATGACCAAGGAAAATACTGGCCATTTCTGTAGGAAGGAGATGTGTTAACCTGAAGTTTCTAATGCCTTCCTTCAATGCCTGCACTGATGTTCAAGAAAGGTTTTATCACTTAGCCGTATTTCTGCTCTATGATTAAGGTCTTCCCCATCTTTGATTTGGGAATCTGGTGTCTCCTCACTGATCCCAGCAAATCAGGAAACCATTTCAGTCATTCTTGTCCCTAGATAACCCACACTGCTTAGGTGGCTGCCAGTCTCAGAGCATTTTAGGGTTAAAGCCAGTGTAGAGAGTGTGTGTGTGTGTATTGCAGAGCTGCTTGTACCTGGGAAGCTTTAGAAAGGGGTGGTTAGAGCTGGTAAACATGGAGTTTGAACTTTCTTCCTAGCATGACAAAAGATGGAAGATCGCTGGGCTACAGCAAGGGCAACAGGGAAATGCATGTGAGGACCAAACTCACATGCAGACACTCACCTGTTAGAGTACAAAAGGTTGTAAGCTATATAGCTGGAGTACAGGGACTACAACAGACTGACGACAAGCAGGAAATTCAGGCTGCTTTGAGCCCCTGGCAGCAATAGGATCCCTTTTCTTTTCAGTCCCCATTGTGCATCCTGAAGGACTGAGTCCATCCATCTGTTTTCACTCACTCCTTGACCTGCACAAACAAATTCTTTTGGAAAAAACAATGTAGGTGGTAAAATGTGGCAAACAACGTTTGTTTGTATTTTGCCAAAACACTGGATGTACTCTAATGTAATTTTTTTGGACAATTTGGTCCTATAAACTAAAGCTTGGCTGAAGAGCTGTACGCAGCATGTTGGTAAACAGCAGTCTCTCTGGTAAGGCACTGGTTGCTGTCGGGTCTGAATATTATGGGAAGAAAGAAATGATTAAGAATGGCAGTGTTTGTATCTCTTTATCTCTTTATGACTGGGAAGGAAAATTGAAAGGGGTTGAGAAGCAGTTGAGCCATCTTGTTTGGTTGTAGAAGTTATTTTATATTCAAGCATGGTTAGGATTAGAGATGTGTGTCCTGGTAGAGGGGAGCAGTTCTATTTATTCTAAAGAATATATCACTCCAAGGCTGTCCTGGCCTGTTCCACCCCTGCTGCCGTGCTGAATGGCTGGCCAGCCCCTGGCTGCTCCAAGGTGCTGTCACCATTGCCTTGCCATTTCATTCTTCAGTTGAGTTGCTTGACGTTCTTTCCCATGCTCAGATGGTGGCAAAGTCATTTCGTTGCTCCCTTGGAGAGCCCTCTTGCAACTCTGCTTTCTGACAGTGCCTCCAGAAAGCCGGCCCCTAGGTAAAGCAGATGCCAAGGTGAGGCTGTGTAGGGCAGTGGTGTTTCCTCGTAGTCCCTTCCTTGCTGCCTGTATCCAGCTGTTGTGTCTTGGTTTTGGATTAGAGAGTGCTTTGTCTGTGTTCATGTTCGAGCCGGTGCTGGGTAACACAGGGTTATACTTGGGTTGATGAAGAAAAGAGCCCTAGTTTTTCCAGAGGCTTTCAGGTAAGGGTGAAGTGAATCTACCAGCTAAGGGGCACAGAGTGTAGGTCATTGTCCTGGAGAGGAAGTCCCCTGTGTGCCCTTGCTGCCACTTTTGCTGCTACAGGTGCAGCTCTGGGTACCCAGGTAGTGGTTCTCAACACCAGGAGAGAACTAACCTTGTCTTACAGTCAGGAGTAGCTACTGAAAAGGGTGGGACAGGCCGATGGGGATGTAACCTAGGAAGAAGTATAAGGGGTGGGTGAAGAGCGAAGCTTATAGAAGGGGGAATACTTCCTGCAAAATGAATGGAAGGATAATTATATCCCTAGCAATTGTTTGGAGGAGGAAGGAAAAGACTTTGTGAATTAGTGCAGGGGATTGTGAAGCTTGGGAAAGGAAACGGGGGAGGAAGGGCAGGATGATCTTTGTGTTTTTCATTAAGAATAGAGCAGCTGCTGTGCTGGCAATTGTCAAATTAATGTTTATAAGAGGTATTAATGTATATAAGGCAGGTTTTATCCGGTGGCATGACAGAGATGAAGGCTTGGATGCAAACAAGCAGTGTGATGACGGAAGAGCTTGTGCTGAGGTGCCCTTGTCTTTACTCGGGAAGTGCCGGGATGGAGCAGCAGCTTCTGTGCCCCTTTCCTCGGTGCACCTGGACCTTCTGCCATACTTGCCCATACCCACAACACAGATTTCCTAAGGCTGTTTAACACAGCAATTCTTCTTGTTTGAAAGCATTCATTTCCACATTTCAACCTGCTGTTTTGCAGGGCCTGTTTGAAGGGAGAAGGTTGCTGTAGACTATCTGGCATCCAGGTCACAGTGACCCACTTCCTGCTTTCCCAGTGTTGTCCCCGAGAATCATATGATCCCACTTATGTACACACGGGTTCACACACAGTTACATTTGTGTCTGCTGATCTACACGTAACCTTAACATGTTCACTGTTGCATTGGCGGTGCATGCGGGCATTGAGGTTGTGTGAGGAGCACTGTGGTGCTGCACTGTGGTTTAAAACTTGGCCAGTGGCTAATAGGAGCAGATATGATAGATGTAACCTTGTCTGTTTTGTTTAATCATTCCTTCCTCAGATGAAAGTGATCTCATGTTTACAGAAAGTGACTATGAATTATGACAAAGAAATGGCCACCTTCCAAGTTATTTCCACAAGGCATCAAAAATATTTCTGAGTTTGAATATGTTTTACTCTTCTTTGTCATCTAGGGGAGTCTAAAAAACCCCTCAAAATGCCAATAGCTTATAACTAGATATCGTAACGTTATTTGAGATTAACCCCTCACTCTCCAGCATACATAGAAACTCTGATGGGATTAGGGTTGTGTCTTGTTGAACTCTGCATGCCTCAAAGTTAGGTTTTTCCCCTCTTCTTCCTGGCACGGCAAAGTCTATGCTTGCTAGCGAAATACTGATGCATTGAATATCTTTGCAATTTGATGAAGATAATGGACTGAGACAGTGTTTTGCTGGTTGCATTCCTGAAATGGGTGACTGCTGCTTGTTTCTGGAATGTAATGGAAAGAGCAATCCCTGCCTCAAAGAAGTCTTTAAAAGATTGTTGAGTTGACAGAGGGAGTGGATGTACAACTTGCAGGGAAGGGTGCCAGCTTCATGGTTGGCAGTACCTTGATAATGAACTTTCTTTTAAGGCTACCCACAGTTACTTAGTCATTACAAAACAACTCATTTCTTCAGACCATCTTAATGGAAGTGGCTCCCGAGGAGAAATTGGAGTCCAGGGAAGCCAATGGCAATGGGTACTAACTCAGGGCAAGGTTTCAGTACCCGATGGTCTTTGCAGAGGGGAAAAGGAGCCTAAATAAGTGATCAGGCCAAAAGCAGTGATGGAAGGGAAGGTACAGAGAGACATAAGGGGAGGTAAGTGGGGAGAAGGAGAGTTTGTGGAGGACACTGGACTAAATAGCTATTCAAATCTTTGAGCATCCCTCTGCCCTCTTGGCATAGTCACATGCATCCAATAAATTTGTAAGGAGTTTTTACTGATTAATATCGTTCTGCAGATTGAGCAGCCCGTGTTCACGGCAGTGCTTTAACAAGTAGGGCAGCACTTTCCTACTGTAGTCCATTCTGCTGCTAGCCCTGGCAGTGATTTAGCCCATGTCAGGCCAGCAGGTCGCATGAGCACAGCCATATGGCAGTTGCTGCTGTGACTGCAGCTTGTATGGACATACCTTAGCCAACTTTATCTAGGCTGGGTACTGCTAGCAGCGTACCCACAGCGCCGTGGAGCTCCATGCAGGCTGCAGTCCATCTCAAAAAGCAAAGCATTTATTTCAGGATTTTATGCTGGACTCTGTGCTAAGATAACGCGAGCCAGCTGATTTAAAGTAGCTCAGATAAGTCATCGAAATTCCTGTAAACATGCCCTTATCTTGCTTGTATCGCAGTCCTTTTGTCTCTAAGATAGCACCTTCATCCCTCACACAAGCATTTAGCACTGAGCAGAGGTTTGAAATACAGGTGATGGAAGATGCTTGAGAATTGAAATACTGGACTCTGAAGTGCAATCAGTAGTATTTGGAGACCTCTCCTGTTGGGGCTCAGTTCCCCCTAATGCATGCTGCACGGCTGAACTTCGGCAGCGAGGAAGCATCTCCACCTCAGAGTTTCTGGAGGTTGGTGGAGGGCTTCAGCTTCCGCCCAGAGCCGGTGGACTGGGTGCTCAGCTTTGCACCTCGACAGGGATTTTAGCTTTTGACTCTTCTTCCACTATTAGGGCTGCTGTTAAAATTGCTTCCCAGAGCCTAGAAACCTAAATGTTCCTGCCTTTGCTTAAAATGCGGAGGAGTTTCTTTGCCAAATATTTAATCACCCAAGTAGGCACCAGTGCCTGCTGCAGGGAGGTACTGGATTGTGCGGGGAAAGCTGTCAGCTGGGAAAGAGTTAACCACAGGCGCAAGCCCGGGCTCTCCTCCTCCTCCTCCCTCCTCTTTCCCTCCTTCCTCTGCTCCCTCCCTCCCTCTCTCTCTCTTTTAAGTCTTGACCACAGAGTGAGGGAGGCGGGGGTTGGGCACAGAGTTTGGCTCATGTGGCTGCAAAACTTTTTCCTGGTGCTGTGAGCGGGGGCAGCCCGGGGCGCGGCGCCGCGCCTGGCGCTGGAGCGGCGGCGGCGGCGGCGGCGGCGGCATCGGCGGCCGCGGGCGCCCGGGCACAGCGCGCACCCCGCGCCGCTCACCCGGGGATGAAATCTCCCGGCTCTCCCGGGGACTGACTTCTTTCCTCTCTTTGTGTTTATCGAAACTCCTCCCCGTGGCGTCAGGTTTTCCTGAAGGAAGCTCTTGAGCAGAAGCTGGAGAAGGATCGGGAAGAGGAGTTGAGGAAAGCAGCTATAGTCATCCGAGCCCACGTCTTGGGCTACATGGCAAGGTCAGTGCTGGGGGCTGCCCCACCATCCCTGTGCTTGTGTGCCTGGGTTGCCCCGACCCCCTGCTTTGCTCTCTCGTCCCCTCGCATCCCTCCCTTCTTCCCCTCCTGTATTCTAAGGGAGAGCTGCGTTATCTGCCCTCCCTGCGGGCATCAGTTCTGCTGAAACAGTTCTGCGCCTTTGCCACCTCTTCTTCAATTCCGTGCACACTCGCACCCTCCCTCAGTGCTGCTCTGCAGGGACCTCTGTACCCATTGCTTGCCTCCAATGACACCTTTTCCTTGCCTTCAGGGCTCTCCTGGCAGGGCCCCACCTATGCTATGGGTCCTCTCCTTTTCCTTATGCCTGTCAACTCTGCTTCCTGCTCCCCCTGCAAATCGCTTCTTCCTCACTTGCAGCTCTGCCTTTGCTCACCCTCTTTCCTCGCCCTGCCTGTTTGCCTCGTGATCTCCCTCTCCTTTTAATTAACTCTTCAGAATTGGTTTTTGGCCAGCTTTGCACCAGTAATCTCCTCTTGCCGCTCCCTTTTGCACCTGACCAGAGGCGGGTTGGGAGAACCAACTGCAGACAAACCGCCCTTCCTCTGCCCCTCGCAGTCATCCTAACAGCTGACTCCTTAATGGCTGTGGCACGCACACTTAATCCCAGTAAGATGCTCTTTCCTGGCTGGTCTCTGCTCCAGACACCTGTCAGTCAGGCGTGTGAGGAGGTGAAATCCCTGGCCAGCAGAGCTGTTTCAGCAGGCGCTCTTATTAGAGCTCCAGTTACAGCAGGTAGCTCATTTTGCATTGGGAAATGTGTGCAAGGGTTGTACCCTGCCTTGCCAATGTGGAATATCAGCAAAATACACATTTGGTCTCAGGGGCTTTTATTCATTTATTTATTTCCCTCTAGGAAGACAAATGAGCTAGCTCTATTGTTTGTACATGAGATTGCAAGTTCTTTGTGTCAGGGCCTCTGCTCTATTTTACTTTGTGTCTAGCGGTTGGAGAGAGGGGTAGGGATTAGCACAGGAAAATTGATTTTTCTGGGAAACATCACTGCAGGCAAACTGGATTACTGCTTTTCTGAGTTCCTGGGAAGGTAGCTGCTGCCCTGCAGGGCTGTGGTGGAGACAGCGTTGCAGGAGTGTTCTTTGCTAGAAATCTCACGGTCCTCCAGTCTCCACAGGTCTGAATTCCTTGCCCCACATGTTGCTCTTCTGAGTCTCATCTTTAGGAACAAGCTGTGCTTCTGCAGCCAGAGTGGAAATCCTTACAAGCAGCTGGAGGTAACTGGACTTTGCAGGGGATGAGAGCAGGAAGTGAAGAAAGAGCTAGGGAGGGAGACTGGAAAACTTTTTCCAGTTGCACTGCACCTGTATTGGAGAAGGTCCGGTAAGAAGGGAGTTCATCTGGGCGAGTAGTGAATGGTCTGTGAAGAGTTGGGCAGAGGTCAGGAGTACCCGTGTGTGCTGCTTTAAGCTTTGATACCATTTCTGTCAGGTTTGCAAGAATGAATGTATTTAAATTCATTTGGTCTCATGCAAAGTAGATTGGCAAAGAAGGGTACATCTATTGCAGGAAGGATTTTACTGGTTTCTCCCCCTTTGTGAACTTGTTCTGTGAGCCTGGAGAACCAGTCCTAAGGGCAAGAACGTTTTTTTTTTTTTGCTCTTGTTCCCTGCAGCCCGCTATCTCTGATCACTAAAATGTGAGACAAGAAAATCAGCCCGTTCAAATGACCCCATTTTTCGTAGCTAATCTGTGGAACTCCGAGCTGCAGGTAACAGCTTCACCAGCTAAAATACATGTAACTGTTCCCAGGCTTGCAGGATCCATGTAAAAATTTGGCTGTGTCCCTGCATTCTGTAGGACCTTATTGCCCAAGGTAAGAGACGGTAGGAAATTACTCTTTAGCCCTGTGTTCTCTAGTCCTTGGAGGCGTAACTGCTAACTACAGCTCATCGACATAATTAACAGAATTCCAAATGCAGCATTGGCGCTTTGTAACCACCCCATGTTCTCTTGGGATGTCTCCCAACTCCGCGGCGTGGGGTGCAGGTTGACTTTCTTTGGCCAGTGCAGGAGGGTGAGTGGAAGGCTTGAACAAGGGGAATGAAATTCGCCGCCCGTGCGCAGCAATTCGGCTGAAGGGCGTCTGCAAGCTTGGCTGCGGTCATGAGGAATGAGGGGGCACTTCAGCCTGGCAGATTAGCAGGCAGAGCCTGCCCTGTGGCTGGGCAGGGCTTGGCACGTGTTGCACTTGAGCGAGTTTCTGGCAGATGCGTTTTGTAAAAGTCAGAGCGCCCTTTTTTGATGCACTTATATCTGCCTTGGCAGAAGGTGCGGGTGCAGCTGTTCACACCCCATGTGCAGGGCGCAGGGAGGACAGCGGGAGCAGGGGTGAGGGGACGGCAGCCCAGGAGCAATTCGTGTAAAACCTCCCACTTCTTATCACCTCTTCCCTTTCCTCTTCTTTTCTCTGTGCTTCCTCCCTTTGACTTAATACTCATGGAAAAGAGCGTGACCTCTGCACGTTACTGCCATAAGCATCCCTCTCCTCATTTTCTCGACTAGGCCGACGTATCTGATGTGCAGGGAGGTAGCAAGCTGTCAGCATGGGTCCCTGTTGCTATTTGAAGGGGGGTTGATTGCCAGGAAGGGGATTTTGAGGTGTGTCTTTTCCTCAGGGGTTGCAGAAGGTCTGTGGGAAGGATATGTGAGAATACCGTGCTATTTCCAGCGCGCTTTCTAGGACTGTAAGACCTCACAGGATTACTGTAGTCTGCTGGTCCTGGATCCTGGGTAACAGCCCTATAGAATTTCCCTCTGCAAATTCTGGTTTGGAGTAAAGAAGGTTTTGATCTGAATAGTACCAATGATTTTATTTTTTTTTCCCTACAGCAAGATATTAAGGTGTCTAAATATATTCAATTACTTTAAAAAATGTCCACTTATTTCCAGCCTGAACAGACTTCAGCTTCAGGTCAATTAAATCTTGTTATGTGCCCTGTTGGATAAATAGAAATGCCACCCAAAACTGTGGGTACTTTGGCTGGGATCAAGTGTTTCCTTAGCCCTCTCTTTCTTAAGGTCACGGAGAAGACACTGTCTTTCTATAAGCCAGGATTTCTGCTTCCAATCCGGCTTCCTCAGCAATCACTTGAGCATCTAACAGTGTTCTTGAAATGGAGGTGCTAACACTGAACAGAGGATGAAAGTAGCCGTGCAGTCACCTTCTACACAGTATTTCCACTTGCAAGTATAAGATTCAGTTGGGAGTTTGCCTTCACCTGGTGATCTCTGTGGCCCCTAAATCCTTTTTTGACTTACTGTCTCCTAACATAGTCCCACGTCAGGTGTGTTCGGCCTTTGGTTCTTCAATAGAAGACCTTATGTTCGGCTCTTTTGAATTGTTTAATGTTTGCTTGAATCTAGCTTACAAATTGATCCAGATTACTGTGTAATAGTAACCCTTTTGTTATTTGGCCAGTTTGTCTATCATGTACAAACTTCTACCAGTCGCTTTTTTTTCAGGTCCTTGATAAAAAAATATTCTATACTGCAGAGGCAAGAACCAACTTTTCTGGAACTTTACTAGGCTACAGAAATACTGAAATGATGATTCTTTTCTTTTGGGGCTCTAGCATGTTTTTTTGGTTTTAAAGTGCTGCAAAGCTGATTTTGACATCATTATTGTTTAAGCAAAATGTTGTGCAATGTAAGTATATGTTTATGGGAGCCTGTTACAATGTTACATTCAGCAACCAATATTTTGTATCACTGTGTTTTCCCCCAAACAATACCAGATTAACATGGCCAGATCTATTTTTGCCCCGTTTTTGTTTTTCCTGGAGTAATTTGTTTTTGGCCACTTAAAAGGCAGGGCAATATAGGACTTTGTTCTCATATAGTAAGGACATTGGTATGTTTTTATTATAATAGAATCATAGAATGGTTTAGGTTGGAAGGGACCTTGAAGATCATTGAGTTCCACCCCCCCTGCCATGGGCAGGGACACCTCCCACTAGACCAGGTTGCTCAAAACCCCATCCAGGCTGGCCTTGAACACCTCCAGGGATGGGGCATCCACAGCTTCTCTGGGCAACCTGTTCCAGTGCCTCACCACCCTCAGAGTGAAAAATTTCTTCCTAATATCTAATCTAAATCTACCTTCTTCCAGTTTGAAGCCATTCCCCCTCGTCCTATCAAATAAATCCTCACTGAACGATTAAGCCAACTGCACAGTGAATGTGCGTGATGTGCAATGCAAGGAGGGTTTGGGCCAGTGGACCTTCACTTTCCGTGTGCCAAATGTCTGTCCTTCATCCTCTGAGGGTCTTCACGAAAGCAGGTGCCCATGGAAACAAACCAGTGGTAGATATAGGAGTGAGAACAGTGAGGAGAATATGATTTACGGGTAGTGGCCGTAGAGCAACAGAAATTGTGTTATTTCTGAGCAACATTTTTCCAAAGCCGTTCTTCCGTGGATGTGGTAAGATTGCTCAATATACCAGGGCATGGGAAACGCAAAGCATGTGTTGCTTCATGGTGCATTAAGTGTCTGGTTCTGTTTTTAGGAAGAAGTACCAAAAGGTGCTAGCCAGTGTTGTTATAATCCAAAAGAACTACCGGGCGTACTTCTGGAAGAAGAGCCTGCTGCAACTGAAGGCCTCTGCAGTCACCCTGCAGAAGCACTGGCGTGGCCGCCTGGCTCGCAGCCTCTACCAGCACCTGCTGCAGCAGGAACTCAGGCGGAAGCAGGAGGTGGAGGAGAGGAGGAGGCGAGAAGAGGAAGAACAGATCAGAAGAGAGGAAGAGGAAAGACAATGGCAAGAAGAGGAGGAGCGTAGGAGGAAACGGGAAGAGGAAGAGGTGAAGGAAAGGTACAAGATGGTATCTTGCATTCATCGTTCCCTAGCGCTAAAGCTGCTGAGGGGTAAAAGCAGGTCTGGGGCACTGGTGTGATGGTGACACTGGAACAGCGTCCCAGTGCCAGGGGGCAGAGTCGGGGTGGGCTGTGGGCTACTCAGAATAGAAAAGCAGAATGGAAAAGGGGTGTCCTGCTTCCTTTAGGAACACTGATTCTGGTGTATTTTTACCTCTGTTTTTTAGTGTTTTTCTGCTTTGGAATGTACGTGAAAGGAGGCGGTTTCACTGATTGGGCAGAGATGCATAAGTTTCTCCTTGTCTTTGCAACGGGAAAGGAAGTTTTATGCAGTCTTCCAAAATCTGGAGGGCTTAGCAGTGTGAGAAAGCACCAGAGTTCATGGGTCTTGGTGTGACCAGTAAGCTGGGTCAGAGAGTAAGGTGGGCAGCGCACCTGTGCTCCTACTGCAGTTCTTACACTCATGAGACTACACGTGCTCTCCCTGTTCCTGCCGCTGCTTATCTCTCATCAGGGATATGGATGTGTCAAGAGATCAGGAGAGGAAAGGAAAAGCTAATGTGACAAAAAGAGGCAATCTGTGACCAGTGACAGTACACCTATTGAGAATCCTGCACCTCATGCATCATTTACTGTTCACTCCATGGTTACCTACATCCTATCCAAACTGGGTGTCTCTATAATCTTTTGTTTTAAGAAGCATAAAACTTAAACGATGAGATTATTATATGTTTGAACAAATAATCTTGTGATATTTTAAGGTTTTCGTAAATAGTTGGTTACATTTCTTATAGCCTTTTGTTACATGCTTGTCCCAAAGTTGGATCATGGCAGACTAACAGGTGTGACAAGCATCAGAAAGTTCCAAGGTTAGAAGCATGTCACAAGGAAAAGGGATTGCCTGTGGTTTCACCGGAGACTGTCGGGTGATGTATCTGCTGGGACAAGGCATGGAGTCAGTGACACCAGCGATGAACAGTTTGGTCTAGGAATTTGTTGAACAACACTGAAGGCTCCGTTTTATCAATGTGTCAATTTTCAACAACAGCCTCATCAGCAACACGAAGCTGTACAAGTTCAGAGTGTCAGTAACTAGTTTGCAGAAATCAAATGCCACCGACGCTCTCTCAGGTCTGCAGTCCTCATTGTACTAAGTAGAGTTTGTCCCTACCTAGTTTTAGATAAAAGTATCTATTTAGTTTATTCATTCTAGAGTGTTTCTGCCCCTGCCCTCTAGTTCCCAGCCCATGAAAGATATGGTGAACATCACTGTAAAGAAGCGTCAGTGTTTCTAGGCATCAGGTGAACTGCTCATTTTGCTTTCATTTTCTACTTGGTATCAAATGGCCTCATTCAGAGTGAGTAGCCAAAAAGGTACTGGCAGACCAACTTGGCCTAACCCTGAACTTCCATTTGACCTCAAAAATGAGGTGGAAGTCCACAGAAATTGCGAATCAGCTAAGCTACTGAGAACAAGTGAAAAAACCCCGATGCACCTGCAGAGACAAAATTAGAAAGACCAAGATGCAAACTGAGCTATGACAAACTAAAAGTTGGCATGCAGTTATTGTGCATACACTGTTAGTAAAAGGGAGACATGGAGCAATTTTGTCTGCTGTTCAACAGGAAGAAAAAATTCTAATGTTGAGAAAGCCGAGGTATTTGTTGGGCACTAAATACAATTAGCACAGACGTGCGAGAATTCAGAACCTAGCAGGGAAATAAAAGGTTCGAGAATGCTCAGAGAAATCAGATTACAAAGAAATCATCCAGACTTGGTGAAATTAATGTTTGGGTACTTCAGGAACCAGCTGAAGCAGTTTGAATCAGCAGCTATTCCCTTTCCCCTCTTTTGTGGATAGCAATGGAGTTTCCATAAAACTGGAAAATTCCAAACATAGTGACCCTCTTTTAAAATGGGAAAAGGAAGAACAAGGGAACTGTGGACCTCAATTGAGCCTAACCTCAATTTCAGGAAGCTTCTGAAACAAGTAATACAGTTGTAAATGCTTGATAAAGGAGTTAACAGCCAATGTGGATTTCTGAAGAACAAACAGCATTAAAGTTATCTGTTTCCTTCTGTGATAGCTTATGACATGCCTTGTGGACAGGGAAAAGCCCCAGAGGGTAGGTAACTTGCCTTTGGGTAGGTAAGGGCTTAGGACAATACTCTAAGACACTATAATGAATGTGGTTTGGAAAAAAGTAGATGAAGCAAGACTAGGATTTATGGGTTTACTGCATTGTATTATTGCATTTTAATTAGTAAACAATAGTAGTTTTTTTGTTAAATAGGAGAGAACTCTTGGATGGGATTCTTCCACGGTCTGTGCTGGCTATGGTGCTAGTGCAATGTTTTCATAATAAGTTGGATGAAGAAATACGAGTATCCTTATTAAAGTTGCAGATGAAACCATCTGGTGAGGGGCTGTAAGTGTAAAGCTAGACAGGATTACAATTCAAATAATTTTGGCAAATTAAAGAAATGGTCTGAAAAGCATAGGATAACATTCAATACAGACACGCAGATCTACAGTTAGGAATAATCAAATGCACAGAGAGAGAAGGAGGAATGCCTACTTCAACAGCAGGAAGAAGGTCTGGAGGCTAAGTTGAGTATTAGTCATCAGTGTCATGCTGTGTGAGAGGAGAAAGCAAATGCTGTCTATAAACAGGATTGTTTCTGTAAGATGTGGGGGTGATTCTTCTGTTCCACTTGGCACTGGTAAGGCTTCAGTTGGAGTACTGTCCCTAGTTTTGGGTATCACATTTCAGGAAGAGTGTGGATCAGTTGGAGATTGATGGAAAGCAGCAAGAAATATCAGAAGTCTAAAAAAATGTGAGGAACAGTTGCAGGAATTAGTGTGTAGATTGTAGGTGGTATTTCTGATTTGTTTTAAAATGGCTCTGCGTCTTGAACCCTTATATCATTTAAGGCAGTTGTTTAACTCATGACTACTCTTAGACATCTTTCAGTAGAGTTGGAACCATCTGGATCTCACTTATGTCAGCTTTCATTTATAAACATCTCCTGGATTTTTTTGAGAGAGGCTGAGCGCGTAAGAGTGAGAGCTTTAAGGACCGTGTGACTTGCAGCTGCAATTTAGAATTTGGCTGGGAAAAGCTACAGGGCCTGGGAAATAAATAGTGTTGCCCTCCTGTTCTGCTTGGGGTGGAATTATAGATTTGAGAGTTCCACTGCCAGCCTGAATTTAGCTGCACCGTGGTTGCTACAGGCAGACTCTTCCATCCAGCCACATCCTAGCCTTGCTCCCTATGCATGGCCCTGGCATTTGTCTGTCACTAGTTCAGTTGCTTGTCATGTGCTTGTTATGGAGAAACTGGCCATAGTGACAGCTTTCCCTTGTAGTACGACCTCTTTGATCTGGGTCGAGATGCAGCACCGTGTGATAGTTTTGTCCTCTACTCATGTCTACTAACAAACTCTTGGCTCTCACAGCCTTTACTAGGTAGGAGACTATGTTTTGCATGCCACTGAGAAGTCGCGCAAGCTGGAACACTCAGGTCTTCAGAATAGAAAGTCCTCAGCCTAGTCAGTTAACGTAGGACAAAAATTTGATAAATTTGGGGGTATTTTAATATAAAAGTAAAAGCAAAATAAAACACAAATTCAATGTTGGTATTGCAATAATTCTGTTCTGTTTTAAAAAATCAAACAAACAAACACAGTTTCCTGATATCTGTCAGTTACACATGTACAACCTCATTTATAGCCACGGATGTATAGTACTTCAGAAGATTCTATTTACACTTATTATGAGTCTAACTGATGTGTCTTTCTGTCACTGTTTCCAATGTCCTTCCTAGTGTGTTCCAACTAATTCAATTTCCCGATTGATCTGAAAGTTAAGTGCATGGGGAAAATCTGTTGTATCCACAAAGGTCATGCCAACCACAGAGAATTGGATTTTTACTAAATTACAAAAGCTTTTAAATCAATCTTACAACAGGTACCTTAGTTTAACCTTATCCATGGAGGGATGAAGTGTCCATGTAATGCTAAAAGCCTTGTGTAGGAAAATTGGGTCTATCTCTGACTATTGTTTCTTGTTTTTTTAACAGAGAAAAGGAGCAACTGAATGTGCTGCTCCAGGTGGCTCAGGTAAGTTTAACAGTTATTCTTTTCACATGTCTTCTCTGAGTATCTGTGAAGGGTCCTTCATTGCCCATGCTTTGCCTGGAGCTACTGTTGTTATTGTGGCACCGCTATTTTAAAAATGGGCTTTGTTCACTCAAAACCTGCAGCTGTTTGGCTTTGGCAGAGGTGCACAGTTAACAAGGTGGGTGTTGGGTTTTTTTCTAAGGCTGATGCACCAGCTTGCATAGTTCCTATTTGAAAATTTCTGTATTGAGTGTGCAGCGTCCTTTTTTATCTCTACTGCTTGAGCTTATTACGTGACCTTGTGATGTGCTACACTGTGACACAGTCTGTTTTGCCGGATTGTTGCCTGTCACAGCCAAAATAAGAGTGCAGACTGCTGCTACCATGGCTAAAATAAACCCCTTGTAACTGATCTGATTGGGTTTTGGTACATGATATATCAAAGAGCAGACCACCTACCCTGAGCTGTGTGAAAACAGCTTATTTCTTTTCCCAAACCACTTGTTCCCCAGGTCAGCTCTGTTGAGGAGAGATGTCAGATTGGAGTCTAAAATTGCATTTGTCCACAAGTGAGAGTCAAGTAGGCAACAAGAAACAGGGTAATTGTAAAGAAAACGGGGATTATGGCTTAAATGGGCCAATTCGTTGGCTGCATTGTCATACTCCTACCAGGAAGTACATGAAATCCTTTTGGAATTCGCTTTTGCTTTTTCTTGTGTGTGTGTGTGTGTGTTTTCAATATCCTCCGTGGAGGGGAAGGTGGCTTTATCTTATGGCTTAATGTCAGTGAAAGTTACCAGTATCTTCTGTCTTCTAATTATTGTGTACTTGCTAGAAATTTCCTGTTACTTCAATGCGGAGAATAGAGGAAGACAGAGTCTTCAGCAGCCAGCCAGCCATCATCCATCCAGTGATGCTAAAGAACGCCAAGAAATTCTGGGTGAAATTTTGGTGGGGTGGGGTTGGAGTGGATACAGTCCTGCTTCATTGCAAATATTCCTTCCAGACCTAGATTCTGGTGGTCAGACCCTCAACTCGGGAAGCAGCAAGGTCCCCAAATCTTCTAGTGAATTTCTGGGAAATCTTCAGCTCTTAAGCAGGCTATGTATATATGTATTCATATAGAGTTGCTTTCTCCTGTATGCGTGTATGTCTGTGAGGTAGCTCAAAAAGAGAGGACAGACTTTGAGAATACTTCTATACAAACTGTAGCGTACAAAGGGCTGTAACATGAACAGAAGATAGAGAGGCTTTTCTAAAAATTTACTGATCCCAGTGAGCTACTTTGTACGATTCAGAAAGGGGGTAGGCTGCTGGAAGAGAGGAATTACCTAAAGACCCAGTAGTTCTACCTTTAGCATTTACATGATGGATGATGGCATATGCTGATCAGAAAAGGAGAGGATGCTTAGAGTAATTTTTTTGCACGTGGGAGGTACAAGGCAAGCCACAGGAGACAGGAAGAATGAAAGGTCCAGGCAAGGAACACATATGGGTTGAAGAAACTGCTTTAACACTCTTATAAATTCTTTAAGGTGGAAGCAGTAAAGACTGAGGAGGTAGATATTCCCCTGCAAGAAGAAGAGAGACGTCAGATGGAGGAGATCTTAAGACTGGAGAAGGAGATTGAGAAGTTGCAGCAACAGAAAGAGGATCACATGTCTATCATCTGTGAAAACACCAGGAATGAAATCAATCGGCAGCGAGAAGAGGAGATCCAGAGGTTGGAAAAGGAGGCATCTAGGGTTGCCCAGGAGTTCTTGGAGCTGCTGGATTTTGGCAGTCTGGATGAAAGTGTGCAGAACTTAGAGCATTCGCTTTCTAGTGAGGGGACACTCAACATTGACTGCAGCCTGGTGGCACCACTGGCTGAAGAAGAAGTGGATGAGGGTTTTCATGCTGATGACGAAGGACGGCCAACTTCCAGTTTGGTGGTCTTGAATCAGCATGGCACAAGAAACAGCGATAACTACTCAGAGGAAGGTGTGGACCCCAGCCTTTCAATTGTCCAAAGAGAAGTGGGAGAGGTTGTCCCTGCTCCAGGACAACCTGTGGAAAGAACCACTAGCGCCAAAGAGCAGAGAGCCCTATCTGACCCAGCAGAAAGCATTCACAGCACTGTCTCAGATACACCGAAGAGTAACAGTAGAGAGGTGGGAGAACCGATTTACACTTCCCCCCCAGACGTGGAGTCTGACTATGACCATGAGGAGTTTGATGGCTGTGGAGATGCAGGTAGCGCCTCAGCTGAGCCCCTGAACGGTGAGGAAGGTTTGAGACACTCCCACGGTACCAGCCTGGACTCCAACCGTGGCAGCCTGGACTCGGTAAGAATCCTTCCCTTCACCTTTCTGGACATTAGCATGACTTTGCTGATATTTATGACATCCTTGCCTTCTTACTGTATGCCTGCTTGCTCTGGGTGTTGTTATCAATATAGAACTCCCTCTTACATCGATAATCAGCTTGAAAAAAAGGGAAGAGCTGATAGGCTGAATGCCAAGGGGCTTGTGACTGTCCAGTGTCACTGGTACCACCAGCGAGCACATACGTACCTAGGCTATTTTAGATTGTTTCCATCACCGTATGTGACACCCTTTAGGAAGACTGAAAGCAGGCAACGAGTGTCTTGCAGGTATGTGTTCTACCTTAGAGAGATTTCGCAGAAGTAGCCTGAGCTGCTAATGGACGGTCACAAGAGGGAATTGGAAAGGCTGGGGTTTTATTTGTTACCATCACTAAAACTTCTTTTGTTCCAGTCCTGTCACCGTTCAGAGTCAAGGGTTTATTTTCAGCCGCTGTGTACAAGTTAAACTGTCCTAAGGCTTGAAGAAATTACTGTGCTGATCTAGGCTGGGTCCCATTGCACACAACCAAGACCACCGAACCTTTTCATTCCTACCTCAGGGACAATGCCAGGGTAGTAAAGCTGGGCTGTTAGCCTCGGGCTTGAAGCATCTCAGCTTCCATCCCACGCTATGCTCTGGACTTCCTGAGTGCCCTCAGGCTAGTTGCTTAATAATGCAACGATAAATCCCCTTACAGAACAGGATGTCAGATAAGCCCACACAAGATTGTGAGGAGTTCAGGTGTGGAGCCAATGACAGCCATAAAAATACTTCAGATAAATGGTGTCCCTAAGAATAGAGACCAGAGCTACAAAATATCTTTTAGAAAACTATTGATATTTTTCTTTTGGTTTTGTTTTGTTTTGTTTTTTTTCTAAGGAATTCAATTTACTTCCTTTGCTATTCTTTTCCAATAGGCAAATTGTGACCCTTCTTAAAAAGTTGCATTATTTTTACTGTTTGCATTTCCCTAATGTCAGCTGCCAGCCGTCAGAATTTTTTATGATATGATTTGCTTGAGTAAAGGTACCTTCTCTGTGGGCGGATACTCACAGATCACTGTCAGGTAATCTTCAAGTCATGAATCATTCTGTCACAACTTAGGCCAGTTTCTACCATTCTTCTTAAAATGTAAATAGAAGTGGAGGATTTTATTGGGCTGGTCAGTGAGTAAGACTCATGAAAAACCCGGTTGATACTATGTCATGGCATGAGCCACAGGAAGAGATAGCTGCAGCTGGGTCAAGATCCCATCAGTAGCTGCTGATCCAAGAGTACCTGCTTTTTGAAACTTAATGGCAAGAGAGGGAGAATGAATGAGTGGAACAGCAATGAGACAAAAGAGGAACGCAAAGGGGTCACAGAGAGAGGACAGAAGGGAAATGAAAAGAAGCAACATGCATCTGAGGAAGGAAGAGGTCTAAGGAGCTGACTTCATTAGTATTAAATTAATAAAGCCGATCAAAGGAAGCTGTATTTAGGGTAAAGGAAATGATAGGGTAATTTGGGATTTCATGTGTCAAGTACTTTCCTATGGCTGAGGGTCATTATCTAGTTGGAGAACAGGGAAGAGTAAATACTGTACTGTTATTTCAGTAATTTAGGTCTTTGTTTTTAGGGTTCAGTTATCCTGGAATGTGCTTTTTTTTTCTAATCAAACCAAAGCAAGACATTTCCTTGCTGGGGTTAGATTAGCGCTCCATCTTGTCCAGCATCTTGGCATGTCTGCCAAAAAAAAAAAATCAGAAAAATCCCCCAAAATGAAAAATTCTCCCTTAATCCCATTGAATCGGTTTTTGGACTGTGGCCTCTGCCTTGAAACAGGAAGGTTTGTTGCTGCAGGTAACTGGAGTTTTCTAGCCATGTCCACTGCCGAATGTCACTCTCCTTTCTGGTATGAAAATTCCATGCTCTGGAGATTCTTGCTTTAGGCATTAATGGGTAAGCTGTCAAGCCTGTAGTTTTACTGTATTGCTTTTTTTGTAACGGGAGTAGGCATAGTTTTGCACCTTCCGATCATGTGACTTCTCTAGCCTTGTTACTTTGCTCCACTCCTCCTCTGACCAGGAGAACCCAAGTAGCGTGTATTTCTTCTTTTCCTTTTAGTTTCTGGACAGTGAAGAAGAAGTGGATGTTTACATTGACACGGATGAAGAGTTTTGTAATGGACGAGTCACTATCTTCAACGGCTCAGGACCACCCTATTTTCACAGCTATCTCTACATGAAGGGTAAGCGGCTTTAGCCAAAACCATGGAAGGATGGAATCCGGGAAACCCACTTTCCTCTTCTGTTTCTCCAGAATCATCGTCTTCATCTGCTCTTAGTTCTCTGTTTACTCTCTCTTTTCTTTTTTTCCTCTTTTATTTAAAACAAGCAAATAGAACAAAGAGCTAGGAGGTGGATGTCAGGGAATTAGACTGGATATCTTTGCCACTGAGACAAAGTTGTGCCCACTTAGTATGGGCTTAAATGACTCATTCTGAGCTACAAAACTGAAGACAATACAAAAATATTTGAGTAGAGCATATATTTCTATACTTTGTGTTTGTTTCACTAGTTTGTTCTGGTTTTAATCTGTCCAAACTTAAGCATGTCTTGTTGCGTGTCTGATGAAATCTTGCTCCCTCACTTTGCAGGAGGTCTCATGAACCCATGGAGGCGGCGCTGGTGTGTTTTGAAGAACGAGGCCTTCATGTGGTTCCGCACCAAACAAGAGGCACTGAAGTCCGGCTGGCTCTATAAAAAAGGTGGAGGCATGTCAACACTTTCACGCCGCAACTGGAAACGACGTTGGTTTGTGCTTCGAGAATCCAAGCTGATGTACTTTGAGAATGATAGTGAGGAAAAGCTGAAGGGGACAATTGATATCAGAAGGGCAAAGTGAGTGAAGAAATAAATCCTTTCGATCCCTAGTATTCACTCTAAATCAATAACGAAGTGTTCAGTGCTGTCAGTTCATTGGCCTATGTATCTCCCATAGGGCTAGGAGAATCAGAAATGTAAGGGAAGGAAAAGACACTCGGAGGCTGGAATTACTTGGTGGTTCTTTTTCCAGTCTTGCATTTCATAATCTGGCAGAAGCTCTTTCCAAGCCATGGATTGAGCCAGACCAGGAGGGGCTAATTAAGTGCATACCCCATGCATTCTCCCCTACTCTGACTCCATCTGTTTCCTGGCTTCTCCAGGCGCTTCACAGAGGTGGTATGAAGCTCACAGTAGGACTTGAATTTGGCAGCATGTACTCTGCCTTTTCGTGAGCCCTGAATGCTCTTTTCACTGCCATAGCCAATTCCTCAGCTCCTGCTGTAAGAAAGAGAGACTAGTCACTTGTTGGCATTATGTGGGCCTGTAAAGCGTCAAAAAGAGCGGCACACCCCACTTTGTAAACAGCCTTCTGCATCAACCTCTCTGTTACCTCTTCTTCCATCTAGTCTGCTGGTATCTTGAGGAAAATCCATTTAACACCTGAAGCTTTGCTTTTGTAGTGGTTTAACTGTACGAATCTTTTTAAGGGGACCCTAAAAGTCTTAATATGTATTAGAGGAATTTTGTATTTCTGTCAGAGTTAGAAGCCGTCTAAATCAGTGATTTCCCTTCCATATGGTGAATGGTACGATGTGAAAAAAAAAACCTGCCCAGATGGAATTTATGTCTGTGAAAGGTTTTCAGTTTTGGCTCTTGTGATTTGCTGTGTTCCAGGGAGATTGTGGACATTCATGAAAAGGAGAATGCCTTGGACATTGTGACAGAAGACAGAGTTTATCATATTGTCGCAGAGTCACCTGAAGATGCCAGGTATAAGAGGGAGGTTTCTTAGATTTGTTCGGGCAGTGCAGGTCTGACCCAACTCCTCATGGGAGAACCTGGGAAACATAATCCTTTCCTTTTTGCTGGAGAAAAGGGGATTCGTTCCAGAGTGTAAATTTGTTCTTACTGGGAGGTACCACACCTACTTTGGGGTCTCTCTGTTGCAGCTGTGGAGATGCTGGTTCGGCCTATTGGTCAGTCACAGGACTTCCACCTTCTTATGTGGCTGTGAGCATGCTGAATTCAAGGGTTACTTCAGGAGACACACAAAACCTTAATATAAACTGGAACATCTAATAGCTGATTTATTTATTAAATGGAATCTTGAATCAAACAAAAAGTCTATTCATGTTGTCTGTAAATGATTGCGAGAGCAGCTGGGTTTTATCCAGGAGACAGAGAAAAGGCTGCAGCTTATTCAGAGTCTGTAGTGTCATCTGATAAAATCTTCCCTGTGCAAAGCAAACAAATGACTCACGTCCTTCCTTCTTGGTGTCCTGGGCAGGCAGTGGGAATCAGTTGTTTAAGGGCAGGTTGGGCAACCTGTTCTGGCTATGCAAAGCCAAGTTAAGAGGTTACTGTCCCGAGCTGCTCATGTCTTACCACTTTTCCCACTCTTACCAAGGCTTCTGCTCTCTCAGCCCAGCCAGTGTAACTGTTTCTCTAATCTAATGTGATTCTGTGAAGTTATTTAGGGTCTGTTGTTATTTCGTTTGGATGTAGAGACAGGAAGAGGGAAACTGTTTGGACACAAATAAATTAACAGAAATAGACTAACGAACAGCCACATGAACAAGACACAGGCAAATTCAGGGAGCAGTAGCTGAAGAAACAGTAACTTAACCCAGAACTTCCACAGCTGGAATAGGCATGCCCTAAGATAACACTGCAGAATTGCTAGGGCCAGTGTAAACCCAATGTGGCCTCTGTCAATGCCCTATCGGTCTCTGTTCTGAGGGAGAAGAAAGCACTAACACTTGCACTAGCAAAGGGCAGATTAGCAGATGTCATAGAGTATCCAATTTGAGAATCCTCCATGAAGTCTAGATATTTGCGGATCTCAGTGGAAGCTGCAGATAAGAATCTGTTTGTTCTGCAGCAGAGATTACCCTCCAGATATGTCTGTACCGAGAAGCCCTTTCACAGACAAATAACTCCAAATTAACTTATAAACCCCCCCATGATTAACTGAAAGCCATATGACTTTCAAGTTTATGAGCGGATCAGAGAGAAGCTAGTTAAGAAGGCTCCCAGGCGTCTCTAGGACTCTAGTCCAGGAAGATTCCCAACTGACCATGTCTTTACAACTGCTATACGCTCTTCTCCGTCTGCTGACATGTGCTCCCTGGTAAGGCCGCTGCCTGCCTACGGTTCCTTGAATAGCAAGTAGAAAACTGGATTTTGCGGGAGCAGCTGTCAGTGGGTTGAAGAACGTGCGCAGAATTTTCATGGATAAATAAGGAGGAAGACATTAGAGTCTGGTATGATCAGCCCAAGAGATATTTCGTAGCACAGTCCTCAGGAAATTGTGAATGAAGAAATTTTCCCACAGGCAGCTTTCCAGGTTCCTTGATCATATTCTAGAGCTAGCTTCGCTACCCAAGTCCTAATTTTGAGTCTGTTTTGATTGTCAGTGGTTGGTTTAATGTCCTGAGCCGAGTACACAGCGCTACAGCGCAGCAGCTGAGGGAAATGCAAGATGAACAGGCCAATCCAAAGAATGCTGTGGTGAGTTACTGTGCAACCAGTCCGTGGGCACGCTTGGAACCCTCTGTGCTTAACTATTTTGTGCGTATTTTTCCAGCACATGCAGTGCTGTAGTTCATGAGCAGTATAAGTTGGACAATTATTATAATGAAACAGCAAAGCTGATAGAAAAGAGGGTAAGCAGCGGGGAACGTGGCGGTTGTGGTGGGTGGCTCGGCTTGATCATCTTTGGTTTGCGCAGAAGAGGGGGCTGCTTCATGCGGATAAAAATGTCTTTGGATGGGATTATGGGACTAGTCAGGGTCACAGTTACCCCAGACAGAAGACACGCGGTTGGAAAGAACAATGTATTTATGTATTTTGCTAATTCTGAGATACTAGCAAAGGTTATCTCAGACCTTCCTAACGCTCTCTGGAAATTTGTAGCTCTTTTTTTCTCCAGTCCTGTGGAGCCCTTACACATCTTCTCATGCTGTTTAGGGAGCAAAGATGACTCACTCGTGCCTTTCTCGTATGTTCATTACTACTCAAGCTATTGGAATTCAGAAGAATGTTTTCAGTTCCAGTCCTAGTCACAAAGGAGAATGTCTGTAATTTAAGATGCAAGCAATTCCTGTTATCTGTGTCTTTCTCACCGTGCAGGGAACCCTGGACGTTGGGCTTATTGACTCTGTCTGTGCCTCAGACAACCCTGATAGGTAGGTACAGCAACCTGACCATCTCTTAGATCAGAAACTCTCTAACGTATTTTTGTGGGTAGGTCCAGGTTTTCTTTGGGGTTTGCATTTGTTTAAACTCAGAAGAATTTATCTCCAAACAAATAAATATAACTGAAGTCTTTAGCTTGTTTTAAGCTATGCCACCTCACAGGCATGAAGTTCACAGGTGTATTTTCTTCGAACGAAAGTTTCTCCTTTCCCTCTTAAAAGTGGAAGCAGCATAATCTCAATGTCAAGAAATTATAGTCTTACCTGTTATTAATACTAAACAAAAATTTCCAGCAAAAGCAGCACTTCCAGTTTTTCAACAGAACAATTTTGAGTTAATCTTGTAAATTTAGGGGAAAGACACAGCATTGTGGAAGAATAATGGGTGAATTTAGAAACCTGTACTCTTCTTGAAATCTTTGCAATGCAACAGAGCACAGACCTTTAGTTCACAGATTGGTTAGTTTCAGAGAAAAGATCATGGGACGTTTCCTATCACTTTACGTTAACATTTAATTATTTCCTACAGTGTTAACAGGTTCAGCCGGGGCAAAGATTCTTACTACAGTGCTGAAGTAAAATGTTAGCTATTAAGTTATTTACCTCTGTGGTCTGTTTTTGTTCTCACACAGGATTGACAGAACTTTGGGGTCACTAGTTTAGAAAATGCGCATCTCAGTAGCGAACTAAGATTTCATTGATCAAAAGGCCAGTTCTCAGCCTGGGCTCCTCATAGTTAACCTGTGTCCCAGTAAATAGTAAGACGAACAGTCAAAATTTGCTCATGCATCTGCTGAGGTACGCTCTTCTGGAGTATCAACGTTTGAATCAGCCTTAAACAAATTCTGAGGAGAATGCTTATTTTTCAGCAAAGCTTTTTATGCAGCTTATTTTTATCTTCTGTAGGTTTATGCAATGGCCAGAAAGTTGCTTCTACCTTTTGCTTCATACTTGAGGCACTTTCAATTTCTCTGTTTTCTCATAGAAATCTGTGTTTGCTTTCAAAGCTTTCTGAGTCTGTCCTCTTGGAACTGGCCATATTTTTATTTTTCCTTTTTCCTGTCAATTCTGTGCAAAATTGCGAATGTTCTTTTGATAGGACACATTTGTCTGTTGCAAGAGAAGGACAAAGTCATCTAGGAGCAACATAATGTTTTTTCCTCTGTTTTGTCAGGATCAGCTCATCCTTTCTAAAACCGATCTCAAACCCACTTTAGCTGACCCTGCTGGGACCTACGTTTGCTACTGCATCACTGGTTTTAATAAGTACGAGGAGAATGGTTGTACTAGCTCAGCCCAGTAGTGCTAGCCCTATCTCAATCCAATCTGAAGGTAGAACAAGTCTTTTGCTTATGAACCCAGGACATTTTACAGCTGGTCATTAGCCAATTAATGTTTTCTAGTCTTCGGAAATAGCTTTGGAAAGATGTTTAATTCCATTTATCTGGTCTCTGCCTTCATCAATTTGCAGACCAACTGCCCAGGAGACACTCTTAAGCATTTCTACATTCCTCAGTAGTTTGTATTCAGAGAATCTTTCTGCGTTGTTTATGGGAAGGTAGAGGACGTGGCTTCAGGTGTGCTGTGAGTTGAGATATTTGTATGGTTATAGACCAATTTTAATGCTTTTATTTTCTGGCAGACCAAATTCTTTTGTGATCATCACAGCAAATCGAGTGATTCACTGCAACAGCGACACCCCTGAGGAGATGCATCACTGGATCTCCCTGCTGCAGAAACCAAAAGGCGAATCTAAGGTTGATGGCCAGGAATTCCTTGTGAGAGGTAAAAGCAAATGCATGCAATTACCACATGTGGAACTCATCTTCCGCTTATAATCTGAGGGGGAGGCTTGATTGTAGCTAATCCAATCTAGGGTTTAGCTGCTCCCCAAAACCAATCATTCTCTGCCCCTCTACACCTTCCTGCCTGCTACTTACCACGTCCTGCGTTGTGCTGACATTGGCTCGCATCTGATTCCCTGTCGGGTGGATTCAGAAAGCTAAAGCTGGGGAAAAAAAAAAGAAAAGTACTTCTTTATACGTTTAGGTTTCTAATGTTAGTTCCATAGCCTATTTCAACATGTCCAGCAAATGCCATCAGGGAATAGGAGGGAGCATGGCTGCTGCTTAGGAGCAGCTGGCTTGGACTGACTATAACGTGACACTGCAGCTTTTGTTTTCAGAAAGCTCTGTTCCTTCTGACACCTGTCATGTAGAGAGAGAGGGAGAGAGATCTTTGTCTGCTGTCCTCGGCTAAAGAAACTAACCTGATTATGGTAGACATAGTGAGGTGAGAATAATTCTCTGAAGCTGAGCAAAAGATTTAAATTATGGCTCTAGTTAGGGCTTAGTTGGAAATAGAGGAAATACACGAGTAGTGATCACACACATATTACAAAATATTCCCCCTTTTGGCTCAAATATTTTTAAATTGCCTTAGTACTTTCAGCTAATCACATGGTCTTAAATGAACGAAGACACGCCTGATCCAATCTGTGGAAAGCAAGCACATGAGCAAATTGCCTTACGTCTTTCAGAAAGTATCTATGAGGGAGTAAAGGTCTGAGAGTGGTCATCG
This sequence comes from Vanellus vanellus, assembly GCF_965231255.1. Taxonomy (NCBI): domain Eukaryota; kingdom Metazoa; phylum Chordata; class Aves; order Charadriiformes; family Charadriidae; genus Vanellus; species Vanellus vanellus. The sequence goes on from NC_138910.1 coordinate 19,059,608, forward strand.
CAAGGCAGGAGGACAGGAAGAAAAGGGTCATCAAAAAGTGGCATAGGCATTCCATCCTAGTCTTAAAACATTTCAAGGAGATTGAATGATATAAAGCAGATTATGAGACAACACTTGAAAATACTTAATTGGAAGGCAACAGTTCCTTTTATCTCGTATTGTTCATTAGTTAAATTAAAAAAGGAATGCTCCTTTGCACAGTCACTGTATGCTCTGCGCTTCACAATAAGATATGTGTGTGACAGCAGTGTAGACACGAAGGTATATATTCAGGAAGGTCTGTCTCTTTATCTTTTCTTTATATGAAACCTCGGCTCAGTCCCACATTCTTTGAACTTTTTGCCTTGTGGGTGGACATTGCTTTTTACGGTTCGAAATACAAAATTGTATTTTGACAGCTTTAGCAATACAGAATGTCATTTTTTCTTTTATAGTATTGAACTTTCTTTTATTTTTCTTTTTTTTTTCTTTTGTGAGGAATGTAAAATGAGAGAGAAATTATTTTTCCTGTCTGTGGGAGGAAGAGACGCTTGTAACGCTTACAGATCTTTCTACTGGAAGACATGCATCACCAAACCTCTTCCATCAAGGTTTGGATAGGCATTCGGCATCTCTTTGGAAGGATGAATTGTAAATTATTTATTCAGATGTTTGTGACTTCTGAGGGCAGCATCCTGAATAGAGGATGCCCTCATGGTGATGGCAAACTAAACCACCGATCATTGGTAAAAAAAATACATAGGGCTGAAGGATGTGGAAAATTGTGGGCTGATTTCTTACAGTGACAGTGCCAAGATACTGCTATAGCCAGCAAAGCAGAGCTGGTTGGTCCCAGATGAGCCTTTTGCAGAGAGGTGGAGTTCTGGTCCCAGAGTTAGAGAGCCACCAGGCAAGAGACAGGATGGCTGTGGTGGTGAAACCACTGACATGTTTGTGTTCCTGTGCTAGGCTGGCTTCATAAAGAGGTTCAGAGCAGCAACAAGATGTCCTCCCTGAAGATGAAGAAACGCTGGTTTGTTCTGACAAACACTGCCCTCGATTACTACAAGTCATCTGAGCGCACAGCTGCCAAGCTCGGCACACTTGTGCTCAACAGCCTCTGCTCCATAGTGCAGCCCGATGAGAGGGTCTTTAAAGACACAGGTAAGAGGAAGAAAATGGTAATGAGTAGACTTTCCATGTGTGGAGCTGCCTGAAGAGGGGATGGTGCAGGAACGTGATGGTGTGTCATGTTGAGAAGATAGTCTTAATGTTATCTGAGGCTCTGGCTGCAAATAGCTTTCCCCACGGAAACCGTAAGAGACTTGCAAAGGGCCAGAGAGTAGCGTGCAAGTGACGGTGAGTCCCTCACACCTGGTGGAGTTATGCGGGGCTGATGTTTTTTCATTGAGTAGTGTCACTCTTTATCTAAGTGTTTCCCAAATAGGGAAGGAGTTATGAGTTCATATAGTTGACACTGCAATTATCAGTACATCTCCATAAATAGCTGTCACTTTGTGGCATAACCCACGTTTGTCTCTGGGGACAGTGTTACCCTCTTAAATAAGAGGAACGGCATACGTGGTAAGTCTTTTTTTGTAGCATCACTCAACTTGTTAAAAATAAGAGATGAGAAGGGCCTGTGTTTGCTTTCTGTGCAGTGTGACACAGTTCTGGAAAGGCAGGATCTGGCATGATCCTCCATTGCTTGCCTTATGAGTTTGGGAGGAAACTCGGGTTATGAGGCAAAGGGTGAATCCCTGTGTCAAGGAAGGTGGACCTTAGAACAAGATTTTAAATACTAGACATTTGAGTAGTGAAGTTAGTTGGGATATTTTTAAAAAGGGCTGGAAGCATTTTCGTAAACTGAGATGAGAGGAAATTTATTCCGCTCACTCGCAACAGATGTCTGGGGCTGCCATTAGCAGAGCGGATTGTCATCGCCCTGACCTGTTCTCTCAATTTATGTCAAACATGTTATTTTTAAAATTTGCGAGAACTGATTTGGCGATCTGACCGGGTGCTGTGTTCAGAGTGGTCATTTTCTGACTGATAGTGTAGCCCAAACCCTGTCTGAAAATAAGCTGCCTGGTTGGCAGGGAAGTATTCATGTTACGCTGCAAGATACTTGTCTCTTGGAAAGCTGTCTTTGTACCAAAACCCGGATTGGGACCTTCCTGCTGATAAATATGCTTTTATCTTGCTGATAAATATGTTAATGTCTACCTAGTCAATTTTAACCAGACACACCATATGTTGCTATCAAAGCAGGAAGGGTTTTCCTCAGCCACGTGCTACAGACAAAAGGAGAAGATAGCAGGGAAGCAAGTTTCACCTTCCAGCTTCTTCGTTTCTCCACAGGCTATTGGAACATCATTGTCCATGGGCGAAAGCACTCCTACAGACTGTACACGAAGCTGCTGAATGAAGCTATGCGCTGGGCCTCTGCCATTCAAGGTGTCATTGACAGCAAAGTTCCCATAGAAACACCTACACAGCAACTCATTCGTGACATCAGGGTAGGTGGCATCATGCTAATTCCAAAGCGAGTTGGGAGCAGCCAGGTCACCGCTGGCCTTACCCAGTCATTGCTGAGGACGTGGCAAGAAATGGGGCTGCTGTCTTAGGGGAGAAAAAAAAAAAAAAAGAAGAGAAAAGAAACCTAAATGACTGTGCAATTAATAATCAAACGTTAGGTGAACTTTGTTTTGAATTAGCGTGTTAATTGCTCTGCATAAGTCTGGGCTACCACTGCTGTGCAATTAGAAATTGCATGCAGGATTACACCATCAAGTATTTACAAATCCCTGCTTCATCCTTTCTTCTCCTAAGCATCCTCCGGACACAAATATAAAAACTTCCGTTCCTACCAGCCATGTGACTTTGCTGTACCCTGAAGTCCTCTTCACACCTTAGGCTTGTGTGGTCCAATAGCAGAGTACGGGGTGGAAGGAAAATGTCCTTCAAAGTAGCAGAAATTGTGCCACTGTAGTGTAGTAATTTTTTAAAAGGCTTCATTCCAGAAACTTTGGCAAATTAAATGTAGAATCATATTAGAAGACACACCAAAGCATATTTCGGAAGAAACGTATAGGTAAAATACACATTGTGATGAGCTCTAAACTAGATGCAATTAGATAGTAACTATTCAGGAAGAAAGAGCTGGGAGTGATTGTGGAGAATCTTGGAAAATTTCATCTCAGCGTTCAAGGACAAATGGAACATTAGGTACTGTTTGGGAAGGAATATAGGACAAAACGTGGAAGAATTTGATGGCAGTGGGTATGATAGTGACAGGCCTAGATTCTGAACACTATGTGCATTTTGGTTGTCTGTTCTGTAAACACATGTAGTACAACCAGACAAATTCAGCAAGGACAGGCTCGTTATTAGATACTAAACATGGTGGATCTGTGGTCAGAAAGTCCATTAACCATTTACTGTTGAAAGCTTGAAGGCTATACCAGGGAGGAATCATGCCATACGTGCCCGTTATACACTTGCATTAGGTATCAGCCGTAAGCCACATTTGAAGTTAAGATCCTGTGCTTGGTGACCTTTGGTATGACCCAGCATGGCTATTCTTATGTTTTTTCAGAAATAATGTACAGAGTAATTTTTACACGTGAATTATGCTTTGGTCACTTAGTCCCTCTATGGACCTCCAGAAACTTAGATAAAGGTGGTTGAGCTCGAACCTAAATGTATAAAGATATCCTGCAAAAGACTATCCCCATTTGAGGATAATTCCTTTTTTTTTTTTCTTTCTTTTTTTTTTTTTCCAGGAAAACAGCACAAATTTTGAAGTAGTGGAACAGACATATAGGAGGAACCCAATCTTGCGATATACCCAGCACCCTTTGCATTCCCCATTGCTCCCACTACCATATGGAGATGTTAGTGTCAGCTGTAAGTATTTTCGCTGTGTGACAGGACCCGCTCACGTTTTGGGGATCAGCGTGGAGCCTGAGCACCACAAAAGTGGTCTGTACATTCTCTCTGTGCAGGTGAAGTCCATCTGGGGCGGTGTAGCCCGCAGGGTTCAGAAAGAGGGAACAGTCTATTTCTCTACCTGGAATGTATTCCGTGTCCACTGCCTCGTATGTTGGTAACACTGAATCTTAAAGTAAACAGGGGCAGATAGTTTATCATCCAACCAGGGGACGTGCAGCCTGTCATCCTTGAGCTGCAACTGGGTTGCTCCAATGGAAATCCTACAACAGGATTACATCGTGCAGCTGGCAGTGGGATAGTAGTCATACAGAAGCTGCTGTAAAACCAGACTAAACAAATCCTTTCTTCAAATGCTTCAGGAACATGAAGGAGCTAGACTGTTTGATAGGCCACCAGAGAACCAAAGTGATTTGCTGATGATTCCAGACTGGCATACGAAAAGTGAAAGCGGCTGTTGAAGACCTATAGAAAAATGTCTAACATGGAGTGGCTGGGCCACAAAATCTTTTCAGAAATTAATTTCCATCTGGATATGCAAAGCAATGTATATGGGATAAACAGTCTGCCACATAGGCAGTGATGGGTCTGAGTGATCTAGTTCTGCTTAGGAAAGTGAACACAAATTTACATAGCTTTATGAAAATGGCAACTCTTGTGCTGAGCACAGAAACAAAACAGCTAATGCAAGGTTTTGAAAGCTTAGAAAAGGAAAAAGAAAGTCTTTGTGCGGGCGGCTGTATTGATGTATCATGCACCTGCATCTTGAATACGGGATGCAGCTTGGCATTCCGCGTCTTAACAAAGATACAGGAGTGGTAAAAACCTACCCAAAGATGATCAAAGGCATAGAAAGACTTGCCTACAATTAAGAGGCTAAATAGACCAGGACTCTTCAGCCTCAAAACGAAGTTTTCGGGGTTAGAGGGCTGTCATGGAGAAAGTGAAAAGGGAGTAACTGCTCACTGTCTCTCATGATACAAGGGTTAAATTAAGTGGCAGATTAAAAGCACAGAAAAAATAAATTCTGAAATACAGCAAAGTTACAGAGCAAGTATTTACACTGTGGAACTTATTGCTACAGGCTGTGTATTTGTATTGTACAACGGCCACTGAAGAAGCAATGGCTGTATAGGAGATGCAGAAGGGCCTATAGCCCCAGAGATGCACGAAGGGGAATGCAAGCCCGCACCCGCGTGGTAGTATCACACTTCTGAGCAATTCAAAGCAGACATTTAGGTGCCTAAAAGACATAACCAGTGTTGGTGTAGGCGTCTTAAATCTGTATTATAGGTAAAAGGTGCATCTGTGGTACAGCAATTCGCCAAAATGTTGTGTTGGCTCAGGGGTCAAAGCTAACATCGGCATGACGCAGAATTTTGGAAGTACGTAAGCCAGGCTTTGGTGTCTGCATTCAGGCACCTAAAGCTTTAACTGCATGAGTGACCCTCTGCTTTAGAGCTGCTCTCAGGTGAGGAGATGACTTTCTGCCACCCCTTCACCTGTGTCTGCAGGTGAGGTGCCAAAAGCTGTCTCTTGGCACCTCATCTGCGGACGCGGAAGCCTGAACTTGATTTCAGTGCTACCTTCCCCTAAAAGCGTTACTCTGCTTTTCTGCACAGTATATCCAAAAATGGATTTGCAGCGGTAACAAGGTAGATATTGATAAATGCTAATTAAAAGTGTATTTGCACATTTGAAGGGGAAGCATTAATGAATTTTGAGTATAAATTTAAGTTCAGGAGATGAGCTAGTGCTCAAGTTGCCGTTCTTCTGTGACAGACTAGTACAGTGGCTAGTAGCATTGCTGAGCTGGTAGAAAATGAGGGAGATGCTCACCACTTGTCACCTTTGTGATCATTCCCCAGTGCAACAAGAGAAGGGTTACAGCAGCTTACAGGATGAAGCAGTGAAGATCTTTAACTCCCTTCAGGAAATCGAGACAGTGTCTGACCCCATACCCATTATCCAAGGCATCCTGCAGACCTGCCATGATTTAAAGCCCCTTCGTGATGAAGTGTACTGTCAGCTCATCAAACAAACTAACCACATGCCGCATCCCAACAGTACCGGCAACCTGCACCACTGGCAGCTGATGTCATGTATGAGCTGCACTTTTCTGCCCAGCAGAGGGATCCTGCGCTACCTCAAGTTCCACCTTCGAAGGTACGCGTCCTTCTCCTTTGCAGCCTGTTTCCTTGCTCTCTGCTTATCTTCCACTGCTTGTTGTAGTTCCCTGTCTCGCCCTCCTCCTGTGCAAACATCTTCCTGTGGCGTTGCAGCCTCCTACCTTTGCTACCAGTTGTTCTGTTGCATTCAAACTCCCCCCTTGCCACCCCCATCTGTTGTGTGAAAAGGATGCGGAAAGTAAGGCTACCCAAACAGAATACCGTGAGACTGTGTTAAAAGTGGATTTAAAGCCAATGATTGTGGATCCGAAAAGTGGATTTCAATCCAAAAGTGGATTTCAATCCAAAAGTGGATTTAAAGCTTACTGACGTCCATATAAACATTCTCAACCTGCAGGAAAGGCGAGGGCTGGGCTTTCATATACATTGAAATACATACTACCTTGCAGCTGCCACGGGCAAAATGTGTACTGTAGAGTAGGAGATATACTGTAAATGCAATTTATAATTTTTCAATATTGTTTGCTTAACTAAGCACACAGTGCTGACAGTTTGTTTTTCTAATCTGCTTTAATCTCCAATTTTTGTGAATTAAATAATTTACATTTCTTCCCATGATGTTCGGCATTAGGTGTTCAGCATCTGATGCAGCTTTCCAAAGCAGTCTGCATTGGGGCTGAGCTGCAGCCATGTACCCTCACTCCACTCATGAATGACGAGAAAGATTAATAAAATGTTTTTGATTCCTTCCAAGCTAGAAAAGAGTGAGGTGAAATTTGTGCCAGTACACCAAATAGCCGCATCCAGGGCCCGGTTCTAGAAGATGCTGAGGAATACTTCATGTTGCCATTTCATGTTTTTATCACTGGAGTTGCAGATAATGTTATACTTAGAACTGCTGGCCTTGGAGCCATACAAGCATACAGGCATCTACTTTCTACCTTCTTGATTCTGGAAAATACTATAAAAGTGGCTCAAGCACAGCCAGCAACTTAAAAAACAATTAAGAATAAATGAAGAAAGTTTACATTTGATTTCGTAGTTCTTAATCTCGGGTTTGTAACTTAAGATAGTTAATCCTGCTGTCTTCAGCTGGTACTACAGTCCTGAAAGTTGGAACTGCTTATTTCATACATTGCTGAGAAATGCCACTGAAGTGACTTTGGAGTGACTAGTAAAAGCAGGTTGTATGGTTTAGGAAATAAGCAGGCTCGTTCTTCATGTGGTTGCACTTGACATCACTATCTCTGCTGAACTCTTTACGTGCAGTAGTCCAAGTTATATGGCAATGCACGTGCTTTCTGGTTTACTGTGTAACGGGCTTCTTTTGCTTCTCTTTACAATTAGGGTAAAAGATCTCTTTCCAGGCTCAGAAATAGACAGGTATGCGCAATTCATAAGTGATTCCCTGAAGAGAACAAAGACGAGGGAGTTTGTGCCCTCCCAGGAGGAAATACAGGCTCTTCTCACCCGTGAAGAAATGACCACAACAGTGTACTGCCATGGCGGCGGCTCCTGTAAAATAACCATCAATTCCCACACGAGCGCTGGGGAGGTAATGCATTAGTAGCATTAACCAGGTGTGAGCACATCTCTGCGTCTGGATACCGGGTCTGTTGAAGGGACTCCTTTTTCCCATTCATCTCCAATTTCTCTCTTTTTTTTTTTTTTTAATTACTTTTTTTTTTTTTTTGCTGTATCTGCAAAGTCTGTCAGGAAAGCTCAGCTTTCCCAGAATTATGCAAGGCCTATGCCCAGGCTGTAGAATATCACTTAACAATTGTGTTGCAAAATCAAAACTTTTTTGGTGTTCTGGAAAGGTAATAATTCTGAAGACTTGCTAAACACAGTTTTCTGGACAACTTGAAATTTCAGTTCATAATGTAATCCTTCTGAAAAGGATTATTCTACCAGTAACTTAATCGTTAGCAGGTCAGAAGCAAGATTCCAGCTTATAGTAGGCACACCTGTGAAAACATTTGTGCTAAACAGAGGTAAAAATAGTAGTAGAGTGAAATTGTTGCTAGAGGAACCGAGAATATCATCATGACATCTAAATCCATTACATGCCTGTATCTTGGGCAGAGTTCTAATTCCCCCATCTCTAGAAGGGTAGTGGAGATTGAAAAGGTTCACAGAAGAACCGCGAGGATGATCGAATATCAGTAATGACTTCCTTGCAGGGAATGATTTTTTAGGGTTAGAATTCTTTAATCTGAAAATGAGATAACCAAGGGAGAAACGTGACGGAGATCTACGAAATGATGAGTGTCCTGAAGAGGTACTGATTTGCGGTTGTGGAAGTGTGTGTGATCTGTGATCTGTCTCTCTCTGATTTTGCAGGTGGTTGAAAAGCTGATCCGAGGTTTAGCAATGGAAGACAGCCGTAATATGTTTGCGCTCTTTGAACATAATCAGCAAGTGGACCGTGCTGTGGAGAGTCGAGTGATTGTGGCTGATATCTTGGCCAAGTTTGAGAGGTAGAAGAATGTTTCATAAAATCTTTAACTCCTAGTTGGATGTAACACTGGGTTAAGTGATAGTACGCTCAGGTGGTTTCATCTAAAGCAGCCGCAGTGATTCAACCGTTCACTCTGGTTTGAACTTCCCTTTGGTAAGGTTCAAGTGCTCTTTCTCACTGTGGAAAACCGTGTTCACATCTATTTCGGTGACAAAGAAGCATTCTTTATCAGGCGCGTCAGGACAAAATTAGTAGTGCCTTTATCAAAGAGTAACGGTTTACTAGCAGAGCTCAGGGACAGTTTGTTTAGGTCTCAGTGTTCTTCTCAATTTGCATCATGATAGCTATATCAGAAGACAGAGCAATAATTTGGGCATAGAAATGCAGCTCTAGTTTCTTACTGTGGACTGTGATTTTGTGGGCAGATACACAAAGAAAGCAGTAAATTATGAAAGAAGCTGGCAATGCCATTTTCTATTTTCTATCTGTTCTAAAGACAGAATTAAAATTGTTCCAAATGGTGGCAAGGCTGATGCTTTTCAGAGTCACAAGATTACATGGAAACAGTATCTTGAACATGGGGAATACTTTGTGTCCTGCCCCCAACTCTTGCATTTATCTAGAACCATTGATTTCATTGTTTGATGAAGTATATCAGATAAGAACTTTGGGTCCTTCTGAATCAAAATTTCATGTGACTCAGAGGAAAAAAATGGAAGCTCTCAGAAATTGTGCTGCACTGAGATTGTCCTGGTAAATTAGGTAGTTCTGTATGCTCTCTGTTTCAGAAATCCAGGGGTACCTTCATATTGTGAGATGGACTGTGGACATCCCAGTACCGTGGTGCTTCTGGCTACTGGGGTTTTCCCCTCTCATTCTCTTTCCTGTCTTACAGACTGGCTGGCTCTGAAGAAGAAGAGGAGGAAGGACAGTGGCAGCTGTATTTTAAGCTTTATTGCTTCTTGGATATTGAGAATGTTCCCAAAGATGGTGTGGAGTTTGCCTTCATGTTTGAACAGGTAAACTCACTCTGGGAGAATTATTTGGTTTCCAGGGTCACCGAAGCACAGAAGACTATACAGAAAACTGGCTTACCTTTGCATTAGAAGTAGGAATGCTGGTTTGAACAGAAGAATTTAGCGTGTTGGATTTTTGCCTGGAATCTACCAAGCAGATATACTGTGAAGTTCTATAGGGAATAGGAGTATTAGAACAAAAGCAAGAAAAATGAACAAAGGCTTCAAAAGACTGGAAGACCAATGATAATAAAATGCTTTTAAAATTTATCTTTAATTTTAAAAGATACAGAAATTCGAATAATTATTCAAGAACAATCATTAAAAGTAACTGCTTGCAGAACATAGATGTAAAGAAAACTGGAAAATCTGGCTATCTGTATGTCAGCTTACAAGAACAGCACATCCTTGAGGTGTTACAGGAATTGCCTAAAAAACCCCTATCTTTGGGCCAGTTTCTTTTGATTAACAGAGAGGCACTAGAAGAGTACTGCAGGAAAAAGAAACGAGAATGTAGTTGGCAATATTTATCTGCTGAGTAATTTTTTTAAAAGTCACTATAATCCATAGCACAACAATGCTGTTTAGGGCAGAGATCACGCTGGTATGAAATAACCTTGCAATTAGGGATGCAAAACTAAACTGACTGGAGAACCCAGTTGTATGATCTGTCCCATCTTTCCTACTTCTAATGAACACTTTGATCTTGCCTCAGAAAATCATAGCTGTTGAAAATAATATGTGTTAAAGGGGGTCAGTGTTACGGAGATTGAAACTCGCTGACAGTCAAATGGGTGGCACGTACGTCATACAGACAATGGTTCCCTAAGAGGGCTTTCTTGAAATGAATATTAAGCACTGTTAACTACAGAACGTCTAGGAAACAGTCGGGAACAAGACCTCACGGTACTCTCTGGAAACTCAATTGTACCAAACTCCCTATTGGTGAGGCTTTCAGCCTACACAGCTTTCACAAGCAGAGAGTGGCAGAAGAGGAGTAACAGTAGGAGAGTAGATGTTATCCAGAAATTAGATGTATGTAGCAAATAAACCCCATAAATATATTTCACAGAAGAACAGGCAAAGGGAAGAAGACTGGGGGAGAAATCAGGTGAAAGAGGAGGGGGTGGGAGGTGCTGGTGTGCAATGAGACTGAGGTTGAGAGTCTTGAGTTCTTTACATCTGACTCTCTGGTGTTTAATATAATCTTCACACAGGAGCTCTAGCTCGTACAGCACAAAACAAATTGCTGCAATTCCAGTCTCTTCCATCTGTTCCAGACGTAAAAGGCCTTATTGTAAGACTTTCAGTACAGGATAGGGGCTCCTCAGAGATCTCAGTCCTGTCCAGGCTTACAGAAAGAGATGTTCCCCCTGCATTGACCAGTTACAGACTTTGACTTCTTTATTATTCTGCTCTGACCTCCTGAATTATGTCTTTCCTGCTGGGACTGGCTTTCCTGCTGGGATGGGCAGATATCATAGGAATCTGTACATGGACCCAGCTGTGAATAAAGTGTGCTTCTGCTTTCTAATGACTTTGGGGGACTTTTTGTTTGCTTGTAGGCTCATGAAAGCCTCGTAGATGGTCATTTTCCTGCACCGGAAGACACTCTGCAGCGCCTAGCAGCTCTACGGCTGCAGTATCTTCATGGAGATTATTCTAAAATAAGTTGGACCCTTGATGGAATCTACCCGGTTAACAGACTAAAATCCAAAATACTGCAGTCAACAAAGAGCAGCGGCACTACCAGTCATACTCTGGAGAGGAGACGGACCAGCTTCCTTGAAGGGACATTGAAACGTAGCTTCAAGACAGGCTCTGTAAAGAAGCAGAAGGTAGAAGAGGAGCAGATGATGGAGATGTGGATAAAGGAAGAGCTTTCAGCCGCTCGGGCGAGCATAGCACAGAAATGGACCAAGCTGCAGGGACTCTCTCAGCATCAGGCCATGGTGAAATACATGTCCATTGTAAAGGAGTGGCCAGGTTATGGGTCGACCCTCTTTGATGTTGAGGTGAGCGATGTATAAACTCATGTAGCTACTGCCAAGGAGAGGCGTCGGTCTGGAGAACAGATACAGCTGTGTGTATTTCATTGCTCAGCACCAGAAGGGAATTTCAGGAAATAGCTGCATTTTACCTTAGTAAGTTTAGGGTAAACCTGCAGTGCCACATACCCAAAGAGGTGTGACACAGAGAGCACAGAGCAAGCAAGCTGGTGCGCCCTGGTAAACGCACCTGGGAGACAACGAATTCCCACTTCATTAGAAGAGCAATAGAATTTGGGAAACTTTTCTGAGCTTTAGAAGGTGACAGCTAGTGAAAGTGGCAGTAGAATGAAGCTCTGCTGTCCTTAACGGCAAAAAGCGTAATGCTGTTCTGCAGCAATACAACGGAACCAGCTCAGACTGGGTCGCTTAGACCATTGTGCTTAGCTTGCTAAAGTAGGATTCCAGAGTTCCAGTTTGTTGGTGCCTAGGTGGATTACCATGGGAAGTTGCTTACGCTTGCTGTATTATCTGTAAAATAGTAAGTCGAATATTGACTTTCTAAATGACTTTAAAATCTGGTGAGAGCTGTTAGGTGTTACGATTATTTATTACTCAACTAGTATTTGACTCACAGCCATGTCACTTTGGAATCTTTGCAGCAGGAGTGCCTGTGAGATTCCTTCTGCAGACATCCTATTTTTTCTATTGGGGTGAAGAGTTGAAATGTCCTATAGGAGCCAGAAATGGAGAGCTTTTCCTTGAATCAAAAAGCATTTGATCCTCCACTGCATTTATGCAAAATTTCATGTTTCTCTTTCTGCAGTGCAAGGAGGGTGGATTTCCAAATGATCTTTGGCTTGGAGTCAGCACGGAGAATGTGTCAGTCTACAAACGAGGGGATCCTAAGCCACTAGAAACTTTCCAGTACGAGCACATTGTTTTCTTCGGAGCACCACAGCCTAACACCTTCAAAATTACAGTGGATGAGAGAGAAATGTTCTTTGAAACATCCCAGGTATATGAAAGCACAAGGCTTGTTGTACGTGCGGTTTTACTAGCACTTCGGTAAAGCTCTAATTTCCATGGACTAGACAAATTTATATGCAAGAACTCCTGCTGAATGGACTGGACAGCCAAGGAAAAAAATGAAGGGAGCTTATGCCCAAAGTGGCATGGTACCTCTTCTTGAATTCAGGGATAAACAGAAAAAAAAAATTATGATGCTGGTTAGAAAGTGAAGAAGATTGAATGTTCTTCCAATGCACCAGGGATTTCAAACTTTGGGTGCTCATGAGCATGCCTGTCTTTTTCATTCCCTTCCATATATCAATGGGGAGTTCACAAACTCAGAAAAATCCAACAAGTTTAGTAGCATTAAAGTTGCTTTTCTTTGAGCTACGAGCCTTTTGAGTGTCACTACCCAGAGCACAATCTTATCAAGCATTTCTTTCCTTGCTGTCACGTTCACATTTAGCATTAACATGCAAAATTTGTAGTGCCATGACTTTGGACAAGGGGAATCTTTTCCTGCAAAATGTCTGGAATGCCTCAATGAGTTTTTTAATGTGCTTATCCTCTGTTATTGTGTTCTCTTTCCAGGTGGGCGAGATAATAAAGATCATGAAAGCATACATCAACATGATTGTGAAGAAACGCTGCAGTGTCAAATCAGCCACCAGTGTGGACAGTCATGCTAGCATCTGGACTAGGTGATATGAATGAACTGCCATGGGAGAGAGGCAGTTGTTTAATGATTGGTATTTGCAACTTGCCAGCACAAGTGTAGCAAAGATGTTTTTTAAGGACTCCTCTTGACTGACTACTGTACTTAAAAACTGAAGTGACATCTACAGTACCATAGGATTTGCACCTCTGCCCAAAGACATTAAACAGTAACAACCGTTGTTAGACATTAATGACCCAAAACTTGTTTTCCCCTTGCTTGTTTGATGAACAGTGTACCTTAAAGAAGCAAAGTCAGAAGCATCTTCCCCCTGCTTGTCTTCTCTGCTGCTTTGACCATTACCTGTCATACTGGCAGAAAAATTCACAAGAATCATTTCTGCACTACAGGAAGCAGGCTTAAGCTTCCTTATGAATTTCCAACACGCAAACATCTGGATCATGGGATTGCAGCATGGTCGGCTGAAAGAATATTTGGTTTTTATTTATTTTGCAAGCAATTCTAAAATATAAGTCACTGTGGGGTTTATTTCAGGATATACTAATGATCTGATCTTGTCTTAAAAGAAGAAGCCTTTGTGTAATTGAAGGCAAGTGGTCCAACTGAGAGGTCAAACCCTACATGAGAGAGCATTAAACAAACAAACAAATAAAAACACCCGAGGTGATTCTTTACCTTCCAATAGAAGTTCACAGGTACACAATTGTAAAGCGGCACTTTAAGTTAAAATTTTAAATACTCCAACATAGGGGAAAATCTTTGGGAGTAGCACCACTGAAATAGATGATCAGGTGCCATCCCAGGTACATGCCAAGCAGCACCCGTTGCCTAAAAATTAAAGACTGCCTTTCCCCTATACAGCCCAGGAGGTGAGACTGATTTTGTTGCATTTCCAGAAGAGCTGTTCTCCACAAACTCCGGGTTTTAGATGGAGGTCAGGGGTTTTTATGGTGAGCAGCCTCTCTGCGTTAAGATCCTTCTTTCTCTATACAGGATTTTAGGAGGGCTGGGATCCCTGAACTTTAGTTTTAAGTAAGTGAACTGTTTTCTACTGAGTGAATAGGTTAAATGGTAATAGGATAAATGGTTACAGGCAAGAATTTCACTTCCTCTGTACTACTGTAAGCAGATGCCAAACCCTTCATCCTCCTCCAAATTCTAGTTGGAAGTGCTCCCATCGCTGAATCCCCAAATCCCCTTCCAGTCTCCTCTAGGTCCCTTGTCAGCAGCAAAACTTGAAAACAAAGCTGTTTTGCCAAAACAACTGCCTTTTTGGAGGTTTTTATAGCTACTTGCAATTTGAAGAAGCAGATTTTTTTTTTTCTTGTCAGTGAAAGGTGACAGTCATATTCAGTCTCTTGACTTCAGAAAGTTGATTTCATTATTTAAAACAATATTCAGTGTCACATCACAAATTGGTTGCATTAGCAATCAAGAAACCCGGTGGTTAGCCATTTTCTATGACCCTCATCTAGTCTTGGGATCCCATTCAGTTTCTTAATGAAACTGAAGAGCTGTACGTAACGTGGGCCTCATTGCTTGTTCATTTAAAATCAGATGTCTCCATCTCTGAAGAAGTGGCAGCTCAGGCCTATGAGCTATGAAACAGAAATTTCATAGAAAAGAAAACTAGGAGTCAGTATGCAACAGCTTCCATTCCAATTCATCATCAAATTGTGCCGTGTCACTAATACTGGGTCGCTGAACGCTGTAGTTTTGAGGTTGACAGTACAAGAAGAAACACTGTACATAATCTGTGCTTTTCTCTCATTTCCACCACACTGCAGCATGTGCAAACACTGTCCACTTGCCACACAACCAGCCTAAGAGGATAAGCCACTACTGTGTATCGTATGTTCGAAAACTGGAGTCTTGCCTTAAATAGCTTTACTAAAGGGATCCTACAACCGTCCCCTTTTTGTCACAAAGAGTAAAAAGATGAGCAGGTCACAAGTGAGAGAGAACAGGAATGCAGAGGCAACCTGAGAAGTAACACTTTGTATCGGTCCGTACACTGACTAGATCTCTTTATGATGTATCAGAATAGCCTTGATTATCCCTGTCCTAACTCTGCACTATCTCTGTGTTCTGGCTCTTGGGTTGCTGCAGGCAGCTTGAACCCACTTGGGAATGTAACTCCCATTAATATTTGTTGTAATTTTGCTCATTTCTATTACAGAATTCCTTCTGCTGTCTTTTTTAATTTGTAACTGGCTTTACAAGATGAAAGTTTAATAAATTATTGGATTGCACAGACTGTATTCACTCACGGACATTGTGTGCTCATGCTAAGATGTTTACTCGGAGATTTAATACTGAGAACTTGTAAGGGAAAAGTAGGTATCAATCATCAGCATGAGGAGACAACAGCCCTTCCTCCCAGAAGCAAATTTTGCTTTTGTGGCAAATTATAGAAAATAGTTTGCAGCTACAGTGGGGAAGGGTTGTTTCCTCTTCCTGCTGCTCTGTCTGGGTCGCACCTTTGGTCAGTGGGAGATGACCCGTGTGAGTTCAAGGGACCAGTTCTGAGGCGGTTACTGTGGTGAATGAATCATCTCCAAAGGCCCGCTCTGCAGGATCAGCTCCATCCCTTCTCATCGGCGCCTGCAAAGTCACCAATCACTTCTAGCTCAAATAAGCTGCCAGCTGCGCTTCTCTTACTGGAGCATGACACAGGCACAGTGTTTGTTCCCCTGTACTCGGCACTGGTGAGGCCCCACCTCGAGTGCTGTGTTCAGTTTTGGGCCCCTCACTACAAGAAAGACATAGAGGTGCTGGAGCATGTCCAGAGAAGGGCAACGAAGCTGGTGAGGGGTCTGGAGAACAAGTCTTATGAGAAGTGGCCAAGGGAACTGGGCTTGTTTAATCTGGAGAAAAGGAGGCTGAAGGGAGACCACTCTCTACAGCTACCTGAAAAGCAGTTGTAGAGAGGTGGGGGGGTCAGTCTCTTCTCACTAATAACAAGCAATAGAAGAAGGGGTAGGTTTAGGATGGATATCAGGAAAAAGTTCTTCATAGATAGGGTTGCTAAACATTGGAACAGGCTGCACAGGGAAGTGGTGGAGTCGCTATCCCTGGAGGCATTTAAAAGACGTGTAGACGTGGTGCTTAGGGACATGGTTTAGTGGTGGTTTTGGCAGTGTTAGGTTGATGGTTGGCCTTGATGATCTTCAAGGTCCCTTCCAACCTAGACAATTCTATGATTCTATACTTCTATGATTCATCTAAGAGCATGTGTCACCAAAGTGGAAGATCTGGACTGGGGGCAGCTGGGCTATTGGCAACACAGACTGTCCTCTAGCAGACAAAATTCCCTCAACTCATGCACAGGTATGGAAACCAAGCAGTGATGTGTAATCCCCATTCATGTGCTCTCATACATCCTTTGGTCAGATGTGGGACCCTGGAGATCGGTCTATGCAATTTCATCTCCAACTGTTCACAGATTTTTAGTTTCTTCATCGTTATCACCTTGCATAGTCTTGCCAGGTCTTTATTTGAGGCTGGAACTGCCTCCACTTACTTCAGCAGTTGCTTTTCTTTCCTCGGCTGTTGTGTTCCTTTCTGTGTACTTCCAAACCCACACTGTCTGCTTGGGAAGCCTGAAGTCACACACAGGGGTGACTTGTTTGAGTAGAGGAGGGGGCCAAAACCAAATGCCCTGTCAGTGTGATGTGCAGTCCCTTCTGGCCTCCACCCCGGTATTTCTCTAATAGTTAATTCAAGTTTGTATGCTCTAACATTTCTTTTATATGAAACGGTTTCATGCCAATGAGTGTTGGAGTTAGGCTGTGGAACAGGGTACAATTTACAATCAGCACCTACGCAGTAAACATAGAATAGTTTGCACATAAAATCACAGCCCCTGGTAAGGTATGTAACAAGCAAGTGTATCTAATTATTAAACCAGTTTGACTGTAAACTTTTATTTACAATTCTAAACAGTTTATTTACACCGTGTTCTAAAACACACAGCCTTTCCTTGTGTAGGCTGTACGTTGTGTCATTACGCTGCCCGTTGCTCCCCATGGGCATTCAAGCAAATTCCTCGCGCATGAATTCCAGCCCCCGCTCTAAAATACAAGCTGCTAAATCTGTGTATTGTGAATTTGCTAAGCTCTTGTCCATAATTTTACACCAGAGATTCCTAATGCTACAGTCGGCTCTACGCTTTGGCCCCATGCCACCGTCAACAGAGAGGTGACTGCTGAGAACTCACCTGCAAGGAAAATTCTCTTCTCTCTCCCGGCCTGTTCAGTGCTGCTCTTCAAGCACGGCTGCAGGCTGGACAGCCTTCTCAACCCCAGCGGGGAGACCTCCATCTCACGACGTGCCTGGACTCTGCACCAGGGTTTACGTCTGGATGCAACCAAGAGAAAACGGCATTATTTTGGGTGGTGCTGGTTCTTATCAGACTTGTGCTACCACCCGCTGCCCCGTGGCTGGGGCAGCCCGGCCGGCTGCGGGGCACCGCTGGCTGGAGCACAGTTCCACCTCCTCCCACCGCTGTGGACACCTCTGTGGCCTCCCACGGCCCCCAGGTGCTGCCCCCCGGCACGGCGGACCCTCGGGCCTTCCCGGACGTGCTGTGATGGCTCAGGATTACCATCCCAAACACGTGTCCTCCCTGTACAACCAAGCACCAATAAAACCCGTGCAACTCTTCATCAAACAGTGACAGCTCATCAGGATAAACTCATCAGGTTCTGAAAGGGGTTACGCATTGGGCACAGTCTTTGCAAGGCCAGTAATGGAGCAGATGTGTTCATAGGAGCAACTTACCTGCCGTCGTTCTTCTGCTGCAGCACCAAGCTCAGTAAGTGAGGGGAACCTCAGCTGTCCCCTATTGTGCCTCGTCAGGGTGTGCCCATGGGCACAGCGGTATTTAAACCAGGAGCCTTCTCCTCTCATTTCTCCTGGGGTGGCTGCATCTTGGCTTGTCACCCTCTCTGAGCTCCAGTGATGTGGAGGGAGGTCTGTGCTGAAGTGCTGAGAAGCAGAGCTGGTCCTGCAAGGTGAGACTGGTGCGGGGTATGAGGGTGCTGAGCCTGTGTGGTAGGAGAAGCCCTGGTTGCAGAAGGAGGGGTGGCCTTGAGGAAGTCCCCAGGGGCTGGAAAAGGAGAGCGTTGGCTCTTGCCCACACCAAGCTCTTCCTTGTTGCATTGTGAGTGCTCGGGCCAGGGTTGAGAGAGCTGCTCTCTCCCTGGCTGATGTAGGTTTACTGCTCCCAGAGGAGGGGAACAGACCCACTGTGCTGAGGCAGTGGTGTCCTGGTGTCACTGGACATTCTGGCTGTCCATGATGGCTCTTCTGGCTGTTTCCCAGCCCCCTGTGCCAGTACAGCAGGGCCGCTGGCAGTGCTCATCCTGTGCCTTTCCGGCTTGTGGCTGCACTTGCTGGCTGCCACCAGCTCCTTTCCCATCAGCTGGACTGGTCAGCTCTCATGTCTGTAGTGGCGCGTTCGTCATTTGGTGGCTTATTCATCATTGCTGCAAAGCTTGTGTGAGACAAGAGGTACAAAGGCAGAACGGTGGCCCCAGGAGAAAACACAAGATGGAAACACCAGGAACCCAGCCCTTTCCCTCAGAGTAGCTCCTGATCCAAGCCCTGGGTAAACGTGCCTTTGTGTTATCCACATACATGTATAATTCTCACTCTCACTTGACACAAGATGCTCTTTAAATACCCAGATCATGTTTATGAAAATAAAGACATTTCGATGAAACAGAAAGCAGCTCGGTTGCTAATGGGGATGACATTCAATCATGCATATTTGTGAAATCATCTCAACCAACTACTTTGTAAGTTTAATTTGAATATGCATACAAGGCTTGTGAGTTTTTACAGAGTACGAGCACCACATTTTTATATAATTATCTGTTCTGTATCATCTGTTAAAGAGGAGCTGTGACACATGACATTTGAAAAGAGAAGTTTAATAGAAAGCAGTAGAATGCTTACCATCCATACGAGCGTCCTGAGAGACGGCGTGCGGAGAAAGGTCTTTGTTCTCATTTGTTCTATCACAAAATGTGCGCGTAAGGGGCCAGCGTAATGAAGAAAGCACATTTTGCAATAACTATTTTCTATCACTGAAATTCCACTTTCTTAAAAAGCAACCTTGGAGTAAATTATTCTATTTATGCTGAAAAGGAGCAAAGCTGACAAGCAACTGTTGTTCTGTTTATAATTAGAGTCCCTTCTGCATTCAGATAGAAATCCAGAGGACTTAACGGTCTGTGTTGCATTACTGTGTAATCACAATAAAAACCTCATCTGGTATCCTCCCCTACCCCCTCAAATCTGGTAAAAGTCTTAGTTACTACCAGCAGATATTATGATAGAGTGCACAGGAGTTTTTCCACAAAGGAATAAAACCAAGATAAGAGCATTTTATACTGGCATTTATGCTATGCACCATTTGCAAGTTAATTTGCTATCAATAGAAAATTACCTTTTCTAGTGCTTTGTCAACTCTCATCTTAAAACTCCAGAACTAAACGGGAAAGGTCCATCAGAGCGACAGTTGAATTCTTCTCTCCAGTAGCTTCTCTTCTGTTTTTCCTAAGCTTAGCTCTTTAATCTTGCTCATAGCTCTCGCTTTAAAATTGTGCAAAGTCTGCTTAATTTGGCCAATAAGAACTTTATACGTACCTCTTGACAACGGAATGAATTCAGCTAACTGTTACAAACCTGGGTGTTACATATCCCGCTGCGCTCCGTACACACAGCAACAGCAGATGCATAAAGGGTACGAATTGTGACCCTGACTTTTAGCAACAAAAGTTGTAGTTTGGTCTTGGTTTATTTGCAACCGCACCAAAAAAACATCGCTGAGGGGCCATGCAATTTACTTCCTCCTTTCAAAAATGTTTAGATGCGCAACATATGTCCAGAGCAATGAGCAGATGGTGCATTTGGTTTAAAGAAAAAGGGGAAAAAAAAAAAAAAAAAGGTAAGAAATACAACAAATGCAGAAGGCCCAAATAGCGCTCATGCATAAGCACTTGTGGTTGATTTCTGTGTCAGTTAAGTTATTGGCGCAGAAGCGGTGTAACACTAAAAATAGTGGCTGCTCTGGTGGCAGATGTGGACAAATCTTTCCATGGCACGGAGACTCCAGAGACAGGGCAAAATTGAGGAAGGGGAACCAAACCCCATGGTCCTCTACTGGCTGTGGGAGGAGCTCATTCCCGCAGGAGCGAGCTCTGTCCTGACAAGAGAGAGGCCGGTGAGACACAGAGTCACAGGTCTCTCAGCCTGGAGAAGAGAAGGCTCCGGGGAGATCTTATTGCGGCCTTCCAGTACCTAAAGGGGGCCTACAGGAGAGCTGGGGAAGGACTTTTTACTAGGGCATGCAGCGATAGGACGAGGGGGAATGGCTTTAAACTGGAAGAGGGCAGGTTCAGATTGAACATTAGGAAGAAGTTTTTCACTTTGAGCGTGGTGAGGCACTGGAACAGGTTGCCCAGAGAGGTTGTTGAGGCCCCATCCCTGGAGGTGTTCAAGGCCAGGCTGGACGTGACCTTGGGCAACCTGGTCTAGTGGGAGGTGTCGCTGCCCATGGCAGGGGGGTTGGAACTTGATGATTTTCAAGGTCCTTTCCAACCTAAACTATTCTATGAAGTTGTGAGAGCACAAAAAAACCCCTTGCATGTTTACCTGAAGTTGGGCAGTTTTTGCCTAAAGCCACCATAGTCCAGCAGACGAAGGAGCTTTATTTGGGGTGTCTTCCCAACTCTATTGCTCTGTGAGCTGGGAAAAGCACTTCATTTCTGTGCTTCTCTTTCCCTGCCCATCATCTTCAGTTTTTAATTAATGTTCCTGAAACAGACGACCTCGTTCATAGTCTTGCACAAGAGGATGTTTTTCCCAGCAAGCACGGCATGCCATTGCTGTAGCTAAAAATAACATTGCCCTTCCACCAGCAGTTGCAAATTTTGGAGGTCTGGAATTCAGAGTTCAGATGATACTTAAAATGAATATATCTCATGCTTTAATTGCAAAGGATACAGGGCTGAAAGTAATTTAACCTTGCCCATATTTTATGAGGAGTTACCTTGGGAGCCCTTATAAACTGCTTTGGAGCTCTGATGGGCCACAAGACAAGGTGCTAACAAACACCACCTTGAATGGAAGAAAAAAAAAAAACCACTGTGCAAACCCAGAAGCAGCTTGATAAAAGCTAGGTATAACCACGTTCCATGATAAAGTGTGTCTTCAGCTGCAAAAAAGAAAGTTAGTGGCATTCTTTTTAAATACACCAAAGATTTTTATTACCTCTAAGGTCTTCCTATGGTGGCAACGCTTATCTGCTCTAATTGTTATCACAGCCCCTGTGCTGTGTGCTTTTTTTTTTTTTTTAATCCAGTGATTAATGAGCTGTACTTTAGCTGTGATAACTGCTTCCACAGAAATAAAGCCAGTGTAAGCAGTTTAGTGTTTTATTTAACTTTATTCTTTCAATAACAATACTGCTAAATAATCTATGTATTTCAAATAAAGTGTGTTACTCACCTGCACCCAGGCAGTTGTGCTTACTCAAATAAGAATTACCAGTGATTAGACAACTCGGGTATTATGAAATAAACATGTGAAACAGGGCCTTAAAAATTATTTACATCATTCATAAGATTAAAATATACGATTTTTTTTTTTATAAAAAGTATATATTCATGTGCGTTGGAGAATTAGGATTTTACTACTAATTTCCTTTTTCCATTTCCGATTCGCACCTAAAAATGCGCAAAGTATAAACATCTATAAAACTAGTAAATCTTAAAACCAGGAGAATTTGTAAATAATTTTCCCCCACTTAGTACTGTTGTTAGAAAAAGGACAATAAACAACACTTTTTTTTTTTTTTTTTTTAAGTCCATTCCATTCGGTGACATTTGGCAAAGCACTCGGGCGTACAAGCTAACCCAGAGGAGGACAGGACCCAGGCTTTGTTACGTTTCAAACACTTCTCATACCGGGGTAAGTTTAAGGTGGGTGAGGGGGATTTTCACTACACAGCAACTAACATCATAACTACTTTTTCTACAAGTTACCTCAAGGAAGAAGAAAGAAAACGCTCACAATTGTGCCCAAAGTACCAAATAAACAACGAAAGTGCTTAAACTTCTTTATCAGCAAACTAACGCGACGGTTCCCTCGCTGTGCCCCTTGGGGCTGCTGTTTTAACAGGCTCTAAAGCGGTTATCGACAAGAAGTTCTCTATTTCTCAATACAAATGATAAACACGTGCTTATCACAATAGTGCAAACAGGAAGAGAGAAAAGTGCTGTCGACATATGTAAACTGCACGGGGGGGGTGGGGGGGGAAGAGGCAGCTGAACATCATGACCTCGCAGCGCTGTTTCAGAGAAATCAGTAGTACTTTTCTCAGCACGTCAAGCCAAGGGTAGTCCTATCCATCGTGTCACACCATTGTTACACCGGGACCGGATTTGGTCTTTTCACATACCCTCCTTCATAAAAGTAAATCCACCTGTTCTTTGTGTTGTGCATTAAAAAAGTCTAAAGACTTTTTTGAAACATTAGTTGACCCAAATCCTTAGAGCAATTAATAGATACAATTCTGTCTTCCCTTTTTCCCTTTATAGCTTTCTTTGGAGTGCATAGAAAAGGCCACAGTGACACATCACATACAAAAATCAAGTTTGTTTTACATAAAATACTCAAGTATTTTTAGCATTTATGTACACAAGTTTATTTGCCATACATTCTTTCTCACTCTTTCCTTAGATATATCTTTACCTTGTTTCTTGGACAGATGACATATTTCACCTATAAAGTTAGGCACTTTAACCCTAGTATAAATAAGAGTATGTGGGGAAGTGTGTGTCAGGAGGATCTCCTTACAGAACAAGGAACACTGTCACCGCAACACTCCTGTCCCTGGGTGTCACAGTGCAACAGATCATGAAATGGAGCAGTTCTTTTCTGTTTTGATCCAAAAGAAAATTGCTCAGGTCTCATTTCAGTGTAGTTTGAAGACATAAGATAGAACATGGATGTCTTTCTCCAAATTACTACTCTAAGTGCAGGGGGTTTAATCTTATTTAATTAATGCTTAGGTGCAGATACTGATTTTCCCTGTAAACATTCCTGCTATTTGTGCTTTTGAAACTTTGTGAAAGGAGCTGTGAAAAGAAACTGAACCATTTACTTAAAGAACAGTTATGTCACGGGATAAACCATGACATTCATGCCTTTGCTCTAATAGGGCTGAGGCTTTTACCGTATCTTGAGTTCTGGTTGTGTTTGCAGTTAGCCCTTAATGGGTATTTTTGTTAGCCACACTACCACCTTCAGGGGTAAGAGTAGCAATCTGCCAGCTTGCCATAGTCTTGGGCATCAAATATTCTGTGTTTGTTTAATTTACTCCTGGATGGCATGGGTTTAGTTCAGGGTATTCCCCATAACTCTCTTATTCAAAACGTACATTCTAAGGAAAATTCTCACCACTATGGGGGTTTTTGTGTATCTTTGGTGGGGGCAATCACAAAACTATGTTCCTCTACTATAACAAGAAAATTTAAGTTCTGGTTGGATGTGCATAAAAACTTAGTTGTCTGGTAACTCCCTTCTCCCCCGCTATGTCAAAATTTATAACTGCAGTTGCAAAATCTGTTACACAAAGACAGTTGGTCTCCTATTTTTCATCTTTGTGTTAGCTTCTACAGGGTAACCCAATGCTAGCAGCAAAACCCTTACGCATATTGAAATGGTTCCTCATTTGGCATGAAGTTATTGATGGATAATTGTACAGAGTTATGGAATTCACACTGCAACTTTAAGTGCATTTGTTAAGGTGATGTTGCATGAAGTATTGTTGGCATTAATTATTCCATTAAAAACTTTCCAGTAAAAAGAGGAAATACTGTAAATTAAAAAATATCACAGAACTCTAGAAACCTTGCACCTTAAATGGCTGAGGCCAAATGTAAATAATTACCACGGACTTGAATAAAAATTGCACTTGTATACAAGACCAAAATTTAGCCCACATTAATAACCTTCTTATTACTTTTCCAAAAAGAAGTAATAAAACATCAAGTAGTTCATTCCTTATGGCTTCACACAGTGAAGTTCACGCTAAATTGCCGAGAAGGAACAGTTTCTCAATAGCTATCTTTTGTGAACACATCATCAGTTTCATCATCATTCATCCCTCTTTGATAGCGTACTGAAGAGAAGGCACTCCAGTGAAGGCGCTTCTTTTTATAGAGATACCACACTAATCCAATGATGAAGACTAAGATAATTAGCAGGGCAAATGCTACGGCCACCCCAGTATGATTAGAACCTGTAACAGAACAAAACATAAATAGTTATTCTTTAAGAGTTTTGGAAAGAATATTTTCTCATGGGGTTGATGCTTCGGTAGCTATACACTAACACCGCACACATTTACTTGAAGTTAAGGCAAACTGCTTCATCATATTAATAGTTTTCATCAAGTGGCAAGTTTGGTTCCCATAAGAGTCAGCACCGACTAGCTTATTTTGGGCATTCTGTTGGTAATTGCCTAATCATATTGAGGTTGGAAGGGACCTCTGGAGGTCAAAAAACCTACTAGTAAGTGCTGCGCTCATTTCAAGTTTTGTACACGTCAGAAAAGTAATGAGTTCCTGGACTCTCTCGGAGCAGAAGGGAATGTGCTTCCCTTGGACTGAAAAGATCTTGTTGAGGTCCTCCTTAGCGGCATGATGTTAAATCTATTCCTGCGGTTCCACGTCAGTGAAGAAGTACACAAAAGCAGAAAGATTCCGCCAATTCTCAGGAACTTGCTCGCTTAACGCTCTGGTAACTGCTTTCTTTCCCAGACACAGCAGAGTATGAGGAAGTAACACGAGGCGGGAGTTTTTCCTGGAGCTGCGGGGCACCGTTTTCAGAAGTGTTTCTGTTCCCACCTACACAGACTCACCACAGGGTATCTCTCATGGGTGAGAAGTGACAGCAACTACTCTATGCTCTCTTTCAAGCGGAAATTTCAGTTCTCTCCCTTACCCTTTAAGTGGAAAGTGAGAGCCGGGAGGAGTAAATTCCGAGAGAATTTGTCCCTAAACGCAATTTCATGGCAGAACAACAGAGGGCTCTTGCTTAGGCAGAGGTACGTGATAGGTTCTTTGGTCAATTGCACCTTCACTATTTCAACACAGACTTTCCCCACCAAAAAAAAGAAAATCCTGAAAATAGGCGCTACAAAACTAAGTCTCTGTGAAAAATCAATGCTTCCATACCTAAAGGAGCTTTACAAACCACTCTGCTTTGACTACGACTGCAGTCGACTTTGGACCACGTGCCAGTTGTGGACAGGATAACACTGCATTTTTCATTGACTTCAGCCGTTCTGTTTTCCCAGTTGGCGTAATTAACCGATGAGCCATCAAGCCAGTTCAGGGACTGATCTGTTGGGGAAAAAAACCCAAACTTTGCTTAGTTTAGATCACCGGAACAGGCTGTAATGCTACACAATGTCATTCACAAGCTATTGATTTCTTTACATTGTTAAAAGAAACGGGGCTCACTGACTATCCCGTATATTAAAAGCAGTAAATATGAACACATCGCTTTTCATGGAGTCATGGAATTTTCAGAGTTGGAAGGGGACCTCTAGAGATCATCTAGTCCAACTTCCCTGCTAAAGCAGGATTGCCTAGAGCACATTACTCAGGACTGCATCCAGGCGGGTCTCAAAAATCTCCAGAGAAGGGGACTCCACAACCTCCCTGGGCAGCCTGTGCCAGTGCTCTGTCACCCTCACCGTAAAGAAGTGTTTCTGTGTATTTGAACGGAACTTCCTATGTTCTAACTTGTGCCCATTACCCCTTGTTCTGTCACTGGGAACCATTGAAAAGAGCCTGGCTCCATCCTCCTTCAACCCACCCTTTAGATACTTGTACGCCATAAGGTCTCCCCTCAGCCTTCTCTTCTCCAGGCTAAAGAGTCCCAGCTCTCTCAGCCTTTCCTCATAAGGCAGATGCTCCAAGCCCTTAATCATCTTAGTTGCCCTTCGCTGGACTCGCTCCAGCAGTTCCCTGTCCCTCTTGAACTGGGGAGCCCAAAACTGGACACGGTGTTCCAGTTGTGGCCTCACCAGTGCAGAGTAGAGAAGAATGACCTCCCTTGACCTACTGGCCACACTCTTCCCTATGCAGCCCAGGATTCCATTGGCCTTTTTGGCAACAAGGGCACATTGCTGGGCCATGGATAATTTACTGTCTACCAGGACCCCCAGATCCGTCTCCTCTGAGCTACTTCCCAGCAGGTCCGCCCCTAACCTATACTGGTGCTTTGCATTCTTCCTCCCCAGGTGCAGGACCTTGCACTTGCTATTGTTGAACCTCATTAGGTTCTTTTCTGCCCAGCTCTCCAGCCTGTCCAGGTCATGCTGGATGGCAGCATGGCCCTCTGGGGTGTCAGCCACCCCTCCCAGTTTGGTATCATCAGCGAACTTGCTGAGGATACACTCCATCCCCTCATCCAGGCCATTAATGAATATATTGAACAAAATTGGACCAAATATTGACCCCTGGGGGACACCACTGGTTACAGGCCTCCAACTAGACTCTGCTTTTAGCCCCACCGCTTCCCTAGATCTTTAGCATTTGAGGCATTTGCAGCTTAACTATTAGGCACCAATGGCAGTGTTGGGGAAAACTAATTCCAGCACCTCCTGGTTAGCTTAAGTGTGCAACAGGAGGAGGCTTAAGCTACAATGAAGTCCAAAAGGCTTTATAATGCTAAACAGGGGATTCCAACCTCGGGCAGGAGTTACTGTAGGCTATCAACACTACAAAACTGTATTCTTATTTGAGGATTCACGCGTTTTTATTTACCACATGAAACCCTCCTGCTCATACACGGTTGCTACTTCTTACCCTTCGGGCTCTGAGCTAGGCCAAGCCATACGTTCTTGGTGATGAGATCATTTTCCTTTATGTGCGTGCTCACAAATGCATTTTCTTCAGCATCTGCTATAGTCAGAAGGGTTGCTGAGGGACCTAAGGGGAAGAGGAAACCAGTCAGAATCGCAGCATCAGAGATGTCTTCGTTGTGCTAGTACTTTGAGTTTTCTGTGGGAACAATTCTTATGGGAAAAGATTTGCTGATCTGGGCTTGTGAAATTAGCTTGAAGTAACCAGCAGAATAAAGACATAACCCCCCCCCCCCGCCATTTCCTAAAATACAGCATGTCATACAAAACTGCTTCAGATGACTGGTTATTTAAGCAGGTCACACAAAATAAAACGAGAGTAAGCTTACTGCAGCTGTGGACTACATACATGGATATGCCACGTTCAGAATGATTAGTCTTGTCCAAGCGATAAGCCCTTCTCAAAAATGTTGTTGAACAAAAGTTCAGTATTTTGCCGAGTCAAGTTAATTTCTAAATCAATCCCTCATTGTGCCTCGGGTTTTTATATACAGTATTATAGCCACTGAGGAGTAAGAGGGAGGAAAGGGTATACTGGAAACAGGCTCAGAGTGTACCCATTCTTTACAACTATAGGCAGACATAAGCCAGAAGCTTCATTTAGAGAAAGATCACTTTCTCTTTCAACTACCAGGCCAGGTAGGACTCAATAGAAAAAAACGCATCCAGGACTGGGACTACTCGCACCTTTTGTTTTTCATCCTAATGGTGAGTACAACTTCACATTGTAAGATAATTCAATAAAAAAAAGTTATGACAGTCACTAGCTTCTAAGCTAAGAAGGTGATTAAGAATTCTGTAAGCGAGATTGCTTAACATCGTCTTCTGCAATACAGTTCCCCTCGTAGCTTATCAAAGAAGAGAGAAAATCCTTTAATTTGACATAAAAATAAGTTTTTAGTGGTATCATGTGCCTTAATAATATCTAGAAAGTACGTGCTTTGAACCATTTGATAGGTTAGCAAGCTCCCTATTAGCAAGCAGCTAATGCAATGATGTAATAAGAAAGCACTGCTAATAGAACTAACTTTGTAATAAAGTTAATTGTATGCAAATAAAATATTTTCCTCCAAACTGTAAGCCTGACATTTCTGAATACTCTATCAATGGGGCTCTGCCTTTTACTTGCAGATATCCATGTGCCAAACAGTCAGCACATTGCAGAGTTTTATCAAGAACCTTAATCAGATGTTCAAAAGAAAAAGTGTGCTGTTACTTTTCCTAAAGAAGCATAAAAGCTGAAAAGGTGAAGTATAACCAGTGTAGGTTTTTTGGTTGTTGTTTTTTTCTTCTTCTTCTTTTCAAGTAATGGACTAATTACAAGTTGTAATGTGATAAGGAGTCTAAACATACTCAGTTTCTGGCAGACTTTCTTAGCATCTTCCACATTATATACTGAAAAATTGTAGAACGCCATGTCAAATGCGTAACAGTGATCCTTATACTGTATCCACTGTAGGGTACCACTAATTTGTGGGCATCCTGGAGCTCTGCTCACTTCCTTTGGCTGCAATTGTCTCTCTGCAAAGAAAAAAAAAGAAAAAAAGACATTATTTCTGCTGCAGGGGTTTGTGTGTAGTCTCTTTGTAGTAAGAGGACACTAAGTGTTAACAAGGACTACTTCTCCCAACAACCGTGATTCAATTAGCTTACATTGCTTCTTCATGTGTCATAGACCAATTTATTTGAAAAAGAGCATAAGGCAAGTCACAAAGGTCTGAGAACCATTTTTTTCTTGCCTTTTAGGGGGTTTTGAAGTCTGGTGTATGTGTTTGATAATGATTTCTATTCAGAAAAGATACACACAGTAAGATATTCATATTGCAGGTGATCAAAAAAGTGATCAGGATTGTTTTAGTTTTTCACGACTGGAATGGAGAGAGAATTAATCTCTCTTAAGTATTAAAAAGTGTTTTATCGCTCCTGACAGACAACTCTTCTTAAAGAGGGAATCATGTAGTATTTCATCCTTCATCTCTAGTTCCAAATACAACGTGTAAAGATAGAATACATAAGAAAACTACACAAAATATTAAACATAACACTTACTGTTTGGAGGGCTATAGCAAATGGCACCTTCAGCAACATTTGTACATTTTGTACGGTTCCAAGATCCTTTAGTATCCAACAGAACACAGTTCTCAGTAGTATTTGAGTTCTCTAATTCCCAAGGATAGTAGTCAAAGTCACTTCCGTCTGACCATTCAAAATTAGCTTTACTTCCCTAATTAAAGAAAAAAAACACAGCTTTTAAACCACAGCATATGGTTGTGGTTTAAATCTTGTCAGTCATTAGTAAGTCACGTAGCAATATTTATCCCCTGTAGAGTTTAAAATTAAAATGCAGGTGCCTCATTTGCTAAATCCATACTAAATAAATGTACAACACAGTTTGCATTTTCCAAGCAATTCTTAACGCAGAAATCCTGCTTATTCGTGGGAACTGTGAAAGTGGTGCCGGCACATTTGTAAACCTGCAACATGCCTTGTTTTATGCTGTGGGGAACGTTTTACTTAATTTCACCCTGCTGTATCATTTAAGCAGTCTGTTCTCCTTGCTAGGAACATTAGTAGATAACGTTGCAAACTGCTAAACTGTCGAGATGGTCTCACTGAGTAAAGCTGTCCAGCTTGGGAACGGTTTGCTGTGCTAGCGAACCTCCTTCAGATACGCTGCTGGGAACCCATGACAACAAAAGGTGAAGTTGTGAGAAGCGGAGGGACCCATTCGGACCAAAGGACGGGCAGAGGTAGCAAAGGTACGCATAGAAATCACGCACCTCTCCCTGCAGAGGGGTATTCTTGCCAATGAACGACCACGGCCAGGTCTGGGGAGTAGGGTGGGGAGCAAGGTTGGGGCCACAAGCTTTTGACCCCAAGGTTAAGCAGAAAGAGGAGGAGGAAGATCTGCAGCTGTCTCTTACTATGCCTCCTGGGAGAAGGGATGCACAAGTTGCCAGATCGCCAGTTCCTGAGCTGCATTGGAGAGCCAGTCCTGACCTGGAGGAAACAAGCTCCACACTGCCTTGTCTGACTGTATTTGCTAATGGAATCTGACCCTACAGAGGGCCATAAATCTGGAGCCTCTAAAGGCAGTGTTGCAAATTGCACTTCCTCGTGCCACCAGGCATTATGTGGGGCCTTTATATTATTTTAAAATTTCAGGGATTTGGAAAGACGTCTCAGTGCGGCTACATACACTAAAATTTAATATACTTTAACATATGTTACATGCAGTTGAAAAAGAAAGTGATTTACTACATGGAATAGAAATTCTGAAAAACTGGGAAAAAAAAGCATCAGAAAAGATTTCCTATCCTGTGCAGAAAATTATTTACAAGCTCTGTTACGAAGGTTGCCAACAGTATGTACTTACATCATGAACTGACAACCCAAGCCACAGAGGATAGCCATCCCGCTTGACAACATCTTCTAGAAATAACTGTTGTGATTCACTGTGTACACTTGCTAAATCACTCCTATTGTGTTTGCATTCTCTCAATGCCTCGTACCATGTTAACTTTTTCTGAAGGATCCTGTATGTCCTGTTTCCATGTGGAATCGACTCAGGCAACGGAGGCTTGTGCTGTTGGGGCCCTATTTCAAAGAATTAAGAAGACAACAAGTTTTGTGCACTTCGTTCATGTTACTAGGAACATACAGAGAGCATTAAAATCCACCTATATTAATGTAACTCAAGCATTAAAAGTGTTCAGTACATGCCACTTATATCAAGTCAGTCATCCTTTGCTACTTTGAAGACTGTGAGCAGTTGATGGAGGAGTACAGCAAACACGTTCCTCCCGATCAGAATATTACAGCTGTGATGCGCAGCCTGACCATAAAACCCCAGAAGCCCATGACAGCTGTGCCATGCATTTCACTGGGAGCAAAACCGAAGCCTTATCCAGCAGGTACTGCAGAACCAGGGCTTAAATTTTGACCCTCATCCAATACTCCAATGCTACATCTAAATCTTTTCCATTACTTACCCCTTTCGATTTTACAGGCGAGAATACTGTACACATTATAGTGATGAGCATGCCAACTCTGAGAATAATTATAAATATCCCAAAACCCATCAAGATTTACACCAGCAAAAAAACTGTTCTTCTTTACGTTAGGTCTTCCCAGCCTCCAGTTATTGTAAGTCAGATGAGTTTCATCGTACCACTTGAGAACTTTATCTGTGGAAAACATTGCACATTTATTAAAACACTGGCATGATGTGTACAAATACCATTTAACTTTGAATATATTAATGAGATTAACAGATATTCACTCTGGAAAAAAATGCAGTGATACTCTAAGTTATTGTAAATCAATTCCATATACAGTATTAAATATGTTAGCATTACTCATCCAGGCCCTTTTAAGTCCTGCTTTCCAGGGAAATCAAATCTAGACTAAACAGAACATATCGGATATAATTATCACTCAAACAGAAAGCACTCCTGGTTATTTTTTTCTAGAAAATAAATACAAATATAAAGCATTGTTATAGGTTTGCATTCAGTTTGACTTTAGTTGTATACTGAAACATGCACTTAAAATGGTGCAAACTTTGTCTCCAATCCAGTTATTAAGAAAAAAACCCTGAAACCTTACCACTGTCATCATAAATCACACCCAGCCAGACCCACATAGCCAGACCGCTGAATGAACGAAGCTGCTCAGTAACGAAGTTATTCTCTTCTTCATCTCGAACGCTCAGAACAAATGCTTCTGGGTCTGTTGAAAATTTTTAAAAATTAATTTCTTACAAATTCACCTTTCAGTTACAAAATAAATTAAATATTTTTTGCTATTATTGTTAATAGTTATTACAGATAGGTCAAGAACGAGTGAAGGCTAGACCTTTAAAATATAGTAACCAAATGAACAGGGCGAAAACAAATTTCAAAAGGTATTATCAACAGTGCTTCCCCTGGTTTTGTGGATAAATGAAAGACATCAACTCCAGAGATATTTGTGGGTTCTACTGTCACTTCACGTTGTATGTAGTAAAAATCCTCTGCACGGAACATAAAAATATCAGCAGTCTTCCCTGATTTTCTTGAACAGTATTTAGAAAAAGACTGAATTGAAATCAGTTCATGAAAAATAAAGACATGCATCTTTCCAGAAGCTGTTTGGAGTGCCATGAGCAACGGTTTAATATGAGGGAAGCTGTTCCGAAGCTTACACTCTGTTCAGGATGGACAGGAAAAGCCCACGTGCTTTTCTGAATTGGACTATTCTCAGTCTGCTTATTTTGTTCACCTAAGTGTTTCATGCAGCAAGGGGGGAAAAAAACCCTCCATGAATTAAAGGTGACTGTAAAGCCAAAATGTTGCCAAGGGGACAACAATCACCCAACCTATTTAAAATCTGCAGGTTATAAAGAGAAAAAGACCCAAAGACAACATTCCAATTTTTCCGAACTCTCAGAATTCTTAAGCCACCCCTCTCTCAAATTCTACCCACGCTCTGGCACCTTTTATCAGAGCAGTGCAAGGGCAAACAGCATTTGGCAGCGCAACGCCAATGCACATTCCCAAATGCTACAACCTTTCTCATCACTCGCTTTTGCTGTCATTGCAAGGCAGTGACTCAGATCTAAAACTCATCTCCCTCAAGCTAATAAGTCCATAAATACCTGTAACATGACAAAATACTTACTCATTTTCTTGCATAAATGATGAGCTTCTTGAGACTTCAGTTCTCTCCATCTATTTTTTGTTATCATAAAAGTGTAACAATTGTTTCTAAATGATACCCAGGGCGTATTTTTAATCTTATGTGGGCACTTCACTTGTGTAACTTGTTCTTTTTCAGTCTTCTCTAAAGAAGGGAAAGATGACACTCAGGACATGATTTAATAACAACACTTAAACTTACACACCAGAAAACACTTTCAGGTACCATTTAAAAACATGCAAGACAAATTAAGTGTCATCCTCTAAATGTGTCACGCATTGTTGCTTTCAGTTTCCTCGTAACGGTGATTATCCTGGTCTCTAAATTAGAGAGACATGGATTCGACAGATGGACCACTCGGTGGATAAGGCACTCAAAGAGCTGTGGTCAATGGCTCGATGTCCAAGTGGAGAGCAGTGACAAGTGGCATTCCTCAGGGGTCGGTACTGGAACCTGTACTGTTCAACATCTTTGTTGGTGATATGGACAGTGGGGTCGAGTGCACTCTCAGCAAGTTTGCCGATGATACCAAACTGCTTGGCGAGGTAGACACGCTGGAGGGGAGGGATGCCATCCAGAGGGACCTGGACAGGCTGCAGAGGTGGGCCCATGCCAACCTCATGCAGTTCAACAAGGCCGAGTGCAAGGTCTTACATCTGGGTCGGGGAAATCCCAAGCATAAATACAGGCTCGGCGGGGAATGGATCAAGAGCAGCCCTGAGGAGAAGGACCTGGGTGTGCTGATTGATGAGAAGCTCAACATGAGCCAGCAATGTGTGATCGCAGCCCAGAATGCCAGGCGTATCCTGGGCTGCATCAGAAGAAGTGTGGCCAGCAGGTCAAGGGAGGTGATTCTTCCCCTCTACCCTACTCTGGTGAGACCCCACCTGGAGTACTCTGTCCAGCTCTGGAGCCCCCAACGTAGGAAAGACATGGACCTGTTGGAGCAGGTCCAGAGGAGGGCCACAAAGATGATCAGAGGGCCGGAGCACTTCTCCTATGAGGACAGGCTGAGAGAGTTGGGGTTGTTCAGCCTGGAGAAGAGAAGGCTCTGAGGAGACCTTTAGCGGCCTCCCAGTAGCTAAAGGGGGGGGCTACAGAGAGCTGGGGAAGGACTTTTTACAAGGGCGTGTAGTGATAGGACAAGGGGGAATGGCTTCAAACTGGAAGAAGGCAGATTTAGATTAGATACTAGTACGAAGTTTTTCACTGTGAGGGTGGTGAGGCACTGGAACAGGTTGCCCAGAGAAGTTGTGGATGCCCCATCCCTGGAATGTGTTCAAGGCCATGCCGGATGGGGCTTTGAGCAACCTGGTGTAGTAGGAGGTGTCCCTGCCCATGGCAGGGGGGTTGGGGCTAGATGATCTTCAAGGTCCCAACCTAAACCATTCTATGAGTCTATGATTTTTTTTTTTAAGTAACAAACCCAGCAGTAAGCAGTATCAAATACAGATGCTTACAACTTTTCACAACTGTTACGTTATACAGGTTTAAGAATAAAATCCTTATGTAAAAGTGCTAAGTGTGGACCAATAACTAAAGGTCTTATTGCCTCTCGTATGAAGGCAGATCACCATAACAAATAAGCTACTTCATAGCTGGCAACACTTCTCAGTTCTGTGGCTTTATGTAATACTTAGGAATTGAGAAGGATTCTTCCTGCAGTTGCTCAGACTGCAAGCACACAATAGTTAAGGACGTCGTAATGCCAAGTATACACTTTACTGTGACTCAGTATTTACAACAACGGCTTAACTGCGTCCTCTCACGGAAAAACCTCAAAACTTATAGGGAAGAAAGTATAATGGCCTTATAGGGAAGAAGTCGGTGACGATCTCTCAGAAAGACCTTTTTTTTATTTTTCCAGAAAAGGGCTGTGCTACATATGTTTTCCCCCAAAAAAGACATCCTGCTATATCCTTACCTGTCTTGCTATAATTGGTATATAGTTAGAAGGGTTTTGCAAAATGCAGGTGACTTCAATTTACACCTTTCAATTCAGTGTCTACCTGTTATCTTTCTTCTCCATGTAGTCATGTGCCTCCTCCCCATATAGACTTCCGTGTCTGAAGGGATTTCAGGAGGTCCCAATATTAAGATGTAAACAGTACAGAGGCAGTTGGATCTTCTTCCACATGTAAGTGGGAGAGTTTAGTGTGCAACTGTCTCACAGAAACAGGGCAAAGGTAGAATCAGTTGATAACATGAAGGGTACGGTCTGGACCAAGGCACCTGTGCTGAATTCATTTGGAAGGAACATGTGGATTAAGACCAAACAGGTGCACGCACCCCTATTTGAAGTTTGCTTCTTTTCTTCCTGGCAGGCAAATCAGCCTGTCTGAGAAAATGTCACGTTAAAAAAAAAAATTGTAGTTTTGAAGTTACAATCTGCAATTATCAAACATTCTTCATAATAAAACAAAAATTCAGCTTTTATAAAGTACTACGCTAGGATACATACTTTCCGATGCGTAGCAAATAGCACCTCGATTTTCAGAGGAACAGTCAGAAGTTTTCCAGAAGCCATCAGTGTCCAAAAACACACATTCTTCGCTTGTTTCTTCATCATCTTCAGACCAGCGACTAAAACTAACGTGCTTCCCATCCAACCAGCCATAATGTTTTCCACCCTAACATTGTATAAGTAAAAGGTATGAGTTTACATAATAAAAAAATATTAGGTACAGAAAATGACATGGTAACATATTTACATTGCCTAGACATTTAGAGTGTCTTCGGTGAGAACTGTAAGTGTTCCACTGCCCTCATGTTCTGATCTGGTCCTCACAATAAAACAAGCTTTTTTTGAGTTTTGCAGTTGCAAAAATATGATTTAGCTGAAGTGGATGGCAAAGTATCAAGTGTTGATGTTTAAGTACTGTGCTTATGGAGGAAGGCCTGGAAATGACATGTCCAAATTGCATCACTTGCACCTGTAAACCAATGGTGGATATAATTATCTGGTCTTGGAAAACTGATAATATCTGAAAATAAAGCCCAGTCTCAGTTACTCCACACTGAGTTGAAAATAATCTATTAAATACTAAACTGATTTAATAAAGCAGATGTGTTCCTGCCCTGGAGGACGCAGGATAAATAAGAAAAAACCTACATACAACAAGCAGGCCATCCTTTAAGAATCTTACATTTAAAGGTTTTATTCAGGAAATCCCCCTGCTGCTTTTTAATTTAACTTATCTTGTATCTTTCTCTTGTGCCTATAATTCCAGCACTGGAGTAACAAGTTCTGTTGACCAGTATCATTATAATTTCCTTTCATGTGACTTTTTAATTTTGCCCAAATAACAAAGTGTTGCAATAGTGAAAAGCTAGCGCATGCCTGAGTTGTATGCAGCAAAATGAATCATTTGATCTTCACTTACAGATAAAGATTCAAAAGAGGAACAAAAATAGGTTGTTCTGGTTTCCCCACGTTCACTAAGATTAAATGCTTTCCTTTAAAAAATGTTCTCGATAAAGTATATACTAAAATTTTTATCCCTCCCATTTCCCCCCCGCTTCGCCTAGGATACTCAGTAGCCCATTACTGACATAGGAAGATCATAACACCACAGATGCTGAGAGAGCACCATCAGCCTTTTGTAGGTAAGGCACTTCTCAAACAAATTTTAACTTTTTTCTTCCAATTATCTCAAGACTCATGGGCTTGACAGAAAAGATAAACCCTGGAGCAAGCCCAGGCCATTTCATTAACAGCTGAGAAAGCCCTCAGTCCACAATGAAGATCTTCAAGAGGTCCTCTGGCTAATAAAGGCAAAGCAGTACCTCCTGCATTGACTTTTCCAAAGACAAAACAAACAGAAGGAAAAAAGAGAAACCCACTAATTTGTCTCAGGGATGTCTCCCTCTAACTCAAAACACAGGCACAAATAACATGAAATAACAATAGAGTCTAAGTTCAGCTTTAGAAATGTATCTCCAGAAGCATTCAATGATTCCTTCTGGATTTTATTTGCCACTTTTAGTTTCTCCCTTTCAAAACAGATTTTGGGTTGTCTTTCTAGAGTGGTACTGTAAACAGTGGCAATGATATTCATTAACAAAAGAGACAAAGCTGGTTCAGTGATCCATATTGCTGCTACCCTACAATATATCCCACTTCATCCTATATTCTTTTAAAAGAATTGTCTCCTCATCATCAATCTGTCCAGTGGAGTTCAACAACTATGTAACTTGGAGAACGGAAGATTTAGAACATTGATCTTGAGACCTTCCAGATGGTTATCCTGAAATGAAAACAGTTACCCCAGAAACCGATTTTTCATTGCATTTCTCCATCCCAGTTTCCATTTCACACAACTCTAAAAACTACCTTAAGCCACAGCCTGAGGGGAAAGTAAAACTTACATCTCTGCTGAAGAGTCCA
The DNA here is from genome assembly GCF_965231255.1 of Vanellus vanellus. Lineage (NCBI taxonomy): Eukaryota > Metazoa > Chordata > Aves > Charadriiformes > Charadriidae > Vanellus > Vanellus vanellus. The sequence continues at coordinate 19,096,833 of NC_138910.1, forward strand.
GTCCACAGTGGGTAATTATGAAGGGCAGCCTGAACAGCGAGAAAAGCCTGCTGGAACTGATCCGTGATGCTAACCAGCTGCATCTTGTTATTTATGCATGCAGCCATTGCATCATTCCAGGACATATTCTTCAGAATTACCATGTAGTGAACATTTTGATAACTCAGTGTTTCATTAAGGACTGGCTCTGCCTGGTTATCAGCAGTTCCTATAAGTAAGAAAGAAAGAAATCCAGTTATTAGATGGGTAAATGCTGGAATACATTTTAAACTCCCAATTTCTCTGTGACAAACAGAAAAATCTGTTTGAATTATCCCTGGGGAAAAAAATAAATAATTCTTAGACCGTATATTATGCTAATAATAAGAGTTAGAAGCAAATATCTTTGACACTTTAAATATAAAAGAAAAAAATAAGAAGGATTATTTTCAGCCAATCTATTTTTATATATCCCTCTCTCAACTTAGGTTCACATCTTTTTATATTTGCTCTTTTTAACTAACTGGCAAATAATGTTAAGAATCCTATTTATTGAACTGAAAACATATTCTAGAACTTTAATTAAATACAAGAATGGGAGAGAGTGACTTCTCTCTGCTGCAATATAGCAATAGGCAAACTTGACTCATTCATCTCTGTGGAGCCTGTGGATTTATGCTTATGCGAATCTAATGAGCCACAAAACTTGTCTATGCAGATCTTACATTTGTACAGCACAGTCCCAGAATTCTTTACTGCCACCCATGGTATAGTGGGAATTGATTTTGCCTCCACATGTGCTTAACTAATTGCAGAAAATCCACCTTGCATGGTTGTGGGGGGGTTATAATTCACTATTTGTGCTCTAAGCACTGAGTGTTATCACAGTTATGAGCACCATACTGAAGGCACACAGCTCAGCGATGCACAGCAACTGCAGCTAATAAAAGATGCAAACATTCCCATGGGTGGCAAATTAAAGCATGCAAACCTGGTAAGCCCAAAAATTTTATATACAAACAAAAATAAATTGGCTTTTCAAAAGGGAGTAAGCCCCTGAAATTTAAAATATCTCAAGCAGAAAAAGGCTCACTGAGGGGGGGGGGGGGGGAATTAAAAAAGCAGTTTACAAACAAGAGGATATAAATGGCTGACTGATAGGCTGATGGGGCCATTTTCCAAAACACAAGAAGACAGAAACATAATATTAATTTGATATTTATACACAATTTACAGCTTTCAATAGATCAGGAAAGTGACAAAGCTGAAACAGATTGTTTGAAGTGGTTTGTGTCTGCTGCCAAATGCTTTCACTTAGTAAACAGCTACAAGAAAGAACCGTGGAACCAAGGGTGCCACCACACATCAAGGGGTACCAAATTGGAAACGAGGTAGTAAGGAAAGTGTCCATTTCTGAAAAAAGTAATTCCTGATGATTAACATCTCAAGAAGTTCTGCAAACCACAATCATGCCAAGATTCCCAAGGAATCTCTCTCATGGCTGTCCCTGCATCCTGCTGAGGTCCCTTCCAGCCAGAATTATCCTTAGATCCCTAATACAATGATAAGACCCGACCGTACCAGGACATATTCTCTGGTGGTCCAAAACCCGTTCTCATTACACCTTCTACAGCTGTGGCTAGAAAGAAGTGCTCAGTATTTTAGTCAGCCCAGACTAATAATATATTGATCTACACAGACATATTGTCAACCTCTTATTAATAAAAATCCCCTTTTCCAATTTTTATGACTACATCTCTTCCATCCAGACTTCTAATCTGGACACTGGGAATTTCTGAAGTATTTGGCACCGAAATAAAGATTTTTTTGTGTTAAATGGAGGTGGAAATCTCTGCCTATTTGAGAATGAAGAAGGTGGGCATATTCTTGGGTGCTCTGCACACCTGTTTTGCTTTTATTTTTTTTTTTTTTCCAGAAGATAGCATGTTAGTTACTTAAAAGGATTATTTACACAGAGGAACATACTCAGAAGTGGGTATGCTGAACGCTAGCTCACAGCAGTAATTAAATGCATATAATAGCTATATGCGTTTGATCTGATTCCAGTAATTGGTGTCAACCAACCCACATGGCTACATCAGAATATTATTTTTAGTTCAGATTAAGAAAACCCACTCACACCAACAGATCTGTATGAAGCTAGGGAAAGCTGCATCACTCAAAATTAGCACTCCCCATGTACGCCCTCAAGGTTTGCTCTGGGGAGACCAATTTAAACGTTAAAAGTATATGATAACTCATATTCTGATAGTGCTAAAACCCACAGGATATGTTTAAGGATGGAAATGTTGCAAGATTCCTTCCTAGGTCTTCTCACTTCCACAGTTCTGAAGAGGAAAAGAGAGTCGCTTGTTCAACCCCTTGATGTATATGACCTCTGTATCTACAGAACATTAAAGGCCATCTGCTGAAGTATGGTTCCACTGACACCACACAGAGTGTCTCAGGAAAACGGATTCCCTCTGAACTGGGCTACGAAAAACGAAAAGGGAAAATTCTCTACGGCTGATAAAATAGGTCCCAGATCATCCTCCACACTCTGCTTTTCTAAAGTTTATCTGCTCAGTCTCTACAAGAATCTTGCTCTTCAAGTGCAACAATTTACATGCGTTAGAAGGTCTCCTAGCACACGCATCTTAACTGCAAACTCTGGCTGTAATTTATTTTGACTCTTCAGACTTACCTATAGGCCGCTGGCATATACCCAAGAAGTGCCTGTCAGCACAAGCAGTGAAATTCCACGTTCCAACATACTGTGATTTGGGATCATTGAGGATTACACCGCACTGATTGTTAAATTCTTCATCAAAAAGCTGAAAACCAGAAATACGCTTATCAGACTCAAGTAAGGCATAAACATACTTGCGTAGAGAAGGTGAAGTAACATGAGGCTCGGAGAACCCGACCTGTCTGAACTTGTTTAAGAAGTTTCAAAAGGAGTGGTGCAATACAGCTTACCTATTTTACAAACACTACCAGGTGCCTGGACTCAAAAAGAATTCATAAAGTTAAATGCAAGGGAGAATATTAAATTAAATCATTTAACGCTTAAAATAAATCTTGTTTGTAGGTGTGATTCGATTAAATTCATTATGCTTCACCCTGGTCAGAGCGGCGAGCAAAACACCAATGTATAATGGTTTACAGACGCATTCTTAGTGTAACAGAACCAAGTATTATTGGTGACATCTTTTTGATGACTGTTTTCATGTAGTCTTTAAATTGCAAATAGAGGTTCCAGAGGAGTCACTAAACAGTTTTTTCTGCTTTCTTCCTTCACCCTTCAGTGTTTCATATCTCAGTTCAGAAGTTGTCATCCAAATAAAGGTAAACGGAACCCCAATACTGTCAGTCAACTTGCTTGCCAATTAAAACCACTGACTGGGGGATAGGGGGATATGGTCTGTTAACAGATATTTTGGCTCTTCCCCCCCCCACCCCCCACCCCAGTCAGTATTCCAAATTTCATTACTCAATAGCCAAGAGAAGTCACAAGTAAGAACTTACGTCCAGTGGAATTTTCCTTAATCTTCCTGTCAGGAGTGGGTGAAAGTTACTATACAGTAGTCTACTGTCATCTATCCATTTGTTTTCCCTTGTGCTGAACAGAAACTGCAAACCAATCCAAATATCTTTCGGCATACCGGGAAGCAAGGATGTTATATAATCTGTCAAGCAGAACAGTAAATGTACATATCGTGGTTCAGACAACAAGAGTAAACGTATGAAAAAGCACTTCACATAAATAAGATAATGCAATCCCCGTTTGTATTAACTTAATTTTGCCAACACTTTGCGATTGCCAAACGCTTATCATCCCTTCCTTCCATAGATAACACCTTTCACGTTGATTTTGTCTGAAAGGAGCAGACTATTGGTATTTGTCCTCCAAATTCTCATCTCAGGAGCAGGTATTTAACCTGTTCCTCTGCCCACTACTTTGTATTCTTGCGCTTCTATCCAAATTTGAGAAGCTGCTTTTCCATAGGTCTGCAAGATCTTCTATTGTCTCCCTGAAGAGATAATGGAAGCGCTCCCTCCTGCCCTCTCTCAATTGGTGGAGGAAGTCTTATCTCCCATTTTCCTCCCCTACTGATATGTAGCATAAATCAGAACCATTTCTTGGACTCTGGCAGCGTTTGCCCACCCCACCATCAGAGAAAGCAGGACAGGACCAAGAGTCGGGTTTATTTGGAAGAAAATCCAGCCAGGAAAACCTTAAATGAGACCCCTCTTCGTGAGCATCCTGGCACGAAACAATGGGCTTCAGTAACCCCTCAGGCACCAAAGGCATTCTCTTGTCTAGATTAGGAAGACAAGTTGAAGCTACATAATTAGCTACTGCTGATGTGTCTTAACTATTGGCCAAATGCCAGACTAGCCGCAGCCCATTTTCTGAGCTAGACAAAGCCATTGCATATTTACATGTCAGAGCTGCTGGCCGCCTAATGCCACCGGGAAGAGGAGAAGCAGCCTACAGAGAGGGGCATGCTTCTTTAAGAGGACTGTGCCTTCTTTCAGTATAGGTGGGAAAGAAAAAACAAACACATACCAATAACAAACACTTCCATATGCACCAAGTCGGACTATGTAAACATTTCAGAAGGGCTCTGCTTTTGCAATCTTAAAAGCATCCAAAGCCAAGCAGGTCTCAGACATGTATATTCCTGTATGGTTACAACCCTATTCCTCCCCAAAAATGGCAGAGAAAAAAATATTACCATTCAGCTGCTGCCTGCAGGTACACTAGCGGCCCTCCTAGTCCATTTTCCAAAATCCATTTGGCAAGAGGTTATTTGCTTATAAAGAAAATATGCACACTGCAGAATTCAAATGAGCTACTTCAGCTACACCTACAGAGAACTGTTAGTTATCCACAAGAATATAGGCGCAAATTCGGCTGTCTCATTCAGCAGTTTATCGCTGAACATCACTTGCAGCCATTGTGAACACATTTCTTCCTCGCTGCGTTGACCTCAATGACTCTAGTTTGTATGACAGCTGAGAGGCAGGTCCCAAAGGTGGAACCACTCTGTTTTGCAGTCCCCTTGCCTTCCACCCTCCTACCAGTGTCCTGCAGAGCTCGCAGGTGGTGGTTGGTTTAGATACGCTGCCGTAATAGACTGCTCAGCACACACAGACACAGAGGGTCCGATGTGCTCCAGTGGGCATCGTCTTTGCCGTCTCGTCCCCACACAGATGGCTGAGCTAGTCTTGGAAGCAGCTCCCAAGGTGGTTTTCACAGTGCAAAGTCTACAGTCTCAGTTCGGTTTTAACTTGCAAAATAAAATATGGGAATGCTTCACTCAGTGGTGACCCTTCTATCCTCAACCCTTAATGCAAAGTTTGAGAAATTTTTCTTTTTATAACAGGTGAAGATCATACAGAGAAACTGCTCTTCAAACTGGCTCAAATGTTTCCTGACTGCATTTCCATGTTATGTTTCCAGCATTTTGACTGCATTTCCATGTTATGTTTCCAATAGACATCACATATTTAACTGGTCTTGGATTTTTAGAATGCTCCCAGTATGCCTGTAGGTAACTAAGTGATTTTTATGCTCAAGTTCTTAAGCAGAACTACGCTGAATTTGGAAGAGAAGCTGCATATTAAAAGTGCCCCCAGTTCACCACCGTACCTTGCTCAGCTTGATTTGAGATAGATGGAAGAGAGCCTCCAAAAGTTACGCACTTTTCATTAGCTGCATTAAATGTTAAATATTCGTGTTTCATCTTTAGAAAACACTGCAAAATAAACACAATGAAACTGATTTTCATCATACCATTGCTTTCTATGAAATAACTTGCAAGAAAAGGTTCTTAAACCAACCCTAAAAACTCACTTCTCGTTTCCTGCAATAAAACACAATTATTTTTCTCAGAAAGCAAGGGAACTGATAGTAGCTGCATGTGTTTCTTATTAGATTCAACAGAGTAGCTAAATATAAGATGATGAATAATCCCACTGAGTAACTCCTCCTTCACTGAGGATTAGAATTCAGTAATTTTTAATTGGCTGCACCGGGATCACATACTGCTTTAAGAATTAAGAATTCACACACAAACTCTAAAGTCAGACAGGGTCGGGCCAGGAACCTGCATTGTTACCTTTTGGGAGAAACTACATGGGAACTCCAAAGCCAAATTCTGCAATGATGTGAAGTAAATTTGCAAACCTTGGCACAATGCAATGTGCAGATTTGATGCAGGTTCCTTCTTATGTACAGAATAATGGCAGGCCAAATACCAGGAATCAGTCTCACTAAGATTCAAGATGACTGCCTTAAAACATCGTACTGAGATAGACTACAGTATGGCTTCTGACCTCAGTTGGTTCATTCTGAAAAGCTGCTTCTAATGCTTAAGTGAGTTAAGTCCTTAAGGCAACTTAGGGAGCCAAGTGTCTGCCGGCTCGCTGCCCGCCTGTGATTAACTCAGCAGAAGAATGAAGATGCTTCTGCCACAGAAACCTCATCCTCTCCCTTTCTAGTCCTTCTCTTCTTTCAAAGCAGAGCCCAAGATTAGACAATACAACCAACGTTCCTGGACCTAAACGTGTGGTGATGGGAAAGCAAAAAACCTGAAATTTACTGCTTGGAAATTAAGACACTATCAATCCTGAACGAGGTACAGAGAAGGGGGAGAGATTATTTTAATCACTGCATGTAATTTTCAAAAGCCACCTCCCAGTCCTCTCCTGAACAGAGAAGCCACTTCCTCACCTCTTTCAGCAGGGCACTCCATCTTACTGGACTATGAAAAACAGGTAAGGATGATTGCTCTGTATTATCTCTGTACCTTATTCCGGAACTGATGCCAACCTTTAGGGCAACCTCCTCCGACTGGTCGGTAACTGGGATCGTGTTTCTCTAGTAAGGAGGCGTTATTTTTTTCACAGATGAAGGGCAGTTTCACGTTGCAGTTAACTGGGTAGTCTGCAGAAATATAAATTTTAAAAACCAGTTACGGTAATGCCTATCATGCTCCAGCTGTCATCCATACTTCATGACATGACAAAGACCAATCTGAAGTGAAGTCCTTTTCAGTGCAACCACAGTGAAGTGCTATGAAATCTAAAGCATTAAAAGTAACAGCAGAGCAAAAGAAACATACATGATTTCTATCAGACACTAATACAATATCCCTAAAAATCCAGAGTCTGATCCTTTACTTCCAGTAGTAACACGTCATACAGGCAGAGGAAACTTCAAACAGAAAAAAAAAAAAAAAAAATCACAAAATACAAAGATTTTGAATATGAGGACTAATCTCATATTCTGGCATCGGGGGTACGTGACCTAAAGGTCATGAAAGCCAAAAGGAATCCTTCAACATCCATACGGAGAGCATCTGGTCTGTACTGCTCTACGTGACTCCTACAGTAACTGGACTGGCTTCCTAATCAAGAGCAATTTTTGGCTAACAGTGATGAAAACACATCAGCAAGACACAACAGAATAACGTGCTTTCAAGTGGAAATGGGAGTAGACAGGAGGAACTAATTGTTCTCCAGGCGTTATACGTTTTCCTCAATACAAAACAGTGTTTAAAAAAGGAAATACGAAGCTTCAAGTACCACCAGGTGGCATTTCCATTACTTTGTGTACCTCTTCCAGTATGACTCCACTACTTGATGCAATTTGCATCTCCAGATGCATATAGTGGTTGCAAGTATTCAGTCAAGCTCCTCTAACTAACACTAAGACTTAATTTCCAGAGCTCGGAGTATGTAGCATAAACACATAAAGGTAACCACCAAAACCAGATTTCAGCTGGTCAATTTATGCCGCAAAAAAGAGTGACAATCAATCATAAAAAACTGTCATCTGAATCCAGGTTTGCCCCTGGTCACCAAGAAATATTATCAAGGCTTCTCCCACAAGGGAGAAATAAATGATTCAAAATTCAATCAGATTATCGTCAAGAAGCTATTCACTCCTAATTCAATATGAGTTTACATTCAATTTAAGAGTTTGGGCAGAAGAGTAATTATTATTTTATGTAAAAAACCCCAAAAATTTGACAGAGAGGGGTGAAAAAATAAAAACAACCTTACCTCTATACCAGTTCTTTCTAGAAACATACCAGCAGTCCCTCAGGAATCGATCATGGAAGCGTGAAAATAACTGTAAACTGGATACAAACATTTCAGAGTCAATCTCCAATCCAGTGTGATCTTCAAGTGGAAACTCTGATAGCAACAGAGCCAGTGCAAACAAAAAATTGGGCTGGTAACTGTTTCTAGGAGATGCCCTACAACACTGGAAAGGACAGAGGGGGGAAAAACTAGACAAGGAACAAATATGTGGTAGGTTCAGTAGTTATGCACCTTGCCCAAATTAACTGATTTGCGGAGATGTGCAGAACGGGGGTAGGAGGTTATTTAGCACCACGCTACAGTCGCTGGCACCTTGCCAGGGCAAGCGAGGAGAACGGGCAACAGCCCCTGTTTCATTGTCAAAGCAGGATATTGCTCTAGCGTTTTGCAAGTGAAGAATTTTCCTTGTAAGAAGCCTGTGGTCCTTCGCTGCAGCCATGAACGGGCACGAGGCAATGTTTGCTCTGAGTCACCTCAGCTCTACAGGGGTATACTATAAGGCCTCCAAGACTTTGGCATTACCTAACTGGAAGAGTGATGTCTTAAACCAATTTCACATTGCCTGGTCTCACGTATTTCTCAGCTACTCTCAGACAGGGTTTCTTCAGATTTTTTTTTTTTTTCTTCACCAATTTTTAACAGAACATAGAAGTGAGCTTAAAAATCCATTAAAAGCATTTTAAAGATAAATGGAATATATTAGCTATTAGGACCACAGATTTCAAGGATTCACATGACAAGATTAAGATGTCAAAGCCCAACAACCTGAAATTTAGAGGCTCTGAGTCACACAAGAAAGGCATTATGAATTCAGTAGTTATTGTTATTTTGAATTAAATTTCTGATGTTGGTAATGCTTGTAGTGGGAATAGAACTCAGAATTAGGCAGCTAATGAAAATATTTCAACAATATTTTTAAATAGACCCACTTTCTAGTTGTACACAGATACTGTCTTAACCACTATTTGCTTTGTCTGAGCACTACACAGTTCTACTCTCTGTTTTAGGTACTCTACCACCTGAGTTTAGGATGGCAAGAATAGACGAGGCACATGTGAACAAAAGCAGACAACAGTGGTCACTGAATAATGCCATATTGTTTTCTATCTTAGTTCAAATTATTTACCTTACTTCTTGGGGATGATACAGAAGAAGTAATGTTTTACAGATTTGGGGATAAAATATTTTCCTTGGGAAACTATTCCAGTTAACTATATTCTTAAAAAGCACACCAACAAAGCTTACAATAAAGCATCCCATAATTATTCTACATACGGTGAATGATAGCTGTAGCCATAATCAATAAACTTCAGCCACCACTTCTGTTCGCTGTTCGATAACTGTGGAAATAAAGAACAAAAAACCCAGTATTTTACAATCCATAGAGAAAGAGCTCCAGACTCTACCAAGGATAAATCACTGACAAAATTAATTTTGATTTTAAACGTTTCTAAAATGTGCAGGAATTACTATTCTTCGACAATAGGAAAGGATACAGTTTGAGACAGATGTGCCAAGTAGAGGGACCCAAACACATACTAGAAAAAAAAGCCCACATTTTCCACTCTGCTGGGTAAAGCTCCAGAAAGTCTTGCAGCACTGTCCTAAGTGTGTGCTAGATATATCTTTCCCACAAAATTCATAGCAGAACTCTACCAGATAACCAGGACATAGCTGCAAGCTGCCTAAAGCTGATGTTGTTCCTTTCTTCTTCAGAATAATGCTGTTCTTCCAGCAGATAGCCTAACAACAAATAGTTCATGAAAAGCCTATAGAGATTTAGCAGGTCAAAGCCTCGATTTCTCCTGTCTTGTAATTTCTCCTTGCAGGTAACGTCTTGTCAGGAGAAAGTTCACGAAGAGGGCTTGCAAGCTGCCAATTTCAGAAAGTATTGTTGCCTCACAAGCAGTACCACTGAAGAAAGGCAGTAACAGAGGTGCTGAAACTCGAACTGTTTCTGAAACTTGAAATGTTTTGGTAAGATTCCTTAAAAGAATGCACTTTGATGCTATGAACACCACAAACCCCTTTCAGTAAAGGCTATCAGACCACCAACGCATTTCTAATTAAATTCTCTCATCAGGTGAAAAATGATGTGCTGTCCCATGCACAAAACTAAGAACTGGCACAACTGTTAGTGAAGTATTTGCAGACGATGGGATGCTTACATGGTGGTCCTGTTATGATGATTTCTCTCCATTTGGAGATGAGGGGTTTTTTCCCCCCGTGTTGTTAAGGCTGCTTTTTTAAAAAAATTCTTTTACAAGACTGACATTAAAATAATTCTCTTTCCACTCATCTTTTCCTTGTATGTATGATTAAAAACTATTAAGGCCAACAGGAAAAGAAAAAAAATTAAGCATTGACATTTTCTTATATTGGAAGAACTGGCAAGAAATTTCCCTACAGTGGAAAGTATCCGTTAGACAGATTACACCTCCTTACCTTTTCTATTTGGGATAGTATTGTCCTGAGTTTTGGGTAAGAATCCACAGAGGCTAAATCACTATCATTTTTTTGACAGTAGAAAATAGCTTCCTGGAAGCTCAGGTTTTTATCTGGTACAAACCACAGCTCAGCTCCATCAACAACAAGTGGGGCTCCATGAATTCCAATTTCATCTACGCAGAAGAAATACCACACACATAAGAAATAAGTTCTGAAACACTCAGCCTTTTGTTTTCTGAATATAATGAGAAATTTCAGATTGACACTGGGAAGAACCAACACTCCTTGCATTCTGAGCTCTCAGATTCTAAGTCTATCAGTCATGAACTTTACCGGTATCAAACAGGTGTTTACAGTAGTAACATAACAAAACTAAGGAAAGATATAGAGTATTAACAACTATATAGACATAGCAGAAGAATATGCAAAAAAGTGCATTTACCTGGTATGTACCACTCGGGTGTCTTTGGAGTGCTACCTGTCCAGAGTGAAAAAAGGAACAGACACTTCAAGTTCACCTTCTAACAAGACTGTGGTCACCAATAATGGACTTGATGTATAGTATTCATGCTTTTAATAGTTTAAAATAAGGTTTAATAGTTTAAAATAAGCTCACGTAAAACTAATGGGAGTTTTGCATACCTCGGTCTTAAACAACTGGGGCTTTTTTTCCTCCCAAGCACAATACAAGCATCAAAGTAGTATATCTACCTGTATCTCCCCGCAACAAAAAGTTTCAACCCCTCAAATGCCTTTTAATGAACAACCAAAACGTAAAAGCCCATTGGATTACAGCACTTTTCATTCTGCATGGAAAAAACCTGGATCTCTGCAGATATGCCGTGCCATTCTTTCGTGTTCCCAGTCCTCGTCTCGCTACAAGGAGGAGCTAGTACTCCAGTTTTACCAGAAGGCGGCTAATTCACCGAAGGTTGAAGCAGACTGTACACCCAAGAAGTCTGTGGTCAGACATCAGAAAGATTAAGCGAAGTCCACAAATGCTGCAACTCGGTGGGTTTTATCACCTCACCTAATAAGAAGCCACTTCTCGCTTCATGGGACAAGAAAGCATATGGCAGCAGTGACACTGCATCCTCCTCATGGTCATTTTCTGATGTATCTTTGAATATTCACTTTGAAAGTGCACTTTGAAAAATGCACGTCTGTTTGTATGTGACATAGGTGAGAGACCTCACGTACTGACCTCTTAACAGCTCAGAAAGGAAACAACAAAAATATTGTTTGCAAAGTTTCTGTTATTGGGCAATAATGACAAGTCAGTGGTAATAAATAATACACTATTTTATAGGAATAAATGGATGTAACTGGAGTTTACCTTTTGTTATCTGACAGACCCATTCAAGTTTAGCTTCGCAATCAAAAGGCTTAAAGTAAAATTCCAGGTCTCTGCCTTCGTGGAAATAAAATCTCCAAAATGATCTCCGTGAAAACTGAGAGGTCTGTATAAAAGTAGAAACAGAGAACGGAGTTAGTATGGCATAGGCCTCTGAAACGAGAAATGAAACCGTATTAAAAAGGTACCTTGGCAAAGTCAGTATATTTTACTGAGGTTTCAGTCCCACAACTTATTTTGCAGAAAATGAGCGTATACAACTGTAACTCTTCAACTACAATTCTCCATGCTAGCCAAGTTTGTGAAGCAATTAGGTAAAGGACTTAAGTCAGTCTACATACAAAAGTCTCTTCTTGCAATGTTTCTTTGCTTTTTTGTAGTGCACAGGACCTCATTGATGCTAATTATTGAATTATCTGTTGCCCTGAAACAATTGGCATTTCTGCTCAAAAGAAGCAACCATCTGAACCGGCATAGAAATAATCTTTCTTATTTAAGACTATTTCTCACAATCAAGCTTAAAACTTGACTTCACTCTTGCCAATCTCTCCAACAAGGAGAATTTTTTATCATTTGCAGTGTCCCCTTCAAATTTCTCTCCTCTTGCCTAAAATTTTTAGTAGCTTAATGCTGACAGCTTCTTGGCCTGGGGTCACGAACACAGAAGAGAATGAGGGGAAACGGCTGTGAACAGAAGCAAAGAGATGCAACTATCCTTTCCTTCAGCAAATCCTAAAAGCAGAGGTCCATCTAATTGGGTTAAAGGAAGGGGTGGTATTGGAATGATCTTATAAGAAGTCAGGTGATGCTTCAGAAAAGTTAAAGGCCATTTTAAAACTCGTGCCATCAAGACAAAATTAAGCAATGAAGAACGTAATTAGGAATTAAGCAGAGGCCTGACGCTTTGAATTAGAAACCGACAAAGCACTTAAAGGCTATTTCACAAGCAAACAAGGAAATATACACAATAAACACAAACACACGCTCTATCCTGGCTACTGCATTCCTCTACTTTAGGTTTCAAACATTTTCTTAATTTGCAGTTCAGAAAAACTATTCGAGAGTTTAGAAGTTACTGGTAGAGCTCTGTCTGCTCTTTTGTTTTAGACTCCATGTTACATCCTTAAGTGTTATGTGTAATATACAAGAGATACATAGTATAGCATTACGCAATAGAGAATAGCACCGTTACCAAAATATTTTGTGGTTCAAAAGAAGTCTTATGAAAGGTTATCATTAGCACAGCACTTGGTTCATAAAAAAACCTCTTGAATAAGGGAAAAATTACAATAGGTGTAGCTGATAAAGGGAATACTAGCAACTTTTTCACTATGCAAAGAAATCACCCTGGATTTAGGCAACCTAAATTCAATATCTGGCTGGCAAAACTATTTTTTCCAAGTACTTCCATGTAAAAACATGTATGCTGTTATTAAAAACCTTGAAACTAACCTTTAATGCAGCACAGTCTCTTGTATCATATTCATCTTCCAGATAATCAAGTGGCATAACAACACTAGTTACCTACAGGATGGACAGGATGAAAGAATCATTACTTTATGACTATTTGTGCTACAGTAATCCCCAGAGATAACCATTCAAACCTGAGATCCCATTACGTTTATCACTATTAAAATAGGCGTTAAATGGCAGTTACTGGTTCAGTTTTGAGTCTGCGTACCTGTTATTATGAGGGAAGAGAGGAAAAGAACTCACAATTTCAGGCAAATAAATAAATTACAGTGGGGAAGATATTTTTTGGAGAAGTCTGACATATCAAGGAGATGAACTGGTAAACCCTCCCCTCTGTTGTGGCATGAAGACATCTTGTTCTCTCCACCAGTTCTTAGATGTTTACTACTGTATTTCTGTTAAAATATTTTAATGCAATAGAGACAGAAATCAGGTTAACCTTATTAAAGATACATTTTTAATTGGAAATCTGCCTGGATGGCAGCTCTTAAGTGCACAATCTTCTTCTGAATCATTCATCTGTTGAAGGATCTGCCATATTTTAATTAAAATATTTAACAATTTACTTTCAATGCAGTCCAGGCTGAAACAAATCAGGACATGACATTTCCTGGTTAAAAGTTAACTTACGGGTTTATCGTCACTCCATTGCCAAGTTCCCAAAGAATCTGGACTCCTCTTATTCATTCCAATCCATACCCATCTGTCGTTGCTGTAAATGAACAAGATAAAATCTTAAGCCAAGTATAGGGTTCAGCTCATTTAATAGAAAGACTGACCTATGTCATGGCATTACTTGGGACCAAGCAGCAAAACCAAAGGTTTACTACCGCAAGTTGTAGCAGTTCAAAGAGAAATGGGCGTAAGGGCTAGGACCTCTTCTGCACTTTTCTTTAAGAAGATCTGTGGGTTGTCTTTCCCTGACCACAGAGAAAACTGACTAAATGAGGTAATTCCTTTGTTCGCTGCATCACCACTTCACCAGTTGCCACTTGACAGAAAGGTCTCTTTTCTACACTGTTCTTCCAGAATCACAGACAAGGTGTTTATTTGCCTCACTTCTCTTTTTCTTGTCCATCTCAGGTCATCTCTCTCTACAGTATCATCTCAAATATACTCTTCCTCAAACTACACGAAAACTTCTACTCATACAGAATAACTGACTTTGTATTTCCCTTAAGTTTGTCAGTGATATAAAACAAACCAAGCATGGGCCATATTTCAATTATGCACCTTCATAAGAGAGGCACAGACATAAATGCGCACGTAACACCACTGACTCCAGTGCTTGCATAAAAGAATGGCAATAGAAAGTTTACTCCATTTTACAGGATTACAGTCAGAACTGTATTTTTTTTTTCCTAGATTTTACTTCTTCATTTTTCATAAACAGGGGATGCTTAAATTCAAAATTTCAGCTATGGTTCAAGATACAGAGTTGCCCAAAAAATGGGTTTACAATGTAAATACTTAAATCTGCAGTAACATCATTTACCATACTCTTTTACTATTCCTTATGAATCTAAAGACACTATTACAAAATGAAATACGTGCTAATCAAATTGCAAGATTAGTTCTGTACTGCAACCTCTACATCTCAAAGTATCAATTTTGTGCTAAGTACTGAAGTTTGTGATTATTCACTCCAACCCTCTACCTTGCCCAAGACAGGCAGTAGACACTTTACCGAATGATGGCATCAGTTGGAAGCAGCAGAGGGGAGAAAGACCACAAGTTTTCTATGAAATCACCGGCTACGTGAAACCCTACTGCAATAGAGCTGTGGAAAAAGCACTCTCATCAATGTGGTCTGACAGCAATAGTAAAGTATCGGTGCCACAAGTACAGGGCTCTTGTAAAACTGCATCAGGAATACTATTCCATAAATTCGTGTTGTATCAAATACAGAGGAGGAATACAGGATATTGGAGGAAACAAGACTTTAGGTTATAAACAAGAACTAACTATTTTCTTGTCTAGCCTTGACAAAGAAAGGCGGGGAAAGGATATAATTATTCTTCACAACATATTAGGAGACTAAACCCCCAAGAAGAGGAGCTATTTGAGCAGAAAGGACGTTGTTTCTGAAGGAACCACAACTCAGAAACAAATTTAGGCTCAAAATTGGAAAGAGATGTCTGACCAGCAGAGGTCAGAGTTTGGAAACAGCTCCCAAAAAAAAGTAGTGCTGACAAACTTGAAGTTATTTTAAGACAAAACTTTCCAAGTTTATGAAAATAACCTTGTTATGTGGAGGGATGGACTCAGACCCAGGTCTACCTGCATAAGCGATGTTATGAAATCACGGGGCAACGTTAAGAAATTCTTTGGTACGACTGTGCCACTACCTTTCCACACATATTCCCATAAAGATGCTAAGTTGAGCCTGAAATGGCTGACAGTGCAGCACCAACAAACAGCAGCTTAGCCCAGAGTATGTGGGCTAAACACACGAAATCCAAGAAGGGCAACAACGTTGTATTTGGTAGGGTTCTCATTAGGAAGAAAAGCATGAGCTACCGACAAATCTTTTTTCCCCCCCCCCCCTCAACTCCAGTATTAATTTTCTGACATTGGTGCGATAGTGTGATCACAGTAGTGTGATCTTATCATACTGAATAGTCTTTAGTCTTTTAATGATATCACTAAGGAGCCTTTAAAGAGCCTAAATGCCCCGTATCACTCCAGAGGGAAAACCGTCAGCCAAACGTTCACAGCTGTCAAGCAGCTAAGTGGCTTTTGGCAATTTGCCCTTAGGATTTTATTTTTCTGCGATTGTTCTTTCCAATTATGAATCAGACATTGCTTAACCCTCCCCTCCTAATTGTCACCTACAGGCTAAGTGCGGTTTAAGCAATTGATCATCACAGAGGAATATCTACTAAAAAGATAAATTAAAGACGCTCATTGCGAAAGGATCTGCAGTAATTACCTGAGGAACCAGAGCAATTTTTCAAAGTCTTTCAACTTGTGTTTGGCTTTTATGTAATAAATACATAAATAACAAAAACTTTAAAAGTGTGCCAGGTCAAGAATTTCTCCAGCTTATCTCCCAATTTACAATTACTGGTCTGCAAACATAACAATGTTTTCCAGCTGACCGGGTACTTACACATTAACGTACATTTTTTGCTTCTTTTGGAACTGTTCAGACATGACCGCAAGTAATTCAGTAACAGCTACACTATCCTTGATAGCACTTTTAAGCTGACTTTTGATAGCCCTCTGAAATTATACTATCACCTCAGAGGAGAATTCTGCCAACTATTTAAGACAAATATGAATTAAGACTCTGCATTGCAACTAAGCTTGCAGCAAGGAATTTGCTTGTGGTCTAGGTATCTCTCTCCTCATTGGAAAGCATTTCAAATTCATCCTATGGACTTGTATCAAAATGGATTTATCAGTGCCAGAGTATTCTTGGAGCTACGTTCCTGGAACCGCCTCTAAAACCTAGATTATCTTGAGTTTTTAACCTGAAAAATAGGCGCAATTTGTGCTTTGCAATGGACTCTGTGATGATTAACAATGAAAGACCCTAAATCTCCCGCAATCCCTGTGGAATACCCACGGCTTTTCTCTCACACAGAACTAAAACTTCATAAAATTCAATGTTGTGCAGGAGCGGATAAATACAGTTTAGATCAACGAGAAGGAAATATAGACCAGTAATTTTTCCACTGTCATACTCTAACTGCTGAAATAGAAAAAGGACTTTTTTTCTGTCCCTCATGTCAGCTCCAACACAAGATTAAGAGCCTAAGCGAAGTTACTGCCGCTTGTAGTCCAACCTAGGTCTTGACAAGAGGGAACACGTGTACATCTGGGCTAACCCCCTAACGGTGCAATTTAAGGCACCATTTAATTTTAGGCAACGCTGGCCCAAAAGTATAGATGAAGCCCGTTTGACCCCCGGCTCTTCCCTCTGTAACAGGCTACTGCCACCAGCCGAATCCCCATCCTGCTTATCACCTACTCTTTAACGGAAGAAAAGAGAAGTTATATTAATGCAATTACTACAACTTGCATCTCAGCTTTCTTGCTGCTCTGGCCAATGCGGTGAGAATGAGGTCAGGTTTTTTTTCCTTGCAGACTCAAGCGTTAGTGAGGCTTTCTGGATTCAGAACAATTACAGCAGCAGAGCTGTGCATATAAAAGGCATCTGATTTCTTTCCAGTAAGGTGTCCTCACCGAAATGTTATTTCTAAGCAATCCAAGCTGTTACTCTCCTTGCGTCCAGCGTCGCTGCCAGCTATAAGCTGCGGAATGCTCCCACAAAAACAGTAACTGGAAGTAACTGAACCGGATCTGTTCTGCCTCTATCGCGTCCCTCGACGTGAAAAGAGGTTATCTCCTATTTCTTTCAGCCAGGGGAAGGCTGGCAGGCAATTTTTGTTTTCCTTTCCAGTGGCAATCGCCTGACTTGGCTGGAGCAATTCTAGCTCTTATTTGCCTCTAAGGTGGAATCCGAGTAAAGAACAGAATGGACTAGGCAAGCTGCCCTTTCCCTGGTGAACCAAACTGACTTTTGCTAACATTTAAAAACAAACAGTTCTCAATGAGTCACCGGAGAACTGTGCAAAGGGAAAAAAAAAACCCGAAACCAAAAAAACCCAAGGTGTGGCTCCTTCCCCAAGCTGAAAGGAGTGCACTGAATGAATAGTTTAGGTCAGAGTTTGCACTATGTAAACACAGGGAACACGGACAAACTGCCATGCACTCCGGCAGCTAATCACATCTAACATTATCTTCGGATGATTTCTCCCATTACCTAAATTATTTGTTCTTGGTGAAACAATTCACTTGGTTTCTTCTCTCCTTTCTCAAACGAGTTTATTCTCAGACACACCACCCTTCACTCTTGATCTCCAAAATACTTTATATAATCACCACCTCTGAGTAATTTCAAAGCATAACTAACTTAAACACTTCATTACGTTACCTAAACAAACAAACGCTATATAAAAGACCAGGACAAGGCAATATCAAGTATGTAGTATTTCTCTTCAGGAAGTTTTGCACTGCTTGAAAATGGGTTAACCCAGATGAAAATACTGGGTTTGGGCTATACGTGGCACATGCAGTTACTGCAAAACTGACTGCAAAGTCAATTTATACTAGGTTCGATATATATTGCCACTTATTTACATACTGGGCTCAATATATTTCCCTTTATGTTCTGGTAGAATAACACTGAAGTACTGGGACTCTCCTTCTTCCGGAATAAGTTCTAGTTTTCTGAAATATGGGAACTGCAGTACCATCATGTGTCAGTTGACTTTCTGGAAAAGCAGGAAAAGTCTCCACCTTTAAACTCCGAATAAAAAATGGCCATTAACTATAATTAATACCTCAGATGGTCTGCAAGCCAAAAAGTAGTTCCAAGTACTTGCAGGAAAATAAGTCACTTCTCTATTCATGTTTCATAGTAGATTAGGTACACTAAAGCAAAATTTGTGATGGCAAAACAGTATACTAAGATCTACAGCTAAAAATAATTTGTGCACTAATTTTTATTTTAGGGACTTTAGTCACTTTAGCAAAGGAGTCACAAGTGGCTTTTATACAAGCTAAACCATCTATATATAGAGCAACCAAGTTTGTTTTTTGTTGCTTATTAACATAAACATCGAGTAATTTTCGTGATTTGTGCACTTCTAAAAAAAGTTCAATGGGTTTTCAAGAAGGCATCTCTTCAGTCATCAGGTTTTAAAATTTAATCGCAGTGTTGTACATTGGCAGCTTCTGAAATAAACCCAATTTGGTTTGTTGATGAAAAAATTTAGATCATATAACTGGCAGCATTTGAGTTTAAGCTGGCAAAAGTTCTGAAAAACCACGCTGCCAATCAAAAAAAACATGTTACACAAGGATCTGACATCACACCAATGCCTAATAAAGCTTTGTAGTGACAGTTCCTTTGATTAAAAATAGAGCCTTAGACTCATAAATTATGTAGCATTTAATTTGTTGATACCAGAAAACTCAACACACCCATCTAATGCCCATATAGTGTTATTGCAGTTATGCCAAATGGGATCCGTGCCAACCAGATTGCTGGACACTACATTATTCACGTTTTCAAAAGATAGCACCCAGTTTAGTCAGGAAGCATTTCATGAATAAAGATGAGACCTAGCTGAAAAACTGAAATAATAACTCATCTCTAAAGAATGTATCAGTAAAGAATAGGAACAACTATCACCTGGCGTGCCAAAATTCAACATAAAGAAGGAAACATTTATTATAACACAGAGAGTTAAATTCATGTAATGGAAGATGCTCAAAGCAAATCTCTCTTTTCCTGTGCTCCCTCGAGCAATGCGAAACATTTGCCCAAGCTGTCCTCCCTTGACATTTTCCAGGAAGGCAGTGACATGACCAGCAGTTCAAATGCCCCATCTAGCAGTTTTTACTGTGGGAAACACAGTCACCGTACACTATCTCATACTTGCCATTTGGGGTCAGCAGCAGCGTTTGAGATCTGCTGCACAACGCAACCGAAATAAAAAATTTTAGCCCGTGGCTAGTTTGTTTACCTGATTATTTTTCTCAGGATAGAGTGAAGCGCCTTGATTTCTTCTGAGTGACTAAAACTAGGCAGATGGCCTCCGAGGGCTTCGCAGAACCTTTCCGCCTCTTCCCAGGTCCTGGTTCGCAGCACTCTCTCACTGTGGAAGAACTTCACAACAGCCAAACATCAGAGTAGAAGATGACACGAGTGACAGAATTTTTAAAACGCTCCTGTACTACCCAAATATGGCCACCCTAGGTAGGAACGAATAACTGGTGTTGCCATAGGGAGAGAGCTTGACTTCTTAACAATTATTTTATTTTTTTTCCCCCGGTTTGTTTGACAACAGCCAGACTCTGAAGTTTAGCTGACAAAATTTGTTTCCACTGCAACGTATTCCATATGGCAGGCTTTCTCTGTTTTGCTTTACCAGAAAGATTTTACAAAACAACACCCAACTCACTCCAAAACTGCAAGCCAAATTCCAGGTTTTACGGGATGTCGTTCTTTCAAATTCACGGTGAACTGCAAAGCCTATTTTTTACCACAACCGGGCCCGTTTGGGTGCCGCAGGTGAAGAAAGTTCTTCGGCACACCCGGTGCTACCTGCGCGTATCAGACTCGCACATGTGGCTCAGACACCTCAGCTAATGTGTCCACTTGATCCCCTTGACTTCAGTCCAACCCAGTTCCCCATCAGCTGCACCTCTCTGCCCAGACACGCTGCACTTTGGTCAACAAGAGTTTTGGGGAAACTGCCAGGGCCAGCTGTCACCCTCCATCAGCTCCGGGACAGCTACGCTGCACGCAGGCCGGACCAGCCCTTCGGGATCCTTGCCCACCGCCTGGTCGTTCAAGCTGGCTTTCCCCGCTTTGCTACATGAGCTGTTTACCAGACACTGTTCGTTACAGACGCCAAGCCCATAAATAAAGAATAAATAATCCAATAAACAGCCTTGGTTTTACCTTGATTTGATCATTAATAGGAGGGGGGGGGCGGGGAACCTGCATTTCTAAATGCACTCTTGTTTAGGCCATTCCAGATAACAGCATGGCTGCTTACTTCCATTATTTACTTCAAAACCAGCAAAATACAACTGAGGCTGCACTTTCTGGATAACGTTTGACATCCATATTCAAACCAGAGAAAATCCCACCTCTCCTATCTACAGCTCTTGGAGTATAGGAAGGACAAGGACCGGGGGAAGGCGATGCGAAGTGCTTCCCTTCCCTATCCGTGTGTCTCTGCGTGCCAGATGATGGCGAGCAGGCGAGGACACGGGCACGGCACCCTCCTCCTGAGATGGCAGCACAGGTTAATTCTGTCACCCCACTCAGCTCTGATGTGCAGAGCTGGCCACAGAAAGAGCAAGGAGAGGCACACCGCGTCTTTTGGGAACTGGCCGAGGATGACGCATGACAACATCTGGAGGCAGTCAACCTGAATCAACATGAACCCCTCCTCCCAGCATAAAACATTTTTTAAATACCTTTCAGAGCAGTTACAGGCCACAAAATGGCTAATCACACACTTGCCGCAAGACAGTAATGAACAACTAACATCTAATAGGAATAACGCTTTACCTTGTAGCAGGCAAGGCCAGATCCATTGTGCCACCCAGGGGGACAGGGATCAGTTGGCTTTGGGAGCACTTCTGGCTCCTTGGGCAGCCCGATGTATTTTTTGCAGATAGAAAATGCTTTGGTGGTTTTGCAGTCCTTAGTTTCCCACTTTCCAAGAGACTTTCCACTGGGCATGGCCACACATCCTCCTGAAAACTCTAAGATTTAAGCCACCAAAGACATATTTAATACTACTGGCAGGTTTTCAAAAAAATCCATAGATCTCTGAATTACTGTTTTATTTCATCCATGGAGTTCTATAACACAGTACTCCAGTGCTTGCTCAATGTAAAACGATAGATAAATTTACCTGGTTGCAAGGAATTCCAGTTAGTGTATGTCACAGCTTCAGCTTTTTCCCCATCCACTGTACCCCAGGAATATATTCCTGATTGGCTAATATCCTGCAAACCAGTCCAGAAGTATTTTTCTTCAACTTTGGTGTGTTTTCTAATTAGACTGTTTATAAATTCTTGCTCAAATCTGAAAATCCACAAATTAATTGAAGTCAATATTTGAAAAATACCCGAAACTATTGAGTCAATTTGAAAACCAGGCATATTATTACAGGAGTTAGTCAAAGGGGCTGTTCAGGCAGTCTCATATTGAACCCGGGGTAAGGAGGCTGGGAATTCACGTACTTGCAAGAAAGTTTTATACTGTAGGTTTACCACTCTCACACTGTGGAAAACACGGTTTGCTACAAAAGCAATTGTATTTTTTCTTTATAAACCACTAATTAGCATACAGAGGTTTTAATCTCTGACTGTATCTCCAGGATCATACTGTAAAACATGCCCATAAATTACAGAGATGTGCTCTACCTGTTCATCACTGTAAGATTGCACTGTGCTCCAAATGAAACTTCTGTTTTATAAATCTTGTAACAGTAGTTTCCATGTCTCTCCCATCCCTGGTTAGAGAATGAAAGACACCTTTATACATAACAGCCTAATTTAGGCATTCTCTACAGGAGAAAATAAACCATTGCTCACATTGGTGATCGCCCACAAGCTGGCACAGCACAGACAAGAAAGAAATACAGTGCACCACATACAAGGTCCAGTATCATCGACTCTCGGACTCACAGTTCTAAGAAATAATGCAACCGCGGGAATAAAATACAGCACTGTTTTAGCTCGACTGTGCTGAGTCTTCTGACTGCCATGTGCATTTAGAGAGAGAAACACAAGGGCGACAGCCTTATCCTATTCAAAACAATAGGAGTTTTCATGCTGTTCCACCAACGCAACGCTAGGATTCGAACAGATGAATAGTAAGAGGGCGTTACTACTGTTCTTTACTGCTGAAAAAAAAAAAGTTTTATACTGAAAATGTGTAAACTTACAAAATTTCTCTATTATTCAAATCTTTTCCCCTATATTTACACTGAAGTTTCTAGGAACGTTAATGCGTTACCTCTTTGCTAGCCTACCAACGCCACTGGTGGCTGAAGCGCACAGAAAGCTATAACTCTACATCCTGGCAGTCTCCAAACAGACAGAATAAAAATACTCCGAGCTTGTGCAGAAAGAAAGATAAGGAGTAAACGCGTTTCCTGTTGCCACACAAAACTGAACCGAAGAACTCTGAAGTAGCTAGTAATGCCATCCCAAGATTGTTCAAAATAGAAAAGACTTCAAGCGTTATTTATGCTGTAACATGTTATACTATAAGAAAAAAAACAAACAAAACCCACAAAACAACCACCAGCCAACCCCCTCACCTTTATTCAAGTCAAAGAACAAAAATGAGCCAAGTGAAGCGTAACAGAAACCTAATCTCATTTATCAATCTCTGCATATCTTTATGTTGCCAAGTGCTTATCCTAAATTTTAAAACATACTTCAAGCAAAAGCCACAAAGCAAATGGCATTAGCGATAAGATATCCAGTAAAAGCAATTTTTTTTTGCCCAAACAAAAAAATAAAACACATCATGTCCTGGGTCCAAGCTCCTACTACTTTCATCAATAAACAGAGTGGTAATACATCCAGAGCCTATTTAGGAGCATCAGAAATTTGGCTCATGCTATATAAATGTCTTTTTTCAGCTAAAATGTTCCATTGATTTTATTGTACAGGCAAGAAGGAAATGGGAAGTAGAGGGAATTGGCAATTTTATGCAGGTTTCTGAACCAAGTGAAAGTAAAAGAAACACAGATTTCCTATTACCTCTTCCAGTGAACAACTTTTATCTGATTTTGTTTCATTCAAAATCTCTCCTTTTTTCTTGCACACGTATTTCAATTTTTCTTCACAGGATTTGACTCTCCACTGTCCCAACTGTGATAAGGAAAGGAGAAGAAACTATTTAAAACTCTAAAATCTTTCCATTTCCATAGTGCAGGGGCTGAGACTTCATAAGGGGGAAAGCCAAAATGCCTCTAGCAAAAATATCGGGGGTGGGATGCCCTGGATTATACGCATAGGTGCATGTTTGGAAAGGAGCGAGAAAGCCGACAAGCGCGAAGATAGGAGGATTCTGGATCACATCTGAAAAGGGAAGAAGAGGCCAGCGTGGTGCCAACTCTCTTGGATCCGGGAGGGAGCGGGCGCAGGGAGCGTGCCCAGCTTGCCCAGCTTGCCGCAGAAGCTGGGAGGAGGCAGCCCAGAGGAGTGGGGCACACGAGCTCTGCTGCCAGCCCGACCGCACCACGGACAGACGCTTGTCCCAGTTTTCTACTGAACCTGGGAGATGGGATACAGCCTGCTTCCCTCTCCGCTCATCCTTGTGACCTCCTTCCCCCACCCACCCCTTGCTGCTCCTGTACCGCATTCCCCCCGCCTCGGGTCTGTGCTCCCCTCTTCTCTTACTGAGGCATCTCGCTACCCATCCTCAGACAGGGTGGCCCAAATTGGTCCCAGCTCTTCCTTTCAATAGTTCAGCCCATCTCCTTCCTACCTCTCTGCCACGGACACATGAGAATACAGTAAACCCAAAAATGCAGAGTGACAAGGACAACTGGCTGGCCAACAGCAGAGGCAGTCTCAGAGCTGTGAGCAATTTCGTCCATTCTTCGCAGTACAGAGCTACCAAGTGTAAGCTACACAATTTTTAGAAATTTGCTTGTACAAAAGCAATTATTTCTGGAATAATCTTTAAAATACAGTTAAAATCAGTTACCTCCTTCACCCTCCCCTTGACTTTTACACATATCAGTGTTGCCTCTACTATGACGGAAAAAAACTAAAAAAACCCCAACAATGTATTCCTACCTCGCCTGAATATGACACACAGTTAGGAGTGCTGTTAAAAGGAACTTTTGGTTCGTTCTGATCCCAATATGTAAAAACCACAGCTGAGCCATCTGACCATTTGAACAAGGTCGGTACATCTTCATTCCTGAGACCCATCCACATTTCCTCTTTAGCATCTGTAATTTAAAATGAGGACAATACCATAGTTTCAAAATAATATTCAAACTAATTCAAACTAAAAGGAACGTGAAATCAGCAAAATTAGGTTTTTATCACTATACTGCACAGCATAAACGCCACATTATTTCCTTACAGTGAGAAAGGGGATTTGAGACATGCACAGTATATTTTCATTATCTTGTTTCTTAACTTATATTCATGAATGTAAGTTTCAAAGAAAGGTAACAAATGGGGGAAAACAACCAAACCACAAATAATGATCACTCAAGCAAAAAAAGCTCAACAAAATTTAAGTTTTAGAGCGCACACAAAAGCATAAGACCACAGAGTACAGATAATCTTTATTAGTTCAGTGACCCAGTAGTCAAATATTGACCCAACTATCTACGATTCTCTTTGAATGAGAAAATCAAACACAAGGTATTGGGCAACTAGAAGTAGGTTAGCCCAATAAATAAATAAATAAAACAGATCAAACCAAAACAAGGGCTAATACAGAGGGATTGGACCTGAACAGCAACACTCAGCACTAGCCTGGGTACAAGCTCAGCATTGGCACCTTCACGTAAAAGCCAGAGGTTATGACAACCATATGCTAGAACATGGGAAGTGGTTTGTAATTTACGGTGTCCAGCACTTGGTGCTTGACCTTTACAAGCATCCCAACTCACCATTATGAAGCTTCGTGACGACCAGTTCGACATCTGCTAATGAGTGTATGCTGATGAGGTTACTCTTACTTGCTTTGCACAACTCATCTGCTGTACTCCAAGGTGCCTGGTTGTCTATCAGCATGTAGCAAAAGCCATGGTGGGGAAGCCAGCCCGAATCACAGCGAGTATCCAAGTGCCTCCAAAACTCTAATAGTGAAGAGAAACGGAATTAGAGGGTTTTGTTTTACATTGGCTAGTACAACGGGCTGGCGTTTTCTTCGCGTTTGAGATCCAGCAGCACCTTGAAAACAGCCAGAAAGCAGCGATCAGAATGCATCCATGTGTCTTCAGGGGTAATGTTTTTTAAAAAAGGGTCACGATTCAGACAAGCAAATAGACTTGACTGAGCAGCATTATGGGGATTCGTAGTATTTTGGGGCCATGAGGTAGGCAAAAGGAGAAAGAAATTAGTGGGAGTGAAAGTAAAAAGCTGGAATGTGTTACACTAAGTTGGTCTTAGTGTAAGTGAAAGGTTCAGAAGTAACTACAGGTGAGATTTCAAAAGCAATTAAAAGCAAATCAAGTTACTTCATTGCAGGACAGCAGCTTCAGTAAAAAGTTGCTTGTTTTGTTCTGGCAGGGGTTTGCACTTGCATAGCATATTATCTATATGCACTACCGTATATAAGACCAATTTTGAATATCTCACAATGAAATAAATGCTTAGTTTTAAATATTTTTTCTTCTGAAAACTAAGATATTCAAGAAGTCAAACAGTTTTTAATGCATGCTGAAAAAGGTATATACTAATAGCCATTCTGGTTCAAAACACACTATAAAAATACTCCACCAATCACAAGAATTTTCAGTTTTTAATTAATAAAACGCTGTATAAACACTGGCAACAACTCTACATACCCCACTGAGGAGCCAGAGAACAGGTGAGGATCGTTACTTGACAACTAGTTTTCAAGGAAACATTTAAAAATATGAACCAGTTTAGTGGAATTTAAACTGCTCACAAATTTTTTCCTCAGAGGCACACGATTTCCCTGGGGGAGCTGGAGAGAACACGTCTTAGCCAGTGACATGCCATGACACTTTTCACCTCCAGGACACTGCCTCATGCCTCTTATCCCCTAGTCCTCCCCTCATCCAAGGACAATCATCTTCCAGTAAAAGTCTTCCCATGAGAGCCCCACAAGCACGAGCCCTGGAAGCTGGTAAGGCCAAAGCACACATGGAAGAACAGGCCAGGGATACGGGAAGGGTTGGACATCCAGTTGTAGGTAAATAGCCAAAAGCATGGAAGCAGTTATATATCACAGCTGGACACTGTAAAAACTGAAGGACTGTGTGTGCATGTGTAGGGAGGAGGGAATAAATATCTCGTAAGAGCTGTTATGGATCCAGTAAAGACTACATACTGGGCAAGCTACCAACTCTTGCACTCTGATTTCCAGTGCTAGGCCTGGTTAGGATAGTAAGGTCATTTAACCACTTCTATTTGAATTCAACAGAGTTTCATCCAAGTCCCGGGTAGGTCCCACTTTATGTCAATACGCACCAAGAGCGAGAGAAATGGGCTTAAAGCAGAGATGGAAAGGTTCGAGGTGCAACTGGCAGTTCCAGACTTTCAGCAGCACACGAAAGAAGGCCCAAGCCATGGAGGGAAACGCGAGATGAAAAGGGCAGGACTGTGCTGGGAAATGGTTTGCGTGTGAATGAGAAAGCTGCAAAAAAAAGGAAAGCTGTTTGTGATGCATCATCTTGACACTGAAGATACAGAGTTTGCTTCTGCTCTGCTAAAAAACCCAAAGCTGTTGTGAAAGTGTTTTGGCAGAGCCACCTAGGAAGGCTTGGGCAGGGGAAAAAAAAGACTCCATAAGTGAACATTACGCTTGTATTAACGTACAAATATGCAAGCTGTCCTACCTGGGAGGCTTGAAACTTCACTGAGTGACTTCTTGCAAATATATGGAAGTGGAGTCCCACAATGGTAACTCTGCCACTGACCTGAGGCGGCATTCATCACCACACAGCTAGTCCCATCCAACGGGGACAAACTCTGCATATCTATAGACAGGAACAAATAAAAATAGAAGAGCACAAGTTATCAAACAGTAAGGTAGGGACCGCTTCTTTTTTCTATTGCTTTTCAATACAAGAATAATATACTTTGCATAGTACAGCACCTTGTATTTCAAGAACATCACTTGCTTTGAATGAAGGCACCTGTCCTACCACAGGTCCACAGAAAGTTTTCCGTAAAACAGGGAGTTTCAGAATCGAGGAATCTGGACTTCTTTTCCAACGTTTAATCATAGAACCAGGAGGAATGTTCTATTTACAATACAACAAACCCTTGGCAGACTACTTTCCCAGACTAGAAATATCTCAGGGGAGAACCCTTTTTGCAGCCCTCAGTTTCCTTTGGCAGCCCCTTTCCAGCCCCACTCCAAACACAGCTCTGCACTCTTTCTCTCAACGCGAACCATAACCCTTACCTCAACAGAAACCTGAGACAAGGCCCCAGATTAAAAATGGCACAAAGGAGAACTTTTTTTTTTTTTTTGGCAGTCTCCAGCTTCCCTTGGAGTCCCTCTCCGACAGTACTTTTGGGGCTTTCTCTTTGAGCCCCAATGCCACCCGAGCTGTCCCCCCCAGCTCCCAGAGCACTCCAGCTCCCCCTGCACTGGGTTCGTTCAGTCTCCCACAGAAAAGGCTCAGGGTGGATCTTAATTCTTCATGGGAGAGTACAACGGAGACAAGGCCAGGCTCTTTTCAGAGCTGTACAGTGAAAGGACAAGAAGCAATGGGCACAACTTGCCGCCAGCAAAATTCCTGTTAGATACCAGTAAGTATTCTTCACAAGAGGGACAGACATCAGTATGTCTGCCATGATTGCAGACCAACTTATGCCGCTGTAACTCGGGATAGTCTAGTCTCCAGCTCTGCATTACAGTCCTACAGTGTCATCACAGTTCCAGAAGAAGGTGCAGCCAGCAGTACCAGCAGCAGCAAAGTCCTTAACCTTTCCAAAAGACAGAGCACGTTTGGAAAAAATCTCACAGAAAACTCTCAGTAAAGCTTTCAAAGACATAACAGAAGCCACTTGTTATCTTTTTCACAGAATTCATGTTGCAGCCCTATTCTAGAAACTGAAGGAAAAAGAGAATTCCCCTTTAAAAAGGTCAAATTCAGCTCGAATGACAGAACAATATTAGCTTCAGTATTCCTGATTATTATTCTTCCGGGGTTCTCATATATATATATATATATATATATATACACACACACCTCTCTCCATGGCGCATTTGTGAGAATATTACAAATACATGCTGAAAATTCCAAACAAACAAGACTCTCACCAATTCTACTAGGAACTTGGAAGTAATTAAAAAAGGGTTTTCAAAGGTTTTATACTTCTTTCATCTTCACCTCAAAACAAATTTAAGCAACCTTGAAGTTTAAAAACACAAGCCAGGCTTCTATGTAACATCACTCCTTGCACATACATCAATAATTGTAATATCTGAGGAAAAGTCAATGACATTCTGTCAGTGGGAAGAGAAATCTAGCAGCTAGGGAAGCTGTAGATCCTTTACCAAAAGGGACCTCAAAGATACTATTTAAGTTTTACCTTTTTAGAGATTTATTAACCTAATCATCCATAAATATAGAATGAGAACAGAAAGATTCACTGGCGAGGAGGAAAAGATGCTTCTGAACTTTTAAACAGAAGTGGAACAACAATGATTGTTTTGATGAAGTCCAATAGAGAAGGGTAAAAATAATACAAAAAGAAAAAAAAAAGGAAAGCAAAATACTAGTTAGTGTTGTGAATATTGCTAATACCACCAGAAACATCATTACCTGGATGCCAGTTGAGAAAATTCAAAGGTTTGTGATCTGACCACTGCCAACCTCCAGAAACATCCAGTTGATTTAAGCCAATCCAAAAGATCTCAGCGATGTCATCCTTAGCTGGAGATAATTTTTTTTTTTTTTTAAGAAAACAATTAGTATAAAGTGCTCATCCTTTATTGGTCTCCTTTAATTAAAAACACAATCTGAAAGGGCATGCATTTGAGGAAAGAAAGATTGCTATGATAATCGGACATGCAAACTTTCTTGAACTGAGGAGGAATTCACCCACACAAGTCTTCCCTCCCAATGACTTCAGATGTTTGTCCTTTGGTTTTATATTCCCAAAGGCACACTGATAATTCCTCCAGCCTGAATATCAGTGAGGACAATTTCATAACAACAAGTGGGTAGCATGCTGCTAAAACACCAACTGCCACTCTAGCTCGTATTTGAAATTACGGGGACATTCCTCATTATAAATACGAACAACAGCTAACCACTACAATGAAATCCCACAGATTAAATTTAAAGAAATTACTCTAATGTGAGATTACCAGTTTATTTTTGCTACACAAATGAAAGCACCGACGCGTCTTAAGTACAATAAAGTTTTAACCCAGAATTTTAAGACAGAAACTAAAATGCTGTCTTGACTTTACGTTTATTTGTCAAGATTTCCTGATATTCATATGTGAATAATTGCACCTACCTTGTATGTAACTTAATTCAGACGCATCTTGGATGCTAAGTAAATCTCCCCCTTGCCTTTGACATGATATATAAGCTTCCTTCCAAGAAAGAGCAGACTGTGTATTAAACTGGTAGCAACTTTCAGATCCTGGATCGTGTTCCCAGATATCACGACAACCATCCTCTGTTTAAAGGAAGCAGAAGGTACTCGTGACTACAACTACACTGAAACATCACGAAAGCTTCAAAAGAAAAATCATAATACTGAAGGCCTATTGATTTTTATATTGGTAATCACATATACCGCAGATTAAGCACATGCTGATTGTCCTGCCAACGCTGCAATAGAAAAGGGACCTGCTTTTATCCAGCCTAACAGCGACATGCTATGCCAAGGTGGGGCCGTATATACGTGAAGTGACAGAATGCTCTTATGACGTCTATTTAGAAACCCAACGTGCCTGGTTGTAAGCAGATTCCCCATTTTCCGTCGTGAGTATAATCTTCAGATGTGGCGCACCATTTCCCACCCGTATGCGTTTCATCCTGAATGCAGTCGTGATGCCACGTCTCATTATACAGAAAAGGGAACTCGCAGGGCTTTCCATAGGAATTCCCATCTCTGGTATAAACCTCTGCAGGGGAAAGAAATTAAAGAAGTAGATACAAGTTGTCTAGGGAAGGAAAGGACAGCAAGTCAATGTTACTGCTTGTACAGACATTGTTAACTTAAAAGCATGCAAATCACACTTGTGGTCTTAAAACACTGTATCTTCATGTTACAGATAACATACAGCAAAGCCAGAGCTGAAAGAAATGAGAGGAAAATATTTTTCTGTACTTTTTCTTTTGAGTGGGACATAACACAGCGGAAAGCTCTTTTCCTCTTTCTGGTAAGTTAGGGATAAATACACT
The DNA here is from genome assembly GCF_965231255.1 of Vanellus vanellus. Lineage (NCBI taxonomy): Eukaryota > Metazoa > Chordata > Aves > Charadriiformes > Charadriidae > Vanellus > Vanellus vanellus. The sequence goes on from NC_138910.1 coordinate 19,127,850, forward strand.
GTTCTGTTGAAATCCGGGCGGCTTGCACAGAGTACTACAGAACAGGGCTCTAGGAATCAACACATACAGGACAGGGAAAAGATTTCAAACCGGAGCCCACTGGGCCTTTCAGAATGGCCACTCTGAACAACTCAAATGCGAAGAAAATTCTGCTCCCGAATACGGTAAAGCAAGTTTTCACCACTTCTCCCAGCAAGCATGAGATTTCAGATGAGGCTGGCTTCCACGGCAAGCGGACAGACTCCCAGACCAAAGCAAAGGCATGGTTCCTGGCAGCCCAACAGCTGCGAGCCAGCAGCACGCACTGAATCTGATCGTGCAGCCTGCCAGCAAAGAAAATATCCCCAATCCCTGCTAACAGCAAAATTCCCATCACTGCGAAGAAGGCAGTGTCAGTTCTGACAGAAGGTGGTTGATATCCCCCCATTAAATAGGCTCTCACTAAAGTGCAGGGGGAGGGATTTACACACGCCGAGAAAGCCACTTGATAACAGAACTTCCGCAGTTATGCACATTTATTTTTTTATTAAAAACAGTTAAAGTTTCATACTTGAATACCGATATCTCTCTACAGCAAAACATTCTATAGCTCTACTGATCAGTCCTTTCACATGATTAACTTTAAGAATTTTTTGGCATAGAGATACAGCAACAATATCTTGAAAAAAAAAAAAAATCCTCTAAACCCCTATGCAAACTTACCATGGTAAGGATACCGACATATATCATCAGAGGAACTGTTGCTTCTCCACTGGTCTGTTGCATTTATGCTTGCAGTTACGTATGTACTCTTGATAGTCACTTTGTACTGAGATGCACCAAGGATGGAAGCATCAGCACAACGCCACCACAGCATTAGTTCCGAGTTACAATCAACCATTTTCAGACGAGACAGCGATTTGGTGAATATATCGAGTCCCAGGCACTGCTTGGACCCCAAATGAAAGAGGCGGTTCTGGGATACCCATTTCCATAAAGCTTCACTTGTCTCCTTGCAGTCATCTATCACTATCCGTGAGTTTTTAACTTGTATGCACTTGTTCAGTGTGTCATGGCGAATGGTAAAAACATCACTGCCTGTATAAGAACAAACAAATATCCACATATGGGTATGATTCACTATCACAGGAAGTTAATTTTTAAAAATGTAATCACGTTCTGAGACATGCTACCAGAAAAGTACAGCAACTGCATGTGTACATTTTACTATTTCTTTTGTATAAGCCAGATTAAGTACATTTTCCAGTTTTTTAGTGAGTATCTGTTACTTCTCGGGGCGGGGTGGTATCTTTCAAAGTTAGAGGGGAGACAAAATGAGGCTGTTTCCTAAGTCCAATCCTATTGATGAGAATTCTTCCTCTGATTTTAAACACATACTGATCAGATCAATCTCTGATTAATTTGCAAGCTTACTGGGTAAAGAATCTTGTCTTCACACCTATCTGCAAATGCAGTAACATACATCAGATATCATCAAATATAATTAATGATAGTCTTCACTTAGTAAGTACCTTTCTAAAAAAAAAAAACAACTGGGTATCATATATGATACAGAGCATGACAGGCTCATATGTGAGCCAGTTTGTGGGTGCAACTGCAGTATTACTGGCACGGCTTTTGGGAGAGAGTTTTAGAATTAATATCCCACCCAAGGTGTCACACAAAGATTACGAATATAATTTTCAAAATGATACAGGAACCCTAGTTTCATTTTCAGCTATGATGTGGCCTGTCATTGAAAAGAAAAAAAAAAAAAAAGTGACAAAGCATAGTATACAATTCTAAAAATATAAGGATCACCCTACTGATACAAGCAGACATTTCCACAAGTACAAGAATATCTCTATGACAAGTGGCAGCAGATTTAAGCTAACCAAGAAAAAAATGCCCTAAAACTATTTCTCTGCCACAATAAAGATGGCCCCACAGTATAAAACTTTCACTAACTAGGCTGCAATGGACCTTGGCTGTCCCAGACCCACAAGGCTACTACGCTGCTGTTTAAGCAAGGAATCTGCTGAGTAGTGTTTTGTATTTAATAGTAATGCACTGTCAATCACATTCCTACTGCGTTTTTTTTTTTAATATGACTTAATAATAGGTTTGGCTGAACAGCAAGGAAAATATTCAGTGATGTTATGCAGTGAATTTTACCACTACTTCCCAGTATACTCGTGAATTTTCCACTGTGTAAGTGCCAAATAGTATCTAAATAGTACTGAGCTGGTCAAACTGTAAAGAAGAATCTCTAAGTCAGCCACCTACTGGAGTGACTTTTTCTAAATAGCACACTCCAACCAACCTCCTCTTTCATCCTCTCTATTAACTAAATAAGACATTTTAACAACCAAACCTCCTTTTGTGGTATTGTTTTACCCTGTGCTATTTCAGCACTATATCTGGTTTTTGCTTTTTAATCTCTCCACACACACCCCCCCCCGGACTTTCTTCTTCAATTTCTTGTGACATGTTCTCTGCCTCTTCTTGGATCTTCCCCTTTCCTCGTTCTTCTTTCACTTCTTCCCACACAACCCTCATTCTGACATCCAGAAGAAACCCACTTTTTAAAATTTCCCCAGAAAAACTGCTGATGTCATCTCACCAAACCTCTCTGTACAGCAATCTACTATTACTGGTGCTCCAATGACTCCGGTTCGACGCTCTTGCCGTGAAGTTTTTTACCTGACATCTTTAGCTACCAAACCCAGCCTGTTCCTGTCACAGGATGTAAAAAATACAGTGGCGCAACTACTGAGCGAAGAGCCGAACGTGTTTCCCAGCAGCTCTCACCACGCTGGCGGCTTCGCCTTACAAGAATTTGCTCAACGCGAAACTTTTCCACCTGCTCTCTGAAAGACAGCGCTGAGCCTCCTTCCTCCCTCTCCCGGCGTAAAGCTGCGAATAAAACCGACGGCAGGAGACCCGCCTTGAGCTCGGGGTTATTGCTCCTCCGGAGGTAACAGGCCAGAGGCCCGCCCGCCTCCCTCTCTTCCTCCCTCCCACCGCTCCGCTCCGCGCCGCCGGCCCGGCGCTGCCCCGGCTCGGGGGCGGCCCCCGCCACCGCGGGCACCGAGAACGTGGCACCCCGGGGGCGGCGGGGCAGCGGCTGGTTTCCCGACGCCCCAGGCGAAGCGCAACGCTCCGGGAGGGAAGTTTGAGTTGTTTGTTTTGTTTGGGGGTTTTATTGTTGTTTTTTTTTTTTTTTCTCCCTTTTTTTCGCTCCTCCCTGCTAAGTTTCCCACGTTGTTTCCACGCAGCTGGACTTTGCCACCTAGCGCAACGCCCGGAGCTGCCGGGAACCGTCGAGGCGGAAGGCCCGTCACCGCGCTGCCTTCCCCCCCTCCCCACCAGGCGCCCACCGGGACGGAAAAAGAGCCTTCCGCGCCGCTGCGCACCCGCGCAGCGCCGTCCCCCCCCGCCCCCCCCCGGTAAGGTGAGCACCCGGCTTACCTAAGGGGTGCCGGCGAGCAGCGCAGCAGGCGAGGAGCCAGGCGAGGCCGCAGGCGGCCAGGCAGAGCCCCGCCGCCCGCGCCATCCTCCCGCGGCGCGGCGCGCAAGCTGCGCGGAGCTCTGCCGGAGCGTCGCGCCTGCCGCTGGCGGGACAGGACGGGACGGGACGGGACGGGACGGGACGGGACGGCGACCGAGCAACCGGATTGGCCCCGCCCCGGGCGGCGTCACTTGTTGCCAGGAGAAGAGCGGCGGCGGGTTTTGCAGCGAGGTGTGGGGCGGGGCCGGGGCCGGGGCCGGGGCCGGGGCCGGGGCCGGGGCCGGGGCCGGGGCCGGGGCCGGGCGGCGGTGGGGTGTAAGCGGGTCGCGGCGGCGGGGGAGGGCCGGCCCCGGCGGGAGAGGGGTTAGAGGTGAGGGGCAGCGACACGCAGGGAAGGGAAAGGAAGGGGGAAAATAAAGAGGAGAAATGAGGAAAACACGAGAGAAATGAAGGGAAAATGAGGACCAAAAAAAAAAAAAAAAAAAAAAGGAAAAGAGGAAGGAGGAAAAAATTAAGGAAAACCCGAGGAAAATGAAGAAAAAAAAAAAAAAAGGAAAGCTGACCTGATTATCTCGTGGTAATTAAAAGTAAAAAAAAAAAAAGTTGTTAGAAGTTCAGTCGGGAAAGAAAGGGAAAGCATAAGTGCCAGAAGTGAAGAAAAGGCAAAAAATTAAAGAGAATATAAACCAAAATTGATAAATAATAGCAGACACTGAGACACTAAAGTGAAATACCTACAAATGGGTCAAATAATACATTTCCAAACGTCACCCTGTGATCCTCGTCCCCCTCTGGCCACGGGGCCACATGCCAGCCAGGCCTGGTGTGAGGGCCACAATGCCACCACCAAGGCCGGGGAGACGGTGGCCATCCCTGGGCTCGCTGCCCTGCCGGCGAGGTGGCCAAGAAGGCCTGGTGTCACCGTAGGGTCCCTCCCTGGGACCCCCACGGCCAGGCCTCAAAGCCGTCCCCTCTGGCCCCGTTACACACCTGCCTCTGCATATGTGCCCAAAGGGCAAATATGGACCTTTGCGAAGCTGAAGAGGGCACAGAAGCGGGCCGGGCAGCCTCGCCGTGCTTTCTAAGAGCTTTCTGGTAGCTAGCAGCTAAAATTGCAATTGTCCGATCCTTTTCTGCCAGGGAAGGGGGAGGAGGGGATGAGATTGGGAGCAGTTGAAATAACTGTTGCCGAGAAAATTAGGATGCTGGCTGCAGGAAGTTACAGTAACCAAAAATAAAGAAAATGCAAAGACGCAGAGAACCAGTTGGCCTGAAGGGAGGACAAGAGAAAGAAAGGAAACTGACAGAAAGTATGTAAAATGAAATCGTGTCTGTTTATAGCTGCACGTTGGGTGATTCGGCGCTGACCTGGAAAGGCTGTATAGCTCGAACCCCAGCTGTGCAAGAAAGCGCTTGCAAAGTCACAAGAAAAAAAGAAAAATTGGCTAGGAAAATCTATTTTGATTAGACTTGGAGGAGCAGTCGTTCAGGGAGAGAAATACTAGATTTTCATAAAGATGGGACGTGCAATGTGCAGTCTGTTTTATGCATTTCAAATGCGCCCATCATGTAGGAATCCGGATAGCCAGGGAACGCAGGAGTTGAGGGTGTGCCGGGCTGGGAATTGGGAGGAAAGACAGTGAACAAAAGCAGGCATCTGTAAGTGAGCAAATGTTCTCTCCTGCTGGAAACCGCAGAGCAAGACCTGGCTGCCAAGGCAGGAGCTGTTTGAAAAATCAGAAATCAGGTTCAGGCAGAGAGGGGTCCGTAGCTGCGGCAAAATGGGAGCTGTGCTACCAGAAACGGTGCGTTTTCTGGAAGAGTGAAGCTTTAAAGTCTTCAACGCAGAGAGTGGGAGGCAGAAATTCCCCACTGATGAGCCTGATACAAAAGCAAGCTACTGAAACTAAAATTAAATACGTGGTGGGATGGTGTGTCTCTTTTTAAATAAAACGTCATAACAAGAAGCGGTAGGTGTGAACCCCCCATCCCCGTGAACCTTTCGAGTGCGTGCTGTTTTCAATGTAATAACTGACTGTCCCGGTTGGTATGGAGGGTAGTAACGAGTTTAACTTTGAAACTAACAGCGTGCAGTGCATATTTCCTGAACATACACCAGCAGCTCTGAAATTAACAGCATCCTATTTACCGAACGTGTATCAGCAAATATGTATATTAATAGAGGAGAAGTTCTTTTAAGGTATCTTAATGTATCTAACATATGCTCCTCCAATGGGCACTTCCAATTTGAGGTCCTTTTTTGCTTATCTGTTTATAAAAGACCGTGCTGGATAACAGAGGATCAGACCCTGATCCTGACTCAAAGATTAAAGATAGGGATGGGAAAGATCGCTGTTTGCACTTGGTGCTTCTTTGTTTCAGTTTTGTGTGCGTGTGCGTGCCCTGCACTTCAACTCTGTCCTATGTTAATGTAAGAGGAGATACGCAATATACTGAAAATTAGGAAGTTATTGAAAATCACAAGTAAACAGTAGGTTTACTGCTTTTTATACCAAGAGCATTTAAAAAAAAAGCCTGAACACAAATAATTTTTTGTTTGTTCTTTCTTTTTTTTGTTTTGTCTTCTACTACGATAAAATGAGTTGTGGTGAATGTTTTGTGATTTGTGGAAACGATCAATTAAAAGTTAATATGCAAACTGTGGGTTTTAACTCTTCAGTGGGCTCACACAGTGTCTCCGCGGCTAACCAAATTTTGTATACTCTGATGCTGTGCGCTCCCCCACTAAGGCAAAGGACTGTCAGTCTGCCTGGCAGCCTGTGCAGGGCAAAACCCACCGTGACAACACTGAACTCTGTAGGACACACGGACACACAGACCAGTGCTACAGGAATTAGAAGGATCCGGGCATTGGAAAATATCCTTTATCTGGAGCGGTGTAGGTATTTGGCAAGGCCAAATATTCCTCGCAGAAGGATGCTCCCAAAAGGCAGAAATCCACACAACCTACCCAGAAAAGCCAGCCCCCATGTCCATTACATGATGTTATGGTTTGAGAAACCCACAACAATTTATTGTCATTTAGACAATTATTATATCACCCAGTGATCCCTCCCCACCTGGGAAGGGGAATCAGGGAAAACCAAGGATACGCGAGGGTTGAAATAAAGAGATTTAATAGGATAAGACTAAATAATTAACATTAGTAATACTAAAGAACCAGTATTGATCCTGATAGCAATATAAAATATACAAGGATTATACTCAGCCAATTCCATCAGTCGGAAGCTGTGCACTCCCAGCAGTGACAGCAAATATGGGACACTGTGAGCGCTACGGCTTCGGGAGGAAGGGAAGGGCTCAGGGGTCCGGCACTGGGGCAAGAAGTCCTCAGGACGGCAGCCTCAAGGGAGAGAGAGCACTTCACAGCAAACTTTCTAATTTATATTGACTGTGACGTTCATGGCATGAAATAACCCCGTTGGCCAGCTCGGGTCAGGTGCCCGGGTCTCGCTCCTCCTCATCCCCGCACCTGGCGAGCTCGAAAACACTGAGACCTTGAGACCCACACACCATAACTGGCTATGAAGTAAATATTTTCACGAATTCAGGCACTGGAGTCTTCTAAAAATGCAGTCTGCCCGAGCACTAGAAGAGAAATTAGTCCTTTGTCGCTCAAATCACGACACACGACTGGAAATTTCTCACCCATCTCTTCCTAATGGAGGCAGCTTTCAAAGGCAGTATCTCAAACAACCTTTCCTCTCCTGAATTTGCTGATCCTCTGACCTGAGCAATGTGCCTCTCCTGTGAAAGACTCCTGTCCTCCTCTCGTCATTCATGTTTTAATCATGCCAGATTTAAAAAAGGGGAATTGAAAATATTTCCTCAAGGCAGATGGCTGTAAAGGGAGCAATCACTCTGCAAACAAACAAACAAAAAGCTCCCAAACAAACAAACTAGTAAGTTGGAAAGAACACTGCAGGAAAAATCAAAATTGGTGTATGTCATATGATAACCTTTGGAACTCTAATACAATTTTCCGTTAATTGAAAAAGTGGGTTTGTACCAAAGCTTATCAACCCCCTAACGATGCCAAAGCCTACTTCTTAAAGGATTTATCCCAGCTTTATCGACGAGGCTTCTTTCTGCATTTAATGTGAGCTGCGCCGCAGCACTACTCACAGCATAAGCGGTGAACGATTTCTGTATTGCAAATCGCAAACGTTATCATGTCCCCATAAATACCCGCTGCTTGTTGCAAAGCAGCACTAGTAGCAGAGCAAACTTGAGGCATGCCTATGGAGATAACCCAATACAGAATTTCAGACACAGGAGGGACTCCACCGCGGAGCTGACAATATTGCACAGCAGCCTTTTCTCTTGCTTCCAAGCAGATTACTTTGCCTTTCCAGTCAGAAAAGCCTTTCGAGGTGCCAACATCATAACTAAGAGCCTTGTATTTCTAGCAGGAGGCATTCTTGCTCATCAACAGATAATTTCTTTGCTTTTATGCCCATATGTTTGTAACAATAGCGTTACCTGCAGAAAGCATTAACACCTGTCTGTGCATAAACCTCCACCCCATCTCTCTTCTCCTCACCACATGAAATAGATACTTTGCATGAAGAACCTTCCTCCGTCTTTTACAATCAACACATTGTAATCCAGTTTTTCTGGCTGGGTTGAGCGCATCCACATGCCAGTGAGCACAAAGGGAATGCTGGAAAAGGATTTGCTACCTCCAGCATCTCCCAAGGGTGGGAGGAGGCTCTGGAGATGATAATTTCTGCTCTTCTCTGCTCCCCCCAGCAGTGACTTTGAAACTGTGACATCTGAACAGAGAACACTACTTGTTTATTACTTTTTCCACCTTGCAACAGTGGTGCTTGCAATACACAGGGCCTTACAGAAAAAAAAAAACAACCAACCCAAACAAACAAACAAAAAACACCAAAAAAATGAGGGCTTACAAGAGTTGCAGGAGAAGGGTTATTTCCTGAGGCAGATGACTTTCTCTAAGAAAGTCATGGTGCCCACTAAGCAGCCAGCAGACAGATTTCAGTCCCACCTAGACTCTGCTGCTAAGTTTAATTTTGGAACGTGGCTCTGGTTTGAGTAAAGTGTCTGCTAACCATCTAAAATACCAGCCCCGGATATGTTTAAAGATAGTTTAATGGAACAGAAAACCAGACAATTGCAACTTTTACCATAGGTGTGGCTAAAAGCCAAATGATTCTTTTTTGACACACACCAGTTTGGTTTGATTGAGTTAATCCCACACATGGCCATGAAAAAAAATCACTAAAATTCAAAGAGGAGGTGAGAAGCATCCAGCAACTGGTTTGGATACAGAGAGATCATATCCAGAGAGGTCTTTAAGCAATAACTTTGACTTATTTTTGCATTAACTCCACCTGGATGGTCTTTTCTTCACGGACGCTAACTTTATTTGCTGGCTTGCTTTTTTAACTGGATGTTGAGGACTTAATTATTTTTAAACACTAAAGAATATTTTGCTTTTAGCAAAAAGGGAAGACAAAGGAAAAAGGCTTTTCTCTGTTGTTGCCTTAGATTTCCTGTTTCAGTGGCAGCAGCCTAACCTTTTAACACATTATGAAACTCTCGTATTGCACAGTAAGCTTAACATGAAACCGCACACTCTCGCAGCTGAATTTTTATGTATTTCGTACATCTCTTTAACAATCTCTACATGAATCTTTGGCACGAGCTCCAAGGTTTCCAGTTTTTCATTGAGTTTGAAGGGTTTATTATTGTTAGGGATCCTTCCGTTTGACTCTCTTAAAGTGTCATCGTTCATAATAAATAGGCTAGATGTTATTACAGCATTGTAGAGGTTGTTCTGTTTCTCCCACTGCACATGGCAGGTAACTTCCAGAAATAACAAAAGGAATCGCAAACCTTTATTCTAATACCAACCTCCTTTTTTACTCAAATGCGAGGGTTGCCAGCTTCTGTAGCGCTGCCTCCGGCTCTGTCCTGCTCCGTATTCAAACTCAGATTAGAGGAGGCCTACTGAAATACAAGAACAAGGTTTGAGAAACAAGACAAAGAAAGGAATGTGGACGCATCCACCCTTCATCTTTGTCTGCTGATAGCAGGGAACGTCTTTCGCTGTGTGTTGGTTTGGCTTTGACTCCTGCTGGGATCTCCGCGTGCTCCTGGAAGAACAACAAAATAATTCGAACGGTACTTTAACGTTCAGAGAACTGCTTAAAATCGTAAAGTAAGTGGTAAATTATATTCTTTTGTAGCACTTTAAGAAAGGGTCTCTGACACCTGTACTGTGCAATTTTAATGGAAATTGTGCCTCGGTGTAGTAATTCTACTGGCAGCGCTAACATGCTCAATCTCCTTAAAAGCTGTTTCCCGTTGTTACTGTGCCAGTGTAGGATTATTACTCAAATTATGATTGTGGGAGATGGCAACTCGGATAATATTTTATACCACATTACGTTTGTTGCAAAAAACTTAGTTTGGAGGAATGGTTTGAAAGAGCATCAGTTATAATTTGGGAAATGTTTTTAAGCAAATAAAAATTATTTCAGGTGGAGGAGCTTTTAAATTTAAATGAAAAAATCTTTAAACATGCAAAGCAGAACAGTTGCCGAAAAGCGCTGGGGGAAGAGCCTGTGGTTTTGAGCCTCACATGATGTTCTGGAGGCAAAATTCAGCTCGTTGGAGGGAAGATGAAGATAAAACCCTCTCCAACGGCACTCTCCAAAATGCTGCCACTGCCTTATGTATGAGAGGCAAACTTTCAACGTGCAGCTGAGAAGACGGTGTAAAGAGCAAAATTTCAGCTTGGTCTGGATTTGGGAGCACTTCTGAGATAAAAAGAGCCTGAGTGGAAAGGATGGACTCACTGGGGACTAAACTACTGGCATTTAAAGGTTGAGATTGATTAAGCTATAAACTGAAGAGCAGCAGGTGCGGGGAACACGCAGATCAGCATGCCATCAGCAAAGGCTTAGAAATTGTGCCTTTTTGAGTGCAGGAGAGGTCAGAGAACAGAGATAAGGAATGGAAAACAAACAGAGTGCCTTTCAAATGGGAGGTGAAGAAGGAAACAAACACTGCCACAACACATGCTTTTACACAAATACTAAAAATCCAGTGAATAAATGGAGGGAAATCAAATGCCTAGTCTTACGTGAAGACAATGACGTGCTGGACACGTGTAGGACACTGCAGTACCAGAACATAAAATACACAGAAAAGATAAGGGTCGCCCCTGCTGGAAATTTATTAGTGAGATCTAATAATCAAATCGAATGAACAAAGTAAGGCCCCACCAGGCGACCCAGAATCTACAGGGAGAGAAACACCAGCTCTCAGCGTACGTAGTGCTGAGTCTGCAGAGTGCCTGCCTGACCAGAAGGACAGAGAGGATATGCTGAGAGAGATCAGATGGGCAAAGATGGCGGGAAATACAACCAAAGCTGTACTTTGGGTAACCCCCGTGTTGTCTGGACAATGCAGCATTGGAATATAACACAGACTACATTTGACTCCATCAATACTGCTTCACAGAGCGGTTGGACAGGGAAGCCGTGGAAGAGACGCAGCCCTTAATTTGGTTCTCATTAATGTGCAAGATCTTGTCCTACATCTTCAGCTCACGGTTGCTGTTCCTGTGTTTATATTCAGAATTCCCACAGGCTTGACAAAGGCCAAGCACGCACAGCAGTTGCACCCAGTTTCAAAAGGGACAGAGACATAGAAATGAGAAAGACTGTGAAGAGGAAACAAAAAGGAGCAGCTCAGAACAGTAAACTCTTACAGGTGGAGCTGAATTTCCTGCGCCGCATCAGTGTATGTCGTTTACTAAAGTCTTGAGAACTGATAAAAGAAAAGTGGGCACAGAGAATCTCCTCACAGGGTAGATTATTAGAAGCAAGAAGCTGAAGTCATCGCCAAATGAAAAACACAGAAAGGATCGTTAACTGACACGTTAAAGGAAAGCACAGTGAAAGAAAGCGTGAGCAGCAGCTAGCAAAAGGAATCCAAGCTAACATTAAATCTTTCCTTAAACACATCAAGACCAAGAAGGCCACTGGGGTCTGACGGATCAGATGACAACTGCAGAGTGAAAAAGAGGAGAGGCCAAAACATTTCCAGAGAAGCTAAATGATGTATCTGCATGTGTTCACTGGAATAAGCAGATGATCCCCATACTTGAACCCTTCTTTCTGAGGGAGTTGGCAGAGACTCTGCCTGAAAGCGGGCGAGCTGGGAAAGGCTGTAATCCAAAGTACGCAGAGTAGCAAATCCCCAGGCACCTGAGCTTTCCGAGGGAGGGCGGATCTGCTAATGGACTTACCTTCCTCTTCAAGTATTTTCTGTGCCCGGAGACTGGAGGGCGGCAGCGTGACACCAACCTCTAAAAAAGATTCCAGGGGAGAAATGAGGGGACAGGATGGACAGTGCTGAAGGCTGTTAAGCCTGGCATCAGTGCCAGGCAAAGCAGTAGATGCAGCAATAAAGGATAGAATTAGCGTGCACCTGGATAAATATGATATATTTGGGCAGTGCCAACACATCTTCTCCACATGTAGTATTTACCATCTAGGCCTCTAGACACTTTCCTGACGAGGTCAGCAAGCATGCAGACAAGACTGATCTGGCTGATATGGTCCACCAGTAGTTTCTTGATCTGGATGAAAGCTCCTACTGGGTGAACAAATCCGCAGCCACTCCTCACTGGAACTTGCTGTTCACATTTTTTTTTATTGATTTGAGGGGGTTTTGTTGTAAAGAAAATATTTGTACCTTAATCTCATTATTTCTGAGAGTGAGACTGAAATAACTTTTGTTATTATGCACACAGCTTACACGAAGCTGGGACTTGAACAAGAACTACCTGTCTGTGACTCAACACTCACACAACTTGAGATAAAGTTTGTGGGTGGACAGCGCATACAAATGAGTTTATAGAACTTCTCTCCGTGCTTGACACCATGGGTAAATCAGGGAGAAACTATGAGAGTATTGCTATCAGCTTTTCATCACTGCACAACTGCTTCTGGTGAGCTGGTTTCATGTGCTTGATGCAGAATATACAAGGGAGAATGTGGAAGATGAAGATAGTACGGAACAGCAGAGATCCCTTATGACTCAGATCTGCAGTGCTCTGCATATGCACTAACCACTAATAAGCTTCTAGACAAAACTTCAGGGTAGATTTTAAGCTACAAAGCCTTCAGGATTTGGTCACCTCTGTGTATGAAACACTCCCATTGTAGAGATCATCAGTTGTGTCCAAGCTGAACCTGTTCTGGCTTTGATTCTGAGCCCACTCGCTTTCCTTTGCTGAGGCTGTTGAGAAATAAGCCTGCTCATGATGGTGTCTTACGGAAAACTCAACTCTACAACACTGCATGAGTATGTCTGGTTATATTTTTAAATGCAAAAAAAAACCACTCAAAACCCAAGGAAAAAAGATAGCAATACTATATAATCACTAAAATAACTAAACAGTACTATTATCACTTCTCTATTTGTATACATCTTTATTCTCAATATACCTAAATAAAAAAATTTCTAAAAAACCCCCGAGAATGAATAAAAGGTTATAGTAGTGAAGAAAATGCAGCTCCATGTAGAGTTCTAGTTAGTGATCTATTTAATTCATGCTTAACTAAATAGCCCTGTTTCTTTAAGGAGTACATCTACATTTTGATAACACGCCCATAGTACGAAAACATCGGTTGTTGCATATATTCTATTAAACAGCAGCACTTCACTCTATGAAGTCCCTGAGTTTCTTAAGGTTTGTGTGCATTTCACAGCGCTGAAACAGTTATGCCATGCAGAATAACATGGGGCTGGATCTATCATAGGCAGTATTTAAATGACCCAGTAGGAACCTGTGGCCTGTATTTAGGTCCCGTGGGCACACACAAACTTTGGAAACATCAGAAATCTCTTTACAACCAGTGAAACTGGAAGAAATACTCAGATGCTGTTGAAATGAATCCAAGTAACTAAGTAAAAGAATCACAGGATCTCTAGATCTTGTCCAGTGCATCCCCCTGCTTAGAGCGGGGTGAGCTGGAGCAGGCTGCCCAGGGCTGTGTCCAGTTGCATTTTGAGTATCTCCATGGATGGAGGCTCCACAACCTCTCTGGACAATCTGCTCCAGTGTTTGACAGCAACCACAGTAAAAAAAAACACTTTTTCTTCTGTTTAAAAATAATTCCCTGTATGTCAGTTTGTGCCTGTTGCCTCTGGTCCCTTCACTGAATGCCACTGAGAAGAGCCTGGCTCCACCTCCACCTTTAGGTATTTAGATACATTGATAAGATGTCCCTGAGCCTTCTCTCCTCTGGCTCTCAGCCACTCCTCACATGATAAATCCTCCAGTCCCTTAATCATCTTTGTGGCTCTTTGCTGAATTTGCTCCAGTAAATCCATATCTTTCCTGCACTGGGAACTCCAGAACTGGATCCAGCACTCCAGATGTGCCTCACCAGTGCTGAGCAGGGGGAAATGATCACCTGCCTTGGCCTGCTGGCAACGCTCCTCCTAATGCAGGCCAGGATACCGTTGGCCACCTTTGCTGCAAGAGCGCATTGCTGCCTCGTGTTCAAGCTGGTGTTCACCAGGACTCCCAGATCCTTTTCTGTAAAGCTACTTCCCGGCTGGTTGGTCCCCAGCCCCTAATAACGCGTGGGGACATTACTCAACAGGTGCGGGATTTGGCATTTCTCTTTGTTAAACTCCACGAGATTCCTCTTGGCTGATCTCTCCGTCTTGTCGAGATCCTTCTGAATGGCAGCACAACCACCTGGTGTATCAGCCACTCCTCCCAGTCTTCAACTCTCTGCACACTTGCCGAGGATGCACTCTGTCCCATCGTCCATGAGGCTGTAAAACAGTATCGGCCCCGGTATTGACCCCAGGAGTACACCATTAGTGACTGGCGTCCAGCTGGACTTTGTGCCACTGATTATAATCTTTTGAGCCACTGATTATAATCTTTTGAGACTGGCATTTCAGCCAATTTTCACTCCACCTCACTGTCCACTTGTCTAGTCAGCAGTTTGTTAATGAGGCTACTATGACAGCCAGTGATGAAAGCCGTGCTAAAGTTAAGATGATTAACATCCTCTGCTCTCGCCTCGTTAACGAAGCTAGTCATTTCATCATAGAAGGCTATCAGGTTGGTCAGGCATGATTTTCCCTTCATAAATCCATACTGATGACTCCCAATCAATCATCTTCATGTCCTTAATATATTTGGAAATGGTTTCCAGAATTATTTGCTCCAGCACCTTCCTGGGGTGGAGGTAAGGCCGACTGGCCTCTAGTCCCCCACATCCTCACTCCTTTTCTTCCTGCAGCGAGGCGTGACATTCGCATTGAACTTCCAGTCCTCCTCTGATCACTGTGACCAATTTGTTCAAATGTTTTGATCTTCTCCACTGAGGGTAAATCTCCTTTGCTCCAGGTGCTTCCACTGGTCTCAGGGGCCTGGGGTCCCTGAAAGCAAATCTTACTGGTAAAGGCAGAGGTGAAGAAGGCATTGAGTACCTCTGCCTTTTCCACATCCTTTGTTACCACCATCCCACTCAGCAGCAGGCCCACATTTTCCCAAGTCTTCCTTCTGCTGCTGATACACTTGCAGAAGTCTTGACAGTGCAGAGCTATTCAGCCCCTCACTTTTCTCTGAACTTTGTCAGTGGACTGGTCCACTAGGGAAGTTCTCAGACAGAGAAAGAGAAGATGCTGTTGTTCCCTTTTTAACAAATAAATGGACGGTTTGGGCACTTTTGCTATGAAAGATTCAAATGCAATCCCTTTTTCCAAGAGAAATCTGAACCCGCATTGATCCAGATTAAGTCAGCAACTACTCGGCTAAAGCAAGTTCTCAGTGTCTACTGTTGGAGCTGATCCACTTTATTCAAAACACTGAAATATCAGAGGACAAAGTGGAATTTAGGTATCGCTCTTCCCTTTCCCCACAAATGAGTACCGTTACTACTGGAGCACAATCTCGCTCATATTCTCGTTCTGACCTGTTGAATGTTTACTTATTGGTATAAAGTCCGATGGTTAGGCTGTGTTCCCATTATGAATCTAGCCCTTGAACTTGACAACCTGAAGCCTTCCGAAAGACAAAGTGCTAAACACGTAGTGATTTTAACTGTAACTCAGGCATGGGTGCAGAATACAATTGTAATCCTACCTTAAAAATAGAATGACCCAACCACTAACTTCAGAAGTGAATCCTTATGGCAACAATAACCGTATTTGTTAAATCTAGCATTTATCTTTAACCTTTACTCCCACACACTTTTAAAGCCACGAGCCCTGCCGGAGAGGACAAGGCAGACATGGCAAAGTAGGAACAAGCAAAAGGGAAGCCAAGAGTCGTGACTTTAAAAGCAAAAGTTAGTGGAGGCTCCAAGTCAGAGTATCTTTTATTCATCTAACAAAACATGTTTAAACACAAACATTGGACATAAAAAGAAAGCATGGGCAAACGCAATCATAGCGCTGGAGATCACTTTAAACAGAAGTTGCCTACAATTAGTTTATTTTTGTAAACAATACCATGGGTTTTGAAAGATTGCTAATGCTGTAATATAACACCGTAACAATGCTGTAATGAAACAAGTTTGGGATGGTAATCGCACGATTTTAACCCAATACATAACTGAAAATAGACTTTGTTTACCCATTTCATTACACTGTCATTTTAGCTCCTTCCTGTTACTGCTATTAGCCTGGACTGAGAACAAAAGTTACTTCAAGCTTAGTTGGAAAAAAGAACTTTGGAAATTAAATTTTACCAACGGTTTTCTGGCGTGCATCTGCCTGGCCTGAGAAGCAGTCTGGAAACAGTGATGGAATGAGGTACTTCACGCTGTTCCTGCAAGGGGGTTTCCCCTTAGTAACAAGGTGTTGCTTTTGCAACACGCGTGGCACTCGGTAATCATTCTCCCTAGAAGACAGCCAAAGAACAATTTTTCCCCCCTCCATTTTATATGTGGAATACTCGAAGCAAAAAGCAGGTGAGTTGGCCAAGATGACATAGTGATGGCACTAAAGCCAGGGAACAGAGCCTGGACCTCCCCAGCTCCCAGCATCAGGCAAATCCTTTTGCCTGTACCTACCACCAAACAGCACAACAGTAAAATGCACCGCTTTTGCTTTCTTGTTGCCCATTTTTTCTCCGAAATGGAGAAATAAAGCCTGGTTGATTCATGGACTCAATGACTGACCATTGCTCGGGTGTAATTTGGCTACTTGTTTGTTGTTAGTATCGTAACTGCCTACGCAAAGAAGCAGTGATGCCTGCCCACGCATCTTGAATATTCCACCTGTTGGATTTGTTCGCTTGGCTGGAGGTTTGTTTGGTTTGGTTTTTTTTCCTCACAAGGGCAGGATGAAAGCAGCAGGACCAATCTAAGGCATCTCATACAACTGGCACTTCACCAGCAGCAGTCAGGGTTGGGTCCCTTTTGCATTAATTCCCGTGCAAATGTGTGGATTTCCCCCTCTGATCTTGAAGTGTATGGTAACAACCTAAGACTCTCATTCATGGTCACTCTGAGATGCTGAGTTTAATGCTTTCTGTCAAAACTACTGTAAGTGTTCACTGTGCATAACCAGTTGCAATTTGAATCAGTCCTGGCAGGGACAGGGGACTGCTGCAGCATTCCGGCAATGGCACACTTTATAATTACTCCGGCTCATCATTTCTGATATCTGCCAGTACGCACACACACACACACACACACACACACACACGTGTTATATCAAAGCAACTAAAGAGACTTGCAAATAATCAGAGAATGGATAAGTTCAGCAGGTACTTCGCTAGCTACTGTACTGCTCACTGGATAGTACTTTAGCTAAGCTTGTAATACCACCTACAGCATTAAAAACAACTAAAAACTATGCACAGCTCTGATATTTAATTAATTGTCAAGCAATTCAACTTTAAAGAGCTTGCCTAACAATAATAAGATTTTTCTCTAACAATCCGACACCTAAAATGACTACACACTGAATTACAAGGAACAAAACAAAAATCAGTTTATCATCCCACATGATCTATTTGTTTTAAACAATAATGCATTCTGCTACATCTATTTTGGCACTTACTTGCTAACAGCAGATGTCTCTGTGCTGCAACCAACGTATCAAACAGGAAAAGAGCGCTGATGCTAAGCAAATAGTGAAAGTTGTTCCTAAATGTCTTCCCCCATCTTTGTTTTTTTTGTACTGTGATATTTTTCCTTCAATCCCTTTTTTCCATTTCAATTTCATGCTATAATTATAGCTAAGACTGGCCACAATTTAAATGCTGAACGACATTGGAATTTGGTGTACTGCCCATGTCTAGCTCCTTTTTTCTATCCCTAAAACACCTGAAATGGGGGAAAATTACCTGCACATACTATATAACCGCTTCTCTGGCCAGGTTGTAGAGGAAGGATTAGAGCATCCTGGAAGACTGAGATGCAAATATGTCACAGCAGAGCCCACTGTCCAAAGACTATTATGTTTGGTTTTTTCCTTTTGGTTATTTACATTTTTACATTAGGTATCTGAATGTTTATCATAGTGGTTTTAGGAGCTTTAGAATAATATTTTCTAAGGCACAGTATGCAGTTTGATACTCCTCTCTTTACAGCTTCGAAAATCCCCCCCTTTCCTTCTTGCAAAGGGGTCAAGAGGATGACAACAGTCTTCCCCTCCCCCATGATTTATAACACAATAAACGTAAAATTTCTTCATTCCCTAAAGTCATTCCTTAATGTTAGACTTATTTCAACCTCAGGACTGCTGAATCGTACTACAGGGAGAAAACGGGTCTAAGACCAAATTGTTATCCATCTTGAGGAATTCAGTCATATATCACAAATTGTCTCCTTCCTTTCTGCTAAAAATACAAGCCACAGTGTAAGTCTTTCTTTTCCAAAGAGATCTACATTATTTTTTATATTTTCCCATAATGTTTCATATGCACATTTCCAATTCAATCTCTTCCCTAGAGGGTTACTAATTAGCAAACTGACTTCCCCAGCTGGTTTTGTTCAAAGTGCCGTCATCCTCCTGAATTCAGTCAACATCTATCAGAAACAAAGACGTCAAACAAAACATATTAGGCTTCAGTATTCTCTTGTGAAGTTTTGGCCTCCAGCCAGAAAATTTTGTTATTTTCTGTGTAAGCTTTATTTTTCTTTCCCTGACCAGCAGTTAGTATGGATCAAAAGAACCATTGCTTTAAAATACAATCATAAAAATAATAAACACTAGCACTGATATAGCCCTGTGCACCTTAGGTTAAGTCTTGCATGTGTTTGGGGCGTCCTTGTATTTTGGGAACATGCTCCAACATGGGCTTTCTGAGGCTCCAGTTTTTTCAGAATCCCTTGAATGTTCCTCTGTCTCCAGAGGGAGACAGAAAACCTCCTAGCCGTGTTAGGGCTCTCTCTAAATACCATTTCCAGAAACGTTGAAAGATGTTCATGTTAGAATTCATTTTCTTCTTTTTGGTGTTGTTATCTAAATGGATTAAGTGCATCTAATTTCAAAAAGGAATTTTTTAATGATTTCATGATCCTGGTAGAACTGGAGTCAACCATTCCTGCCCTTTCTCACAGCTTACAGCTTTGCTTTGAACCTCATGGGCTTTACAGCCTATCCAGCAGCTCTTGAACCACATTTGGCCACAGATACATTCCAGCAGACCATGGAGCCTGGAACAGATATTTGTAAGTCTGCCAAAAACTGCCCAGTTGTACCTCAGTGCTTTGAACCAGGCAGTTGCTGTGCAGGGAGCTGCTGTTCCCGCTAACACCTTAGAAAAAAGGAAGAAAGGGGAGCCTGGGACATCGCTGCCTCCTACACAGAAGTGAGGGCCACTGCTTCTCCCGGCAGGCTGTCCCCACCTGAGGTCCAGCTCCAGACCTGCTGAAGCCACTGGAGCACTCAAAGGTACATCACAGAGACATCTTCAAAGTGTAACCCAAGTAAAGAGATCATCAGGCATCCCGTCACCTGGGTCTGTGGCTTCTCTGGGGAAAAACAAAACCAAAACCAAAGACAGTAAAAGAAGCAAAAGCCAAAAAAAAAAAAAAAGTTTCTTTTTTGCACGTGTCCTTTTATTTTTGTGCTCTTCATGTAGTGACCCTGGGCCTTCACTTCCTTTACCCTGGATGTGGATTTTAGGTACTCGGGCCAGGCTGGGTGCCTGTGTCCCACTGGCTGCTGTAGTAGATTAATCGGATGATTCAGCTTTACTCGTTTCGGAACTGTCTCTTCCGATCCTGAGGCACACCACAAATTTAACCGGAGGTGTTTCCCATATCCCAGCTGCATGTCCACAGAGATGCTGAATTCTGGCTGCTGAACGCTTGCATGGCTCAGAAGGCTGGAAGCTGGGTTTGGGCTAGAAGGCAGTGGGATGATGCATCAGCAGTCCCACAAACACATACACGCCGCTATTTTTAGGTCAGGCTTACTCATCTTTACCCAGACTGAGCTGAAAGGGCCATCCAGCAGTGTTGTGAATCTATTCCCCAGCAGTGGTGGTGGATTGATTTGTTTATTACAAAATCACAGTTATCCAATTTAACAGTGCACGCTGCCATTGACAGTGACCCTACCACTTATGTCGGCTGCTTATTATTCGGCCCAGCTATTCCCATTGGTACCTATCACGTATGTCCTGCTGCGGTTTCAGTCAGTTACTTCTTGTTCTAGTCTTCCCAACTAGTAGGAATAACTGATCCCTGTTCTCTTTATACATTTGCTTTTACCGGTGATCAGCTCTTCCTTTCCTCTTTCCTCCCACGAGGGTTTGCTTTGTGCTGCATCAGGGCAAGTGGGCAAGCGACCTGCAAGAGCAGCCGAGACTCACCCAACTTCCACTTTACATTCTTTCAATCAGGCAAGAATAAAGCAAATTTATACGTAAATAGCAATAGTTAAAATCCAAATCATCAACTCAGACGGGATTCTGGAAAGTCAGGAGAGGATGGATGGTCAAGGACAAGATGGAGAAAGGAGCCCACATTGGCTTTCCTTTCTTCTCCCATAACTTAACTGTTCCAGGACACCCAGACACGTGCTGTGTATGCTCCAGAAGTGCTGTGTATGCTCCAGAAGTGCTGCATTCAGTGAGGCAAGGCACGCCAGGAGCCTGCACTGATGAAACCAATGTCAGCTGCGTTCCTAGGTATGGCGTGTGGGGGAGAGCCACTCTGCTATTTATACTACAACTATTTTAAACGGTGAAGTAGCTGCTGTTTCTGTAGGTATTCTATTAATCTGTTCTTTCCAGATGGGAAGCCTCACGAAGCTGTTGTGATGCATTTCCACGTTTAACTGAACGGTACCTTAAGTTTTTTTATAGCCACAATGTGTCCCATATGTACAACTCCATCTTTAATATTTGCTTTTGAAACAATATTTAAAGTAATTCAGTTTGCCTCGCAACATCATTTTCATCCCAGCATGACATGATCCCCAGCAGCAGAAACATTATCTTCTTACCTTTTCAGAAAAATCCTTCTGACAGTCTTGAATATTAAATATCAGAAAATATAATGTCTAGGTCATGTAAGCATTTAGGTAGGTGTCAGATTCCAGATACATAATAGGTAAGCCTGCTGGCATCAGAAGCAGCTTCCCAAAAGAAACTAGTACAGATAAAGCAGAATTAGGCGTAATCTGTGCTAGGACCATAACAAATGAAGCCTTACATGACTTAGAATATTCTTTTACTTCATATTAAAAGTTTCTGTAGTCCAGCTCATTGGCAATGTCCAGTGTTAGGGATTCTGTTTGCATACCTGAATGAACCTGGAAGCATCAAGCTCTGGGATGGAGTCCCAAATCCAGCATCAGTGACGCCACGCAGCCCAAAGCTGCTGAGGAGGTAGAGTCTGTCTTTTATCAGCTCTGTGCAAGCTTGCTTTGGGCTTCCAGCAAGGGCTTTCCAGGGGCTTCTCACCTACAACGCACAGAAAGTTTATGGCAGGAAGAAGCGCAAAGCAGATTTAATCAGGTTGTGACTGGGTTCAAAGGCCTAAGATCATGCTTTAGAACAAATGACCTGAATAAGTAACCTCACAAGAGGAACGTGCCTGATGCGATAATTTTCAGTATTCCTTAAAAAACACAAAGAAAAAACACAGAGCGTTTTTTGTACAGCATAAATGGAAACTTTTAATTTCTTAAGATGAACATCCATCTATAAAAATCTGAAAATATACAGGGATAGTTTTGTTTTTCCTGTGTATGGTCTGAGACATTGACCCATCTGTTGCATTCTACCAGTCAACCCAGTGGTGGTGGATGGCCTTCAAGCACCCAGTGATTGCCACCACGAGCTGCAGGCTGGCCGCCTCCGCGGAAAGCAGATTGTTAGTTAGGCCTTTACCTGTGTGATTCAGAGAAAGTCTGCCCTATTTTCCTGTGCTAGCATGCAGAGGAGAGTAACTTTTAGCCCACTACGCATTTCAAGATTTATCTTGTATCTACAAGTTTCACTGTTGTTCTCACTAAAACTGTGTTTCGACGCATTTATTTCTGAGAACCGCAGTGGAGATTTAGTCTGTAGGCTGAGATTAAGAAAAGAGTAGGCTTTGTTACAATAGCAACAAGCCAACGAACAAAAATAAGCATCAGAAATAAAGGAAATGGTAGTAGAAGCGTTTTCGCTATTATCTAGCTGCGCACTTTTGGAAATGATTGCAGCTGAGAATCACCGTAGTGGTTATAAATTACCCTGGTGTTACTCGCAAGCACTGTGGCAGGCTGGGGCTGGTGCACTTCCTTAGGCAACTGCAGTCGCTCCATCACAGGAGGGTCGGGAAAGTCTAGAAGAGCTGCAGTATAAGGAAACAAGTATAAAAACTAAGGCTTTGAAGTGAGGCTTTGTTCCAAAACGATTCTTAATGCCCGTTTTTATGGTTAAGCTTCTGAGATCAGAATTCAAATCACGGTCATCCCGCTTAAGGATAATGGATGTAGAAAGGGATCAGCAACTCTTACGCTCTAAGCAACTTACAGAATAAATTGAGAGAAGGAGAAAATAAATCTGTTTTCAACAGTGCTGTGGAATGATTACTTACGCAATGTATGTCTAATAATTTTCATTTCTACATCTTCAGCTTCCTTTTCCCATGTAAATTAGTAAATAATGCCTGCATTGATACAGTCAAGAAAGAGAACATTAAAACAACTCTATTTACATTAAAGAGACCTGGCTGGGGCATTTTCAGTCAATTGCCTTTCCATCAAAGGGATCAGAACCCAAACATACCACAAAGATCTATTTACTTATTTATTAATACTCAGGAGCCCAAGTGGATTTTCCCATCACTCACCCAACAAAAGAAAAACCCACAGACCAATGCAAGGGCTTGCATTAGCCCATTCCGAGCATTTCAGACGCGTCCCATTAAAGCTGTTGAAAACGAACACTGAGACTTGGAAAGCCGTCTTAACACGGCTTTGTAATGTTGCGGCCAAGAACTGACACTGATATTTGCAGTCCCGCGACTCGGGAGTTTTGCTGCTCATTTAATTAAACTTCTAAAGGATCCGGAGCAGATCCCTCCGATATTTTTTTTTTTTTTTTTTTCTCTTGCACAGCCATTTTGTCAGTTTTGTGTCTACCACTACCATCTACTGGCCAAACCGAGACTGACTGCGTTTTCAAGCAGCAAGATCAACCTTAATTCCTACCGTCTCAGAACAGCGTAGTGCCTGTGAATTTGCTCCTGACGGTTACTTACGCATGAGGGCTGCATCACATTGTAAGAGCTCAGCGCCGGCCTGCAGGGCTTTAAAATCAACAGTCCACCGATTACCAAAGGAAATATTATTACAGCTCAAGGAGAGGCTTTTTTTTTTTTTTTTTAAGCTGAGGATTTAGAGCTCGGTTGCTGAATGTGTGCAATTTAGCTTTTAACCAAAATGTTCTGCTTATATATAAATGCCCTGGAGGAAGGGTATGCCATGGATTCCATTACAGTGGGTTTATTATTACAAGAGACTGAGATGCCTGTTACTACACCAAGGGAGGGGCAACACGATGAAAGAAGAAAGCAGGGGGCTAAAGTAAATGGGAATTCGTGCGATGGTGCCCTGGGAACCAGAGCTGGTCAAGTCTCGCAGAGCCTGCAAAAACCTACTTTTTCCCTACGCTCCCTCCAGACTGCCCTGCACGCATTTTAAGCAGCCCCCCGGCTCCTCTCTTGCAATGACCAAGCCACAAAAGAGAGAGAAAGATATTATCGAGAGAGAGAGTGTGAAAGTGTGAGAGAGTGTGTGTACCTGAAGGTAGGGGAAGGGAGGAGGAGAGCAGAAGGGAGGAGGATGCCTGCACAAGGAAGGGCAGCACTGCACTCTGGCGTGGCACAGCTGGAAAGGGCTTTCCTTAGGAGTTATGGTGCCCACTTACAGCCTTGTGCCCCAACCCTTCGCTCTGCCCCATCATGCTGGACATCTCCAGCATCCATATGTTCCCATTGCAGACTCCTGTCCAGATGGGATCTGACAGCTGCATCAGGCATCTCTTTCCCTCAGAGACATGCTGCAAGGACTGCTGAGGAACCAGGAGGTAAATTTTCTCCTGGTCAAAGTTTGCAAAAATATGGATTTTTTTCTAAGCTGTAATATCCAGTAGACAAGGTTTGTCATATGTTGGCCTGAGGGTATCTATTTCTGGTGGGGATACCTTTCCATCCCCCAAGGGAGTGGTATGAAAACATCTAACACTTCCCTTTCAGTAAACACATTCAGAGAAGCTTGCACAGCAGAGGGAAACGCAACGTTCATTTGCCTGCTCAGGCTCCGGTTAACCATTCTTGGACATGGGAAGCACTTTGTTGCTAGCCACGGAAGCTACTGCGCTGCAGTCCACGTATCTCCACCTTTGTGGCAGCAACGCATGGGCTCCCACACAGCACTGCCTCCACAGTCCAGCAGGAAAATTCCCTCAGCCCATCATCGCTGGTGGCCCCAGCTCCCAGGGCTGCAGGGAACGGGCAGGAGGCTGGGAGAATATCCGTGCATCAGCACCATGCTCTCATCCATCATCCTTACTGGCAGTGCTGTGGCTCCTTCCTCCTCTCAGCACCTCCTGCACACATGTCCTGGAGCATCCTAGTCCGTGCCCTGGGAAACACTGGGGCCACCACGAATGTGGAGACCATCTGCAGTGCCCAGGTCTAGGTCCAGCAGGAAAGGAGGCTGGTGCAAGCTGTTCCTCTCCTAGCAGGATGACCCAGCGTGAAGCCTGGGGACTGCTGTTACGAGACACTGAAGCCTGGCAGCTAATTAAAGCTGGGGAAAAGATTCAAGAAAAATTACAGCACAGAAAATTATTATTCACGCTTTAATTTTCCAGTTGAAATAATACAGTGAATCTCACTGCCAGTATCATCAAGGTCAGCAGTACAAACACAGTCACCACATACTCTGATCAGGAACAGTATAGGAGACCTCTGATTAAGGGAAAACCAACAAAAGCCATAGGTAACAAAATCCAGAATGAAGACTAGAAAGCAATCAATGATTACATTCTTGAGTGAGTAATACCTGCAATTATAAAAGTTAAATGATGGAAGATTTCAAAATAAATATTTAAGGGTCAGTTCCCTCAAAACCATTTCAAAGTAGGAAGAAAACACTGCTTGGGCTATTTTTCCCTTAATGCAAGATCATCTACATCACAGTCGATGTTAATCAACAATCCTTATTTTGAGGTTAGGGATATTTATTATATCTCTGCCCTTCAAATATATTTAAATGATTACAAGGAAAATTGATAAAACGCCTATGTCAAGTTTTGTGAAAAAGATACACACCTTCATTAACCACATCAAAATCTGACCAGAGCCTGCATAACTAGTAACAGCATTGAGGCCCGATAAACACACGTCCTCGGAGATGACAGAGCTCACTCTCGCAAAAAAAAAACCATCCTGAGAGCCACTCGAATTGCTGAGCTGCAAGACAGCAGCACTTACACACTTGTCAGTGAACGTGATGAAGGGGATTTTTTTGGTTTAAGTTCCTCCAACTGTGGTTTACAAAGTTGAAATTCTCATGGGGAAGGGAGAGATGGTCCCAACCTTTTTTTCTTCTTTTCTTCTGGTGGTACAGAAGGTATCACAGCTCACACGTATGAACAGCAGATTATCTGGCAATCGTACTCAAAAGCTGCCGTCCACAAACTCTGATAGTGGACTTCACATAAAATCAGTCCCATAGATAAATCTAGAGGACTAAACCCAAACTTTTAAAACATTACTGAAGACTAATGTATGGGGTCAAACCATTAGATAAAACATACACAGAAAAGCTATTTATACTTTAGATGATGGGGAAATCTCCGATTAAGAACTTGTGATGGCTACACCCATAGAAGTTATCAAAACCAGTAGTTGAAAATGATATTGGGATCAAGCCTCTTTCCCAACATTTTTGAATGGTTCTGTAAACCAGCACTGAAACGTTCTATGTACTAAATAACTTTTAAAAATAGCCCTATCCATAATTATGACACGAACAGGCAATTTTTGTTTCTAGAATTGGCCATGTGAAATCCAACTAAAAGGCAGTCAGACATTCCTGTGCATGTGCACAAACACTGTGTGAAAACATTTCAGTCGGCCTTAGCTGCTTGCTTAATTCTGAGGAACGTACCTCCATCTTAGGGCTCTTGTGAAATTGCTAGAATGAGTCATCTTAAAACAAACAAACCGACAAACCCAACAATAAGCGCGGCCCTTCGCAGCAGCATTTAGAGATGACTGAAGGCACAGTAAATGCATTCTGAAGTAACTCATCATGACTAACCATTTGTTTTTCCACCTGGCAATAAAAAGAAAAAATAAAATCCCTGAAAGCCTTCCAGGCGTTTTCAGAGATGTGGGTGGAGGACCGGTTAGGGTGGTGGGAGTCCCACGGAGAGTAAGTGTTGCTGTCCTGGGCCACCGTAACCGAGGTAGTGCAGAGACCTGAGCTGGGTCCGTCACAACCATCAGCCTTGCAGACCAACTGGTCAGCGAAATTAATCATCTCCTTCGTTAGCACCTTAGTACGAACACTGAAAGTGAAAAGTGTCCTTCCGAGGGTCTGCTACATGGGGTTGTAGGACTTTTTAGCACCTTTGGGGAACAGCAATGTGGCTCCCCCAAGTATCGTCCTTAGGTTTTGAGAGCAGGGTCTCAGAAGAGCGTACATGAATGCTGCTTGCAGAAACACTGTAGGTGAACAGTAAAGCAATTTATTACCATAACTTCAGCAAGATTTATAACAGCTTTTTTTCTTCAAACAGATATTGCCCCAAAAGAGGTTGATGGGATTCCATTTCTGAAATAACCTAGGTGAGAGATCACATAGTTAAATCTTTAACAGGACACTGGATGCATCTCAAATGAATATACTAACTTCAGGATGACAAAGCCCATATGCCATTATACCTCTAGACTAATTTATTTCATAACATGAACTAGGCATCATGGGCCAAACTACCAAAACTCTGCCACTCCCAAGTCAAAAGTGACTTCATCTGTCTGCAAGCTTGGAAATCCACCTGGCAAGAATCCACTGTTTGAAAAATAACTGTTCATTTTGCAGAAGGAATGGCTATTAAGAAAAAAAAATCTACCCCGTGCTCCTTGGAATGTGTTTCAGAGTTCCTAAATTCAAGGCCAAATTTTAGTGATGGCTCATGAGCAGATTCTGTGACGTATTAAAACAAAACACAAAAGCCCAAACGTTCCGAAGGAAAATGTTGCATGAAAATGCCCGCAGCTCCGGGGCCTCAGGCACAACTGCTCCACGTGAGCAGCTGAAGGTTTATGGTGTGAGAGTATTTTCAGTTCCCGGCGTGTCCCAAAGGAGCCAATTTCTCCGTGGTTCTGCTTTGCATCCTCACCTCATCCTGCCACGAAGCAAAAGCTCTCCAAGGTAGGGAGCCCCTACGGCGTTCATACCAATGGCTGTGAGGGTTTCTCTGGATATGGGTACCCCACGGGACCCCCAAGAAGGAGAAAACCACTGTAAATCATGGAGTTTCACATGGAAGACGTGGCTGCTTGCTACTTCTGATCAATTAATTGTTGTCACTTCTTTCAAAATCAGAAATGAGGATGCTTTCCTCTAAAGCAGGAACACCTGAGTTTATCTGTGGCAAATAGGCGTTTCTGACCCACAGTATCCTGCGGAAGAATCGGTTATTCTGTTTGTACAGGCACCACAGAAAAAGGGAAATGGCAGCCAGCATCACCAATGTCACGAGAACAGCCAGAGCTACAACCCCACGGTATGATGCTGGAAGGGAAGGACAGAAATTATTATTAAGCAAATATAGCTACAATTATAAATAATTCTAAATATAAACATTCAGATGTTTTATGGAAAACATTATTACTCCTTATATGTCACACATTCTCCATTACAGGTTTAACAGTGAAAAATGTTACCTCCCAAAATATCGTCTCAAAATGTGTTACTACTCCTTATAAGAAAAATTAAGAAAGTACAGGAGGAACTTACCTTTTTCAGAGGGTTCTGTTGCATCAATATCTGAAATAGAATCCAGAACCGTCATAAAATTACCCACAGAGTGAACAAACATTACTATATATACTCACTGTAAAATTGATACTGAGAAGACAATCTACCTAAACCCATGCAGAAAAGGCTATTCTTTCTTTAATTTGACTCATGTCAATGGGATTGCAACTGGACAAGTTAAACATGACCTAATGTTATCTAAAATCCCTTAAATTTGGCAGAATATATTAATTGACATTTGTGCAAGCATGAGCAGCAGTATTTGTCCATTTTTTAAAGTACAAATCATAGAATGGTTTAGGTTGGAAGGGACCTTGAAGATCATCGAGTTCCAACCCCCCTGCCATGGGCAGGGACACCTCCCACCAGACCAGGTTGCTCAAAGCCCCATCCAGCCTGGCCTTGAACACCTCCAGGGATGGGGCTTCCACAACTTCTCTGGGCAACCTGTTCCAGTGCCTCACCACCCCCACAGTGAAAAATTTCTTCCTCATATCTAATCTAAATCTAGTTTGAAGCCATTCCCCCTTGTCCTGTCACTACATGGCCTTGCAAAAAGTCCCTCTCCAGCTCCCCCTCT
The DNA here is from genome assembly GCF_965231255.1 of Vanellus vanellus. NCBI lineage: Eukaryota > Metazoa > Chordata > Aves > Charadriiformes > Charadriidae > Vanellus > Vanellus vanellus. The sequence continues at coordinate 19,156,460 of NC_138910.1, forward strand.
CCCTCTCCCCTTTCAGATACTGGAAGGCTGCTATGAGGTCGCCCCGGAGCCTTCTCTTCTCCAGGCTGAACAACCCCAACTCTCTCAGCCTGTCCTCATAGGAGAGGTGCTCCAGCTCTCTCATCATCTTCGTGGCCCTGCTCTGGACCCACTTTAACAGGTCCACATCCCTCTTGTGCTGAGGACTCCAAAGCTGCACACAGTACTCCAGGTGGGGTCTGCACTGGCAGAACTGTGCAGTGATAGATTCATCTAGCTATTGGGTCCAACAGTGACTCGGGCATTTTGGGTGGGTTCTGGAAACCCTTCAGCTCTCTCACAGACCAGTGTTCCTATGGCTGTGGTGCCTGTGTGCTCTTCTGGGCTGCGCCTGCCTGTCCTACAGGGTCTGTGGAGGTCAGACTGATGCTCCGCACGTGGTCACCCACACAACAGAAAGTCTACCACAGAGGGCAATAACGCAAGGGCTGCCCAGGTTCCTCAAAAGGTGGTCACCCTGGATGGTTGGGTTTATTACAGGTATTTTTTCTAATACCAAGGGACAGAATTATTTAAATGAAAACTAAAAGCACGTAAGCAAGCAACAAGGAACATGTAAACCAATCGCTGTAAGGACACAACTGCCTTCTTTTATGGAAGCACATACCTGCATCCATTTTACACACAAATCCCTTTTTTTCTCTGCATGGAGATAATTGCCAAACTCCATCTGTGGTCCTCAGGCTGATACAGAAATTCCCTTTGAGATGCTCAAATTCAGGCTCCCTGATGCCCCAGTTAGAATAATTTAAGGGAGAACCGTCAAACCAGGAGATTGTCTCATCTAAGGGCAGAAGTTATAAATCATTATAAAATATCATAGTGTTTTGATAAATATCTCTGGTTTAGTTGGACTTACCCTCACATTAAAAAAAATACTGTATTATGGAATGCCAGGATTTTGTCTGTTCGGCCACTATATTACTTTTTTTTTTTCTTGAAGGATTTAAAAACATACTATGTAGTTGACATAGAAGACAGCCCGTAGTGCTTCTTTAAGAATAAATTAAAGGTGTTCACATGCATGCATACATCTTGAGTATTCAGAATACTAAGAAATGATTACAGAAAGCTTGACTGGTTTTACGATATCAGGTAATAAGCAGCAAAAAAAAAATCTCAAAAGATAACAGTGTTTTGGAAGATGGTTACACTAGCATTAAAGTAACCAAAACCCAAACCAGATTCTTATGTGCACTTCTCTTCCACCCAAAACTTACTGTCTGTAACAAGCAGGATGTTCAACCAAACCATTTGCACAGAATAACCAAAACCGTGCAATTCTTCCAAAATGAAGGCATTTTCATCTTCATCTTGAATAGTTAGAAGATTTGATCCTATAAATTAAATACAGTTGTCAAACAGTCCATGCCATTAAAATGTAACATTGCATTTCAAAAAGTTAATATTATGAGCCTTAATTGAAAAGCTTGAAAAGTCTGGTTATACATTATAAGTTATTAAATTTGCAATTAATGTGAAAATGCTCACGCTGATATAAAACTGTTCTCACATGATTTGAAAATGAGTGTGAAGGGGGAAAAATTTATTTGATGTGCTATTCCAGAAATCAGTATTTTCACATGGAAAGGAACATGTTTTTGATCTATGTTGCCTCCAATGTCATAGTTGGCTTATGAGCTGCACTATCATTAGAGAAAACACATGCCATGATTTCAGTCCTTTCAGAAAATATGTATTTTTTCTAAGATATCACAATGACATTTTGTAGCTACAAAACAATCACTTACCTTGATTTCTGCAGACTTCGTGTGCTGTATCAAAACTTGTGCCCTGCAGAACTGTGGAAAAGCTGTAGCAACTGTTTTTGAATTTGATCCAGGGAACAGTTTTTTCGGAACATAAGCCTTTATAGGCAGTGAGTTTCTTTTCTGTGATAGAAATAACAGCACAGCTTTATTGGCGCAACAACATACACATTAATATAACGTTCCACTCGCTGTTTTGGAGTAATGCTAATAAGTATGTTATTGCGTTATGCCTATATTTTTCAAAGTGGTTGTACGTATTTGTATTAGGAGAGTAAAGCTGGTTTTATTTCTGATTAAAACCCTTGCTGGATTGCAACAGCACTACCAGGACACTCTAACCGGTTCTGATGCGCGGAGGGAGTTGGGAGCAAACTACGGACACGTCAGAGCACTCCGGGCTGCCCAGCACCTCCCAGAGGGCTGGGGATTTCCAAGGACTGCAGAGCTTCTCTCCGCTAAACCACAAAGATAACGTCTGCCAAATACCGTGGCACAGAGGAGGGTTTCCAGCCTCTCCCGCGTACAACGTGCTGCAGCAAACAGTCCCTCTGACTCAGGGCAACTCTACAAGCCGACTTTTTGGCAGCGCTGTAGATTCAGCTGCATTACCTACGGTCTCACATGCCTCCTACGTTGCTACAAAACACGTTTTTTAAAAATGAAGTAAACCTTAGGCTATATATGATTACATAACTCGACAAATTAGAAAATTAGTCAGCTTCATTACAAAAAGCATGCTAGAGAATAATTTCTGTCTTGAAGGATTCACAGCTTTCTTCTCAACAGTTCTAAAAGCTATAATAAGCTGTAGGCAAACCCCTGGTGATCAATCCCACCCAATAGTTCCTATTCTGAGAACTGGCTGCTGCCAAACACTCTGCAGTCCTGGACTGAATGGAGTTCCAGACCTGAATTCTGGATTCAAATGAAGCCCAAGAGCTTCAGACAGAGCCTTGTAGGAAACACAACATATTTTAGGGTACAGGAAAATATTCTTATCTTTACAAAAAAAGTTGCAAAATCTTTTATGTGCAATCAGTGAAGACGTGACTCTCATTTTTCACTTTGCTCTAAATGCTTCCCTTTTCCCATCCCACAGTTAATTGCAGCAAACTGAATGTATTTCCCTTCGAGCTAGGTTATTAGCAATCATCATTTTTCACAGATAATACAGTGTTCACTGAAGAGACAGAGTAAGTAATTTTACTGTTTCTTTTCTATTATGAAAGTTCTCTTTCCATTCTCCTACAGACCAGACCTGATGGCCAATATTTTATGGGGAAAAGATGGTTTCGCAAATAGGAGCTACAGCAAGGAAATGCCAGAAATATACTTCAGGTTTGAATAATACTATCACTGTTGCTTAACCTCAAACCAATTGATTTCCTTCCGTATACTTCCATCGTCAAGACACACATTTGCGGCTGCAAAGATTTAATGTAAAACTTCACTCTCACTTACTAGGTGGCACATGGCAAACTGCTCCTTGCAGAAGTCGCTCGCAGTTAGCGCTTTTCCAGTGCCCTGAAGTATCAATGTAAACGCAGCTGCCGAAGGCCTGGGACTCGTCATCTTCCCAGAAGGTAAACAAAGACCTAGTCCCATCCGACCATTCAAAGTTAAGCCCGTTCTGCCAAAACAAATTTCAAATTATCTTTCTGACAGGCTTTAGCACCATGCAAGTTCATCGTCTTCTGGTGGCACCCGCACCCAGGTATTACAGAATGCCTTTGACGTCTCCAAAGGCTGGGTAGATCCAGAAGGATCCACAAAAGACAGATCCAAGGATCCTCCCAACTTACTTCTGGGAGACCACAAACTACATCTAACCTGCTCCTTTCAGCAAGTGGTTATTTGGGTCATTTGGCAACTACAAATGAAACAGCATAATTTCAATGTTGACACTACAAGAGATTTTTTGTGTGTTTTCAAATGTTTTCTATGGCTTTTAGTTTCCAGTAGTCATTGCACCAAACTGGCTCCCATCAGATTGATACATTACGTTGCAAAGAAACGGTTAGGGCTCAAGCTTTCCAGGGTTTCTTTTCCAGATGCAAACTTCTTGTGACTTCAAAAGAATGACACAGCTCGTTAGCTTGTTACTGGAAAAACTCCTCTGCAGCATCACATTCCTAGCCAGGGAGTCCACTACGTACATCCGAAGTGAACAGCCCGATCCAGTGGTTGTATCCCAGCCGATTCACAATGACGGTGAGGAAAGCCTGGTGGTACTGGTCCGTAATGCTGACCAACTCCGCACCGTTTGCCATGCAGGTTTTTAAAGCTGAAGACCATGTAAAATTCCCACGTATTAGCTTATACATTCTGTTTCCATACTCTAAAGTATCTGGCACAGGGTACATTTCAGATGCATTGATGACATGTCTGGATGTGTCTGTTATAAACACAAAGAAAGGATTTATTTGTTTTATAAAACAGACAGCTTGCACATAGCAGAACAGCTCCTAAAAAAAATCAGAGCCGTCCTTAAAAACAAATCTAAAAATTGCAAACTCCTTGGTTTCAGGAGGGCACTGTGAACTTTAAAAGGAAAAAGATGATTCCTACTAGAACAGTATCTGAAATTCCATCACAACACAGATCATCACAGGAGATAATGCATTTAATATATAACAACAACAAAAAAAACCCAAACAAACCAATCTGGATGGAGTTAGTTCCACTGACTGGATCTTTGAAGGTCAGTAAGAAATCACCTGGGATCTGGGCGTATCCCAAGTGTCCCATAGCAGTGGGCTGCAGAGTGCTCTTATCCTAGATACCTTACGTGTAATTTAGATTACCTCTTTTTTATCGTAGAATGGTTTAGGTTGGAAGGGATCTTGAAGATCATCAAGCTCCAACCCCCCTGCCATAGGCAGGGACACCTCCCACCACACCAGGTTGCTCAAAGCCTCATCCAGCCTGGCCTTAAACACCTCCAGGGATGGAGCTTACCTGGGCAACCTGTTCCAGTGCCTCACCACTCCCACAGTGAAAAATTTTTTCCCAATATCTATTGACCCGTTATTTTTAATGATTTCCAAGATCAGTTTACAGCACAAAGCCTGGACTCACCAATCACTGTACTGGCACAACCGAGAGGATGACAAACTGTGGCTCATGGTACAAGTAAGTGCTTGGGAAATTCCTGAGCTCATCATTACTGTCCATGAGCCAATGTAGGGAAGATCACAGTACTGGCACTTAAAGAGAAATCCTCTGTGCATGGAGACTTACATCTCTTTTTGATGATAAACTAACATAGCAATGTCCAAAAAAAATGAAAGAAGCAGATTTTTTAGATTTAAGAAATAAGGAAAGTCTCCCATGAGAAAAAAAAAATCATCACCCATCTCCACCCCAGCCCAGTCTGTGATGCTGCTGGGCTCTCTTTTCTACAGGAGGCAAATGCCTTTGCTAATGTGTATGAATGCCCACAGTATAGTTTAAACAAGACTATTAAAATAAAGCAATGCCTCGGTTTTAATCCCGTTTGTCAGTTTGGATTAATTACTACTGTCTGTAAAACTTCTCTCCAATTACAAAATGAAGTGGTTGCTTTGCTATGAGGTGGACTGTTTTTAGACTTGATTCCCTTTATGACTAAGAGAGGTGGAGTGTTAACAGGCATCTTAAAATAGTAAATGAAGTTATTATTTGTCATTCATAAATCACTTAAAATTAGAAATTTCTAAGCAAAAAAAGGTTCTGCTCTTAAACTAACTGAAGCACTCTTATTTTGTTCCACCTTTCAGTGCGTGCCACTGCTTAAAGAAAAGGCAGGGAATGCAGTGAAATGCTGACGCAATCCTAATTCAAGCATCACTAAGAGATCGGAGCCCAGTTCAGATTTCCTGCTGGTTTATTTCATTTTAGTCTCCTACAGAAAATAATTCAAAATGGGGGAGACAGGATGCGGACGGGATGGCAGAAACAAAGCACCAGCTCATCTTTCCAGGAATTGACACATTTGTTTGGACGTTTGAGCAAATCTGGCAGTTCACTACCGCCAGCAAGAGGCTGTCTCACTTCTCCTTCCTTGCTTCTCTGCTCTTCCAGCTGCATATTCCCGTGCAGGGGTCTGGCGTTTGCCTGACCCTGCACTGAGCCAATGCAGCCTGGAAAAGCTGCACAAAATGACACCGACTACGGAAAAAATACAAAAAACAAAGGGGAAAAATAAAAAAAAGAGACAGGAAAGTTTTCTGCTGAATTAGCAAGCTGACGGCCCGATGGTTTGGGAGAGCGCCATGGGTGTCAGGCTGGGGAGGCAGGACTGGTCCCTTCACCCCCAGGGGCACTCTGCTGCGCATGGGGCAGGTGGGCAGCACCGAGCGTGTCCCCCCCAGCCCCACCGCGCTTCGGCCAGGGCTCGTGGGCCACTGTGTGGGAAACATGGGGAGGGTCCTGAGCACCCACTGCAGCCCCAACCCCCCCCCCCCGGCACCCTGCAGCACGCCCGCCCCACGGAAAGTTTTCCTTCCTGCCTTTTAACGCCTCTTCCATCTGTCTGAAGCAGCAGCGAGGGGTTAAAATACAAAGGCTCGGGAGGTAAACGAAACAAACCAGCAGGAAAACGCATTTATTTATTTTTTCTACACTATGGGCAGGATTACTCCAGCACTCCCCACAACTGTAGCTCATAATAAATTATGTCAAATACGGCTACGGTTTGCTAGAGCCACATGTGTGCGCTGCCCAAAGCTTCTATTTGTTTATTCTACTTCTCATTTTCCCTCACCCCCTAAGCAGCCAGCAGGAGAACCTCATCTTTATAGACCCAGGGCTTAACTAAGAGGTGATATATAAAGATGAGGCATACAAAACAACCCCCGCAGTCAATACAGCACCCAAGGACGCTCCCTTACGTGCTCAGATTGCAACTCCCCCTTTGCTTCAGGGTTAACGATTTGCTGCTGGTCTATTTTGGTACCACGCTCTGGCAGCTTCCCACAGCCCTGGGACGGGGCTCCGAAGCTGCCCGAGCGCCCCGGGGATGGATGGCGGGTGGCAGCGGCTCTCGAGCCGACAGGCAACGCCGGAATGCGGCTTGAGGAAACCCAGCAACCCCGCAAAAGCTTCGTGCTTCTGGCAAGTGAACTTTATGGTGACAGAATTAGAGAAGGGTGAAAAGAAAAGCCAAACTCTATTTGATCGGCCAGTCGGTCCGCACCTGCTCACAGAAATACATTTTCTAGAGTTTATTCTGAGCTAATCTTGCGAGTCCCACAGCCTAAAAAAGAAATAAATTAAAACCCTCCATATTTTCATCAAAATTACTCAGTTTTGCCTTTTGTAATTTCATGCCGTTACTCTGCTCGCCATGGCAGAAAACATGAAATTTCATCTCTATTCCCGAAACTGAGATACGCAACGGAAAGCTGAAAGGTAGGAAGAAAATTTAGTAACAAAATATTTTTTTAGAAATTACTTCTGCATCACAGCTATTGATTTATTAAATAGTGTAGAGCTAGTCTGTCTAAATGTCAGAGTAGAACTATCTTAGAAATCTTTCATGTTCCTGGTTTCATAGACACCTATACCAAGCTGCCTCTAGCTGAGAACAAAGTAAGATGAATTCAATATAGTAAGAAAAGAGAACAGAAGGAAAGCAAAATCAAACCTTACCCTGAGTCTTTTGGCAGACAAACCCATAATTTTTCTCACAGTTTTCCAAGTACCATTTTCCCGTAAAATGAAAATTAGGGTTATTTGATACCAATGTACATAGTGGAAGTTGTTCTTGAATGTTTGCACTGTTATAACGCTGTCTCTGCAATTGACACAGAATCTCACGTTAATTATAAAAGACACTGTGTAAAAACAATGCATAATTATTACATTACATTTAGAAGAATAATTATTTGAAAGTCACCATCATAATATTTAGGTAGAACAACAAACACTCCCATAAATACAATTTGAGACAAAAACCTCATAATAAAAAAGTCACAAGCTTTCAGTGAACAAACTAAAATGCTAAGCCCAATATGGACTAACATGGTGTAAAACAATATATTAAAATATTAAATTCGTAATCTTATGCCTAAACTTTACTCAGACCCAGCATATGATACTAACCATATACTTCAAATTTCGGTGCTTAAAAGCCATTGCAAAAGAATGCCACAAGTTACATAAATAACTCTCTCAATAGTGCCTTTTTTTTTACCTCTAGTTATGCCCATAAATCTGTGTCCACAGTTGTTTGAAGTTGCAAAAATTAAGAGAAGACTAATTTGCTATAACATGTTAGGCCTTGTCTTTGTGGCAGTCATTATTTTTATGGATAAAACAGCTTCCCACTGTCCTTAAACCCCCTGGAAATACTCACATCCACTACTTCGACTGGAGACCAGTTGGAATACGTTGGAGGATTTTCATTCAACCATTTTTCATAATCATCACTCTGGAAACCTATCCAAACACTAGTTTTCTGTCCAAATAGATTCATTGTTATGAAAGCTGGAAAATGAAATAGGAATAAAACATAATTAACTGTTAAACACTTAGGGATAGATGAAGTCTCTTCCAACACACTACAGCACTGAGAAATTGAATTACTAATCAATGACATTACATAGTTACTAGAAAGTAAGAACACGAGCAGCATTTTGGTGTCATCTAACTAAAAACTCCGTTAAGCTGATTAACTTCAGTTGGGCTAGGACCTAGTTCATTAAGTAATAAGTTCCAGAAATGGTCACAGCAGCTTGAACATCTTAAGTATTAGTTCAGGCTACTGTCCCGCTGAAAAAGCTTTTCTCAGTTTTAGTCGGAAATAACATTTCTCTAAAGATAGCCAGTGAGATTCCTCCCACCTCCAAATAAGTGGTTTTACAAATGTATGAAATTCAACCAGAGATTTTTATGAATAGGGACTATAAATATTTCTGAAGGTGCTGGCATTTATTGCTCTGACAGTGGTATAGCTTATGTGCTATACCATAGATCGGATTTTAAGGACTATTAATGGATAAAAATGAGATTGCTTTTATAACAGTGTGATGTTGCATTCATAACATAGAAATTTTACATAGCAAAATTTTAAATGAGTATTCCATCATGTTTTTTTATTTCTAATGCATAGTAGTAAGTACAAATTGAATTATAATTACTCCTCAAAACATAACTGTCATATAGCCCAGTGGATATTTGAACCTTTACATTTTGGGAAATTGGGAAAGAGAAACACTAATTTGTTTAAAGCAGTGGAACCATGAGTAGGGTCTGAGGGATCTTTTTTCCTAAAGCTGTATCCAAGATGAAACTTTACTACAGCATCCTACCTAATGAAGATGAAATTTTATTCATTTAAGAATATTTTCAGTACTCTACCTTGTTCCAGTTCATCTCTGAGGGAAGCGAGTGACCCATCATAGCTGCTGCAGAACTCTTGTGCAGAGTACCAGTTTCTCAGATGCTCTGGATCCTTCGGAATTTGTATCAAAAAGCACTGTTTCAAAAAAAAAAGGCTTGTTTTGTTTTTTCTCTAGTTTAAAAATTATTTATCAATTACTAAGAGGGATCACGAAAACATTTCACACACTGTTACTGAAAACTAAGTATTTCATTAGTTTCTGTCCTGCAACGGACCTCTCCAACACGCTCGGTCTCAGTTTTCAGCTGCGATCAGGCTTGGATTCCAATCAGTTGCTCAAAGGCGCACACTATCTGGGCTAAATTTATCCTTGTAGTCACTGCAGTTTAGCACTGGGATAAATCCAGCCGCCTCAGTGCATGTTGCTATTACGGCATGTACGTATTTAAGAGCAGCCTGATGAAATAATTGCCTTTCAACCTTCAATTGCAAACAGACTTTGATTTATAATTATCTTTGATGAACCCTATTTGAAACAGCATCGTTTGGAGGATGGCAGCAGTTTGGGAACATTTAGTACAACCAGGGGTCAGAGACCTGTTTTGAGACCATAAAAGACTCTTGGAATTGTCATAAGTGGAAAAGAGAGGATGGAACAGGCGTTTTACGGCAAAAGCACAAATACACTTAGCTAGCTTTTGCATGTATGACTATTCATTTCCTTCAACTAAAGTAAAATTGTTGACACCTTATTACGACAACTACTGTGTGCAAAGCTACTTAATAGCTGTAAACCTTAGTATCACTGTCGGTAGTTATAAATCTAAGGGCCCTGCTTTCAAAAAGGAAGAAAATCTTCATGTATTGAATAATCCTTAAGAAATCCAATTTCCGTAATAAGTACAGAATGCATTTTGAATTATCAAACAGCAGAAAATATGTTTTACTTTGAATCCAAAGTGCAACCAGCCTTTGGGACATATTCCTTGTTGGTTTTGGTCTTTTGGAATCTCCTTCTCGATTTTCCATGCAAATTTACGCTTACAAATACAGGGAAGAGACACAGTACAGTTTTCATCACCCCAGAGTCCTGTGTAAAAAGAAAAATCAAAGTTCAATATTGGATTAAGAATTGGAAAGTTTTTTTTTTTTTCTTAGCTAGCTTAGATATCGTTAAGAAGGGTATCCTTTAGCGGTTGAGTAAAACAAGATTCTGCATCAAATGTATCTGGACATATCACATTACAGTGCATTCGATCGGACTCATACTTTTATTCCCACTTTGATTTTATTAAGTTAAACCAATTCCTCTACACTGAGTCACATCACATATGCCTCTATCATCGTGTATTTAAAAAAATACCTGTTTTGCCAAAAAAAAAAAAAGTATAGAAATGATGCCTTCCAGATAAAATAGTTTGGCTTCCTTACATTGAAATTTCTTGGCAAGATCCAGGTACTGACATAAACCGCTGACCTGCTGAATACATGTTGACCTGAAAATACGTTTTTTAGTGGAACACAGTGCACTCAACAAATTGTTGACCAGCTCCCATCTGCTGGCCAGCTGACGGGGAAGGGTGGGCGTCCCTTCCTTTTATCTGATACTAACTATAGTAACGTAAAACTCAAGCATTCAAAAGTAATGAATCAAAACCCCAAGATTACCTGGGATTACAGGAGTGCAGCTGCATTAATTGTTTTCAGTCACAAATACAAAGCTGGGTATTTTTTCTTTTCATGCAACCTGACATGTTTACTTTATCATATGATTTGCAGATCTTCAGAAAGCAGAGACTGAGAGATGACAGAAATCACTAGAACCAGCAGCACTGTAATTTTTTTTTTATTATTACTCTAGCAAACTATAGAGCTATGCAGTGGTGCAAAAAACCCACAGTACCCAAAAAATCCCTCAGCAGATTGGCTACGGGGTCAAATAAATTAGAAACCTGAGTATTTAAAGTTGTGTGCTGATAGAAAAACAGTTTATAAACGTAGGAAAAATTATTGCCCATCCATCTGGCTTATCTGATTATGAGAAAACTGACTGTGAAAACCATCAATGCATTAACATTTTTGCTGTGCCACATAACAGATTCTTAGGTAAAATTAAAGACTCGGTATCACTGGAATCTTTATATTTTGCCATTAGAGTACTGGAACTATTAATATACTTTTAAATCCTATAACCTAGTCTCTGAGCATATTCATGATATTGTAATATTCTTTTCTTAACCTTAAAAGCAGTTATGCAAATTATAACCATGTAACAGGACTATGTACTACAGGACCACATAATTGCATTTTTTGAAAGCAATTAAAAAAAATATAACCCCTTTGGCCAACAACAGAATCAAGTCACAACTCCTGCAACAAAAGGGAATATAAAATAACCTGTCTGTGATGAAATGAAGCCGCATCTTCTCCCTGGTTTCTGTGGATCTCTCTCCCTCCCTTCATTCCAGTTCTGGTATGTTACTGGTGATTCATCTCTCCAGCTGCGCAGAAATGTTAAGAGGGTAGTTACACTTTTTCCTATCCTTACTTAAAAATACAACCTCCATTAAAAGTGTTTGTAAGCAGATACAGGGTATAAAGTGCCCCTTTATTAACTATGCTTTAAAAGAGGACAACCAACAACAACAAGGTTGATGTTCATGTCTTTGGCTTGTATCTTTTATGCCCCTTCTAGAAGAAATACCGTACATGGAGATAAATTAAGGGTAATATATTCTGAATGATATTTACACGAGCAATGAAGCTGTCTTGAATGTCCCACTCGGTCATCAAACTGTTTTAGCCCATCGGAGTGAACAGCAGCCTGTAAACGGGGCATGCCAAGAACAACTCACAGCACCTGAAGCGTAGGTATTCTTACCGAAATTCATCGCTGAGGTTTTCTGCGTGCAATCCGATCCACCAGTGAACGTCACTATTCGATAGCTATAAAAAAAAATGTTTTGCCATACATTAATTGTTATTGCCCTCTAGTAAAGCATCAACAAACCCCTAAACTCGGGCTCTGTTTGTATTCAGATGAAGAGCATCTCCATTGGGTTCCAATGGGAAGAACAGGTGCTAAATCCTGCCTGTGTTAATTTATGTGACTTCAGTAAGGTTATTCATGGAGGTAGACCATGATTTAGCCCCCAGTTTCCCCTGGATTGCTGATTTATTTTCTGTAAACTAGGAATTTACAGTTTTAGGAATTTACAGCCCATCTGGCTTGAAAAGGACTGGAGTCTTAGGCTAGAATTTGTTTTTCCACAACTACTAAAAATAGACAACAGCAAATATTTCCTTTTATAGCATTAATATACTGCTGTTTCTTAATGTTTCCAAAATATTTTCTATGAACTGACTTCATACAGCTCATACAAGAGATTCCTAGAGACGCTTTCCAGACTGATCGGTGTTCTCCTGAAAGGTTCTAGACCTCCGGTCTTAAAGGGTGAAGTATTATGCATAAGTCACAGAAATACTGTTATTCAAACAGCCACTTCTTATTGCTGTGCTGACTTGATTCTGCCTTAAACTATGAAGGGGCTTCACTTTCAGGGTTAGCCACTCCATAGTCTCAGCTTTGGGGTCTTTGGGAAAGAGCCAACAAAGGGAAAAAAAGTTCTGAATGTGCAGGACACTGGAAAAGCCACCCTGTCTCTGAGAAACCTTTTTTTTTCCCCAGAAAGAACTGAATTGCAGACTATTATGGCAGCCACGCTGTCCTTGGAGTTATAGTTAGGATTTCACCAGCTTACAACTTACATAGCAATATCAAATCAAGAAAATAGATATATCTGACAAAAAAAAAAAAAAAAAACAACAAACAAAAAACCCCAAAAAACTAAACAAAAAACTCAGGAATGCTGTCTGATTCGGTATTGCGGAGCCCCTGAGTTTAGTTCTCTAATCACAGCACTCAGCCTAGACATTATAGTTTTTAAAGAAATAGTGCAAAATGTGATTTCAAATTCCATGCTAAGAAACTTTGACCAAGTTTTCTGATGACACATGCAAAGTCTATGCAGACTGCTGAGTATTTTAGTGATTGCCATCCTTATTCCTGCTTCCACAGGAAACCGGTTACAATCACTTTGGGACACACCTGGCTATGCTGGGAAAGGTTAGCCAAAGGCAGCAGGCTTTAAAATCCCTGCATAAGTTATATTCTGAGACAAAAATTCAAGGAAGTTAACCTGATTTCCAATGCCAACGGAGTAAACGCAGAATGCTCACAAACTGCCATAATACCCACTAATTTTAATGATAAATCTGCTTTTAAAAGATCTCTCCTAAGTAAACGGGACTTTAAAGAAGCATTCTGATGAGCCATTTGAAGTGATCTTAAGTCAGAAAAATACATCTTTTTTTTTTGAAGTTATATTATTTTTTAAGTCATAAACATTCAGTTTTAGGTAAGGCAGTAATTGCATCACAACACAGTCTCTGGTAGATGAGGAAGAAGACAGCCTAGCCAGTTATGCTGCGCTTTCATTTTAAGTTATTTCTGCCATGAACTGTAGGTTTAAATCCAGTTCATCACGTTCTAATACAAAATTACTTAAATAGCAGATAGAAACAACGCATAATTGCTCGAAAACTTTAAAATCCCTTCTTAATACAACACAATTCTACTTACACTTTCTGTTATAAGTTAAAAGCAGAGAAGGCTGTACACAGTGCAAGCAAAACTCATGTGGGTTGAGAGCTTTTCTACCAAGCACTACTTGTCTTTTTAAAGATTATGCTATGATATCGCTTTACATTACAGCCATATAATTTTGCCCTTAGTAAGGCAGAAAGATTATTTTGATCCATTATTTTTTTTTTGTATTTTCCTTATTTTGCTTTTCTTAAGAATATCTAAAAGAAAACGGACTTAGTTTCTCAGGAATTCATCTGCTTCTGCAGCTATTTCTCAGCTTCAAATCTTTTTGTTACATCAGAGTAGTTCTAGAGAAATTCTGCTTTCATCCTGAGGAAGGAATTTAGAGGCAGATGTCTTTTTTCCCATATAAATATCCATAGTCACAAAGGGGTTTAATTCTGAAGACTTCATACCAACGTGTGGACACATGGGATGTTGCCCAAGCTGGTGGCTGGTGTACACAGAGGAAAAGGTAACCTATTTTCCATGGTCATAAGCACCCACCTCTATGATTTAGAGTTCTAGATTTAATTAAGGTGCAGAGAAATTGGTAATTCTTCGTTCTTGGTCAGCTCTCCCAAAGAGTAACCTTTCAAATCATCACGTTGAAGATTTAAACTATAACAACCGTTTCAAACATCGGGACTTACTGCCCACATCACACTAATATACCCTCTGAAACGTCCCTCGGTATTGCTACCTGATGACCAGCTGTGAGCTACTGAATGGGAATGGAACAGAACCGTGGAACTGTGTGGGATCAGGAGACATCCTGGTGGATGCAGAACCACTGTGTGAACACCTGAGGAACCACGATGGGTCCCCTTGGTCATGGAGGGGTGGGGGAAGAAGAAACAGAGAAGGATGTACACCACGCGAAACAACCCTTTCTCTTTAATTACTTTCATAATTACTAACGGCTAATTACTTTCATAACTTTGGGATAGGAAGCTGATCTTTGCTCCTCTTGAGTCTTTTGAGGCAGACTGACCGACCTGCTCATTAGCAGAGTTGATGCTGCAGATACGGAAATGACTTCTTTAGCTAAACAGGGCTTCAGGGAGGGATGTGGGAAATGAAGACAGCAAGAGAATTATTTCTAAAGTAAAAGGTCTTTCATTTTCTACCTGGAGCAACAGGCAGCCAGATATGCCAAAAGATGCAGCAGGAAATAACCAGATACCGCCTAAGCGTTTATTTTTCCAAAGCGATCGTTTTTGTTACCTTCTTAATTTTATTTTGAATAAAGGCTTGTTCAGCAGAAGAATTTATTGTTGCCATTTCGCTACGAAGCCAGCCACAGACAAACTCATAGGTTTCCCAGTCTGTAGGACTGACATGGAAAAGGTATTCTGCTCCTTGATAATACAACCACGGCAGTTCTAGAAAACAAGCAAAAGAGTCAGTGCTGGGCAGGGGTAAAAACTCATTTCAAGTCTCATTCTTTGTGACCCCCGTGACCCACGTCATAGGACAAATATACCACAGCTAACAGCAGAACTATATTTGACACATACCAAATGATGAAAAAAAAAAAAAAAAAAGAACTATGAGTAAATTTTGGCTTTATATTCTATCTTGTGATACTGCAGTAATGTTACCAGGGTTGCCCAGCCTTTGCAAAAAGGCAGTTTTAACCTGATGGAGAGGTTATCAAACTCCTGTGCTTATTACTGGCAACATTCCTCTACTTAACCTAAGTACTATCTGACGTCTCAGTGTTCCTAAACAAGAGAGCGGCAGGTTTTGATCTGTAGCAACAAGTTCATACAGAGTTCCTTAATGTAAATTTTTAATTTAGAAGATTTTAGTTACTCTATTTTTACTAATAGGTTAAATTATATTTCCAAATGATAATACTTCAAGATGTGAAAAAAGAAAATGTTTTCATACCAGATATGTACCAACTTGGATTCTTTGGTTTAACACCTGCAAAAATACATAGATAAGTTAAAATATTGCTGATTAAGAATGAAAAGAGATATATCACTGAAATTGCATTCTCCACATGGTAAGGATTTAATCAAAATAATGAAGAATCATAGAATCATAGAATTGTCTAGGTTGGAAGAGACCCTTGGGATCATCGAGTCCAACCATCTACCCTACTCTACAAAGTTCTCCCCTACACCATATCCCCCAACACCACATCTAAACATCTCTTAAACACATCCAGGGATGGTGACTCAACCACCTCCCTGGGCAGTCTATTCCAATGCCCGACCACTCTTTCTGTGAAAAATTCTTTCCTGATGTTCAGTCTAAATATGTTGGAGCTTGAAGCCATTCCCTCTTGTTCTGTCATTAATTACCTGTGAGAAGAGACCAGCACCAACCTCTGCACAGAATATTGCTATTCTCATTCAGAGACACAAAAAAAGGAGTTAAACATGGTATAAAATAAAGTAATCGCCACACTTACTAAACATTTTTAGTAACCTTTCTAAATAAGAACTTTGATTAACTCCTGCTAACTAACTACTAATCATCACTATCCATTTTTAAACTGACTGGACATATTAGACCTCTTAACTGGCCAACAAACCCTAACAGCCACATACAGCTTTGCCATGATTTCATGCAGAACATCAATGAGGAGAACTCCAGATGTGGCTAAAAAGCAGGCTTTTAGATATTTTTTTTTTTCCTTGTCCCTCCTGAATTGCAAGCGATGGGTATAATAGGGAACGTATGTCAGTAAAAATTTCACCTTTTGGTATTTTGCATATCCATTCACGCTTTTCATGGCAGTGTGCTGGAAAGACTGTTCTATTTACTTTGAACACACCGCAGTTTCTTGAGTCATCTTCAACATACTTGCTTTCCAAAAATGAAGATACAACCTGAAAAACAGCACACTCGTTATCTTTCACTGAGAATCCAAGGTGAAGCATTTCTAAATCTCATTATGGAGAAAAAGGAAGGATTTGGAGATGTTTGTATGGTAAGAACATCGTAAGTAGCAACTAGAGGACCACATAAATCACGGTGGTAAAAGCCAAAAAATAGGGTCCACAATCTCAGTACCTGTCCAAATTTCCCATTTTGTATCAGACTCCCTCTTCGTAAAAATAATTGAATAGCTATGAAACCTAACAATTTTTTGACGTGATCAGCAGTGGTCACCCACACCTAACAGCCTTTGCTTTGGTTCAACATGTTGGACGAGTGAATTTGACACTCGCATTCTGAAATTACTTAAATAACGCTGGCAGAGCCGGCACCATTCTTTAAGGCTGAAGACTCGTCAGATTTTAAAAGCTCACCCTTCTTGAGTGGTTCGATGTTTAAATCCCAGGTACTAACCATTAGTGTGGCACGTGGCACCAACGTCTTCAAGGATGCAAAATCAAAAGTGGCATTAATAAAGGAAAGACATAGCTCTGAATGCAGGCACGAGCCTAACAGTCATAGAACAAATAAAGCATGTAAGCACAGCTCTAAAGCTTTCCAGTGTATGTGTGTATATATATACACACGTATGTGCTCACTCTGCACATACCCGGTCCTGGGTTAACCACAAAATGCTTTGCAGGGAAGCACACATCTGCAAACCTTTACAACCCTACCAAATTCCTTTCGCAGTTACGCAGGCTGCTATTTTAACAGCAGTGTACTATTGATCCTATTGTGACGATTACTCTAAGTGAAGTATGTGGACATGAAAAACAATTCTCCTGGCCGACGTTTGCTCACAAGGCTTATTTTTGTGAGCTTATGCTCAGATACGACTTGAAAAGTTATGGAAATAATGTAGTATACAGATAGTTACAGGTGTTCTGTCAGACCACTGCCACGTCCCTCCAGAAAGTGGGTTTCTTTTATTAAATCCAATCCAGAACTGCCTTTCTTCTGTCCTATGAGGGAAACAAAGAAAATAACACTTCTCACGCACTTTTTCCGTAGCTATTAAATGGATTATTTTTTAAGTAGTGGGAATACCCAGATTCATTTCTTCCTGAATTCAATATATCATTCTGCAATACATTTCTTAACCTTTTTAGTACCCTTGAGGTAAACTCTGTTTTTCCTACTAAAATGCTAAATGATATCTTTAAAGATGAAAACAGTTAAAATAGGACTAAAATTGCCAAACTTCCATTTCAATGGGTAATGCTAACTCACAAGAATATCACCTTGACTTTAACAGCTGCTCTACATCTACTACAGAGATCATCTTCAAAAGAATCACCTTACAGTGTTACTAATACACTTTTCACCCATTTCCAAGTTCATGTTAGTCAAGAGTAAAGACTTCTTCAGCCACTAGATAAAGAGGATGGAAGAACCTAAATTGTAGATTATTTTTACATATTAGTATGATTAAGATAAATCTTGTTGCTGTAAAAAAAATATATTTACCTATCAAAAATTGTATATAATAAATTGTTTAAAAATGTCTCTTCATAGATATGGCTAAAACTAGCAAGATGTGCTCCAAAATCTTGGCATAACGCTTCTGCTTCATCCCATGTTCTTCTCATCAGAACTTTCTCATTGTGAAATATCTGCAATAAGATAAACACTGCCATAAATGTAGTTGATTTTGGAAAGCAGTTGTTTCAGAAAACCATAAAAATCAAATATTATTTGCAGGTTTTCTTACAATAAAGCCATGTATATTCCAAGTATACTTCTGATTCAAGACTTAAGCCTTTCACTCGCTTTAAAATGCAGTGAAAGATGGTAACAATTGATTTCTGTTTATTAAGTAAAAGAAATAACGATTTATAAAAAATATTTTAGGAACGGTGTATTCCTAAGCCAATGTAGAATCAGAAAAATTCAGAGCAAGTTTGTCACATACCTTGTAGCAGCTGAGTAGATTAGCTTCCGACTCCCACCCAAAATAGCAGGAACTCAAATGTTTTTGAAAAGTGAGTTCAGGTTCTTCATAAGAATTGATTTTCTGCTTACACAATGACATTGCTTTGAAATTCTTACAGTTTTTCACCTCCCAATAACCAATGGGGTGCTGCCCTCGCATAGCCACGCATCCTCCAGAACGACCTAGACATGGAATCAGTATCAGAAGTATCAGAATAAAGCATCTGAATTTTGTGACTTTTTGGTGAAGTGACTGTTTTATTGGCACCAGGTTCTGGATAAAACCTCGATGAGCTCCCAAAAGTAGCAAATTCTCTGGGCAGTGACCACTTTATAATCCTGCCTTGGCTGACTCAAGCTTGTAAAATGAACCGTGACGAAAGATTCCTCTCACAACATGCAGGAGAGGAAACGCAATTTAAAACAGTACTTTTGCAAACTGCAGTAGTAAAGCAATAAACGTAGAGAGCCCAAAGCTCAGAAGCAGTTACTGAAATGGGGTGTCTTTATTATTATGTCTCTATTCTCAGGTATAGCTAAGAGGTTTATGTTTCAAAGGGTGAACAACTACTTCATCTTTTCGTTTTTGTTTTCTTGGAATATTTTCCTTTGGATTGATATAAAACAAACAAAATCGAGCAAGCAAGCCAAGAATCTGCAAACTAAAGGGGACGTAGAAAAAACTTCTATGCAGTGCTCTTGTTGCCAGAAATGTATCTAAGACAAATTCTCCCCTCTTTTTTCATATAAAATGCAAAATTACAAACCGTGACTGATACTGAAGAAAATTCATGACTTCTCTGGGATCTTTCGCTGGGATTCCTGGAAAGCCCTGATGGCCTCCTTGCAAAGGCCACAATGAAATGTATGAAAAACATCCCACAGAAAAAGAAAATACTTTTTTTTCCTGATTCAGTCTTTTCCTAGTGACTGCTGCTGTAAAGGAGCTCACCTCCAACTCCCCAACTCACAAGTTTTTATATTACTTTGTCTTCCCGACAGATGATGGAGAAAATGGTAATTTCCCCCCCCCCCCCGCCGGGTGGAGGGGTGGGCAGAGCGACGCCCAGCATCCCGCCACAACTGGGGAGCCCGCAATAAAGGCGCCCAGGTGGGAAGCGGGGAAGGAAGCTCCAGCTTCTCCACAATTCCCAACTAATCTAACTAAATCCGTTGTAGGAAGTTACACAGGCGACAGAAAACATCCACTTATCTCTCTGCTCTCTTGACCAGGGAGGGAGGAAAGGACCGGGATTCTTCAGCCACTGCTGAGCCAGTGGCGGCAGGGGGAAGAGAGCGCATTGCCCCTCTCCGAACCATTTCTTTTTGTTTTATCAGCGTGTTACTCACGTGGCTGATACCGGTTCCAGTTTGTGTAGCTCACGGAACAATTCTTCCCCGCTGCGCTTAGCCAAAAGTATTCTCCCGTGTTGTTAAGGTCTTGCAATCCTATCCAAAAATAAGTTCTCTCAGATTTTACCACGCTACGGATCATGCTGTTGATAAAAGCTTGTTCAAACCTTGATAAAATAATCAAGACAAAATGCTTATTAGAATAAAACAAGTCAAGTGGTATTTCACTGCATAGCTCTCACGAAATGATTTAAATTATGCGAGAAGAGAAGAATTCATTTTCTTTATAGAATGCTGTGGGGAACTTCTGGCACAAGTCTGTAGTATAAACCATAATTTTTCTCTTTTTCTTATTTCTCCCCCTCAGCATTTGGGCACATAGGAAAAACAGTAGATTAAGATTCTATGAGCTCAATGCTTATGCTAGACGATGTAAAGACAGAATATATTAATGACACACAGATAAAAATAAGACACTCCGTGTATGAAGGAGAAAAAACAGTGGGGTCTGAAAAAGCTACAGAAGAAAGAAAAGAAAACGTTTTGCACAGAAGTATCCTTTTAGAGCTGAACACATAAAACTGCACCGAGAAAGCAGAGCTGAAGGGCTCATAGCACTAGCTGACCTGACTACAGAAGAAATCACCTTTTCCTTCTCTATTTTCCTCATTGAAGTTATCTGAGAGCTTTACACCTTTTTTCAAGTAATAATTGTTGCGTATATTAACCCATTTTTCACTTAAATGTAATTTATTCAGATATAACTGGTATAGCATCATACAAAAAATGCTTTAGTTTATGAGCACATTTAATCAGCTTCCAATGAAAATACATACAGCAAATTCCCAGTTTGATAAAGACTTATACAACTTCTTGGTTTCACATATTGTGAAAAGAATGGCTAAATACTATAAGAATGATGCTAATGTAAAAAACTGAATGTATCTGTAAGATTGAGAGTGAGTGAGGACTTTTATTTTATTTTCATTTCCTCTGTATGTTCTCTTTTTATATCAGCTCTCAGTCCTCTACAGCCTACTTTTGAATTAATATTTTAGGGTCAATACAATGAAGAGTTTTTGCATTTTTCCCATCAGAACAACGAACCTCAACAGCGATTAAAAAAAAAAAAAAGAAAAAACCAAGCTAAACTAACAACTAGCTTCCTTTGCCACTGCAACGTTGGAACTGGGAACCAACACAATAAACACTGATGGCTACACCCGGCAAAAATCAAATAAAAAGAAATAAGCAGAAAAAGACCGAAGATGTGCTTCCAGCGCTGCGCAGCGTGCCCTCAGCTCTCTGTGACGTTTGAGCTGCGAATGCTCAGCTGCGAGAATTTGTCCCATATTGTCCCCGTAAGGATTATGGCCGTAGTGCAGTACAGCGCTGTAGGCATTGAGCGCAACCCTGAAACCACCCGGCAGGCCAAATTCCCACCAATGTAAGTCCTTATGTGGGGTGGTCTGTGTTCTCCTAAAATTTCTAGCTGTTGTTCATCTGATGGCTGGTGGTGACAGTACTTCCCCCATCCTAAAAGGAGGGGAGATTTCCTCCTTACGGTTTTTGTTGTGGTTTGGTTTTTTTGGTTTGTTTTTTTTGTTTGTTTTTTTTTTTTTACAATAAATACATGGAGGTTAAAGGATGTATGTAACGTATCTATCAGTATGTCATAAACCTTAATGGGAATCCAACATATAGGGTAAATCACAAAGAGATCAGAGAAATCCCAAGCGTCTGGACATCTGCAGAGGAGAAAGCCTTTGCTGAAGCTGGAATACAGGTAAATAGGAACAAAGCAAGGCAAGGCAGACCTCAAATGCTTTCAAACATTTACTATCTCCCCTTATTTGGTGAGAACGCACATAAAATGCATACATAAATAGAAACATTTATAAAACATTAATTTATTTGGATTAAAAATTGATATATTTTGATTATAAAAATTAAATATATTTTCATTTTCCAGTATAGTTTCCAAGTGCACTAATAAAGTGTCTTAAAGATGTTACATACCTCTGCAGAAAGCATTTTGTTTAGATTCCTGCATGCTCGCACGTGTGCACGTTGCTATGTGTTTATTAGCCTAACAAGTGCTTTTTACTAAATTTATTTTCAATTAAAAAGTAAAGCAAAGCGCACCTTTCATTTTAGCCAATGTTAGTAATTACGCTCACCTCTCTTTTGCCATGCAACACTTTCTAAAGTTAGAATAGCTCTTGTTAGAGGTATCTTCACACTGTCTAATAGGATTAACTACCTGTTTGTTACTGACACAAGTGCAGATGGGCAGAAATAACCACTGGAAGCATGTTCAAAACTTCGAGGGGTACTGTCGATTTTGTAACAATATCCACCATGTCTTTCCCATCCCTTGAAAGAAATGAACATTATTTTATAGATTGTTAGTTATTATATAGTTGTTAAAAAATTTGATCCCATTTTGTGCCTTCTGTCTGATCATCACTGACGACCCTATAGCCCTTTTCCTTTCTACCGTGGTTCAAGAGTAGTTACCCTCAAGGTCACTGAAAACGTGGGTAAATTTAACAAAAGTTTAAAGTTTAAATCCTTAAATCGTGCAAAAACTGGCTTAACACACACACACGGAATAACATCTTTAATGGGTATGACAAAACTGTGGGCAACAGCTCAGGCACTCTCCCCGCGTACTACTTTTCTTTCAATTTTATACTTTGAATATTGTTTTACTTGACTGAGTTCCGGGGAGGTAGGCCAGGCCCCTCAGACGGCCATCTCTCTGCACGAAGCGTGGAGTGGCACTTGGTGCTTTCCACTAGTGGTAACTCACTGCTGATACCTAATACCTGAAGCGCAGGGTAAACACTGTCACATTCACTTAAGTTGTTATAAGAAAGGATTACAGCTGCCCTTTGTCTTCAGCTGTAAACAGAAAGACTTATTCCAGAAACTGTTGGCCTTTCACGCAGCAATGCACTCAAGTTATTTACCTTTTCTCAGCTCCCTTTCTCTTTTTCACATACAACTTCCAAACAAATAAAAAAAAATAAAAAAATTAATTTAACAGTCATCCTACTCTGATAATGCAGAATTAAAATGACGCATTTTCATGGTTTATCGGACGAGCCAGAACACTGAGTCAGTGGTCAGCCTGCCTTATTTCTTCTTATTGTTTATGTTTTATTTCTTATTCTTCATCTCTGGGTGTCCAGAAGACGCTTCCAGGAGGGGTGTGAATTCTGCCTGTGTAAGTTCATGTGGCATACCTGCCTGATCTTCCTGCTTGAGTGTTTTAAATAATCAAGAGAATAAAGAGATAATAAACAATTTCTGTCTAAACCTCAAGCCACACTGTCCTGGTTTGAGCGACACAGGACTAATTTCTCTTTCGGTAATTTTACTTTTCAGTAAAGTCTTTTCTAGTGCTTGGGAAAACTGCACTTTTGGAAGATTCTAGTGTCTGAATTTGTGAAAATATTTACAGTTTCAAGGTCTCAGTGTTTTCGAGCTCGCCAGGAGCGGGGATGAGGAGGAGCGAGACCCGGGCGCTTGACCCGAGCTGGCCAACGGGGTTATTTCATGCCATGAACGTCACAGTCAATATAAATTAGAAAGTTTGCTGTGAAGTGCTCTCTCTCCCTTGAGGCTGCCGTCCTGAGGACTTCTTGCCCCAGTGCCGGACCCCTGAGCCCTTCCCTTCCTCCCGAAGCCGTAGCGCTCGCAGTGTCCCATATTTGCTGTCACTACTGGGAGTGCACAGCTTCCGACTGATGGAATTGGCTGAGTATAATCCTTGTATATTTTATATTGCTATCAGGATCAATACTGGTTCTTTAGTATTATTAATGTTAATTACTTAGTCTTATCCTATTAAATCTGTTCATATTTCAACCCTCCGTTTTCCCTGTTTTTCCCCAATTCCCCTTCCCAGGCTGGGAGGGGTCATCGTGTGATAGAATAATTGTCTGAACAACAATAAATTGTTGTGGGTTCTTCAAACCATAACGCACACACACAGACAGGGGAACCAGCCAGCCTCGCTTTGCCTCTTCCCTGAGCGAGGTGCTGCTTGCAGGGCAGCTCACAAAGCAGCACAACGGGGAGCAAGCACAGCACCCGGGCGGGCACCATCAAACACCGCTGGCTGGAGACATTAACAGCAAAAGGAGAAAAAAAAGGAGACGGATAAGCTCTTTTTATGCTCTCCATCCTCAGGTACAATAAAACGGACAAGATGCTGCTGCAGAGCTATTCAGGACAGCAATCAAACGTTACGCACATCCTTCAGCCCTGCTGAATCTGGGGAGGCAAATTTCAGCTCCTAGTTAGGAGTGCGTTTGCTGTCAGGGCGGCTGACAGCTCCCCTGCCTTTTACTATCATCCCCCTTGGATGCTTGGAAGATGGCTGGGCACAGCCCTTCGTACGGCACAAAAGCACAGAAGCAAAAAGGAGCTGCGGTATCAATTTCTGTGGCTTCACCGGAACGACACGCATGCATTACTCGGATGTTGGCTTTGCAAGCAGAAGTTGAGGCTCTTCCCTATCTCCATACCAATGAGCTGGGACATCCCAGTGCCTGAAGACTGGAGGAAAGTAATTTGACACTAATCTTTACTTTAAAAAGAGATCACAATACTGTGTAGTCACTAGAGGCCAGTAAGCTTTCACTGAGGGCAAGCACAGACTGAGAAATTCCAAACTTAACAGGCTGAGTAACTGGTCAATGAAATGGCAGACGGCATTCTGTACAGATGAATATGAAGTGATGCACATGGGGATCCCTCTTGCATCCCTCAGTAATTTCATGTATGAAGTGAGGGACAGCTATCTCACTCCCACCAGGCAGGAACGAGATTTGGGGGTTATGATGGTTTAAGTTCCATGAAACACCAGCTTAGTCAAAAAGTCAAATAGAACCTTAAGAATTGTGAGGAGAGAAAGAACAGAGAAGGTTACTCTGTCCTTTTAAATTCACTTTTTGCCTTTTTTTTTTTTTTAGTTCTGTTCCCCAATCTCAGGAAAACATATTAGAAAAGAAGGGCATCAAAGATGACAAAAT
Organism: Vanellus vanellus; assembly: GCF_965231255.1. NCBI lineage: Eukaryota > Metazoa > Chordata > Aves > Charadriiformes > Charadriidae > Vanellus > Vanellus vanellus. The sequence continues at coordinate 19,181,471 of NC_138910.1, forward strand.
ATACGGCGCTGCTTCCACATAAGCAGTAACTGAGCAGGCTGCGACTCTTCAGCCTGGAAAAAGGAGATGCCTTAGGGAGGTATGACACGGGTCTACAAAACGGTGAGTGCCATGAAGGTGGGCGACTACTTCAGTACAAGACCTTGGGGACGACAAACAAAGCTACGCTATCAGGAGGAAGGTTCAACACAGAAAGAAGGTGGCGTTTTTTCATTCAAAGGGTAGTAGATTTATAGATCTCCTCACTAAGTAATGTTGTGGATGCAAAGAGTTCGCATGAGTTCAAGGAGGAATCATCAAGCACTTGGAGGGGGTGCCCAGTGTGGGCTGTTAGATACACAAATCTTAAAAGGCTCAGGAAATCCCCTGAATGGTTGGGGGTGAAGAGAAAATTGGGGGAAGCTTTATCCGTATTTGCCCTGTCCTGCTCTTCCCCAAACAGCACTTGCAGCCCCCTGGGGGAGGCAGAGCACGAGGCCGAATGGACCCTTATTCTGAGCAGCCGCCCTTCTGCTCTTAACGAGGTTCTGTAGCCTTAATACCAACTCTCTTCTTAGAAGAACAATTCTCTCCTGTTACAACAACAATAAAAACAAATGCTCAATTTAGTGCTATACTGTTATCTTTCGATGCACTAATGAAAGTGTAGAGGACCGGAGAAAGTCACCAGTACAAATACAGTCAGTTCTGCACACGGAAACCTCCAACTCGATTATCAAGCAGCTGACAGCTCCGCAACCTGTTTCAAAAGCCGGTTGAAAGAAAGTGTTTAAAACCATTATCTCAGCATTGGGGAAAACTGCCCAGAGAATCTGACCTTTGCAATAAAATATTTATTCTCAATAACAGCCTGCTGACTAAGAAAAAAGAACAGTTGAGCTGCTAAGGGAAGAAAGCACTTAGTACTTTTTATGTCTCGGGATGACAGAAGTGTAGGGAAAAAAAAAAGAGCTCGGGTTTCTGGTAACTTGATACGGACATATTGCAAAAACTGTGATCAGCAGAACCGCAGAAATTGTTAAAGGCTAGTTCATCTGATGCACTAGTCGTAAAATCAACACAAGATGAAAGCTCAGTAATAACACATAAAACTATAAAGCTTTAGAAAAGCAAACAACTGCCTGGGGCCAAAACTCCCTGAGAATCTACTAGCAATCCAATACGAATGACAGTATGAGGTTAACGAAGCAGAAGATCAAATGTGAGAAACATCAATAGATATTCTGTACGTTTAAGGTAAGCTAGCAACAGAAAAATGGGAAAAAGGGGGTAAATCTGGATGAAATAAAGACTTAGCCCTGGAAAATGACACCACTAACTAGCAACAACATACACATTGAATGTTAAAAGAAAGTGAGTTGTCAAGATAAAATGTCTGAAATCAAAAGTAGCTTTGAGTGAGCTTAGTACTGACTTCTTTTGATTCAACAAATACAGCTTTTTTCACTTCAGAAAGAAAATGATCTATCGAAACCAAGGGACTGTAACAGGGTTTAGCATATGTTTTTACAGGGTATGAAACATCAACAGGCAGAAATTTATCCTGAGTAGGAAGTTTGCCAGAGCAGACCAAACTACCTATGACCAGTGACAATCTCTTGAGTCTCAATCCTGTGAGGTACCAGAAGTTGAAGTGCTCTCAAGCTCCTGACTACAACTGGAAGTCTTGATGCTCTGCACCTTTTTCACACGGTCAGGGCTGTGACAAACCTTTCTTACACTAATAACACACAGAATTCTTGAGTGATGAAATACATTGGTCCAAATGAAAGAAACGAAGTTACCCTAAACTTTTGGAAATGTTAAGCTGGAAGCAAGCAGTAACTTCTGCCTCTGTAGTGGTATGACCAGAAAGCTGGATCCGGCCACTGTTCATCTGGGGAAAAACTGCATCCAACCCCAAACAGTTCAGCTTCAACCTTCTTATAATTCCCCTGAACTGGTTGTGTTTCTTGACTTGTCAAGAAAAAGGACAAGAAATTTAAAAGGAAGTCAACGAGCTAAAAGATAAAGCCAGCTAGAGAAGAGATTTTGTTGATAAAAAAAGTTCACAAAACTCCCCCAGAGTTTTGAAGAAAATTTTAACAACACAAAGTCTTCAAGTTTGTCCTCTTCACGTTGTGAAAAGGAACTGATGGCAAACAAAATCATATTTTAACACGGTACTTTTTACCACCAGAATGCAGAGCCTAAAAGCCTGAAAACCTGTTGCAATGGACTATTTAGATAGCTGTGCTCCTTCCCGTTTTTTGTTTGAAAGTAAAAGGAATGCTAATGTACGAGTGGAAGAGTTCACTCTCCGTGTCAATGAAACTGATTGTTTTTCACCCTGACATTCCATTTCAATGTATGAAAACCATGTGTGGGATGAGGCATCATATAACAGCCATTATTTGCACAGATGGTGGACAAAAGGGTTTTCACTTTTGATCTAGAAAGAAATAGGAACTTAGGTCACAACCGCTGACAACGCAACGAGCCATGAAAGGCACCTCGGGAAAGCTTTTAATCTTACATTAAAATTTAGTTTACATACTTTTAAGGCAAACAATGAGATTTTTCCTAGGGAAATATGCATGTTGTTAATACGAAAAACTGAAGTTATCTATCTATTTAAATCCATAAGTTACGTAGCTACATTTAGAGGTTTCCTATATAATTCTATTTTATTAGTAAGGCTCTAAAAAAACCAAAAAAATTGCAACCCCCCTTACCTCTGGACAACTTGATTCCAGATCAGGAGAAACATGATTAAATTCCCCTGCTTTTTTGCAAATGTAGAAAGATGTGTCTTCACATTTTTTAACTTTCCAGTGTCCATCCTAAGGGAAAAAAAAAATATATTCTGTATATACTCATATTCTCATGCATATCTATACACACACTTAGGATTAAACGCCCTCCTCCTATTTTAACTTTTCGGTAAAACCAAGTAATTTTTCTCACTCTATTAATTTATTTATCCTTAGATGGATCATTTATTTCTACCAACACTGTCAGCAGGACTTTTCAAATCAATCATACAAAAGGTTTTGTCTCGCTGAATCACTCTTCGGGATGTAATGCATTTTAATTAACTAACACTATGGCCATGCCAGAGCACTTACTTTTCAGAATAGAGAGGAACAAAGTTATTATAGTTCTCTGTAAGATTAATCTTTGTATTTGAACAGTCTTTAGTCAAGATATTACAAAGTTTGTATGATATAATTTTCAGACATTTATACATACTGGATATGTACCAAAAATAATGCGTGAAGAATCATATCTTGAACCTCCTTTTCCTTTGTATTTTACATTTCCATTTGTTTGTTTGCAATTGCAAACTGAGTAAAATAGTGCCATTTATGTAAACCATGCATTAGTGAATTTAAGCACTGTTAATTGTAAAAGTAAAGTAAATTTATGTCCAAATTATGAAAAAAATGAGTGCCATGAGTTGTAATTTGACAATATATGGTGTTATTTGAACATTACTTCCAGTTTTACAACACCTGACTGATTTGGGGTCAATCCTACTGCTGTCAACTTCTATAATTTTAAGTAGACATAGACGGCTATCTGTTTTTGAAAGATACTACATAAAATTCATAAATATTGACAGCAAGATAACATAGGCACAGCTGACAGTTTTTCAAAACATTAATTGGAAGCTTTCAAGACAGGGACTGATGTATCGTAAATTATAATATACCCTACTTGGATTTTAAATTACTTTGTCTTCATCAAAATACCTACTGATATTTGTTCTCTTCCATTTGGCTAGCTTTAGGTACGTAACGTTTTTTATTGACTATAAGTTCAAAAATCTATGACTAATTTTCTGTGCATCAGCACTGCAAAATGTATTGGTTTCTAAACGCTACATTGCATTTATCACAACGTGAATACATCAGGAATCAAAAGACAAAGTCTACAGGTCGTGGTCTAAAAAAGTACACACACTGTGAAAATACATTATTATGAGCCAAAATAAAAGCGTCTGTCTAATCCTTTCAAAAATAAAAGGAAACTTACAGGTCCTTGTGCTGAAACACAGAGTTGTCCTGTTCTTTGAAAGGTGTTAGGTTCTTCGCTGTCCCAGCTAGAGAATTTTACTGGGGTGCCATCTGACCACTCAAAAACTACTGGGGTGTTATTACTGTATAACCCAATCCATGTTTCAGTTACATTTTCTGTAAAACAATAAGTCAGTTCAGATTTTAACAGTGAAGAAATAATGCCTGTTGTTCCTGTAGCATCAACACCACTATTAAAAATTATTCATGCAGTTTTCATAAGAATTACCTTCTTTCAGGAAAAAAAAAAGATGTATGAACTTTAGGAAACCTCACTGATGATATAATGTTCTACTGCCCTTGAAGACTAAATTTTTTCAAAAATAGATCAACATACGTGATAATAAGCTCGGAAATCCTGAAAAATACAAATCAAGAGCATATGCACTGTTTTGAAGAGCACGGGGCACAAAACCTGACGTGGAAGGGAAAGATTTCTTTTGTAATCTTCCACGGCACACTCAGCTTTAGGTTTCTCTGAGTGATGCCTGTAAGTCCCAATGACAGCGCGGTTGTAGCCACAGGGGCTGGCAAACATAGGAAAGGCAAGCCTTGCGGTTTAACGTAACATCTTACTTGACCGGCTACTACAGCTAGAGAAAGTAGACAGACCTTCAGGCACATGATCCCTTCTGAAGAGAAGCCTGAAGTAGGTCTGAAGCAGAAGCAGCAGACTTGGAAGCCAAATACAAGCTGAGAACAATTACATCTATCCATTACAGCATCTCTGGAAAAAACGGTATTTGGTATCTATAGAGGGTGTTAATGGAGATGAGGAAGACGTTACAGTGGTTATCTCCAAGGAGAAAGACAGACAGGACAGCGAAGAGGATGGGCGGCAGGAGGGATGATAATGGGAGATGATGGCTGGTAAATCCAGTGTAACGCATTGTCCTGCAACCGCAGCTGATGGGACAGAGTTGATAAAACATGTCACTGTGCCCCAGCTCTGGGAAGCTTAAACTCATGGCCAAACTGTGCGGCTCTGCCAGCACACCGCTGTCAGCTGGAGGCACAAAATACTCACTTTTCTTTGCTGCTGTTATGACAACAAAAGCTTTGGCATTGCCGCACCAAAGAGCTTTTGTTCATTAAGTTCCTTGTGTAATTACGCCGCCTCTCAGGACAATGTGGACCAGCAGAACTCCTTTGATACACCCTGCTGCCATCAAAGGGGACTCTGCCAACACACCAGGAGCAACAACTTTGCAGTGTGGACAAGGCCAGCTTGAAAGCAAAAGATACTCTGAATTGTTGCTGCTTCTAAACACAGTTCTTGCATAAGAATGATCACTGAATATTTTGCAGCAGTTTGCAAGGAACCAGCCAAGAAGAGGAAAGGACAAAAGCCAGCAGGTTTACTGTGGCCTCGTTTTGTTTACCTCTTTATTTTAAGTATGGTTATTGGAGAAGGCGATGCTATACATTTTTAAGACTCCCGGAAGGAGCGTGCATCATGCTTTCTTCGTTTGTAAACATCACTTGGGTGTCCCATAGTGCTTCAGTGGCTAACAATGTTAAAGGGCTGCACAAAAGAGCGTCATGGAACACTTCAAGAAACACTGCACACTTTAACTCCCCAAACTCACCGCTTTCGAGCAAGTTAAGCAGCAGCTCTGCGTCTGCCATGGAGGATATGCTAATGAGCCCACTACTGTCACTTTGGCATGAGATAAAAGCATCGTTCCAGCTCTTCTCCTCTTCATGAAGTCTGTAGCAGTTGCGATTGTGTGGGTACCAGCCAGGGTCACAACGAGTGGCATAATACTTCCACGTATCTTTTAATTAAGCATACGAAGTTTGTGTATATTAGATAGAATTGCCAAGGTTCTGATATGTTCATAACATTCTCGGAGCTATTATTTTATCTCCTGTTGCTGAAAAGAGTCATCCAAGATGATTTAAGGGGCCAAAACACACACTGTATGGAACATCACCTGCCAAGCAAATTGAAATTTCTCCCACTTCATTTTATGATTCAACCATTTGGGCTGCTGGACCAGTGCGAGCACACTAATGGATCTGCTATTCAGTTTTAAACATGTTATATCTCCCTTATTACCTCTGAACCTGATTCAAAACCAGCTAAAACTTTATCAGATGCATTACCTCATTATCTGAAACAAGTAGGGAAACTTTTATGTTATCGGGAAGAAGTTGAAGCTATATAACTTGTTCTTATCAAAACAAAAATTAATGTTCCAATAAACTCGGCTCTGTTTTTAACTTTCCCACAGAATGGGAGTCCGAGGCATTCTATGTACTATATATCCTGTACTCTTTATGTAAACACTTTGAAAAAATATATGCACAATATGGTTGTTTTGTATATCAAAAGTACAGCATACCATAAAAATAACTGCAAACTTCAAACTGCATTTATGCATCTTTATTCTCTGTGGGCCACTGGTTAATTCCATTCGAAGACAAAAACCTATTTTTAAACTCAAAGTGTGGCTCTATTGTAATATAAAGAGAATAAGCATTGTGTAAGCCTCTGATCATGTAAGGAACCAATTAAATGCTATGTATATTAAAATTATTTGTTAGTTTTAAGACTCTCAACACGATTGCATTTAAACAGAAGAAAGTGTTACTACTTCAGTTAAGGTAAACTATTCAACTTAAACAAGCAAACACATACATTTAGTCCAGCTCGGACTCTGTTCTGCCGAGTTTATATTGATGCATCTTCCTCTTGTTCTCCTTCTACACCCACAATAGGCTACAGTAACAGCAAGAGACTTACCCAATGTTTCATGCTCTGTCTTATTTAAATATTTTTTGCATACAAAAGGCAATCCGGAGTCACATAAATAACTTTCCCAGCCGTACTTCAATTTTGAATTAATCACTCCACAATGATTTTCTCTAGAACGCTTATCAGAGACATCTGCAAACGCATTTTTGAAAAGCACAAAATTACAGAAATTCAGTTCTTGCTTGTAAAACGGTGCTGTAAGGCTCTACGCATCTTATTGAACGCATGTCTAAACACCCCTGCACACCCAAACTTCTAGTAATATTACACCAATACTACGGACAGCTGAACATTGACCATGATTTATACCTGTGTGGCAATCCCTCCTTGGCTGCTGCTATCAGATAAGAGGCGTCTATGTTGTGTCTGCTGGTGGACAGACCTCAAAATGTAGCAAAGCAACTCACAAAGCTCATGTTAATGTACTAACGTTGATTACAGCATGTTACACTAAACACATTGAAACTCCTTTCTTCCATGAAACCAGCTAGAGCACGGCTTTTAAATATGCAATTGGAATCCTAAAAACACCTTTAAAGTAAATGACAAAAGGGCTACGTCATTAACGCTTTGGACAGAGCCATCTCGATTGATGCTACGACCCTCGAAGGGGCTTTTCGTTCATTAATATGAATAAATATTTCTGCAAAAAAAGAGGTACGCCGTTCCACTTTATTCACTTTTCAAACGTAGCTATAGGAACAGCACTCCTGTATCTACGCTGCAGTTACAGACGGTATATAATGACACTGCTACAACATATCCAAGAGGAACATCAAGTACTTGCTCTCCAGTTCACAAACGCTAGCGGTGCTCCATCTGACCACTGCCAGCCAGCATCTTTCTCCAGGCGATTCAGGCCCATCCACAGCCTCATGTCTGTGGCGTTTAACTGCCCTGAAACAGAAAAAAACAAAGCAATACTTCACGCTTTCCCCGCGTTTTAAAATATCTACAGGTGTAGATCTGCTGCCCTGACTTGTTACAATGGAAATAAAACAAGACTTCAAATCAGCCTCCAGAAAGTTCAGGCTGTTTTTCCTGTTCTTTGAAAGAGTCTATTACTTTGTTAATCAACACAGAGATGAAAAGGAATAAACTCAGAAGTCTGCATCCTTCAAAAGCGACTCATCCTGCAAAGCTTTCCTGCAGAAGCTGTTCCTGACCTTAGAAGTTAAATCTAGAACAAGCAGCTACATAAACGCTAGCCAGTTTCAGCTGTCCATAAACTAAACAACTTGCAGTCCCTTTACAGCCTGCAGGCATATCAAAAAAGCTAATTCAATATTTTAAAAAACTTCCTGTTAGCTTGTATCCTGCAATTGAAAATCAGCAATGATGGGAAGCGGTGGGCACGACGCCCAAGGCAGCCCTTCGCATCACGGCTCTGCCACCCATTCCTCCGCTCAGTCCTCCCCGCGCACGCTAAACTACCCGCGAAAGCCATGCTGTCGGAAGGCTCTGCCAAATTTGTCTGAGGTGCTCGCTGCATGGGGGAAAGCAAAAGGCTTATCAGAGGAGGACTAGCATCCATTTATGAAAACAGAGCTGGCGTTTTTCCCATACAGGACATTTACTTCACGCCTGCAGCAGTATTCCCGCCATTCACGTTTGGTGAAGTCCAGCTGGCAAAGAAAGGGGACGCCAGGGTACGTTGCAGAGAAGGTAAATATTTGTGTAATTCTCCAAAGAAAACAAACACGCTCCATAACCAGGGCTGCAAGAATAAATGAGAGTCTCTGTGGGGAGGGAGAATTAAGACAATTACACCCTCACAAAAGCCATACCACCGCTTCTGCACTCGGGTTATTAAGGCTGTAACTCACCTTCACCCTTGCTTTTTTGAACAGCTCTACTGAGGTGCGTTACGTGACGCGGCCTCGCAAGCAGCACCGGGAGAGACATCACACAGCATGTGGCTCCAAAGCTTCCCCCTTTTTCAGGGGTAGAGAGGAAATCTAACTACAGGTTTCCTACAAGGTCCCCAGGGAGATGTCTACTCACTGCTTAAGTTACTTATGTAGTTCTGCTCTTCGGGGTCGGTGACGCTCAGCAGGTCCCCTCCTTGCAGCTGACAGGCGGCCCGTGCCTCACGCCAGGTCAGCACAGACCCAAGGTTGAACTGGTAGCAAAGCTGCTTGTCGGGGTTCTTCTTCCAAAAAACGTCGCAGCCGCTCTCTGCTCAAAAACAGACTCATCACCCACAGCCCAAGACTGCAAACTAATCAGAAATATAACACCTTGAACAATTTGATTAATTAATGATGGCAGCACCCCAATGGAAGCACAATTATGAACTCCTTTCATGTTCCTTTGTTAAAGAACATATGGAAATAGGGCAATAACAGAATAAAAACGTTGCTCCATATTTCATATGGTTGATAAAATACTCAGGAGCTGATCTGCAGCTGGTGGTGATTTTCACAGCTCTCATGAAGCCAAGAGAGCTACATTTTAATTTGTACCAGCTGATCAGTTGTTCCTAAAGCTGAATGTTGAAATATGCAAACTATGAACACCTCACCCAACTTGTGGGGGAGCAGTCACTGGATGTCCTTCTATCTTGTACTCAAGGGAATAAACGCGCTGTAATTACAAAGTATAAGCAAGGCTGAAAATACATTCTATTATAATGGTTGCCCGGAAATCCCCGTTACAAAGACACATTTACAGCTGTTTTTAAGATGCTTCGGAACAGAGATTTGAAACATAGCTTGAGCAGGGAGGGCTTTTCCAAACCACTTCTGCTGACAGAAGATACTATTTTGCTTATTTATGCAAGAAGTCGGGATATTCAGGAAGATTATGCATCCAAAATCTCTCCGACAGCAAGTACTTTCAAAGCTATTGCTAAGTGCTTCGGGCCCAAGCCGTGGCCAAGCAGCGCGCAGAAGAAAAGGAATGTGCAAGATGCAATGCAGTCAAAGGCAGAACGTGACTTTGCAAGAGCAACCCTTACTTTCCATGCTTCAGAGCAGCTGCCTATATATCACTGGGACAGAGGAGAGAGAGGTTTAGCCGCGGGGTGAGGTCAACGGGCTGTGCAGAATAACATCCTTTTGCTCACCCCCCGTGGTTTTGCTTTTGGGATGAGGACTTGGGTCTCCAAAGGCCAAACATGATAAATTATGATAAAATTTGCTGAAGTCTTCTTTCGCGTTTTTTAAAGAGACGTTCGCCTCTAACAGAAGGGAAGTAATCCAAACCAGAGTGAGTCCTAGAATTACTAATGAAGAGCAAAAATACTCTTGGGGGGAGAGAGAAGACAAGCAACATCTTACCAGCATTTGGGCAAAACCCCCATTTTTCATCTTGTTCATAGTGAGTTGTTGTGGCACACCAGTCAAATTCCTTTCCTTCTCTGGTACACTCATAATACCACTTGTTGTTATACTTAAATGGAAAAACGCATGGGAAACCAAAAGAATTTCCCTGCAAGGTGTATGTTTCTGGAATAAATAAAGCACAGAGATTAAAAGAATGCAGACCACAGAAATTTCTTCACCCCCATACTTCATTATTCCTGTTTTTAGCAGCAATGATAAAAATAAAATGTCTAAAGTTGTTTTCCAATTTTAATTTATAATTGATAACACAGCATTACAGGTATTGGCAGCACAACTTCAGTGAACACAATTTGGAAATAATAGTTTATGAAATTTGTCACCATGAAACAAGGCACAGTCTCATAACTTACTACAACTGAAAAAAAAACAACCACAAAAGCTGAACAATTAACATAAAATCTGCACTTACATTTCAGAACTACATAAAACAATAGTTATCAGAATCAGTACACATTCAGATGCAAACTCTACTTATTTGTTATTTGTTAGTCTATGAAAGACGAGCAATTTAGCATTATTTCCCTTGCTCCTCCTCCTCTTTATTAACTGGATTTCTAATGTTTTTTCCATTCTCTTTGTCATTCTATGGGAAAGGAAATGTGAAAGACAAAGGAATATTAAATAAGCTTTTAAAAATAAGGTTTTATACCATGGGGAATAATAATTTAGCTAAAGAACTGTTGTTACATACATCTGTTGTCACAATCAATTAATGCCTTATAAAATATTTTAAATATTTTCCTATTGTCCTTTGAGCACCAAAATGTTGAGAGAATCCAGTGCAACTGAAAGCTGTAAATGCTTCACCTCAGTGGGTGCCTCCTTAACCTCAGAGCTTCTACAAAAGGTCAAAGAACCACAGCCGTACTTAGAATGAAATTGTTTGTCAAAGATCCCATGTTGATAGCCAAAAGATTAAAGTCCTTCAACTACAAAGTCAGTACATACTGCCAGGTTCCTAGAGGTTTCCAGAGTTACTGGCTGGCTGCGCACATATAAAAAAGCAGTTTACACATTGTAAATCCCCTTTAAAGCCTTCTGATATGAACAGATGATACAAAAAACATGGGTTAAAAAAAAAAAATAAAAATCAGGATTGCTTCTTTCTGCCCGCTACCATGCTGCTAGCTATGGAGGTGCAAGGGATCATCTCAGTTCTGGCAAGAAACCAAATTCAACAGCTATAGACCTCTCACCACAGTTATACACATTAATTTCTTTGAAGGTAGAGATGCCCACCCCACCCTGGTGGACTAACAGGCTGGCTTGCATTTGTATGTGCATAAGCTAAGGTAGAAGGAGGAAAATAGAAATTGGAGGTGGAAGAGATTTTGCCAACGCAGTTAATTACTTTGGTCCTGAAACTAGACAAGAAGCATCTGCCTAAGGCTGATCCTTTTCTCCCAGATGCTGCAGCACTAGGGCTAAACCAGGTCTACTTTCATCTCGCTATGCGTACATAGAAAATGTGTAAGACTTTTTGTGGGTTTAAATATTTTCTGGTCTTAAGTATAAACTCCACTAGGTTTTCAAGAAGAGGTTGGATGCTATAGTGCTTTCCCAGTTACCACAGCTCCCAAAGGAATGACTTTGGAGTTTGCAGAGGCCAAGCCCAGCTACACCTACAGAGGAAACCACCAAGACCAGATCTGCAAGCCAAACACCCAGTTCAAATGGGGAGAATCAACAGCTCCAGTCTGAGACATGCTGTGCAAACATTAGGTCTCTCCTTCCACAGAAATGCCGAGGAAGGGGTCAAGGTACAGTCTGTCCGTTGCTGTTTGTAGTCAGTGGGTTTATCTTAGTCCTTATACCTGGAAAACTGTTCAGGTCTGCACACCTGGATCTTGACATACATTCCTACGCCTTCACTAGCTGTACAGCAAGATTAATCAAAAACCTGATCTCTGCTCCAAAGTTTGGCACGTTCAGAGTCCAGGCGCTGAACGCTGCAAACATTCGGTTCATGCACGCTGTGATCACAGTCTGATTTTCAGTGACGGGAATTCCAAATCCTTCATTATCTCTCTTTGGGTTTATCTGATAAGAAAAACTGCAGGACAGGCAAGAGCAAATCCTTAGTTCCCCTTTTTATTTCATAGAGGATTTGAAATGAATTTTTCCTGGTTTGCAAGGATACTGGTGCTTTTTTGGGTCCATATAACAGATAAGGGAAAAAAAACCAATTGTGCGGTATGCTCACTGCAACCATTGCATATAAAAAAGCAAACTTTGAGTCCCAAACCACAATAGAGGCTGGAAGGGATCATAAGCACATGACCCTGCTTCACAAAAACTTTTGAAAACTTCTCCCATCTACATTGCTATGACAAAATTTTATTTTTACCTTGGAATGGGTGTTCACAAAGGTCTTCATCATAGGACATGTACTGTTTCCACTGATAAGTAGATTTTTTTTTGGCCACAATACGTTTGTTGTTTTCAACAGCTAATTTGTACTCTGATACACCAACTAATGCTCTTCCATCACAATTCCACCATAACGAGTATTGAGTTGAATCACATTCAAGCATACTTAATGGCTGTTCTGGTCTACTGATGTTCAGTCCTAGACAGGTACTTCTGCCTATGTTGAACAGACGGCGATTGGATACCCATTTCCATAACATATCTTTTGAGAGTTGACCACAGTCTTCCAGAACAAGGCCAACTGTGTCCACTTTAATGCACATGTTGGAGTCTTCACTTTGGATAATAAATATGCCTTTGTCTGTAAGGAAAAAAATAAGAAGTTTCAGTCTGATAATACTGCAATTGATCAAATAGTATCAAAAGACAAATGTTTTAACTGGAGCTATTTAGGAAGAAAACTGAAAATATCCATCAGAATAACTGGCACTTCAAAAAATAAGAGTACTGGTCTAAATTTACTCCCAGCTGAGTTTTTAACATGTTAGCCCCTTGCAAGATCACAAAAATCATAGAATCATAGAATGGTTTAGGTTGGAAAGGACCTTGAAGATCATCGGGTTCCAACCCCACTGCCATGGGCAGGGACACCTCCCACTAGACCAGACTGCCCAAGGCCACGTCCAGCCTGGCCTTGAACACCTCCAGGGATGGGGCCTCAACAACCTCTCTGGGCAACCTGTTCCAGTGCCTGACCACCCTCACAGTGAACAACTTCTTCCTAATGTTCAATCTGAACCTGCCCTCTTCCAGTTTAAAGCCATTCCCCCTCGGCCTATCGCTACATGCCCTAGTAACAATTCCTTCCCCAGCTCTCCTGTAGGCCCCTTTTAGCTACTGGAAGGCCGCAATAAGATCTCCCCGGAGCCTTCTCTTCTCCGGGCTGAACAGCCCCCACTCTTTCAGCCTCTCCTCATAGGAGAGGTGCTCCAGCCCTTGGATCATCCTCGTGGCTCTCCTCTGGACACGCTCCTACAGGTCCATGTCCTTCTTATGTTGGGGACTCCAGAGCTGGATGCAGTACTCCAGGTGGGGTCTCACGAGAGTGGAGTAGAGGGGCAGAATCACCTCCTTTGACCTGCTGGCCACACTTCTTCTGATGCAGCCCAGGATACGGTTGGCCTTCTGGGCTGCGATCGCACATTGCTGGCTCATGTCGAGCTTCTAAGTAATATTTCTCATGTTAGATAGCCAAAAAAAATGGGGTGCTCAAAACCACTGGTCATGTTCAAAGAAAAAAAACCACACTGGTCACCAAGAAACAATCAGTAATGGAGCACAGGTTTAAGTGTTAAGTGTTACAAGAAGTCATACCATATATTGTAAAATAATGCTGGGGGGGGGATCGGAGAGTGCAATTAAAGTAAAAGCTAAAAAGTTTAAGGCTGGCTGCCATATTCTCTGCCATACTCATTCTTGACTCTCTGCAATTATAGAGGCAGAAAGAAAATATTTTGCATTGTAAATAGGATACAGAAAGGGTAGGATTTATCTATACCATGAGAGCTGGTGGCCAAGGGTTAAAGTACGCCTTCCCTACTACATGCATATTGTTCAACCGTACATGACTACCCTGGACCACAGCAGATGTTGCAGGGTTAGCCTGACACCCCAGCTTTCTTGGAATCATGTAGAAATTCACTGAACTATATGACATCACATTAGAAGTATGTGAAAAAAAAAGTCAGCTGCTTAATGTCTTGAGAACAAATGTTTAACTGAGCATATAGACTGAAAAAAATGAGGGCAGCTGAAGAACTGGAAATCAGCAAAATATAAACCTCTAACAGCTCAGCTATTTCATTCACTCTGAAATCCAATGGTAATTAACCCATGGAGTTCCTCTCATGTTATAGGTGAGACATTTATTTTATGCCTCTGGAGATTATGCATTTAAAACCTGAGCAGCCCTTCCATTTTGCCTTGAAATTTTACAGTGATGGTTTCTGCCACGTGTGCTCTCTATCTGCTGTAATTCACTGCACCTAACATCCTGAAGCAGTAACTATAATTAAAAAAAAACCAAAACATCTCGAACTGACACAGCCCACACCTAAAGCATGAGATGCAGAGGTCACCCAGATGCTGCGTCTGGCTTTAGTACACAGAGTTTAGGTGTAGCTCTAGGAAAGAAAGACTTTCTGAGCAGCAGTGGGACAGTGCTGTGTAACAGACAGACAGGAGATCAGCTCACCAATATAACGTGCACACAACAAGCAGAACAGAGAGGATATAGATTGTGGAGAGGTTTTTGGTTACAGATTCTGCACAGAGCACATCAAGTAGTCTAACTTACAGAGAGGACAGAATCACACTGCAGACTGTGTCGCTGGTAACGGGGGCTGTTTTCTACATGGCTGTAGGCATTGGTAGCTTGTGATGGTGTAGGAGCAGGGTGAGCCTTTCTGACCGGCAGCAGGTGAGAATCAGCCTGTCACACGTAATTGCATGTCCCAAGCACCTAGCAGCTGTCCTACATTAAGTCCTTAACTGTTTTGGGCAGAGCAATGTTCCTTTAATCCATTGTATTTCTACATATTTCTGAGCTCACTGAAAAACCATCAGCCAACACTCTGTGACAGATGCCCAGATTGGCCTCTTGCTTTTGAGTTTTCTGTGAAGTTGTGCGGTTTGTGCTGATTCCATCCTTCTTATCCAACCCAAATCTTCCATGGGCGACACAGGCGTCTCTATCTATGCAACCAGAAAGGGTTCTGCCTCTCATGCTAGGGTATGTCTTTCCCACAGAGGTCTTATCTTGGTTGAGCAAGAAAACACACTGTTAATTTGCTAGATAAGTGGAAGCTGGGATGTTGTTAGCACCAGTAAACACTGATTAATGAGGTTAATTCACCATGATACTGGCATTCACACTTAAATAAACTTCTTACGCAAACTCCCAATCTATCTCCACCTCAACAGCACCCAACAGCTCCCATGCAGCAGCTCCTGGGGGTGGAGGGAGCCACACCGCAACCCAAAGATGAAGGATTCTCAACCTTTGAGTGCCTTTATCTGTAAGGCTCTTAACAGTTGCAATGACTGCTGAGAAAAGATAAGGGCCTTCCACAGTATACACAAATAACCCAGCTGGAGGATCTCTGTGAATAATAGCATGCTTCCCTTTCTGATTCTGCAGCCAAGAATGGCCAGATCGTAATTCTTGAGCCACACAGTCCCCTTCTGAATGTGGTTTCCATTCCCCAACTACAAAGTCCAATTGACAAGCGAGCCGTGCTGGCCTGAGGACTGCCAGCTCAAGGCAGAAGTAAGACATGAGAGGTGGTGGGCCCAGCGACAGCCCCACGGGCCCCAGCTCAGCCCTCTCCTCAAGTGGGGCAACGAGACAACTGGAGCAACACCAAGCCTTGGGAATGCCTCTAGGGCTCCCCTCCTTTCAGCCTGTGAAGCCACACCATCCATTTTACATGTGCTCTCACAGAAGGGTTCTGTTACGAAGCTCCTGGGGTCAGGGAGGATTCTGTGCCCAAAATCCTGCAGATGAAGAGCTGTAAGGGGCTCTATAAACTTGCAAGCCCCAGAGGACCCAAGGAGAAAAGGAGATAGCCTATGTGTTAGGAACTGACGGGGTGGAGGGAGGCCTTTGGAAGCATCCCGCTTCTCTTTACATCCAGGCCCCTCCAGACAAGGACAAGGAGACAAGAAACAAAGCGATGCCTCAAGCTGATGTGAAGCCACAGATGAAGAGCTGACAGCTCACCAGTACCTCCAAGTTCCTGTTTACTTAGGTTCCACACAGCTAATAATGAATAAACGGCTGTAACAAAACTAGGAGAACAAGATATTTTCATTTCCTTCCTCCTCACCTCCCACTTCCTTCCTTCCTTCCCCCTTCCCTTCCCTTCCCCCCCCCCCCCCCCCCAAAGAAAAAAAGCAGTGAGAATTGCCGAGGTGGTAACAGAGAAAATAACTGGAATTTATTGGAAGTGAGATAAAACATGATCTATATATCCCTCCAGGTACAACAAAAGCGATGGGCAGCGGAATATCAATCAAGCGGGGAGGGCGAAAAGGGCGCAAGGCACAGCCGGCGGGGCAGGGGCAGCCCCTCGCCCCTCCCAGACCCCTCAGCCCTCCGCGGGGCGAGACCTTCACCCCACCCGTACCCTCCCGGCCCGGGTCGGGCTTGACCCCACCAGGACACTCTCCCCCCACGCCTCGACACGTCCCGGCCGCCCGGCAGCGCTCGGGGCCGCGGGGCAGAGCCCCACGCGGGACGCCCGTGGGCTTCACCCACCGCTGCACGGGGGACGATGGGGGGGACGGCTCAACCCGGCGCGGAGCGGGGACGCTGCCCCCCTCCCCCCCACCGGCACCCCCCGACCCGCCGCGTGGGCCCCCCCCTCCCCGGGGTGCGCGCGCCCCCCGTCCCCCTCCCTCCGCGGGCCGCCCCCCGGAGGCGTCACTCACTCCGAAGGGAGGGCACCTCGTCCCGGCGGAGGGCGGCCGCCCCCCGCGCCCCGCCGAGCAGCAGGCAGCAGGCCAGGAGCCGCAGCCGCACGCCCAGCATCGCCGCGGCTCTGCGCCCACCCGCTCCGCGCCGGGGCACCGGCCCCCGCCGAGCCCTGCCCCCGGGGGAGGGCAAGAGGAGCCGATCCCACCCCGGCGGTGCACCGGGAGGAGGGGCGGCCCGATCCGGACGGGACCGGGGGGGGGCGCAGGGGAGGTGGCGGCAGTCGCGCTGGAGCCGCCCGCCCGCGTCCCCGGGAGGCCCCCCCCTTTCCCGGGGGGGGTGGGGGGGGACACGCCACCGGAGGCCGCTCGGACCGGGTTTGGAAACGGCGCTCGTGCAGCTGGGGCCGGCTGCCCGCATCGGGGTTGTGGATTCAAGCGGACAAAAAGCTCTGTATTGACGCTGTTTTCCATCTGAAAACACTCACTTTCTCATGCCCCCGCTCCGGGTACTCCTAAAAAGAACCAGAAAATTACACAGAGGCACTGGAGGTGGGAGACCACTGACAGCACAGCCCACGTTCAACGAGTTTGCCGCTCTGTCCCTGAGCATCCCCGCTTTTACAGACCCCGCTCAGAGACTTGTTCTTTTTAGCTGGGTCAGCTTGTCGTGGTTTGGGCTGGACTGGCCACGGAATGAATGACCAGGACGCAACTCGAAGTCGTTTTACATTTTGGCATGGGGAAAAATAATGGCCTTCTTCCATTTTTTGTCACCTCTGTCTTCGCTCGAATATTTACAGGAGCTGCCCCGCTTGGGTTGAGTTTCAGTCTTACGGAAGCTATGAATAGCAGAGGGCAAGTCGAAAGCAGAACCTCTGGGTTAAAGATAGGGTAGTGTTACTGGAAATCAGCAGGACAGTTTGGGTTTAAGCTGCATAAGCATATTTCTGCATTGTTCTTTATGCATAGCAGACAAATAAGCATGTAAATGTATACGTGAATGTATAAAAATAAATGTACAGTGTTGGAGCATAACTGAACTGAGCCTCTGCTCCCCCGTGTCCGCCTCAGTCATGATACAAAGGTGGAAACAGAAACCTCCGGGCTTGGGGGGACTTCTCACTGGTAGTTTGGTAGAAGAAGGAACTGAGAAGCAAATGAAGGTGAACACTTAGAAAGAAGCAGTTAACTGGAGGGGTTTCTGCCAGTTTAATAGAAGATAAAAATGTCTGGCAGAGAACAAACAGCAGGAAACTTTGCTGAACAAGCTGTTCTAGAATGGACCTGACTCTGCAAGACAGAAGGGTTGTAATTCTCTCAAGGAACTGTAATGTACCTATCAGGAAAGCTGCAGCTTTCTGAGAACTGCAGTTTCTGAGAGAGAAGATTGTTAATGAGCCATTTATGAAATCCGGCCACTCAGAACTGTCTACATCTCTTCAGGAGTTTTTGGCCACTGCTTTGAGTCCTGAGCTCCAGAAAAAAGGCTCTCTTGATCCAGAACCTGCTTCTGGGTCACAGTGAGAGATCACGCTGTGTTCGTGGTACTATGTTTAAAAAAAAAAAAAAAAAAAGGTGCTGGTGAACAAAAACGAGGCTATTCTGGACTGTGGGAAGGAGCCCCATCTCTGGTGAATTTTTCTGTTCATTTCGGTAAGATCAAAGTGAGCACATTCTGATTACAGATTCCTAATAAAGAACATCTCAACAATGTTTTTGTAAATACTTTAATAAATGCAAATTAGCAACTTATTAATTCTGAGTAGTTTCCCTTGCTCCTATTTTTTTCTTTGATATTCAGATCTACCTCTTTGACTATAGTTTTTTACTGTCTTGAATCTATTCTGGTTTTACTAAACTGGCAAATCTTTTCTAGTGCAGCTGCAGTTATCCTGGCCTGGGTCTTTACAGCTAATCTATACCTACTTAATTATAATGTGACATCTCTGCAACCATAATGGCTTGTAAACCAACATGGTTGGCAACATTTTCTGAAGTAAACTTGATGACATAGTTTATATTATCGTGTACAGTAAATTCTGTAACTTTCAAATTGTATTTATTTATTTGAAGCTTTACCTGTCTTCCTTCAAGGCATTTGCTGTAGTGTTTTGGCTCCTTTATTTTATTTTCTGTCTGGCACACACTTTTTGTAAATAGTTTTGTCTTCATGTCTCTGTTGATGATCTGTTCTCTTTATTTTTGTATATCCTTGGACCCATATATATGTATATATATGCACTTTTCTGAGCTGATTTGCCTTTGCTGTTTAGGTACTCTACACAGATGTTTAGTACCTTCCCATATCTTTGCTTAGACGTTAACTGAGGCTTCTGTAGAAACCTATACACAGATATGAACCCAGTGTGCGGTCATGGCCTTCATCCACAAATACAAGCCCTCATCATATTCGCACTAATTCTGTTTTCTTACAAACCCATTGCTTTTCCGAGGCACACACAGAGATCCAGTGTGCCATGTGCTCAGCATCTTCTCACGCAGTAATTTCTGTTCATAACCTGAAATCTGAGGGCAGGTCTTTATTTTTTTTTTTTTTTCATACTAGCCAGAATGGGAATACCAAACCAGGGAATAGCTAGGAAGAAAAATCAGGACCAAAATTGCTTGCATCAGCCATGCCCAGCATAAAACAATTCCATCTTTTTCAGAAGCACCATCCTAGGCCCTGTTTAGCTCTGAAAAGTGACAGTCTCAGGTCAGCATCTCAGGTCAACTACCAAGTTTGTATTCACAGAATCACAGAATGGTCAGGGTTGGAAGGGACTTCTGGAGATCACCTAATCCAACCCCCCTACCAGAGCAGGGTCACCTACAGCAGGTTGCACAGGACAGAGTCCAGGTAGGTTTTGAATGTCTCCAGAGTGGGAGACTCCACAGCGTCTCTGGGCAGCCTGTGCCAGTGCTCTGCCACCCTCAAAGGAAAGAAGTTCCTCCTCATGTTTAGATGGAACTTCCTTTGTTCAAGTCTGTGCCCGTTACCTCTTGTCCTGTCACTGGGCATCCCCCTGGCACCCTCTCTTTAAGTATTTATAAGCATTGATAAGATCCCCCCTCAGTCTTCTTTTCTCCAGACTGAAAGGACCCAAGTCCCTCAGCCTTTCATCATAAGAAAGATGCTCCAGTCCCCTAATCATCTTCATAGCCTTTCACTTAAAAGTTTTCCTGTTTACCCCAAACAACTCTCATTTATCAGTTCTGCCACTCCAGTTACACCTGGCTACAGGCACTACCGGCACTGCCTCCACCTCCCCTGCCTCCTCTGACATGTCCCAGCCATGCCCAGCGACACCCCTTTTCCCCGTGGCAGCTCTGCCTGCGTGTTCCTCTTACACCACTCCATCCTCCCGTGCTCCCAGGTGATCTCTGCGGCTGCCGGGCTCCGCAGTTTTGATCCCCATCAGCCCACATCGGATAGACGACCCTACAGGACAGCTTCCACCGGCCAGTCTCAGGCTAACGGAAACCCCAAATTGCAAACTGCCCGTTTAATGTCCACTAGTCAGAATGTGTTTTTCTAAATGTCGTTCTAAGTGTCATTAGTTGGCTGTTCATAGCTTTAGCCTGTAAATGCCTTTTTCCAAAATGAAAAACTCCTTTATAATGGTGACACCGACAGCATTAATACAGCCTTATGCTTCCCTTTCCACACTTACCCAATACAGTACTGCACACAAAATCTGCCTGCCTTACCTGTATTTTTCCCGTATTTGCGGCTTTTAAGCAAATCCTCACTTTACTAATACATACACCCTAATACCACGTGTTTCACGTAACTTTAACTACCTGCAGCTAGAACAAAAACACACATACACCTATAAATTATACACGCTGCCATTCCAAATGCCTCTCAGCAGTGGGGCCAGAAGGGCATGGGTAACATAGAGGGTGAAAAGAGTTCTTTGCAGCTTCCCAAACGTGCTGTCAGCATCTCTGCAGGGACCGCCAAGAAAGCAGGGAAGAGGCTGTGGCTCACTCTTGCTCTCCTTGAGGGCAGGGACGCTACCGGGGCCGTGCAGGGAACAGGCCTGGATTTTCCTCAGTCGCCTTTTACCAAACTTCTGAGAAAAGGCAGTGTTAGGTCAGGATTTTGGATCGGTAGAGCAAAACTAAATCACACTGGCACTGTAGAAAGGGGAATTACGTGCAAAGAGCAAACATTCAGTAGAACCCTATTTCTGTCCGACTTCTTCATGCAGCTTTTCACTACTTCTGCTCCCAGCTGCCCCATGTCTGAATTTGTTGGCCCGGGCAGCCCATGCCTGGAGATATTTTGCAGCGTATTCCTGTCTCTGCTAGCTAACATGGGTTTACAGAGCTCAGAGTCATAACGTACAGCTGATCCACTGGTTAAAGCATTTCAAGAATTTGTCATGTAACTGACCTGCATTTAACTTAAATGTTCAACTCTGGCAAAGAAGCTAATTTGTTGCTTAAATTTTAAGAGTGGTGCTTTTAAGGTGCTTATAATGACTTCAAGCCTTTGTATATGCCCCATCTATAAGGTAACTGAGGCGCGTAAGTAGTTTGCTAACCTGAGTCAGCATGCTTAAAACATATGTGGCTGCCATCGAGGGAGACTCCCATTGTTAGTACTATTATAGTGAAATCAATTGTAGAATGAGAGAGACATTTTATGCAAAGATGTGCTACAAAAGGGTAGTTAGTGTGTTCCCAAGAAAAGCTATTAATATTAGACTGTAGACTTGTTTACTAAACAAACCCATGACTCATTGTACTCAATACCAGAAATTACACATACTGTGATAAACAAATGTTACACTTTTTAAACAAACCAATAAAGCCATCATTTAATTGCCTAGCAGGACATTTTAGAATAAATATAAACCTCATAAAACTTTCACAACTTTTGTTTCATGGTTTAAACGCACCTGAGAGACTGTTAGTTTTCTCTGTGTTTCTTGATCATATACTAATAGATTTGTAGGCAAAACCATTCCTGATTTGTTTGGCCAGATGTGTGTTCCGCCCTATGCTAACCAGTTCCTTACGCACAACCCCTCTTCACTTGATGAGAATAAAACAGGGTAACAGGGAATAACAAGGTTCCACTAAAAAAAAAAAAAAAAACAACAACAAAGGGAGCAGTGGACATTGATTCTGACAGTGAAGCACTGAGGATGCTGTTTTTATCAGCTCCAGGAAAATTGATGCTTTCAAGCCTAAGTCCTGCAGCCAGTGCATTCCCTCCATGCCTGCATGCCCACCCTGCCCCACCAGCCAGCGCTGGCGTCTTTGGCCGCAGAGCTGCAAGGCAGCACAGCAGGAGTCCAAACCTGCAGTTGTTGGTCTCCAGTGGCCACCACCAAAACACCTTGCCAGGTCCCATTGCCTCTGGGTGCATCCTGCTGATTTAATGGCGTCTGAAAGAGGAAGGTGGAGCAGGGAGAAGTGAGGATAGGGCATAGCCTGTCGTTTACTAAGAGTCTAAGAACAGCAATTTAGGAAGGAAAGACGACCACTAACAACATACCATCAATCTAGTCAGAAGGAAAAATTGGGTGGGTGTAACACTCAGAACGAGGATATCTCCAGCCACGCACACACATTCCCACTCAGAAATCCTGCATCCAATGGAAACATTTACTGTGCTCATTAGAGAATATGCACACAGAGGAACCCAAAGCAATTTTACTTTGCCTCTTTTCTTTAACCAATTTCTTGTCAGGTGGAATAATTTTTGCATTAGATATCTTACTTTGCATTCAGTAAAAACGCATAGACATTTATGGGGTTTGTTTTCTTCAGTGTTTTGGTTTATGGTAAATCATAGAATCATAGAACGGTTTAGGTTGGAAGAGACCTTTGAAGATCATCGGGTTCCAACCCCACTGCCATGGGCAGGGACACCTCCCACTAGACCAGACTGCCCAAGGCCACGTCCAGACTGGCCTTAAACACCTCCAGGGATGGGGCCTCAACAACCTCTCTGGGCAACCTGTTCCAGTGCCTCACCACCCTCACAGTGAAAAACTTCTTCCTAATGTTCAATCTGAACCTGCCCTCTTCCAGTTTAAAGCCATTCCCCCTCGTCCTATCACTACATGCCTTAGTAAAAAGTCCTTCCCCAGCTCTCCTGTAGGCCCCCTTTAGGTACTGGAAGGCCACAATGGTTGGTCTCATATTTGGGGATTTAAGAACAAGGATTTTAGTAAGTCTGGAAGCCAGAGCTCCCACTGGCTTCACACAGTGGTAGTGTTGTCCCAGATGTGGGCTCTTTACCTGTGCAAAGAGCCCATCCACACCCAGAGTCGATGTGTTTGTTTATCTCATTTCTGCCCAGAGGTGGGTGCTAGGTGGTTCGTCCACAAAGCTGGCACAACTTGGCTTATACATTGTAAACTTTGTTTATTTTACAAAAATAGGCTAATTAGCATCCTATACTTATCACTGGTGCCTCATAATTTCCCAATAAGCTCCTATTGGCTACTTGTATTCTTGCTTCGAATTAAAGATACAGTACATTCCTAAATTACTGCACACGCTCGGTGAGAAGGGCTCTTATCTAGGAGGCATATAGCTTAAGATTTGGAGGTGTGGTTTTCACCTTATAATGAGCTAAATTCACCTCAAGGAGACATACTTTTTTATTTTCAACACTTTGTTACACCCAGCAACCTTGCAGTTCTAACGGAACGCCCCAGTTCCCCCGAGTTAGGTTCCTTGTGCCTTTTTGCTGTCTACAGGCTGATACAACACATCTGTTTTCTTTGATTGCCCAAGGTCTTTTCTTCCTTAGCAACATCTTATCTGCTTTACCTTCGTCAGCAGAATCTGTCTTCATAACTTATATATTTTTTATTACATCCACACACATAAGGGTAGGTGCCAGGGAACCACCTGTTAAAATTTCTGCTCTCTTCTCTGGATTTTATGCTGGTAAGACAATCGAAAAAGAGAAAATATTTTTCCTTTGCATACTTCCATGCCCAAATTGAAAATTTGTTAACAAGCACAAGGAATGACGTTAGATTGATAAAACCCAATGATGATCTTTAGTCACTACTCATTTCAGGTAGGAGGAGAATAACATTTGCTGGTGGATTGTTTTCCTGTGAAAGAACCGGACACGTTTGTGAGAACAGCGTCATTTCTCTGCAGGGAAATTCTGTTTGCTAACATGAGCCTGAGTTTATCATCAGATGCAAATGTGCAGTCAAAAAACTTAAATGCTTTAAATGCAATAGAGTAGCTGCTCTGACTATGAGTCACGAAAGGCTCTAACAACTTTCTAACCAGTGGGAACGACTTGCCACGATGCTCTTAGACCAGTCAGACCAGGTGTCTTGGCCTTTGATATGGAGAAAGGCAGGAAAGTTCCCAGCTATTCATCTTTCTCCTCCTTTATCTTTTTGCAATCTCAACATGGAAGAACTCAAAATTAATTAAATCAGTAACTGTATAGAACACCACGTAAACCGAATTAAACATGTTCAGACACTTCTGTCCTTACTTTGGAATAAAGATTAACTAGATTAAAAGCAGTGCAATTCAAAGTGAACATCGTCTACACAGTTTCCATGTGGATTATCCAGCCCACAGTAAATTCCTAGATCTATTTTGGAATGAATTTCCTGAGTGCTGCTAGTGGACCAACCCTAAGGGACAGTCTTTTTGCAAGCTCTTTTGGGATGCTGACTAATCATCCACAGTGAATACTATGTTCAGTGACAAGCATCTCTCTGTGATAAAGCTCTGTATCAGCCAGATTCAGAGAGCACTGGAAGGGGAATCCAAAACCTGTAGCCTACCGGAGGAAGACGTTGAACTTGTTTCTTGCAGCTGTGGTCCCAGACAGCTTGAAGCAGTAGCTGCAAGTACTGTAGGTTGAATACAAGAAGTACAGCCCACTGTATCTGTAAAAATTCAAATTCTCTTGCTTGACCGAGGTTCATTTGATTGACATCTTCTGCGTTGGCTCATGACACATTACCACAGAGGACTTTCTCTCCCTGCAGACACTGTTGGGGGAGGGGGGGGGAGGGGGGGGGAGGATGTCAAATGGTTTTGTAACAATTAATTGATCTTAAGGATTTCTAGGACTCAGCCTGAACTGTTTTTTTCCCTGGTTTGATATATTTTCAGTCTAAATTTCTTCATCACCTTTGAGATTATTGGGGATTTTTGGTTTCTTTGGTTTGGTTTGTTTCCCCCACCCTTGTTTGGATTGGGGATTGGGGTATTTTTTTTGTTCTTTCCTTTTTTTTTTTTTTTTCATATCTGTTCCTTTTCAAATCTACCGTATCCTAAAATAGAAGCAACTGAGAGTTTGTTACATGGTAATTATACTATAATTATAGGTCTGGTTTTTAAGTAAGTCAGCCAAGAGTTTCAGTGAAAGCAAGTTTTAACCTCTCACCTAAGAAGATCAACAGGAGATACAATTTGCCTTTGAACTGAGTTAGTAACTTTGAAACCTGAAGTTGGTTGTACACACTTTTCCAAACACAGGTAACATCCAACTGCTGAACACTAAATAGAAATTTCCTGTTTCTTCACACATAAAGACCTTGGTTTTATTTACACTCCTACCTATTCCAAATCTGGAAACAGTAATGAAAAAACCCACCGTTGAGAAAAGTTAACCTGTGGAAAAAGGCATTTGAAAAAATACATCATGCTTTAAGAACTTCATCTATCTGAATACAGAAATGTCTTGAAATGACTTTAAATTATCCAATTTGATTAAAAATAAATATAAACTGTAGTGTAAATAGCATGAGTTGCAATGAATTTCAGTTTTTGGTTCTCTCTGCTTTTGCGTGACAACTGGTAGAAGAGAGAGACTGAGTCAGCTTCAAGAAACAAAGTTCACATCTACCAAGATCCTTGAAAAGCCAAAGCCTTGTATTTATCTACACCACCTGTCATTATGGTGCTTTTGTTGCTGTCAATATTAGCCGATAGGCATGTCAGTGAAATCACAGAAGAAAAGTTTCTAAGCATGAACCGTTCCTAAAAACAAACAAACAAACAAACGAATGTGTAGACTTTGGGGGATAGAATACATTCTACATTACATGTGATGAGTATACATTGTGCAATTGTATCCGTTTCAGTTTTCACAATCCACTGTGAAATGCAAGAGAACAAGATCTTCTTGTGTGCCTGGAGAATACAACAGAATTAAAACACAGTGCTGTCAAGGGTGCAGAGGAATGTTCCCTTCCTCAGAGCAGGAAACGAGCAGATGTCAAAATACTCAACTTTTCATTAGAGGGAAAAAAAAAAAAAAGAGACATAACTTGCAGATTAAACAGAAAATAAACACTTTGCCACCTACTTCCCAAAAGATATTACTGCTGTTACACTTACACAATGAATGATCTTTATCTTTAAGCAAGTTGTGCAATTTAGGGATTACTGTATAAAAGAATGCCACATGTAATCAATCAGAGTTCCAGAAATGGGTTGCTTAGAGCATTCATCCATTAACTCATTTCCTTGAGAAGCAAAAGGGTCACAAATAGAAGAAAACCCAGACTCGTTAAACCTCATGCGCTGTCTTAAAAAGGGGGGAGAGTTATAAAATTAGCTCTAGGTTATGCCAAAGCTTGAGCAATTTGCTAAGATTAATCAAACCATGGGGAAAAAAATGATAAAGACACATGCTGAAATGGAAAATGAAGAACAATAGAAGTATATGAAAAAATGCATTCAATTTTACAATCTTTATTCAAAGTTAAGTAATTCCTTTTCTACAGAAACAAGTTGTGGCAAACAGATAAAGAAAAAATGATCTTTCTTTACTTTCAGATTGCGTGTAATAAGCTTTGTGGAGCAATATTTCCCTAATGCCCACTGCAAAACAAACTTGGCCTTGTGCATAATGGTAGACAACACATGAAGAGTATTGCACTTGACATCTGAGCCTTGGTTCCCAGACTTATTACCCACTAGCTATATTACAAAATAAAGTTGAATGCAGCCTGAACATATACAATACAGGTTAACGTGAAACTTTTACAAATCAAATGAAAAATTATCCATTTAACATACAGTACTGAAATTACCATTCTACCGGGTGTAAAAGATACACAAACACCATAATTTTGCTAAAGATTATTCTTTTATTTAGTTTAACTCTTCAGTGAATAGAAGCATTATTATTAAAAATGTTTTGGCCGCTCTCAAGGTCCAGCCTCAGGTCAAAACAATATTCATAAAATCAGCAGAAAGACTTTTTCATCCCACTCACCACACAAAACCCCACCTGTAATTCAGTGCAGGAAAAGTAAAAAAAAAAAAAAAAAAAGAAAAAAAATGGACTTTGGTACAAATGCTACAAGATAAAAATAATATAGTTATTAAAAAAAAGATGAACACCACTCTTGTTTCTAGGGTGAGTGTCAAGTAAGATCTTGAAAGTTCTTGAAATCTGGGGGTTTAGTCAAAATTTATGATCTAAATTAATGTTGTTAAAAGAATGGCTCATATGAATGAGCCTAGTTCTTGGATATTGCTCAATAACAGAGAGCTTCCTCACCGAGCCCTTCTTTTTTCTCTCTTCTGATGAATTCTTAGTTATTTGAGTGATTTCCACCCTGACGATTTTGAAGGTGCACAGAACATTTATAGTACAGTCAGTCACAGCAGGGAAATGGAAAAAATATACCGCCTGATTTCTGTACATCTTTGACAATTCAAAGGATTAATTGGACTGTAAACATTGTCTACATACCAAATTGGATCTTTGCTGGTGATCAGAAGATGCAAGTGATGGAAAAAGAGTGAATAGCTTTGTGAAATGAAATCTCCTGTAGGAACAGGGAATGTAGACCACCAAATGTTTCATGTGAAATATGAACACCACTTTGTTAATAACATTTGAATACTGAAATGTATTTCAATATTGAAATGGGTGACCTAGAGAAGAAGGGCTTTCAGCCCTAACATCGAGCAGCAGAATCAGCCTCCTCAGAAACAGAACTTAAAAGGTATTTAATAAACAGTACAGGTTTTTATTACTTTAAAAGTAATACAAATATTTTCATTTCTTTCAGAGAAATTTTGTCATTTGATGACTTCTACATGAAAAACAGAAGAGTAACAGATAAATCACATGGGCTAAATCCAGATCTCCCTAGTCCCTTAGGCTGTCCTGACCCATGTGGAATCTGAGACAGAATCCAGGGGCCAGCTTTGCCTCCTGTGAGTTTATCCACGTGCCAGGAAAATGGGATTTGGTCCCACATGTAACTTGCACTGACATCTGTGGGAGTCTAGCAGTTGGAAGGGCTGCGGATGCAAGCTTTTGTCTGTGCACAGTTTCCACTATGAGATATGCAGGAATACTGAAGAGTACAGATGTGAACCTGTAATTAATCTGTTCAGGTTTAATGACAGCCATAATTTCCTTCACACTGCAATCATTTTGAATTTAGTACAAGGTTATAGCATCACCTTCTTTCCAAAGGCATCTGATACTGTTTATTTCGCTTTGCACAGAAATATATACTATAGGTTCTAATCCATTAATAGACATTATTAACCAGTTTGTTTAAACAAAACAATCTTTGTAAACCAAAACTAATAGTTTCACTGAAACTAGATCCTCATCTGTAGCCATTGACTCCAGTAGGCTTTGGATCAGGCCCTAAAACAGGCATGGGTCAGAGCTAGCTAACAGATCAGTCTCGCATCCAGGAACCGTAGAGGATATAGAGACTGAAGTTGCACAGACTTTGTAAATATTTGTTACAAAATGGACATTGAATTTTTTAGATCAGGTATATTATTTACCATAGGGAATGTTCGTTATTGTTTGTCTGTGGCTGTGTCAACGTACCTTTGGTTTCTAAGTCTTCTTTTGTAAGTACATTTGTATGTACATTTTTACCATCTGTTCCGGAGTACTAAAAAACGCAGAGGAAAAATGATATTAAAAAGTAAAGTAAATTATTGTTAGCTTAAAATAGCCCAACGTTGTAATTTTTTATGCCAGCATATTAGCTGATTTTGTTGGGGCTTTTTTTTTTTTCCTCGTGCTGTGCATGCTAACAGCATTACAATTTAAGAATTTATGGCAAGTCATTAGTAACTAGCTAAAACTGATATTGTAAAATCCTCATTAATGTCATAGAAATGAATAGGAAGTGGAATCCATAGATCTATTTGTTGCTTAGTTTGATTAAAAAAAAAACAACACCAAAACTGGCCCCAAATTACTGAATGCATTATTTCACACATGAATAAATGGTTTGGCTGCTGGGCATTGAAAGAACCTCACAATTTTGGATATATCAACAGAAGAGTACTGTCTTTGTGTGTGATACTGAGTCTTTGTGCGTGAAGTTTTCCTGCATGTAAAGGGCTCCTGCAACAGTTCACGTAATGGTCCAGCGTGTGAGGTTTATTTTGAGTGCCTAAACAGGATGTAAATGGTGAAATGGAGTTCTGGTAACCCTCTGGTGTAAAGTTTCTCTACTGGAGTCTCTCATTTACAAATAGTCCTCTTTTGCTCTGGATCCTCTCTACTAGAATTTAAAGGAAAGAGAAAAAAAAATAAATAAAAGCAGTCTATGCCTGGAGCAGGAAACAACTCTGCAAGTGAGTAAAGGATTGATGTAACTTTCCCTGAGATAACCCCAGGGACTGAGTTCTTAAAGGACATCAAACAGCAACAAAGAAAGGGGAAACAGGACAAGAAAGAAGAGTTAGAGAGGAGATGTTTCTGTATACCTTAGATACACAGAAGATAGGTAATAACACTACTTGTTTCAGACGAAAAATTACTCAGTCACACAGGTGATATGAGGAACCTCTAACCTCAGTAACTTAAGCAACATTCATGAAAAGATTATCTTTTTTGAATTTAAACCAGCCCACCAAATAAACTGGTACAAATACATTCCTAAACACAAATATATGGGACTGTGTGTATGAACAAAGTAGTATACAGCTCACTGTGTATACCTGATTTCACAAAAATAGGCTTACATATGATAATTTTAATCCTCAGTATTGATGACAAAAACATTTGTGATGCTATTTTTTTAAGATGGGGGCTTTACTATTAAAGCTGGGTTTTTAAATATTTCTAGTAACCTTTACCACTAATACGCTATCTATAATTTTCCCAACACAAGATATATTTTCTCTAACAGAATGATTATACCACTGCAACATGCAAACGAATACCACATAATCAGCTGAGAAGAAACAAGTGGTTTTAGATTGTCTGCCAGTAAAAGTAAGTTTGTAGTGTCGGAGCTGCTAATAGAAACCCGCAGCCATGGTCCCTTTTTGCTTTTCTTGGTTCTTGTAAGTTACATTTTTAAAAGTGGTTGTTGAGCCTCTGTACAGTGGATTTGTTTCCTGAAAAAAAAAAAAAAACCAAAAACAAAAACAGAAGAAATGGAGTCATGCAGAGTTTAACTCATCTTGCCATTGCTTCAGCTGCAAGCAGCTGTAGCTGCATGCCACTGCCTTGAACACTTGAACACACCTCTTCAAGCAAAGGCATCACTTCGATCCATGATGCCTGACCCAGTGTTACAATGCAGGTTGTACATGCACCAGCTAGTACCGCTCTGCTTCCCAGTGTGCAGGAGAAGATGATTTGTGCTCTACTTTGTGAGAAACTCGGGCCAGACCTCTGCTTGGCCCAGCAATTCATTCCCAACAGCGAGTGATGCAGGCTGTCTGTGGAAAAGCTGACACACATCTCACAAACTTCCTGGGTCAGGGGGATGTCCTCCTCCTATGGGTTTGTCTATAGACACTTTGAGTCCATGCAAACAGTAATCATGTAGAATATCTTTGGAAATAAATCCTATGCCTTAACTAAGTGTTGTGTAATTACGTTTTCTGGTTTCTTTGGAGCCTGCTATCTCACTGTACTTGTATGAGACAAGTCGGTGAACAAATGTCTCATCTTCAGTTTCTCCAGTCATAATTTTAAAGTCCCATATCACACTGTCCTCCCACCATTTCTTTTCCCCAGTGAGGACTTTTGGTCTG
Source organism: Vanellus vanellus (assembly GCF_965231255.1). Classification (NCBI taxonomy): domain Eukaryota; kingdom Metazoa; phylum Chordata; class Aves; order Charadriiformes; family Charadriidae; genus Vanellus; species Vanellus vanellus. Next base: position 19,212,484 of record NC_138910.1, read on the forward strand.
TTCTTTGTGCAGAAGTAATTTTGTACCTTTGATCGTTTTAGAGTAGCCCTCAGGAGCACGCTTATATTCCAGGCCACTGAAATTGAGACTGGTCTCTATGAGACAGCACAAACCAGTAGGGTCAGAAACATGCTTCCCTTTGCATCTGCCTCCAAATTAGAGTAATGCACATCATCAAACAATACTTTATCAAATACTTCCAATATAATCTGTGTATTAGATGTTGTGGTTGGATCATTCTAAAAACACAGATAGTGTCTCAGTGGTGAGATGTGACTTGTCATGGTCCTCTTGCTTGAGCCCCACAGACTACCATGCCTTGGGAGAAGGACAGGTCCCACCTGCACTATTTATCCTGGCCTCTCCTCATACCTTTCCTATCATTTCCTCTTGCAACAGAAAAGAAAATTAAAGTGCTTCTATCAAGCATATCCTTCCCTCTTACTATATGTAGCTCTCCCAAACGATTAAGAAAACATTCTCAAGTGGCCTTGCCTGTAAGTAACTGATTTTTGCCATCTCAAAAGCTGAAAAGCCATCAGCGTCCATCCTTGCAGAAATGTTGCAATCACAGGGCTTTGTACAAGAATGGAGCCGGGTGAAGGGCAGCCTGTCCTTCTGACACCCACCAGAAACGCTTACTCAACATGCTTTTTTCCAAAGAGCCTCAGAAGTCTTAAAATTTTTGCAGAAGAGCAAAAAAGTCAAAGGCAGAAAGGAAAGAAGAAAAGGGAACATGTGGTATAAGCTTGCATTAGACATGTGCAAGCTATAGATAGAAGGTAAGACCTGAATTCCTCTGTCCTTTTACCTACATTTTAGACAGCTTACATTCATTGCTCCTCTGTGTAAGTGGACTCTCATCGTGACAGCTACCATCAATAATCTCTCTTTCCTAAAACGGGCTCTGTTTCTGGGAAGAGGGGTACACCCCTGATGATTACATTGGCAGCAAACAACTTTGCTGAGATTAATCCAAGGCGAGGTACTGATTAAAAAACAACTAATAAAAAATGTTATCTAAATGATTTTACATGTGGAAGAAATGAAACCAGGAGATTGAACTCTAGCTACTTGTCATCCCTAAAAAATTGTAATCTTACTTCGTAGAATACTAACTGTAGTACAAATCTACCAGTAAAACCTACCCTTTTAAAACAACGAAACCAAGACACAAATAGAATTTTAAAGGCAGCTGTGCATCATGCAACCAAATTAAAGAGCCTCATATAAAATTAATGCATTTAACATACCGTTTGCCATTTCACTTTTGATTTTTCTGCTTCAAACTTGGCCACCTCTTTTCGGTCTTGAACTGACACCAGTAATTTCCATATACAAAGTAAAACAATGCCAATGAGAAGGATAGCAAGGGTGACACCCACCATTATCATTGGAATATTTGGAAGCTGTGGACAATCTGTGGAAACAAGATTTTTTGGGAGAAAAAAAAAACAATTATGACTATGGATATCCAATCAGTAAATTTTAGGCAATTAACAATAGCCAAGAAGCATGCCGGGCTTCTCATATGCTGGGAGCTGTGCGTGCCTTTTCCTTCAAGTCCATATTATTTCCCTCCTGCTAACCTACCGTCATGGTTTAACCCCAGCCAGCAACTAGAACCACGCAGCCGCTTGCTCACCCCCTGAGCTGGGATGGGGGAGAGAACTGGTAGAGTAAAAGTGAGAAAAAACTCATGGGTGAGATAAAGACAGTTTAATAGGTAGAGCAAAAGCCGCGTGCACAAGCAAAGCAAAGCAAAATTCACTGCTTCCCATCAGCAGGCAGGTCTTCAGCCATCCCCAGGAAAGCAGGGCTCCGTCACACAGAACGGTTACTTGGGGAGACAAACACCATCACTCTGAATGTCCCCCCCCCTCTTCCATCTTCTTCTCACAGCTTTGTATACTGAGCATGATGTCATATGGCATGGAATATCCCATTGGTCAGTTGGGGTCAGCTGTCCTGGCTGTGTCCCCTCCCAACTTCCTTTGTACGCCCAGCCTACTTGCTGGTGGGGCGGTGTGAGGAGCAGAAAAGGCCTTGAGAGCTTAGAAATATAGAATTTTCTAGGTTGGAAGTGACCTTTAAGATCATCAAGTCGAACCATCAACCTAACACTGCCAAAACTGCAGATCGTCCTGGAAACTCTGTTAAGGCACATGGAAAAGAAGGAGGTGATTAGGAGCAGCCAACAGGGCTTCACCAAGGGCAAATCATGCCTGAAAAATTTGGTGGTCTTCTACAAGGGGGTTACAGCGGTACTGGACAAGGGAAGAACAACTGATGTCATCTACCTAGACTTGTGCAAAGCATTTGACACTGTCCCACACGATATCCTGATCTCTAAATTGGAAAGACATGGATTCGACAGATGGACCACTCGGTGGATAAAGAACTGGCTGGACGGTCGCACTCTTGTTGTCAACAGCTCGATGTCCAAGTGGAGAGCAGTGACGAATGGCATTCCTCAGGGGGCAGTACTGGAACCTGTCCTGTTCAACATCTTTGTTGGCGACATGGACAGTGGGGTTGAGTGCACCATCAGCAAGTTTGCCAATGATACCAAGCTGAGTGGTGAGGTAGACATGCTGGAGGGAAGGGATGCCATCCAGAGGGACCTGGACAGGCTGCAGAGGTGGGCCTATGCCAACCTCATGCAGTTCAACAAGGCCGAGTGCAAAGTCCTACATGTGGGTTGGGGCAATCCCAAGCACAAATACAGGCTTGGTGGAGAATGGATCAAGAGCAGCTCTGAGGAGAAGGACCTGGGTGTGCTGATTGATGAGAAGCTCAACATGAGCTGGCAATGTGTGATCGCAGCCCAGAATGCCAGGCGTATCCTGGGCTGCATCAGAAGAAGTGTGGCCAGCAGGTCAAGGGAGGTGATTCTGCCCCTCTACTCTGTTCTGGTAAGACCCCACCTGGAGTACTCTGTCCAGCTCTGGAGCCCCCAACACAGGAAAGACATGGACCTGTTGGAGCGGGTCCAGAGGAGGGCGATGATGATGATCAGAGGGCTGGAGCACCTCTCCTATGAGGACAGGCTGAGAGAGGTGGGGTTGTTCAGCCTGGAGAAGAGAAGGCTCTGGGGAGACCTTATAGCGGCCTTCAAGTACTTAAAGGGGGCCTACAGGAGTGCTGGGGAAGGACTTTTTACTAGGGCGTGTAGTAATAGGACGAGGGGAAATGGCTTCAAACTGGAAGAGGAGAGATTTAGATTAGATATCTAATTAGATATCAGAATCGCAGAATCACAGAATGGTCAGGGTTGGAAGGGACCTCTGGAGATCATCTAGTCCAACCCCCCTACCAGACCAGGGTCACCTACATATTAGGAAGAAATTTTTCACTGTGAAGGTGGTGAGGCACTGAAACAGTTTGCCCAGAGAAGCTGTGGAAACTCCATCCCTGGAGGTGTTTAAGGCCTGGTTGCATGGGCAACCTGGTTTAGTGGGAGGTGTCCCTGCCCATGGCAGGGGAGTTGGAACTCAGTAATGTTCAAGGTCCCTTCCAACCTAAACTATTCTATGATTCTATGAAAACCACCACTAAACCATGTCCCTAAGCACCATGTCTACACATCTTTTAAATACTTCTAGGGATGGTGATTCCACCACTTCCCTGGGAAGCCTGGTCCAACGTTTCATAACCCTTTCTGTGAAGAAATTTTTCCTATATCCATCCTAAACCTTCCCTGGTGCAACTTGAGGTCTTTTTCTTTTGTCCTATCTCTTGTTACTTGGGAGAAGAGACCAATCCCCCCCACCACCACCACCTTGCTACAACCACCTTTCAGGTATTTGTAGAGAGCAATAAGGTCTCCCCTCAGCCTCCTTTTCTCCAGGCTAAACAACCCCAGTTCCCTCAGCTGTTCCTCATAAGACTTGTTCTCTAGACCCCTCACCAGCTTTGTTGCCCTTCTCTGGACACACTCCAGAATCTCAGTGTCTTTCTTGTAGTGAGGGGCCCAAAACTGAACACAGTACATGAGGTGGGGCCTCACCAGTGCCGAGTAGAGGGGGACGATTACATCCCTAGCCCTGCTCACCACACTATTCTTCGTACAGGCCAGGATGCCATTGGCCTTCTTGGCCACCTGGGCACACTGCTGGCTCATATTAAGCCAGCTGTTGGCCAATACCCTCAGGTCTTTTTCCACCAGGCAGCTTTCCAGCCACTCTTCTCCAGGCCTGTAGCATTGGCAGGGGTTGTTGTGACCCAAGTGCAGGACCTGGCACTTGGTCTTGTTGAAACTCATACCATTGGCCTCGGACCATCGATCCAGCCTGTCCAGATCCCTCTGTAGTGTCTTCCTACCCTCAGCAGATCAACACTCCCACCCAACTTGGTGTCATCTGCAAACTTACTGAGGGTGCACTTGATCCCCTTGTCCAGGTCGTTGATAAAGATATTAAACAGGACTGGCCCCAGTACTGAGCCCTGGGGAACATCACTTGTGACTGTCCACCAACTGGATTTAACTCCATTCACGACTATTCTTTGCGCCCAGCCTACCAGCCAGTTTTTTACCCAGCAAAGAGTACACCCATCCAAGCCACGAGCAGCCAGTTTCTCCAGGAGAATGCTGTGGAAATGGTGTCAAAGTCTTTACTGAAGTCTGGGTAAACAACATTCACAACCTTTCCCTCATCCACTAAGCAGGTCACCTTGTCACAGAAGGAGATCAGGTTTGTCAAGCAGGACCCGTGCTGACTGGGCCTGATGACCTGGTTGTCCTGCATGTGTCGCATAATGGCACTCAGGATGATCTGTTCCAAAACCTTCCCAGGCGCTGAGGTCAGACTGACAGGCCTGTAGTTCCCCAGATCCACCTTTTGGCCCTTCTTGTGGATGAGCATCACATTTGCTAACCTCCAGTCAACTGGGACCTCCCCAGCCAGGAGTGCTGATAAATGATGGAAGAGTGGCTTGGTAAGCACTTCTGCCAGCTCCCTCAGCACACTTGGGTGGATCCCATCTGGCCACATAGACTTGTGCACGTCTAAGTGCTGTAGCAGGTCACTCACCATTTCCCCATGGATTATGGGGGTTTCATTCTGCTCGCTGTCCCTATATGCTAGCTCAGGGAGCAATTGGTTCTACTACTAAAGACTGAGGCAAAGAAGGCATTAAGTACCTCAGCCTTTTCCTCATCCTTGGTCACTATGTTTCCGTCCCCATCTAATCCGTAGTCCTCCTTTTATTGCTGATGTATTTATAGAAGCTTTTTTTTTATTGTCCTTAACATCAGAAACCAGACTAAGTTCTAGGTAGGCTTTGACCCTTCTAATTTTCTCCCTACGTAGCCTCACAACACCTTTATAGTCCTCATGAGTGGCCTACCCTTTCTTCCAAAGGCCATAAATTCTTCTTTTTATCCCTGAGTTGCAACCATAGTTCTCTGTTCAGCCAGGCTGGTCTTTTTTCCCAACAGCTCATTTTTTGGCACATGGGGACGGCCTACTCCTGTGCCTTTAAGACTTCCTTCTTGAAGATCGCTCAGCCTTCCTGGACTCCTTTGCCCTTGAGGACTGCATCCCAATGGACTCTGTCAACCAGGCCCCTGAAAAGACCAAAGTCTGCCCTCCAGAAGTTCAAGGAGGCAGTTTTGCTGACCCTCCTCCTTGCTTCTCCAAGAAACGAAAACTCTGTCTTTTCATGATCACTATGCCCAAGATGGCCCCAAGCCACCACATCCCCCACAACTCCTTCTGTGTTTACAAACAACAGGTCCATCAGGGCACCTTCCCTAGTTGCCTCCCTTACCAGCTGTGTCAGGAAGTTATCCTCAACACACTCCACACACTTTAGTGACAACTAAAACCACCAGTGCACTATCAAAAGTATTTCTCATCCCGAATCCAAACCATAGCATTATACCAGCTGCTAATAAAAAAGTTAACTGTCCCAACTGAAGCCATGACACCTGCTAAAGGATTTGTGAAACTGGCTGAAAAATATTACATTAAAATGTTTAAAGTAATCAATTGCTAACTTCTTCCACTGCTCTTTTACTGTGTTGATTAGCAGCTGCTGGATACAGACCCAGATCCTGAAAAGTTATAAAATTATTATCAAATGTGTGTCGTTATAATTCTAAAAAATAGGCATAGGTTGACAAGAATATAAACTTTACAATGTTACAGCTGAAGCTCTACTTCAACTGACTGATATAGAGTGTGTTGCAGAGGAAAAGACTTCTAGTGAGATCTGTATCAAAGTAAAGACATTGATGATATCGAAAAAAAGAAGGAAATTTCATTTCACTCACAAAAACAATGAGAAAAAAAAATCCATTAGACTTCCTGAAAAGATTGTACTGAACAATTTGAAGGAATTTTGCATTTCAAATTCTGCAATAAATTTAATCACACAATACTTCAGAGTCAAAATTAAAACTGAAATTTTAGCTTCACCAAAACACAAAGTTGATTATTGTAATATTAAGAATTATTACTCATGAAAATCACTGAATGCTACTATTTTACAAAGTTTTCTGCTGAACCATGGTTTAAGGACATTGAAAATTCATTTTGATCTCATTTGGCTTACAGGGATTGTATTTCACTTAATTTTTTGCTTAATGTTATGGTTTAACTAATTGATGGAGTTTGGTTTGGGCAATGAGTTAACGCTCTGGCTACTGGTGCCATCTTCAATTTGGTTCCACAAATGAAATTAATTTCTAGACCATTATTGGAGGTCTCATCTCCAGTCACATTCGCATGCATCACAACCACCATGGCACATAGTTTCAAGGCTCAGGAGTAGAACAGCAGATGACAGCGAAGCTGGTTATCATAGACTTGTAGGAGGGCCACTACACATAAGTTAATGAACTATGCCTTGCTTACGATATTTCTTTCACTTTTTTTCCCCCCCCCAAATTTACTTAAATGTACAGTAAATGTATTTAATAAAGATAATTAATAAAGATAATTTTTATCAGCGGTTTACCCTTAAATTCTTGAGTCTTAGGGGTGTAGTTTACAAAGTAAACTAGCCTTTGTTACAACCACCTTTGCAGTAATATTAGCCTATATAAAACCAGACTACTGTTCTTATGGTAGAAGCTGCTTTTTTTTCGCAGTGAAACCACTTTTGTTCTCGCATGGATGCTAAAGAAATGCTACACAAAGAATCATAGAATCATAAAATCAGTGAGGTTGGAAGGGACCTTTAAGATCATCAAGTCCAACCATTAACCTACCCTGATAAAAACACCACCACTTCTAAACCATGTCCCTAAGCACCTCATCTACCCTTTTCTTAAACACCTCCAGGGATGGTGAATCCACCACCTCTCTGGGCAGCTTATTCCAATGTTTAATAACCCTTTCAGTGAAAAAATGCTTCCTAATATCCAATCTAAACCTGCCCTGACATAACTTGAACCCGTTTCCTCTTGTCCTATCACTTGTCACCAGGGAGAAGAGGTCAGCTCCCATCTCTCTAAAACCTCCTTTCAGGTAGTTGTAGAGGGTGATAAGGTCTCCCCTCAGCCTCCTCTTCTCCAGGCTAAACAACCCCAGATCCCTCAGTCATTCCTCATAAGGTTTGTCCTCCAGACCCTTCACCAGCTTTGTAGCCCTTCTCTGGACACACTCCAACACCTCACCTGTAGTGAGGGGCCCAAAACTGAACACAGTACTCGAGGTGAGGCCTCACCAGTGCCGAATACAGGGGGATGATTACTTCCCTAGTCCGGCTCACCACACTATTCCTGATGCAGGCCAGGATGGTGTTGGCCTTCTTGGCTGCCTGGGCACACTGCTGGCTCATGCTCAGCCGGTTGTCCACCAACACCCCCAGGTCCTTTTCTGCCAGGCAGCTTTCGAGCCACTCCGCCCCCAGTCTGTAGCGCTGCATGGGGTTGTTGTGACCCAAGTGCAGGACCTGACACTTGGCCTTGTTGAACCTCATACCATTGGCCTCAGCCCATCTGTCCAGCCTGTCCAGATCCCTCTGCAGAGCCAATCTACCCTCAAGCAGATCAACACGCCCCCCTAGTTTAGTGTCGTCTGCGAACTTACTGAGGGTGCATTTGATCCCCTCATCCAGATCGTTGATAAAGATATTAAAGAGAACGGGCCCCAGCACCGATCCCTGGGGTCACCACTCGTGACTGGACACCAACTGGATTTAACTCCATTTACCACCACTCTCTGGACACGGCCATCCAGCCAGTTTTTTACCCAACGAAGAGTATACCTGTCCAGGCCATGAGCAGCCAGTTTCTCCAGGAGAATGCTATGGGAAACGGTGTCAAAAGCCTTGCAAAAATCCAGATAGATAACATCCACAGCTTTTCCCTCGTCCACCAAGTGGGTCACCTTGTCATAGAAGGAGATCAGGTTTGACAGGCATGACCTGCTTTCACAAACCCATGCTGACTGGGCCTGATCACCCTGTTCTCTTGCATGTGCCGTGTGATGGCACTGAGGATGATCTGCTCCATGACCTTCCCAGGCACCGATGTCAGACTGACTGGCCTGTAGTTCCCTGGATCCTCCTTCCGGCCCTTCTTATGGATGGGTGTCACATTTGCCAACCTCCAGTCAGCTGGGACCTCCCCGGTTATCCAGGACTGTTCATAAATGATGCACAGTGGGCCGGTGAGCACTTCCGCCAGCTCCTTCAGTACCCTTGGATGGATCCCATCTGGCCCCATAGATTTGTGCACCTCCAGGTGCTGAAGCAGGTCCCTCACCATTTCCCTTTGGATTACAGGGGCTTCATTCTGCTCCCCATCCCTGTATTCTAGCTCAGGGGTCGGGGAATTCAAGGAACAACTGGTCCTACTGCTGAAGACTGAGGCAAAGACGGCATTAAGTACCTCAGCCTTTTCCTCAGCCTTGGTTACTATGTTACCGGCCCCATCTACTAGAGGACAGATATTATCCTTGGTCCTCTTTTTATCGCTAATGTATTTATAGAAACTTTTTTTGTTGTCCTTGACAACAGAAGCCAGGTTTAGCTCTAGCTGAGATTTGGCCCTTCTGATTTTTTCCCTACATTGCTTCACTACCTCTTTGTAGTCCTCCTGGGTGGCCTGCCCTTCCTTCCAAAGGCTGTATATCCTCTTTTTTTCCCTAAGCTGCAACACTAGCTCCCTGCTTAGCCAGGCCGGTCTTTTTCCCCGACGGCTTGTCTTCCGGCACACGGGGACAGCCTGCTCCTGCGCCTTTAGGACTTCCGTCTTGAAAGACATCCAGGCTTCCTGGGCTCCTTTGCCCTGGAGGACTGCCTCCCAGGGGACTTTGTCAACCAGGCTCCTGAAGAGCCCAAAGTCCGCTTTCCGGAAGTCCAAGGTGGCAGTTCTGCTGACCCCCTTCCTTGCTTCTCCCAGAATTGAGAACTCTATCATTTCGTGGTCACTGTTGCCAAGACGGCCTCCGACCATCACATCCCCCACAAGACCTTCCCTGTTTACAAACAACAGATCCAGCAGGGCACCTTCCCTAGTTGGCTCTTTCACTAGTTGTGTTAAGAAGTTATCCCCAGTACCTTCCAGGAACTTTCTAGACTGTTCCCTCCCTGCTGTATTGTATTCCCAGCAGATGTCCAGCAAATTGAAGTCTCCCACGAGGACTAGAGCTCGCGATCTTGAGACTTCTCCCAGCCGTTTATAGAATATTTCATCTGCCTCCTCATTCTGGTTGGGCGGTCTATAACAGACTCCTACTACAATATCTGCCTTGTTAGCCCTCCCCCTGATCCTTACCCATAAACGCTCAATCCCATTATCACCATCATTTAGTTCAAGACATTCATAACACTCCCTGACATACAGAGTTAACACAAAATAAACACTATTTGTGCCAACAGCACAAGGTTGTAAATCTGTATGGCTTTCCCTAAAACATAACTAACATTTAGCACCAAGACATGGGGTGTGTCCAAAAAAAAAAAAAAAGAGGCGTTTTTATTGCCTGGAAACTAAACAGTTTGGCAGCTGAAAAGTGGTGTCTGTGTTCTCTCCTGTCTTACACGACTCGGAGCTATAATGAAAAATCAGTAGTGAAACAATAGTAAATAAGGAAATAATGTTAAATGAAAGGGTATAAAGAGTTCTGTTGAATATGTTAGTTATGGAAAATATTAAAAACTTAATAATGCTACAACATTAAATGTAACTATAAATATATTTTAGAATTTCATCAGCTATACCCAATCAGATAGTCTTTCAGATATTTGTCCATCTGTGAAATACAAAGTGAAAATTTCAAAGTGAATTATAGTTTTCTCACATAATGCAAAGGGCATTCCGTATCATCATCTTAGAATTGCACAGGGCATTAGAAAAATTAACTTGCTTTTGCAGCCCAGGGATCATTCTGCTCATCTTTCACGGAGGGCCAAATATTCATTTTACTGCCACATTAAATAAGTACTTGAGGAGGTGCTCTTTGGGCTGGGCAGAGGAGAGCTACAAACACAAGGAGGTGCACTGCTGCTTAAAAGAGCTCAGCTTCCAGATAGCTCACCCTGCCTGTATTTTTAAATCAGATTTCACATAGAGAAAGCAATATTCACTGCTTACCTTTCTGTTCTATGCTATGAATGACTGTCCTTCCCTGTTCATCCATAGCCAATAGAAATGTGGTTATACATTCGTTTTCCCCCTGCAAAGAGCAGGAAATGGATTTATTGTCTGAATAATCTGCAGAGGAAGGAAAAAAAAAAAAAAGTCATTCGTCAAATCAAATGAAATTTAACATGTAATAACAAGAGAGACTGCCAGCATCATGTTTGTCACAGACTTGTCTGTGGATGGTAAAGAGTGAAAAACGAAAGCAGAAATACCCTCAAAATTTCTACTAAATTTAATGCCTTTTCTTCCATCCCAAGTTTTGTTTCGCTTCAGATTTTTCACTTATATTTCCAAAGAACTGATTCAGGTGTTGTCGGTCTGCACTGACCATCTCGTGCACCTTATTAATCCGGTGTACTGTGAATTTCAATGAATTGGAAGCGCTTCCAAGATGCTTAACTGCCAGCTGTCTAGGAAATTTAATAGTCCCCAACTATGGGACAAAGTAAACAGTATGTTCTCTTTGGTTTACAGCTACTCCTATGGTGGCTAGATTATGTTTCAGAAGTAGATATACATACATCAAACAGCAATGAATACTGTCGAAAGAGCTGGCATTTATTTCTTCCACAATGCCACTGTCAAAGATTAGCGTGTCCAGGATTGTCACAATAGTAAATATAAATTAATAACAGAAAACTGTGATTCTGGGATCTTTGTAATGTGATTCCAGGGGAAGCAGATAAAAAGTGACCTGGGATGACAGTCTGCCCCGTTTATTTGTCTCTCCACTTAATATACATCTGCATAAAAACTTAATCTTCTTTTTTTCCAGATGATTCCTAACTGGGAAACCTTTTCTGCTGATAAAAGTTCATTCAAAGGGAACAGGGAGACAGGAGGAGGCTGGCTGTGAGGGATGATATACAACAAATAAGATGATCAAAAATTGAGACTTCGGGTCCAGAGCAAGAAATGCCATAATTCGGACCCTGACCATTATATAGTATTTTTACTGAGTGAAAATATCCAACCCTGGAACTGCGTGCAATTATACCTCTGTGGCCTATATGTTTCCATATAACCCATGATTCAAAGAGCATCGCAAACCTAGGTATGCTTTCAATACATTTTTAGTGAAACTTCTTAAGTTTTTATTTTTAGAGGTAAGAAAAACCAGTAAGCTTCTCAAACATTTCTTTGAAAATAGTTGTCACTCTAACCTCTCCATTATTCCTTACCAGTCAAAACTTACTGAAATTTCATAAGCAACTGTGCTAAAAATTTTAATAGCAAGAAATCTAATGAAATATAAAGTAGGAATCTGACAGGAATATGGATTTTAAAGAAATCTATGGTACATAAAGAAATAAGTGCTTACTCTTTTTTCTGTCTTTTCTTGGGTTTTTTTTTTTTCATATTGCTTATTATCATATGGTTTGATCTTATAGAAAAGACTATTAAACACCATAAAGAATGTGAAAGTATAAATAATTGACTACCCAACAGTCCTTTTTTCTACTCATTTTAAAGTGAGAATCACATCTGGTTGGATTTTAATGGAAACACACTCTTGATATGTGATAATCTTGTATTTAACCTGTTGCCTGTCCTTGGTGTCAGAGCAATGTGTTATCTATCAAGGTGACAGGCAGAGACGACTTGCTGATTTAACAAGATTTGGTTTTGTTAAAAGGACCACAAACTACACACTGAGTGTACTCAATTAATGGCACTCAGCACCAGGTCACAATTCCAGTAACACTATCACAAGTTTTGCAATATTTGTTATTTCCCAACTCTTTTAAGCAAGCAGATCCAAAGAATATTCGCTTGTGGGTTTTTTTGTTTTTTTTTAAAAAAAATAAGGAAGAAAAAGGTAGTTGTTAGCTATCCTGAAGGCGAAGAAAAACTTGCGGGCATATTCCAAATATCATCCAGAAGGCAGCAACTGCATGTTAGTTATTTTTAAATTGTAATTTTTAATTTAATGTCATAATTTGAGGCCAAGAGGAACAGAAATCTGATGGTATGCAAGGATGTAGAAATGAAAGCAAAGATGCCAGTTCAAGCTATTCAGAATACCAGTTCAAGCTATTCAGAATACTTATGCTTAGTATTTTTATTTCTCTGATGCTATTTTTCAGATGAGGGATCACTAAGAGAGAATACTGCATAGATTATTTTTGGTTCATCATCACAAAAATTTGCCTAGGTAAGTAAACTCCTGTGATTTACACCTGCGTAATTTTCTGTGTTCTGCAGGGAATCATCACACTTTTCCCACTTCTGCCTGCAGCCTTGTTTTATCCCTGGAGTCACACAGGAAGAAGAATTGGGTAATGGGAGCAAACTGGATCCTTGAAGAGCAAAAGATTGGCTCCTAACAGATACTTAGAGAAAAGATTTTTTTTAAAAAAAAAAAAAAGTCAGTAAATTTAAAGATCATTATGCCTTTTCTTGTTTGTCTTTTGCTCAATAAAATGCTTTTTTTTTTTAACAGTTTCATCTCACTTTGAGTCAGAACAACAGAGTGGTGCTAATATAGAGGTTTATTCAGGCTCCAGCATCCGCTTTGTTGCTGTGCTGGGAATTTGTGTGGTGTCAACACTACAGAGTAGGAAAACTCTGTTTTTTTTCCAAGGGAAACATAACTGTCCCTGTTGGGCTTGTGGCAGGAGTAGCTTGGTGTCCTGTGGCAGGAGACGCTTTTTAGGAATGGCAGTTCCTCCTGGGTAGCAAGTAGAGCAGCAAGGGCTCCTCTTAGACCCATCTGGCAGAGGGGGAATTAACCCAATTTAATATTCAAATATTAAAAAAGGATGAAAATAAATATTCAAAAGCAAGGGATGCCTGCCATGGAGATGAGCCCAGTAAGCGTGAAACCATCAGCACCTCCAGAGCTGCTGTGTCATCCCGTGCCCTGCAGATGCCCAGGCGGAGAGGCTGCCCGCTCCGGTGACCCTGCTGTGGGAGGGTGGGAGGAGAAACCCCCGGCACCCGTTGAACCAAAGCAGAGGAGCTGAAAGGCACGGCTCAGAGGCTAAAACAGGCATTCCAGGAAACAGGAAAATTTAAAGCCTGTGCTTTTTTTTATTGCTCCACAGTTTCAGTCATTGTGTTGCAACATACGCACGCAAAAGAGAAAGTAAATCTTTAAGTGCTAATGTTTTATTTAACCTAGAGCTCTTTCTAATTTTCAAAAAGCCTTGAAGCATTAAAGAAACTGAAATATAAAGCAGAAAGAAGCAGAATGCTATCATATGAAGTTGCTTAATAATCTGTCTTAAATATTATGTGGTGATCTAGTTATACCACTTTCAAATTTTTTTTTTGTTCAGGTAATACAGTTTCAATCTTAGAAATTCTTTTATTAGTTATTATTTTATTTTCAAGATTATTTTTTTTTCTCCTCAGGACTTCTTAAAATGAAGCCACCTCCATGCCAAAACCAAACTCTTGTGCTATTACACAAGCATTTTAGATGAAACACAGTTTCCAAAAGCTTCCTTTTTTTCTTTTTTTTTGGAGGGGTTAGGATGGGAACAGTTATCCAGCCTTCACTACAGCAGTTGCTGTAACTGCTGCAAATAAATTTTAAATCTAAAGAAGTAGCTGACAGTACCAATCGGGGAAGCACAGGACATAAAAAAAGGGAAATAAGCAGGAACAGGAGATGATGTTGTCATTCTCATATTCCTGTGACCTCTGTGTGTGTGAACAGAGCCGTATAAGTGACTGTTCCTGTTCTTGATCAGTATTCATAATATTTGAAAGGAGAATGTCTTATATATTCCTAGCTACAAATATCTGCCATCTGGCAATAGCGACCTGAAAACTTTACTAACTGTAGAGATACAATAAAAGGGCTCATATGTTTTAAAGCTTGTAAAGACATTTTTTATATTTATAAAAAGATACTGATGTCTAGAAAGGCAAAGCATAATAATAATTTTAATAACAATACAAAATTCGAATTAGTTTTCCACACAAGGGCAATATTTGCAACTTCTGAGCTCTATATTATGGAGTAATGCCACCAAAACCAAAAGGTGTAGGTTGGAAAGATGTGTATCAGTGAAATTTATGCATGCGTGCCGCTGTGGACGGGTTCCCATCAGTTTGCAGGCACAATCCTTAGATGTGCATACAGCATTCTACATTGTTGTCCTAACTTTTATATTTTTCTGATTTAATGTTTATGTTTACATCTGTGGTGTGGATATAATGCACCTATGTCCTGCCTCACCTATCAATTGCATTTTGCCATAGGACTGGGGCTAGAGTTGCCACTAGGAGACATACAGACTGCCTACTGTACAGGCAAGCACCTTCCTCTGGAGGAAAGAAAAAGACTTTGATGTAATATTTCATTTAAAGTTGTATTTTTTTCTGAGAGTACTGTTTTATTCAAGGTTAATTCCTGTTCCAGAAATTCCCATTGATGGAGGGCAGTTTTGAATTACAACGAGCAAGCGAAAGATGTGCTTAGCCTTTAGGATACTAGGAATGTCTCAATAAAACCTGACAAGAAGCAGAACGTCATTGCCAGAGGTTAAAGGGCTGCGTCTAGTTGCCGGCTGTAATGGAGAGTGTTCATAAGGACTGGAGTCAGGTTTTGTACGGTAAAAGAAGCCACACTGGAACTCATGGTGTGGGCTGACTTAACCTCAGGGGCTTTCATTGGCCACTGATTTGCAGGGACTGGTATTTATTAAATTCTGTCCTTTCTTACATAAACTGCTTAGAAAGTAGGGATGATCCAATGAGTTAATTAACCTGGAGGGGTAATACCAGCCGGGATCTGCATTTCCTACTTACCACAGAAGAACTGTAGACAGACAGCCATTGCCTTATGATCCCTAGCAGAAAAACAAGGCTACTTTCAAATATAAAATTACTGAAAATAGAAACTATCGCTAATCATGCACACACAGAAAAGGAAGATCGAGTGTACAAACCTTCTGCAGTGCTGACAGTTGCGTCAACCAGTTTGCATTTTTCACTGCATTCACCCGGTGACTTGTCATCGGAAGCCAAGTGACATTCCACACAGCTCCTGTGGAAAATAATTCAGTGGCTCATCAATCTCTGCCTGTCACAAAGCAACAATATAAAAGCCAGTACATATGCATCTGCATTTTAAAAAGAAGCTAAACAAAAGGTCTTGTGCTATGGATACAGTAGTTCTCAGAAATATGATAGGTATTGCCAACAAAAAAAGCCCAACGCCACTTGAATAAAGGTATTGTGGATAAGCTCTCTCATCCTTTTTTCTCTCTTACCTTATTAGCTATCAGACAGAACCCAAGGCAACATTATTCATGGAGGAATATCAAAGTCATGGGGTTATTCACACATAGCATTCATTTCAAAAATAAATATTCCTAACTAAGCTCGTACTAAATACCAGCCAAAGGAATGCCTATCAGATGAACAATATCTGAAATCAGCTTCAGAGAGATCAAGCTGGGGCACCTACTATAAGTCTTCCTTTGTTCAAAGTCTATTGAATAATGTATTAAAACACTACTCAGGTGTCTCAACAGATGTCTCTTGAATGTGATTACTTGTCTCAGGAATTACTTAGGTCCTAATTAAGCAATTTATTGGGAAATTATTTACTTTAACAGTGGAATAACGGAAATATTATTTAAAAACAGAGTCTAAACCAGTTCCTTTAGAAGTGTCTGAAAATCTTCCCAGAAATTCAATGAGGATTTTAATATATCCAAAGGTTATTCATGGAAAAAGGAAGCAACGAACACAATTCCTATATGAAAATTTTTGATCCAAAAGGTATCTTGCTGATTCTTCACAAATAGCTTCAGCCAGATTCAGGGCCCGAGACTCTAAGAAGCAGCCTGAAAGACCAACTGCTTAGAGAAACAAAAAGAGAAGAACTGCAAGAAAACACCCCCGAAAAGAATCGGCCATCTCTTGTTGCATTGAGTTACGTATAAGCATGAGAATACGCTGAGGCTGTCGAGATTATCTTCATGTAATGGAGATGACCTTTATCACTCGCGCTGGAGATGGTGAATAGTAAAGGCGAGCAGGTAATGAGATAGCCTCTATCTCACGGAGGAAAATTCAGCGGTGTTGGTGTTTTTGTCATATTTGCCACGTTTCTCATACTACCACTCTTTTTCTCAGCTGCCTAGCCATTAATCTCCATCCCCTCTGACATGGTCTTTCAGCTCCCTCGGTCACCCTACCCAGATATTCCCAGTGTTGTCTCTCCTTTGGCTTTCCCTGCCCTGCATTTCAGCAAGGGAAGACACTGAAACAGAGAGAAAAGATCTAACACTGCCTACGACATACATGTTTAAATAGGCTAATGTAACGCCCATCGTGTAACTTTATATTTCTTATTCTCTGCCAAATTGTGCAGAGCAAAGCAGCAGCATTGCCCTTCGTGTTTAGTACAGTTGCACGCAGAAGTCCTCTTTGCTGAAAGCTTCCAACAAACTGTTTGACTTGGTTTTGCAGGTCTGATTTAGTGCTAACATAAACAATGATTAAATCACATGCCATAGAATAGCTTCTCATCTCAGATGTAGCGTAGACTGCAATGACAGGCGTGAAAATACAGTGGTGGAGAGCTGGCGTGGAAAAGAAATGGGCCTCAACTCTAAATGAGTTTTTCATTATATAGTCATGAAACATTAATGCAACTTGCACTGACTCGGCACTCAGCAAGCAAAACGAGGGTCATTAATAACGTGTATTCTCTGAAGCCTAATTCAACTCCTAACTTGAATTTCTACTGAAGCCTGCTCATTTGGGGCCGACTGTGGCCCTGCAAGAGCTCACCTGATACAAGCATAAGCATGTGTGTACTTAGAGTGGTCAGCTTTGTGTCACGTATTTTTGGTTGCTTTTCCTACCATGCCCTGTAGCATACACCACACATCACAGCAGGAAAGCGACATAAATTTTCTGTGCTCAGTGAATAGAAGACACTTCACCATTTACAATCAATTTATCATCAACTTATACATGACATACAGCTACCCACTGATTTCATCCCCAGACTGTGACCCAGTTTATCACAGTTGGACCACTTTAATTCAGCCAAGCTTAACTGAATTTGGACTATGAATTTGCACACGTGTAAAGCTTGAGCAGACAGCGTGACCTTATTAATTCACATGCATGAGAACGGTAATACAAATGCCAAACTTTTCTGCGAGTCCTCATTTTTGCTGTAGCAGCTATGCTGGGATGTTCTTATTCTGTACTGTGGACTGCAAGGAGACTCATCTGTATTTGTCTGACGTTATCATAGAAGGCCACCATCCTGATTAGTTGTACAACCAGGGACAGCAGTGAAAGCGTGGTGTTTTACTCGTGCTGCTTGTAGGTGATTAAATTGTTTTCCATAAAGTTCTATTGTACACGAGTAATACTGATAACCGGTTGATGTATGAGTTACAACTACCTCTCTCAAAGGGCAAAGAAGCTCTTGGGTTCTGGTCTGTAAATCCAGTTTGCGGTAGCAGCGGTAAGCACACTGCTGAGGCAGTCTAGGAAATAGATACCTGGATGATACAAACATCAGAGACGCAAAACCAGCACATTACCTCCTGGAACTGCAAGGGTCACTGCAGAGAGGGCATTTTTCACACGTTTGGCCTGAAGCCCCCGGATGGGTGCAAGCACACGACCCACAGACGCATTCGCCTCTCCCGCTGCACAGCGTCCCATCCTCAGCAGTGCAGGTGCTGGTGTCAGTTGTGCAATTACAGTATTCACCAGTCCATCCACTGTGGCACACGCATTCCCCACAATCACAGTCACCATTGCCTGGAAAAACATTTATTATACTTCAAATCAGTCTCTTATTAAGAATCTGAATGATGGCCTTTAAAATAATTCTCCTCAATAGCAGATATTTTCCTGTCTCCAACTCTTCTTGCTCTTAAATGTCCTTCTTCTTCCCCCAGCATTTTCAGTTTTAAGCCAGGATCAAATTTTTGCCTAGGCTGGCTGTAAGCCAGGGCAGCTCCATTCTCTTCACTGGAGTTCTCCACACAGATCTTATCTCCCAACAGTGCACAACCTAATGGGTAAATCCTCTTTCATTTATAGCAGCATAATTTCGGCCTGTCTGTTCAGCACAATCTCATTGCCGGTTCCTGCCAGTTTAATCCTACTCTCATTGTTTCAACAGAATCACTTCTCATTTATAATGGTATAGCCCAGGAAAAAAAAATTATGCATACAAGTTCTCAAATTCTGATTGTATCTTACTAAGATAAACCAAGAGTCATTGAGGTTACTGGGTTAAAATTATAAAAATATCAGAATTATCCTAAAAGTGATTAATTAAGATTGATTAATTAATTAATTAATATTTCTATGCTTTGATAATTACGCCAGAGTGAAACTGTACACTAGCTAACACCGATGTCTGTCAATGTACTTACCTAAGCTTCCCCAGAGCTACAATCATCTACAGCCATTAAAAGCCTGACCCAGTGTGATGGTAGCTGATACGCTCCGATAACGTCATGCCAACTTAGACTAGATATGGAGTGGCTCAAGGTGTCTCATTTTTAAATTTGAACACAGGGTTAAAAACTGTTTCTTGTTTTAAGTTGAAAGGTCATTCAGAAATAGTAAATTACACCTTATACAGAATTGATTGCAACTGAATGTATGATGAAAGTATAGATTCACAAGCTCATAGCTGAGTAAGACAATAATGCTTTAAAATGCAGCCACTAAAAATAGCATCAAGGGACCGTACCTCCACATTGAAGCCCTCTGTGTCTCACACAGGAGAAGTCATCGCACTCACAGCGTGGCCCGTACACCTTTCCGTACGGGGACGGGTGGCAAACGCACTGCCCGCAGTAGCAGTCGCCTCTCCCGCTGCAGGAGCTCTGCTCTGCCGAGCCCCTGCAGGAGCTGGCGCCCAGGGAGCTCTCGTGGCATTCGCAGTGTGGCCCCACGTAGCCCGGGCTGCAGACGCACACCCCGCACTCCCACGATCCTTTCCCTTGGTTGCATTTTGGGCTGTTCTTCTCAGCCTTCGCCTGACAGTTACAGCTGCATTGGGGATGAATTTCCATTTCCAGCGTGTCACTGAGCCCCACTGGTTTTATCACAATATGCCTTCTGTTTTTTTCACAAGAAGAGAGACTTACAGTCACGTTGAAAGAGACCTGGAGGTGAAAATGGTGCCTGTTCAGAGCTGCAGTGCACATAGCTCTGCAGGGTGCTCTGGAAGCACATGCAGAGGACAGAACAAGAAGGTCATAGATCATAGAATGGTTAGAGTTGGAAGGGACCTTAAAGATCATCGAGTTCCACCCCCCCTGCCATGGGCAGGGACACCTCCCACTAGACCAGGTTGCTCAAAGCCCCATCCAACCTGGCCTTGAACACTTCCAGGGATGGGGCCTCCACAACTTCCCTGGGCAACCTGCTCCAGTGTCTCACCACCCTCAGAGTGAAAAATTTCTTCCCAATATCTAATCCTGCCTTTTTGCAACTTGTTCGGAAGAAGATTCTTTAATAAAGGGCAAACTCTCTACCTTGGTGTCCTAAATTCTCTGGACTTCATGTCTTTTGAGAATTTGTTCTTTACTTACTGTGTCTCCCACTTTCACATGAGAGCATTTCTTCTGATGTGGAAAAAGGGTCCCGTTGCTACAGATGGCCGTGAAAGAGAGATTGAGCCCTTCTGTCTCTCCCAAGACCTCCAGATCCACCTCGGACCTCAGCTCCTTAAAGGAAAAAGGCGTGAGATGAATGAAGCGATAACACTGCCAAGTGCTGCTAATGCTCCATGTCTGTGTAACGCAGATTGTAACTTATCCTGACCTACACAGGAGTAATTTGTGGGTTTAGCACTTTATTTACAGACTTCTGTATTGCAAGAAAAATGGAGAACAAGCAAAACAAAGAAAGTGCCGACAGAACTGGCTTTCAGTGGAAAGCAATGGTGGTATCAGTTTAATATCCGCTATCTCGGGGCTTATTTCCTGCCTTTGCAGGAGAATAAATTCAGTCTTTTATTAAATCATCATTCATCACTAAGTGCGCTGCTGACTGATACAGGTTTTCCTTTAGCTCTGCTCTTACCAAGGAACGGATTTGTGTCCCTGACTGCATTGGTAGCTCTGGGCTTCTCCTGATTAGGCAGCCTATGGCAATATCGCTCCCCGCTTATCTCTGCTGGTAGAATCAAATCTCACCCTCTCTCTTACGGCAGAGCAGGCTCCAAGCTCAGTTTTGCCTCAGTGCAGGGCCTTCGTGACTGAGCTCGATGTTTCCACGGCCGGAGACAGAACCAAGTCTCACGGTGAGCTCCCACAGCCGGCGGCCTGGTTCCGTTCCTTCTCCCAATGGAAATTCCTGCTTCATGAGCTGTTGGTGCTATCTCAAGCTGTATACAGCAACGTACTCATTTCTTAAATCAATTTGTTCAATCAAACTTTTATCTCTTAAGTGAAAAACTTACTTCCTGAACTCTCTCACACCCAGGTTTTTATATTTAACTCTTTATAATATTCTGTAGCAACTCTGCTTACACAACTTAGCCTGAATCCAAAGCCTACAGCAGACCATAGGGAAATTCCCTATGACTTCATTGGATGCAGTAAATGGAAATTTTTCAAAAGTACCTTAGCAATTGCTGAGCAAAAGTCTCACTGACTTGCCTTTCTGCTCTTGTGAGCTTAATTGCTTTACAAAATACCCCCTGCACTTCAATCAGAGCACGAGGAACTCACTGACCTTACTTCAGCGAGTCATTCCAGTAAAGTCATCAGGATGACTCACTGGTGTAAAGGCCTGGTGGGGTAAAACCAACTAAAAGTAGAATAGGTATAAACTTGCATAGCCAACAGCTCCCTGTTCTTCATACGTGTCCTGGATTCCCTGGAAATTTGTCTTAGGGTTGTGTTTGGTGGGGTTTTTTTAGCATCTTCTCATTTGGAAAGCCTTGTCAGTAAACCCAAGCACTTAATAAAGAAGAGTAACACGTCATGCAAGATGATGCATTCACGTAATTCCCAGAGGTCTGTCCAGCACACAGCCAGAGCAGTAAAACTGAGCACTGGGCATCGGGTTGGTGACCTTGGTAGCTCTGGACGTGTCCAGTTTTCCCTTCATGTTTGTTTTAGAGTTAGGTGCTTGTGCTGCTATTGAAACAACGCAGAGATTCTTAGAAAATAATTTGTTTGCAATAGCTGGGCTCTCACAAAAAGACGAAATAGAGCAAACCTCTAGGCAAAACTGTGAATGTTAGTATGTGCTAATGTTACAGGAAGTATCACCAAATAGTCCCTCTTCCACCAGCTGCAAAACTACGAGGCTCAAAATGAGGGCAATCACGAGAGAAAATTAAATACTGCCGAAGGCCAAGCGTTATACTGTGAATCCTGGTGCCTGTACTGGGTCATTAAGAACATGCCTTGCTGTTGTGAGAGGTCAAAATACGCACCTGACGCCACAGAAAATGAACGCATAAACTGTGACAATCTCCAGTTTCTTAGATCTTAATGTCTGTGAGTATTTCTAATGGTGTTTTAAATCTCCTAAGCTGCTTGGCCGTAGTTTGGGGACAAACAGCAGAGAGTTTCGTGAGTTTTAAGCCATTCACGGAGAAACATTTGTGGTTCAAAAAATTTTCTGAGTGAAACAACAGACAAAGCAGTGTTACAACCTTGTGCCTTTGTGTTACCTGCCCTGTTTTAATATATTGTTTCTTTGGTCTCATTTCCTGTAAGTGAAAAGGGAACCAAGCACTGAAACAAAAGAGTGGAATTTTTCTGAAATTTTAAAATCCTGGAATAACTTTAGTCAAATGGCCTGATATCTGTCACAAGGCAATTTATCCTACAGCTCTGCAATACCAAGTTAGGCTGAATTCAATGTTAAACAAAGCAGGCAGAAATATGCTTACAGAAGAAAATGAATCATACTTGGAAAGAACACGAGAGCTCCTTGTAACAAATATTTTGACAGCTCAGACTTTCTTAACTTGCTTACTTCCTCCCTGAAGCTTTTAGATAGCAACACATGGGGAATGGCATTAGCAAACCTTGTGCTTGAACAGCAAGCAAAGACTCAAAGGCACTTTAAAAGCGTTAAAAGATTTAGCCTAACTTTCCTCTTGGGTGGCAAATAGTTATTTCTTCCTTTTTTGTGGGTAAAGAAGCAGAGACACCGGGCATTGAAGTACGCTGCTGAGAGTATCATGAGAGGGCTGTGACAAAAGTTGAATTAGATCTTCTGTTTTGCATGTGATTTTTAACCCTCATTTTCCCCTTCCCAGCCCCCCAAAATTCAGATGTCTTCACTTATAAGGTGGTTTTCAGCGTTTCCTACTTGGAAGATTTTCAATCATGAAACAATAAAATGGGCTTGGGGAAATTTTGAGCGTGACATGTCGCTACTTGTACACTTTGTACATCTTGAAATATATGTAGGATTTTAAGAACCTATGAGCAACTCTGGTGCGTGGTCCAGGCATGCTGTACCTGAATGAGGACATGACGAGGTATGGCCCGAAGGCAGGAGCACCGTTCCTGCAGCCGCCTTCCTGCTGCTATGGGAGGGGAGTGAGCACCCAGCTCAGAGACCCCTCCAAACCCTGCCCACAGCATGGCTGAACCCGGGACTGGCCAAAACAACTCAGGAGTTTCACCAGGGTCACCTCTGACAGCTCTGGGAGATGAGCTACTCAGCACACAGCAGCTTAAAAGTCAACAATGTCCTGGGCGTCATGAGCAAGGGGGCTGAGAAGAAGACAGAGGGCATTATTTTTCCTCTGTATAAACCTTAGTGTGCCCTGTCTTGTGTACTTCAAGCTCCTCTGGTCTCCACAGCTCAGGAAGGACTCACTGGAGTCAGGGAGGATAAAGAAAAGTTCAGCTAAAGTCACCAAGGGGATGGAGCAGCTGAGGAGAGATTTAAAAGGTTGGAATTGTCTGATTTGGAGAGAAGGTTGCCGGGGTGGAAGGTGTCTCAGTGATAAAATATTATGAAATCATGAGGACATGAAGATAAGGTGAATGCAGAGCGTTGTTCACCAAACCCGGCAACACCAGAACTAAGGTGCACTCCGTGAAACTTTAAAGCATAGGGAGTAGTTTAAACTGGGAAAACGTATCTTGACACAGACTTGTTTTTGCCACAGGAGGCAATGGAGACTGAAAATATGAGCAAGTTCAAAAAGGAGAGTAGAAAAAAAAAAATAAACGTAGACAATAGATAACTCTACGGCAAGGAGGCAAGGATGCACTCTCCACTTTTCCAGTATTCCAGGAAGGCAGAAGATACCATGACACTGCAATTGGAGGAAGCACCATTCTGCACTTCCCACAAAGTTGCAGCAAAGGCAGGAGGACACAGCACTTGGACAATTATTTTATGTTTTTCCGTTACTCACTGGACAACAAAATGGTATTTCAGCTGTTAAATGTAGGAACCTCTGTCTATGCGCCAGAGTGCCAGCCTCAAGAACCCCTGATAGGAACCAGACGTGACTAGCAACAGGTTGGACTCCAGAAGTGAAATCCTGGTGCCACCAGATTGCTAAACGCAATAGCTTTGCTCATGTAAAGATTTCCCCTCATAGTTACTAAAATGTGTAGAGTCCCAAGATTAACCTTAAAGTTCTTTGCTTACTTAGTTTTCCATAGGATGGAGAATCTTCTGGTACTTTGTATTTCATGTAAAAAACATAACTCGCCGGTTGTATTGCTTTTATAAGGGTTATAAGAATTTGGTTTGCCTTCCTATCGTCAAGACCAAAGGAATTTTTGGCATAATGATGAACACCTCATTCAGATGATAGGAGGAAGATCAGAAAAAAAAAAAAAAAGAGGGGGGAAGAATCAGAAGCTCTTTGCAAAGAGTTGTTTGACATTGGAGCCAACTGGTTGAGCAGGTTTTTAATAAAAAGGGGCTGAGATAGAAGAGAGAAATCTGTGATATATCAGCATATATGTAAATTAATATATCTGTGTAAAGGCATGTAAAACTGTCTCACAACACTCCCCAGAGAGAAGAGAACCAGGCAGCCAGGATGCATTTTACAAACAAAGCTCTGAAGAGCAGCGCTGTGTTTATCTTCCTGTCATCTTTACAGTATTTCTTGTTATTATCTAAGCAAAAGCATTCAAGTCTTGGTATTATCTACACAAACCCATTTCATCTCCTGTGTTCTGTGTTTCAAAAACCTCAGAACAGCCTCAGAGGGGCAGCATCAAATTGCTAAAGCAGAGAAGAGCACTGAGCACAGGATAGTGCTTTTTTCTCCAGATATTCCTGCAGAGCAATTGTACATCTGCTCTGGTGACAGCTACAGATGGGAAGAGAGTTGAGTCCCTGTCGAGATATTGAACCGGGAGACCTGAATACCTATATTAAAGAAGGCTTAAAAGTAGGCATGAAACACGGGACTATGAAGAAGGCAAGACAGATGTGAATTTACCATTCCAGCAGAACTAAGGAATGAGAGAAGGTTATAGGATTTATTTTTTCTGTGCTCACTTAAACCTCAGAGCGACCAAAACTTTTCCTGTTAAGGTCAACACCTAACTGATGTTCTTGTAATCAGTGCAGAAAAAGAATCAAAGACACTTGCTTTTACCAAACTGCAGCGTAACTTTGAAAATATAGACATGCAGGAGGAAGAAAACACCTTACCTGATATGCAGCAATGATCAACTGGAGAATATTTCCAGAATCCTTCTGTAGTCGTCCAACAGTAGCTCCAGGAATAAGCTTTGCATAGTTCTGAAAATAAAAAAAAAATTAAAAAAAAAATTAAAGCATAAAAAAAAGACTAGATGACGAGGTAGGTGACAAGGAGCTACCATCTGGAAAAGAATGAAATATATTGGAGCCAACTAAAATAAATAATAGTGACATTTTCAAGGACCCTTGCAGATTCAATGCGCACGTCCTATTGAAAAAGTCCTATGGAGAAGTGCTAGTTTCACCGCAAATTAACGGGACATCTATTGCTAAATCACCTCTGTGTGCTTGAAAGTTTGATACTGTAGTATTTTTCAGCTATAATTTTTCAAATTTTGAATGAAGATATATTCTGTCAACCGTTGTGTTTTTGTCTAGTAAAAATAACCCAAACCAGATTCAGCTGCTCTACTGTTTCTGTACTATTTGAAAGTCTTGGACCCTACATTCAATAACAGCAGTCACTTTTTTATCTTTGCAAGCAACTGAGCACCTTGAATTCCTGGTTACTGAGGGCACAGAAGTTAAGAACTTTAAACTAAGGGCTACAAGAACTTTGAACAAAGGTCCTCAAAAAAATGCTGCTGGTTTATGATTGATGTAACACCCCCCACATCTCCCAGTGGTCCGTGGCTATGATTGATTGTATGTTGACTTTATGTTAATAATATAGTGCCAATTTAACAATCGATTTCAGGGATAAATTTTCTTTTCCTTTCGCATTAAATTGCATTGTGACACTAACATGACATCTAGCTGCTAGATTTTAAATATGCTTGATTAAAATTTATCTTTCCTGATTGTTAACTACATGAACATCTCTTCCTTGTACCCATGCCTTTGAGAAATAAGTGTTCATCATTAAAAACACACATTGTAACATTCATCTTCCTTTGCAATTTATTGTATCGATGCTGTATTTTAATTAAAAAAAAAAATAATCCAGCGTGCTATTAATACACACGGATAGTGTGATACCCTTATATCCTTCTTATACTTTACATCTCCAAAAGCCCTCTGATTACTTTATACGTTATGTATGGAATACTTATCATTCATTAGATTTCTGAAGTGCTATTGTAAATCAGTGGGATTAACTGCATTTTATGTTACAGCTGGTGACTTCGCATTCCTGACTCCTCCTGTGATCAGTGCTCTCTCGAGGATTCTTAGAATATTGAAACTCTGCGTTTTGTACACGTGGACCTTTTGGGAGATAACTATAAGAAAAGACGATAAACCTGGAATTTAAAGTATAGCACCCTTTAATCTGTGGCATGCCGAACAAACAGCAGGGATATACTGTTCTGAAGACTTTGTTTTATCTTTCCTCTTTGAACAAAAATTTTCTGCATGGTGATACAAGGATGACGTTGCGAGCCCAGTCTAAGTGTGTATCTCCAGTCGACTGGTTAAACCCTCCCTTTTAGCACATATTTCTGTCTAACCATTAAGAAGGTGAGGCAGGCTCATGCTTTTGGAGTACTACTATCACAAAACTATCCAAGGGATGACATGGAATTTAGTCTTTCAGCAAATATTCATTAAAAGATGGTCTTCCCTTTTTATAAAGATACTCTGATTCATGCTAGTGAAATTTGACAATTATGTATTTGAGTTTAGTGGGGTAATGTCTAACTTTTAGCAGTGTAAACGGTAGAATGATTTGCATCATAAATAGAGTGTCATGCCAAATTTATAAAAATAATTTGAAATTCTGCGCAAGTGTGGAGACTGGAATATTTTTAGTTCAATTTTCAGCAGTGAAATGTAGTCTGAAAAAAGCCATTTTTTCAAGCTGTATTCTCCTGTGATATAAAAAGAAATATTTTTTTCCAAAAAAGAGCAATTTCTGTTTCAAAAGAAGTGCTGCTTAGTCAGGATTAAAGAGAGAGTCTTGTCCCTCATCTAGGTTTGAATAAATGTTTAAAGAATTCTGCTTGAAAACAAATAATATCAACAATAATAACAACTACTTCATAAAACCTTAAAGACTGATGCTTTCTTGTATACCAAAATAGGATTTACACTGTGCATCAAAATATCATTATTATTGCAATATTCACAGATGCTTTTTTAGTGAATAGCTTTTACGGAATAAAAACATGCCCTGCTGCTTTGGTAAGACTCATCTGAAACTAATGATGCAAAAAATTGGACTTGTATGAATATATTTTAAAAGACCTTTTTTTGGGGGAAAAAATATTCCTTTTTATAAACAATCTCAAACTATCGGGCCTCAGTGTAAGGAACTTCCTCCCCTCCCTTCCATTTAATTTTGAGTGGCTTTATAAATGTTTCCATGTGGCTGCTTTTAAAGTTCTTGTGGTCAGGGAGAGCATTGGACCTAAATCCTCCCCCTCTTTTAGATTGCTGTGCAGTAGCTGTTTGGTTGCATGGAAGGATCAAAACTAAACCCAGTTACGTTACAAGTATATGCATTCTGTGCTTGTGCAATCCGTAATATTTGTGTGTTGGATAATAATACGCGTACATGTAAGTGGATAAACTGAAAATTCAATTGAAGAGGATCAAGGATATGAAACGACGGAATTATTTAGGGCTAAATTGTTGGGGATTATACAGGGCTAGAAATGTAAAATATATATTTGACAGTCTGAACACTGCACTTAAGACTAATGGAATCCATCAAGTCTATTTAAAGAGGTGCTTTCTAAGTCCTCGCAGTCATTTCAATGTGCATTTCTCCCTAAGAACCGCATTATAAATAGCAATGGTCAGTTTTGAGGTCTGATATAATTAGATGCTGCGTTCAAGTATATTTGAGATGAGATATTTGGGAAGAGGCTTTCCACCTCAAAGGATGATTAAGCTTGGGTTTTCTGAGGGAGACTGCACAATCTCCATCACTGAGGCTTTTTAAAAGAGGTAATACCAAGACAAGAGTGGTTTAATGGTGGTGCCCAAGTGCCGGTTTAGGGTCCTCTCCCAGCTCTTCCAGGTGACCTGAGCAGTGGCCTTAACACAAGAATAACTCCCATTGTCTTGCTTTGTTCTTTTACATTCTAAGCATGGATACCTGGTTATTCACATTTGTATTACAAATTTGAATCACGCAGATGAGAACATGACACTATTGTCCTGTTTGCAGGTCCTACGTGTACCCTTGAAAGTATACTGCAGTGTGGAAAACCTGCAGTGAGACTTATAGAAGATTTTTGTACTTGCACTGACTGATTTTCCACATCACCTACAGGACAGGAAGCAGACTGTAACAACTATAGCTATCCAAATAAGTGACAGAAAGTGGTATTGAAAAGATGAAAGCAGCAGATAGAATGTATTGAATGGGATTACTGTATACCCTACAAGATAGAAGATAATCACACTTTTTTTCCCCTGACAAAGAAAGTAACAAGAACAAGCCATTCCCCAGTTGGGTTAACAATCACTTGCATTTTTTGTTAGCTATAAATCTTCGTTTAGTGTTCCCAGAGAACAAAGGGTGCCACTTGATAACTTTGATACTGCTATAACACTGACACAGGGATACTGAAATAGAAACCCCCTGATAAGCACTGTTGGCCAACTCTGAGGGTGACCACCAGCAATTTCCAAGGGAAAATATAATGCCTTCAGTAAGACAAAAGTTTCTTTGGACAAAATAAGGCTCTGTAAATCAAAGAGATACTTCCAAACCACCTCCTAGAACAGCCCTTATTCATGCAGCTCCTATTAAAATTGGGGAAAAGATGTCATTTGTCATTAATTGGGACCCTATTAAGAAATTGTTGAGCAATAATGAGATCTAGCAAAAGTTTTTTAATGTACAAAGTTCAACTAATCTATGCTGTGACTATAGAATCCCACTGCATTTGTAAGTGATTGATTTCTACTATCGTTGATCTAAATTTTCACGCCTCAGCTCGGGATTCAATACAGTCTTTAAAAAAGCCAGGCAGTCAGTACTGCGAGATGCAGCGTGATTCCTCTCTTGTCAAGACTGTCATCTGAGAATCAGTTTATGAAAGATGTGACTCGGGGGTCTTCCCTGGGTTACACAGAGGATAGAAATAGAAAACCATCATACTGGTGAGTACCTCAAGAGCTCATCTGCTCTCTCTGCTGTAACGTAAGACCTTTTTCCCTACCCTTTCTTTCCTCTTTTCCATGTGGTTATCACACCACAGGAGCACCTTTCTTCTCATTCCTTTACTGTTGGCTTTTAATGAGGAATGTTGTGTGAAGGTTTTTCCTTTGGAAAGCCAAGCTTATTGTATCAGCAGGATCACTCTTATCGACCCCCTCTCAACCAACTTGAATAAATTTGGAGGCACAATTTCTCTCCCCTTGTCCCCCCTTCACATAGTATGTGCTCAAGCAGCCAAGCGTAGGCTGCAGACCTCCTTATTATCCTCACTGCATTCTTCTAGATTTCTTCCCAGCAGCAGGACTGGACAGAAAAGGAAATCAGAATTGCCAATATCCTTCTTATTTTAGCTTGGAGGGCTTTTGCTCACGCTTACTGCAAAAAGTAGTTAGGCAGCCATTGGCGGCTTTGCCTCAGCTCACAGCTGGAACACCAATGGGCCAAAAGCAGCACAGGGCTTCAGGAGGATTTATATCTGTGGACTCTGAAAACAGGTGCCTGCACAGACGACTGATGGAGTTGCAGGTATGAATGATACACAGTTTATTAAAAATATGGATTTTGCGTATCCATAACCACTGCTCTTCTGCTCTCCCCTCTCTCCCAGCTCCCATTTCCCATGACATGATTTCATAGAGCAGGAAATCACTTGATAGAACAGGATCCTGCAAATCCCAATGTCAAAAACTCCTGTAATAACGTGTTTTCCCTCGGTGGACATGAGGAATGATACATGTGGGAAGAGGACTGTCCATCATATTTTGTATTTTTAATCTCACACTACTTTCCTATTTGTCTCGTTGGAAAGAGACACAGAAACAAAGACAACAATAAATTCTCATGTCAGCTGAAAAAACCCACATTGTCTCAGAATTGAGCACGAAGACAAATGTATCTTCTCCAGCCTTATAAAATACAAAATGGTAATCATAATGATTACACTGAATAGTTTAGCAATGCTTAGTTTGACAATCCTTGACCTAAAAAATTAGTGTAATTCAACTTGAAATCCAATTTAAAAGTTACCTAACAATGTCAAAATCAATACATGAAGAAGTACTTCCTAAGTAAAAGAGACTTTCTCTATAATCTCTAATCTCTTATCTATTACACAAACATCTTACAGAATTCAGTCCTCAATACTAGAATTACTGTAGCAGCTGTGAAAAAGGGTCCACCTTAAAACAAATACTGGAGAACTTAACATTTTAGTTTGCTCACCTCATATATGTGAACTTGCTCATTCGTTACAGCAAAAATTAATAAAACATTGTTTTGCACAAGTTTGTCAATTAATTGTCCAATTGTGGGATACTCCTGCAAACAAACAGAAGAGAGCCACATCAATCCATTTTTCATTTGCATCCAGTTGCTAATTATCTCCCATGAAACACACATTCAAATGTTCATAATTAATACTGTATTGTCTGTATAGTATAAACTATAATTAGGCACTACATGTACACAAAATAAAAAACAGTATAATTCCTCGCCTTGTTTTTAAGGAAAACCCTCTGAGAAAAGTACAATGCCAAAATCCATACTGGGACACTTGGCTCAATAGCATCTGTGATATATACATACATACATATATATATATAAAATCCATAGAATAACACTGTGCCAGAGCAAGTCGGTATTTGTCCTACACTGAACACCGCGGTGTATATACTCCGTATTTTTGAACACTGAACCTTAAGCTGTAAGTTCTCCTACATGAATCGTGTTCTACAAATTCCTGAACTCCTCCTGAATTCACACCCTTGCAGGGAACATCATTAATGCAAATTTTGCCTTCCCTGCAGAAGGAAGTACTAGTCGGTCCTGTTCCATGTGTTTTCCAGGTTAACGGGAATAAGATTTGTGCTTTCTTTTTTCCTAGCTATAGTCTATCATGATTCCATACAAACACACTGTTCCCTTTTTACTAAAATGTGCAATTATGAATATAATAGACGACAGTAAATATCTGGATTCCCCAGCTCTTACACATTTCAGTATACTTTAATTAATTTTCTAAGTTGCTCGTATTAGTCTTTAAATTTCCAGAATGCGAGTACAAAATTCATAGTAAATTACCAGAACAGTTGACATGGAATATTCATTATTGTGGTCCAAATGACACTTCCCATCATTAGGAATAACAATCCCTGCCAGTTTACTGTCCATCCCAAAGTGGGAATCAGCATCACTCACAAACACCAGCAAATGTAGAGAATCATTCCTCCATCCAATTTTTTCCTGTCATTCAAAATACAATAGTTTAGCATGCTGTATAGCACTCACAATATAGGAAAGCAGCAAAAGATTTGGAGAACAGCATCTCAAAATAAATTAAGGGAATAATTTTAAAGGGAGTGTCTGAACATCTCTTTTAAGAGATGATGTTCATTCCATTGTCTTTGGCTAACCTTTTATCTCCCTGTTCCTGTGTTTAATAACAAGGGCTGGCCATGTTCACATCAATCTGCTTACTACCCTAAACATAATTAATAAAAAATAGTTAAAGAAAAAACAACCAAGAAAACAGACCCAGTAACTGTACAGTTCTTTTTTTTTTTCTTTCTTTCTTTTTTTTTTTTTTTTATTCCTGGCAGTTAAAAAGAAACACAAAAATATTGCAATATGCATGTTTAACTTGAGACAGCCAAAAATATTTTCACACAAATGTAATGAGGCTCTCGGACTGCATTAAAAAATCTTGAAAAATCATGATCTGCTTCTGAACAGAAAATTGGTTGTGTTTTACCTCAAACCAGGAGATAACATAACCATATAATACTAGAAGTGGTTATATAATAATAATATAATAATTAATAATTAATATCATACCTAGAAGTCTCAATTACCTTGCAAACAGCCGCCTGCATAATTGCATCGAATCCTCCCTCTGGAGTGTCTATATTAGCAGAGATTCGCTGGCCTTTCACAATTGCATTGAATTTTTCAGCATCGTTTGTTAGTGGCAAAACGTGTTTGTATCCGAAGGTGGGTAAGCACTCGTATGGCACACTTCTACAAGATAAGTGAGACATCTTATGGATAACACGGAGTGAAAAATCAGTACAACGGCTACTTGGCAGGCCTGTCTGGATCAGTGGGCTTGGTCATGTAGCTCTGTGTCTGAGACAGATCTAGTGAAAAACGTAAGCGAACCATAGAGCATCCCGTGAGGTGGGCAACGCAACCAGGTCTGCATAGAGCCTGGGAAATGCCTCCTAGAGCAGAGTAATTCAGGCAGCTACCAACGCGAAGTCCTTGCCGTGCTCCCTGCTGCGCCTTGTTTTCATACGCAGCAGCACATTAGGATCTGCAGTCCCCTAATGACATTCAGAGAGCACCACCAAGCTGCTGCAGTCCCGCTTCAGGCTGCAGAGCACAGCTTCTCCTCCACGTAAGTTAGGAAAGGGCTAGGGCACCCTGGGTTTGGGGGATACTGCTAGACCTTACGCGGAAAAAAAAGCAGGAAAGCAACATTGATGGATAAATGAAACTGCTATTTTGTGTCGGGCTTCAGTTTCCACCTGCTTGGTATAGCAATGTCATAAAATTCTTATATATATACATATATTGTAGCAAATCAAAGATACGTAATTATTCTGCATACCTGTTTGTTAACCCATTAAGCCCATTCGTAACTAGCAGCAAAAGCTAAAAAGCAGAATCACTCCCGGATTCCTCTCTCCAAACAACATCAAGACTGAACAGAATAATGATCAGCGAGTGAGACTTAAAGAAACAAATCTCCTTTCCCAAACTGACTCAGTTACAGCTGGAAGAGGGCAGAGGTTCCAGGGAGGCTGATGAATTGAATTTTATCCTAAAGATTAATGTTATGACTTAATGTTGGCATGCAAAAAGAGGTAGGTATTTTCCCTGCCTACCTGCAAGGGTTGTTTATTTCTTCAGCTGTAGTTTTGATAAATGGTGAAACTGGTTTTTCAACAAAAGAACCAAACCCCAGTCTGAAGTTGCTTGTCAGTTTTGACATTTCTTTGGAAAGAGTTGAACCCAGTTCTTTGATTGTATTCAGATCATCATCCATGGAGGCTGAAAGATCCATCAGGTAATAGAGATCAATCGGATAATCTTCAGTTTGGCGAACCTTGATCTGTATTGTTTCTTCATGTCCTGTGAAGGTCATGGGAAAATGGGATACGTATCAGCACTTCTAAATAGAAGTTATGAGCAACACCAAGTTGTTCATAAATTTATATATATGGTAAAAATTATGTAGTATTTCAAGTCATCAGTAGAAATAAAAAAAAAAAAACAACACCAACTTCAAAAATTCTCTGTCAGCTAAAATCTCAAACAGGAGGTTTGCAAAACGAAAAGCAGTTCTAGTGTTTTTTCTAAACTGTTCTTCGGTAAAGCAGGAACCATAGATATACAGCTGATTGCTGTAATTTAAAAACATGAGAACATCACTTAGGCATCATGCAGCTTTAGAAAATTTAGATATGAAGCTCACTACAACTAAAGGTAGCACTTGTGGGACATACCACCTACGTTAGAAATTTAAAGAAAAACAGAGTGTATGCACAGGGTTTATTCTCAGTTCCAGCACTATGACATGACCTAACTGGGTGTCTCTTACGTTTCTTTATTCCAAATTTTCTCCAGGAAAAATTCACATCTCAAGGACCCCAAAGCAGGTCTGGAATGTTTCCATAAATGTCACTGGTACCTTGTAAATCCTCAAAGCAAGATTTTATGCTGCCTCTGAGATACGCTGTTTGCCAGACCTGCGGGGGAGAGGCACAGGAGCAGGGATGGGGGGGGGGGGGGGGGGAGGGGGTCCAGTCTCTCACTGCCACCTCAATGGCAAGAGAATAGCAGCACTAAAAAAATATATCCTCACTTTTATTATGTACCCAGCAGTTCTGAAAGTATTTCGAAGTCAGCCGAACCTAGCTTCCATCTGATGAGTCAACAGATAATTTTGGACTCAACACAGGATTTTTATCTTTCTTCTATCAAGATTTTTTTTTTTAGACCGTTCAGTCTGAGAGCCTTCGGTATATCACATTGACTGAAACTTACCTGGTCGCAGCCTGAGAGTTAATTTTTGAGGAGAAATCTGTGTGATATCAGAATTGTTTTTCTGGGTCGCTACAGTTAGGGGGCTGTTTCTGTGAATTTCTACTTCTGAAATGGGAAATTCAATCAAATTCAACTGGCATCCTTTTGACAACAGGTTTTCTGGGGTATCACACCTCCCATGAATTCCAGCCGAGTCCGTGTAATTCTAAAGCAAACAGGAGATGGAATGGTTGAGTTAAGTGTATTTACTGACCAGCCACCAGCACCTGCCTGACGAAAGGTCAGTCCAACGCAGGGAACAGAAACAAAGGTGCAAGTTAGTGCAAACTAGTGCAGAAAGAGGTCTAGGTGGCACAGAAATCTAAATTTGCCCTTCGTGGATCATGTCACACAGGTGTATAATTAATGTAACTTACACCGATTTGGTATCCTGGGAGAAACTGCTCTATTGTCGGGGAACGGGAATTGTGCCACTCACTGCATTTGGCTTCTCGCAGTACTGGGAATGATCACACAAAGCCCTGGTGAGCCCCTGGTTTTTCTGTTACAGGATTATGCCGCAAATTCATCAGTCTTTCCTAAACAGGTTTGAACTGCTGATGGAACAACTGCATTTAATAACAGAAGAGGTCTCGCAGATAATAAACTCCTACAAACTTTTGACAAACTGATGGTGGGGTACCCGTGTTCACTGCTTTTTTCTGACCCACTCTTTCTCCTCGACCCTGGTTTAACATGTTCACTGAAGCAGGTAGCGAGTCCCCGTTACTCTGCCTGGTGTCCAACAAGCACCAGAGCCTCCCTCCCTCGCTCCCCAGCGCTGGCGGGGCTGCCGGCATGCCCACGTCTGTCTGGTTACGTTTGGCCCAGCATCCTACTTGACCTTCTCCTGTCTGGAGAAAATCACAAGCCTATCAATATCAGTTGCAGTTTGTTTTTGTTACTCATTTCAAAGCGCTTGATATGTATTCCTTTCCACAACACTGCTGCAGGGTAGGTACTACCCCCCCGTAGCGAAGTTAATGGTTAGTTTTACAAAGAGGCTTCTGTGCCTTATTACTGTTTCCTCAAGCTATGTCAAGAGTTTAGATCCTCAAAATCAGTCAACTGCTTCCTGAACTGGAAACTGCTCTGGCCTGTAAGACCTTTTGACCAAAACCTCGGTAATGCCCCGCAGAACCGGCACCGAAACATTCAATTCCCGGCTGACGGTCGTGGGCCTATACCATGGGGCCGCTCTTTTCTACTGGATTTGGGTAAGCAACCTGGGGCTCAGCCATTAAGCCACGAACATTCTCCGAATTCAGTCACTGAAAAAGTTTCCATCCAAAGCAAAACAGATTTATTTTAAACCTATTAAACCAGAACTGGGACCCTTCTTCCCACCAAAATGTCAGCCTTCATGCCTGAAAATTATCAGGGATCTTATATCTGTTGGGTGGAAGCAATGTTGAGACACCTGATGGGAACAGTGGTTTATTAATTTTCAGACTGAATCTGATGTCTCTGCTCAGGCAAAACTCTCACCAACTGCTTTTTGAACACGATGCGCATAAAAGTCACGTATCATTATAAAACTTTCACAGGGAGATCCATATCATCTCCTTTAGTTACACACTTTGAGTTGCCGGCTTTTCAAAACATGTGTGAAACGGCAAACTCATATTTAAGATACAATTACAAGGTGTGTTTTTATCCTACAGAAAACAGTGGTTTCTTTGGAGACACTTGTGTTTACTCTGACACTAAAGCTCTTACATCTTTTGCACTCCTGATGTGTTGTTCTCTTGCAAACAAGTCAATGAGCTTATGAACAAAGAAAAAAAAACATGTTTACCGCTCTGAAGTTTTCAATAGTTCCACAGGGTTTGGTTTTTTTTAATCAATAAATTGTGTTTCATTTTTGTTTTCTGAAAATATGTGGCAGTAGTCAAAATTATGTGATCAAATTTCATTTAAAGATTTTGATTGTTGAGTACAAACATAAAAACTACTGCAAACACACTAACATGGGTGACTTTTTTTCCCATGGTAATAATTTGTGCAAACTGCTTTATTATTTTGAGCAAACTTATTTTTAAAAGAAGTGCTGTTTAGTCTTTGTCAGCTACTTCATAAAGCAATATATTAGTTCCATCCTAGGTATCATTTTGCTATTCAAAAAGGCAAGAAATACTTCTAACAGCAAAGGTGTAAATCAGAAACTATCACGAAAAAGAATTATTTTATTTCTCTATTACTTCTGGCAAGTTTTTAATTGTGATAGCTGACTATCTTGCTAATATTAATGAACTAAGACCTAGAATATTTACCGTGAAATAGGGAGAAATTATTTAGCATCATTTACGGGTGAAAGTTTTAAAAGCAAAGATGTTAAGTGACTTGCCTGGGGTTACACAGAAAGTCTGCAGCAGAATTTTGGGAACAAATCCAGATTTTTCTTTTTAAGCCCAATGTATCAGCGATAACGCTTACACCTATGTCATACTAATTATAAAACTGACACTATCATCATACTTAAAATCAACCACAGATTAATCATTTGCGTATGCAAACTGACTGGAGGACCTTCTGTTTACACTGTCTGGCTTGGCATGTAATATGTAAGACGCAGTCTGGTCTCTGACTTGATGTCTGGTGCTTCAACATCAGCGCTGTGGGTGAGTCAGCCCTGAGGCTGATGACCTGAGCCCCTCTAACAGCACTTTTATTTCTGCCTTAGATGAGGAAGGTTGTTTTCAAAAAGAAAAAAAAAAAAAAAAACAAAAAAAAAACAAAATCCAAAAGAAAAACCCCAAACCAACAATGAATAATAGACCATAAAGTCTAGATTGAATTCCACTTTTGATCCCCAGGAAGGCTTCACTAATCGCTGCACGCATTACAAAACCACGGGCTGACCCAATTAAGTCAATACTTCATCACTCAGAGCTACTACAAACACTTCAAGTCTTACTTTGAAAATTTTCTTTGTATCATTTACTCTACCTCTTGAAAACACCAAGCGCAGTGTGGTCCGGAAAGCAAACAATCTTCACAAGTCACTGCGCTCTCCTGAGTACAGGTCCCTAAATTTTAATCCAAGAAGATAAAAGACTGTTAATAATGTGTTTAATCATTCAGTATATGAAGAATCTTGTCATTTAGAGAATGTGGGAGGTGAAAAATGCACACATTTAGCCATATTTAGGATTACTGCTAAAATTCTTTCTTAACGGTATTTCTATTGGTAGAAGATTAACTTTCTAATAAAAATTAAACCCCCGCAATTGCTGGCAATTAACATACATGCTTTCTCATGCTTTATGGATGGCATTCGCTGAGAACATGTCACTTGTTTTCTCCAGTGCACCTGATAAAGTGTTACACGTGTTTCTGGTATGGTGCAGGTAAGACATTGCCCACATTACCAGGGATATTAAAAAACTCTATACGCTTAAACTGCTTCACTCAGATCTGTAGATACGATTTTAATTTATCGTGCAAGTGCCAGTGAAACACTCAGTCACATGTGTAGTATTAAAGTTTCCCAGAGGATCAAAGAGTGATTAGTATAACCAAAATTGCTCAAACGCCCGTCTCTTTCATACATGTCGTGCTATGTAACGACCACATAAACCTTAGATGAATTTGCAGGGTAGCCCTACAGCAGTCTGTCAAAAAAAAAAAAAGTCATTAAACAGAAAGGAATGGTTAAATACTGAAGACAGAAAGCTATTTTGTATCAACTTCAAGCAAGAAACAATGCGATGAAAGGGATCTCCCTACCCCTGAGCCTTACCTTGTGCGCGGTTATTTCTTTGCAGAAATAGGAAACAGAGGCAAAGCAATTCAATCCCCATTCGTTTTCAGTGCTGGCTGCGTGACA
Organism: Vanellus vanellus; assembly: GCF_965231255.1. Classification (NCBI taxonomy): domain Eukaryota; kingdom Metazoa; phylum Chordata; class Aves; order Charadriiformes; family Charadriidae; genus Vanellus; species Vanellus vanellus. The sequence goes on from NC_138910.1 coordinate 19,250,770, forward strand.
AAAAAATATTAGCGTGTTAATTATCGTCCGCGTAAAGGTAGAACGTCGTAAAAATCATATATTCCCAGAGGGTATGTTTTCAGATGTCACCTACAGCGGATTGCGAGGAAACTTCAACCCTACCGGGACAGACCATGAATAAAAGTGAAAACAAGGGCTACCTGGGCAGGTAAAGAGGACAAGCTGTGCATAAAGTAACGTGAACATGGTTATCACTTCCTTGTTTTCCTGGACTCCTTATAAGGTAGAAGGGGAAAATTCATTCAGGTGAAGATTTCTGTCAATCCCAGTCGCTCTGGGTCCTAAAGCAACCCAGCCAAGGGAGCGGGTTTTTGTGCGTACAGCAACTTTTTAAAGGTTCCTCTAAAATTACACCTTTAATGGTTCCCTGAGGGAGTGTGGTAGGCAGACAGGTCATAGGATTGCCAAGTGATTATACCTGGAGAGACGTAAAAATCCCATTTTTTCAGATTTCCTGATGTGGAGGGAAACTTGTAAAGGGAACTGTGAAAAACAAACAAACAAACAAACAACAAACCACAAAAAGCAATCACTTATGAGAACTGAGGATCTGGCTTCAGTAATTCAAGATACAGAGTACGTTTATTTTATTAACATTGCAAACTGAAAAAGAAGTGCTGCAGTTGTGGATTTTTTAATATGTAGAAGGAGGAATAATTGCATTCTCATTTCTGCAACTGACTTGGAAAAAAATATCGTGTCAGCTTTAACTCTGTGTAATAAGTGGCCAAATATTCCACAGCACAGATACAACAATATAACAAGTTATTGCTATCTCTTCCTCCCCCCCCCCTCACCTGGAATGAAGGCAAAATATGCATTTCTTACAACCTTATTAAAGGAAATAAAATTTCTTATTTGTAGATTTCATCTCTTCCCATCTTTTATGCTCTGCTATTGTCTGTTTTGAAAATCCTTTGTTCAGGGCAAGCCCTCTCTTATCATAAGGGTTTGCAACCGACTCTACGCAGTGCAGCATAAAATTATAATTTCATCAGTCATGTTGCTGGCCTGAAAACATATATCCTTTTTTTCTTCAGTCAGAAATCCTACCAAAGCTCATAAGGACTAGGTTGCTCTCACCAAGAGAACTGGCAGGATCCGACCTCCCTTTTCAAACTGGTGGTAGCTGTAATCTCGGGGCAGGATGTGATGGTGGGGATGGGTCTATACTAGTTAAACTCAACATGCCTGGAAACATTCCTGGGCATCGGGGCCAACTGGCACGGAAAGACCTGAGTTTATGCTTGCAAATTGCCCATTGGGGCCACTCTAGCAACCAAATCGTGCCCAGAAATTGTTTGCAGAGTGTGTTAATTGGAAGAGGTCAAATTCATTCCAGGGAGCATTTTAACAGTTTAATAGCACAGACAATCTCATTCTAGCGCCTGGAAATATTCCCAGGCACATCCGATTGTACTAGTACTTGCACAGTCTACGGGTAGTTTCATAGCAGCTCAAGATGGATTACGTCAAGCCAACCTTTGCCCTGCCCTCGTGCTCCCACCAGTACTCATGTCCAAACAAACAGTGAGCTGATTCCAACTGTTCCAATTATAAGCCAATCACCTTCCGTGGGGAAGGTGGGGGGCTACTTTTCACCTGGGTGGGTCCCTTGAATCATGTGGCTTCCCAGTCCCAAGAGAGCGCCAGGTCAAGGGAGGAAGCAGGAAAGACAGGCAGAGTTAGCGGGAAGGGTGGGAATACGTTAGACTGGATTTAGCCCATCTTAGGCTGTTGTGGAACCATATCTTAACATTTCTGTTTACAGCAACATTCCTGTCTCCTTCAACTGCTTTCTATACCTTGGAGAGTCCTTTGTAAGGCCCTTGTTCAGCTACAGCAATTTCCTGTGGCATGAAAAAAGCATCCGTTGGATTACGTTCCCTCAGCTGGTGAAGACACAACTCTGTGAGGACACTGGCTGCAACTACACAAGCTCAAACAGAAATGGAGGCAACTGAAAATGTTTGCTCATACTAAGAAAAAAATCTTCCTGAGAGTGCCATCCAACACATCTTATTTCCCTGGTTTTAATTTACATTTGTGTACGTGTCCTTTAATATTGTTGCTGCGTCTACAGCCTTGCAGAGCTCCCCAACCCAGTACATTTCCTTTCAATGCAGAAGGTCACTTTGTAGCTCTTACTAGCCCATGATAATGTAACAACACTTCAAACAATGTGCTCAGAGAACTTGGTGGCAGTCCTTCAGCCACCAAAAGGTATCAGACACCAGCAGTGTCCCAGATTAAGGACCAGCCACCTGAACAGCTGGCAATTAGCAAACGCTTATTCTTAGATTCAAGATACCAAACTTCTTAGTGTAGAGAGAATGAATAATACAGCCTACATCAAACTTACCCTTTCTGTTTGATATTATCAGTTCCCCGTTTGCTTGTGTGGTAATATTTTATATAGGTCTTGGCAAGGGCAGCGTGACTGGAGGCTAAGTGCCTGCCTCTGAGTGGGATGGCTGCCAAAGACTACCTGAATAAGCCTTGCCTCAATAAAATAACTAAGCTTCTGCAAATTATGAAGAACAGACCTCCCCAGAGGAAAGGGAGAAGGAAAAGAAAGTAGCAGAACAAACAACAACAAAAACATACAGGGAAAAAAAAGAGAAAAAAAATCAAGGTCAGTTTTGATTTTTGAAAACTCGCACAATGAGAAGATCACAAGACTGGACAGAGTGGGAATAAAAGCTCAGTGATAAGGGCACAGGAGGTTAAGAGAGGTCCAGGAAGGCAGACGGCACGTACCAAGAGCAGATCTCGGGCAAGGCAAGAAAACCTAGGCAGGAAGCTGACAGATGTTTTGAAATGTCACCAACATATCTTGTGTGATATCTAAAGGTAAGTTGACTAGGAAATTCCTCTACTAATTTAATGCTTTATTGGCTTTAACTATCACGTGTGCTCGAAGAGCAGAATTGCAACCCGGAGTAGCCACGCTGATGTGGGGAGGATGTGTACAAGCCTTGGGGGTCCTGGCATTGCTTGGTTTGACAGCATGCTTCCCCTTCTTTACAAGGTCTGTAAGACAGAGTCTTGTTTCGTTCACCCAAATTAGAGACATCAGTTCAATGAAGTATAACAAAAACGTAGTTTATAGTACGGACAGAATGCAATTATTATTGTTTTCATCAGCCACTACGTATTCATTTTGGAGCAAATTCTGGTCCCGATTAAATCAGTGTTACAGTTTTATAATGAGACATCAGAACAGAAAACAGCTGTTTATCTTTCAGTACGGGCAATGCTGAACAATGCAAGTCCGTGGTTCTTTAAAAGTAATAAAATTCGTATAGGATAAAATCTTTAGCGCATTTCCCCCCATACCTGGCACTTAAAATACACGAAGAAAGCACAGAAAGATATTCTGTTCATCAAATCAAGTTTTAACAAATTCACTGGCAAGTAACAAACATTGAATATTGAGGTACAGAAAGAAAGCAAGCTAATGTTGGGGACAGGGAAGAAGAAATAAACTAAAAAAACATTAGACTCAAGTTGCATTTCATTAATAGTAGTGGGCTTTTTTTTTTCTCTAGAACAACGGTGTATCTTTTCTAGCACACTGAGCTGAACCCGTCAGTCAGCCTGGTGATGGGTCTGTAAAGGTTCCAGAATGGGAAACCTTTGCCTCAGCGTTGGCTCATTCAAATCTGAAAATTACTTTGTTTTCAAAAAACCCCAGCCTCTCCTGCAAATAGGGTGTGAACTGATGTAGCATAATTACACATACAGGGAGACCAGCCCAAGAGAGAACAACAATTAGTTCCTTTTGTGCTAGACAAAACCTGGAAGAGGAGGCAGGCTAGCTCCAGTGCAAGCCGATCACTCAACATAAGAGATCAGTATGTCCCAAGCTCATCAGAGCAAGCAAAATCTCTTTCAATTAGAAGCTGAAGAGCTATCCATAAGGAGGAGAAATTCTTGTAAACGATCTCTCAGCCTCACACGTGACCCGGCTCCTAATCCCCAATGCTCTTCTCATATACGCTGTCACCCTGAAAGCCCAGAAAATGCAGAGCAATTTAAAGTCCAAACGTCCCACAGGCTGGGACAGTTCTCAGAATATTTACAAAGGTGGGGGGAAGCGTCTCCTGCACTTCAGAAAACATTTCTCTCTTCTTGCCCTTCATCAGAGACTTTTGTGGGACTGGAAGCAGTGAGGTGGGGTCTCCCTTCTCTCCAGCACGGACAGTGACACTCACCTCCTCGTTGCGCCTGGAAGAGGCAAAGGGCTGCACTCCTTAGGTCAGAGGCAGGCTCCTTTGCATTTGAAACATCTGGTGACTTTATTCTCTCCTTGGTTGGCTTCCAAATCAAATCTGTCTAGAAAGCTCCTGATGATCTCTAATTGGGAATCAAAGCAGACTTTAAAAGTTTTGGTCAAACGCTTTAACCAGAGAGGTAGCAACTGAAGAATATGCAAAAGAGGGGTTAAAATACTTTTTACTTTTCTCCCAAAGAAGACATATGTTCTGTAGCTGCACAGTCAAGTGTTTCCGGACTCTTGTGCCCACAGAAATGGAAGGCATTTTCTTTGGAAAAAGACTACCCAGAAATATATCCCTCAGCAGCCTGGCAGACCCAGTTCCAAAGAACGGCAGTGACAGATGTTTCAGAGGATGCCTGTCAATTAGCTAAGCAACAAAGCCTGAAAAAAAGTTTCTAAGCGTGAAACTCAGACTCATCTCTAAGGAACTAGAGGTGATTTGAGTAGCCGCGTAGTGATGTGAATGTCCTGCACACAGCACAATCCAGCACAGTCAGAAAACAGACACAAATCCTGCAGTGATACTGGAAGGACCAACCTGTCTCTCCTTTTGCTGCAGCATAGGACTTGGCAATACTTTAGGGAGAGCTGACAAAAACATTTAAAGAGGAAACAACAATCCCTAACAAACAGTTGTATTTAATGGGGAAATTCAAAGTGATGGTGAATGCGACTAATCAGTAATTTTTACTTTTTTTTTAATTGAATTTTTTTCTAGATATAAAACAATAGTGTCACCTATCAAATCACTGCGTAAAATAAATAAATGCATCTGGATTTATACATTGTAAAGGCTAGTTGATACTATTTACTATCTCTTTCTTTGTTTCTCAGCATGGTGAGAGATGGGTATTGCTCCAATAGAAAGCGGTCTGAGTCCAAAGAAACCGCTGTAAGCATTCGGGTCCTGTAGAAACGACACGGAGCCCGCAGTAAGCGAAGATGTGAACGTGCAGTGACTGAGCTGCTTCGCTCCAGCTCCCATGTTTTGGGGCATAATAACATCACACCCCATTAGGGGCCTAGGACCAAAACACCGCTGTGCAGGGGAAGCCGTGGAGCCCACTCAAGATGTGGGCAGGTGTGTGGAAAGGAAAGGCCTCTCCTCCACTCCTCTCCAGGTGTGTTTGCCACGCATGATGGCGAGCGGCTTTAGAAGAAGATGAGGGGTGTCTGCAGCTCCTTCCAGCCAAAGAGCCATGCAAAGGAAAGGAATTTTTCCCCTCCAGCTGCGAGCAAAGCGGGGTGTTGGGGATTCATGACTCAGGCCGTGATTCATGCTCTGGTCTCCTCTCGTTTCCGGAGCAGCGCTGCTCTTAGACGAGGGCAGAGAGCGAAGTCAACAACCTACCTCTGAACAAACAGAGAGGAAGAGGAGGAAGAAGGAGGAATTGCTCACCGACTGTGCAATGAGCAGCAGGCGGCCAACCCAGGGTGTTTTCGACTCGTGTTTACCTTGCCCACAGCTCTGACCCGGCTGGTTCCAGCCAAGGGCGTGAGCAAACCTTTGGCCTCAGCTTCCTTCACATGGGTGAGCGCTTTGAGAGATTTGTTTGCTTTTCAGATTTGAGTACACTCTCACACTCAAAACCCCGAACCGCAGAAGGGCTCAGGTGGAACCAGTGGGAAAATCGCGCGGCATCGGAGCGGGACCGCCAGCCAGCCAGCCAGCCCACGGCACGCAAAACATGCCAGGGGTTTCCACACAGCCTATCGAATCTGGCCCCAGTTTCTGTTTTCTTTTCACACTTACACGGTACGCCTCGTTCTCCCTGTGCTATAAAAGCCTGGTGCTGGGGCACCAGCGCAGGCACCTGCCCTCAGGGCCGGTGCGAGGCTGAACACGCTGGTGGCGGGAACCGCGCCGAGCACGGGCTCCGCAGCACCTCAGACCTCCTGCGCTTCAGCTGAAGAGCTTTCTGTAACCAACTCCCTTCCCATTGACGCTAAGCGCAAACTGGAGCTGCTGTCCCCATGACAGGAGAGCCAAAGAGAGTCCTGGGACAGGCGGCTTGCGGCGGCCCCAGAAGAAACGCGAAGCTTTGGCACAGTCCCGCGGCAGGCTGGGCTAGGCGATGATGCAGAGCGGGGACTTGCTCTTGAAAAAGCCGGCAGGGTTGCGTAAACACCATCTATTCAGGCGTGATTTACCCAGATGTAAACACTAAACTACCGAGCTGGGTTTAAGTCGCTTGTAAAAAGTGATTCCCCTCCGGCCTTACACACAAAACATAAATTTATCTTACAGTTGACCTTACTGTCCTTAAAACTACGGAAGTTCGGTGCTTTGCTGAAATGCAGGGTTTGGGTAAGGTTAATCTAGAATAACCAGAACAGATAAGCGTATTTAGCTCAACAGCTGCTAAAAATGGAGGAAAATGGACTCCGGCACTGCCTGAAACCAGCCACGTTTCTGAAGCTTTCCAGGAGGTATTCTCAACTTGGGCAGCACGGTTTCTATTTACAGGCCACTCACTCCCGACAGTGGGTGAGTTTTCTCTTTTCTGAGAAAAGAACAGGATTTAAGGTTTCAGGAGCCTTTTGTGCAGAGTGCTGCCATCTTATGGCTACTCTGGAGTAGAGAAATAGTTACTTTCAAACTTAGATGGAAAAGAGGTGAACAGCCCTATTACCTTTTAATTACCTTGCTAGTTATGTAAGAACCTTTGGAGGGGTTCATATCGTTGTTAAACAATTTGGTCATTTATGTTATATTAGAGTTATAATTTTTGGTTAGCATGCTTTTTTCAAATGCCTGTCTCATCTGTCACAGTAAACAGAACATTACTTCTACTGTCTTTGTGGTAGTTACATGACTCTGAAATGTCACAAATTGTTTCCAATATCTTTTTCAGTATAAATTACTACTGTGTTTGAAAATCTTTCCATATTGTTATATGTGGGTTTCATATGGAAATAGGAAGGAAATTTAAACCAACAGAGTCTGCCCACATGTAAACAAAAACATTGGAAAAACAACCTTATATACAATTCTTCTGAAAAAACTGGTAAGAACTGTTGATATTAACCAACTAACTAAGACCCTGCAAGACTAAGAACACGTAAATAGAACCATCGCTAAATAAAAATAAAATCAGCTAAAACAATCCCAAGTACTTTGGCTCCGTAATACCAAAAGCATATGGCAGGGTAGATTTTCCCTAACAATATTTTCCAGGAGTTCGAAGTGATTGATCAGGTAAATACTGTCAATAATATTTGATCCACTGACACCTCATGCTTCTTATCTCATATGTTTGCAACCACATTGCTGTGCTTTGGTTGGACACTTAGCACACAGAGTTACGATAATTTTAAACCTTTTTTTTTTTTTTAATTAATTCTTAACATTTTGTAGTACATCAGTATGTCACGGGAGGCCATAGAGTCATGCTTTCTATCTGAACCAATAACTTAACAGGTATTTCAAAAAATACTATTACCACAATAGTACAAATCAGATGGCACAACAGTGCAAAGGATCTCATAGATACCGAAGATGTGTCCTTTCACCTTCCATAACTGTGTTAATAAACTTGGGGAAAATCCGTCATAAGACTACTCAGACTGTTTAACTCGGTGCCAGAAAGGCAAATAGAAAGTGGCTCTACTCACCTTTATGGTATCTGCAAGAACTAGGTGAATTCCGCGTTACCCAATTTGCAAGCAAGTTCATTCCATTTTACTGTGATACTCTCACCTACAGTGGTTTGTTCCTGTCACTCTTACTAGAAGACCGTGTCCGAGACCTCACTCTTCTCATGGCTGGAAACCACCTCAGCTCCAGCCTGGTTGGGCTAACTGTCAATTTATATCCATTTGTTTTAATGACAACATTGTCTGGTAACTTAAATAACTTCTTTCCTTTCCTAGTATTTGCCCTGCCCTTCTTTCCCCTCCCCTTGATGTATTTATAGACAGCAATTGTATATCCCTCATTCTTTGTTTTGTCCAGTTCTACTTCTCCGCATTTCTTTCAATGCTCTTTCCCAATTATGGGTGACAGACGGTGCTCCAGAAGAGCTTTGACCAGTGCCTCCTCCAACAGTGTCTGTACTTACGTATCCCTCCTTAAGTCTCCTGCATCATAACTAAGGAAGACCATTTTGGCCTTTCCCATGGCTCCATCCCAGTTCTCTCGGCATCCTCCTACAACTGACCAAGACATTACGGTCTTTCTCTTGCTCATCTGATTCAGAACAACTTACAATAGAAATCATTTCCACCTCAGTTTGTGTGTGATCTGGCGCTTGTGCTGTTAAATTCTACCCCACACCTCCAGATCTCTAGTTCCCCCCCAGTGTTTATATAATGGTATGGATATTTTTCTCATCTGACCATGACACTTTCAGCAGCAATGAAAGTATTATTACTTTCAGAGACTAGCTGAAACTGTGATGCTTGAAAATCTCTACCCAAACTTTAGGTAGCCCAATAATTCCCTTTCCTGAACAGAAGGGATCATACATATATTCCCTCAGCCCTAATACATTGTATTAAACATTTATTGTTTTCACCCTATTTTCCCCATTTTATCTCCACACCCTTATTTATTCTTTCTTGAAAAAATGTGCAAAAAATTTCTATATTACTAAGGTCAGATTAATGAAGCTGTAGACGTGAGGTCACTTTTTCCTCTGCTGTTCTTTCTTCTTTGTTTTGACAGATCTTTTAAGAAAAACTTGGTCCTGTACTTGGAATTTAATTTGCTTATTCTTTCAGCATTTTAGGATGGATAACAGACGTCATTCCATTATAGGCCTACCCTACTCTGGATTTACTTTTCAACTTTGTAAATGTTAGCTTTTATTTCTACAAATTCTTCTCATCCTGATTCTGGTTTTCTCCATGATATATACCATCCTCTTCACAGAAAAGAAGAGAAATAATTTATTTGGTTTGGGCAGTATCTACACAATCTTTAATCTCTACCCCATCCTCACCACATACCAGACCCCCTTTTATTTGTGTTAGAAGAAACTTTCAGTCTTTCACGTTCTGTTTGCAGATGGTAAGTCTGTAAAAATGACAAATCTGATTGCACCCTCTGCTTCTTGGTTTCCAAGATACCGTTTTAAATGATGATCTTGTATGGTGGGTTTTTCTTCTCCTATGACTTTCACTGTTTCTGCTCACTCCTAATAACTCTTTTTTGAAGGATTTATTCAACCTGTAAGGTGCTAACACCCTTCACTCTCTACTTACACTGCAAAGTGCAGGTTTTTAAAATACGCTTTTAAAGAAATTCTAACACTCCGATTTGGAACCTTCATCCGCTTGACATCGCTAACTAGTTTCTTTAGGTACAACACTTCAGAAAGATAAATTTTGAGAAACCACAAGGCCTGTTCTCGTCTATTCTTTCACTTATTTTCAATTTAATCAAGTTGGGATAACTTTAGCTAGGTTATTTTCTACAACCAGCTGCTCTATGTCATCACTACCTAACAAAGACCACCTAGAATAGCATCGCGGTAGTCCAGTGACTGCTTAGTGATGAAATCTGGCAGCTATTACACCCTGGAATAACTGGCTCTACCGTTATCAGTAACATTTGCTTTATACTCTATTTCTGAGCACTTAAAATCTCCTGCAATGAGACAATGCTTAGAAGTTTCTCTTTTGTGCTTGTAGTCATCTGTGTTAGATATGTGTGTAACAGCTCTTGAGCGGTCCTTCAGAAGACCTTTGGTTTGACAAATTCCATTCTGCCCATGCCACCTCTCTCTGCCTCTGTAGGCAACTTCATTGTTACTGAGTGATGCCTCTGGACTTGTTTTTATTTCTGGTTTTCTTAACAGTCTACACACTGGTTTAAGTGCCTTTCAGACATAGATTACCAATCCACCATACCTGCCCAGTCTTGGGAGACTCGGGGTCATTCTGGGTGCTGCAGTTCTAACCCGCGTCTGTTTGCACATGATTTTCGTACCCAAATATCTTGGCTCATCTTCCAGGATAATGTGCAAATTGTTTTAATTACATTGCTCACATCCATTTGATACCTGGTATCCATGTCATTCACACCACATTCCCACCTGCGCCAGTACTGATTTTTCCTGTCCATTTTTCTCCCACCTGATATTTCTTTCTGCCCAATATATTCACCACTTTCCGCTTGACAGAACCAGGCTTGGAAGTTACTCAAAAGTGTCCCCCAACCTTCTCTCCCACTTCCTAGCTTACAATCCTATTACTGATTATACTGATATGCAAATACATATTGTTATCATGTCTTGTCGTGCAGTATGCTACATGATGCAATTTTGTTATGCGATATTGATAGCAATTACAGCAATCTCTGTTGCAGAAAATTAATACCACGTTTGCTCCAACAGAGTTCATCTAGTTCCTGTGGAAAATCCTCTTTCTTCTCAAAAGTTAAATGCCTCACAACACTCCTCATAACATCAATTCTTAAGACATCTGCTGCTCTTTATTATCTTGCGTGCTTTAACACACCCTCTTCAGGAATGAAACGCCACGGTGGGAGCTTTTCCTTCAGGACAAACCTACTTACACAGATTTCCCCTGTTTTCTGTTCTTCTCAGTGCTCCTTCCTTCAGTCTTCTACCCTGCAATGTGAGCTGGTGCAAAGTTATATGTCATCCCAGAGATGACTGCATTGCCACAGATGCTAAAATGGCTTCTGTTTTACAAATGGAACAAAGAGTAAAACTGCACGCGCATACCGTGTGTGCATCTGCCTGGAATACAATCATTTTAGCTTGAAATTAAGCTGTGATAGCATTGCTGACTTTACATTTATGGGACAGTTTTAAAATAGCTTCAGTCAAAATAAACGCATTTTTGAATGAAAGAGAAAAAGCGAAAGCTTGAATAGACTTTTGAACTTGAATAACTACATGAGATGTCTCATCAGTTCTCCTGGAGATATTTTAGTCATTGGGAGTTAATCATTACCTGAAACTACGTGAAAAACCTATTCAAAGCCAGCCTACAATACGGTGTTGTGTTAGGGAAGAAATGCAGACATTGAGTCATAGCTGTCAGTTATTTATTATACTACAGTCAGTTATGATGTGATTCTTTCCAACATTACTCTTGCCTTTGATTTACAGTAAGATACTGATCTGGCGGATGAGACTGTCTCAATTAGAGCAAGACCCTGCCCACCCTAATCAGTAGAGATGTTTGAGTGTTTAACTACCACACAGTCACTCCAAAATTTTAAAACTGTGTGAAAAATATACATAAGGGTGAAGAGGTTAACGTTAATTTGGAAGAGGCATCTGAGCACCCTTTTACATCAGAGAGTGACAGCTGCGCTCAGTAATGTCCGAGAGCAACAGGAGACACCAAGGAAGAATTGAAGCAAGTCAAACACTGGTGCTACGGCTGCACCCAGGGACCGTGCCAAGCCACGAATGGGGTTATACGCCAACCTCCGGGGAACAGCAAACACGGCCCTTGGGCTAATGCGCAGGAGGTACCTCACTCTGCATTTTCTATAGACACAGTCAAGAGCAAACTGGTTCCTAACTGGGGCGTGTGAGGTGCTTACTGCTACAGAGAAGAAATCTGGGCCAGAAACAAAATCAATCCAACATATTGTTTGTTAATTTTATTTTTCAGCTGTCCTTCTGGACTTCAAAGCTAGGGCATTCCTCTCTTGCTCGGTCGTGTGTGAACTTTCTTACATGTAGGAAAAACACAAATGCCCTCTTCTGCCTGTGTCACGTTAACATGAAGATAAAAGTGGATGGGTACGTGACCTCCAAGTCGAAATCAGGGTAAAAATTTTGAGTAAGATTATCCAATAAATAGCAACAGCAGTGGACCGAACTTGCTAATAATGTCTTATGGAAAGTACATATTTATCATGTTCTCATGATGTCATCATTTTCTGTCTCATCTTGTGAAAGCTGATCAGTATTTATGGTTTTAAACATATACAAAAGCAAACAAAACCATTGCAGTCATTTATTCAGACTGTGCTGACACACAAAACTACTCCCAATGCCTGCACAGTCACATTGCTAATAAAAACGCTCATCTTTACTAGGTCTCTTTCATCATCAGTTTGCTTATGTGGATTAATAAAACCTATTTTTCCTTCATCCTGAACTTATATCTATGTTCTCATGTGTTACCATCTGATTCGCCCTTACCGCTTTTATAGGAGTATTTTTCTTTTCTTCCCCTGCTGCTTCCAAAACCCCCTCTTGGGTTTATTTGCTATGCTTGTGCGTTGAGCAATGATAGTTTGATTTAGCTTGTGCTTTTGAACTTACATATTAATGAATCTTTCAAGACTTGGCCTTTTGCTTACATTCTTCATAGTGTACCGTTTTCTTTATGACCCTGGTACTGTGCTGCTTCTATTGTTATAGTGATGCTTGAGGAAGATGATTGCTTCTTGGAAGAAATTGCTCCCCTCTTGCAACCAGAACCGGTCCAGGCTCAGGGTCAGGCAGAGCATCACAAGCTCCAACCTGGGCAGCCTTCCTGGCTGAAGAAATTACTTAGTGCAGCTCTTGTGGGAGAAATCGGACCATCTCTTTCTGTTTATAATGTCTATTAATGCTCTGAATAACAGCGCAGGCATCCCAGAGGCCTTGATCCGATTCTACAAGGACAGCAGGTAAATATTGCCAGAAAAATAACAGTTCAGTGTCGGGAACAGGGGATTTCCAAATCTGAGCCTGAAAGCCTGGGTGGAGGACAGCCAAGCGCAGGAGGCGTGGAAGCCAGGAAAAGGTCAGAGAGGGAGCAAAGCTTGCTGAGGCTGATTTTGAACAGCCACTTGAGGCATTGGCGATGCTTTTAATACCCACTGCTACTGGATGAGAGGAATTGCTGCTAGCGTGGCACCGTGGGACCAAAGGGGGCATGAAGCATCTTCTGGTGATGATAAGGATCATCGTTACAAGAAGGTTTTCTGCCCCGGGGAGAGACGGCAGCTTTTGCAGTCCTACCCTCTAGAAAGTTCTGCTGAGGGAGGAAAAATAAGACGACTCTGCAGACAGAGCCAGGAGGCTTTATCATACGAGCGCTGCTCCTAGGTAGTCTGGCAGGGTCTCCTTTCAGGAGCAGCTAGTGCTAAATGAAACCTCATGTTGATCAGGCTCTACCTCCCAGCTGACAAGCCTGCAGATGGCCAAATAATGCCTTGTCACAGCCTTCAGGCTGTCTGGGTGCCAGCAATGGGAAACAAACCCTAAAAGAGAAGCCTGGCCCCAAGTTTGCACCCCTGTACCCCCAAGAAAAGGATGAGAACTGCTGCAAGAGCAAGGGCTGCTCTGGCTCTGCCGGTTTGCTGAACTCAACCCAACTGCTTCGGTTGTTACTGGAAGAAGGTGCTGAGCAAGCGTACAAGGAAAATTCGATGCATTGATTTGTGTTTTCTTATATATAGGCTACCAGAAAGCAAGTCGCATGAGAGTTTTGGATGCCACTGAAACGCTGACCAGGTCACAGAAGTTTGATTTCAGAGGCATATTCCTATCTTCCTAAACTTTCGAAATGAAATGTTGTTAATGACAGCACAGGCATCTCATGAATTTCCCCGAGTCCCTTCACTCTTAACAGATAGTGTGAATGCTTTAATTAAAGATCTGACAGAGAAGTCGATCGGGACTACTGTATCATTTTCCTTCCATGGCATGCTTCAGCAAGCTGATGCAGATTGCTGGGTCGATGAGATATATCAATATTATAAGACACACCATGTGTCAGGCCGAACACATTAAAGGCTGATTTTAAATTTTAACACAGGTCATGAATCACTCATACTTATTCAGCCATCCAGAATTAACATGAAAAATATGAGTTACAAGGGGTTTTTCTGTTTCGTTTTTATATAAGCAGGAGGATGAGGCACCTGAACAAAGGTTCATACGAGACAACGACTTTAACTCTGCTCATATAGAAATAGTTCAGACATTTAGATCACGACACAGAAAAATCAACATTTGCCTTTTGCTGAAGATTTCACCATAGCTTTCTGAGAACTAGAATTTTGGCAACTGGATTTGGGGGCAGCCTGTTAAGACCATCAAGTCTGGTAAAAAAGAATGTATACACAAAAAATCTCAAAACAAACAAACACAAACCACCTTTTTAAAAAAGTTGTCCCCCACATCTCCCAAAGAGAGAGCAGGTAAAGTTCAAAATGAATGCTACTTTGCTCAGTTCTCTTTTTGACCATTTATTGGTATTGTTAGCTAAAGTTTCTCACAAAGGCGTTCAACTGTAAGATTATTTTGGGTTAATCTCAACCACATAACTCATAATAGTCCTTGACTTTACTGGCACCACTGAGGACTGCATGCCCTACAAATTGTAATAGGTATTTACATGATCTTAAGTACTTTGGACAATACGTTATTATGATTCATCATTCTTTATCTGTCTTTATTTTTGCTGATTTTTTTTTTCTTTTATAGCTCATCTTTGTCTAGACCAACACCCAACTCCTTATAAACACAAGCTTAATCATACCTAGACATGCAAGCTTAGCTGGGCAAATAGGTGATGTTCTCTAATACTCTTCATCAGATCAACAGTTTCCCTTTCTATTTCAGCAGCATGGAAATATTTTGTTCTCAGAAAAAGCGCCTTATTTTTTCCTCCTTATTGTAGGATCGATGAAGTATCCGATGATGACGTTCACTGCGGACTATTATTAAAAGTACTTGCTGCAATAAGATTACTCATCCAGTTTCTGCACATTTTTGGTGAGCCTGTGATACCTCAGAACCTGCGTCTGTCACTGGGGACGGCACATAAGCACTTGCAGAGCTCTACAGCTCTGCTAGAAGGAAGAACAGCGTTTTTTGGCATCCTGAGTAGCAGCAGCTCTATAGTGAAAGACCATTGTTCAAAAATGGGGCAATTGGAGACGGTGGCATGGCAAAAGAAGCACAGAGAGGACTGCAACCAGAGACGCAAGTAACAGGTCTATTCATAGCAGTGCTTTTCCCCAGGGGATGGCGTCTTGCGAGTGACTTCATTAACTGCTGACAGCGGACAGACTGCGCCGCGCTGGGAGTGAAAGGGAAACACTCATCAGATGGCCCCAGCCACAACTGAGGAAAGGCACAGAAGAGATAACTGGCAAGCGTGGTGCTTTCATCCCCGTTCAGAAGAAGTTAGTCACATCCCTAAATTTAATGCTCTATTCCTTGCCCTTCGGTACAGCAATCTTCTTGCGTTCAGACTCACTGCCTGCACAAAGGGTGCTGCTGTCGATTCAACGTGCTCTTGGGAACTTCCCAGGCTGTGGAAGGTGGGGTCTGAATTCCAGATTGGTTACTAATTGTAAGGAAAAACCCCAAATATCTTGGGCGTTTGTTACTTTTAATAGCCTGGAGAAGACACCTACCACACCTTGTTACCTGTCATTCAATGCTGTGCTGTGTTTGACCTCTCGCGCTGCGCGCAGCAAGACTTCCCTCACTGTGTGGCCAGCAGGACGTGTGATCTCTCGGGTGTTTCCAGCAGGTTTACTCACAGAAAGGGGGTCACACAGCCCAAACAACCCGTATCCTTAGAAGCAGGCATCCCCACTCCCTCCACAAGCTTAAAAACATTCATCCCTACCAAACCAACCATGAGGTGCCTGCAGATGCTCTCCACACTTAAAAGACCATACCAACAGCTAAACAGCTGAGACCTGAAACACAAGATTGTCTACGCACAATTACATCCTGCTTTGCTCTGAAAACATACGGAAAAACACATCGCCTTACCTCCCGCTCCCCAGTACACTGGAGCATTTTTCGGGTGCAGAGCAGACTCTCTGACATCGCAGCTGCCCTTGTGCCGCAGCTCGGCTTTCCGCTGGATCAGAGGGAGCTTCTTTTTCTCCACATGGCAGCTGCCCTGCTCCTTACCAGCCCTGCAGCCAAGCCTCCGTTTTTAAAAGCCCACCACTGTCCTGCTCCTTCTAACTTCGGTTTTCTCTGCGAATTCTCCAGGCTCCCTGGGCGTCTGCGTTTCAAACATTTATACCTTAATTATTAGCTTTCTTTAGAAGGTTTTCTGCTCTGCAAGCCCTATCTCCTCTAGGAAGTTTAAAGAAAACTAGCCTAAAATACCATTAGTCAAAAGTCCTATTCTTCCCAGAGGAAACACTAATAGTCCTTCATAACCAAGCAGGCTATTTATAGGAATGGTGACAGTGTGTCTAAACCCACAGCACAATGAGCATGAGGCAGTCCACATGAGACGCGATGATAGAGGCTGTTCATAAAATCAAAACTGGCATTCACGTGCTGTACGTCAATAGTGACTTAAGCAACCACTTTCTTTTCTCACTCCAGAGGGAAGAAATAAAAGCCCTCTTAGCACAGGGACGCATGCCGCTGGAATAATTAATCTATTATTTTTAAAGAGTAGTCTTAAAGCTATTCAGGTTTTTAAAAGTTTCGTATTCATTATAATCCTACTCCGCTCTCTTTCTGCAACGCAGTGCTTCCGCCTCTCGCACGCTTGCTTTCTGCCCGTGTCACCCACGCTTTCTGAAGGTGCTTCTTCCCCATAAACTGCACTGCACGTTCATCTTAACAGACATAAAATTAGGTCCTTTGAGCTGAGTAGCAGAATACAGTCAGTCGGGGATAAACAACAGACGAATCCCGGAAAGCCCCAGCCCGAAGCAGGGATGGCAGGGAGGCAGAATTACCTTTGGGTATGAGCAAGGAAACATCGGTACCAGCCGTGTTGCGAATCAGAGCAGCAAACAGCTTACGACAGTCTCTTCTAAGGCACTAAGTAGAAAGCTGGGCATGAGGAGCGGAAGCACCCTGGTGTACACATTGCTTCTCCGGGCAGGAGGTGAAGAGCTGAGGGAGCGCTGTAAGGAAAGGGAGAGCACACAGAAAGCAGGCAGGGATGAGATGAGGATCTAACCTAAGGTCAAGGAAGCACTTAGTGGAAGATTGGAAAAACCTGAGAAGAGACGGGGAAAGGGCATTACTTGGAGCAGGGCTGGGAGCTGTGGTGCTCAGGGCATCCTGTGGTGGCACAGCGGGGTTGGTAGCCCATTGTGCCCTTCCCCATGGGCAGGCTGCCCTGCTGCAGGGGCAGAGGAGCCCAATGCTGATCCCATGCGCCTCAGTCCCAGCTGGGGACCCCTCACCACCAGTACTGCCGCTTTCCCTCTACTTACAGTAAGAAATAAAGCAACCACCCCATCCCTGCAAGGCCTGAGTAAGAAGATCCACTCCTCCCTTGTCACTTCCAGCTCAACCAGCCTTGGGCACGGTCCTTTGGGCTGATGCACGCAGGTGGGGAGGCAACAGGGCCCCATGCTGATTCCCCCCGTGCTGCAAGCATGGGAGCTGTGCTGCTGCAAAATAAACACCCTATATTGTCCTCTCCCCCTCCCCTGCCTTCAAAGAGATGAGATCCCTCAGCAAACTTCACTCACCTTGTGTCTGTGGGTGACTCCCACCAGCGAGCTGGTGGCACAGCTCCTGCAGCAGCTGCAGGGTCCCTCAGAGGGTGGGTGATGTGCAAAGCTCTGCTCCACTTCTTCTCTGCTTGGTGTGCCCCTGTCCTCAGATGGGACCAGCTGTGCTGCGATGCCGTCCTCAGGCAGGACCATGCCTGGAGAGCAGACCTCAGGGAGGTACACTGTGGTGACTGCTGGAGCTTACTACTTAATGTCAGTGTCACCCATGCCTGTGTTTGCTTTTTGACAGACAGTTGCCTTGGGCCT
Source organism: Vanellus vanellus (assembly GCF_965231255.1). Classification (NCBI taxonomy): domain Eukaryota; kingdom Metazoa; phylum Chordata; class Aves; order Charadriiformes; family Charadriidae; genus Vanellus; species Vanellus vanellus. The sequence continues at coordinate 19,268,760 of NC_138910.1, forward strand.
GAGATGGCTCTGTGTTCAGTCCGGCCTGTGCTGGGGTGTGAAAGGACAGTGGTGGAAGGCAATTTCCTCTGAGAGCATCCAAGCTGCTGAGGTGCTTCAGAGGGGAGGGAGAAGGGGAACAAATGACAAGCAGAAGAGCTTTAAAACAGCTGGGCATGGAATGGACCCAAAGTGGAATTGATAGGAGAGGCAGTAAGGTCAGGGTAGAAGTAAAAGATTATACAGTAAGAGAAAAGTCCCTTAGAACTGGATGGAAAAAACTCTCAGAAGACAAATTTTACTCTGAAGGAACAGTAATGCTTGTTGCCCCCTATAAAGCCACATCATGGCTTTTCATATACGTGTCCCTGGAAGCTAATTAGGGCCTTCAGTTGTAAACTGGCAGTTGATTAGGAGGCCAGAAGTGCCTGGAGAACACGGATGCGGAAGGACGCAGCAGGAAAGCCCACCATGCTCCTCCAGCCAGGAGCTGCATGGGGTGGGAGGCACTTCCCTGCTCCCCCCATTTCTGGCTGTCAGCTGCAGTTAGTCGGATACAGTGAGTCATAAACCGCCTTGGCAAGCCGTGTCCGGCGCACGGGGTCACCGAGCGGCGTGCCTGCCGTGTGCTGAAAGTGCGAGCTGCTGGTGGCAGCCGGGGAGCACGAGGCCGGGGGACACTGAGCGGTCCCGCGGGCAGTGGGTGAGACCCAGCCTGTCGGCAGCACTGGAGACCTCCCCTGACCTCGCACGAAACCCCAGCAGCCTGGCTCCGTGTAACAGCTGCTGATGGGCATTTATCCGTATTTATATAATACAAACCCAAAAGAGCATTTTCCTGGGCTTTCACCATCAGTGTGGTGGTAGGACTGCGACACACTGGGGAATTCTATTAGATGCCCTTGAAAACGGAATTTAAATGTCTGCAGAATGACTTTCTAATAATAATCGGCAATAAAACTTCTCTACTGAACGTCTGGGCGATTGTCAGTACAGTGGAAAAGCACAATATACCATTATGAGAGTTTTAGCACAAAAGTGCTGTTAATTTTTCAAAAGATGCTGGACCAAAACCTTTAATTACGGGGTAGTTTATTAGATCTGAGAAGCTTCCTTGCTTGTTTTCAGTATTTTTGTTTACTTAAGTGTAGTCTCTTCCTAAGTGCAGTTTGCCAAATCCTCCTTTCAGTAGAGTTTTTCTAGTTACGTTTTTCGCACATTATTCTTTGGCTTCATTTTTCAGTCTGACGACTCAAGGAGGACAGGTCTGCAAACTCTGACCAGTAGGATGGTCATGATCATGACACGATGGTCACGGTCATGACACGATGGTCACGGACACATGCTGGAGAGGACAGAATATCCTAATTCCCCGTTAGTTTCCATATGGGGCTGAACATGTACAACTCAGGTTGACAGTACGTTGTTGTGGCACTTACCTTATATGCACCAATGTAATACAGAGGTTGCTGCAAATGATAACTGTGAGCTTTACTTGTCCCTCAGGTGGCATCTGCTTTCCCTTTTTGGAGGAAACATTACAGAAACAATGAAGTGAGACGAATTTATACTTTGATACCCAGACTTGCCATCTAACGGGGGGGACTGGGTCAAGATTAAGCAAGCAATGGACAGTAACAGAATTAGTATGATTAATGGCTCTCAGGAGTACCTGAAAATGCATTTAAGGGGTTTTTTAATAATATAAAATGATATAAAATATAAATAATATAAAATATAATAATACAAATAATATTAAAAATTAAAATATAATAAATATAAAATAAATATAAAAATATAAAAATATAATTTAACATAAAATATAATAACATAAGTAATATAAAATAATATATAATAAATATAATAAAATAAATATAAAGTATAAAATAAGTATTAAAATAAAATATAAAAATATAAAAGTAAATATAAGTTAACATAAAATATAATAATATGAATAATATAAAATAATATATAAATATAAATAATATGAAAAAATCACGGCAAAGGAGAAAGACTGAGCGCTTCCAACACAGATGGTTGGATTTTGCCTTTGTTTCCTGGAGGAATATATTGCTAATAACTAGGACAGAGTTTGTCCTTAGACATGTATCCCAGGGAAAAAGATTACCCAAGTTTTCTTACTGTCGTTTTTCTTTTTTTTTTTCTTCATACAGGCATAGAATTAAAATATTAATTTCCTTCTTAAAGATCTGAGGCTAGATTCAGCCCACATATAATCGTGTGACTTCTGATTCTGTTGATAGATTCTGTTTTTTCAGTAATCCATAAAGATCAAGGGTCAGGGAAAATTTGAAGGGAAAGATGTTTGTTAAGCACAACTACATGTGCCCTAATGCACAAACAATAGGAGAAGATCAGAATATGTTTTTCCTGTGATATAATGCAGCCTCCTCCCACCCCCAGAAATTCACGGCTTTTCTGCAGAGCAAACCTTTCTTGGCAACACCTCCCGGACCTAGGTAAAGCTCACAGCTGCAAGAACAGTGGTGGCAAACCAGAGGACCTATGCGATGAAGAAATTACACGCAAAATTGTTTTGGATGAGCTCCATGAAGTCAAACGCTGTCACTGCTTACGACAGTCCACATCACTGACCGGATTGAATTTGCCTGTATTGATGCAGCCCTGAGAGCAGAAACTGCAGGTGTCTGGCATAAAAAGTCTAGATACAGAAGCCCAACAGACTCCTACGTATAACTCCGCTATGCAAATCGAAGTACCTGAATATTTTATAGGACAAATTCTTCTGAGCTATTCCAGATAAAACTTATCACCAGAAATCTCAGGTCTGTGTTCTTGGAGATATTTACTTCCTCTGTGGCTAAGGCTTCGGGGCAAACTAGGGCTAAATGCTGATATCACTTTAGATCATGATGGGCAAAGATTGCCTGTACTTGATTTGTAGGTATAAAAGATGCTGGAGGTGGTGGTGGTGGAAGCAGTTTATGTGTTATTACCTCTAATACAGTACTACCTCAATCAGAAACAGAACTTTGTGGTAGAAATGGCACAAGTATTATTAGATACAACTCATACCCACAAACTCAACACAGGCGAATTAATTCCACAGCAATAGAGTCCAATTTTGGGCTGCGTACCATGCACAGAAGTTGCTACAAAGGGTGCGCGGCAATGGGGGTGGACCCAAAGTGTGACGGAGTCTGTGAGCGAAGAGCAGCACGAGAGGGTACGGACTGAGGAGGGGCTTCGTGATGCTACATGAGTAACTGAGCTTCGCTTCTGCTCTTTGCTGAGGGGACGACAGAGGACTGTGCCGGGGAGAAACGCGGGCGCCCTTCCGGGTCTGCCCCAGACCACGTGCAGTGTCATAAATTACTATTCAGAACAGAATCTAGAATTAAATAGATGTAGTTTTATTTTTATCGGTCATAAGCCTGAGGGGAGTGAAATGTAATGCAGTGCTAATAGTCTCAAAGTACTAACAAGGAAAATTTAGATCAGTCAAAGTATAATTTTCATAATTATTAAAACAGTTAACTATAGTACCATGCGGTGAATGATTACAGGTGTTGTGTGGGACTGAGTTCTTAGCAGACATCACGGATCATTTCAGTACAACTTTACAGTTGTTTTTTTTAAACATTATTAATGCAGTAAAATATCTGAAAAAGCCAGAACGGGCTTCAGGCTGCATAAATGGACTATGACCTTCATTCATGTTTAAAAAATGAAAAATATTAAAGTGATGCATAGTTACAGCAACCCTGACAAAACAACTAAACTTCAAGCATACTATTTTCATAGCCAAATCAATTGCTGAAAAACCTTACAAAGTAAAGGATATGCCAGTAAACCTTGCATGTTATTTACACAAATTATCAAAAGAAACGAGCATTCACAAACTTATCTGTATTTCAGAATGATTTATGTTCTCTTTTGCAGTCAGCATCAGTATTTTATCAAGAAACTTGTTGGAACCTGTTATGGTTTGAGAAACCCATGACAATTTGTTGTCGTTTAGACAATTATTCTATCACCTGATGGCCCCTCCCCACCTGGGAAAAGGAATGGGGAGTAAACAAGGAAACCCAGGAGCTGAAGCATAAACAGATTTAATAGAGTAAGCTTAGATAATTAACATTATTAACACTAAAGAACCAATATTGATCCCAATACCAATACATTATGCAAAGATTATACTCAGCCAATTCCATCAGTCGGAAGCTGTGCCCTCCCAGCAGTGACAGCAAATATGGGACACTGTGAGCGCTACGGCTTCGGGAGGAAGGGAAGGGCTCAGGGGTCCGGCACCGGGGCATGAAGTTCTCAGGACGGCAGCCTCAAGGGAGAGAGAGCACCTCACAGCAAACTTTCTAATTTATAGTGAAAGTGACGTTGATGGTATGAAATAACCCTGTTGGCCAGCTCGGGTCAAGCGCCCGGGTCTCGCTCCTCCTCATCCCCGCACCTGGCGAGCTCGAAAACACTGACACCTTGAAACCCACACACCATAGCTGGCTATGAAGCAAATATTTTCACGAATTCAGACACTGGAGTCTTCTAAAAGTGCAGTCTTCTCAAGTATTAGAAGAGAAACGAGTCCTGTGTCGCCCAAACCAGGACAGAACCACAGAGTAATTCTTTATAAATAAATTTTTAATTAATCGGTTGCATGTAATTTTTGTATTCTTAGCTGCAAATTAGAGTGACAATAGGAACAGACCTAGAATATGTGCTATGAAGCCTTTAACCACGCATTGCACTCCTCACCATTCAGGACAGACCTTTCAGTTGAGAAAGTGCTGAATGCGTTACCAGGCCCCTTGTCCCAAACCTCTGCCCGATGGATCGTTTGTCTCTGTGGTGGTAATAAAGAGATTCCTGGCATTCTGGTATTAAGAAACCAGAAGTAATATATTAGCTTTACTTTTCCTCCGCTACTTAAAAATGAACACATATGATAGAGCACATAGTTTAGAAGACTATGAAGATAGTATCCTATTGAATGGCAGACTGTCTGGTTGATTTACATGAAATACCAAGTGCTCGTATGAGAAAAGGTTAAAATTAGATTGACGAGCAAATGTGCTACCAGACTGCTGGCTGACAAATGGCAAAGTTATGCCAACGTATTACTTATTCTGGAGGCGCCCAAGAAGCAAGCAGGAGGATAGTAATTCATGTGCTAGAATACATTCACGTTTAGCATAAACAAAGAGTCCCCAGGGTCTGCAACAGGAACATATTAGCTATATGTAATTTATGTCAACAAATAAATCAGTGGAACGATTTCATTATTAGATATGGAATTCGAATGACTCGTGTTTGCTTAAGTCAAGAGCGGGCTGCTCTACTGTCACTTAAATTACTTCAGAATAATGCCCCGTTGAATGACCGCATTGTTCTTCCAATAAATTGACAATTGTGCTGCATCCTCCTTCCTCCTACCGACCACACAACGAAAATACAGGTTAGCCATGTAGCTTTTCCCAGTGGCTCTTAGATTATAGCCTCATTCCTTCTTGGTCACTGTAGTTAGTCTGGTTCAGTGGTGGCCACTGCTTTGTCTTTCTCCTTTCTTTTCAGCAAGTTCTGCTGAGATCCGCGCAGTCAGCTACACTGAAGCTCGTTCACAAAGGGTGAACTAAGGAAAAGTTGTAATTTGCCCAACTGAAGGCACTTTGGTTCTTAAAATTCAGCAGTGAACATGCATCACAAACTGACCTGGGTGCTCAGCAGGTCTGAGAATAAAGTTCTATGATTTCATGGGTGCTAAAATCAGTACGTCAAAGACGCAGGACGCTTCCGTAAGCGTTAGCTTTAATGATTAGCAGTTGGGTAATGGTGATAATGAATAATAACCAGCCAGATGCGTCTCAATTTTGTCTATAAACTGGAAATACCATTCTGAAAGAGATAGAAACAAGTTAAATTACTGACGGCTGCTACTTTTTAACTCATCCTATACAACTTAATTAGTTACTACTTAAAATTTTAGAAGCTGTTACTTTATGAAGTGGACAACACAAAACCCTATCTTTCCCCCTTTGGAGTTAAAGGAAGTTCTGCAGCTTACTCCGGTGGAATTACAGGTTGGCTATAGGGCGAATTTTTCAACATGTGAACATGAATTAAAGAGGAATTTACAGAGCAGGCAACATGGGCTCGAACCTGCTCTTCATTGGAACAACTTTTTGACATTTTGTTAATATGAAACTATGCTAAAGCTTTAACAGACCCAAACCCATTCGCCAACCCGTTTCCTTAGGGAAAAGCGTTCCTATTCCCTTTCAAATCGCCATGACAGACAGCGTGTTAGGGGAGGGAGCTAATTGTCCCCGTTAGTCATCACCTTGTCAGGATGACTGGCAGTCAGTAGCCTTCGGGGTTGCTTGAAAAACTAAAGCTAGTTAAGATCTTCTTAATTCTGGACTGGAGAGATACCTCTAGACCTTCTGCCCCTCAGTGACACCTGAAAAGCTGGTCCGATATTTTATGCCAGGTCTTTAATATGTCTGGTAGTTTCTTCTTCTTCCAAAACTACCGTCAAGTAACAGGGGAGGGAAAAAAAAAGGAATTCAAGGTTTGAATCGCAGCAAGGTCTCTTTCTAGCCTCCTCCCACTGCAATATTACTCTTGCAAATGATTGACGACCGGGGATATGCAGGAACAATTTGTTCCTATCTAAAACAATCCACTAGGGTGCAAAATAGACTCTATTAAAAGAGTAGCCATTTCTGGAAAAAAATCTCTGCTTTTTAAAGCTGTGATCTATTGAACGGAATTTACCATCGGAGCCTTCACAAGTAGCTGTTGGAAGCAGTTATTAAAGTAGGTATCAGGCTAGACTCAGATCTCACGCAAACGGTTGCAGCTCCCGTGAGTAGGATCACGCTGACAGGCTGGTTTCAGTCCTTTCGGCAAGAGAGAGGCAAAAAAGTGAGAGACGCTAGCAGAGCATCTGCTAGTTAGATCAAAGAAAAGTCTGTCTTGTTGGCAGAGCTATTGTCCTTTGGTCACACCAATCCTAATTTGAGTCCTGCTTGCAGCAGCACATAAAACCTGTGACAAACACAGTCACGCTGACATTGAGGTGGGTGCCAAAAGAAGATAATCACAAGTACTCGAGACTGCAAAGGAAAAAAAAAAAAAACCACAGAGAAGGAAAGCTTTCAGGTCTGAAATTTGTAAAAAAAAAAAAAAAAAATTTTTTTTTTTATTTGTGTCTTTTTCTCCCCAATCCTCATTCAATATAAAAAGCAATCCTCAAAAATTGCAAACACACGCCTGGATCAGATCCTTTTCCAGAAATTCAAGTCTGTGTCTGTGCACTGTTTAGCCTAAAGCTAGGGCGTATGCAAAACAGAGAAATACTTTATATTTCCAGAGTTACAGTATTTTATTCATGACAGTCTATGAACCGTCCTATTTGTTCTGGTTGCTCTTTGGGTCTTTTATTGTGCCTGATTTGGCCTGGTCCAGAAGTGATTCATCTAATTACTTTAAAGGGTGACAAAATCCCCGGCAGAGATTAACAAACGCTTCTTGTAGTCCACATCTAAGAGCGAGATTGTGTAGGTCAGAGTGGCTGCCCTTGCCTGGGGCGTTGACGATGCCATGTGAGGCTGAGTGTCCAGCAGAACCAGAGGTGAACGCAACTGCGGGAAACACGTATGCCAACCGATTCCCCTTGACAAAAAGGGATGCTACGAAACGCGTCTGAGACTTGCAGCACTGACATCCTCTGTGGGTTATGGTTAATTTATTCATTAGATCCAAGCTGTACTACAGATAGAGACAAGGCAGCAAAAATAACTGTTTCTGTTGTCCCCTCCTCCCACTGTCCCCATCTGTATTAGTAATCTGGGTAGATACGTAAGAAGCCATCTTTAACGACCACTGAAAGGTCTCCTTGAATGAACTTTGCAAAACTGAGCAGCCTTTTCTGTACCACCCCAAATACTTTGCATAGTTTTGTCCCGTAGTATAGATTTTTCATTTAGTCCCCAAGATATCAAGTTATCTCCAGAGCTTTATTTACATCCTAAAAAGGTATTTGTTTCTTTTATGCTGTTTTGAATGAACGTATTTTTAATTGTCCTGGCTCTTACAAAGATATAATAACAGTAAAAAGGATGCTCCCAAGAGTATATGCAAATAGACTGGCTTTGAGTTAAAGGGAAAAAGGTTTCTCGGTCTGGTCTGGATTGAATCTTTGCAGTCTGCTTGACTTCTCCAGAATTCCCTTGCTGTTTGGCTCCTCTTGTGTTCGTCTGTCACATACAAGCTACTTGTCGATTCTCCGTGACCCTGCCTGGAGCACTTGTGTTTTTGGTGATGTGGTTTTCATTAGATTCAGTTTTTTCCTTTTTTTTTTTTCCCCTTGCCTGCTGTGCAGTGAAGGCACCCTTATGCATTTCATTAACCAAAAGAAAATCACAGCTTTTTTTTTCCTCTGATAAAGACAACACTATCGCTGTCTTAATGATGAGTAAAACCACATTATTAGAAATGTGAGCACTTGCATTGTGTTGTGCAAAGGCAGGATGAGGTTTCGCTTTTAATAAGAGGTAACTATAAAGGCACCATAATTACACACTACGGATGGGAGTTCACCTTTTTTGATTATTTCAGCTTATAACGAAGATGCCCTCTGGTGGCTGCAAGATAAGACATTATTTAAGCTCTTGGGTAAGAACAGCAGCAGCAGGACAGCTGGGGTGGGGGGGTCTCCCCAGTCTGTCCCCCCAGCTGCCGGAGCCCAGGCCAGCAGAGTGGCCCTCTGAGCCCCGGGCTCCGCACCGCTCACCCACCTGTGTGAGCCCCGTTGAAAAAGGACAGGTCACAATGGTTGGGTTTGCTGATGAGCACAGCGTTGCTTAGGAAATTAATTGCAGCCTTGAGACAGGGCAGCACCGCGCATTGCAGGGCTGATCAAATGATCAGCATCTGGAAGAGATGAGCTGTGTATACGCTTACCGTAATACACGCAATGGTATGGTTTGTCCTGAATTGTTTTCCCAGAGATGACTGGCTAGTTTCATCTGCAAAATATTTTCAGGAGAGGAATTCCTGGAACTACTTAATTATTTATTTTTATTTTTTTTTTATAACTGAAATCTGGATTATCAACCCTTCAGTACAAAATTCACCCTAGAATGGAGGGTGAAGCTTCGCTGTTTCTACAGACACCACAGTGAAGATGGAGCTAGATCAGCCTCTTAAATACAAATATCGTTTACTAAGAAACACCTTAGAAACCAAGGGTTCCCGCTCTGGTACGCAAGCTTACTTCCCTACTGCTGTCTTCGTTCAGTACTTCTGTGGTTCAGGAGCTCACGGCACAGGGACTGCCCAAGCGGCAATGGGCCTGTGACTTGCTGACGAGCTGCCTCCTTCCCACTCACGCATGAACCCTCTGCCTACCAAAGGCTGGAACCCATTGAACAATGGAAAGTAAGCGGAGCAGGGCTGAAGGAGGTTAGGAACTTACGATAGATGCAGCTGGTAACTCCTGGAGCACACTGGGTCCAGTTTTGTTCAATATATTCATCGATGACCTGGATGAAGGGATGGAGTGTACCATCAGCAAGTTCGATGATGACACAAAACTGGGAGGAGTGGCTGGCACACCAGAAGGCTCTGCTGCCATTCAGTGTGACCCGGACAGGCTGGAGAGTTGGGCAGAGAGAAACCTTATGAAATTCAACGAGGGCAAGTGTAGGGTACTGCACCTGGGGAGGAATAACCCCATGCATAGGTACAGGTTGGTGGCTGACCTTCTTGAGAGCAGCTCTGTGGAAAGGGACCTGGGACTTCTGGCAGACAACAGGATGACCATGAGCCAGCAACGTGCCCTGGTGGCCAAGAAGGCCAATGGCATCCTGGGGTGCATCAAGATGTGTGCAAGCAGGTTGAAGGAGGTTATCCTCCCCCTCTGCTCTGCCCTGGTGAGGCCTCATCTGGAGTACTGTGTCCAGTTCTGGGCTCCCCGGTTCAAGAAGGACAGGGAACTGCTGGAGAGGGTCCAGCAAAGGGCTACAAAGATGATTACGGGGTTGGAGCATTTCTCTTATGAGGAAAGGCTGAGGGACTTGGGTCTTTTTAGTCTGGGGAAGAGAAGACTGAGGGGGGATCTTATTAATGCTTATAAACAGTTAAAGGGAGGGGCCAGGGGGATAGGACCAGTCTTTTTTCAGTGGTGCCCAGTGACAGAACAAGAGGTAATGGGCATAAACTTGAACATAGGAAGTTCCACTTAAGCATGAGGAGGAACTTCTTTCCTTTGTGGTAGAGCACTGGCACAGGCTGCCCAGAGAGGTTGTGGAGTCTCTGACTCTGAAGACATTCAAAACCCACCTGGACCTGCTGTAGATGACCCTGCTCTGGCAGGGGGGTTGGACCGGAGGTCCCTTCCAACCGTGACCATTCTGCCATTCTGTGATTTTATTCCATCTAGCTACACTGGCCTCTCTTAATGCTGTTTGAAACTAAGTTTCTGGTAAAGACAGCAACACTTGGAGCTCTTTGCATACCCGCTCCTCCAACTGCACTCAAACGATGTTTGCTCGACACGAGGAAGACCCGGAGCATGTCACCCCTCGCTGCAGCCCCTGCCATCCGCCTCCCTCCCCCCTCCCAGGGCTGTAGCTGCCCGTGCACCAAGGCCCAGCTCTGATCCAGCCCAGCCGCCTAACCTGGCCTCAGACTGATGAAAAAAAGCTGTGTGGAAGTCTGTGGAGACATAAGAAAGGTAAAATTACAGTCAGAGGTAGAGCTGTTGGGACAGGATTGGCAGTAGCTCACGGATTCAGGAGGGAAAGCAGCTACACGGGAAGGTATAAAATAAGCAGGAGGCATGGGGTTGGTTTGCTGGGGCAAACCATCGGTGCCAGGGGCACTGACGGAGCTTGGCAGAGGATGGAAACACAGCAGCGCTGAGGGTCTGCTCCGGGGAGCTGCCGGGACTGCCCCTTCCCCTCCCGCCCGATGCCTGCCTGGCCGGCAAAGCCACCGCGGGCACCTCGCTGGGTGCGCGTACTCATCCTTAGCCTAAAGGCTTGTCAAATCCGACCTTTCTTCTCTGTGGGCTAATCAATAAATAATTGCTTTATGCTCCTAGTTACCTATGTTTTGCTTACAGATGATCTTTGAGACTGGCTAAAGATACCCGAACAGATTGACACAAAAGCGAAGCTGTAACAAATACCTGTAAATACACTGTCGCATTTTTCACATTCAGTGGAAGGCAAAAAAAACAATTATCAGAGTATTTTCTCATTGGTGGAAACGTATTTCCCATTGGGAAAGACTAAAGCACACAAAGGAAAAGTAATTTCCTATTTGTGCTTGCAAAAAGCTAAAATTATTTACCAAAACATCCTATTTACTAGTAAATTTTCTCTTGGCCTTCTTTTAAACCATTGTTTTATTCCATTACCCTCCAGTGCTTCAAAGATAATGCTTAAAAACATCAACCCCGTGTGTGTTACTTCCAGGTGGTGAGAGTACGGGGGAAAATTCCTACTGCAGAAGACTTCTTTCGGATCAGCTGAGCGTACGTGCATTTTCCTAGTGTTTTTTCCTTTGGGAACAGTAGCGTGCTAGGCTCTAAAACAACAAAGGTACTCAGAAAGCTGCCTGAGCAGGTTGAGCTGAACACCCGTAGAGTGCGCGTGGGAAGTCTTTAGGGTGCCACGTACCTTCATTCTTTAAGTTTTCCGCTAATCTCTTTCTATCCCAGTGAAGCTGCCGAAAGAGACGGCGTTATTCAGCTGAAGGGAGACCGAGGAAACACAGCAGAATTCAGAACACCACTGCTGTAAGCACTGAGTGAGGGGATACTGTTGAAAAAGGCAAAGTAACTTAAACAGTTAAAGCTTGCCTGTTGACAAGCTGTCCTTTCTTCTTGGGCATGGAAAAAAAAAACCACAACCAAAACCACAGTAGTATTTTCCTTGTGATATGATTCCTTCTTTACTACAGAAACGGGCTGCCCAGGTTTCTCAGCTGGTAGACGCAGTTAGAGCCGTCCTGAAAAGGAAAGACTGACTCATTCCACGTGCAAGCTTTTACACACTCCCTCTGGTCACTGCACTGTAAATCTTTGCTGTTCTGACATCTGCTTGGCTTTTCTCAGTAGCTGGAGGAGAAGTTGCCAAACAGAATAGGTTTTGTATATCCTAACCCCTATTCTGGATGGAATTAATGGACCAAGCCTGAAAGCCAAAAGCCTCAGATTTGTTTGGGTTAATCAATGCCAGAATTTGCTGGCTAGGGAGCGATACAGATGATCTTTCACAGTTGAAAGAGTACGTCAGTGTTGCAAGCGTTTGGAAGGTAACAGCATACACGTCTTAAATGCCACCAAGTAACACATTGGCTTTCACAATAAGACACTGCTGGACAGGATAGGATCGAGTATCTTATTCCAACGCATGTGAAAGTTTGCAAATAATTTTGGAGCAGTTGATCAAAGCAAAAGGAACAGTGAAATGTGCACTGGAGGAGTAGGAGTACAAGCTCATATAAATATTCTGGCACATAAAACGCATTTCTCATATGATGTTTCTGCAGAAAACGAGGTGGCACAGTTTTAGTCAATCATCAAGTTTCTCTGGTATGGTGGAGGTACCGTGGCATAAATTAAAGCTAGAAGGGGAGAGCAAAACAGCACTTTTTTTTTTTTTTTGGTTCTTTTCCCTGAGAAAAATCTGACAAAGAGTACCAGGAAAGTGCTTTAGACTACTCACTGACTTACTCCACAAATATTCTAGCCCAATATATGCAAACAGCCATTAGCAGGGCTCAGCCGATCAACAGTACTTTGTTACGCTGCTGTTAATGCAGTGCTTGCACTTGTCTCGCACCTGCCGGGGGTAGTTAATTTAGAAAATAGAGAAAGATAAAATATTTTGTTCAGCGCCTAAAGAATGGCTACCTTCTAATCACCAACAACCAACAAACATGAGGTAGGGTCTGTGCACGATCTTTCACGAAACATTTGTATCCATACAAAAATCATCCTACACGAATATGATGCATATCAGTATTTGTTAACAGGTAAAAAAATTAACAGCACGTTTGCAAGTAGGGTTCCAAACAGGTTCTATGCAAGAGGATGGAGTCAACGTTTGAACAAGCCAGCTGGTAATAAATATGAGTTTTATTGTATATAATAAAAGTACATTACATAAAGACACTGCATGATTGCAGATTGCCTGATCGAAATGATACGCACAACCTTATTATACCAGGCAAAAAGTACTAACCTGAAAGCATTCATTCTTATCAAATATATTTGGAGTTACAGTAAGAGAGCTAAGTTTATCATAGGGCTAATTAGAAAAGCAAATAGACAGCAAAAAGCCTTCCCAACCCGCATTATTCTGAGTCTATTACATACAGCTTTTGCGAGGCAGTATTCATACTTAATTCAAAAACATTGCTTAATAATCTGAGATTAATTCTGTATGGTGGTGAAAGGCAACAACGTAACAAAACCGTTTCCAAGTTTTTTGTATTCATCTTCTCATCCATTGCATTTCAGACAGGCAACATACCAGCCCATTGTTGAAGTTACCACAAAATGGTTAAATGTTTTGGCCTTTTTTTCAGTTACAGGAATCTAAATGTGTTTAGTAGCACGTACCGTGAGGGTTTTTTCTATTCATTAGTACTGAGAGCCATCAATGTCGAGGACGTCTTTATTGCAGAAGCTAACGTAAAGCAAGTTCCCCAGCCTCTAGGTGAGTCCCTTTTGCTAGTTCCACTGGAAACACGTTTCTTCTCAGCATCGCGCACGAGTACCGCGGGACGGAGAGCCGGGGCTGGGCACTGCCTGCCGCGTGACGCCCGCGCACGCCCCCAGCAGGCTGCCCGGCCTGCCGCTGTCCTTGGCACACCTCAAAACCAGGTGTATAACGTAAAGGGCGGTCTTCCCACGTGGCAGAAGGTTCTCCAGGGCAGCACAGCCTCCCCCTTTGCCCATCCAAGGCGCAGGCGCCCACCGGATCACCCAGGCACCGCTCTCTGCCGTTGGGTCCACCTTTGGGCGCCCAAGACTGGGTCAGAGCCCCTCTCCTGCCATACGCATCGGTACAAAGCTGCGTCGAGGACTGCGCGATTGGAAAAGCATTTGGATGAGGAGACACGCTGGTTGATATTTTTAACTCTATTTCTTTTCCAAGCCTAACTTGGGGCAGAGCAGTCCTCTATCTGATACGCACCATCGGCAGTTGTGATCTTGCCAAAAGGATAATAAAATCCGAGATTATCTTTAAGGAAATAAAGCGCTCAAAGATTGCAGCTGGAAGGCAACCGCTCGGGATAATTTTTAATTCCAAATGAAGTATGACCTGTGCTCTGCAGAACCAGGTATGCCAGCCAACACCGCTGCACTCGGGAAGCCGAAAGGACTTTTAGGCAGCAATTCAATGCTACGAACTACCAAAGCGACCCTCCATCTCCACCCTTACCGCTAGAAAACCGGCTTGCACTTACAGCTACAGTGTGGAGGCATGGTTGCACACAACGCCAGAACAACGGAGTTGTTCTGCATTCAAATCCGGTATTTCATCATACATTTCTCATCCGTCTCTTCCTGCTTTGTCTGAAAGAATAAGTGACTTCGTAACGTTAATATTTGATTTTAACGAAAGACGGAGGAGGGAAAGACCCAGACTGTAAAGCAGAAAGCAACTCCGAGCACTTCGAAATACAGGCAAAGGTGTTACCGTAACCTGTTTGGGTCTTCCCCCAGGAAAAGGCAAGGCTGAAGGAAAAAGACAATGCGTTTTCTTTTTTTTGGATCTTTTTTATTCAAAAGTTTTCAAAGAAATAAAACAGAAAAAAGCTAACAATCTAATCAAATTTACAGTTCAAAAATGTCTTTTGGCGTTTAACAACAAGTCCTAGGAAACAAAACTACAGAGTTATCTTGAACCGGACAAATAAGTTACCACTGGCAAGTTTGTGGCACTAGTAAAACAAAAATAAAAAATTAACTCTCTTGATCATATAGATATCTCTATGAAAATCTTTTTTTTTCAATCTGTACAAAAGGTCTTTCTTCATAAATTAATTTTTTTATAATTTAATGGCTGTCTACTATGTGATGTTTAAGTAACTGATTATTTCTTTATGTACAGAGGTTAAATTTCCCAAATCTTACCCAGACAATGAGTATGGCACTTAGTTCAGACATTTCTGGCAGCAGCTCCTCCCTCCCTCTAACACAGCTATCATACTGCAGTTTTAATTAACGCAAAAGTATCAAGTAGTGAGAGATCCAGGTTTGGAAAGTTACCAGATCCAGGCAAGGTGCTGCAGGAAGTCTGGACTTTTACAAAGCAGTAATATTCCAGGGAGCATAGAACCAATAATACCACAACTTTTTAAAAAAAAGAAAAAACAAAAACACATCTCTTATGACTATGTATTTCACTAGAATCTACACTTCTCAGAGCAGCAATTTACTTTTGAAACTATGAAATGTCACCGACATCTATACTCCAATACTCACACAAAATTTAAAAACTAAAAAATACTCGAAAGAAACGACTGCTTAGCCCTAGCTCCCGAGCTAGGATGATTTGGTCTGTGGAAACAGGGAGGGCCAGCAACCTGTCCCAATACAAAAGGAAATAAACTTTGAGGTAGATAACTGATCATATACAGCTGACCAGAGAAGTACACAGTTTTGGAAGACAACTTAATTTATCGTTCGATTTAAAACATATGCGATTGTAATAAAGAGCTTTAGTAGCAGTGAATTATCTAATATGTGAAGTACAAATAACTGTGTGTTTATGAATCAGGAATTTCATAGTTTCAAAATTGGTTTTCTTTACACTTAACACTTGTAGTGATGATGTAAAGTGTGGCACTGCTTGGATCCAAGTCTTCCTTCATGCTTTTGTGTCCATACATCAATTAAAATTATAAAACCTAAATGCAAATGTACAAAAAAGGCACATTCTCCTAACCGCAAACTGGTCCGGCAAAAATAAAGAGTACAGAAGACGTAGCTGAGACAAATCAGAATTCTTGGTTACTGGCTCTTTGTTCTTTGGTAAAGTTACCTTTTAAAAGTGCCAAGTCTTTTTATTTTTATTTACCTACTATAGAGAGCTAGTACCCAATCAATTATGCTTCTACTTACATCTCAGCGTATGTTTGGAAACGAGTCCTTTAGCTTTTGCCATTTTGCTCTAATAGCAACTTTTCTGTTCGCTAAGTCTCAGCACGATCCTCATCCTAAAGCACTATCGTTAGTATAAAGGAAGGACAAAAACATTCGGTGATATCCCCGCCCCAAACTCCCTACTCTACCTATGCTAAAACTAGAACATCAAGTTAGTTTCTGAAAAAAGGCAAAAAAAGATTTTACATTGCATCATACAGCAGAGTTCCTAAATCATTCAAACTACCAGAGGGAACTATTGGCATATGGCCTTACAAACAATTTATCCTATTAAAATTTCCCCAGTCAGAAAATGTGTTTCACACAAAACATTTTTTCCCCCTCTTGCATTTCACTACCTTACATATTATGTGAAAAATCATTAAAAACACTTACTACACATTAAAAAAAGCCAAATTTTCAGCAATTTTTATTGACTACCTTTAAAAGCCCTATGCTGCTGTTTTACAAGGCATAATAGACCAGCTCATTTGGTCAAAGCATTCTACACCATTAGTTTGGACTACTTACTGAAACAGCTACAGCATTGAAAGATTTAAGGCAAATTGGAATTCATAGAAAAGGATAAGACACTTCACACTACATTAAAAGAAAAACAGAAAGCTAAAAGACCAGACACTATAACTGCAACACTGCACTAAAGCAACACTCACACACTGCAAGCACAGAACATCATCTTAGATGTTTTACTATTTTAAACTTCAGAAAACCCATTTCATACAATTAAAAAAAAAAAAAAAAAAAAGGAAATAAAAAGAAACAAACAAAATAAAAATAAACCAAAACACAAATTCTGTCATGCACGTGAATAAGTCTTCGTGGTCATCTGTGCATACCCAGAAATTTGAATATTTTTTTTTTTTTGCGTCGTAACACTTGATAAAAATTTTTTTTTTTACTAAAATAAACCTGTTCATGGGAACAGCTACTAGATGAATTTAAGGTTTTTCTTATGCACCTTATAGAACTTATAGCAAAAATAGTTTTAGTTGATTTCATTATAAATAACATTTTCAAGAACCTGTGCAAAACTGTCAATAATTCCTAAAGCACAATTGATCAGTAAAATCCATGATTGTTTCAGCCTTTGCACCCTTCTCCAGGCCAGGTCAACACTGGACATCTGTAACACAGAAAGGTCAGAGCTAGAGCAGAGTTACAATTGCATGGATTTTTTTCTAACGTAGCTGGCCACGAAACTAAATCGTTCCCTATTTTAGACAGCCACGAGAAGACGAAGTTTATCTGAGTACCAACTTGAGAGGTAACACAGGCGGCACTTTGGGTGCTTGGCCCTTCCCAGGATAAGGCGCTCCGCCAGGATACAGCCTGTATTGCATTCTCCCCCTCTCTCTCTAATACCTGTTGTTCAGCATGCAGAGTTCCCACTGGGGAACGGTGAGACTGCGTTCCAAGAGATTTCCTTCTTTGCTGGTTTTGGGTTTTGGTGTTTTGTTGTTTTTGTTTTTTTTTTTTTTTCATTTATTGTTGTTTCCTTTTAATTGACCAGAAGTGGTTGAGTGCCTGAGCTTACTCCCGCGGCATCTCCAAGGCTTTTGATCTCTGGAAAAGGAACACAACTTTCTTTCCGTGCAGCCTCAGGGAGACTACGTACAAGTTACAACAGCCAACACAGAGGCAGCTACTGTGCCTCCATAATGGTTAATACCTAACAGCAATTCAGGGCTCGTTACATTTGAAGGAAGACTTCTCAATTTACTATATTGTCTTATATTGCCATACGGGTTTAAAAAAATACCCAGCTAATGCGAAAAAGTTTAGACAATTTTTGAATTTCTCTAGGCAAGACAAAGTCCGGTATTTTAAGGTTTGTACATTTATAGGTGCACATATAATTATGATAGGGTTTTTCCAAGGGTCCTTGACTATTTTCACATAGTAGCACCTTTTTAAAAAGAAGCTATAAGGTTATTAACTGTAGCCATTAAAAGATGCCGTGTATTTCTGATTGACTCCATCCACTTGTGCAAATGTGCTAGTTGTCATTTACCCCTTATTTATGGCAATATGTATACTCTTAATAGGACATCCCCAAAAGCGCTGCATGTGCATTTAGAAAGAAGTTTCAATTTGACGATAGTGATGAAGCCACAACAATTAAGAGACCGCAGTCTCCCCTTTACGTAGGGTATTTTAGGGCAAGAAATAACTGTCAGTTCCCTCCCCCTTCACCTGTCTGAAAAACGGCAAGTACCAACATGTTCCAGGGACAGAAATACCAAATGCCATACTCCGAGGCTGAAATCAGCTGAGTAATATTAACCTTCCCCACGTGCCCACGGCCACAGCCGTTGCTGAAAGATTTCACTGGCTCCTACTGCATATAGACACAGGTAACGGTACTCCGCTGAAGAATAAAATACGTGGAAGATTGGCTTACACCGAACGCACAGAGTTGCTGACAAAGCTCGGTGTCCTACACCGAGTCATCGTCATAAAATGTGTCCCAAATGGCAACACACATCTCATCCTTGCAGGAGACGAAAGGCTGCTCCTTCCCAGCCTATGGGAAAGATACGGACAGGGAGAGAGAGGCAGGACGGGGAGATAACATGCAGGATTACGCTTCGCTGTCTACCACAGATCTCTATTGGTAAGGAGGTTTTACATGCCCACAGGGAAGACTTAAGGCAAAACAAGTAATTCCTTGAAAAGCGGTTACCACCAGCCAATAGCCTTGGCATAGGAAACATGCAGGAGCCGTGATTTTAACACTAGGAGATGGATAACGAGAAGAGCCTGTGGCTTTGCTTTCTCCCTGCCCTGGATGCAAATCAAGGATGTGGGCTTTCTCGAGATGCCGGCATTCGGCCAGACTACAATAATAAACACAGGTCATATGTTGTGCTATGCAGACTGTGCCATCTGTTGAACGTGCGAAGTTTCCCCATTGGTTTGTTTCTATCTTTACATTCTTGAACATATAAGAAGTTGTTATGCCAATAACGGGGAGGAGAGCAGCGCTGTCAAATAACACAGCTGACCTGCAAAGTCAAAGGTAACAGCAAAATGTGCGTACTGTTAGATCTACATATTTTAGGGAGAATATAACACAAATAGAAGTTCCTCACGCATTACTGATTATGATTTTTGAGTATCTAATAAATGCCGTGAGAACTGTAGAAAAACCCTTCTAAGACGGCCTCTAGCGCATTACTGCAGCTGAACAGAATTTTTCACTATGAGGTCTTACAAAATATGATTTTGAAAAAAATTATGTAGTCAAGTTACCCTGTTTACAAAGCACGTGGAAAAAGACGAGCTAAGGATCAACTGAATTCCAGAATTGTAAAACATGGAGGACGGAGAAGGGGGTGGTTAGTGCAAACAATATTTTCAAGCTGGCAATCTACAGAAAGCAAAAATTTTGCATGGACGGAGTTCAGGTCAAGCTAAGGATTGGTTAGTAAAGAAAAGCCATGCAAGCAAAACCAGAGGAAACCCAGAGCACAGAAGTAAAAGAACTCTGGAATTTGAGCCAAGCTAGGACGTGGATTAAAAATGAACTGACAAAATTCTGGACCAAATTGCTTTTTCCTAGAATAAAGGATGAGCAGGGAAGTCTTGAGGAGAAAGGGTCAGCAACGATTTCTAGCAGACCACCCTCCTGCCTGTGGTCTGTACGTCAGTTGCAAAGCTGCTTCCAAATCTTACAGGTACCAGGACTAGAGGATATTATATGTACAAATACAGTTGCCTTTAGCACCGTGATTCTAGAATTCTCGCACTAATTCATTGTTGTTCTTGTATACAGCATGCTGTCAAGATGAACAAATTGAAATACAACATAATCCAGTTATGCTATAGAGAAATTACTGAAACGTTGTTACTCATAATTCACTAACTCACTTCTGGAACCTGTCCTTCCTTTCCTGGCTTCTAACTCCGGCCAAGTTCAAGTTAACTTCACTGCCTGTCCCCAGATATTATGAGTGTTACTTACATGATCTAAAAAAAAATATTTCAATATAGAGTACTGTAAGTTATGTAACAAAATATCTTTGAATTCACATCTTTCATGTGACAGGATGAGCCCCTACCTCACAGTTACTTATTTTGCTGATACGTATATGGAGAATGGTCGCTGGACGTCTCTACTGTAACCTGCTGTTGACCACTGGCTTCCTGCAAATAAACCAGAAGACAGGACATGAGACACAAAATCAGGCAGCATTAGCTGCAATCTGTACTTCCATGAGACTAATGCAATTAACAGTCTTCAAATCTAAAGTCCTTCTAGCGTTTCTCAAGTGGGGCATTTCCAAATTTGAGGTGTTAACTTTGCATGGATTTACATATCAGCAACTACAGAAATAATAAATGATCGTGCAAACCTTCTACTTCTCCAGCTGCTTGGATGATAATTTAAAAAAACCCTTTGACATTACAGAAATAAATACATAAAGGGAGCGAATAACTGTTAGTGCATTTTCTATCTGCAAATGCAAATCGGCATCCTGTGCCTCTCCTTTTGAGGGGCAGCAAGAAGAGGTGAGACCTACTTACCACATGTACAAACACTATCACTTGGAGTATCGTGGTGTGACTGGCACCAGGCAACACAAAGAACCGTAGTTGGGATTTTGCACGGACCCCCAGAAACCAGGGAATTAATTCAGCTGGTGGTGCTCTGGCAGACAGTGCCACCAGCTAATTACCAAAAGTCTTTCTCCCACCCACACGGGCAGATGCATAAACTGAACCAAACAAGTTCTGGAGTTTCTGGACAAACAGACTTTGAAACGACGTGTTTTTTCTTACAGACTCTGGAAGAAACTGTCTAGCCCTCATTCTGAATAGAAGAGCTGCGGCAGGCCTTGCCTAGCCCCTCTGTTAAAAAAGTACTGACCCTTAAAATGGTGTAAGGTAAGTCAAAATAGCAGACAGACTATTGTCTACCATTTAGTTACACTCTTCAACTGGACTCGCAGAGGGGTTTATTAGGCAAATGCGCGTGGTTTCCCGAGATGCCAAGGTAAAACTGGGATTCTTCGTAAAAAGTTACAGTCATGCTCTGTTGGCAGAGAAGTTTGCTCACAGGAGAACAAAATGAAAGACTGAAACTACAATATACCCCCAGTTTGTTCCTATTGGAAGTTAGGTTTCACAAAACACAAAGTTCATCTGAGCTATGCTCGTACGGAAGACTGCTCCAAGTACTGTACTGCTACAAGTACCGGTCATTCTCTGTTATAATACTGCTTATATTAGTTGAGAATAATGACACTTCATAGTTTTAATACACGTTGTACACACAGTACGTTCACAGTTACAATGTTGTGCTTCAAACGGTAGTTTACCTAGCAAAAAAAAGCTAATCTAATATCATATTCATGTCTCTTATCTTTGGTCTTTTATAAAATATACTGACCTCAACAGGAACCGCTGCTGTCTGGACATGTGTATATTGGGGTATGTAGGCTCCTTGCATAGCTGTTGTGGCTGGCATGTACTAGAAAGACAGAGAGTCCATGAGGGTGAGTTAAAGTCCAATGTAAATTTAAGAGTATTCAAAATACCTATCATGATATTGTCTAATAGATATTGACTGTTTCCCTAAAGCAATGTACATGACAGAAAGCCTTTTCGGTCTGAAATCAATAGGCTTTTCAGAAAAGTGAGATACCTGTTCTGAGAAAACTCAAATTTAGACTGCAAAGACTTGGTAAAGGACTTTCTTCTCTGTTAATCCCAATCATCATCATCTCTTTTTTTAATTCCATCTGCTCAGAAATGAAGGGCCTTTCAGTTTAGAAGCTACCCTGCATCTCTTCTTCTGCTTTAGTTTCTGTTCCACGCTTTGTATTACTTTCTGCAACTCCGACCTCCTGAAGAGCAAAACCAACTATTTTTTCTTTCTCAATAAAAACTCTGGAGTTACCTCTGTCCTTGTTTGAGGTAAAACAGGACCAATTTTGTTCGGTAACTTTACTTCTTAGCTGGGCCTCTTCTAACTACTGAAATTAACAGCATATTGTGCAGGCTCTGTTCGCTCTCACACTGATAAGACCAATTGCTTATAGCTGATGCCCCGGCACGGTATGCAGAGAGGCTCCTGCTTATACTTATTGCTATAACCCCCAAGGCCAACCAACTTTGTTATTTGCCCCGTTGGAGGGTCGGAAGCGGAAAAGCATAGTGGGGTCCCACCTGCAGGGAGGAGCGGGCAGGACAGGTGACCCAAAACTGACCAACAGGGGTGCCCAACGTGGGGCTCGAACCCATGACCCTCAGATTAAGAGTCTCACGCTCTACTGGCCTAGACCACAACAACCTCCTGCGTTCCTTTTATTTGCTTTGATCTATTTTATTTAATCACTTCCAATTTCTGATCAGCTAACAAGACTGAAAAAAACTGCTGAATAGGATTAAAAAATGCAGTTGGTTCTTGATATTGTATTGGATGAACGACTACTTAAAGGATTACTTTTTTCCTACGTGTAAGCTGCACATGCCTACTGCGATCTGCGCGCAGTATTTTCTACTTGTGTAAGTTCTGTTTTGTATTAAATTGCTACATACTGTTCCAGTACTGCCTAATGAAAGATGACTCATCTGCTGTGTCAGAGGGCTTATCATCGATGCAGGCTGTAGTGACATGGTGTGGTCCATGGAGGGAGTCAGCACAGCACCCTATTAAAACAGAGGAAGAAAAATGGTTGCGGCAACACTCGGATTGTAATTACATTTTTGTTTCGAGAGCCTAAGTACGGGCTGTCCTTCCGAGGGGATATACCACGGGGACTCTCCTTAATCCCAGGCACTGACTCAGGACGCAGGTCTGGGGTGTTCTGAATATTCTACTCTAGCAGATGTGTTTTGCACAGTTTGGTAACGGGGTAAGAACTGCATTGACTTCCCATCGAACACACAACTGATGTACAATGCACTCGAGACACCTGCTGAAAACACTGGTAAAATACGAGTTTAACCAGATGCTAACTTTAAAGCAAAAATTGGCACGTGTAACCAGGTATAGATTCACTTAGCTTCAGCTTTGGGATTTCAGGCCTTAGGAGGAAACGGTTGTCTCATCTTTAGGAATGGGGGCTTTGGAGGAACATTCGTGTTAGGGGAATTCTACCTGTCGCGTGTGATGTTCCCACACAATACAGAGGTGCCCTAATTAATGGCTGGTCTCATTAGCGCACACATATCTTAGAAGAGTGGGTTGGTAATGCTGTGTCAAACATTGATTCTTTGACTAAATACTAGCTACTGTGACGAGCTTTTTATCACTCCTGTACTATTTTGTTAACTTCACAAAAGGTCTACGTACAATTTTTAAACACTTGAGATTGCTAAATACGGAGGGTGCGCTCGTAAGGTTTTCAGAGTTATCTGAAACAGAGGGTTATCAACAAATTTCATTTTAGGAACCGTGTTCTACAAAAACACATTTCCAAACACTTTGTGTGACTTACGCATGCAGAACTGTTGATTAAAACTGATGGAGCCTCAAAACTAACAGAAATAATTGCAGTGTACTGAAAGCCAGTATTTTGAATCAATAACTAATCCTTAAAAAGAAAAAAAGAAAAGAAAAAAACCCTACAGAGTATAGTTGGAAAAACAACCATGTGATCAGTGTAGATGAAATGAGTCACAGGCACATCAAACGCTAAAAGAATTTCCTGTCTGTAGACTGCAGGCTCCTCTGCAAAGCAAATGAGCAAGACAGCACCAGCCTTTGCACAGGCCAAAACTGAACTTAAGTCAGCAATCTAGATCTTTCTTTTCAACTGTGAAATCTCATCTTGTGTACCTGTGAAACTAATACACCTGACAGCATTGTTAACGTATTAACTTGTGTCTTTCGCTGTAGAATTTGCAAGATTATTTTTTACGAGAATCTGTGCTGATAGAGAGAAAAGTTAAATCCGGTTGTGTGTGTGTGTGTGTGCGCGTGTTTAACATCAAAAATCACAAATACAACAGTTGAGCGTGTGAGAGGGTGTTCTGGTTCAGTATCACCTTCTCTGCATGCACAAGAAGAAAATGTTCTGCCAAGAAGATTTACATTCTATAATCTGCGTGGAGAGGTTAATTAAAGTCAAGACAATATCCGTTCTATATCTGGAAACAGACTTGTTTGTTAACTACAGGAGTGCACATAGTAAAGCGCCTGTTATTATTTGTAATGCTCATCTCAAGAAACCTAATGAATCTCAGATGTAATGGTACTTAATTGGCAAATGACATAGATAAGAAGCAAAGTAAGAAGCAAAATATCATGGGAGAGTATAGATTACAATGTGTCTGGTACAGATGCCACAGCCAAAAGTGTAGGGAGACCAGCATTACTCATGAGCAGCAAAGCCAGAACAAGCTAGGCAGGTTTTCTCAAGTGAGTGCCCATAATGTCATGTATATCACTACATCCATCTGTCTCTCACAAATTATCCAGTCTGAACTATTCTAGACCCATTCTAAAACCTTGGATCTCCAATTCCAGCTCCTGATAGGTAAACAGTATGTAAAACATCGGTATTTGCAAAGTGCTTTTAATTTAAATTAAAAAAAAAAATTCCTCAGGATGCTGACTTGGTAACTCTAATTGTCTTCATCACCTCCATACCCTGAAGGAAACTTTCTTTTTTTCCTAATGAAATCAGGCCTCAATTCAGGTTACTATCTTTGTTTCTCTTTTCATTTTGATCCATGATTTAATCATGATGTAATTGTCGAAACTCTGGAAATAATTGGGCAGGAACTGACCTATTCCCCGTTGTTTAAAGTATGCAAAGTGTTTACACAATAAGTGACACAACAACAGAGAAGCATAAAAACTTACTGGGTGCTGCATTATGTATGGTTGAGGCTGCATCCAAGAAGGACTCTGAACCTAGGACAAAATCATAGTATCGTAGAACGGTTAGAGTCGGAATCGGTATTTTATTTTTCAGTTTGGACATTCTTTTCCTGAATATTCCAACTGAGATACAGTAATAATTTAATAAATCACGTTAACAAGCCCTCTCCCTTATTTATTCACTTTTTAATGCAATTAGTCACCCTGCGGAGCAACACTGATTTCTATGAGAAGTGTATCTATTGCATCTGTAAATCAGAAACAAGATTTGGAGACAATATACCACGTACGCCTTTCAGAACAGTACACTATGTTTTTAGTGCACATCTCAGAAAATTTATCAAGTACACTGAAAGGATTCAAATAGACACGAGAGATTTCCGCTGTGTTGAAAAAGGAGGCACCTTCTGTGTTTGAAATTCCTTTGGGTACAAGCAATTGGGACCTCAGAAGGTACGGCATCATTTGCCTTCCGGTGTGATCGGAATAAAATAAATTATTGGATTTTCACAAGGGAAAAAGAAATCGGTAATTCTACTGGAATCTTGTTTCAGGAACAAAGAGAAGATTTAGGAGAATCTTTCTTCTCCAAGACATTGCGGTACGTTATTCCCAAAGCAGAGGAAGATGAGAAGGTTCTGACGAGCATTCCCGCTCTGGCAACTAGCATGTTTTCTCTCCGAAAACACAGACTACCCAAATACTTAAACTGAAGCAGGATGCCTCACTTTGCATGACGAGGTAAATTAAAAAGATTAAAAGGAAAACTGATAGGTTATATGGTAATCTTAGTTAAAAAGAGCTGATTGCAACAGCTCTTTGAAAAAGTGTGCTGCAAGAAATACTTATGGTAAGAACGGGAACGTTCCCTCCCCACCTCCCATAGGTGTGTAGGATAAAGCAGGATTCTGACCTGCACCGCACACGCAGAACTGACTCACCACTGCTGCCGGACAATTAAAGCCCCTTAAACACCGCTACCATCATTCCCAGAGTCCCGTTGACAGGACAGGTAGACAGACAGTCTTGAAAAAAACCCAGGTGAGGTATTTTCTGCAAGATGGAAATATTTTTTCCCTCCTTTTGGTACTGACTTTCAAATAAAAAAAAAAAAAATTTTTTTTTTCTTTGTCAATCAGAAAAAGAGTGAACAGGAGTTCAAAACTGGAAAACACCTGAACCCTCCCTTTCCTCAGGCAAAAGCTTAATGGCAAAACTGCTGGTAGAGCATGACTAAAGCTTTGGCTAATCTACTCATACTATGATAGACACTGGTTTAGTACTGTCATTTGGGTATACACAAGTTGCAGAAACAAACACCAGCCAAAACTCTATTAAATGTGTTTACCTTTAATAAGAATAAATCTAGGAACAGGTTATACCGTGCCTCAAAGAAAAAAAAAAAATAAAAAATTATGTTCTCGCGATACGTCCCGTTGTGTAGATGACAGAACGCTGCAGGTTTCAGTGAGAAGGGATCAGTAATAAAGATGTGACTAATGCTCAAACTGTGAAACTCTCCCGGCCAAGAACCTCCTTCCTCCCCAATACAGAAGAGCTGAATTTAATTTTCAATTCCTATTATCGTGGCGCTTAAAGCATAATGATGTTAATAACCCCATCCACGATAATTTAAGCTCCATGCCACATATCTTGAAACACTGGTAACAATATTTTTGGAATCATACAGTGTTGTGGCCTGCGTGTCCCAGTAAGGCCAGAAAAGCGATATTATATTCCTAAGAAGTATGTTTCCACGCCAGCTTCCAACTTTTACTTGGATTCTGAATATCAGACAGTCTTATACTGATAAATCATTTATATTTTAATAAGGAATAGCAGCTAATTCTACTGGAATATTTTTCCGGCTAACAACTTGCTGTAATTTCTGAGATATTGCTCTACAAAGCAGAACGATTCAATATACTGAGAAATACAGTACCAGCACTGCCTGCCGAGAGCAAACACCGTGTTGCGTAAGTGACCTCCGAAATTAACATAAAACGAATCCAGCTGCCCTTTACCCCACAGTACACTGCTTTACCTCCTACATAACGCTTTGCTCGCCCAAGAAGGCATTAGACCTCCAAACTACCATTAGACAATTCTTCCTCATTCTTCGCACTTGGAATGGGAGGGGACGCAGAAATTTCTGTAAGGGAATACTGACCAAATGGCCCACAGTGCCTCCGTTCGCCTTCTATATACCTTCTACGTAGCCTTCTGTATGCCTTCTACATAGCCTTCTTTTTCACCCATAGTAAGCTAGGAAACTCAGTACGTCTCTCTCCCTAAAAAGCAAACAGCTGCTTCTCCTTCCCCCGATGCATAGAGGTAAGAATCTTCCAAACTTAATTAGTTTCAGGTTACTTATGACCTGAATCATTGATGTTTACTTCGTCTAGGTGTTAAACAGTAAAATGCCAAAATAGCTGATCATTTAGCTTACACTGGGATAATTGGCATGTGCCAAGTAGCAATTACAGAGCTCCTATCTCAGACGGCCACGCTGGTTGCATTAAATGCAAGTTGCTTGTAAACTGAAACGTACAATGTCCTAAACCTGAAAATTCCTAACAGATTTGTATCAAAGTACAAAAACTGTTCCACATCATTTCTCAGCATATTATTGAATTGTTTGTCTACACCCCTTAGTGGGGACTCAAAATGACACCTATCAAAATTCCTTTTCAGGAAGCTTTGGACTGGGCTCTAAGAAGAAAAAACCATGCATGATTAATGTTTTAATTTATTGTTCAAAATAAAGTAACTGTTGGTTTAGAAACACAGTTCTAAACTATTAAATGCTTTACTCCTAACATGAAAACACTGAATTTGAATGCTAATGTAATTTGAACTCTGAACTCTTTTTCAGATTTCCTTCTCTAATGACAAGCAAGTTTCTGTACCCTTCTTAGTGCAACTACATATTATTATCAGGCTTTGGTTTTTTTTTTTTTTTTTTGCACTGAAACAAGCTGGTGAAAAGTTCAAAAAACTTGGAGAAATATCTTTGAAATAGAATTTCACAAAAGCAAGAAGGTTTTAAATAAATAAGAATTATTTTAAAGATATACTAGTGACATTAAAAAAACTTGACCAAGAGAAAATGAAAAATCATACATGAAATGCAGAAGTGGCTACCAATACTTTAGTCATCAGCACAAGTTAGAGACTTTGTTTTGCAAGATACCACATAGCTCATTAAATTGCTGTGCTTCCTCAAACACACTTTTAGTTTTTAAGGTCTTCATTTTCATGCTGTACAGCATGAAGAGGCCACTTCATTAAAACGAAGCATTATTGGAGAACTTATAAAACCAGATGTAGCAATAGATAAATAAGCATAAGCTCAGATAAACCATTTTGGCTGCTAAGTTCTAAATACAAACCTGGTATGTGGAAACCGGAGAAGCAATATATGGCGTAATAGATGTCTGAGTGATCATTCTGTTTGCTGTAATACTGTAGGGCGACGGATAAAATCTAGAAAATGCAGAAATATTTATTAAATGCCAGTTCTGTGCATCTTTCATAATGTAAACTTTTTTTTTTTTCTTAGTGTGGCATTATTTAACATACCCATTTTGTAAAGCAGCTGTGGTTGGATCATACGTGAGTGTCATTCCAGCCTTTTCAAAAAAAAAGTGGAAAGAAGGAGTTGACAACATTCATTTTTATTGTAAATTATTTCTCTTACTCTTTCTTCATTTGTATTATTTTTAACTGAAATTTTGTGTTGAAATAGTCTATTATTATAAGTAAGGGAAAGGTTAATTGACAGAAGTAATTCTACAGTGAAGAGAGTCGGTGATACTGGCTATGAATACAAGTTTCCAAGTTCCCAGCATGAGGAACAAAATGCAGTCTATGAAATACCTGGCTAGGAGAACATGCGTGTGTTTGAGAGGCAGGGCACGAGGATGATTATGTCAGGGTGTTGCCTACAATAGATGAACTATAAGAAAGAACGGGGAGTGCTGTTTTTCAGAAGACGCATTTGAATTTTCTTGTCTCGTATAAATGAGGTGTCTAGGCTTGCTAACCACAGCAAGCCTATGAAACTATTATCTTGAACATTAAAGATTAAAAAAAGCTGTGAGTGAAAAAAATTAATGCCGCGCTGCATTGGTGTACTATTTTAATCTTACGAAAGCGATGTGCATTTCAGTGCCGCATAAAGCAAAGGATTATTTACTACATGTAAATAAAGTTATGTTTCAGGTAGTTTTGTAATATGAGAAACATCTCGGGCATATTCCTGAGCAAGTTGAAGGAGATTTTATTGTTCACTTTAATGAGGTAGGATTTAATGTTTCACATTTTGCCTTTTTCCCTCTTAAGAAAGATACAGCTAAGTATTTTTTTATAGACTTGTAAACTGTCAGGTAAGAGTTGCTTGCACATTTTTAATATGCCGAAGAGCCAAGCCAAGAAGTCTCAATGCCTGTCATTTTCTTAAGTATTCATTATTGTACACCCACACTAAAGCTTGAAGAGAGGACTTACAAGTCTCACCTCGCCTTCTCTGTGCCATGCTCTTCCATTCTGTATATATTTATTCTGATTCTGTCTCTTTTTCTGTCCTCCATCCGCAAATTTGCACAATAAAGGTTCTGCAGGAACTGAGAAGAAAGAAGGAATATCAGTGGAAGTAGCGCTCATACACAGGTGTTCAGCGCTCCAAATGAGGAACGGTTTTTAGTTATATTCCCAATATGACAGTTAAATAACATGGACTCATACTAGCAGCATCGACGACTGTTCTGCATAGCACGAAGATAGCTGCCACACACAAACAGAGCATCTGGAATGCCTCATCTCTTTGATTTTAAACTACTGCTCTAAAACCTGTTGGAAAGAAACACGGTCTGTATATCCTGCATACGTGTCTGTTGGTCTGGGAAGGAACGAGAACTGCCATCTGAATTCTGAGTTTTGCCTCTTAGGAGGTACCTCTAAGGAGGGTGGAGAATACATCTGCCCAAAGGCCTTTAATATACTCCCCCCCGCCCCTCGGACGTTTCAGTAATGTCCCAAAACTTAAACTGCTCTGCTCATCCAGAAGAGCGGGCACAGCACCTCCACTGACGCTGACCGGCAGGGTGGAGTGGGCACCTTTATCTCCTACCACCTGGCACTGAAAAAAGGCCACAACTCTCCTTTCCCTTTTTATCTCCGCTCTATAAAGAGCACACAACGCAACCAAAATTCTTCAAGATTTTTCTTTTAGCTTGTCTTTTGCATACTGTCAGGAAATGATATCACTATACTTTTTTTTTTTATTTTTCATAACGTAATCCTGACCATGACTTCAATTTTTAACGTCAAAATTCAAGCAATGAAAAAGGAACGTTTGCATAGTATTCTTTCCCTGCTACTGGCTTAAACTGGAATAGCTCCCGAGTACCTGTGGCTGAAGCACAGCTCTGCTACATCACACCCCACCCTCCCTAATCACAGGGTGGAAGCACTGTTATGACTTGGATGTGAGCACTTCTCTGCCAATAATTCCTGAGACATGAGCTATCTGAGCTTTACCATGACACTCCTCCAGCCATCCTCTGTTTGGAAACACCTTCACGAGACATGGCTGGATCTGAAAACATGCAAGTTTCCAAATGCAGAGTAAACACATGGGGTGGGAGGGCCACCTGCAAAAAACCAACCCCAAGAAAAACTTTAGCATATCTGTAACGTGCAACAAAATCTGTTTGTATAAACACGCCCAGCGCTGATGGGCTCTTCACTCTGTCTGCATTTACAAAAGACGGTTGGTATTGAAAAGCTCAGAGACTCATAACCTGGCAAAGAGCTTGACTTTTAAAATTTTGGCACAAAACTAGCGCTAATGGCCAAGTCATCCCTGGCTTTGGATGGCATACCTGAAACACTAGCTCTGGTTCTACTGGGAAAATACCCTCTTCCCTCACGATACATCTTTTGACAACCTGCTCTGTAAAAGCTGGACGGACTGGGAGACAGAACTGGTATGTGGTTCCCTGTCTCATCTCCCACATTGACCGCACATCTGTCAGGGACTTGTACCTCTCCTACCCGTGGGCTGTTTATTCAACAGCCAAATAACTTTAATACCAAAGAGTCAGACTTTAGAACTAAATGTGACAACTGAATTAATTTTAAATGTATTATCTAAAAGTTACTGTATCAATATGCTGATGGATAATTCGATGGTACTTTATAAAAGCTAGATCCCAATAACCTTGGTCATATCACACAGCATTTTAAGCCACATACAGTTCTGTTGAAATAAGAGGAGCTACTCTCAGAACATGCTAGTCAATATGGGTAAAACCGCCAGGTTCTGGTCTGAAATGATTTTGACTCTGATTTTACACAGTTGGGGGGAAAAAAAGAAACCATCAGAAAGGGAGAGCTGAGATCCAAATCTGAAGTTAACTGCCTTAAATGAAAAAAATCTCTTCCCCAACCTGAGTATCTCCGGCTACTTATAAATTATTTCAAACCATCTAGTATTGTGGGAAGCATGTGGGGCTTCCAAAATACACACTATAAATTTTTGGATGAAGTCAAAAGAAACTGGCATGAGAACAGCTTATAAAGACATCAGAAAATACCTAAGGGTTTCTAGCCCTGTGATTCTGTATTATAGCACTCACAGGTAGTAAATACTTCATTTAAAGCTGCACTATGTTTTCATTAAAAACCCCCACAGTGAATTGTACAAAATTTGTCTGAAACCGTTATTTGTGCTTACGTTTCCCATCACTGTCTCAAGATAAAGATAATTTTTTGAAAAAAAAAAAAAAAGTCAGAGTAAACCTGTTGAACTGTTTGAATAAAAGGTTCATAAAAATCTATTTTAAGAACAAATATTTTTTTCAGTAGGTAACTGAAAACCGCTAAATTTTAAATGATGAAATATGTTCTATGGTGCATTAGAAACACGACAAATTTAAAGAGGAAGAAAAAATGGAACGAGAATTATCCACGTGTATTGCATTTTGCATATGTAATACCCAAAACCAGCAGCAATGAAAGAAATTAATTTGTGATTTGCCAGAAGTTGGTGGTCCATC
The DNA here is from genome assembly GCF_965231255.1 of Vanellus vanellus. Classification (NCBI taxonomy): domain Eukaryota; kingdom Metazoa; phylum Chordata; class Aves; order Charadriiformes; family Charadriidae; genus Vanellus; species Vanellus vanellus. Next base: position 19,300,819 of record NC_138910.1, read on the forward strand.
TTACTGAACAGAGATCTGGTCATGGGAACCCTTGTTCTTCTGACCTTCCAGCTTCTCTTGCTCCTCACTGTGTCCATAAACGAAGCCAAATGCTGCGAGAGCTCCAACTCACGTTAGGAAAACGAAGCAGACTGACTATTTAATACCGCCAGCTTCTGTGAGAAGGCTCTATAGCATTTGCCTTCCCCAATTCCAGTTCAAGATCTGAACGCTTATAGTGGAGACTGCTGCAATTGAAAGCCCAACTTCAGGTTTTGGCTGTTTTTTCTGTACATGTGACCTGAGTGCTACTGTGTTCATTGCTTCAAGAACACAATGACTGATGGTCATCAGAGGGAGGGGTCATGAGAAGGAGATAAACCTTCATGGGAGCCAAGTATGATCTATTGATGCCCCTCTCACCAAAGAATGACCATAGCCTTTATTGTCTTCAAAATTAAATCTGAAATTTATTTCTTCAGCTTACCTTTCCTCATATTTTTCACAAGTACGTAAGATACTCTCTTGCACATACAAACACGTATATAATAGATATATATATATATAAAAAAAAAAAAAAAATCAAAAAAACTCCAACAAGCCCTACAGACCAGTCAAGCAATCTTTTTTTGTGGTCCAGGAAGGAAGGGAGAGTCATTTTTATTGTTTAATTGTTGGGAAGCGTGCGGGCCCAGTGATGAAGGGAATCATCAACCATTCAGTGACTCGTCTGTATGTGCAAGACAGAGAGGCATAGGCTAAATATTCGGAGCTGCATTCACAGCTGTGAGAGAGCTGATGTAAAAGGCTACGACTAACAGTGGATTTATGCTTCTGCAGCTCAGACACCACGTTTAAAATGCCCACTCTACTGATACTTAAGAAAAGCCGACAGACACTCTCAATGGTTTGTAGATGTCTGTTGAGCTGCTGCTGTGGAGGTGTTCTGTAACCCTGAGCTTTCTCATGCCATACCAGCAGGTCAGTGCTTTAAAACCTGGCTGTGAAAAGTGCTGACCATCTCCTCCTGCCCTGAATCACCCTCCTCTAGGGCTAATGGTTTTATAGAAGAAAGATGTGAATGCCATATTAGTCCAGAGAGCAAATACTTCCCTGTCACACACATATCGTGCCCATGTGTACATTAGAATTCAGTCTTCGTTTGTTCAGTGTCCACCCAAACGTGTACCAGGTGATACTATATATGCAAGAACAAAATTGATGTTCTTATGTTGGACTTTGTGTTTACACCCCTGACTTTACATGGCTAATTTTATCAACTTTTCCATAAACCCTGCTTTCAGGTATGAAAAAGTACTACAAACTAGTTTTGAAATCCTATTCTTTTAATCAGTTTTCAGTTAAACTGCATCTTTTAGTGACTTTAATTGCTTATTTTCTAGTGGCAAAGCAGATGAGAATAATGAATTCTAATATTAAAGCATCACTTTAGTCACTTTAATGTACAGCTAGAAACTTCTGCCAAAAGCTGTGGGAATTAAAAAACAAGTTGTGCAACCCAAGATCTCAAATATCAGTAGCTTTATATGTTTAAAGCGAAATGAAATATAGACTCCTCACCATCCTAATCTTCACTTAAATGCAGTGCTCAGGGGTATAGTCCTTTAATAATTTACACAGGGTTTAATAATTTGTCACAGGAGGGTATTTTTCTATTCCAATATTGCTTCTTAAAACTAGGCAGCAGTTACAAACTATGAGTACTAGAGCAGTAAAAGCTTCTAATCTTTGATCTGATGGGAAATTCTTGGTTCCTCTGCCTTCAGTGCGACAATCAGGAGTAACACCAGCACTGTGACCACTTGATACCCTTTAGCAGTGGTTTTCAGACTGTGGTTCATGGACTATTTCTAAAGGATCTGTGAAAGGTAACTAAGAAATGTGAATTTATGATCAAGCAGCTTTAATTTAGCACCTAGAGGGTCTACTGTGCTGGATACGTTGTAAAGGTAAGCAAATAGAAAAAGCTCAAAAAATGACTGCCAAAAGGTAACTACTTCAAGGTTCCATTTTCATTCCTCTCCCACGCTAGACAGATGTCCAAGATTAGAATCGTTTCAAACACTAGTGTCTACCATACCGGGTGGACCTATTCTGTAGACTAAGAAGTCTACAATCAACATCTGTAGAGCAGGAGCAGGGCTCTCCCACCTGGCTTCAATTTGCTCCCCAAACGAGAACCTGAGTAATCAATATCTTTACCATAACTGGGAAGAGGAGAGTGGGTCATGGACAACCTATGATTTTGGGGTCATCACCATAACCCACCATTCCTGAAGCAAAAATGCTCTCTGCCTTACACTCATTAAAACAAAATTACCCAAGTCATTTTTCAGTAAAAGTAGTATTAAATAAGCCACAAAGCCTACACAACAAGCAGAAAACTTTTGTAACTTTTAAACCTCTATATTTGTCATTTTAAATGTAAGAGACGCAAATACACTCAAACTTACACATACCTTACGTATTCTACGGCACAACTGTTTTATGTAATTATTTCTATAATTATTCTCATGTATCATCTTGCAGCTACATGCTGCTGTGATAGGGAGGAGATGCCTTTCATGATTTTGCCCAGCAGATCATTTCTACAATTGTTATGGGTCCAACTCAAGGGGGAAAAAAAAAAAAAAAAAAAAAAAAAAAGACAGCGAACATTAAGTATCATCTCTAGTGGAGGGAGGCTAAGGATGCTCCTCTGTCCTCGCTACTTGTCTTCTGTGTCCTGGCTCCTTATACTAGTCTAGTCTCCGTTTCCTTCAATTCATGTCATGAAGTTCACATTTCAACAGGAGAACGGAAAAGCTTTAAATATCACATTATCCACTGAAAATAATAATTCTTTAAAGAAAAAAAGTAGAACTAAATGCAAAAGTTATTTCGAGATTATGCCAATCGTGTAATAAACACACAGAACAGAATGAAATGCAAAAATCAAAAGTCCTGAGAGAAACGGACAGAAAGTCATAGTCCATAAACCAGAACAAACTATTACAGTAACTTACATAGCAAAAGTACAAACCCCAACCAGAGCAAATGGTGAAACTAATACACCGCTCCGAGGAGTTTTAGGGCTATACCAACTTGCAGTGCATTTGAAATTGCTCTCTGAGCCAACCTTACTTCTTCCTGACTGAAGACAAACAAGGACACACTAAATATTGAACGTATTTCACTAAGCTAATACGGAGCCTGACTAGCTAGTTACATCTGGGTTCAGCTTGCTCGGCATCATCAGAGCCCTGTCACTCGCTCAACTCTACAGTCAACGCTTTTGAGACTGCCCTGTTCTACCCTCAGCCCGCTCAGATTCATAGAGGTTTCTCTGTTCTGTCTTCTCATGCTCCAGAGCAGGCTTCACCCATGCTGCCTATGACTGTGTTTAACCCATTCTTCCCTGTAAACCCAAACGTAGTTAAAATAACAAAGCTGCATTATGAAAGCATGTTTTTGTTGAACAGATGTTCTTCCTCCCACACCTATTTCATTACAGGCCCGTCCCTCCTACCCTCCTCATCCTGATAACAGTGTTTTTATAGCCAGCTCCCTTTGCTGATTTTAGCCAAGTTTCTAGGACACAATGGTTTACTTTAAACATAGTTCCAGTTCTACGATTTTGTTCCGCATGTATTTGAACTTGCTGCTCTATAACCCCGAAGGATGCTAATCTATTTCAAAACATTTTCCTAACCTTTGTTCGTCCAAGAGCTTTCCCTCTACATCCACTCTTCTCTGTGCAGGTAGTCTAAGACCACAGTTGCCCCACGACTCTGCCCCACTTTTTGGCAGACTGCAGCACATCATTATCCATAAGCTGCATCCTCCAATAAGATGCGTTATCGGACACGTGCTTGCTATGTGGCGAGGAACTCCAGGAAGAATTTGAACTCTGTAAAAACCTTTCAAAGGAGCAACACAACTTCGCAGCACCGGCACGGAAAAGTAGAGTTGGGGCTGTACCCTATACAACAAAACTGAGGGTCTTTAACAAGCAAGGTTCTCACGACTCCCTTATGCACCTACTTATTTGTCGCATTTTTCAGCGTCATGGAGGGTGACTCATCTCACTTAACTGACTTTCAGACATTTAGAGTTATCTGTTTCTGAGCGACTCATCTAGACACTCTTTGTAACCGCAAGGACAGCTGACAGCAAAGACACATCGGTCTCTGGAGGTGTGTGCTGCTTTACCTACTTTAGGCAGAGAGCCTAGACCACTACTTTGCCAAGTAAGCATTAGAAGTTAAAGTCCGGGAGGTGGATTACATCTTGGGACCCCTCTTCCGTTTCCACTTTCTGACAATCACCTCTTCTGTGCAAATTTCTTGTCCCTAATTAATCACACTTTTCTGGACAACGCTTTCCTTCACAATGCAGAAACCATTCTTAAATTCTGTGCAGCAACTTTTTATTTCTGCCTGGTTGAACCTGATCGTATAAGGGTGCGACTCCAGCTTCAGCAACGGCCCACCGGAGACATAGAGCGTAATTAGCAATGACATGCTTGACGGCTCGTTCATTGAGAACAGGATAATGCAAGTGAAAATAAAAATGAGCAAACTAAAAAGCACTACTAGGAGGTTCTGTTACAGTTTTTTACTGCCTCTAATTGAACAGAAACACCTATATGTTAATTTGAACTCTTGGTTTCTCCGTACTTTTTACTCTTAATTATGTCCAAGCCATAGCAGCTCTATAAAACTAATCACAGAGGGTGGATCAGAGCACAGCCAGCATTCAGAGAAAATCATTGCATGATCTCCTTGCCCCTAAAGGGATTTTCCATCTCATAAAACACAGATTGCTAAATATATGAAATAGAAAAATAAATGTTACAGCCCCTACGAATAACAAAGTTTTAACTAAATAATCTCGGCAATCCATCCCAATGCAACGGGTCTGCAAAAGCCAAGCCGGGGAAGTCAAAACCCTGCATTAGATTAGTGCTGGTGAAGGGAGTGGTTTCCTGTGCTCTGAAGCAGCTTTCCATCCCTACCGCAGCACAGACTGCCTCAAACCGGTGTAATCTTTCAGGGATGAGGGATGTATGTAGTTTTACTAAACAAGCCACATTCTTGTCTGCCTGCCGAGGGCTGCTTTCCTCTTCCTCAGTGTCAGGGTCTGGCTGCGGAGAACATTTCACCAGCGGGGTAAAGGTGGCTTCGGCAACCACATCAACAATGTAATTTATAAAATTCCCACTTGGGATTCTCCATAAAATGGTTACCGAAAGCTGCCTAGAATGCCAGGCATGTATTCTTTCCTCCTCTGTTGTCCTCTTTTCTTTCTATTTTACTCTGCTGCTCTGAATTTCCTTTCCTCATTTTTAAGTGTTTATGGAATATACACTTTGTCTCTTAGAAACGGTGCTGACAAAGCAGGCAAAGTGATGAGGAACTTGCTGTGACAAGAAAGTTGCGCTGTGTAGCTTCTCTGCATTTCGCCTTGCACAATGTTTCTAGAAGTAGCATTCTTCGCTGACCTCCTTCCATCTTCCTGAAGGACCTCAAAACTGACTTCGACTTGAGAGTCACAGCTCCCCGGTGAATGAAAGTGCCTGGCGATAGGCACTGCTGCAGAATCTATTTTTTTCTGATCAAATCTTTTTTTGAATATTACTTCGAAAAAACCATCAACAGATGGCAAAAGTAGTCCATTTTTCGCCTCTCTCAAAAAAAAAAGAAATTGTCCATGGACAATCAGCCAAATTCTGTTCTGACACACATACAACACATACTTGTCTCCTGACTTCAACTGGGATTATGTGGGATGTAAATTTGCGCGTAGCTGGCTTCAGGCATCTTAGCTGCTTGTCTATCTCCTAGGAAAGAACACTACTAGATTCCTAGAAAAGGTTTACAGTAGAAAAGTGATATACTGTGTTCCAAGTGAGCAAGCATTACAGTCATCCAACAAGACACAGTTTAATTTTAATAAGCCTGCCTCTGAATGAGAAGCCAGATACAACAATCGGCGTAACAGGCTTCCACTATGTAACCAGTAACCCATTCATACATCTTGTTAGAAATATATGCAACATACCAGAAACTCCTGCTGGTGTCTTTATGAATTTTCCATTAAAATGAGCAATCACTGCTTCACATTTTTCTGTTGACTCCATTCTAAAAAAATAAAGAATAATTTACATAAATTAAACGCTCATCCAGATTCCCATGTTGGTGATTTTTTAAAGCATATTTCTTGCCTTTTCTCGCTTCACTTTTACGGGTCGCTTTCCCATGTGTGAGCAATGGAGATGACGTTTTCTAAGAACATACAACTTCAGAAAGGTAAAACTAAACTGCATTAACGTCTGAGGCCACAGTCAGTGCCAAACTGCAAATACAATACCCTTATTTACTTAGAAATTAGGCAGAACCTAACTTGGACAGCTATAGTACAAAGTGCCTATGCTGTCTTGAAGGAAGCCGAAAGACACAACCATTCATAACTGAGTCCTTAGTGTCCACGATACACCTAACAAATGTCAGTGTCACTTTTGATAGAGGATTCTGAAGCGTCTGTATGTTTGAAGAGTAATAAAATCAAATATAAACTTGCCTGACTGCACGACCCAAGCTGCCTCTGCAGCTCTTAGCTTATACGTATCATCTAAGCGATACGTACTAAATGATGTACCCGTCTCTTATTTAATTGTCTCCAAGTTACTTTCAAAACAGGAACCAATAACAGAATAGCTGTGACGGCTACTGAGAATTTATCCAGCATCCTGAACAGGTTTGTGCACTTCATGTCGTCAAAATGAGACTTAATAGACTGGGTGGACTACCGGTGAGCCAGTGCTCCTCTGGGAGCGGCTCTGTAGGTTGCACCTACATCCTTACGTTGCAGTGTAGATGTGTCGGTCCTAACTGCCAGCTTGGACTAAGTTGCAACAGATGACCGAGACATGCAAGTATAACAAAATGTATTTTAAAAGAAGAATATATTTTGCTGCTGTCTGCAAGACAGTATTTGGACAATGCTGAACAGAGATCTTCTTTTTTACTTGTTCGCTAAGTTCTGTATTTCAGATCCACAAATGAGGCCAATGGCCTCAGCAGCAAAGCAGCGATACTAAAAATCACTAGGTCTTGGCAGCGTTTTAATTCTGACAGCCTTTCTGCACAGGCCGATGAAACGTAGTCATAGACGACAAGCAAAATCATCGAAATGCTCGAATGAACAAGAAGTTGTCTTCATGGTTTCAAAAATACCTTCTAGAGAATTTTCACAAGTTCTGGATTGTTGGATCTGCATCAAAGAAATCTAACTTTTTTTGTCTCACATGAAACAAACAACATAATTTAGTTTTAGACTCAAGTCTGGACTTGAAAAAATATATTACCCCTTATTAACCTAATAAAATGCTCCCAAAGGCAAGAAATTAAAATCTTTATTTAACGTCTACATGTTTCTGGGACAATTTTAACTAACTAATATTTATTAAAAAATGTTCCAATACCTAAACTTGCAAAAGGGGAGAAATTCTGATTAGCTATGGCAGCAACAGCTTATTCTTTAAATTATGTATGATATATGTATGTGAATAAGAAATACGTATATAAAAGTAAATTCACATTTATGGTATATATAAAACATATAATGTATAATACAGAACCTATTGAGAAAATGCTTACTTTAAAACTAATCTCTTTTAACGTCTTCAATACAAGTGAGGTTTTGGATACACACAAGCCTTTTGGACTTTTATATACACTTCTAAAACTCTTCCAGCTATATTAGAATAAAAGCATTCCTAAAATCCCACTGATTCAAGGTAGAGCTGGTAAGGAAGTTTAGGGAGAAAAGACTGAATAAATTCATAACGCCTAATGAATTTTAGCTTGGGCGTTACTGGATTCTGCTCTTCATATTACCAAAAAGTGAAAGCTGCATTTAAGCAAGTAGCAGTATTTTTCCAAATTTCTGAATGTAACTTTGGGATATATCTTGCTTTGTATGTCATCCAAAAACACGTACACACATTCTGCGTATACTTGTATGGAGTTCACACTCAAATACTTATACATATGCTTATATGAAAAAAATACAAGCGTATGAATGAAATGAAAATGCCCAATTAAATATACAACAAAAATATTACAAATACTTATTGATTTATTTAAAGGGGACAGGAAGAAATTTTGGCAGAAATGAAACTTGCTGGTTTTGCACTCTTAAATAAAGGAATATCATCCCATTGTTTCTGATTTGGTTCCTTTTGTATCTTCTTGAAACTGGACAGTCTGCCAAGCAAATAAACTGGGGAGGAGATTTTTAAATTAAAAAAAATAAAAAATAAAAAATCACAGTGCTGTGATCTACCCATAGCCAACTCAGAGGGAAAACAAACCCTAAAAATTTTGGCTTCATTAGGAGATATAATTTGTTCAGTTCTTTTCTGTGCACTAATTTTAGATTCGGCTATTTGCTCAAATACAGAGCCATTGTAATATTGGCTGAACATCTCAATTACTGGAATTTGACTGCTGACAGAGATTTTACAACATATTTTAAGAATCCCAATTCTTTGCTCAAAGCATGTCCCTATTTTTGATGACAGAAATCTCCAATCAAAAGCCTCCGAATCTTGGTTGCCATACGAGGTTTAAAGCAGGACTCAATGAGAGATAGAAAAGTATTAGAAAGGGACAGAAAAGGCTTCAATGAAGAAACCCCAGAACAAATAACTGAATTAACCAGAGAAAAAGTAGGTTCACATAGACAGAATATTTGGGAAGTATCTACTAATTCACGGAAAATATTTGTTCTTGTTGAATTGGGAAAAATATTTGACCAAGCTGTCAAATATTTTAAGGTGAGATTTACTGTAAGTAAATAATTTAATTTTTTTTCCCCAGATGACAACATGTTAATGAGCCAGAAAATTCAAAGGGCTGATATTCAAAGGGCAATAATGCGTCAATTTTCTCAGAGGAACTAATGAAGAAAAAGAAAGAAAGAAAAAAAAAAAGTGTGTGTGGGGGGGGTATGTTCTTCCTTATGGTCTTCCTGCCTTAAATTAAAGCCTCAGAAGCCAGAAATGTTACAGAAGTTTCTGTGAAGCACTGCATAACTCTCGCTTACTGGTTCAGGGATAGAGGAGAAAGGAGAAGTAGAGAGAAGAGGAGGAAGCAGTGGAGAGTGAACTGCTATTCCAGACAGTTGTCCTACAGGAGCAACAGATTCAGATTTAGCCATCTAAGCGAGATGAGAGCGCCATAGTTGCTTTACCAAAGAACGAACAAAACCCTACTGGTATCTCCATCTAGACCTCTCTTTTCTTTAAAAGCTCGATCATGTTCAATAATTTCTGCCTTTTCCTCCTATTCCTGCCTTTTTATTGAAAAAAAGGAAAAAAGCTGCAACGCGGCTAACGCCACTGAAGTACCTTGCAAAGCCAACACCACGGCTCGTCCCACTCGAGTCCCGCAGTATCCTCGTGGAGATAACCTGCCCAAACGGTTTCAGCATGTTCTCCAGCTCCTGCTCATCCATTGAAAGCGGCAAATTGGAAATGTATAAGTTAGTCGGATCTTGTTCTTGTTGCTGAAAGAGAATTAAAACCAGCTTATTACTTATGCACTGAAAAGACATTTTGAATATAAAATATAACAACTACATATAACTACTGGTACAGGTTTTCCCTTCTCAGGCCCTTTTCTAAAGGCTGCTCTTCCCTGGTACTAGTGACCTCCATCTTTTGTCACTGTATACAGCATTCCTGAGAATTCCCCTCCCCCTATTACTGCTGACAACGACATTTTTAAGTGGAGATAAAGGTGAATAATTGACCGGTTTATAGTCCGTATTACAACTTCATGCTTCAGATTTTTCTGAAAGAAGGAAAAAAAGGCAAAAACAAGATAAAGGAAAGAAATTAGCAGACAAGGAAATACAGAACTAATGGAAAGCTAAAAAAAATCAGATGTAAATTAAAAAGAGAAAAGACTGGAATGACAATTTGAAAGTAATTCGGGGAAAAAAGGAGACAATGCATTTAAGAGTATGCACATTGCCAAAATACTACCACAAATATAGGCTGATACACACAGAAGTGAGTGGGACACTGTCATCTTCTCCCACCCATGAATGTTTTTGAGTTTTCATCAAACTTTTAGATTATGCATTTAGACAATACAAAAGTCTTCCAAAAACTTTCTCTAGAAAGAGACAAAATGACAGAAGAGAGCAGCCAGGAGATGAGCGATTCACGTCTTTGCCCTTCCCCTGACCTTAGGCTACCTACTTTGTGTGATCTATGAAATTCCATCCCAATCAAAGAAACAGTTTTCTTGAGATTGATCATTTCTAGTGTTAGTCTACAGATTCTCCAGCTGTGGTTAGCGAGCATCTCTTGCCTCCTGCTCATACTGTTAATTGCTGGCCATGCTCCACGATTAAATACGTTCTTAATCTACACAGATCTATATGACTTGTCCCTTTCAGTTGTGGAAAACCTCGATGTCATCAGTGTGGATCACTGTACAGATCAAAGTCTGTGCAGGATGCATTATATTCCATAGAACTTTTTTGGCATTAGGTATGATATGATCTAAAACAAATACAATTTTGCTGGCACAGTCCTCAGTGTATTTTTATTCTGTACAAAAGGGCTAAGTGACTTGCAGCGAAGTTTGAATCAAACCAGAAAACAAAAACACAATACTTCCCTGTTGGAATTAAAGCATTTTTAAAAGCGATTATACCTCCATGGATGGTGATACTTTCTCAGGCACAGTAGACAGCAATTTGTCCTTAAGCTGCCCTTATATTAATAACATCTCAGTACCTTTGGTAGCATATTGCATAATTAAATAATTTGCTATCCTGGATATCACCTCTCAGCTGGGGTTGGTTTTCCCTAGCACAAAGGAAAGGAGTGGGGACTGGGAGGGGAAGGTCGCGCCTTTTAGGCACAGAAATGAATTCTCATGTTCCAAAAACTTAATGAAACTCAAAAATGGAGAAGCAAATTCTATGCTCATGGACCTTTGCTATTTGTGTTTTCACCCCAAATCTCACATTCATTTAGAAAGGGCTTTCAGGTTTTCTGTAAAGGTTTTTAAGAGACTTCAGCACCAAAGGACCTATAAAAGGGAAATACGTTGCCATTGCATTCTTGTGACCTGCACGCTGTGCCATTGATCCGACTGCAATTCCTAACCACACCGAAATCCCACATACCTTCCAGAACACAACCTTTTCCAAGTGCCCGAGTGTTATTCTAGTCAGTCCCTTTACAGTCCATTACAAACGGCATTGGACTACCACATATGTTTTCCTTGCATTGCCTAGTGGGAATACGCATCCCCCCCAAAACACTGAATCTATACAGTACACATAGAAGTTTGTATCTTAGAACATCTGATTTTTCTTTCGTATTAGAAAAATCAGCAGAAAGAGAAGACAAGCAAATGGAGTCACCGAGAGGCCAGAGCTGACAGTAATATTCACTCCTGGGCAGCGTTCAACCACGATGGGAAAACCTATGTTACTACAGTACTTCCATCTTTGCCATACAGTTCAAATTTCCTCAGGTAGGAATGCGAAATGAAGCCAGCTTTCACGTTTTCAGAATTAGTTTGCTACTTAAACTGTATTAACCCATTTAGTTTTGTCCCTTGATATATACAGGCTTATTTCCTTCTTAAATAAACACTATTAGCAAAAGCTTTATAGGAGGTTTTAGCCACGAGGATCACAGAATTGTATTTGTAGCTATATTTGTAGCTAATTTCCGGAACCTCAGAATAGTATTTGAAAGAAAAAAATTCACATTTTTTTTACTTTTTATTATAAGCTGTAAAATATAACGCACACAAATGTCCTAAAACTTCCCTAAAAACCTAAAATAGTATACAAGCTGGAAACTCAGACCCTTGGCATATTTTCATCTAATTTGCTAGTGTTTTTATTCTATAATAACAGAAAATCTGAATCATACTATAAAAATTTTCTCATTTAAAAAGCCTAACAACATTTGGAAAGAGAAAAAAAGGTCCCATTTTGTTCACAGTAATAAAAAATGTAATTTATATGCAAAAAAAAAAAATTAAAAAAAAAAAGAAATGCTTACATTCAGAAACACCTAATAGAGAAAGAAATTCAGTCAACTGCAGAATGTCAGAGCAATCTATTCAGGTGACTGGGGAGATCACATTCCCCTTTCTCTCGGGCTCCTATTCCAGCCTAGGGGGTTACCACGCTTCTGCGTTATACAGGCAGTGTACTCAGGATGAGAGATCATGAGCTTTCCTTGCCGAAAGGGACACAAAGACCTTCTGCGATTCACTGTAACACATGAAGATCTTCCTCCATACACGCTGGGAAGCTCGAGACTTGTACCTATCCACCTAGCAGAGAAAAATGTCACGCCATAAAAATCACGTAACGACACTGCTAGAGAAGGGAATGCTCAACTTTGAGAGAGTATTACTGACTTTACCGCTAACCCACATTGCAAATCCCTTAGGAACGGAGGAAAAAAAAAAAAAAAAAAAAAAAAAAAGTGCATTTGAGGAAATTGGTCTAAGGAAATTGCTTTCTCTGAACAGAAAGCATTTTGTGACGGAAAAATTTGACTTGCAGCCCATGAAACAATCCGGACTTTGTATTACTAACTGGACTGGGTTTTGGTCAGGTGCATGCTGGATGGGTAACTGGAAAGGACTTAATTCTGCTTTCCTGACACTTTCTGTATGTCAGTCTATTACAGCCCAAATAATCCCAGGGATTCCGTTATTTCTGCTTTTGATCTTTCGACAGGACATACTGACCACAGTGGAAAAGGGGGAGCCTGTAGCTAGAATTGCTAAAGATGGCAGACGTAGGAGAGGAAGAGCAAAAAAAGTGGCCAACAGATGAGGATGTCACACTGAAATCCTGGAATACGAGTTGAAATTTGATTCATCTGTAACTGTCCCAGAACAAAATAGTCGAAATGCCAACAAACGCATGCCGCAGTGCACCACGGTTCACGGAGCAGCGGCAGTTCAGCGATAAGGACAAATCATAGAATCATAGAATATCTCAAGTTGGAAGGGACTCATGGGCATCAGCGAGACCAACGAGGTTCGGATAGATTAATTTAATGCACCACTTTGCAGGAAAAAAAAAGACTGCCATTGGTTCTCAAAAGAGCTCATTTACAATACTAAGATAATACTGTTGGGGTAGACCTAAAGCAAGACTGAACTTGTTCTAGAGTGTATTTGGAATTTTATACTCTTTGGTAGCAGAAAAAACGTACCTATTTATGTGCAAAACACCTCCTCTCCTCCTGTTAATGACTTACGTCACCATGCAGCTTCTGTCATCTCCACAAGACTACTAAACCTTAAAACAGCTATCTGGGTACGTTTTGGGAGATCATAAGCAGCAAAGTAATTTCCTTCCCCTTAGAATACGCTGGATTTCCAAGCTGACTTCCAAATGGCAACCGCAACTAGGACTCCCCATCCATCTTTATCCTGTCTTACACAAAAGGCATCGTACAAACAGATGTTTGCTTTTATACAAGGTTTTGGCACGGAAAATGGTTAAACAGTTAAAAATCCAGGAAGTTAGGAGAGAGACAAACTCTTTAATTCGTCCCTCTGTTTCTCTGGCAAACAGCAGTTTAAGACATTAAGTTCTGTGACTTCCCCCCTTACCCAAACCTGCCTCACCATAGTTTAATTCACATGGTTATTACAGTTCTGTTTCAGAAGAGAAAAATAATTCCTTTGCTATCCACACTTCTAATTTTTATTCTGGAATTCAGCAAAAAACTTGGAAACATAACACCTCAGCTCAAACCTTGCCTATACACTGTAATCGTTCTAAGCACTTTCAAAGGTAGGGGGTTTCCCTGGGCTTAAAATCCATTAAACCACATAAGCTGCTTTCACCTTAGAAATCGTAAGTCTCTTTAAATTATTTCTACTATTTTATGGGAATGATCAAAAAGAATTACTAAAGGCAGTGGAAATGTTCCTACTTTAGGGTAGCAAGCTAATGTGAAAATAAACCACCGAACCATTTAATTTTGTTTTGTTTTTTTAAATTCTAAATTATTTAGGAAAACTGCTTCATTTGAGAGTCTTCATATCTCATGCAGGGTCTCCTCAGTTAACAGAACCTTAGCAGGTCCTGAGAGACACTGAAAGTGCTCAATATTTGCAGATTACGGGCAAGGTCAGGGAATTTGGGGGCTACTGTAAGTATCCGTCTGACCAAGGAAACTAGGAAGTCTTATTTTTAGCAATTTGTGTCAACAAGTTTCTATTGGTCTTTTCTTACCAAACACCTTTAGCTGCACGTCCAGGACTTCTCTAGCAGAACATAGTAATACAAAGATGCAGAACAGTGCTCTTGCAGGTTAATGCATTTCTCATTCCTAAAAAGCACTTACAGCCCTAACTTAATAAGCTGACTACAAGATACAGTATTTCTCATAAAAGGGATAGGAATAATCAATTGCTAATGCTCATTTCTGTACAAAAGCGGTGATCAGGAGAGTTCTACATAATGTGAAATGCTCCACCATCATCTGAAAGAAATTAACAAAAACCTCCCTGTGCGTGTGGAACCGTTCCTAAATTGCAAGCAAGAAACTTGGCAAAATGATAAGACATCTGTTTTCTCTTGCTCTGTGTAAGGTCAGAGCGAACAGATAGCCATTCAGAAACATGTGACGAGGCACTGCTCACAGCATGGAAGATCCTCTGGCTGATAGGGAAGGGATTAAATGCTTGTCTGCCTTTGTATAGGAACTACTTTAAAACTTACAATTGGCCTGTGTCTCACTGAAATATGTCTGTTTTAGCCACAGTTTTAATACTGTCTGACCACAGACTGTTAACAAGACAATTCAGTGGAAAAATCACTACCATAATCTTCACTTGTTCTCCAGAACTGCATAAACACTACATATGATTAAGAAGCTAAACATTTTAACTCATTTTTCACAGGCACATCTGTATTACAGAGAGGAATAACAACTGTACGAAAAGGAATTTTGAACTACAATAAGCATAGTGTTCAAGTTTGCAATCAGACCATCACTGCAATCATTCCCCTTTTGATTCTTGGCGTTCTTGCTTTCCCTTTGCTAGAAGGCCACCAAGGTGCTCCCTGGGAGTTCTGCCTCATGGATGCCACCGTTTTCAATAGAAAGCTGAATAAGCCCACCATGGCTCATAACAGAGCACTGGACCCTTGTCCGAACAAGCCGCAGCACTGCTTTGCAACTGGGATAAGACTTTTGTGGGCTGAAGCTGTGTCCTCGAGGGAAGTGGTTGTTAAGCGTCTTATTTAATGCAAATGCAGCTCCTGAAATGATGGTCATTTAGCCCCCAGGTAAGCAAAATTCGGCTTACCTTCAATTTATTTTATAACGACTTTTAAGAAGTTTTACAAATTAAAGGAGGAAATTAGATTATATTTACTTAAAACAGTCTATTACAGTAGGGTTTAATACTATTGCCTACAGAAAGTACTACTAACTAGGTAAAAAGAAAGTTTTTCTCACAAGACAGTTGCTAAAATCTGCCTGAGTTAGCTCCTGTTTGCCCGTCATGTGTTCTTTGGCATTCAGAAGCCCAGATGCAGAATGAAAAAAACCGCAATATGCCTACCTTCTCTAGTTAGATTAAGTGCACTAGCTACCATGGTAACCTAAACTTATTTTCTTGCTTTACTCTGTAGGAATGAAAACTGATTTAATTCTCCAGAAGGTTGCCACAGTGAAGACAAGCACAAAAAGCAATACATTATTAAAAGTCACAAAAGTTAGCTGTTTCTCATTTTTGCTAACTCAAAACCATGCTCTTCATCAGCAACATAAAGGAAGACTGCCTTTAATACATTATGTTTAATAGCTGTGGAAAAGCCTTGATTGCTGTTATGGAGATGAGGACAAGTGGCTAAGCAGCCTTTTCCACCCAGAAGACCCATACCTGCTACGCAGTTCACACTTTATATAGCGTGACAGTTCATCTTTTCCAAATATGCTTGGAAGAAATCACCTAAAGTAAGTTTAGAATATAAAAAAATGCTCCTGCGTTGAAATTAACTGGAAAGAAAGATAAAGCTACCGGCACATGGTGAGTGAGTGCGTCACAGTCTGCCTTTGTAACCATTAGTAAAAAATACAAAGATTACAGATTCTTGTAATCTCTGGGTTCTGGAGGATCAACGTGAACTCAGACAATGGGTTAATACTTATCACAAACTAAAATCTGTAATGACTTTCGGAGAGTTTGGTCTGTTGCTTTGAGGGCCAACAGACCACTCTAGAAAATGGCAACTCTATCTTAAGAATGGTGGAAAAATTGGTATATGATGGTACAACATACTTTGCATTGTTATCACAGGCGTCCTTCTGACACAATTTGAATAAGGAACAATTCCAAAGATGGTCCTAATTTTTTTGCACAAGCCTAAAATATCTGAAAATATTTAGTCATTTGTTAATGTGAGAGCTAATACAATATACACAGGAGCATACTTAATTGTGTCGGTGGAACTGAAGAGGAGGAGGAAATTATAACATTATGAATCTGAAGCCCTAAGTCCTAAAAATGTGCAACTGTGAGGAAATCTTTGAATGGATAAACAATGAGTCTTCCCCCAAAAACGCACATTAGTACATGGAACAGCATTCCTTGGCTCAAATTAATGAGTTTCATTGACCACAGAAATCTTCCATGTCCACAGACTACAGTCATGGGTTCTATTATAAGTGGCATATGTTTACTAAAGGTAAGTTTGTGATTCCATAGGAAAAAAAAAAAAATCAGAAAACACAAACGGGAAAAGAATGAATATCACTTGCTTAAGTTATAAACAATCTTGACTATCTCATAGCAAAGTTGTACATACGGAAGAACTGAAAATCTCATGAATAGAGAGAGTAGAGGAGACATGAAGGAAGACAAGGTCTTCAACAAAATAAAGTCTGGACGATCAGGATCTTTGAGTCTATAGCAATTGTGTTGGACTCAGACGGTTAAATCATTTTAAAGGCAGGACACTACATTAATTTTAAGGACAGGTCTGAAATACAATTGTGAGAACACTGGAACGTATGTTAATCCTTCTCGTGATGCTTAAATACGTTATAAGCTCTTTGCAAAAAGTGTTAACTCCATATGTAGAACAGTCTTAGTAGATATAAGCCCTTCACTATACTGTCTCAGGAATCTGTTAACCTGCCATGAGCTAGAAAATACGGCTATACAAATGTGATTGCCACGTCAGGAAGGAAGTTGTTCAGCACTTGATGAATTCTGAGCTGCCACAGCCCAGGCTGGTATTCCAGCTGGTTTGTGCATCTCTACATTGCTGTCAGTACAATACAGATGTTCTCTAGCTGACTCTATCTGGGCTGCAAACACAATCATTCTCCTCCTGGCTTAAGTTTGCTAGATAGAAAGATGAGAACCGTGTTTTTTATTAACCATTCTTACTCAGTAGTTCTGTTTTACCTTTTATATTTACACGTTAGCCTACAACCAGAAGAATAAGAATTAAATTCAATTTCCCACTTTAAAGTGTGACTTTTCCAATCACCTGAAACACAGTTACTTCAGTAACTACAGTTGAACTTAGTTGAATATGATTTGATGAGACAGAATTTTGTCTGACACTGACTTATGTTAAGTTCAAGGCCAAAAACTTATCAGGATTTAGGTGACATATCTCCATAGCATTTAGACCTCACCATCTCTAAACATCCCTTGCAGATTCTCAGATTTTTAAATCTCTGTTCAAAATGCCAATATAGAGTAGATTTTCTATGTGCATCTATCTTCCTGTACAGTCATTTGCTATCTTCTGTGAACAGCGTAGAAACCTAGAGTTATCTCACTGATTTCACCTGTGGGGTGGGGGGAAGAGAAGAGAGATGTTGCTCAGAAAATTCACTCTGACAGCAACTGTAACAATTTTTCTAACAAAAATGAGCAGAGCTTTTCAATACTACCACTACTACCACTAAGACTGCATAGCTCTGCAAAATTAGAGCTTTTGAACTTGTTATTATTGGTTTATTATAAAATCACTCCTCTAGGAACAAGGACAATAAACTACTTAAAGAAATTTCAAGAAATTAAAATGAATTAAAATAAAAATTAGACAGCCGGTTACAAACTAGCTTAGAAATAACAGTACTCTTGCAAGACACGTATCTGCTCTTTCTGTACCTTATCTCTAGAGTAAGAGATAAGCTATTGGTTTGCACTAGGTCCTGAAACAAGCTGGCTACCACTACAACTCACATCATCTCCCGATCCCTTTCCACAGCCGCTTGTCCACACTGAGAAAGACAACTGACAAGAGTGAACGCTGGCAAACTCAGTGTGACAAGAGGAGAGGGGCAATAGCCCATCACCTCCATTTTAAGTTTCCGTCCAAAAGCTACTCCCATCCCCTGGCAAAGCAATTTCATCTTATGTGAGCTCTTAGCAGCATTATAGGAATGGTTGGAGGCATCTCCGTTTCAGCGGTGGCTGGAAGATCCTGTTGACCAGCACAGAACGAGCTTCCCAAGCTGCTTCGTCTTAGTCGAGCGTTCCCAATTCAGATCTCGGAAAGAGCAGAATAACTGAAGACATAATGTTTCTTAAGCCGTGGTCTGACACTGGATTCCTTCGCTGACACTATCGTCATGGCATCTCCCAAGACCTGGCCACTTCTCCACAAACCGTGACCCCCCTGGAACGGATCTGGCAGCATGTGGCCTGAAGCCATGTCTCAGGCCCAGGCCCTCCCGGTCCGCTCAACAATAGCTGAAACATCGTGGACGAGACGATAATTTTTTGGAGTCAGGTCAACTTTGAAGCAGACCGCTGAGTACAGCATGATCTTACCCCATGGATAGGAAAAGCTCACAAAGTCAAATATTTGAAGTTATCTCTACAAAACAAAGGTTTTAATACGTATAATCTGAACCAATTCTACTAAACCAGGATTTGTAGGTGATCTCGCTGATGGGAGTAATTTTTAACTCACTGACATATAGCTACAGCAGGACACCACAAAAAGGGGTTTATGGCAGCCAGAGTCAGAACAACGCTTCAGCAATAACATCTTCCTTCCCCTTCAGGGACCACCACCGTATGTGGGAGGAGGGCGAGAATACTGAGGAGCCGTGCTGCTGGCTGACACCCTGGGCACAGCGTAACAACATCTTCCCACAGACAAATCCTGCCAACAGGCATTTATTTCTCTCTGGAACTGAAGCAGTCGTAGTGGTCGGTGAGGAAATCCATCGGCCCAACAGCCGAGACACTGTCCTCCAAATCTTTCTCAGTGACATTCAGGCTAAAGCCTGAACACTTTCACTGCAAGACCACCACTTCACGGCACAGGCAGTAACACACAAAAGGATAAAATATTAAATACACAAACACAAGTAAATTTTTATAGTGTTTTGAATGTGAAGAGTCTGATTTGCTAATCTTGCCAAAACAACTGTAAGTGACTGGCAATTCCCAGCATCCCAAGTGGAGATAGGGTATTTCAGACAAAAGGAGAGCAGCACAGCCCAGGGAAAAAAAAAAAAAAAAAAAATACAAATTCAACAGTTCAAAACAGACAAAAATCAAAGCACTCAAACTCTTAGTCATTTGTGACTGTTTGTTGTGGTACTGTTCATTGGTTTGGGTTTTGGTTTTTGGTTTTTTTTTTTAATAGTTCAAACACACTTTCCATGTTAAGAAGAAGCAGAACAACAAGTTTCACTGGAATGCAAACTTTATAGTTACAGATTTCCTACAGGTCACTAGGCTTGACACAGTGTCAGAAAAATCAATCAAAACTGTCAGGTATTATGGTGCACGTTTTTTCATTAATGCTAACAGAAAGAAATATTAGCAATATTGCAGCTAACTGTCAGAGGAAATGAGTCAGAAAAATACACCATGGGAAAAATTAAGAAACTATTCATTAGATTACTATAGTGAATTATTAGAACTTCTCCATCTACTCAAGAAGACAATTAAATCAGACATCAAAATTCATTAGCAAAATGAATTTACATGACTTCACATTCTCTTTTCTCCCCTCCTACCAGGATATCATATGCATAAGATGGCAGACAGAGGCTTTGAAAAATCTGGTGTGTATTTTAAAGTGATTACCTAAAACCCAAAGATTAATTAAAAGGTTTTTATTAAGCATACATAAAAACTTACAAAAAAAAGGAAAAAAAAAAAACCAAAGTGTTTTCCAGTGAGCATGTATGTTTGTGTCATAGCTGTAATGAAACATGCATTAAGTATGAAACATATGGTTTCCATTTTCGTGCCCTGGAATCCATCCAAAGACATTTTATGTTGTTAGCTTAACTGTTCTCCTCAGCTGAGAAGCCGTGGAAAATATCTCATCTGAAAAAAATCTGTACCTAATGGATAACTACAAGAGATTTGCTAGATTTGCAGCAGACTATTTAAAAAAGTCTCTGCGATTACTATTTAATTACTGGATTTTTTTTTTAATTAGAATATAATTTTGAAACTCAAAAAAATTTGCTTTAAGAGGTACCACAGACTATCTGAACAGATTATGTTGGTAATGTTCTCTTTATTTGACAAATTTGTAGTGGTGTTTATGGCACTCTATTGGAACCAGGCCATCTGACCTAACAAGAATGCATGACAAAATCATTACTAATGTATCATCTACCTGATTTTACAGATTTGAGAAACTTCTCTCATGCTGAAAGAGAAGTTCTGCTCTGAAGATCACTTTTGGCTAAGAACCTGATTCAGGGGCAAGGATCAGTAAAAATGAGAGAAAAAGAAGATCACATTTCTTTACTTTTAATAATGCTTGGGTTTGCCTTGATGCAGAAATAGGTCGTCAAAGAGTTGGCTAAGTATTTCAAGACATCTACCATCAATGGCCAGATTTAAATTTTACTTACGTTAACAGAAAATACACTAGAAAGGCTGAAGACAAAGTCACAATGTTAAGTTTTGCCATGCTGTGCTTAAAAACTCATCCCCAAATTGCGAGGCTGCTAACCTCAGTAACAAGCAGGTAACATATAAAAGCTTTCATACCTTCGTGCTGTAAACTGTTTCAGCTACTGACTTGTTCCAGGAATTAATATGTTGTACTTAAAAGGTTAAGCCTGCTGTGATTCTTACAATTTATTGCTAATCTTTCTTCTGATGAAGCTAATGGAAAAACAGTATCATGAATACATTGATCAATCCAACCAGATGAGTTTAGAGACTTTACCAAACTATGTTTCTTTATTTCATTAGTTGGGATGATTTGGGATATGGCAGTCAAAAGCCCCCATTTTGCTACCTTAAATATATCACGCGGCTTGAGGACTGTGTGCTCTGTAAAGGGGCTGCAACTTGAAAAAAATCACACTGCCGATGCTCTGCTAACCTACAAGCTCGTTCAGCTTCACAACCCATTGCAAGAATTAGCCGGTTATTTCAACTCACCTTTGCCATCTGTGCTTGGACTCCACTAGCCTTTAAAGCAGAAACCGCCTTCTGAGCAGCTGCCGGGCTGTCAAAGTCAACGAAACCATAACCTGAAATATAAAACATATTTCATTAACGAGAAAGCAACCATCTTATAATCAAGCAGTTCATATGCCACTAGCACATTTATTTAATACAATGTTCTTGTTGGTGAAGAGGGCCATCTTGAACTCCAAAGTTCTTCATGTAGTGCCAAAACACCAATCTACTGAAGTCCTTCAACTGGTGGGGACCCACCCTAGCGGAACAAATCAATTTCCATGCCCACTCGTTATCAGGATTTTGTCCAAACTGCTAACAAGTAGTACGATGGTTTGCTTTGTGTTATCTGGTAGGTATCTTCTACGAGCAAATGTGACATCAGTTTATTTCATAGAGATCGCCGAATAAAGCATTATCTGTTCATTTTTCTAAACTAAATCCTTAGTCAGTGTGAATGAGTAACCAATAATCCTCTAAATTACGTCACTTACTCAAAACTAGGAGAGAAATTTAGCTTAAAAGATGCATATCTACTGCATCATAACCCAATTTTTTGTGAATTAGTTACTTCATTGTATATACATAGAAGACAGTTAAATTTAATGAGTGAAAACTCAGCTTCAGTGAAATCAGCTGACTTTTCCCTGTTGTTGTTACTGAAACCAGAACGTAAAAAATTGTCCTGAAAGCATTTTCTATGCCATCTAATGCAATCTTTAAATGTTAAAGTAAACCCAAAGTTAAAATTGCAACAATTTCCATGTATATGCAGTAACTCCTTTTCTTATTCTGAACAACAGTGTACAGCTAATGGATTCGAGGATATCTGAAGAGCAATATGCCTTGGTCTTTACCGACACTGACTTTATAGGTTGGGATTTTTAATGCAACCTGGGAGTTGGATGCTCAGGTCTCACCAAAAGGCAGTCAGAGTTTGGAAGCTACTTCCCCAAGATGCTACTGCAAATCTCATTCTGCATTTTTCAACCCTCTTCCTTCCCACCAGCGAACAGCCTCAAATACTGAGGGAATCTCTCTCCGATGTCTAAGTTGGGTTAAAAGAAAAGAAACAAACCCCCCAACAATTAAAAAAGCTCTAGAGGAGTAGAAAAATGGAATTATTTCTTCAGAAGGTAATAGGATTCTCTTACAGTATGTCTACGCCGAGGACAGAAAGGTTGTGTAAAGATATAACTGAACGAGCTTTAAAGTCCTCAACTCAGGAAAAACAACTCGAGCAGCCTTGTACATCAGCGCGAGCTTATTTAACCTGCCAAGAAGCTGAAGAAAGCAGCATATTGTTCTGTGTAACATGTGGTGTTGTGGACTGTTAAATCTTGACATGAAACAGAGTGAATCAGCTCATATCAAGTTTTGTGCTGCCAAGGCAAAACTAGCTTTCCATACCCAAAACTAGCTTTCCGTACCCGTGACAGCCCAGGTTATCAACACCACCACACCGCGGGGTGCTATTACAGACGAAGTTACATACCGATACCAAGCACGTCATCAAAGCCGGCTTTGCCATCTTCTAGATGATACATAAACTTGTTGCTCCAGTTAGTTTAAATCCCATGGTGTGTTTTTTTGGCAAGAGCCAGAGATGCTGTCAATCTTTTGGTTAAATTCCAGTTAGATTTCTGCATTTCATCTACTTATGTTCCTACTGCAATTTCAGTGACATGCAGTGAGCTTGCCTGCAGCCTTAACTCGCTGTACCTTGTTACAACAAACTGTTAATTACCACTTTTCACCAGCGAGATTTAAAATCTATATTGGGAAAGTCGGCTTAAATCTCTTAAAACATTAATGTGAGAATTTCTGTACCACTGACAGAGCTACCGAAAGCGTCACGAACTGGGAGAACGGACAGAATAAATCAGTTAAGTGCTGTCACAGGTATTAATGAATTTAAAATAACTGAAAAGGGCATTTGCTCTTCCCTAGTCACAATACATGCAGCTGACATCTGCATACAATCTGGGGGGAAAAAAAATTCTAGAAATTTCTGTTTCTGAACTGTCAGCACCCCCTTAATTGCTTAAGATGGGGAGCTAAGAAACTATGTCCCTGAACTGCTTCCAAGTTCTGCACAAAAAACTGCGTCTGGATTAATGATGAACTCTCCTCTCCTGCCTCTGCGCATCAGCTTTAAGCTCATTCATGAGCTTCACGCTTATTAACATTGCTAAATCAGCTGACTTAATTTTTCACTTCGCTTACAAATTATCCTCTTAATTGTAAAAAAGAAAGTCTGAAATCTGATATTTCAGTGTCTGCTACCACACCTTCTCCCACCACGCACGTTGCTGGGACATGACCTCACTGTAATCGCAACGAGTGATGAAAATCAGCCTGATGTATCCAGCTTATCTAAAGGACTTCTAATATTTTTTTCCAGCTGCAATTACTTCGGTGAAAACGAACCCTCTCTTTGCTCCCAATACACCCGATTGCATATAACAAAACACAATTAGAGGATCGGAACGTGTAATTAAGTGCTGCTTTAAACTACTCTAATCAATGGAGCCGATTTCCACAAAATATTTTTTTTTTTTTCAGACGATTAGCACAGTTGAATGGTCTTCTGTAAGCTTCCCCAGCTTCTCCAGGCAAAAGGGGGAAAGCTGCTTTTAACTCCATTTTTGTTTTTAAAATAGAGGCGAACTGCCAGCCAGCACGGTGCGTGTCAGCTTCGCTCCGGCTTGGCCGCACCACTGACGCAGGCTGTCTGCCAGCTCCCCTGGAAACAAACGTATTGAATACGCTGACCCTGGGCAAGAATAAGACTAGTTTCGGAATAAGAAGGGGAAGGTGGGAGGGGGAAGTTGGGAGCACTTGAAATTCAACATTAGTGTATTTTATAGAAGCAATTAGGACTTTCTGGTGAATGCAATATAGAGGCAAACGTACGTACCTTTGCATTTGTTTGTCGTCTTATCCAAAATAGCCTTCGTGGATACAATTTTCCCGTACCTAAAACGTATTATACATACGTAAGGAAAATGAGAAAAAATTATCCTATTACAACAGATATCCAATTCACCTTATTTTATACCCTGTTACCCTTTACGTTTAACAAAATGGAATACTATATAGACTACGTAATTATATAATGAAAACTCATACGTAGATAGAAGCAACAATAAAGATCAACAATTTCAAGCGCGATCTTGTTCTGTTGTCCCTACGGTCTCAGCGGCACAGCAGAATCACAAAACCACCCAGAGAAAAAGCGCTTTACAGAAAGGAGTACAACACGGTTAAAATCCTGGTACATATAAGAAACCGCGTTTTAGACATAAGCTCGGACTCTCTCAGTATGCGTACCAGATAAAGCAGGCAAACTGCCTTGTCGGTGCTAGGCTTGCTAACCAACATGGTACAGGAGGTGGAGTAAAGAACTTAGCTCTCTCTCCCACGCACAGGATGAAAAAGATTAAAAACTCTGTTCTGGAAAGTGACAAGTGCAAGTCAGATTTATGAAAGCTGATCAGCAAAGGTGGTAAAGAATTTTCTGTATTTTTAGTATAGAAAATTGGAATTTCAACTAAACCCGAAACATTCCTCAGGAAAGCTTCTATTTTCTTTTTTTAAAAGAAAAACACGCTCGTTGCTTGTTCCTCAGCTGCTCAATAACTGGGCAGTCCAGGTGTCAATCTGCTATGCAGTCCAAAGGTGAGCACCCAGAGATCTAACAGCAATTAAGCCTGGGAAACGAGCAGACAGCAATCCCAGCTATAGGAACAATTGCTTTTTCCGAAGTGCTCTGCAAAGTTAATCTGTATTAGGGTTTTTGATCAAATTTAGAGTAGAATTTGTTGCTGCTGGTGAAAACTTGCAATTTTCCTTGGAACTCAAATCCCAATTTCAATTTAAAAAAGGCAACTCGCATCAGCAGCGGAATCGAAAACAGAGCACAGGTTTCCCAAGTTCCTACCACAGCCTCCTCCCTCCGCTCGTGAACCCCACTTGATACAGTGCTGTGAGTATACCAGAGAGAAAGGATGCAACAGGAGTTCCTTTTCACACGGGCGTATAATGTAACTTACCACGTTAACAGATATACTTAAGCACTGGGTGCTAATTGGTTCTTTAGCATTGTACAAGAACCCAAAACGAACTGAAAATTATGAGAAATGTTATCAGCACAAGAAAGCGGAATTTAGGGAAAAAGTAAGTTGTGCCACATCACCTGCTAAATATAACTTCAACAGTGTATCATTTCAAAAAGATTTTATTTCAAAACACAGCTAACTCGATTTCTGCAGTGGCTGTACTAGTCTTGGAAGTTCTTCAAAATACATAAAAAGCCTAATAAATAAAGGTAAGCTTAGTTAGAGTACACAAATCACTTGCAAAGTGATAGTTATTCAAGGATGAAGCCTATTTACAAAGTACTTTCCCCCTAAAGAACATTTAAATACATGTTTCAGTGTAGTTATCACTCTCTGTGACCAGTTTCAAGCACTTTCTGTTTATTCCATGAGTTATTGTATGGCTTCAAATAGTTGCAAGGGGGTAAACCTGAGACACTAGCCATTAGGCGTTGGCTTCCTTATTATATCTGAAATTGTGAGGGTCTACATTGATATAAAATTGAACTATCCATCTATAGCTTCAAACGTACAAGTATCAGTGAAAATCAGTGCATCCCTAAATATATTATGCTAGAAGCATAAAGCAATAGAAATTGTGCATAATAGTTGAAGCACGTACTTCCTTATTAGTGCCACATATTTTCCAAATATGTCATTCCATTTAGAAAGCTCTATACCTCCTAAGTCAAAACTTCTGAAACTTTCTCCAGAATTTTTCAGAGTGCAGAGTAAGCACACGTACTATAAATGAGAGGCGCAAACTGTTCAAGGACAATGCTCTTCAAGATCCACTAAACTCTTCTGTCCCAAGTCACTTGGACCCAGCATTACATCTGATGGCCAGCATTCTCCATACCCTATCAGCTTCCCTAAGCTTCTTAAAGCGAAGAGCTACATAATCTTTTGGGGGAAAAAAATCCCTGAAGGATGATCTTGTCCCTGCTACCGTTTCAGTTATTGAAAGTGTAGAAAGTAGTGGTGGTGGTGAAAAACTACAGCACTGGGTACCTAGGTAAACAAAGTACTCGCAACCCTCAGCCAGTTTGGTCACGGAGGGGAGTCAGGGGCTGGGGTAGGGACTCTGCTGGCCCACAGATGCTGATGCACACCAGCCCATGAACATGTGTCTGAATGTCTGTTCTTTACAACCACTTCATGGACCGTCTTCCAATGCGCAAGACTGCTAGTGATTTAATTCACCGTCCGAGATAGCACGGTTCCTGCAAAGAACCAGCTGCCATGGAAGACCGCCAAGAAGTTTCAGCATTGTGAGTCTAGGAACGATTTGGAGAACCAGTACAATAGCAGCTATCACCAGGATTTCTGCTACGATTTTCCCTGTGAATACCCCTCCCAAGTGGTAGCCACGCCATGAAGCACGGAAACGCAGTTTACCCCACCTCGGCCTGGCCAGAGGGATACATCCCCTCCTCGGTCCCACCACGTGGTCCGATATGAAGGGAAATTACTCCTTGCAGTTCCTCATAAGTGCTTCCTTCAAATGATGACCGTCATGAAAATCTACTTCCTTCCTCCTGAATTCTGCAGTCCTAACGCTGCTGTTAGCACAGGCTCCTGCCTTCAACTGCTCGTTTGTGAGGTGCAACTGCAATCTGAGACCCACCAGAGATCAAGACACATCAAAGTCGTGGTGCAAACTAATATGTATTGCCTGCTTACATAAAGGAACATGGCAAGCAAGAGAAAACTTATATTCCAAAAATGTCTATGACATTAGGTCTTGCCTGAAGATCACCATTCCTCTCAAAGGTCACCATATCTAACTGTCTCAGGCATCCTGCTGAGGCTGTTCTTCTGCTCCC
Organism: Vanellus vanellus; assembly: GCF_965231255.1. NCBI lineage: Eukaryota > Metazoa > Chordata > Aves > Charadriiformes > Charadriidae > Vanellus > Vanellus vanellus. The sequence continues at coordinate 19,328,218 of NC_138910.1, forward strand.
AAGCTTTACTGCAGGCTGGGTGAGACTACCTACGGTAGAGCACAGCTCTCATGGTCGGCAGAATCACTTCTACAGTGATTGGTGATTGCTCATTCCCTCTCCTCCAAAGCAATTTTTTAAAATATGCTTTCTTTTAAATTAAGTGCTCATCTTAAGAAACAACTGCTATTCTGGCCGGTGACAAGCAACTACTTATTAAGTAGGTTATTTTTCTCACAAAAATAACACCAAATGTAGGTTCAGCAGCAATAAAGAGGTGTTGGGGGGGGTGGGCTGTTTGGGGAAGAGGGGGGGAGAGTTGAGTGCTATCAACACATTCTCTCTTTAGTCTGAATTGTCTTTGGAGACGGAAAGATATTTTCAGCTTTGCACCTCTTTCCTCTACAGCACTCGTACCAACGTCAATGAACATGTTAAGGAAGAGAAGGCTTTAGTAAGAGGCAGGGAAATAATTGCCAGAGTGCATTGGTTATGGGATTAACAGCCTAGGCACCGGTGTACAAGCTATCGTTACAGTCCAGAACACCAATACAAATGTGCATTTGGATACCAGATAAAGAAGAAACTTGTTCAAAAGCCAAGTTTGGAAGATAAGCAGTACTGCTACTTAATAGGATAATGCTTACCGCTGCCCATCAGAAACTCCTTGTGCAGAAATGAAAGGGTAATCCCACCTACTCAGTTGCCCTAAAAAGATCTACTGCCGGGCAACATGAATGCCAACACACAGCGCTGTGCCTTCGTTTTAGATACTTTTGAAGTGGAAGGCTTGAAGCAAAGCATCAACATATACTTTTTAGAACTCGCATTGTTCAGCAACACGGTCAAACCCCGTCCAAATAATCATACTGACGGATTTATTACAAATAGCTAAGAATACTTTTGACATTTAAAACATCTCTGAAGCCTAATTTTGGTGACCTCCATGATGATGAAAGAAAAGGGTCCTTAGAAAACTAAGTGTACAGATCAAACCGAACCAGTGTTTATTTTTCTCCCTCTGTACATCTGCTGGTATAATGAACATACTTGCAAACGTGAGGGCGATAAGATGCCATCATGAGCATGACAAAGAATGGGGAATGAAGTAGCTTGAAGTCTCTGCCACAAGTGCTACTTTGAGTGTTGAAAGAACTTATCTGTGTGTGCATTAGGGGAGGAACAATAAGAACAGGCAGTGAGAGGCTCGATAGGGGTTGTCTGGAATGAATTGTTCAAATCTTTGCCCGCAATAGCTTAACGTAATATACCTCACACCACCAAGCTCACAGAGCTTTTCCCCTATGCAGTACTTTCAAACTGTCTTCCAGCTCGTGCTATGAAGGGTTTCTCTACCACCTGATGTTGACTCGGACACTAACACACTGGAAGGATCTCTGCTACCATGGAAAGCCCTTGCCTTTTAGAGCTGCTTAGGTCCTCCATCCTGAATTGTCCAGAACTTTGTGTTGAAGATGAGCAGTACTCTCTCTTTGCCTAAGTCCAGTCCAGCTGTAAAAAGAGCATTCCTAGAGATCCTGCTGTTATCCCTTCCAATACTGTAGTGCTGTCAGAACTCCTCTGCAGAAACAATGCTGCATATCTTCTGTGTTTATTCTAGATTAATTTTCACATCTTAGCATCTTATCACTGCCCTTCATGGAATGCTCTTTATTTCTAAGAGCCAGAATCATGTGGTAAAACCAGGCCTGGATTTCATAACATATAAGTGGCTCCGAGTACATGAACTCGCTCTCAGGTGGAATTGTGAAAGGAAAGAGAACCTGGTTGTACATAAAAATTTCAGTAGGGAGACAATATTCTCACCAGGTAACCAAAAGACAAGAGAAAGCACAACAAACAGGCAGATCCAGCAAGGAGCATCACGTGGGAGACCAGATCAGTTAATCTTAAAATACACTGCAGCTGCTGAATGGATCCACATTAAAATAAACCTTACTTTAGACTAGGGTAAATAACGAGAATAAAATGGATAAAGCAAATACTTCCAAAGCAATTCCTGTATATTACCTGTAACACTAAAAAGAACATGCAGGTGGAGATGCTTAGTCTGCAAATCAGCTTTTTTAAAAAACCCAAACAAACAAACAAAAAAACCAAACAAAAAATCATTTTCTTATTCAAACATGGTCTTATTCAGTGCACACCATGGTCAGCGGGCACCTTGCATGTGTTCTAAATGCAGTACTTTCCTGCTTGAAAGGGAATATTATCCTTCAGTACGACCATAAATAAATGCACGTAACAAACACTGACTTCTGCAAATCAGTGATGTGCAACTTTTAAGACGCCATCCTCACCTCCCCAAACACAGAGTATTCTAGTTTGAATCGTACGACTCAAAACATTTACGTGAAACTAATGGTCTTAATAGCCAACTCCTCACCACAGTCTGTCTCACTTGGCAGAGTATGTGGAAGCCCAACCCATTCATCTCGACTGAGACCTGAAGAGGAGGCACCTGAGCAGTCCATGGGAAGGACTCACCGATGCTGCAGTTCCCAGCTCCTCTATACCACCTGGTGCAAAAGGAGCAAAGAAAATTCCCAGTAGTGGAGGAAAAGAGTTAAGGGAGCTGTCAGCAGGAGCTGACTTGGTGCAGGTGGCTCCCATACCTCACTGCTCTTCCAGTGTTCAGGGCATTTCTAAGTCAACAGCACAGCCAAGGGAACATAATCAGCCCCAGCAATCTTTTCTGCTGGATCCAAAAAACACCTCTGAGCAATACAAAAGGTTTTATCTAGCTCCCATATGTCCCTCTCTCTGCTGCGTCTTGGGAAAGTGGTGTACTGAACCTTAAGCTCTTGCTCCCTTTTAAGCTTAGATAAACACGGGTGGGGGCGTGTTTCTGCATGTATCAAAGTTTTAATTTCCCAGTAAGGGGAATTTCAGAAAATAATTGTCAATACAATACTGCTAGTTCTTGTCATGGTCTACTCTAATCCTGCTATTAAATTACGGGTTAAAACGTTACCTTACAAAAACTTGATAAAAAATTTATTCAATCCAGCAGAATATTGAGTTTGCAGAACAGAATCAAACCATATGGTTTCCATTTTTAAATTCACCACATCTATGCCCTAGCGTAGAAGGAGACATTGCTGAGAACATTTTGTCCATATTCTGTTTTCTGTTGTTGGAAGACACTCTGTTCTTTGAGAAACTCTTTGGAATCCCTCAGTTGCTTTATAGCCGTCACGAACCTAAAGATTTGCTACCAGAAGATAATGAATACCTACCACCAAAGCTGAACCAATCATTTTTAGCGCATAATTAAACATTACATAAAAAGTTGTAGCTATATTTTTCTTATTTTTATTTTGCACTGTTAATGGGTATGCATAATCTAGTTTAGTACAAGTTGTGTTTTGAAATTGTTATAGATTTGGCTAATTTGCTTTGTTCAGCAAAATCTCCTATACTAGCTTCAGATATTCAAGCACTGGGTTAATCAGCTCACCCCGATGTGCCCTGTTGCAGGCACCAGGGTTTTTTTCCCCACTATGTGCAAAATAGGACCTCCTTATGAGCCTAAACTAAAAGTTAGAACACTGTTTTGATGACATTCTTTCCAACGATCATGTGGTTTTGACACAAAGTTAGTTCCTTTCCTTCTTACTAATTGTCCCTTTGACTCTCTGGTACTTCAGAGAGAAAGACAGTATTTTCAAAATATCAAACTATCCAAGTAGTCCTCATTGTCATTTATTATTATTTTACTTGGGAGATTAATACCTCCAAATAAATTAGAATTTATTATTATGGAAGCCAACTACTGTTCTGATTGTCTTTACAAAATGATTAAAATTATATTTTGTCCATTAGTGTAAAGACTATTTTTGATGAGTTAGGATCTGTGTACTAAAGGAAAAAAAAAAAAAACAAAAAAACCAAACCACACAAACTATCCCCCTCCAAAAAAAACCCAAAACAAAACCAAACCCCCAATCTCACAGCTCTTTGGCTTTATTGACAATTTAAGAGTCTTACATGCAGCTGCAAATTCTTCACAAGGTCAAGAAAGCTTTCTTCACAACCCCTCTACCTTTAATTCTTGCATATTCGTGTTTTCAATAAGAATCGGTGGATAAAAGCATGCATCGTCATCGTTACTGATGCAGTTACCAATACTAGTACAAACTAGTAGTACTTTGGTACAAACAATCTTCTCTTCAGGGTCAGTAGGTTACAATTCCAGATTTCACTGAGAAGTAATCAAAAGTAGCAAACACAGATACAAAATCAGACATACTATCAGCTTTTACAGTTATCCATCCTTAGAAGAGCAGATGCTCAGCATAATGGACTTATACAATTTGGTGAAGTGTGAACAAATGCCTTCTCAGTTTCTTGGACAGTATTAATTTAGCAGATAAAAAGCAGTATTTTATGACTACATATTTGGCTCTACACAAATGTAACTACTTCATAGCTAAAAAGAACCAGGAATTGAAAACTCTAACAAAGTGACATGCAGGAAGAAGATTTTGGAGATTATTATTTTTCAGCTACTCATTTTGGTTTTTCCTAAGAGTAGCTCTTTCCTGGTTTAGCCGAGGATGAGCTGTGGGGATGGAGAAGAAATGTTTTTAGAATCAGGAAATGTTTGCTTCCTCTTGCTTTGTACAGATGTGAATAATCTCTATCCATTCCTTAGAAGCTGACTGAAAGTCAAGGGGAAAAAGTCCTGTTAATATCCTACAGCTATTTTTATGACATTTTGCAAAGGTTTTTCAATTAGTACGCTCCTTTTTGCACAACAAATTGATTGTCTTAAGAGCACGACCCACTGTACAATGCCCTTTCATTGAGCACAACTGAGGAAGATTGCTCTGGGTATTTTAAATCTTTAAGACATATTACAGCTGACACTAAAACAGCATTCCTAATGTGGCTTTCTAGTGCGTACTAAACCAACGGATACCCAACAATTCCCTGCAGAGGTGTTTTCTCTGTCAATACAAAAATCAACAAATAAAGTAAAGGCATGTTTATTTAGTTTTACTTTATAAGGTTAAGAATGTTGCAATATGCGAAGAAAAAAAAAAAAAGCAGCTATTCTTCAGTACTGTGATGACACAATCACGGAGAACAAAAATAAAAATCAAAATCCATGAAGCCTCCCCCCCCAAAGAGCTTTTGGAGTTAGAGGGGAAGGCTCTCGTATTCCTCCCTGGCAGGCACCCACAGGAGTTCAACCGATGCTACTTCGAGAAAAACACAACAGCAGTAGAATGAAATAATGAGAGATTTAAAAACCTAAGTATAAAATCTTTACATTAGGGTTTGTTTGGGGGCTTTTTTGTTAATTTAAAAAAAAAAAAAAAAAAAAAGGCAAATTCTGAAGGATGAATCTGTAACTTCTATTCTAGGCTCTGACAAGTTTATCCGCATCTGTTGCCTTAGTCGCTTTACTGAGGATGTGAATACAGATACTTCACAGAACTATTATTAATAATCACCCATTCTTAAGGGTGAGATTTTTTTTTCAAAGCCCTGAATCTGAATCTTGACCTATCCTTGCTCAGCTGCAACACTGTTTGACTACTAAACACACGGTATTTAATTTCCATTTAATCTTTTATAGACTAGCAAGATAATAATGCTCAACTTGATGGTAGGGAGAGACCAAAGCACAGCTCTAGACACTGAAAAAGGAGAGAGCAACGGCAGCAAAAGTGGCAGAGCCAACATCTTGCGCTGCATGGGGATTCGTTTTCCGTATTTCATAGACGCCTAAAGATTCTCATCATCCGAACGCTTCTTATGAAAGTCAGGATACTAACACGCCGGTCCTAAATTTGTTGATTACGTATCTGTTTTAACTGTGAAGACACGAGATGTCACATGCTGTGAAGAAAAATGGAATTTCAGGCAAGAAACTGAGAAAAATGATCCCATTCAGTGTCTCCTGCAGCCACTGCCCCTGCAGTAACCCAAGCTAACTTCTGACAAGCTGAGGTGATTTAGCCTAATCTCTGAACCATCTGCCAGGCTATCTATCAGTTCAGTAGCCTTGTTACTTTACAGTTTATAGGTTAAGCGGGATAAACAACCTATCAGAAACACAAATGGATCTCCCTCTTTGATACACTTTGAAGCGCAACTATTGCCTAAATAACCATAGCTTGCTTTCTCCTAAACTGAAGAACAAGAAAATAAAAATCCCGGTAATGCACTAACCATAGTGTCAGTTCTTTCAGAAACAGAAATGATGTTTATCATCATCTTTGCAGTTTATGAAAGCAGCAGTTCAGCAGCTGAGTAAATACTTCATAACTTATTTTTGCCTACATTTTCAAGGAGATTTTTTCTCTTTACCCATTTGAAAGCTCATACGCAAAATATTTTAAAAGGTGTTACATTACGTTTTCAAACATCTGCAGGGACACAAATGCTGGTTGACTATAAAAGTGTTGTTTCCTGCCAACATTCTACTGAGTTCAATGACCAACGTTAGTGAAAGATCAGTCTGCATTTTTCTTATAAATTATGTGGCATTGTTCTCTGAGAAAAATACTTCAGAGTTGGATGGAATATGAAGTGGTGTGCGTAAATTAGACTTCATGGTTCAGAAACTGATTTGCTACTATTCTACTTCTAATATAGCATATTGTGATTTATATGAAGCACTCTTACACTGAAAGCATTATAGAAAGTTTTACCATATGACACTGAACTGCGGATCATTCATACAAAAATGATTTGTGCAGTTACTCAGACAGTCTCAAACAACAAATCTCAGAATTATCATAAGTCAACTAACATGCATTAAGACATTCACAACAGAAATTACCGGTAAATGCTACAACATTAGAAAAAAATCAAGACGTCTGCCTCAATTCCTGCCTTACAAAGCAGTCTGCACTTTCTCATCTGTATCACTCAGCATCCAGTTCAGCAGAGCAAACTATGGAGAATCCTTGTTTTACAAAAAGAGATAATTAATTTAAGAGGTACTTGTAATTCTTGGCTAGCCGACTTTTTTAGTGCTAAAATCATTCTTATTCAAAACAACATAGATCAGTCTACGAATTTGCCAGTACATCTACTGACGAGGTTATTCAGGTCTACGGGAAGGGGTTACAGTTTCCTACAGCTACAAGATGCAAGAACAAACCCATGTTATTTTAAGAAAGCAAATGGTCTCACCTTGTTGCGCTCATACCCTGACACTATAGACTGGACACTACAGCCTGGGTTAAGAGCAAAGCACTGAAAAAAAATATATCTGCATTTTACTCCCAACTGAAAGAAATATTCTTTGAAAATAACTTATTGTAGTTCCTGTGGCTCCCAGAAAGAGGGTAAAAAAATATGAGCACAGTTTCACACAGCCATGAAAGATACAGAGGTTTTTTGAAAATCATAATTCATTTCCAAGCAAAATAATAAAGTTCCAGATAGGTTCAAATTACAAGTCTGGAGTATTATTTCTACATTCTAGCAATTTCTTTTATCCTTTTTTTCATACTGAGAAATGATCACTAATCAAGACAATGATTTGGGAAGATGAGAAATTAAACCAGATGAGTGCTAATATGTATTTATAAGCCAAGCTCATGGCAGGTCTGCAGACGTGCATGTATTGATTTACCACTGCTAGCTGTTTTAATCTGAAAGTAAGGCAGTATTTCTACGCCCAACCATAAATCTTGGCAAATTTCAGCCTCACCAATTTTGCAGAGCCTACGCTAACAGCTTGAAAGAATAAAACTATGAAGACATAAGAGAGCAGTTCTTGTTATTCATAATTTATAACTCCTTTCTCTTCCCTGTGCTAAACAGTACAGATCAGCTCGGGAGCATAAATTAGTCTCTCTACCTGAAGACCTTTTATTTTTCAATTCCTCCTCCTCCATCCAAGGAAGCCTAATTCAGTCACTGTCAGCATATGATGCATCGTCCTGTATTTCGTCTTTCCCTAAGCATATTTCTTTTTTCTTGCGGGAGGGAATTAAGGACAAGGCAAGAGGAAAATAAAATTATTTACCAACACTTCCCAATACTTTTTTCCTTAGTTTTAGTCAGAACAGTATAAACCAAAAGGTGTTATTCTGGCTACAATCTTAGCTGGTGCGAGTCTACCTCCTAGGTGGATAGACAGACAGACAACTATTAACGCTACAAGCCTGTATGCTTACAGAAGGTTACTCTTTTAATTTATTCTTGCCTATTAATTTCACTTCTAGTGAAGGTTGCTAACCAAGTCTTAGACCCTCAGTTTAAATAAACGATGCTCCAAAGAATATGCTGGCAAAGTCTTGAAAATCATGGGATTGGAGATCACCAAAGTACGAGGCCACTTTCAGCCACATCCCATTTCCTAAGCCCTGACCCATCTGTCAGCTCTGAACTACAAAAAAAAACCTGTCTCACATATTGTGTAAATTACATATAAACCAGTATATACATACATACATGTACACACACACATATGTATAATGCTTGTTCTCACATTTATCTTGTATGAAAGATGTTTGGTCATTGGAATAACGTCTGTCATTGATAACTTTTTAAAAATATATCAGCCTATTTTGTATGTTTTCCTTCTGGTTTTGTATTAAGACAACGCAAACCTAACAGGATGAATCGATGACCTGGCCTGCTGGCTTAAAATACCTTCTCCACGCAGATATCTATTTGTTCTTATCTGCACCTTGCATTAATTTAACACCCAATCTTGGAAAGTGTTGGCTGCCCCTCTTCTGTCTGGAGGACAAAAGAGCAAAAAACCCAAAACATTCAAATAACTTCCCGTCTCTCCAAACTGCATTTTAACAGTGCTTCTTTTATGAAATACTTGCAGTAAAATCCTGCTTTGAATAGCTATTCTATACTGGAATTAACACCTAATTATGAAGAAACCGGACAATTAATATTAGTCTGATCTCCTTTAATTTCTGAAAACTTCATGTCATTCATACTAGAACAGTACTAAATGGACAAATTATTCAAAATCACCGCTAAACCTTCCAGAGCCCTTGCCCCCTTAACAGCACGGCACGTAGACTCGATCCTTATTTGAATCTGCTTCTCTAGCCTCAAGTCCCAGCTGCGCTGAATAGCAAATATCTCCATTTCAATAGAGAAAATGGTCCTACTAAAGTAGTTCTCCCCAGGGGTCAAAATACTTCAGAAGGGCATTAAAGTGGCTGTACGTTATTGAGCAGAAGCATCAGCTCACATATTATTGATTATAACTGCATGGCTCTGTTGAAAAGATGTCTGCAGTAGTATTAAGTTGCTGAGATAGGGACAGCGGAGTGTTATGCATTAAAAAAAAAAAATACTATCCATCTGTTGCCAAATTTTAGATACATGAGCAATCACAAGCTGTAACACAAAATCTAAAGTGCAACCTTTATGGCTGATGCGTCAGGGTCATATTCAGTGACACTTCCTCCGTTTCACACTGCTTAAGATAGACAGTCTTTTGAATATTGATTGAAGCAAGCAGGAGGCAGAGTTTGATTTCTGCCGTTTTGCAAAGTGAATGTAATAGACACTTATCTGGAAATTTGCTTTTGGTAGCTTAAATATACCATTTCCTTTAAAAACACCATTAACCTGTTCTGATGCCATCACTAGAGTGGCTAGCCAAGCACAACTGAAGTCTTCTGGACCCACCACACGCACCTTCAGCCTACTCTTAGCCCCGAGCTGCAGACAGACCTGCAGCCACAGCACACCACCAGACCGTCATGTAGGACATACCTGAGCTGGCTCACTAACGCGATCCCCCAGACCCTAATTTCCAGGGACTTTTGTATAATGACTATGTCAGATGCCACCATGGAAAGATAAACCCAGTGTCCCAGACTGCGCTTTGGCTGGCGTGCCTGAGGAAGCACTCGGATTGTTGGGCTCCACAGTGAAGAACACCGACAAGGGAGGTTAATCCTGGCCTAGCAGGGAAAACCCAACCCATCAGCATCTGCGCAAAGGGGTGACTCAAGACTGGGTCATCTAGGCTGAAAGAAAACTGGGGTCCTTCAGTTGGCTGTATCAACTGCAGGCCTGGATGGCATCTACATTAAACAGACATGGATTCAAAGTTTCTTAAAAGGAGCAGCCGTGGTGGTTTCAGGAACCCAGAGCACCAGCAGCCACAAAAGGGACTAGTCAAAAAACACATTCTCAGAGTCAAGAAAAATCACCCAACCACTGCACGACAGCAAAGCTGACAGCCAAGCCCAAAGTAAGAGGGGTTAGTGGTGTATCACAACCTCTCTTGAACAGATTCAACTACATACGCCAACAAGGGAACTTGTATGACATGGTCACGGTGTTTCTGGGCTTTACAGACCTTATTTATTATTGAGAGCCTGAGATGACTATTTCTTTGCCTACAAGAGGGCAGCAGAACAAACCTTTTTCTTAGAAGTGATAAAGTACTATGTAAAAGAAGCCCTAACTTCTACTTGTGGATGAATCTCAGTGCCTACACTGCAGAGTCTTAAAAAGTTCATTTACTAATTTTTCCGATCAAATTTTCTAAATGAGATGCTTAAACCAATCCAAACAGAAATCTTAAAATATTTGTTATGAAAGCCACTCAGAAGCAGGAAAATGTAATGGATACAGCTATCGCACAGCAGAGGACTGAGAATCCAAAGAGACAATGGCTATATCCAATGTCAGAAAGCCACTCATTAGTAAAGAGTTAAACGGTATCTAGGTCACTCTACAGTCTTTCCTGCACACCCTCGGCTCACTGCATATCGGAAATGCTGTGTGGGAAGGCCAGGGAACTAAACTCACAGACCAAGTATGACTCAGACTGCAGTAATTTAATGATACCTTCTTTTTTTTTTCCTCTTAAATTATCCTTGGGATTAAAAGAATCCACACCCTCAACATGAAACCAAATCACAGTGAAAGAAAGAAACCACAAATTCACAGATCTGTGAGTCAACAAAAGGTATCTAGAAGCAAATTAATTATTAATGGTAAAGGACTGAGACCTTTCCTGTAACATACTATACGGTCAGAACAGCAGAAGGTGAAAAATTTGAGCCCCAGTCAGATGTTCTTCTGAAAGTCCTAGTGGGGATGATCTCAGCAACAAGAATGTCAGAGAACTGCCTGCCAAAAAAATAAAGAACTGTCACAGCCAAATGCTGACTTCTACCACTAGAGGAAAGCAACTCGAGAGAAACAGCCTCACATTTCCTCTACCACTGCAGAAGCTGAACTCAAGAGTTTTCAAATAGCCCTGGCATGAGCTTGAGCAGAAGACAACTATAAGATCATAGAATCATAGAACGGTTTAGGTTGGAAGGGACCTTGAAGATCATCGGGTTCCAACCCCCCTGCCGTGGGCAGGGACACCTCCCACTAGACCAGACTGTCCCAAGGCCACATCCAGACTGGCCTTCAACACCTCCAGGGATGGGGCCTCAACAACCTCTCTGGGCAACCTGTTCCAGTGCCTCACCACCCTCAAAGTGAAAAACTTCTTCCTAATGTTCAATCTGAACCTGCCCTCTTCCTGGGTAAAGCCATTCCCCCTTGTCCTATCACTACATGCCCTAGTAAAAAGTCCTTCCCCAGCTCTCCTGTAGGCCCCCTTTAGCTACTGGAAGGCCGCAATAAGATCTCCCTGGACTCTTCTCTTCTCCGGGCTGAACAGCCCCAACTCTTTCAGCCTCTCCTCATAGGAGAGGTGCTCCAGCCCTCAGATCATCCTCGTGGCTCTCCTCTGGACATGCTCCAGCAGGTCCGTGTCCTTCTTATGTTGGGGACTCCAGAGCTGGATGCAGTACTCCAGGTGGGGTCTCACGAGAGTGGAGTAGAGGGGCAGAATCACCTCCTTTGACCTGCTGGCCACACTTCTTTTGATGCAGCCCAGGATACGGTTGGCCTTCTGGGCTGCGATGGCACACTGCTGGCCCATGTTGAGCTTCTCATCAATCAGCACCCCCAGATCCTTCTCCTCAGGGCTGCTCTCCAGCCATTCCCCGCCAAGCCTGTATTTGTGCTTGGGATTGCCCTGACCCAGATGTAGGACCTTGCACTTTACCTTGTTGAACTGCATGAGGTTGGCTTGGGCCCACCTCTCCAGCCTGTCCAGGTCACTCTGGATGGCATCCCTCCCCTCCAGCATGTCTACCTCACCAAACAGCTTGGTATCATCAGCAAACCTGCTGAGGGTGCACTCGACCCTACTGTCCATGTCACCGACAAAGATGTTGAACAGGACAGGTTCAAGTACCGACCCCTGAGGAATGCCACTCGTCACTGCTCTCCACTTGGACATCGAGCTGTTGACCGCAACTCTTTGAGCGCAACCATCCAGCCAGTTCCTTATCCACCGAGTGGTCCATTTGTCAAATCCATGTCTCTTCAATTTAGAGACCAGGATATTGTGTGGGACAGTGTCAAACACTTTGCACAAGTCCAAGTAGATGACATCAGTAGATGTCATCTTCCCTTGTTCACTGCCGCTGTAACCGCTTCATAGAAGGCCACCAAATTTGTCAGGCATGACTTGCCCTTGGTGAAGCCATGCTGGCTGTCCCCAATCACCTCCTTGTTTCTATGTGCCTCAGCAGAGTTTCCAGGAGGATCTGCTCCATGATCTTGCCAGGCACAGAGGTGAGACTGACTGGCCTGTAGTTCCCCGGGTCTTCCTTATTACCCTTTTTGAAAATAGGCGTTATGTTTCCCCTTTTTGCAGTCGGCAGAAACCTCGCCAGACTGCCACGACTTCTCAAATATGATGGCTAGTGGCTTAGCAACTTGATCTGCCAGTTCCCTCAGGACCCGTGGATGTATCTCATCAGGTCCCATCTCGTGAAGAAGGCAGAACACACTAGCAACCCAGGTCCAAATAAAAATCCAGTTAAATCCCTGAGGAACAGTTAAAATTTCAGGAAATTCTGTCCCACTGAACAAAGGAAAGGACACTAATGAGCAGAAGAAAACATTGCCCTCAGAAATACTCCTTCCCGGCTACAATATAAAATTAAGAAAATTTACTCCTTCCTCTGCCCTTCAAGCTGCCTCCCTCCCCTTCACCTAAGGAAAGAACAAAAAAAGGCACACTAACTACCACAAAAAGAAAAGCAAAGCTAAAATGCCCTAACAGCACTACATTGTCTTCTATCACCTGTAAATTTTCATCCAGAGAAATAGAAGCTAATTTCCCCTTTTTCATGGCAAAAATTTTACTAGTTTTGTTGTGATGATACACACAACGGTGGATCCCCTTTTCAGGAGGGTTTCTATTAGTATATTGTGAAGTACATGGCAAGCCAATTATAAAGAATCTGGCTTTACAGATATATATTTAGATGTACCCTGCTCTAATTAAATGATGGATTTTTTTTTTAATCCCAGGAGATAAAGAAACTAACAATGTTTCCAAAACCTATATCCACCATATAAACATCACTAGGATGCTTGGTCAGTAACCAGCTACCTTTGAAAGTCAAGTCTTGGTGCTGCTCACCTTTCAGCTACAGCCGTGGAGGAGTCCAAATCCCCAGTCCCCTCCGATTAAGTGAGGGGTTTGGACCGAAGTGAGTTTAGGTGGAGGGCTCTATCTTGAGAATATAGACAGTGTCACTTGAGCAATGAATTTCATGTAACAATTAAAAGGGCAACATCTTTGATAGAAAAGACCAAATGAGTCACCACAAATGAAGCAGAAGTCCCACGTTCCATACTGATTTGGACCAACACAGAGTCTGCTTCAGGTCATTTCTTCAAAAAGTGCAATTTATTGGTTAAATGGAAACTTAAGAGGGGGAAAAAAAAAAAAATGTCTTTCCTGTCCTTCAAAAAGGAACCAGGCCCAAAAAACTTTTCTTACCCTGGCTATCTACCCAAGAACATCTTAACAACTTGGGCCTTTCTGTGATCTACTGAAACACACCTACTTTTGCACCTTATCAATTCTACACAATCCAATTATCCAAAACAGTGAGTCTGTGCTCCTTAGACTACCACCTCAATCTCAGTTCAAGTGTTAGATGGGAAACAGTTGATTAGTGACATTCAGGGCTGTCCCCTCTGCCTGGGAGGGCCGCTCTTTTCAAAATATTTAATGACATTTGCGAAACTGTGTAATTCAGAATGAGTGTCCTAGACTTCAAAGAGAATTAATAAATATTTAACTGAATAAGCAATTAATAACATGGGTGGAAAAAAACATCAGAATTTCTCATGGAACAAAGTAACATGCAATTCACTTGGGAAGAATGGAAGACTGGGACAGATTATTGTATATTTTTATAATGCCATAGCTCTGAATATTTGGAAGATGTTAAAAAAGAATTGATCCTAATTTACATAATAAAGAGTACATTCATGCTGAGGCCTTGGTATGATGATGGATTGTTTTCAATGGCAGTCCTGGCTAATGGTCTTTCCACTCCTCGTACTGGTACTGTATGTCTGTCCTGCAGCATGGGAGCCCTGTAAGCTGCCACTGAGAAAAGGGAATGTGGAGCAACACTTTCCCACTCAGTGTTTGAGATCTTCAAAATATAGCAAATAGACTTTTTGGCAACAAATAAAAAAGCCTTAACAATAAGGCTTTTAGTTAGGGCAAGGCCTGCCACACAATACAAACAAGTAGCTTCAAGTATGGGAAATGTAGAGGGTTGAATATAGGATATCGGGGGGGGGGAGGAAGCAGATGATTTACAAACACTCCTTTTCAGATCGCCGTACTACAAACAGCGATGTGGGGAAGGAAATGCACACTGCTACATCAGCTCCACTGGATACCCCACCAGGCTGACACCCTCAGGCTTTGAAGGGAAAGAGTCTCTCTTCTCTCTGCCAAAGGGCTTCTCCAGAACTCAGCCAAGGCACTCAGACTTAGCACCGGGGAAGATTTCTGCCTTGGGCTATAGCACAGCTACAGGTTGAGGAGAAGAAAAAAAAGCAAAGCACCGCCAAAAGAAAGAACCAGAGCCCGTGGAGTTTACCTGGCGCCACGCAATTAGGTAGCTGAAAAGCTCAGCCTTTGCTACCAGACAAATATAAAGTCCGCGCCACGGAGCACTAAGTGGTTTGAAACCCTCCTACTGCCACGAGGAGCCGTGGGCTCCTGCAGGCGCTCCCGTGCTTTCCAGGGTCAGGCCTTTGCGAGCACGCTGCAAACAAACAGGAGTCAACCTTGCCATCATCCCAGGGGCACAGGCAAGCATTTCTTTCTACACCGGGTTTTTGTTAACACCCCCGTTCCTTGGCGATTTTACATACGCACTAAATAAAACTATGTACTGAACTGTAAAACTCTGCTAATCTCCACGATCCAAAAGCTCTTCAGTTACTCTATCGGCAGAGTCCTTGAAACCAGAAATAAGTAGCTCGGCTCTTTTTTCGGCATTCAGATCATTTTATTTCTGACATTTAGGGTTTGCAAATAAAAGACTTGCGATTTCTCCAGTATTTGTATTACCCTGTATGAAGCTTTTTTTTCCTCCTCCTGGTTTTAGATCTTCTATTAACGTAACACTTATTTCATGACTGCACTCACTCAGATATTAAAGAAAAAGTCTTTATTAATGCACTCGAGTAATTGCTGATATTTTGATAGACTTGTAAAAGCTTGTTAGTGACTATGTCTAAGCCAAAAAGCCACACTAGGATTTGAAATATTGATAACGTGTAAGGCCTTCAGTCAACAGTCTTCTCCTAGGCAAAAATTCTGATCCATACTGTCTTTTTTAAAAGATAATCCGTATAACTACACAACTGCACAGAATAGAGAAAACAAACATTTAAAAAGAGCACATATTTTGGGCTAATATACTTCAATTAAGATGGCCAAAATGATCAATTAATTAAACGTAATTATTAATACTCAAAGAATTCGGGAAATAAACCACAATGTTTATCTCGGGGCACTTCTTTTGTGGCAGTAAAGCAACAGATAACAAATTTTCCCTCTTTGGGGAAAACAAAGAGATTAAACTAAGTAAGAGAAGAAACAGAAAGGCAAGGGGCAGGATAGGAATAGAAATCAGAACATACTTCTTCCACCGAAATTGATTCTGTTAATGATTAACTCAACTCACACAAGTTCTTTCAAGCAGAATATTTGTATTAGTAACAGTGTCAAAACAGATCCCGAATCAAAGTCTTCTCTTTTTGTGTTCTTCATTGCTGTTTTTTGCTGCTCTATGTCCATTTATCATATCAACATTCAAATTAAAATTTGACTTTTTTTGCAGGTACTGCACATCTATCTGCAAAGATTAAGTATTTAAATGATCAAATGTTAATTCTTCTTCCAGCAGCCCTTCAGAAATTTAATTTTCTACAGGGTTGGTCTGAGTCTTGAGTAAGGCACCGCTCAAACTCAACTGAGGCAGCTGACATTTTTTGAATGTCAAAACATGGCAGAATTTTAGGATTGAAGTTGTGGGAGAGGATAAGCACTGATTTTTCTCCCTTTTTTTCCTCAATTACAGCTTTCATTGGTGGTAGTAGGATCTGAATTTATATTTGCTATGGATGTTTATTATCTGAGTTGCTTACAATTTGGGGATGTTACTTTCTCAGCCCTAAATGCAGCTTGGCAACAACATAGGGGGGAAAAAAGAGACTGAA
The DNA here is from genome assembly GCF_965231255.1 of Vanellus vanellus. NCBI lineage: Eukaryota > Metazoa > Chordata > Aves > Charadriiformes > Charadriidae > Vanellus > Vanellus vanellus. The sequence goes on from NC_138910.1 coordinate 19,344,790, forward strand.
AGGTTACCAAAAAAATAACCGGTCTCAGTGAGTCAACATCAGATGGCTCATTTTTTCATTTCAAGGAGTTAACATTACAGAAATCAGAGCTAAGCAGAACTAACCTTTAGCAAACAAAGTCAAGACTTCACAAGATTTCTGTGAGTTATGTGAAACCATGTGAGATATTAGACATTAGATAAAAGATTCTGTTTGCAAATACTGATTCCGCTTTCTACGCTGAATGGTATCCTGAGAAAAAGAGCAAGTTTAATGTAAGCACTCTGGGGCAGAAATCAACTTCGGCTCTAAGCTGATTCAATTCTGAAATGGTTTCTGACAGAGACGCCTCCCTAAGCAGGCTCTAACAGAGGGGCCACGTTTTGGCATCTGCATCACGCAATCCACTATAGAGCCTGATTAGTACTCATTAACATTTTCAGTAGTCGACCGAAATGAAACCATCCTCTTCAAAATGCTCTTGAATTACTGGTTATTCCGATGAATAACCGTGGTGCTATCGCCTCCCATCTGAGACGGGGCCCTGCCATCGGGGCAGCTGGGGACGGCACCCTGATCAAAGGCATTCCTACCAGCTGCCACGGGACTTTTTTTTTTTTTTTCCCCTGTGGCTCCGGGACAGGGAACAAGGGTTGCATCTCCCTGCAACAAATACCTGCAGACTTGCAAACTCTCACAGATTTTACAGGCCCCACATTACCAAATCCGCTTTTTGTTTTCCAACGCGAGATCTTCGACGGCGGTAACTTTTACCGATCTGTTTTCCTAGTGCTTCTTTTACAAGCAGCTGCGGCTGAAACATTCCTTCCACTCTCCTCTCCTCCCTCGCCCCCACTTCCTAAAGGAAATTCCATGGGATCACCTCTCCTCTGGCCCCACGCTGCAACAAAACTCTCATCTCCTGGGGGAGATGGAGCTTGTGCAACCGCTGGGTCCCTGCATCTGCGACCACAGCGCGGACACAGCGTTCCTCGCTGCGTTTCTACTCAGCTTGCTTGTTTTTTTACGAAGGTCTGCTGAGGGGAACGGCTGATTACTGTTAGGCAAAGGAAATACCGAGTTCGGAAAACTTCAATCTTTGCTTAATCACAAAGTGGAAAGAGAAAATTAAAACTGTATTTGTTTTAAATTCAAGGCATCTCAAGAGGCTGTCTGCAACCAGAGGATAGGACTCTAGAAGACAACTTTTTTTGCTTTTTTCTCAATTACAATTTCCCCCCAAATACATACGGCTCCCTAATGACATTCTACAAGACAGCATTATGGTACAAAAAAATACCCTGGAACTCCTCAGAGAGGATTTCAGCATGGATTTCATTTGAATTTTATTTCTGTCTAATTAAACTGCAAATATTGAAGGGAAGATAGAGAGTCTTCCTTCGTATCATGCCAGGCTAGACACTTCATAACACAACTGCTGAAAGCAGTTGCTAAAAAAATAAAGGAAATGACTATTTAAACCAAACATCACATATCCAGGCGAATCGCAGTTCCCACGGCACACCGCGCAAATGCCTCGCCACTGACTGCGGAACTCAAGCCCTAACAAAAAGGAGCATTTCAGTCCCTATGTCAGGCATACGTCTCTCCAGCGCATCAGGCAAAAGGGACATACAGAACTGAATACTATTTCATCTCAGCTGTAGAAATGCGATACTCGCTTTTGATAGCGACCTCTTAAAAGATCCTCAGCTAAGACGTCTGTATCTACCCAGCACATTACAGCAGCACAGAAGCCAACAGAGCCGGTTTACATACCGTACTGGCATGCGACTCTTCTGGTAGTTCATCTAGCTGAGAAACTGGGTGCATCGGCTGGCCAGAACACAAGTGAGATTATCTAAATCCCGGTCCCGAGGTTACCGCGGGTGTTTCTCTGCGGCGCTGCACTGTGTTTCACACCAAGCTGTGCCTGCACAGGCAACACAGCGCTGGCACAACCAGTTATTTCACCTAGAGAACATACCTTCACCATTCTTGGTGTTATGTTTGCTCTGGAGAGCAAAACCAGATGAAAAAGTACAGTTAAGGGAATTCTACTGCAGATTACACAAAACCCAAACTATGCCACAGTCCTTGAAGACGGAATAAAGAAAAAGGTGATGCTGGTACCATGCAGCATAAAACTAAACATTACAAATCACATGCTGCTCAACTGCTAAAGAATCTACCTCCTCCTGCAACCAAATAACATTCTGTAAGCTGGTGTCATTTATTCAGAGATATATGCAATAATACTATTTAAAAAATGCATGCATAAATGTCTGAAAGAACTAATTTCTAGAGGACTTCTCTCCACCCTAAAACAAAGTAAGAACAATAGGTAGGCTCCTGCTCCAGTATAATCAGTATTAATACTGATCTCAAAGGGAGCGGTTTTAGAGACACTGATGTATCACACTTAATTATATGACATGAAATCATATTCCACATAATTATGAATGCAATATTTCACTGCAGCTGACAAACCACGAAAGAAAAATGCAAGAAAACTGGAGAATAAAGGAGAAAGGAGGGAAGAGAAAATACTTTAACGAATTGGAGAAGTTAGCCTTGAAATCTTCCATTCCACTTTCCCTGACCCGCATCGTCTGTCTAAAGGGGTTGTACTCACACGTACAGGGACTTCCTCAGAGCGACCTGAGCAGCAGTCACCTGCCCAGACCATTCTTCCGAAAGAGGTAAATGCAAAAGACAATCGGACTACTTCCTAAAGTCCAGCCATGTCCTTTTTCTAATGAGATACGCTGAGCAAAACTAGCAGGTGTCTCACTTTAAACTGACCGCAGTGACAACAGCTCCCTGCTACAGTAAATGTTTGAGCTCCAGTTCGCCACTTCTCAGTCCTGAGTGGATTTAAAGATGGGAAATGGCAGCACGGGGAGAGCTCACAGTTACACGGCCAGCAAAGAACACAGAAACATTAACATGCTAATGGTGTCACACGACTTCATAAAAATGTGTGTTTTATTAAGAGCAGGGAATCGAAACAACTTTTAGCCGCTCTTGCCCCAAATCAGGGAAACATTAGAGCAAGAGAAAGTTCCCATGTTGTGGAAACAAAGCTGTATAGCACGGCTGGCTCAAATCTTTCAAACCCACCATTAGCCTGCCATAACCTTTAGCGATGCATGTGTTCATGATGCTGAATATTTAGGAAGGAATCCTTAAAATACTCTCTCAAGAAGAAACATGATTTCCCAACACGCATAAGCAAAGGCAGCCGCAACAAGGTTCTGGTTTTGTGTTCCGACCATCCTGGCGCGGAACAATGGTCTGTTGCGGTAATTATATCACTAACTTTGTTACCTTAAACCAGCTGCTTTCCTAATTGTAATCCCATTAAAAACTCGCATTACAACCATACAGCAATAATTTAAGGGGGAAGCCTTAAGTGAAACTGTCCAGAGCAAAAACAGATTTTTAAAAAAAGTCATACAGACGACAAACAGCTCGATACAAGCGACATGGTACGAGCAAACAGCCTGGAAGGGAGCACGCCGAAGGGTGGGCTGGCGTGATGATTTATGCCGAACTGAATGGGGTAAAGCCTCAAAGCTCGAAGTCTCACCCTGGGACTAGGGTTTGTGGGGAGGCTGAAGGGTCTTGCTGCATCATCTTCATTTAGTGACGTAAACGGCACAAAAGGAGGTCTCTGAAGAAATTCAGCGTTACACAGATGCCACGCTGCAGGCTAGTAAGTACATCATAAGCAAGCCAGTGGAAAGCACAGGGCTTTGGAACCGTGTGGCTTGGGCATAAAGGTCATCCACAGCGAAGCACAGCGCTTAACCAAAGTCTGGAAAGCACCTAGAAAACGCGTCAAAGCAAGTCACAAACTCCTGGCTGAATCTCCCAAGACACAATTGCCTACGTCCCTAATCACATAAGCAGTCTCAACAATTTCAGTGAATAGCTGGAACGGATTTAATCTCGCATCTTCAGCTCCAGAAATTAAATAAGCTACAAGAAATGCCTGTCTAACAGTCACCGAATAAGAAAGTACGATTAAAGCCTAAATAACGTATTCATAAGCAAAACCCCAACATAACAGCTGAAGGAGGCACATCAAGCAAGTATTGATAGCCACGCTGGGGGAAGGGAGTACAATTAGGCACGGCTGAGGCTCGCACCACTCCCGAAACCCTGCAAAAACAGCACTTCACGGCAGAGGTTTGCTCAGTGCAGCAGAGAACATGCAATGGCTCTACATGCTTCGGGAAAGGAAACTGCACAGTGGAGTCAGGCAGAGAGGACGGTGCAGAAATCGGTCCAGGTCTCATCAGCTCCTTACTCTAATTTTTCCTTTCCTCTGCTTTTGTCCTTCTATTTAGCTGATTTCTGCCGTCTAGCCTCCCACGTAAAAGCTGCATCTGCGGGCCATTGCATCAACTGCTTTGCCTACCCTCACATACCTGATGGAAAGCTCTTACGGCCGGGACTGACTCACGTGGTGTCCCCCAGACACTCCAGGCTCTGGTACTGGGTCCGCTGTTATGACATCCTTGCAATGAACATAATACCTACCTTATTCTTCCCCACACTTCTGCCTCTGGCACAACTGATATGAAGAAATTTGTTTTCCCGACGCAGAACTGGAGTAGCAGGCTCAAGTTTGAATGAACTATTCAGAAACGTGGCAGCTTCATTTCCCACACAAAAGCCAGTAATACTGTCTCAAAAATAGCTGTACTCCCAGGTAAGCCTTCACAACAAAATTGTAATATGCTCTTTTCATCTTGGAAAAAAGGAGAAAGCTTCACCTAATAGAGCACTAGAAAGAACTGAGCAGATGAAAGTGGAGAGCAGATTTGTAGAGACGTATATTGGCAAATTGCGCTCTTGCCAGGAAAGTACTTTTCCACAAAACTGATGAACATTTGCTAACTGTGTCCGTAAATACTGCACAGCTGCGCTACAACAGGAAAGCAAGCCCAGCGCTTCTATAATTTGATAAGAGGCTTCTCTAGTGATTCACCAAAAATAATTAATCCAAATAAAAACGTGGCCAAAATTAGCACGGCTAGTTGTTGCGAGCAAGAACTAAAGCAAACATATTGACTAAAGCAAATAAAAGTCACTGTATAACCCGACCCACACACAAGAACTCTGTGGATTCTTGTACCTTGTATTCTGAGGGATTACATTGAAAGCAATGTTTCTCTACAATAACCATCAGTGAAAATAACTTTTCAGTACAGTATATGATAGAAGTCCATGACGATCAGAGGGAAAATCTGTGTAGATTGGACGTTTCTGGCATTTGTAGTGACAATGACGTTTCTCAACCATTGTTTCCTCAACCCACAGGTGTTTTTCTGTCTTGTCTGACAACAGCCAAAAGATATAAAACAAAAGCCAGTAACCTTTTTCTGTACATCCACTGAAAACTGCTCATTGCCAGCTAGCAAGACCACTTCTGCAATATGCAGAGCACGCTTTCTATCTGTTCCTAGCATCAAGGACTTCAGTGGACACCCTCTTAGGACGGCAAGATCCACTCTATATGGGGAAAAGGAGTTAAAAATATTCTGAAGCCTCCAAGTAAAATCTTAGGCATTTGGAAAGAGCTAATGAAAATATTTTAGAGATCTGGAGTAAACAGCAGTTTTTTCATTGACTTCTATGTCTCCAAGATTTTATTCTCCATTTATTTTGTATTGTCTCAGCTTAAACAATGAACATTGCAGGTACGCTTTCAAGAACACCTTGCCCTCTATGTCCTAGAAGTTTAGGCAGGTTTGTAGGAAGGAAACATTTTGCATCTGAAACTTTCCATAGTACATAAAAGAGGATTACGGAGCTTCTGTGGACAAGGAGAGAGTGTTGTCATTTCTATCTTACCGCAGCATCAAGTTAGTTACTGAGGGGCTATGTTGGCAGGGAAGCCTACGGCTCTTAATAGATTACCCAGATTTTTGAAAGATGTTCCAAGCCTAAAATTTCTGGACATCTCACTCGGTTCCTTAGCAGAAATGGAGAACTTTGAGACAGGGTTTCCTTTCCTTTCAAGTAAGACATTTTGGAGAGAAATATCTCACAGGAAGAAACGCCACGACCTTCCAAGACTGTAAATTCACATCACAATTGATTTAATAACTTCATGGCTGCAGTTCCTGCCTTTTCTTTATTTGCAAAATTCATGGTGTTCCAACTACAGCTATATATTAAACAGCAGAAACAACAACAAAATTGGAATCTTTGGCTATCCAAGAGGAAAAGGACCAGTTACAGCAAAGTATTGAACATAAATTTTCTAGGATGTTCATGCATCGATGACATCTAAGACTGCGCAAACCAAAATGTCTTCAGAAAGAGATTAAGGAGCTATAGTAACCACTGCACAAATAGTAGTTACTGGGCGGCCCCAATGCGAAATAACCTCACAACTCTGTCCTAACATAACATGAGTGTGCAGGCCAAGATTTCTTCACCAGTTCAAAAGACAAAAATGGGAAGGAAAAAACACACTTCTGTAAAACACGCATTTGCAACTAAAATTCAAGTGACGAGGTCACTGTTGCATGGGAAGCTGTAAAAATGTTTAATTTATCAATTAATCTTTTCATAGATTGATAATCTCTTCGCTTTTCTGTAAAACACATGGATTTAATTTGCTGTTGGGAAAATGACCAAATGGAAAATTTTTTTCTTTAAAGACCTGAGAGTAAGTTGTTTTTATTGTAAGACTAAGATGACTGATATGTGACTACTATCCCAAAAGACCAAGTTTTGGTTAGGAAAAAAAAAAAAAAATCTTATCTATAAATTAGATATCAGAATTTTTGCAGTATTCAGAAACAAAGGTGCCTCATATAAGCTGGGATCCAAGATGCACAGGTTTTCCGAGCTATTTATTAACGTGTGTTGTGATCTTAGGCATGTATTTTTCTGTATTCCTAGTTATTTATCTGCTAAATTGGACATAAAATTACTTCGAAAATCTCAGACAGTAGTGTTATATACAAATCTTAATGATTCTCCACCCATTCAAGAGAGATTTGGGTGTTTTCTTATAGGTAGTATTGAAAAATTTATCTAAGTACTTTTCATTTCAAAATAATACAGAAAGCGCACTATGAATTTTGGAAGTACTAAGGATTTTAAAAATTCAGTAAAACATTTAAGAAAGGTGATTTTAAACAGTGTACAAACAAAAGAATTGCACAGTCTCTTGACATCCGACTGACATTTGAAAGTAACTAAAAGGCATGTGCTGCTGTAAAAATTAAAAAACAAAACCAAAAACTCGCATAAGCAAAAAAAATCTCATTAACAACATTGCCTAAAAACCTCCTGCTAAGCCAAGTCTACTCAGGAGTCCAGCCACTAGAGAGGATTCTTACACGGACCAACTATTTCTAATCATAAATATAATTGTGCAGTAATGTACAGCCAAGATAAATTAGTCTGGAACTAGGATAAGCATTCAAATGTACTCTGTAATTTACAGCGATAAAGATAATTACTTGAGGAGTTTGGATCAACAGATTACCTTAGTAGTAAACAGAGGAGACCCTCTGTTGCAGGTTCTTAATGGCAAGTTTCACATTCAGGTGTTAATTTTCATTTATCTGTGATTTCAACAGCATCAGGCAGCAGTATGGCTGACCTTGGTTTTTACTAAAGCAACGAGTTGCTTCTGTTCGCCCCGATATTTCAACTTTCTTTGCTTCTCCAAAGTGCCAAACGCATTGTTTTGCTTCTGCTCGCCCGGGACGTTGAAACTTGCCATCGTACTACAGCATGAGGATTTTTATTTACAAATCTCTTTTTCTTCCCTCGTAATCCAAACACTCATTCTGCATGCCTACTATAAGCTTTTACGATGTGACATTATAATTTATATTTAAGCATAGTACTCACGGTTGGCATAATTTTACCAGGTCCTGATCAGTGGTGTTTGGAGGCAGTGCTCTGATGTAAAGGTTTGTTTTACTTAATTGATCCCATCCTGAGTTGCTGCTGCTACTACTGTTGTTATTACTGCTGGTGGTGCTGGGACTAGGAGGAGCCATTGGGTGGGCTGGTACAATGGACTGCTGCAAAGGAAAAAGCACGTTAGAGGAAACTATAGATAGCAATCGCAGCATGCACGTTTGCTCAGTCTACAGTAGCCTGTTTAACCGTCCGGAGCGCTGCGTTAAATCTGTACTTAATTACTCATGGATTTTAAACACACCTGCTTACACACCACGTCTGGGACAGGATTCACGGGCACGTTCTGCTATACCCAACCACCATCTGAAGCACCCTCCACGCATGACACGGGCTCAAATTATGTATCACCTCTGCTAAATATCACTCATAGGATTTTGTCCCTCTTCATTGTGGCATCTGATGTGAAAATGAAATAAGAGATATTGTTCCTCTGAGTTCCAGCAGGTAGAAACTAAGTTTACATCGCTATTTTGCATATCATAAATGAATTGTTGTAGCACACATGAAGACTATGCTATTTCCTTAATCTATCCAGAAATACCCATATACTTAGAAGCCTCTTTTATAGCTCTGATGGCTTTTAGTACTTCACACAATACTGCTATTGTTATTTTAAAGATAGAGGGGGAGCACAGACAGCTTAAGGACCAGGCTTTAAATTAATTGTGTGCCTTGGCAGAACTTTCATACTGCCACTGATCTCAGTATTTGTGGACTATTTCAAGAGTGTCAAGAAAAAGATTCTGTATAACGGCAAAAAATTCAAGTTCCAAAAGGAGATAAGCACATAAGCACTTCTACCTAGTCCTCAAGGTATCTAACGCTATTGCTCATAAAATAGATCCTAATGGAAGGTGAAAACATCTTCCAGAAAATCTGCAGTAGAACAGTCTTAATCACTTGTGTTAACAACGATATATAGCAGGACACTGTACACAAAGTATTACGAACAGGTCTGTGATATTGTAAGAGAGAGGGGAATACTTTAATGAAAATACTAGAGAACTAAAGTTGCCAGTAAAAGTCTTGTGAATACAAGGTTTTCATCAACAAAAAGAACTGGCGGTACGCAGCCCCTTTTTCTGCAAAAGGCTCGAGAAGCGCATCACGAAGAACCACCCTGTGAACTGCAGAGGAAAGGCACAGGTTGGGGGGGGGGAGAAGAACGTAAAGTGAGATGTCAGTGTAGACTCACTTGTTCCCACCCCGGTGCCACCCTTTTCTCTCTGGACTAGTACAAAGAGTTGCATAGCCACAGCCCGAACCAAAAAAAAATTATCTTCCCTGATCTGGTTCACCGCATGTGGGTTTGTGCTACGCAAAAGCTCTGGCTGTCACAAGGCAGGGAACAGGACCCTGTGGGCAGAGAGGAGGGGATTACAGGTTACCTCGGTTTAAAGCATCCACGAAACTACTGCCTTAATACATCAGAAAAGTGAAACTATTTTGGAGATAACCTCGGGAAATTGGAATGAAATTGCGAGTGGAAGAAAAGTACAAAGGCATGCCTTACATAATTACATGTTTCTTTTTTGTATTTCCCTAGGAAGGTTTTGAAATCTTCCAATTCAGCATATTGAAAGTTTATTACGCAGCAATAATAGCCTGGAACAGCAGGCTGCAACACGCGCTATAAAAATCAACATTGATATGTAGAAAGACTGTTGTTACCCAATTTAATTGAACTGAAAATTACCGAAAAGAATTAAATATATTCCTGATCATTTAACATTTCAAAACTGAATATCAATATTTCAGTGCCATAGGGTTGGAGGGGTTTTCGTTTGTTTTTAAATAAAGATTTTCAGAAACATCAAATCTCTTCCAAAAGATTTATACTTGGAGCTGAAGTGCTGATCTAGAATTTCTTCCAGGCATGATTTAAAATGGGAAAAAGATTAAACCCTCCCTCCAAGTTTGTAATGGAAACATTGACGGATTTTAACTATAGCAGTACAAGTCGGGCTGTCAGCCTGTTCTGCTTCCAGTAACGCCAGGCAATTATTTTTAGGGTTACAAGCCATGCAGAATGACAGAGCAACTAGTTTCAAAACATTTTCATAACGAACTGAACAAACTTAGCCTGGCACGGCATTTCTCTTCTCTTCAAAAAGCCTTCAGCAGAGTTCTCAAAACGCACACAGTGAGCAAATGCACAACTGCTCTCTTCAGGGTTTCAAAACATGCACTTCCCTCCTGCACGAACGTACAGCTGCCATAAAAGTCCACATACACGTACCAGTCTTCATGTTAACCGGTAATCGCTATTGGAAACTCAAAGCCTCTATTGTTTTTCAGTATCTGTGGTTAGTTTTGCTTTTACTTCTTGCAATGTTTTCCCCTTAAAATCCTTGTTTCTCTACATTACGAAGAACTGGAGTTCTGCAAAAGCCTGTCACCAGCTGGCCAAAGGCAGGAGAGGAAAACGCGTGTGTGTGTGTGCGTATAGAGAGCAGGAATCCTGACTCTGTCTTCCTGTAAAACATAAACACTCCATTCTGAGAAATTTAAACTTTTATTTAAACATGAAGATGCTCTAGTGCTAGCGGTCACATACAAATATGATAGGAATGTAAATGTGATTACAGTTGTCTTCCTAAGTCGCCAGACAGAAGGTTTTTCACTGCTTCCACAGAAATGCGTACCTTTACCAGCCTTAAAGGCTTTACCAAACCCAGATGCTTGGGCACGCTGCAGCTCTCAAACCACACAACCCAGTGACACGCAGACAACCATTAAAGGCCCAGTGACATCTTACAGCCGCACAACTTCCACACGTTTTTTACATTAAAACTTAATTTTCAAAATCTGAATCACTCTTTCCGCTCTGTTCCTCATCCACGGCTACTTGTGAAAACTAAACGAGAGGGGTCCCTCTTTTGTTCAAAGGGGCTTTTCTTCTCCTGGCGCAGTTGCAGGGGGGCGGCGGGGCAGAGCCTCCCACGCTGACGGCGCAGGCCAGGAGAAGGGCGCTTCTGCTGGCCTAGTTGCATCACCGCCCCAAACGACATAAGCTAAGCTGATAAAAGGTCTCTTCTGCCGGCACAGCTGCATCCACGCCTGGGGTTTTGCCAACATATTGATGTCAGCGAGGATGTATGACTTTTTTTTTTTTTCCACACCCCTGGCTGATAACAGCGCTGGCTGGCAAGACTTTCTGCAGCGGAGACCTGGCCAAAGTTTGGGGTTGTTTGTTTAGAAACAGCTTTCACGAACATGAACCGAAAGCTTTTTATTAGACCTGAAATCAATTTTGAAAAGTTTTGCTTTACAAACTGTGGTCTCTGCTGCAAATTCATATCAAAAGCTGTTCTTGGGATTTTATCATATGGACTTCACAACAGTTTGCAATAACGCAACATAGATAAAAACATTCATTAATTCTTCTTTTCAATCACTGCATCTTAAATTAACACACTGAACACAAGTAGAGGAGGACTAAATCTAAGTAACGGACCATTATTTCTTGTGACAATATTCCTGTTCACAAGAAATACCATTTTCACACTGGTTTGCCATTTCCTCCTTAGTCACAGAATGGTCAGAGTTGGAAGGGCCCTCTGGAGATCATCTAGTCCAACCCCCCTGCCAGAGCAGGGTCACCTACAGCAGGTTACACAGGACGGCGTCCAGGCGGGTTTTGAATGCCTCCAGAGTGGGAGACTCCACAGCCTCTCTGGGCAGCCTGTGCCAGTGCTCTGCCACCCTCAAAGGAACGAAGTTCCTCCTCATTGTAAGATGGAACTTCCTATGTTCAAGTTTGTGCCCATTACCTCTTGTCTATCACCGGGCACCACTGAAAAAAGACGTTTCCCATCCCCCTGGCATTCTCCCTTTAAGTATTTATAAGCATTAATAAGATCTCCCCTCAGTCCTCTTTTCTCCAGACTAAAAAGACCCAAGTCCCTCAGCCTTTCCTCATAAGAGAAATGTTCCAATCCCATAATCATCTTTGTAGCCCTTTGCTGGACCAAAGTTCTTCACTCCCAAAGGTACTTAGCGATCGTTCTTTCTCCACAGCAGTTTCCTTCCTGTCATCTTCAACAAACATCTAAGCAAAAAAGGGCCAGTGACAGAATAATCATCCCATATGCTGTATGATCACCCCATCCCATTCTGGAGCCAGCTGTGAGGAGCTCCCAACACCCCCGCCTCATCTCCGAGGGACCTTCCCTCCAAGCCCTCCACAGACCAACCACAGCAGTGGGAAAACCACAGGTACTTGTTAGGAAAAGGAAAAGCGTGGTGACAAAACAGTCCCTATGGAGTGCCTTAAATCAAGGAAAGGTTTTCTTAAATCAGGGTTTTCTTCCCAATATAAAACCCAAATGGGAATAATCACAAGTATTGAAAAACAACTGGAGAACGTACTCATCTTTATATGAACCGTTCCTGTCTTTCTTATAAAGCAGCCTATACTTAAGGACTGGGAATGAGTCAGAGCAGGATTTTGCCTGCCAAGGAGGAGAAGAATCTCTTTGCTGTCAACAGGAAAAACACACAGGAAAAAAAAAAAAAAAAAAAAAAACACCACCCAACCAAAACAAAATGGAACAACCCTAAGAAATTCCTTTGACCTTGGAGCCGAGAGACACCGATCCTTGCTGCCTTCAGACTACAAAAGTCCAAGGAAACTCAGCAAACAGAAGACAACCTGGATAACCACTGTCCAAAACAGAGTGTGATTATTACAGTAGTGATCCATTTAAGTCTCTAACTTTGTGTTATAAAAGCATGTCTGTGAAGTCATATAACATGCTAGCATTTAATGACAACTTCTTCCGGTCAGCTAAAATTCCTGATGGGAAAAATACCGTGACTTCTAACAACAGGGTTAGTTCTCACACATCTACTCTAAATTCAAACCATAAATTGCAGCATACGTTAACTATCTGATTTAGCCTGAACTGCTACTTGGATCATCGCATAGTTTCAAAATCTTATCACTGGTGTTTGCCTGGCTTTGTTCAGGAGAGGAAGCTTCAAGTACGTGCTTACCCTGCCTGACTTTGCCTAACCTCCCTGATTTCACTAAACAGTATTTCAAAACATCACCTTCAGTAACTGGCATTGATATAAAAATTAGCATACATTTTTGTGGATGTGCGTGACAGTTATAAAAAGTATTAAATCACACGCATCTGGAAAACTTCTGAATTAAATTGGGGGTTGATTTTTTATTTGTTTGTTAATCTACTTAATACGGAGCTTTACATGTACAATGAAAGCAAGGACACAGGAAAATCAAAGATGGCACATCTAGTGAAGCAAGACACTGCCACACTAAGTGCACAACTTGGGAAATGGAAGGTTGTTTGGAATAAAATCATGTCCTGAACAGAAAGAACAACCCCAAACGTTTAACAGAAATGACTGTTCACTGAAGACGACAGTTGCTTTATCACCTTCCTTTACATAAGGAAACATTAAACTTTGATTACTTCATCTAAGCCTGCAAACTCAGCTGTGGTGGAGATGCCATTTTGAGTGTCCTCCACTATTCCATTTCATGGGTTCCATCATCATGTCTGAAGTGTTACAGCAAGCAAAACTGAATTTCTGGAGGCCTCCCCAAGTCCAATTCTCAGTGGACATGAGTCAACCAGTCGAAATAGAAAGATCTGCCGCTGCTGTATTCACATCTCCTGCCTTAGGGTAGGTTCTCCGACTGCTGTTCTTCAGTCTGTCAGCACTTGTCACAGGAAGATTCAGCAAGTCGGCTGCTTTCTAAGCATTTTCAGGACGATACCAGTATAAAGTGTAGAGAGCATCTCAGAAACCGAGTCCTCCAGACTCCTGTTGAAAAATCTCCTTAGGAGGGAAAAACCCTGAGACATGCCCCCTTTTCCACCTTTAAACCACCGACCTCAACTTCTCTTTGCACAGGTAAAGAACATGGTCTCACAGTGACGCTGCAAGAGTCACCAGGACTACTCCAGCAAGGGCTGGTTCACTGCACAAGGCTGAGACCACGGATATCGTGTCTCATGATCACACAGAGCTCTTTGCACGCCCAGGATCCAAGTCTATTCCATCTTCCTCTAAACAGTGAAGATGGTGTTGGTGCTCCAGCAGCAACAACTATGTGCTGGGAAGAGGCAGGACCCCGTGGGTGGAAGCTGGCATCAAGCAGAGACTCTCCCTGTTATGAAATATCACAGACAGCTCAGGAGCACCTGTAGATCCAGCCCTGGGTTTCTCCCAAAAAGCTCTGTAAACCTGCCATATCTTGGCATGGAAGAACTACACCCAAAATACTACAGCTGGTGTCATGATAATGATGGACTGCGATAAACAGGTTAAAAATCAACTGTTCAAAAAACAAAAAAAAAAACAACAAAAACACACCAACTAAAAAAAAAAAAATCAGACTGAACAGGGGAAAAAAAAAAAGCCCCTCAGCTTTAATTTTATTCCTTAACACAAGTTTTAAGAGGAGCTTTGCAAGATAAAAATAGAGGGTTATGCCCTTTTTCTTGCCTGTGTGTTATATAGCCAAGTCATATGAAAACTATGGCAGTCTTCTCCATACTAAAAGGAAATAAAAGGAAACAAAAACCATAGATGGATATCATCACATATCTATGAAAGTAAAAAAAAGGAAAGTTATTTTCACTTTGACTTTTTTTTTTAATTAATATTGTCTTTCCTCTCAAGTCCATGGTGTTTTAACCAATTTGAACCATCTTGACTGTAAAAATGAGAAAAGTTCCCATCAGAATCCAGAAAGCAGTCAACGCACCTTTTTTTCTGAGCCATTTAAGAAGCCCTTCCCTGACAGACAGAAAATTCAGGAGCGAGTACGTGCTTTTCTCAGCTTCCTTTTTAAAAGATCTTCATGGAGAGGGGCTCTGTCAGCAATGAAACAAGACTAAGTCTAGCATAAACCCTTAGCCACAGCTCAAATGCTCCTAACAACTCGCCCCTAGACTATTCTGCTTATAACCCAAGCTCTCTCCCTACCGATAGCTATTTTGCTTCCCTTTCCGAGGTAAGAGGACAAACCAACCTTCACAGTAACATAACGGGGCTACATTTGTTCTCACCAGAAAGCAACAATTACTAACAACAGTAAGCACCCCAGTAAACCATTCCAGCTTGTTACAAAATGTCACGTCCCCATATTTTTACAGGAGATGGAACCAATATTATTGAAATTATACATATTAAAGCTTAATGCAACAGCAATCTTCCACTAGTAATGAAACAAAGCTCCAAACCTACGTATTTCCTTTTTACGAAGACACTTGAAAAAGTGGGAGCATAACCCCGGCCACATTGAAGCGTAAGACAAAACACACACTGATGCTACCATATGTTTTTTTTCCCCAGGAATGGGCTTTTTTTTTTTTTCATTATTAATATTATTGCTAAAAAAAAAACCCCAAAAGATCTCTCACTTGGAGACAACAGCAGACGTTGCACTAACACAGCAAGCAATGGAAGCAGGAAGCTCCTCCTAGTTCAGGTAGCACATCTAAAGTCTCAGTGATAATGAAAAAGCTTCAAAATTCCCTGGAGCTCACCCACTCCAACGACCTCATCCTTGGCCAGGGATTTTTAAGCGCTCCACTGACTGACCTTCCCAATCCAGAGACAAATAAAAGGTGCTGGATACATGAAGCTAGCCACACCACAGCACAAAAAGTATCACAAAGGAGAGAGGTGGGAGCGCTGAACTGGGCTGAGTCCCTGGTCCTTTGCAGAAGCTATCAACCTTTCTCCCTTCTGCTTGCTCGTCATGAAGCACAGCATCCTCTTCCCTCTCAGTTTTATACCTGGATTCCCTGTACAATCCTCTGAAACAATACACTGGTACCATGTCCTAGCCATGACAAAATTATAGACTCATCTTAAGCAAAATATTTCTGGTTTAGCTTCTGACATTTTAACAGGCTGCAGCAATCCAACATCTAGTCTACGTTAAAACAATATAAAAAGAAAGGCAAGATGCTGAAGAGAGAGAGCTTGGTACTGAGATCTACTGGACAAAAAAAGCATGTACGCATTTGTGTGGTTAGCCCTTCATTGAGCAATAGGCCCAAAAGAATTCACTGCCAACTTCCTTCTTGACTCTAGTAAATACGCAGACCTTTTTCTTTCAGCGAAACCAGCCAAGACTTTTGCTCAGGATCCAGAGACAAAATGGTACTGAATCCCTAGTCTGTCTTAAAGTTTTTGTTCCAGCCTGAGGATTCAAGTTGCAATTAGAAGAAAACACATCCCTTTTCGGAGAGGCTTAACTCACATACTAATGGGTGTATGCGAGTCTCTGAAAGGTAGCAAGTCCAGCACGTGACACTGAATGCAAATAAGAAAAATAATTCCTCCCTTGCGTTACTCATCTGTTGGTACATGTTAATAGCAGGGTATAAAATCTTACAATGTTCTCCACAACAGGAAACATCCAAGATATTGTTGGTAAGAGAAATGCTTCAGCTGAAAAGGCAATTAACTTAGAAACTCCTTTGTCACACAGTAGATGAGGCTAGACCAGGGCTGGCCCCACCAGAGCTGGCAAATGCCATACAGCTCACAAGCACTTGAGTGGCAGCTCAGAAGACAGTACTTCCAGGCGCTAAGTCAGATACAACTCAATAAGCTTTTTATGCCTCAGGTTGTGTGATGGGAGAGGGGCCACACTGGGTCATACGCCAGCAGGAAGGTCCTACATAGTGGCATGGGCCACAATTCCAGTGGCGTCCATGAAATGCCAGCGATGAGCACACGGAGGGTTTCTTAGAGCAAAGGCAGCAGCTACGAGGTTTAAGGAGAAAAGCACAGAAATGGAGCATTTGCAAATACCGCCAGGTGACTCTTTCAGCGCTCACAGCGATAAGAGGTTCAGAGATCCCTGAACTAGAAGGTCATAGCTGTCCCTTCTCTCTATATACACAACTTTGCCTAAGCATTCATTAAACAGGAAACTCCTACTCACTACCACCATTTTAAAACTCTTCAGGTGTCAGCGCGAGCCAGATGAAAAATCAAATAAAAGAACAAGTATTCAGGCAATTGTCGTACTTCGTGAAAGTTACTGGATTCCCAGGACGTGAAAAAAAGGTCCAGCTAAACTTCCGCTGGCACAGACAGAAGTCCCATAAATAGTTTCACTTCTCTGTCAGCCATCAATGTCTTGCAACTTTTTTTTAAGGTGTTTTTTTTTTGCCTTTTTTTTTTTTTTTTTTTTTTTTTAAAGAGGAAGAGGAAGACCCAGGGAATTTCAGAGTCGGCCCAACTTCAATTCCCGGAAATATTCTGGAACAAATTATTGAACAATCAGCTTACAAGAATCTAGCAGATAACAAAATGACCAAAAAATGCAGACAGAACAGATCCATCAAAAACAGATCGTATCAAAACAATCTAATTTTCTTCACTGCCAGTGCAACCAGCTTAGCAGATAAGGCAGAAGCAGTAAATAGAGATCTTCACTGAGACTTCTGACACCACCCCACGTGATATTTTCATCAGCAAAATAAGGAAATATTGCCTAGATCAGCAGTTCCCTTTCTGAGGCACTCTGCAGCCGAAAGCAAGGTGTGGACTGGAGTGGAGCACGAGCTCATATAGCCTCATCAGCTTCTCAGCATGCACTGCCACGGGAGGGGAGGAAGCAGAGCAAAAGGCACACCGAAAAGCATCATCGACTCCATCGCCTCCTCCCCAGCCCTCAAATTCACGGTGCTTCCAAACGTTTTTGGTTTTAACCACTGCTTAATAAGTGAAGTTACCCTAAACAAGACTGAAGATCGGAAGGTGCACTAATACCTCCAACTAGAAAATATTGTTCAGATTAGGATAATACAAAGTTCCTATCTTTTTTTTTTTTTTTGAAAGAAAATTAAAAACAACTGGACGTCTCCCATAATAAAAAATGCAAAGGAAAGATGGCAGTTTTTTCTTATTCATGGAATCTGGAAACAAATGTGCTGAGATCTGAAAATAAATAATATGTATTATCCGCTTACTGCATTTATAGTGTAATAGGAAGAAGTAACATATCAAAAGCAGCATCACCAGGTGGGACTTAAACGTATGGAAAATGACAGACCTGGATTTATCCTGGGTATTTTTTGGCTCCCTCATAGGAAAATAAGAGACGGCAGGTAATCCTTTCTCCAAGTGAATCCTGCAAAACTAAGCCCTAGCAGTGAGACTTTCCTGAATCACGCAAGGCGGTTACTTCTGTTCAGAGGACCGGCTTTTCTATTAGAAGAATGCAGATCTCCAGCTCAACTGCTATTGTGCCCGCCTTTTGTCATTACCTGTTGTGAACTTTTACCTCCAGGGCCAACAAATGAGGCCACAGACAATATCCAATGTGACTGAAAACTTACTGTTTTCAAGTACTTCTATATGTTAAAATGCATATTTTTATGGGTGTAGGGAATTAAGTTTTTAATTTCGTCAAGTAGTAAATATGCAACATTCATGAGGCGATTCTCTTCTCTTAACAATTAAGGATGCCATCCAGCATTGTATTTTGACAGTTAGTCCAGCTAAGTCTACGTATCTTATAAAGCTGCTGTTTATGAGTCTAAGTACCACGTTAAAAAATAGCACAGTACAGACACGTCGATACTCACCTTGGCTTATTCAGCGAACTGCTTGAATATCTGTATTACAAAGACTGGCAGTACAGTAAAAAAAAAAAAAAAAAAAAGTACATTTGGCCAATCTTCAGTTCTTTAAAATAATAGAGAAGGAAATGTTTTCTTTTCAAAAGTTAAAAAAACTCTGCAGAAAAGTTTGTGAAGTATTATTTACTTTTCTTCCATGTTGTATTGCATTTAAGATTTCTGATAAGCTCTTGCAAGTATTGTCTCTCACTTTAAAAGTGTCACAGGTTTCATGAAGCACATAGAACTCTGCAATTTTTTATTTTAGTTTTTTAATTATTTTATAGTGTTTCTTTTTTTATTATTATTATTTTCCAAACTTTTGCTTTTTCCCCCCAAAACTACAACTTAATTGTTCTGCTCATCTGGCTATCCTATCCACCCTCCCTCCATAGACAGCAATTATAGGACAGAAACAGCACCGCATTGAAGATGCATGTCAAAAGAAGCATCTGCTTTTTTGGCAAACTCCACGCTGTTGGTGGCATTGGAATTACTGCTATACTGTTTGTCACAGCGTTAGACCACAGATGGCTCTTTTGGCTGACATGGGATCCGCTATGTCATTTTCTGTTTATTCAAGTTAAAAAATAAATTGAAGAACTTGTGCCCGACCATGTATGAGGGAGTCAATTCCTATCAAAATCCCTTTGTCTACGATTGCTGGTTCCATATGGGCAGTATACTGCTACACCCAGCACAGTGGCAGCATTGTCACCGTGCATCCCTCTATTCTATTTTAAAGAGGAGAATGTACATTCTTTTTGGTAAGGCCATCTTTTTGTTACACCAGTATTTAATAGGTAGCCCAGTGCCTTATACCCCAGCCTGTTCCTCCTTCTCCTGCTATGTTCTTTGACAATGCAGGCAGCCGGCTCTGGCTTTTTCTTGTACTTTCCTAAATCTTAATCTTTATCTGACAGACTATGCCCGTTTCACTGTGGCCAGCATCTCCAGCTGGAGGAAAGGTGGCATGTCAGAAAAAAAAAAAAAAAAACCTGTAGAAAAAGAAGCCAGTTTTGTAAGACTTCATCACCAGGACTGAATCTGGATGACCTCATGAACAGGCTCTGTTGAGCTGCACAATTTATGCTTTACTAAAGAAGAGATCAGTTTAGATACTATATCCTTCCTACTTGATTTGTAAATGTTTTTCCTCTTCTAATTGTCTAACGCATTTCTGTATCTCCAGGCCTAACTACTGCAGAGGTAGCAGCAAAGAACAACCCACCATAGATATGCTGCACAAGTACGTCTCAAAGGTTATTGCAACAGTGATGCCAAGAAAGTCCAATTCTGTTGCTCAGCAGTTTGTTATGTGCCTACGCCAAGTTACAGTTAAACTGACTTCAGTGAGAATGGTGGCATCTTACACCACTTTCCATGGGAACAAGTGACTCCTCCAGGAGCTGGGCAACAGGAAAACATACTCCGAGCATCACTGCCCTTCCTACTTACTCCACTGCAAGTATTTCCATAGTCTTTTACAGTATTTGCCATAGAAGTGAGGTCAGCATGACCCGTGCTGGGCTTAAGATGAAGATTCCTTTCATCTTTTTGTTACTCACTTCTGAAATTTCAAGAAGTGCCCTTGTGGTTCTTATATTCTGCAGTACGACAAAATGCAGCAGATGCAATTCATTATAACGAACACATTGGAGGACACATAAAACATTGCTGACAAAGTATTAAAGCGAGTCTCAGGTATAACTAGTAAAGCACATACCTAATTCAAGAAACAATTAACAGTGGAGATTAAATACAACTTCAGTATTTCATACCCCACTGCCTTCTATACACTGCAGTCACATAAATGGGACGCACAAAATACTTTTACAACTATTTCAGCGCAGGTTGAAGTGAGTATCAACTCAATTTCAACAGAAATGGAACTAAGTTTGTGCTATAATTGTCACGGTATTTTGACATTCAAGGAGTCCGTGGTTGAGACCACGTTGCTGCAAGTGGCATATGTATATACACCACTACGCATATGTACGCATAGACACACACACATCTATATGGTCTGCCACTGAACTTGCAATTCTTTATGGCAGAGCGACCACGCCTCCATAAACGTGATTTTCCCCCAACAGCAAAAACACAAAACTGAACAGAAGCAGCCACGTATTATTAAATCAACAATGCAGCCATTTTTAGAACAAGAGCAAGATTGGTAGCGACTTTTTAAATCATCAGACTCGTTATGTAGAGTTGCCAGTTTCCCGCCCTCGCACACATCGGCCTAGTTCCACTCTCACCCAGCGGTTCTGCATTCGTTTACACAAGCTGAAAATCGTCCAAGAGTTTTATACATTTCAACATTGTATAAAACTGACAGACCAGAAGACACAAGTGTATAATGTTGGTAAAACTTCAACATAGGGCTTTTCTATAGAGTACCAGGGAGGAAACTCTGCTTGGTTTGCATGCTGCAACATGTATGCCAATTTTCTTCGGGTTTTAATGAGACCGCATGTAGCGCGTACGAGACTGCAAATGAAATTCCCAAAATCTTCTAAATTACTCTCGAGACTCTACATGACTTCCTAAAATAAAACATAGACTCTCTAAAGAGCTGGAGTTGGGCTTCATTGCTTTTCACAGAATGGTAGGGGTTGGAAGGGACCTCTGGAGATCATCTAGTCCAACCCCCCTGCCAGAGCAGGCTCACCTGGAAGAGGTTGGACAAGAAGGCATCCAGGCGGGTTTTGAATATCTCCAGAGAAGGAGACTCCACCACATCTCTGGGCAGCCTATCCCAGTGCTCTGTCACACTCAAAGTAAAGCTTTTCCTTGTGTTGAGGTGGAATTTCCTGTGTTCCAGTTTGTGCCCATTACCCCTTGTCCTGTCACTCGGCACCACTGAAAAGAGACTGGCCCCATCCTCTCGACACCAGTCCTTTAGATATTGATAAGCATCGATTTAAAAGATTTGCCCCTTGCATTTTTTCCCCATCGGGGAGAGTTGCAAAGCCCACACAAAACTGGGGGTGGGCTCCTGGCTGTGCTGCTGACGGCGGGGGGGTGACATGGCAGTAGTGCTTACCAAAGATTTTCAGTAATGCAACTGAAATCAGTGCAGTTACGTGCGTGCAAACTCCTCCGGGATGGACAAGCTGTTAGTTGTATTCTCACGGAAGGCAATGAATACCACAATGCTTTAAATATGCTTTATACCCAGCAAAAGTGATTTGAAGCTGTGAAAGCTGTGTGCAGGAAGACCCGACATTAGCGTCAAGGACAACTGTCTCTAGATTTTGGGGGCCAGCGGATACCAGTCAACTTTGGACATTTCTCAGAGATGATCGTGCATTGTTACACAGCCCACCACATGCAACCTTTTTGGCCAAATATGCTGAATATGCTGTAGTGAACAAGCGGCATAAAAGGTCCATTTTCTACAGTTGTATGACATAATACGCAGTCACACAGAGGACAGCCTCTGCTCTTCGGGGAAAAAAGGAGTGGTCTGTTGTGCCCAGAACGATTTGCACAACTTTCTCCTATGTAGCACACGGATTTACCCATGCGCAGGCACCACAGAACAAATTACGATCAGTTTAACACGACGAAAGCAGCTACGTTTAACTCCTGGGAAAGACAGAAACAAGAAGAGCTCATCCGGCCGATGAACGGTTCGGACAGATACCAAACATGACTTATCCTGCGGACGCTACAATGGTACAGAGAACTCAAGATGGCCCTGGCTGATCAGGAAACCCTAGCAGCAGCAGATGGAGCCTGATGAGCAGTGAGAAACTACGAATGTTTCTGTGATTTGTTATCACCATCCTGCCCCTTTGCCCTTAAAAAGCGTGTGTGTGTGAGAGTATACACACATAAACCCGTTATATCTACGTTCTTTTAGATTTGTATATCCCATCTACTCAAATCTTGAATTAAGCCACAGGTTACTGTCTTAGTCCTCAGTGTTCAAGCATCACACATTTTCTACTTTTTCCTCCCATGAGCTTTTATTGACCTGCTTTCTCGAAACTTTGTGCTATGCAGAGTACAAGGAAAACGTTGACATTTGGACAGTTTTCTCCTGGAAAAAACAAGGAAGTCATAATTTTTGTCTCTAGACATCTCCAAATTCCTAACCTGCAACTGTAGCTTGGTTTAGCTTCCTAGACATTAGAGGGGAGCATTTTCTTCTCGCATTTCCAGACCGTACACCTTCTGCATCTCACAGCACTCCGATCATGCCCTTCGACACCTTTTTCTCTCTCCAGCTAGACAATTTTTATGCACAAGAGTAAAAAAAAGAGCATTTACTTTGTTTCTTTAAGAATAGTTTCAGATGTTACAGTAATACTCATATAATTTGCGTTACCACCAGCATACTTAATGGAGAGATCACTTTTCCAGCAGCATTTGAGGAAACAGGAACTAGGATACTCCAGAACACAATGCTTAGTATAGCAAAAATACTATTTAATCCCATTCAGCTTGGATCAAGCAGGGCTTGTTAGCATTTGCTCATCAGTCTCAACAGATCCAGGCTGTTTCTAGCAAAACCGTTCTGTTGTTGTTTGATGAAAGCTCATTTGGGCAGCATGTCTACCTCCACGGCCCAGAGAATTTGACTTTAGAAATCTGTTTAAAGCACAAAGTTGCTGAGCACTGATTTAAGATGATCTGTGGGTGAACCCTCTTGAATTTTAAGCCATAACAAATAGGAGCATGACACATTTAATTTAAAAGCAGCCGTTAGAGAATCTAACCAATTAGTAAATCTAATCCTCTTTATGCAAAGTTATCAAAAATGTAAATATTTTCCTACATGCAAGCGATCAAGTCTGCACAGATGAGAAGGAGTCCTTTCATACGTTGAGGCAATTCACCACAATACTGTGAACACAACAAATCTGGGGACTTGATGAAACACGGCAAGGAGTTTGCTAAAATCAGCATAGCCAAATCTAGCACATGAGCCTGCTTTTATAAATAGTAGTTTGCTTCTCTTTATAAATAAGGAAACCAGTTTTCCTTCAGTAGGATGAAATTCTCAAAGTTATAAAAGGTAGGCAAGACTAAAACTGAAGATTGAGCCATGAAAACCAGGGCAAGATTTCCAAGGGTAGGTAACTTCTGGTGGAGGTCCCCTGGAGACGTCGAGTTGCACGTTAGTGATGATTTGTCTGTACTGACCTTTGGTGGTCTAAACGTGGCATCGCGTCAACTAAGAACAGCACAGAAAGCTGAAGTCTTTCAAACGTTATTGATAGGGTGTTTTAAGATGGAACATCAACACCTGATAAAGTTGTGAAGCAGAAACTGCACTTTGAGAGATGTAGGATGTGCAGATAGGGAAAAGGAAAAGGGCGGTATAAGGAAGTCAAAAAGCTTTAACATTGGTGGTTAGATCTGCTGGCCTGATAAGCTGACTTTGGTGCAGAACCAAAGAACAAAGGTGACTTTGCCGGCCCTGTTGGCAGCTCAGCTTCTGACCCAACCTTTCCCTCGGGTTGGCTGAGAAGACCAAAGTGCAATGGAGGCAATTGTTGGCCCTGTGGATCTCGGCTGGATCAGCTCTGCCATCTGGATTGCCCTAGAGCCAAGAAGAAGAGAGAAGGCAGAAGGTACAGGGACAGAAACGGGGGAGATATGTGACTAAGGACAACTGTGGACCCACAAACTGAGTAGCGCTTGAGCTGGCACTACTGCCAAAAGCAGCAGCCTTGCCCCCACAGCTGTTCTGTCCCCCTCCCGGTGTCTCCCCCTTGCTTAAAAAAAAAAAAAAAAAAAAAAAAAAAAAAAGAATTTTAAAAAGTAAAGAAAAAGGAAGTTCAGACTGCTTCTTTTACCATCGGTGATGACTCATGAAAGTGGTAACAAAACAGCATTAGGCTGTTAAACAATCAGGAATTAAACCAACTTTGCTTTTACACACACAAACTAAAACAACTGCAGCGAATAGACATGGTACCTATGCCTGTAACTGAGCTTTACAAGCAAGGCAGCAAGCAGCATGCACAAACCTGTCTGCCAAAACTCTGGTGAAATCCTGAGCACATACCACATGCAGCAATGCTTCTCTGGCCTTAGGGTCAGATTTTCCTTATAACCTTATCTGAAACAAACCGGAGTCAGTCTTTTCTCATTCTTTAAAGGATGATATTTTGGTAGATGCTTACCACTTATTAGATCCAATACTTTCTGATTGCTGAAAACATTCTATTTTCTCTTTACAGATGACAATCTTTTCTAAAATCCTTGTGCACACGCTTCAAAAAAAAAAAAAAAGATGTGTGTACTTACATCTGTTTTATTTATCATTTCCTGTTCTTCTTGAAATCTGGAATTTATATTTGAATAATGCAAACAGAAAAGCTATTCTAACTCACTTCCACAGTACTCATCGATTTCTCTTGCATTTTGCCTTCTAATATGAAACTTCACTCTTGGTTTGAGCCAAGAGATAAACTTTTTTGTTTTGTAAACTACAGTTTTAACTCATGCAGCTGGTTTTTAACTCTAAGAGATTTTTAATTCTGAGAGATGAGTGGTTTTGAGTGGTTAAGAATATCATTCAGATGTCTGAAACTCAAGCACCACAACCTGACTTATTCTAAAATTAAAACATTGGTGACTTCACAGTGCATGATAGTTGATGATTCCTTTTACATCCAGAAACTTAGTTCTGAAGTTCAGTTACAAATGTTTAGCAACAGTACACTGAGCAAACGCCGGATGCCGTTCCTTGGTGCATCTTAAAAGTTAAAGGCAGCAACACTCCAAATAGCTGCTGGGGTGAATGTCTGACTGCATAATGAATCACTTTCATAGACACCACAGATCATTGTTAATTCTGAAATGAAAAAATACAAGAATTAGATAACACCTAGGAAAGCTTCCAGATGTACTGCTGATACAACACTTTAAATATATGAGGAATTCGACTGCCAAGATGAGCTGGTCCTGGCAGCATAGATAATAGTCTAACTCAGGCGTCTAAAAATGGTTATAACTAAAATGGCAGAAGCGATACAAATAGCGCTTACAGCAGTCGCCGACACGTTTCGAAGCCCGTGCAGTCAGCAGGCCAGGCGTGAGCACAGCTGGTCCATACAAGCGCAGCGCCTGGGTGAGACAGCCTCCATCTCTGGAAGGGGAAGGGACATTTCACTTGAATCGTGTCTGGCGCTATGAATGGCTAGAGATGATGAACACCATGTCAAACGCTAGTCAGGAATAAACCAGTTCATTTGGGCACCGAGCCCAGCTCATCCACAGCTTTATTAGTCATGTTCTTGTCCTTGGTACAAGAATTCAGCTGAGGAATCATACTCCTAAACACATCAGAACGGTATAGATAAAGGAAAATACTTTTGATAAGTACCCTTGGAATTAAAAATTAACTTTCAAAACACTGCAGTGAAAGGGAATCTGCCCAGCTAACGGCTAACATTTTAAGATAAATTAATCACTTGCCTCTACTTACTGCACAACTACAGTCCTGAGCAACCGCTTTCAGGTTTGTCCTACATTGCGGGCAATTTCAAGGAATTATATTTTTAATAAGAACATTCAGCTCCACTTTCCTTAGCAGCAGTCCTACCTTTGCAGCTTACCAATCTGTGCAAACATTGGATGTTTAACACTAATAATCTTGTAAGTCATCATTAGTTTGCTACAACAGTCACAGTAAATTGAAGTTGAAAGACCGTGCACTGCATTTCCTGAAAGAATAAACATTTGAATTTATGCAATTTAATTGGATTTCAAAATTCAAATGTGACATAAGGATTTCCCGGGGGGGGGGGGGGGGGGGGGGGGAGAGGGGGGACACGACACACAAACAAGGAGTTAATTTAGTAGGAAAGATAAGGCCACAAAACCACTAAAGCTACCTAGATAAAAATTCTGCAAAATCTAGGCCATGGAACTTCATGGAGTTATTCCTGTTCTGAGTAATATTTTAATGGTTGAACTCTGCCTTTCTGCACACTAAATTTCTGCTTAGAAATAAAGACAACTATTGCTCACAGAAAAACAACATCTACTCCTCTCTAAAACTGGAGATCTAAATAGTTTTACCAGTCCAGTTTCTTGCCAAAATGAACTCTGCCATTGTTATTAATCTAGAAACACCAATAATAGTAGTTTCTTTAGTCTATGGGAATGTTCGCTCACACAGTAAGTGACAGGCAGAATTTGAACACAAAGTTTTATCATCCTTAATAATCTGCTCTATCCTAAGCTTTAGAGAACAGACTTAAACATATACATCTATATATGTATGTGTGCATCTATATGCAAGATATTTAAGATTATTATTTATTAAGATTATTAATTAAGATATTCCCAATTGCTGTAATATCTGAGCCACTTCCAACTGTTAGTACGTTTCTATACAAAATGGGAGGTAGGAAACTACTATTAACAAATACGTTTTGAAGAGCCAAACCTAAACAATTTATTCTAAGATTATCCAAAATATCATTGACAGGACAATCTGAACTTCATCTCACCATTCTAATCCCTGTACTGTCCTTGAATAAACTTTACGGGTGTGGCTGACCTGGGACTTTTATTATCACCCAAGACAATGACTCAACACGGAACTTATTTCAGGGGAGGAAGAAGGTGGAGATGGAAACCAGCTCTGAGGATTCAGGAATTTTGAAAGAGGGTCACCGGAGAAGCGTCACACCACAAAAAGCCCTTTTGACAGAAAGATAAAGCATGCAGATAGGCTAGATCTTTCATTCCATCATCATACATATTGCAATATAAAACCATACATTAGTAATACTAAAACAACAATAGAGTTGCAAGTCAGACATTAAAACAGAAAGCACAAAACGGTCAGGAGCTTCAGAGCAGGGAATTCCCAACAACTCATCAGACTACGTAAAGAACGGTTATAAGAAAACCCAAAGTGCCTTCTGTAATGACTAAGCCAGTCTTCAGCCCTTAGTGATTTTCCCGAGACCACAACACTCCGCACCTGACAGATCCAAGAACGGTATGTTTGTTGGCAACCTGACAAAGTCTAGTTCAAAAGTTAACCTGATTTTGTCACTATAGCAATTAAAATATCAACATAATGCTGAAACAACGAATGACTTCCTTTACCGTTTCCATCTTGCGTTAACCTCCATAGGATCATGGAATATTGTAACCGGGAATGAAGGCAGCTCCTAGGACACCTCAGGCAACCAAAAGTCCACTGCATTCTTCTATCGCGTGCCATGGTTTGCCCTAAATTTTACTAGCACCTTTAACCAACTGAAATTCGACATAGTGAATTGCATCTTGGCATTATTCACCATAGAAGTTATTCGGACTTTCAAACATGCTGTATAGCTCCTCAGTGCCACAGGATATTGCTGGTTTTCTCCTTTCAAAAACTGTCCCTAATTCTGGAATATTTACATCTATATATGTGCATCGGAAGCACTGTTGCCATAAGATGATAAAAAAAAAAAAAAAAAAAAAAAAAAAAACAGTGATCATCTCTCTTTTTGTTTAAGCTAAACACTGCAGAAATGCTTTTCTAAAAATCCAGTTTTGGTAAGCGTTTCTCAGGTGCAGCATCCAGAGCCACATCTCCCAGAATGCTGAAGCAAAGCCAAAACTGTCCTGTTTCAAAGGTTAGTAGCTAAGCGGTTGTATTAAATACCTAACTCAAATGTTTTTCCCAAATTACGCAGAAGTATTTTTAAATAAGCACAAGTACTACCGTTACGAGGATCATGTAAGCCAAGTAGATGGGATGGAATAATGTTAAAGCACTTTAAATACCATTTGATTCTGCTGAATGTCAGTCTAATACTAACCCTAGGATACACCAACTATTCATCTCAGGTTTCTCATTGGGGAAATTCAAAGGTCTTCTGGTTCTCTGTCGCAAGAAGCACTTTTTTATGTCAGTCGTCTCACCCCAGGCAGTGGCACCACTGGGTATGTAAACATGCACTGGCATAAGCAAGAGCCTCAAACTTCAGACCCACATTTTTAGAACTCTTCTTGAACTCATCTGGAAGACAGACCACTATGCACTTCAAAGGATCTCGTCCTGCTGGTGGTTGCTTTCATACCGCACAGGAACCCGCGGAACTGTGTGCCCGGCTCTGCCGAAGCCCAGGTTTATCCGGGGCGGGTGCTGCCTTCCCGGGCTCGCAGGAGGCCATGCCACGCGTTTGCAGCTGCGTGGCACACACGCTCCGTCCCTCCTCTCCCACAGCACAGCCGCAGCGGGGCCAAGTTAACACAAATTTGTACTGTATGTTACTTCTACACTACATACTCTAACAGAGCTTCACGTCGCGATAGGTTATTTAAAACCTAAGGGAATAGCTAAGCAAATAGCTAAGCTAAGCCGGAACAACACACACATGCGTGTAGCAACACAAATGGTTCGAAATGGGTCACCGTGGCCATCCTCAAAGATGGGCAGACAGACTACACAGCTGCCAGTCACCTGCAGCAGCTGGAATAACAGGGTCTCCCCCACTCCAATAGGAGCCCAAAGAAAAAAAATCTGTTACACAGCTGTTTAAAGCACAGAATCATAGAATGGTTCGGATTGGAAGGGACCTTAAAGGCCACCTAGCTCCAACCCCCCTGCCATGGGCAGGGACACCTCCCACTAGACCAGGTTGCTCAAAGCCCCATCCAACCTGGCCTTGAACACCTCCAGGGACGGGGCATTCACAACTTCCCTGGGCAACCTGTTCCAGTGCCTCACCACCCTCACAGTGAACAACTTCTTCCTAATATCTCATCTAAATCTACCCTCTTTCAGTTTAAAACCATTATCCCTCATCCTATCACTACACTACCTGATAAAAAGTCCCTCCCCAGCTTTCCGATAGGTCCCCTTTAGGTACTGGGAGGCTGCTATAAGGTCTCCCCGGAGCCTTCTCTTCTCCAGGCTGAACAACCCCAACTCTCTCAGCCTGTCTTCATAGGAGAGGTGCTCCAGCCCTCTGATCATCTTCTTGGCCCTCCTCTGGACCTACTCCAATTATTAGCAAATTACATATATAGGTAGAAGAGAAAGAAAAACACCACTACAAGACTTGAAATTAATCCATCATAGCATGAAATCTCCTTTGCAACACGCCAAACATCGCTTTAGTGCTTAGCTGAAGAACACTCCAAAGCCTGGGTGGGCAGCATTGCACCTGGTGATGCCCAAGAGACATCAGCACTTCCAGAGCAGGAAAAAACAACCTATGGTCTGGTGAAAGAAGGTTGAATAATACCTCACTGACCTAAATGATAAAAAGAATCCTTTACCCCTTACCGCCTAAATGGATTTCAAGTATAAAAGGAAATATGGAGCCTTAAATCAGAGTCCCTTCTCTGAACGCAACCTGAGGCAACAGGGTTGCACAATAACCAGTCTCCCTGTGAAGACTGGAAGTTGTCTGCCACAGGGCTGCATACAAGTCCTGTACCACTGTTTTGCTTTTCCTTCCATTCCTCAGTTTTAAGATTTTTTTTATTTTTCGTTTGTGGATTTGTAAACAAGGATCTGCATTTGAGTTTACCCTCACCTGCCTGGTGTTTTGAGTGATTTCACATTGTTGTGCTGCCAAGCACAACCTGCTACGGTTCCTGTGGGTCAGACAAACCCTGAAACAGGATTCTGAATCACCTGGAAGGAGTCAAGCAGCTACAAACACTGCTTCAGATTGTCCAAGCTAACTGGGTATTCCTCCACTAAGCTGCAGCAGCCTTCCTGGGGTGGTGGTAACACCTCAAGCATGGAAGAAGTGTCCTGCAGTGACTAACAATCCTGAGAAAAGCTCCCTGTAACACTCACCCAAACTCACACCCGAATCCTGGGCTTCACTCCCCAAGTACACTGAAAATGCAAGTGCCACACACATACCTCGCATAGCCTAAAGGACTGAATTCTAACACTGTTATGCTGTAGTACCCAGATGACAGAATATATGAGCTGTAGTTAACCTAAGGAGTCATGTTTCCACGTTCTTGAAGCAAAGCACCATATGGTAGAGGAGATTCAGATATAAAAGAACAGAAAACAATAGAAGGTAAGGAAAGAAAGAAATCCCCTTCTTGTCCGAGTGGAGAAACAGAAAAAAAAATGTTTAGAATAAGGTGTGAAAGCGCTGTTGCCAATAAGAGACACTGTCAAGAAACAGAATCAACGATGAAATAAAAAGTTATGTATATCTAGTTGCTGTAAAGAAACGTTGCGTTTCACCAACGGGTAAATGTCAAGCTAGACTAAGTCTGATGCTCACCTTTGCCTTGCTGTTCTTCAACTGAGGAATCAAGGAAAATGAAGCCCAAACGGGGCTACCCAGAACAATGCGTTATTTGTTTCCACTGCAACCTCACAAAGTTCTACAGTTCTACCAACCAAGTAAGTAAAATCAAAACACCCACTCTATTCGACACATCATTTTTCTAAAGCAGAATACTTTAAACAAATAAGACACACACCAGTGACTTCCTAAACTACTATGGTTAAGCGAACAACACTGCTTTTATGAGGACACACGAACAAGAAGGTATTATTATGTATTATACTGTCATATAATTGTATAATCTGTAATTATCAGCTTTTGTTTTCCAACAGACCACGGAGCTGATATATCCTCATACTACACCATAAATTTAGAGAAAGACATTTCTGAAGTGTTGTTACTACATTTCTGGTTTGAAGAGCTTATCACACTTCCAAACATTTGCTAGATATTTTTAAGCCAGTGCCTCTGAGTGCACAGGTTAGGCCTTAAAATCGGTGTAAAGTTTTATTGTTAAAAATCAAGGTACATAAACCTAATAGACGTTACTAAATTTAAACTGCTATAAATAAACTCAAAGTGACATGAACCTAGTTCATCTTGAATCTCTTTAAAGCAATCCCTCACCAGCATTCAATTACTTCAGCTGCAGTTTAAAACTACTTTGTGTGTCAATACACAGCTGCAGCTACACTGGCTCTAACCGCAGTCTCTTGAGGGAAACGGAGCTAAACCTGTGCTAATCACAGTAACCGGCCCCTACAACACATGATTTTCTCATTGTGTGTATGTTTTCCTAAGTTGCTGGGTTAGGAGGCTTGTGCTTATCTAACCCATGGTTCCCCCCCCCCCCCCGCCGCCCCCGCCATGTTTCTCCTCTGTTTGTAACTCATCCCTTCCCTTTCCTGTTGCATCAGGAAGCTGCAAATACAGTGGCTTCTGCAGGGCTGTTATAATTACCACAGTACACTGCAATTCCGAAACGTATGCAAAAGAACTAACAATTATTTCAACAAGGTTGCTGAGAGCATTTAAATGTGGTTCTGTTGGCTTTCTAGAAAGCTTCTGACCAACACGCTTCATCCAAGATCAAAACACCTCCATGCACCTCTTCATTAGGACTATAGCTTTCTAAGCCTTCACAGTGTCCTCGAAGTAAGCTGTTTTAAAAAAAATCTGGTGTAGAAACAGAGAAAAACATCCATAAGAAGCCGGAAACAGAGCCGGGAGGGAAAGCCAGTAAAAAAGTTCCTATTCTCTACTGACTTCTTTTGTTATACACCATCTCACGCAACAAACAAAGATCAATTTTAATGAAGACTTTACTAATGGGAAAAAAAAAAAATGCAGACCAAAACAGCTGTCATGTCAAACGACCATTATTTTTATTTACTTGGTTACAGCACTGTGCGGATGTTTTAGGAGTCATCTCAAGCTCTCAGGAAAGGATTTTCCCCTCCCTTCCTTCCTTCCCCTCTCCTGCCTGCCAGTAATCCCAGTTTAAAGGATCTAACCCTTCTGAAATGTGTTAACTCAAGCAATTTCTTTTTAACGGTTGGAAGTTTCAGGAAAAAAAAATGAACCCAAAACAAAACAGCAGATGTTCAAGACACAGACTTCTATTTCTCCTTCCATGTGAAGCTTAATGGCAAAGATGCATAAACAATAACACTTCCAAAGAGATAAAAATATATTGTCCGCCCCGTTAGAAATACTAAACAAAAACTTCAAATTGCTAAATACAGATAAGACAATCATATCGCTTTTCATAATCTATAACATCATGCCTGACAAGATAAGGTGCTTCCTTTTCTTTCTTTCATTCACGTTTGTGTTACAAGTATAGAAACCCACTGACTGAGCAGTTTTGCTCCCTTGAGAATAAAGTAGAACTCCACAAACAATCTTATAGAAGCACTTAAAATTTTAAAATAGCTGGCACTTAAAATAAGAGCTGAGTCTCGTTAAACCTAGGCAAACCTTTTAACATAGTATACGATGTAAAGGGAAAGAAAATGTCGGCACAACCCAATGATACAAAATGACATAAATTCTTACAGCTCTGAAAGAAAGAAAGAAAGAAAAATAAACTAATCCCCTTTATGTAGGTAACCAAAGATATTTGTTCATTCTTAGGTTCCTCAGCCTCCCCCCGCAGCCCCGTGTGTACACCCAAGAGGTGTCATGTCAATTTGGTCCGGTCGCAGGCTGCCCCGTGGAGCTGCCTGGTTTGAGTTATGACCATGCCCAGGTCTTGCAAGTTTAATGAGGTTCCTTCTCACACACGCAGACACCACACACAGCGCCAACTGGGAAATAATAAAGTTGGATTACAGGTGTAGCTTCTTGCTACGTTAAACCTATGTAGAGAGTGAAAAACTAATCTACATTTTTAGCTTAAGACTGGCAAAAGCTTTCTTCATTTAACCATCATTAGAAACCCACCCTCATCTTCAACTTTTAACAAAACCCAACCTGTGACATGGCGCTTGATGTTAACAGAGCTGCATGAAAAGATTAATCAAAAGCTTTGTATGTCTCTCCTAACTCAGGCCGAACACCAAATCAGTGCTGAATTCCTCACGTGCAGCTACGCCCTGTTAATCTGCTCGAAAGCAGCAAACTATGTAAATCTCCTTACACTGGCAAGATAAACATTACACTCATCGAAAAGGTAACAAGAACCACTGTTACTGGGCAAAGCTGCTAAAAGGCCCAGACACACCGGGCTTCCAGAGCACCCAGGGTAGGTGGGACCCCGTGCTCGCCTCCATCGCTGCTCCTGGCTTCCTCTGCAAGAAACCTGAGAGCAGAGAAACCTCCCTGCACAAAGCCATTGAAAATCCCTAATCAAATAGCTGCACTAGCTCTGTAAATTCAAGGAGCAGATGGCAGGAGAAAGCCTAATTTTCCATTTACCATAATTTTACAGAATGTAGAAATATTTACTTCGGAGGAGTGCCTCCCAATTTACATGAGAGCAGCAAAAGTGGGAGGAGGGACAGAGAATTATCATGTTCTCAGCACACCCAAACTGAGAGCTAAGCAAGCCTGTATTAAGCAGGATGTTGTATGTTATTTTGTTTCCTTCGCATTATGGATGCACACATGTGCATTCTTTGCATAGCTCAAGTAACCTCCATGGTAAAAATATTAGCTTACACCTACCTTTTTCAGATAGGATGCATGGCCATAAGCATTGTGATAGGTTACTACTGCAGCTACTGGATGGCTTTCATTCTTCAACTAGACCTGAATCTGCATTTCAAGCCGATTCTCAGATGAGTTGCCACTCATTTAAGCAACGTCTAACTTTTAAGCCCGGCAGGAGTATTTTTAATATGCCTGTCTGCCCATAACACAGGAAATCCTTTTGAAAATACAACTTCAGAGACCATATTTTAGTATTCTTACAAGTACTCTAAAACAGAGAAAGAGATTAGGCACCGCCCAGTCAAATCTGACCTGAAACCGAGGATGTTGACTGGCTCCTACATGCCTGAGATACTCACTGAAATAGATACAGCAGATAACAAGCATAATACTGTAAGCACAGATTCGTTTATAAAACAAAACGAAGTTCTCTGGGCAAACAAAAAGAGAGTGTGGGTAAAGCTCAGGACCTACTGTAGCCTAATGGCATTTTGTCAATGTTTTAAATGAAGGCAGAATTTCACTTTACATTACAGTGCCTTAAAAATAAATGAAGAGAGTATCACTTTGCCTTTTACCAATAAATCACTCGCCTTTTCACCTGAATCTGTTATACACTCTTACAAATGGAACAGGAAAATACTAAACCTGAAGTGCTCTTATGCTACCCTGATATCACGTGTGTTACAATACTAATGCAGACATACAAGCTACTTAAAAGATTTTAGTTTCATTTTTAAGTCACCTAATTTTTTTTCAGCTTCATATACTACATGCCGTTAGCATAGAAAATCTAATTTCTCCTTTCAGAGATGATGGTGAACACCTTTTCCTACACCACCAGTACCTAGGGTCTCAGACTAAAGCACAATTATAATTCAATTGTCTGAATATGGGTTACGCAGAGCGTGCAGAGGCTTCATCTGGACTATTCTTAATTACCAAGAGTCGAAAAATTAGGCTCTCACAGCACTCTTCAGCACTGTTTGCCATCAGCTCACCCCTGCAGATGAAGCCTGAGTGAAAGGGAGATCGGAAAGTCAATCTTTAAACGACCTTAGTCTACATGAATGAAGTTAATAGGAGTTTCCCATGGACTTCAACAGAGAAAGGCGCAGGCCCTGGCTCCTCATGTAGGAAGTGTTTGAGCGGAGAATGGCTACACACCAACAAAAGAAACCTTTGGTACCCAGGGTCTTAAGCCCACATAATACCCCCGCATTCATTTCTTTCTCTGCCCGTTGGGGAAAAAAAAAAAAGGGTCTGTTTGTTTTTCCGATTCAGTCGGCCCTTTTAGCTCTTTGAATCTAAGGAGTGCGCTGTGAAAAGAAGAGCATCTTATCAGCCTGCTCCAGACCGGCAGGCGAACTCCCCATCCGCAGGCAAACACAGCCCAGCCGCCCGCGCTGCCCGCCCTCCCCTCCGCTCCGCTCCGCTCCGCACCCGCGGACACCCCGCCCGCCGCTCCGCCGCACACCGCCGGCCCCAGGGGGCCCCCGTTAATTAATGGGCCTTTCAGGTAGAGTAAGAAAATGCTACCTAATAAATTGGCTTCATTTACAAAGTACGCAGGAGGACCAGACAAGATCATCGGCGTGGGCGGATCCGGGGCATTTATTAAAAACAAAGCAAAAGCAGCACACACAATAAGCGTGTTTTATTATGCACGGACTTGAACACTCCGGCTACCAGATACGAAGATAACTCCACGCACTGTTAGGCAGCATCTGCAGAGCGCTGCCGAGATAACACACCAGCGATTCTTACGGAAGAGGTATTTCTATAAAATAAGGGAGGAGGAGGAGGAGAAAGGAAATAGCGATTTTTTTGTTCGAGCGTCAAGAAAAGCCGAGCGCCAAACTTTCCCCGTCGCGCAGGGCGGCCACGCAGACCACACCACACCGCACTCGGCGACGCGCCGAGAGGTCACAATTTCGACGCCCGTTTCCCCACGATTTCTACGAAGCCCTTCGCTGCGCGCCGCGGGGAGACCCCCCATCTGCTCCTTCTGCCCTTACCGAGCTCCGAGCCCGAGCAGAAGAGGCCAAGCGCCCCGGCGCTGCCCACCCACCCGCCGAACTGCTTGTTCCAGCTGCTCGGGGCCAGCAGACACGGAAGGATTTCTCCTCACCTGGAAAGAAGCCTGCCATAGTATTTTTGGCACGCTTTGTCAAGCCGGGAGCTCGTCGGTGACCTCTACTCCATTTACCCTCTGGCACACAAACACACAGCACACTTTCCAATGAACTTAAAAAGTAAGATTTTTTTTTTTTTTTAAATCAAAGGGTCAATGAAAAATAACACGCTTCGCAATAAATAATGCAACGTTAATGCCAACGTTTTGAGGGGGATAAGAGTACAAAGCGCAGCCAAAGAGACAACGGCCCAGGGAGGTTGTAACCCAACTATTTCAACTATTTTATTTCCAGCGACTAAACAAACAAACAAAGAAATACCTCTTTCAGTACAGCTCCGTACGATGCGAGCGCTCCGAACTTATCGGAGCGATCTATCTGCCCATAAAATGTCACAGGATTTCCCTTGAGCCCGTCAAGGGGGGGAGAAGGGCCGAGCCTGAAGCTCGGCGGAGGGTTTTCGGAGGGCTGTGTGAAAGAAACCGCCCGCCGCGACCCTTTCGCTCATTTCACGCCGAGCGAAAAACATCCAGCCCCGAGTTTCGCTTATGAGAACCCGTGTTGCAACACCGGGTCCTTTTTTTAACTTGTTGCCGAGCTCAGCAGGGCCGGCGGCCGCCCGACCCCCCGCTCCGCTCCGCTCCGCTCCGCGCCGCCCGGCCGCTAAGGTCACCCGGCGGAGGCCGCCCGCCGCCCGGGCACTCGGCAAGGTCACAGCGCGGCTTTTAAGGGGGTGGAGTACCGGGGGGGGGGGGGGGGGTTAGGAAAAAAAAAAAAAAAGTTTATTTTTGTAAATCCCAGCTCTCGAGAAAAGCTACCAGGCTGTAAGTTGCAACTCACGCAAGTCGCCACCCCTCTCCCCACTCCTCCCCCAGCACCTCGGGGGGGGGGTGGGGGGGAAAGTGGGGGTGGGGGAGCCACAAACACACACACCACCACCACTACCCTCCTCCCTCGGCTCTTACCTGCTTCCGATACGGGGTCCGGCTGCTGCCCGCCGCGCTGCTGTTGCTGCTGGGGAAGATCATCGCCCCGCCTGATCCCCGGCTCCCCCTCGGGATGGGGAGCAACTTTGGCGGCCGCCGGGCTGCGGCGCGGCGGGGCTGCAGGGCTCTCCCCGCCTCCGTGCCTTCCCCGCCGGTCTGCGGCTCTTCGGTCCCCCCCCCTCCCCGACCCCCCCGCTCCGCCCCGCTCCGCGCCGACCCTACCCCTCCGCGGCCGCCCAGCCTGCCATCAACGGGCTCTCATTGACCGCCGCCGGTTTCCCCAGCCCAGACGGACCCCACCTCCCGCCGGCCTCAACCACCGCCCAGAAAGAGGGAGGGAGAGAGCGAAAGAGCGCCCCGAGCCGCAGCGGGGAAGCGCGGAGCGGGCACCGTGCCCGCGGCCCCGCCCCCGTGCTGCGCGGGGCGGCGCGCCGCCGCCAGCGGGAGGCGCGGAGCGGGGCGGCGGGCGCGCCCAAGCGGAGGGGCGGAGGGCCCGCGGCGCGCAATGGTTGCGCCTAAGCGGGGGGGCGGGCCCGCGGCGGAATGCGCGGCACGCGGGGCCAGGCGCAACTTGCGCCTGGCCCCGCGTGCCGCGCATTCCGCCGCGGGCCCGCCCGAGGGCTGAGTGCTCCGAGTGCAATAAATATTGTAGGGTTTAACTCTCTCAAGTTTTTCTTGATTAGAGATGGGGGGAGAGGGGGGAGGAACATCCGGGGGGAGCCCTCGTTAATGCCTCAGGGCAGTATTTGGGAAGCAGGGGGAAATTCTGATTTTCTTCACAAAACTGGGGCCTAGGAAACGCTACAGTTCTTAGGCAACAAGACTGAGACACGTGGAGAAAAGGGGTTTTCAGCTTGACTCACTATTACTCTGCATTGTTTATTACATTTACATTACCCAGTGATACTGGTTATCTAGTTTTTAAGAAGTCCAGAGCTACAGTTTTGTCAAGCCACGGAGTTTCTGACTGGCAACACTGCAGAAGACCTTCTGGTACAGGCACGCATCATCAGGCACATTTTGGTTTCTCTTCCTCTTTCTGATAATACCATGGCCCTCATCTCACGCACACAAACGTGACAATGCGCAACAGCTGGGAAGAAACAACAAATTGCCAGGTAGTTCATTACTGAAAAGCCAAGTAACGTGATGCCATCTGACAACGCTAACATCTACAAAAACCATAATCTTCAGTTACTTGGTTTCCTAGAAATAATCACCACGTTTTTTTGGTATCCTAATGCATTGCCACCACAGATCAGAGCCCATCTGAGTACAGCCAATGGTAAGAAAGCACTCTCACGCGGCAGAACTACATTCTGTGTAACTTTCCTTTTTTTTCCTCTTTCAAATCCCAAACTGCATCTCATTCAGTTTGGCCTTGATTTGATAACACAAGTTTAAGGGCTGCTCGTACTGGATGAAGAGCACTGCAGCCACGCGGTGATCGCTACCACTGAAAAATGTTTGGTGGAATAAATTTGTACCGGCAGACTTTATGCCAGATCAGGTACCGTCTGTCTGTACTACCCTAACTTCATGCTGGATCACGGATCATTTGTATTCCCACTGCTGGCATAAAGTTAGCACAGAGGCTTGAAGCTAGAATAAATCTGTATTCCCTGGTCTGGTTAAGGCTGTAGCCTCATGCCCGCTTTACAACATCAGTTGGCATCACTGCTGAAAAAAGCAACGGTTCAGCAACAGATTTTTTTTTCCCTCTTCCTGATCAGGTTAGTTTTCTTCCAGATTATTTCCTTTGTCTGGTTCAGCATGTGGCTGTGCTACTGCTTGTGCCAGCATAATGGAGGAGGTGGCATGGGAGTAAAAATAGGCAGGGGAGAGAGGGTGGATAGGACTGCTTGTTTTGGCAGGAGCATCAGATTATATTAGCTTAATATGTTCGTGTACCTGTGGCTTAATTTGATAGAAATGTAGCTGCGTGCTCCTGCCTTCCCAAGATGTACTCCATACAGTAGGCGATCTGTGCTCCGGTCTTGCTTATTATAGCCCCATGGTCACAGATGACAATTGGATTCAGGGCTGAAACGCTGTCTTAAAGGAGTATAAACTGTACCGGTGACATGCTACCTCTCCTGCTCAAATCTGTATCCCCAACAAAAAATAGGAACAATATTTTTCTGCCAGTGTTCTGGTCACCAAAGGGGTGACAAAGCTTACCTCTGTTACATCTACAGGAGGGCTTTGTTAGCTGGAGATGCGTAGAGTGACCACACCTTCCCCTCTCGGGGAAAAGCTTTTCAAAACCCATCAATCATTCCTTGCTTCCTTCCCTCTCCTCTTCCTGCCCCATCCCCCAGGGAAGAGGCTAGAGGGATGTAAACACCGTATCCTCGGTGGGGCCTATTCTCAGTCACTGTCATACCAGGGAAGGCACTCAAGAATATCCCAGAGCAGTATCTGAAACGCTGCCGTCTTGCCCTCTCTGCCGCCATGTCCCATAGCTTCACGTGATTTGGACGTGGATTTCCCTCTCTTGGATTCAGTATGTGACACATTTCTCTCGGTTACCATTAGTCTCTTTCCTAACATATTAGAAAAAAAACCACCACAACAAATATAATCCTGTAAATGCCTACCAGATCACAATCAAATGGTATCTGCTTATTTATTGTTGTTAAAGAAAAACAAATTACAGAATTGTCTGGGAAGAAAACTTGGATGTCCTATCCTAAGTGCTAATCTATCTATCAACATTTTCTTTTCTTTTCTTTTAAAAAGACTTGAGCAACCTGTCTCCATTTTTGCCGCAAACGGGGAAAGCGCTGCCTTCCAACGCTTATGACAAGGTTATCAAGAATACAGAGCCAGACTCCTTACAGCAGTGTGGCGGGAGGGAAGGGGACAGCAGACCTAAATTGAAATGAGAGAGTTCCTGACTGGACATAAGCACAGCCGGGCATTGCCCAGAGAGGCTGTGCAGTCTCCATCCTTGAACGTTTTCAAGACCGGACTGCGTACAGCCCTAAGCAACCCAACCTGATCTCCCCACTAATGGGAGCTGCTTTGGGCTGGAGGTTGGGCTACAGATCCCCTAAGGTCCCTGCCAAGCT
Source organism: Vanellus vanellus (assembly GCF_965231255.1). NCBI lineage: Eukaryota > Metazoa > Chordata > Aves > Charadriiformes > Charadriidae > Vanellus > Vanellus vanellus. The sequence goes on from NC_138910.1 coordinate 19,384,940, forward strand.
GAATCTATGCTCATATGAAAAAGCTGCTTTGTTCTTACTGCAGAACATAGGCAAAATGATTTCTGTGTAAAATCCTCTATTTGAGGTCAAGTTGATAAGGCTCGAGATAATTCCCTGGAGTTTTCAGTACATGTACAGTGATATATCAGTTCAAGATACTGACAACAGTTCCCCTACATATTTTCTGGGATGCAAGAAGCATGTCTTGTGTGCAAACAGTCTCAGTCTTACTCATTGAGCAATCCCAAAACTGAGACCCCTAATCTATAAAATGTATAAAGATGTGATAATTTAAATCATATTTTCAAGGACTTTCTTATTAACTGTGTTACAACAGGTGTGAACAGGCTTATCTATGAGTTATAAATGAGCAATTCATTTTGATCCCGAGGGAAAAAGGTGACCGTAGGCTCTAAGAAAATCTAAGTGTCTGTATAAATTATGTTCAGAGCTTCTTTAAATTATCCAGAGTTGCTTATCCAGAAATAAGGAAAACTGGCTGAGCAGATCTGGTGTTTTGTGGAGCTACAACATTGTAATTACATATTCTGTTTTGTTTGGGCTTTTTTTTATGTACAGTTCAGAAATTTAGGTTTGCAGAGAAACCGGGCAAATACAGAAAGAAAGATTTCTCTGAAAACCTGGAGACAACTGGAAGTCTTCAAGAATCTTTCCAGTAATGTTTATCTCTCTTAACAAACAGTGGACTGGCAAAACTAAGCCATTATTTTAAAAACAGTTCTACACATTTAAGCTGCTACTTTAACATTTCTGTTCTAAATCAAACCCATGGCTTCCCTTATTTATCTCAAAATTCAACCGCAGTAGCTATTTCCCCTCAGGGCATTCAGTGCCTCTGTCGGACAGATGGTCCCTCAGCCCCGGATCTGCTTTAAAAGGCAAAATTTCAGTCTGTTGCAAAACCCTGTGAGTCCAGATCCGATCTCCTGAATTTCCTCACAACCCTGCTCTCCTGGCCACTTCAGGGCCTCCTGAAGACCCATTAGTGGAGGAGTGTTTATGGGCACCTCATTTCCCTGCCTTGACCGGGAGGTAGCAGACCTATGGGCTTGCCACCACAATGCTCACTTGCTTGAGGATCCATCCTCTCGTCACACCCAGTCGCACGTAAAAAGATACAAACCGGAGTAGGCAGGAGGCTGAGCCACGACAATGCAAAAATACTTTGAAATACCCTATGCAAGCCAAGGAAACAGCATGCAGGGCTGAACTTGGAGAGATATTAAGCATTTCCTGAAAAGCGTCAATAATGGGGTATGGGAAGCTAAGTATCGTACAGAAGCAGGTTTTTAATTTTAGGCTTCCATTCATCTATTCAGAACCGAAAGCAAGAAGAGCATTTACAACAGCCAAAGGAATAAACTAAACTTCATTACATGAGAAGCTCCTTTCGAGATAAATAATCTCTTAATTAATTGTTTTTATTATTATTATTCAAGTATTCCCAGTACACAGGTAATGGGGAAAAAAAAATCTGTGTCTTGCTAAATGAGGATGAGAAAGAAACATCAGTAGAAATGGGAAATAGTAATGCCATGAACACGGAAAACACTTTCTATATAAAAACTTGTGTAAATTTTCTTTTTTTTTTTACAAAAAGAAAATTATTAAGAAACAATGACTTTGCAGAAGTATATGATCTACTAAGAGTGAGGTATTGCACACACAATGAGAAGCTGTTGTTTAAGAATGCAGTCTTCAAAATAATGGCAGGAATATATTCAACAATAAGAAAAGAATCTTCATGATGACCTCAACCAAAAGGGGAAGACAAATAATCTTTTCCAGCTGTACCGCTTCAGATATTGGTACCAAGATACCAAATTACTTATAGTCTAGATTAGAATACAAAAAATAAATGCCATTATATCACTCGTTATAAAATACCTGTGCACAGTTGCTATAACATATTTATTTTAATTCAAACCGATCAGCTCATTCTCTCTGGGAATCCTCCAACCTGCGTCTGATTTTCCCATCCCCTCTACTGTGGAGCTTTTTTCCCCTTAAATCCAACAGCTCTTTGTGAAAAAAGTAGCAGTCCTCTGCTCCCTTCAGTGCACACAGAACGCCTCTGCTGTGGCCACTGGGTTTGTGCCTCCTATGACATGTTTTGACTCCTCCTATTCATTTTAGCTTGCAGTTCATTCCTTCCATGCTTCCTTAAATGTTCTTGGAAGGACACTTTATAAATTGCACAATTATAACTAATTGTTGCCATTCCTTCACTGATGACTGGTGTTAACAATATGAACATAGAGAGCAACACAATCTCTTGTTAATGCCATGCCAGCATTTTATATTATGGAATGCATTATTTATTCTTTGAAAGCCACAAGATACTTCCTTATAGCAGTATTTCCACTGTCAAACAAACACCCCCTTCCTAAATATACCCTGTATATTCGGGGAAGCACAAGTATGAAACAGAGTTACTGTAAAGGATTACTATGTAACAGGAATTTAAGGAGCCTGTTGATAATAGGTAATTAAAAGACAGGACGAAACCCAATCTTGATCTGTGGAATTAACTAAAATTATTCTAAAAGATCTGAATTCTGCCATTAGCTTGATAATGTTGCCAGACACTTGTTTGAAACTATAAAGCAGTCAAAGTCTGTAAACAGTTGCCAGATTTATTGTAGAACAAAATAATAAAGTCTGTCTGAAATGACAAAGTATATTGTTTTTTCTGCTTTGTTATTAACTATGTAGGAAGTTGTTCATCATATTAAAACATATTTCTGTTTTAAGTGAGACTACTGAGAAGAGCTCACTGTTTCGACATGCTTTCTTGACTGCATATTTTTTACATTTGGTGCAGAATAAATTTATGGAACAGTAGAAGAAGGCAGAGAAAATTTTTGCTAAGTATTTTCTAGGTAACAATTATTCTATGCAGCTATTTGATGTTTTAATGTATTTCACATATTTAAATTTTAATACAGCTATCAATAAAAGATGAAGCAAAATCTGGAAATACACACATATTTTTTTCTAAAACTTCAGAATTAGTATGGTTCTAAAGTAGGGTAATAGCTGCTGGTTTTCCAACAGAAAAGGGGCTCTTTCTAGCCACAATGTGTTCAATTTTGGTGTGCTGGGTTTTCCTGGATGAAATTTTTCATTGTGTGGGCCAGGCCGAATGGTTACTACTTTACTAGAATCTTAGAAATAAGACAGAAAAGAAATTAAAAGACTCCTACAATTAAAATACGTTTAAAAACTGAGAACAGTTAATGACACTGAAAAGATAAATCACTGCACAGTGGTTGGAGTGGAAGGTCTGACCAAAAATCAGCCAGACATAATTTTTATTTTTTTGTGTGCTATTTTCTTGGTATCTATCTGTGAAATAGCTTTGGATTTGTCAGTACTCTGCAGTTATGGGAAAAAAAAACAAGAATTCAGACCCTTATCTGGTCTTTCCACATCTATGAAACAGGATGTATACACTGAAGCCTTGAATGAAACATGCACTATTTGCATGATAAGCAAATTTTGTACTAGAGCAATGAGGAGCAGGCTGGAATCGCAACACCGCACAATATCCAAAATGGCTCATTATGGAAAAAGAGGAAAAAGACAGAAAAAGTCACTTAAAATATGATATGCCAAAAAAAAGATGGAGTTGTTGTCACTAGCGCAAAACCAGGCTTGCACGTTCAAGCTATGGGCTTGAAGAATACCCAAGGAAAAAACCAGACAAGATGCCGTTCTGCACACCTCCGCTGCAGGCAGCAGTCACTCTGGCAGGAGGGACAAGCCAGACTGGAGATTGTGTACAGTAGGTGTATACCTGTGGATATCTTGGAACAAATCCACAAAGCACGGCTCTTTCCAAACAGTGTTGTTGTCCTAAGATGACTCTTCTTGCTTTTTTTTTTTTTTTTCTCCATTCCCTGGAACGAAGTCGTGTTGTGTTTGTTGGACAAATACTAGTGGTCAAGTGAAGAACTGAAAGCTCTACCTGCTGACAAGCACTGTGCAAATTTTTTCTGTCCTCACACACATCCCTGTCAATTAACCTCATTTCTGACCTGCAAATGTCTTTACGGTACTCAAACTCCCCTGAGTACACTGACAACTCTGTACTGGCTCTCTGGTGTCCATTTACATCGTCTCAGTTGGAGTGTGAGAAACTAATTTCCATATAGATTTCAGAGGGACATATAAATTTTATCTGTATCAAAATTATAGCCTTTACCCTCCAAGTTTGTTTTATAATCACATGTAAACAGAAAGACATTTGTTTATAATACACAATCTGATTATAAGGACCTAATTTAGAGTACGAGGGGAAGAAACAAGATCAAGTTAAGCAAATATTCAATACAAAGTCTGAATCTTATCTCATTTTCAATATCTTTAACATAAAAGTATACACATAAACCTTGAGAGAATCGTTCCTGAAGTACCTGGTGCAGCTTCCACCTCTGACAGGCATTATGGGTTTCAGTCTGCCAAAGAAGCTGTAAGCTGGTTTTTTTTTCCCCTAAAAATGCATGCTCTACCCCTCTGAGTTGTGCAATTGCATACTTATTCATTTGTAGCACCTACACAGTACCAATGTAACACAGAACAAAATGATCAGCAGATACATCTTTGGAATAAGAAAATTCATCCTCCTGCGTAAATTCAGTGCTCATAAACATCATCCGCGCAGTGGTCATGGCAATGAGAGCCCTCCTTAGGGCTACAAAGATGATTAGGGGATTGGAACATCTCTCCTATGAGGAAAGGCTGAGGGGTTTGGGTCTTCTTAGTGTAGAGAAAAGAAGACTGAGGGCGGATCTTATTAATGCTTATAAATACTTAAAGGGAGGGTGCCAGGGGGATGGGAAACGTCTTTTTTCAGTGTTGCCCAGTGACAGAACAAGAGGTAACGGGCACAAACTTGAACATAGGAAGTTCCATCTAAACATGAGGAGGAACTTCTTTCCTTTGAGGGTGTCAGAGCACTGGCACAGGCTGCCCAGAGAGGTGGGGAAGTCTCCCACTCTGGAGACATTCAAAACCCGCCTGGACGCCATCCTGTGCAACCTGCTGTAGGTGACCCTGCTCTGGCAGGGGGGTTGGACTAGATGATCTCCAGAGGGCCCTTCCAACCCTGACCATTCTGTGATTCTGTTTGTGATTCTGTGATTCCACCACCCCGGTACTCGGCATCTATAGTGGAAGGTTCCCCTCTCAGAGGTGAAAGAAGGATGTAGCTCCTGCTGATGCAGCCCTTCCCTCGAGGGCTACAGGATCCTATACCTGAAGGTATAAGATGTGGCTGATGCACCACAGACAGGTGAAAAGCAGGAGCAGAACATCCGAGCCATTTTCTGACGCACTGTACAGCCATCGGCTGCAAACAGGGTTTTTTGCCACTTCCACTCTGAGCTAAACTAGCAAGAATCTTCATTGCTATCCCAAGTCTGTGTCTTCACCTTCATTATTTCAGTTCCTGTAATTTTAAATTCAGAGCTGATCTGAATATTTATGTTCAGTAATCAGTAGATTAATCAAGATGGCTGGGACAATTTATTTCAGGGAGTAATTCAAAGAGTTATTTACTAATTATTCTATACTAAGTGTCATGGGCTGGCAGCAGCACAAATCGTGGTGGGAAAATATTTCATTGCATCATAATTAAGTTTTATGTTTATTTAGGTAAATAGATTCTTAAAGGTGTTTTCAACACATTCTCTCGAGTTGGATTCAAAGTATCTATCAGATACTGCACAACCATATTTCACAGGTCTGTTCACCAATATCAATGCACATAAATCAAAGATAAAACCTGGAACGAAATCCTGGCTTGGTCAACGGGAGCTTTACCAGCCGGTCCCAGATTTCACCCAGAATAAAAGCACTTACACTGTGCTGTTGTGATCTACTGAGCGCGTTGAACTGCTCAGGGATGCTGAGGAGGAGGAAATCTTCAGCTCATTTCCCCCTTCCTGCTTTGAGCAACAGGGTCGCCAGCCCTTTGCTTGATCCCCTGTTTCTTGTGCTTGCTGATTCAACTCACTAACCCAGCAGAAGTTTTTCTCCTTTTCTTTCTGCCACGACAGGGAGCTGAGCTGGGTCGCCGGGGTGTCTAACAAGACTATCACAAGTGAAGTGGCAGGAGCACGCAGCTGGGAGCAGGTAAAGTGGGGAAGGTGCGTGTCTCCCCATGGGAGGAGGGGCTGCTGGCTGGGTGGCTTCTCTCCATCTAGGGCTCCCTCACGGAACGTTTTTCACTGGCGACTATGTTTTTTAACCATACATTTCCAGTCAGATTCCAGAAAAGTGAGGTTATTGCAACAACCAGACCCCAGCCATTTTGTGCAGATGTGCTGCAACAGAGTTGGGTGAGCGAGTTCGGATAACACAAGAATTAGGTTGAACTTTCGCCCCTAGTTCCAGCATTCTTTGAAGTTCTTCACTGCCTTGGCAACTCCTTCCCCTATCTTCCACTATTGCAGCTTCTGTCAGAGGCTCTGCATAGCCAGGATTTTCTCCCTTCTGGGATCTTCAAAAAGAATTTTGCCCTCAGCTCCCCAGGGACCAGATCTTCACAGTGTTTCAGTGCCTGCAGTACAACTTGCTGCACTTATTTCCGAGCAGAGCAAAATTCTGTTTGCTGAACGGGGCTCTAAAACAAAAAGGATTTCAGCAAATGGCTACGGGAACCTTCTAGGACTACTTACTAGGAGGAAATAGATGATCTTCTAGTGGGAAGCAATTTTGGATAACTTTCTCTGCAGTATTTTAACATGAATCTATGGGAACATGTGTCCTTGCATGCACATCATGTTTTTGTTGCCTATCCATCAAAATGGGTAAACAACTGCCCCCTTCAGGGCCTGATCCAGTTGTCCCCTAACGTAATCCAGAAGTACATAATAAAGATAACTGGGAACCATCATAATATTGCTTTTGACCCTCAGGCACAATTTACCCTTCACTCTTCTAAAGATCATTGAAAAGTTTTCACGTAAATATTTGTTTACACAATTACAGACAGAGCTTTGCCATATTTTTCACAGTTATCTGTCGGATATATTATTTAACCTGATTGGCTGAACTCCAGTCCAAAATACTGTCCAATTATATCTGGTGAAGCACACACAAAATGGCATTTGGACAAACTGATGGATTTTGGAGACCCGCAGATAACACTGCTGCAGAACACGGGCTTGGGTACTCCAGAAGCGAGGAGAGGTTAATGGCTTGGAAAGGCAAACACGCTCACTTCTTATACCTTCATTGTAATCAGTTACTTTACAGCAGACAGTCTCATTACTATAAATTGCAACTAGAGGCATTTTTTGCCTTGCAAAGGAATTCATAAAAACATGTCAGATCATGTCAGCTGAGAAGTTATATAAATCACATTCTGCACAAAGTGAAAAAATACATTTTGCATCCAAGAAATTTCAGATTGTTTTCTGACTAGAGCCCACTGTTTCACAACTCAAGAAGATTTTTTATCAGAATTACAGACACCATTTAAAAGACATGAAAAGAAAGTTGAAAAATCTAAATATGCCTAAATGCTTCCATTTTAATCCCCTTGTTCATTATATTTCCACTAAAGTTGCTACTTCATTCCACAGAAGGGTTGTTCCCAACATTGCCTCAGACCATTTAAGCATAGGCATTAACTTCTGCGCTCGCATGTATGCAATCTAGTGACATTACCTGGAGAAAAAGGAGCTTTCTTAAATCAACTACAAACATACTGACAAGAGGTATGAGTAAAGAAAAATCCTTCTGTTGTAATACTAATTTCAACTGCGCTCCTCTGACACCAGTCGCTAAAACTTGTGAAAAATATTAACTTCTTTTGACATTACTAGGTCCTTAGCTTTTTTTTTATCTACTTCAGTATTCGGTAACTTGAGAAAGAATAACCCCTTTTTCCTAGCAACAACATGCAATACGATGGTTCGTGTGAGCAAATCATGTAGGCACATGATTTTGCAGGAACTAGGCCAGAGTGAAAAAAAGCCAGAGCGCGGTATTAATCCCTTGGGGACTATATTCAGTGGGCTCTGCATTGGCTACAACAGCAGATTTGACCAAACTGATCTTACTCACAGAATGGGAAAGAAGAATAGGAGACGGTAAAACTTTGAGAAATAAATGACTTAAACTGAAAAATGAAGTATGAGCTGAATCTTCATTTTCAAAATGTCAACAATAAATTTCATATTGTGTATCAAAACACATAAAATCTGAGCCCAAATCCATTTGAGCAGAATCACACAAAACAAGTATCTCACGTTGAGCTTCCTTACTGTAGTTTTGACTAGTGTCATTGTAGAATACATAAAAACCCCTGTTTATTTTCCTTAAAAAAATCAGGTTAAGTCTTTGAAATGTCACCAACGTAGACAACCTTTAATTTTTTTAACAAAACAAAAGGCAGTTTTAAATTAACTAAAAGGTTAATTCTAGAATGTATTACCATAACATTTCCATTTGAAATAATACATCCTCTTATAATCTATATTTTAGATCCCTCGGTTACAGTTGGTTTAAATGCTTAAAATTGCCTAATTACTGATTTTCTATTATGTTTGGCTGATAAAATTCAGAATTGAATCAAAACCGTGCTAGAACTCCTTTGTTAAAATGTTAAATCAGCCAGGCAATGTGCCTCTCATTAACTACCAGCTACTTTTTGATTGTCAGTGCCGATTGCCTGCTAAGCAGCTCACCCTACAATGGAAATTATTTTATGATACCTACCTACGGATCTTAGTTTGTGCTGGACTACTTACTAGACTGCTCCTTGCTCCTTTCAAGAACAGTAAACTATAAAGTAAACATACTGAAAAGGAAAAAAAAAAAAAAAGTCATGCCTTTTCATGCTGAGAAACTCCAGGCTTCAGATGACGCATAGCACTTAATGCTATTTACTGTACCACTGTAATTATTTGGTAGCTGATCAAACTAATAAACATAGCATTTGGCAGAGTGGATACTTGTTGTAGTGAGTAGATGTGAGCTCCTCTTTTTTTTTTTCACTGAGACCTTGCTACTCCGTTCGTATCAGATCTGATTTAAGAGATGTCTCTCCCCACCACAGCGTTCCCTCTCCACATCCATGCCCGCCACTCATTCCACCCTTCGGAGCAGACATTACCACACTCCTTAGCAGGATTGCGGGTATGCTACGAAGTGGAAAAGTAAACTGATACAGTTTAAATCTACAGATATACGTACATATTTTTCCTAACGGGTTGATTTCCCAGTTCTGATGTGGAGAGCAGCTGTAACACGTAACAGGCTTGGTTAGACCCGGGCACAGAGGCAGGAAATTCTAAATCCCACCCAAGTGCTGGGGGAGAGGCAATGTGAAGATTCAGTCTGACTGCAGAGCCTTGACCAGGCTCAAAACTGAAAGCAAGCAGCTACTCAGGGTTTTACCTAGCAGCACATAACATATTTTCATTTCAAGAGACATTTGCAAACACAGAATGTCCTTAGTTTTGTCTTCAGATCTCAATTAAACTTGCAAATGAAACCATCTTTGTTTAAAACCATACTTTAGGGAAAGACACTGCAATATACTGTATGCTTGGCAACAAATTAATAAAGCTCCACAAAGAGAAGGAAAATGGTGTGATTTATCCAGCTGAATATCAGTGGCTTAAAACGCAAAGTGAAGATGGTGTACATTTAACAAAAAGCTTAAGTTCACAAATTTCCTCACGTACAGCAAATCTTTCTTTAAAAGCTGAAATCATGGTTACAGTAACTTCCTATTCAGTCATTTCCTTAATTAAACCATTGAACTTTAATGTGAAATACAGCCATTACAAAACCAGAAAGGAATCTGAACAATAACAATCCAGTCAAATGGGCAGCACAATAACCAACAGTGATGTCAAGAACACTGGCTGATACTTTTTGGTCTGAATCAATTATCCTGTGATTCCCTGAGATACTAAATCAAGTTTTAGGAAACTGTACTAGATCAAAGCTGCACTGCCACATGATGTGACACAGTGAGTACTTAGTACAAATAGGCTCTCCTCAGTAAAAATTATTTAAAAAACAAACTGCATGTCACTTTTTTCCAAATTTTTGAAAAGTGACAATTTTAGTCCAGCATTATGTGTGCCTCATCACAGTCTCAAACATCTGTACTGCTCTATAACTGAAGATTACCCAGACAGAGGCATTTTTTAGTCACTTTTGGTCTCCTTTCTACTCCAACATTGCAGTCCCCAGTGGTGCCCAAGATGTCAGTGTTCTCATTTCAAACACGCTCTTTCCCTTGGACAGTCACTGCATTCGCGCCTGTCTTTGCCTCCCACAAATGATCCAAATACCCAAAAAAAACACCACCTTGGAGGATGCTGGTCACCACTGCTCAACCCAGCGCAGAGATTGTCGCAGCAGAGACAGTGCGCCTGTTCCCTTAGCGGTGCCAGAGAGCCTGCCTGCCTCAGGGACTGGTGACACACTGCCTGCAATGAGGGGAGAAAGAGGGCACCAGCGGTGGAAGGCTGCGAGGAGCCCTGGGCAGGCTCCAGGTACTGCTCCACCTCGACGAACATAAGCCCTCTACTCTGCACTCTGCCCCAAGCTGCAGAAACGTCGCTCGTGGGTGATGGTGTACCGGATCGGGATCACACTTGCACAGCCAAGCAGTCCCACGGGGCACAGATCTGGCATTAACGATCACGGGACTGTGGCACTAGGTTTTGATACTATTAGCTCTTTTCTGTTGCCCCGATGGTAATAATTTCACGGGTCTCTAGTCACACAGCCAGCTCACACCCTGGGTAGGTGCGAAGGGTCACAGAGTCACTGCAGGGGAGGACATGATCTGGTTTTTCAGGCGGGTTTAGGGTGCGGGGGCGTAGTGTCTTCCTGAAGACACAAGGCCACAGTAGCCGATCAAAACTGGCAGCACCTTAGTTTTTGATCGATCAGTCAGTCATTACAAAACAAGAGTTAAAAAAAAGAGTTTATAGAACAAATGCTATCAAAATTCTGGTGCCCGCTGCCTAGAATATAGATACTCTTACATAAATCCTTACATTTGATCAGGATATTTTTGATTGGTTTAATCAAAGATTTTGCAGAATAGTTGAAAATACATATACACGGACTTTTTTTTTTTTAGTCTCATATTTTACACTCCTTAACACTGAAAGTGAAGTGCATGTTAGACACATGGAACTGACTGATCCAGTGGGTCCAGGTCTACCGTACTTGGGTTACACTTAGACTTTAAATTAGGCTGAAGAGACAATGTTTCACGAAGCGTAAACCTTGTTGCACAGATTGATACTCAGTGAAATAGGTATACTAAAACTTACAGTTTTTCCAGGTATCACCTTACCCCCAAGAATTTAAAACAAACAAACAAACAAACAAACAAACAAAAACAAAACAGACAAAACCTCAGAGTTAAGAGATTAGTTTTAAGAAAACAATGATTTGTTCAGGCTGCGGAGTAAGACACACTGGTGTTCTCTCTGCCTCAAACAGGGCTTTTCTAAATGTTTCTCCTAGCTGATTGCATTCTTAATTGCTAAAAAAAAAAAATCCACAAAGATAAAAATCAAAAAAATCCCTTAATTATGCATTTTAAAGTGCATGTTGTCTGCAGTTTGATCCAGCTCCCAGACAGCGGGATTTCTTTTCCCCCCATGTATTCAACAGGAACGGTAGGTATCGTGTTGCTAACTTCAACACTGCAATCTGATTTAGGCAGGCCAGCCTGAGTGGATAGCTACTGAAATCAGCTGGATTCTTTTATGGGTGCAAGATAAAACTGTGCAGATAACACCGAAGATTGAGTGCTGGGGCTCGAGCCTGCTGATTTATCTAATTGGCTGCACTAACACATCAACAGCGTCTCCCTGGCTTTGCCAGCAGAACGCTGCCCGGGAGCAGGGAGTGCCCACTGCAGGACCCTGCCTTTACCTTCCGCTGGAAATGCCCTGTGGCGGAGAGCTCTGGATAAACAGAAATCCTGTTTTCACAGGTGTAAAGCCAAAGCAATGACACCTTTGGTCCAGTTCGCAAAACGTAATTTGGAATGAACCCTGGGTTTCTCTGTTGCTAGGTGCTTGCAAAGTATCGAGGAGCTAGTAATTGAGTAATAATAGCCATAATATTGCGAAATTCATGTATACTAGATAAGACCATAATCCTGCCGGATGATATCACGCTAGCCAACTACTTTTCCCTTGAAATTAAAGACAAACATAGATGGTATTCAGTAACATGCTATGCTATTAATACTGCTTTTACTTTACAAACTATTAAGAGAAATATCTTTCAGTGGTTCTTTAAGAAAAAAGAGTACTTGGGTAATAACCCTGTTAAACAAACAGACTGACACTCAGAGATACTGAGGCTTTGTTTGTAATGAAGATACTTTATTAAAGGGAAAATAAATCTGCTTCTGGGCTGATTCTCCAAATTGAAAGGGTTTTTCAGGTGATGGAAGTGAGTATTGTGCTGGGTCTCCGGCCTGATTACTTCCTGCAGGGATGGTTTTGTCATTGTGCCACCACTCCTCCCCTGTGACTTCTAAACAACCCAGGGTCACTGTGTCCTCTCTTTAATTAGTATCTCACTGCTGGAGGGAGGGGAGAATGTCAAGGAAAAAAAGAATGAGAAGACACTGTAAACAAAGGACCTCAGGGGCATCTTAACAATTTGGACAAGGAATGGAAAAAATGCTCAGTTCTTATTGTTGGCGGTAAAAGGGAAAAAAAACTGGCTGGGGTGGGCAGAATTTTAATTCCAGTTATATGAATTTGGATAAAATAAAGAGAAATCATGCTAAGAAATAAACTAATTTTGTTCCCAGGAGGGCTTTATCATCCAACAGATGAGTATATCATCGACATTTTACAAGAAAGCCAACTAAAATACGGCGTTCCAACCATAAAGCAGCCAAAGCCTTAAGGTGTACTCTGCTTCCCCAAGAGCCATAACTGAGCTCAGGTGGGGTGAAAGCAATTATTGTCATTTGCATTAAAATAAAACTTCCAATGCCTTTTTTTTTTTTTTTGTACAAAAGTATTTGTACTGGAATGAGTAGTCTTTTGCATTACTGCAATTTACACCTACATTTCACCTACATTTTCCACAGAAAAATACAGTTAATCCAAAAATAAAGTAAAATAGCATATAAAGCAATGAGAGAACCCCGCCACTTCACACTACATAATTAACTTGCCCTGAGAGTTATAAAAATTGAAAATATTACTAAAGTTAAAGACTGTCCTTATCAAATGGGAAATGTCCCTATGAACATAGGTGTTAAGAGGTAAAACATTTACCTTTTTTACTTTCCCAAATCTACAATATGACACATAGGAGAAATTTTGTGTATATTGCATCAGCTAAATACAGCCAAAGAGGTCAGTGCTTACACAAAATTTAACTTTTCTTAGAATTTAGAGTATTTGACAATATTTCAGATGACTTTTTTTTCTGTTCTCTCCCGATAAATCAGGAAGTGAAATTTGATTTTAAAGCAAAACTCCTGCTGAAAGGGAGGTTTCCCTTTAAAGCTGACAGCAGGAGAAGTCAAATGGCAGTCTGTCCCTCACTTGGCTAGCTATTGTAGCACATGGTAGGTGGCCTTCCCCCTCCTGGAATTTCCTGCTCCAAGGTAGGCCCTTAGGTTACTCATGCCATGAGTAAAGGGAAAGGGAAGAGAAGCCACACATGCTTCAGAAGAAAACCATACATGTGAGGAGCTGCAGAAGCAGCACATGTTCGGAACATCCCAGTGGAAACAAGAGCCCCAAATTCAAGCTGGAGCCGGCCCTGGCACCCCGTCCTCGCGCCTGCTGCCTGGAGCATTCGGGAGTGGATCTCTCTGTTTCTGCTACCAACGCGGTCATAGTTTTATGTAAAATAATGAAATGCTAATAAGAAAGAAGGAGAATAGACTCTGTAACCCGCAGCTATGGCACTCATCAAAAATACAAGAAAGCCACATACAAATCTTTGCCCTTATATTCTGCTTCCAAGCTATCGAATGCAGAAATATGTGCAAAATATAGTTAGATCCTTAGGTACATATAGAATTAGGTACCAGCTAAGGCAGGACCTTACTGAGGTGCCCCAATGACTGACTCAGCTGCTCAGCCCCTGTAAGGATTTAAACATTCTTTTCCCCTACTTAAAATTTAAATACAACTAGGCAATTTGGGTTTGGTGTGTTGTTCTTTTTGGTCTTGTTTTGAAATCCTGGATCATGAAGTCAGAGGAACGACAGACTTATGTCAACAATTCTGCTGTGCAACTATAGAACATGGATGCTTTTGGTTTTGTTTTGCCTTTTGAAGCTCATGTACCTTGAGCAGAGTAGTCACCACAAGGTGGGTCTCAGCTTCAGTGGCTTAAGTCTGGCTGCGAGCTGAGCATTATTCCGTGGTTTTAGTCTATACCACAAGAGTGACGCTTACCAGTACACAGGCTAGCTCACTTTCTACCTCTGGATCACAGTATAACCATATCCAGAATCTCACATTTCATCTTAAATATACAAAAAAAAAAAAAAAAAAAAAGAATACCTCCCACCCCCTCTGTGTAACACTGCAGCGATAAATTGATTTTTAACTTTTTTTTTTTTTTACAGAATCAGATGTAGCTTTTAAATACCTGTCATTTTTTTTAAATCAGTCTCATGACATTCATGACTGGACTTATGATGCCAAACACTTAAACAGGTAAGAGTGCCATTCTTCGTGCCCTAACTCTTCTCTTCTCCCACCTCGCACAACCACAGCAGAAAATTATTCTTTAAAAAAAAAAAAAAAAAACACCAACAAAAACAAACCCAGCAAACCAATGCACTCTCTGGATGAGGGGAAATAAAAAGCACATTCAAAACGTATGAATTTTAGCTTTAAAAACATTGACATTGATTAAAGATTTCCATAGTGTACAATTTACAAGAAATTACCTCAGCAGGGTGAATGGATTCGGTTTCATAATCACAAAGTTCCCTAACTCCATGGTATTATATTCCAAGCAAGCTTGTATATTAAGTTTAATTTCACTTTTTTCAGGAAGTGATTTTACTCAAGATTGAATACAGCTGTTAGCAGAGTTCACTGTTCCAAAAATGTTTCTATGCAAACTGAAAAAAAGAGACGTTTCTGGAGGTGAGGATTCGCATCCTGATTCTGAAACACTGAATACTTTGGAGAAGCCAAGCTCCACTTCCAGAAACCGTTGCTGAAGAAACGCAGTCTTCAAATATTTAAATATTAAAGAATGGGAGAAAGGTCTGTGTAACACATTTGATGACTTACACTACTTGCTCAATCTTCTTTGACAACGTAAAGCGAGCACACTCGCTGATTTTACAAAAAGAAACACGATGACAGATCTACCGCTTCTTGTTTTGTTTCAAGCATTAGAATTAAAAACCCACTTATTGGGGGGGTGTAGTTTCATTTAGTATTTCATCTCAATTCTGTTCTTTTAATATACACAGAAATGTATGCTGGCATAAAGAACAGGGCCTCTGCAGAGGAAACGCTGCCAGCTAAAAACACAGGATGTAATCGAGACCACAAGAGACACATACTCAGTTATAAATGTAACTATGCTGGAGGTATGGGAAAGAAAAAAAAAAAACTCTTATTTTTCACTGCCAGTTTTAATTGTTTCAGTGACATTTTCCCACTCTTACTTTGTGCCAGTATAATGAGAAGAAAAATAATCAGATTTAATTACTTTTGCAGCTAAGATAACTGCAGGATTCAGCATTCTTCAGCCATTCATTCCTCCTTGAAGGAACTCCCCGTTTGCTCTATGCACATCTCGGATGACAAGCACATACTCCTCATCCAACGCAAGCATTAGAGGGACACTATTTGGTCAAATCAGCCCCAAATAATTAAAAAGTATTAAAAAAAAATTAAAAAAAAAAAATACAAAAACCAAACCCAAAATCTCAGAACCGTATAAAAAAATAATATTAAGCAAACTAAAATTTAAGACCAGTAGAAATACACGGCAACGTCAAGCTCTCCATCAGCGTTTGCACCCCAGACACTTCAGCTTTCTGTTAAAGAGAACCAGGAAGTAAAATGGACTGAAAAAACGGAAAGAAAAAAAAAAAAAGCTAAACCAATTACTTTTTTTCCATAACGAAATGTTTTCTCTAAAGCAACCAAGAGCAAGCGAGATGCCTAAAACGCTCCCAGCTTTAATAATAAAAGGTTTTCATCATAATACGGGCTTAAGACTTCTAAAATTTGTTTTTAATAGACGGCCTAAACCACCCGCGGGAGGGCGGGCGGCGCTGAGGGGCCCGGGCCCGGGCCGGGCCCCACGACACACACCGGGGCGCCTTCGGCCCACGCCAGAACTCGCTTTATCGTTCGTGCCCCGCGCTTACTACCGCGGCGTGGAAATACCCTCGACCCGGGGCGGGGAGGGGAGCGGGGGGGGCTCGGGGAGGACCGCCATGCCCGGCGGCGCCCCGGCTGTGAGGGAGCGGGGAGCCGGGCCGGGGCGGGCCCCGCCGCCCGCCCGCGGGGCTGTGGGCGGGAAACTGCCCGCAGCGCCGTGGGGCGGCCCGGGCCGCCGGCGGGGTTGTACAAAGGCTGGCTGAGGAGAAAGCAGCGGTATCTCCTCAGAAACGAAACCTGGCGAAGCCTCTGCTCCCTCACAAGCCGGGTGCTGTGTAACTTCTCCCTTAACTTTAGTGAGAGCGGCGGCAAAAACGGAGCGACCAGAAACACGGGAGGGTTTTTGCATCTCGGGGCTCTCGCAGCCTGTCAGCCATCTTGTTTGTCAGCTGTGAACTCCCCGAGCAGAACGAGCCCGTAAGAAAAGCTCCCTACGCTAAAGTTACCCACTAGAGGGAGCCCATAAATCCCTGTGATAGGAAGAATAAAAGTCTATTCAATTAAGCAAATTGCGTTTTTACTTATTCGGGAAGTTTGTATGTGATGTATTTGGAACACTTCACCACCCACCCACAACCTCCAGTTCTGCAGAGAGCTGCCTCTCTGCTGCCAACAGCCTCACTGACTCATCCCCGTGTATAAAGCAACCCTGAAGTTTTGAGGCTATCACTGCTACGCAGTATTTATATAAACTCACCAGTTCATAATGCACTTCAAAAATAGCATGGAAGTCAAAGCTCTCCCTAAAATATTTTCTCTGTGTGTACGCTTCGACTAAAAGGCTGATCCGTGTGCGCGCACACAAGCAGAATGCAGCTCACAAACACCCATATTTTTTTTTCCAACCCTGGCAAGGCTCCCCTGGCAGATGTGCTGGAATAGGAAGTAAATTCTTGTTTTCCCAAAATCATCAGATATTTTACCTGTGAATCTAGTGGGCGCAGATTTACCTCTAGATGCACCGAACTGGAGGGGTCCCTACGCCCATCTCCAAACCAGGGGCTCCAGGGTTTCACACAATTTTTAGGCATGAGGCAGCCCTTGGGCCAGGCCATTGGCTAAAAAAGCTCTTAGAGATGGGTTCAGTCCTGGGATGTATTTGTCAGTTAATTTCCATCCATCCAAAATGCTCTTCCACACCTTCACGAAGTGGTGTTTGTGCAGAAGAGATGTGTTTCGCCTTTATCAAATGAACTAACAGCATAACTAGAAGTTTCTGCTTTTCCCATTCAACATTTCTCCTTGTCCTTAGGAAATACAGTTGCTACAAGAAGGGAAAAGAAGAGAAAAGCTTTGCACAAAAGCTTGAGACACACAGTTGAGCAGTAAAAAGGCACTAGATTGGAGTCTATTCATATCAAGTTTGACAATACATGCTTTGATTTCAGCATCCACTGAAATCCATATTATCACCTATTTGCTTAAAACTTTAGTAACAGATTGCTGATATGTTCAGAATATCATCATTTTAATCAAGTATCTGTTACCCCACCATTACAGTTTGCTACTCCTACTCCTCAGATTCTAATCTGTAAAATAATTTTGAACTTACTTTCAGCAAAATGACTACAGTACAAATATCCAAGTATCCAAAGCCACTACAAAAGGCAGATAAAGACATACATGGTTTAAAGTTTGTCCTTTTGAGCCCCCTAGCAAATAAGAATACTCATGGTGAAGGGGTCTAGTGGTTAACATACCACACTAGGATGCAAGAGAGCTATATAGGTTCTATTCTACTTCTGCCACTGCATGATTTCTCCACTGTGCATTCATTCCTCTGCAGTAAAATACACTGATAATCCTGGGATTGTAATTTAAATCTATTTTGAACCTATCAATGAAAAAGGAGGCATTAATACTATGATATTAGAGCTATCTATGGTTGCTCTTTATCTACTGTTACTTTTCCATTCATATTTGAACATTTAAAAAGACCTGTTATTGCATAAACTTCTAGCAACATTTTTTTAGCCTTGGAATTTAAATAAGATTTGGTGTACTCTGACCTTTTATTCAATCTAGTATTGGTTATTAATATTGACTTTAAAGCAGTTCTGCTTGTACACTTGTAGCATGACCCAAACGGTATAATAGCTGATAGTTTTGTCCATGTTTCATGTTACCTGTTTGGAATCTGGATGTTTATGCCATTTTTTTTTTTAAAGTAGTTGACTCATACAGTATTTGGGAAACCCAATTCAATCTTTTTCTCAACCTAGTACTGCTTTTGATCTCTTCATAACATAGAAGAAAGAATACTTACAGTATTTCAAAAACATCACTTACTGTTAAAGAAAATGACATTGAAATAAAATAAAATGTTACTGAAATGTGCAATCAATAGTCATTTGACAAGCACTGATTTAGACAGGGTCAAGAAAGCCACTAGGTGGAATGATGTTTCAGGGGGTTTTTTGACTTTGGGGCCAGATATCTTTATCATTTAAAAATATCAAACCAGTGCATAAACCAGGTATAAACAGAGTACAGAGCAGGTGAATAATATTCTTCTGGTGATCATGGCAGAATGCACAGCACCCCTAATGATTACCGTCACCTAATTCTTACTGTAGTGTCTTAAAACCTCCATAGTCAACATGGGAGACACAAGATAGATTCAAGCACACTGCAGAGCTGAGTTGGGGACTGGAGACAGTACTGTCCCCTTCACACAGATTACTGTTCAAACTTCTATATGCTGATGAATTGGGATAATTTAGCTTATGACCTAAGTGTCAACAGAAGAATCTAAAAGATTATAGAGGTAATACATGACCAAATTAAAATGGTGGTGATCTGTTATCCATGTTTAATTGCTGCTGGTTTTAACTGGGAGAAATAAAAGGGAGACAACAAACGGTGAGAGTCACATAGGGAAAAGTGACATTTTTCCATCTACCCTGCTGAAGTGACCTGGCAGGCTACCGCAAATATTATGAAATAGATAATGACTATATGAAATATGGAAAGTGGAAATATGGAGGCAGTCATCAGACAAGAAGCTGTGCATTTCCAGCCTGCAAACATTGATAAAGGGGATTAGATCTGATTTAAGCATCCGATTGACAAAAAAAAATATATATTGCTGGACCAATCCAGATTTTTAGTTTAGACAAGAGAACTAGACATTGTGTTGACAGGCCAGCCTTGCACCAGGAAAGCTGGCCCCTGTTTGAAAGCAAATTAGGACTTTCTTTACCTCTAATAGGGAATTACATAGTTGCAATATCATTATTCCAAATCCAGAAGTCAGGATTTCTTTCTTTGAAGGTACAAAAGGGTTTTAACTAAAGGGACGATTCAGGAATTGCAATGTCCTTAGGAGGTGTTCCTGCTGCTAGACTTCCTACTGTCTTGGGTACTCTTGGACCAATCTTTTGTCTTGATTATTTACGCACTACCTAAGCTACCCGTTACTGGAAAGCTGATGACAAGCAGGTGGTCTGGGATGGGGGAGATCTGAGGTCTGTCTCATGAATTCTCCATACTCTGGGTAGTCATTTATTCTAGGGTTAGAAGACTATTGAAGATTTGATTTAGATTTATTTGAAGACTGTGCATAACAGACACCTTATGCCCACTTTGTTTTGCTATAAATACTTTCATGAGGAGCAAGGCAATAAAGAATCACAGCCCCTGCCTGTCCTGGTTAGGAACACACAGGAAAACCATGGTGATCAGCATACAATAATATAGACATTCCTTGTTTTCGTGTATATTGGGTTCAACCCTCTCAAGGAGGTGGAGGGGGTGTTCACCAACAGAAAACATTGCTTTTTTTAACACATGTTCATATCTTCTTTTCTTTTTTTCTTTCAGATGTACATCAATAGATATAACCAATTCTAGAGATAAAATGAACAACTCCACAGTATCACTTTCTTCCAAATTCATAGACAAGTTCACAGCATAAAATAATGCTGACTGGCTTGATCTATGTATAGATTCCTTGCTCACTTAGTCATAAAGAGCAGAAGCCAGGTCAGCGAGGAGGAGAACTGTGGAAACAATTCAATACTGAATTGGAAATGGTGGCTGAATAGCAGAGACAGATTGGATTTAAAATATTATCCTACAGCGCCTGTTATCCTAGACAGCTTTAGGATGCATTTACCTGTTCTTTGAGAAGAAAATGGTGCCTTCAGAAGCAGAATGCAGAGCTTTCCTGAGAGAAGAACTTTGCCTCATGTAAGCAAAAATGGTGACATGGATCCATATGACAAGAAGACATTTGCATTAGCTATAGATTCTTTTCCCATTTCCCCCAGCTCCAGCCTGTGTGTTTGCCATCACTGCGGAGCACAGAGCAGGGATCTGTCTTAGGGAGGAAGAGATTGTTGCTGGAGTCAGGCACAAGGTATTTCCTGAATTCATTATTTTCAAGTACAAAGTTCTGCAAGCCTGTTGTCTGCTCTGTCAGACAGCAATTTGTTTCCTCAGTATTTGAAATGTCAGATCTCACCATGCAACTGGAAGTTGTGCTTTGCAGAAGCTGTGCTTGTGTGCAGCACTCAAGTATGTAAGTACATAAATGTTTTAGAAAAATGGAAATACATTACAGTCACATATGGCGATATCGTAGTTCCATAACTACATGCTAATGAACATGATGTGTTGTCATTTAATTATAAAACACCCATTAATTCTTACACAGTTTTCACAGTGTATAAAATAACAGTCCTGGGTTTCATCTTTCCACAAAAGAGGAGGAGGGAATGACTGTTTTGGCTAATTATTTTCTGATTTAACTCATTGAGCATATTTTTCTATTAGATACACAAACTTTAATTACTAATTGGATTTATTTAACACTTAATTTTTAAAGTACTGCACAAACAATGACTCTTCCCAACACTATTATTACTATTAATATTTATTATTGCTGTTTACTACTATTACTAAACTCTTCATTTACAGATGATGGAACATCTGTAACCGTTTTAGGGGGCCATCCTCAAGAGTAAACAGAAGACAGCAAGCTTTAAAGACTTTTTCCCACTTGTGCATCAGTTTTTAGAAGCCCGTTGACTAACTCAGCATCAAGTTGAATACTCAGTGTCTTAACACCTTCACAATCAAATCTTTTGCTCATCTATGCCATGTTCAACCTCACTGACAAGGGCCAGCAGATAAATGTCATCTAGTCTTAAACTGCCCTGACTAATTAGGGAATAACTAAGAGCTCCCAAGTTAGCTGGAGTGGATCATTCCAGGGTACCAGTGGTATTGAAGCAGTCTGTTATTCTCAGACTCTTTACCACCTTAAAACCTACCTGATGACCCAATTTTTAGTATTTTAATTTTTTTTTCACTGAACGTGATCCTACTTATTGCCTTTGAAATCTTAGGGACCAGTGGCAAGACATTCATAGAAAAGGTGTTCTGCATTTGGCCTAGGCCCTTAGTTCATAGAATCATAGAATGGTTTAGGTCGGAAGGGACCTTAAGTATCATCTAGTTCCAACCTCCCTGCCATGGGCAGGGACACCTCCCACTAGACCCATCCAACCTGGCCTTGAACACCTCCAGGGCTGGGGCCTCAACAGCTTCCCTGGGCAACCTGTGCCAGGGCCTCACCACCCTCAGAGTGAAAAATTTCTTCCTGATATCTGATCTAAATCTTCCCTCCTCCCATTTGAAGCTATAACCCCTCAGCTATTGCCCCACAGCCAGAATTACATGATTTTCACATTAAATCTCAAAAGGTTTGGGGTTTTTTTCAGTTAGGGACTTGCTTAAAGTTGGATTAAGACATGACTCTCAAAGTTAAAACTTAAATTCATCTTGAAGTTAAACATTAAATCCCTTCCTTCTCTACCTCAAAGCTAGTTTAGTAGCTCTGGAAATGACAAGATCCCATTTTCCACGAAAGGAGGTACAACGTGCGCAGTGGGAGAGCAATCTTCTCCATACTGCCCCATGGCTTTCCTTCAATCCTACTTTTGGAGGTTTGCCTTCAAAACGGAACAACTATGCAATCCTTCTCTTTTTTAACTCTCTGCTGAGCATACAAGGAAGGGTGACAACTGAGACTGTGGCCTCTGTAACTACAACAAACACAGGCTGAGACCAGAATCTCATTTCACATTACCAAAGAACAGCCATTGAACACTGACAACTTTGTTCACTTTCCACTAGCTACTACGACTTTAGACAGAAACATCAGGTTGGAAATCACATATGTTTGGGGGAAATAAGGATTTTTTTAAATCAGTTGTAGATGGAATAGAGACACGTCAACATCATTCACACCTTTATAAACGGCATTCGCATTCTAAAATCTTAAGCATAAACACTGAGACAATTTACCAGATGTAAAATAAGTGAAAACTGAACTCTCAGAAACCATGTCATTTTTGCTGAAGTTACCTGCAAAATCTATGAAAAGCAAAGGCATAGAGGAGCAGGCCACAGAGGTAGAAGTTGATTAAAAATGTTTTATCTTACAGCAATGTAGTTCAATCAACCCTTTTATTAGCCAGGAAGAAGAAAAAGTATATACCTCTATCTTCCAGAAATCAGGGCATGGAAATAAGGACAGAGCTTTAAATATACAAGGAGGCATTTTATCTGGAAGATGGATGCGCAAGGAGGGTCCAGAGACAATACACCAACAAATCTGAGCTAATTTCTCCATTGGTATCAGGGATGAAAACCATGCAGCAACAACAATAACCTTCACAAAAGTTATCAACAGTACGCCCATTTATTTCATTCTAACCTTTTTTAAAATGATTAAGTCTTCTTTAAACAATTAAATATAACATTTCAAAATAATCTTTACTTAATTTTAAATGACCTTTAAAAATCTCCAAAACTAATTGGGGCAAAGAAACACTTAACTCAGCCTGAAGCAGAATGCTCTCAACTTCTTGTTTCACTGAAATTTCTAAAAATATTCCAGTTCAGGTGGACTCTAAGTGTATTGTCTTCCACTCCCAGTTTTCAAATTTCAGCAACTCAAAAAAATATAATTTGACTGTGTTTGAAACTATTTAACAGAATCTCTGCTTTAAGGCAAAGGCTTCAAGGTGTTGGGATGTTAGAAGAGGTTGGCAAAGCTCTTTGGGTGTGGAAAGACCTCCGCCTGTGCCACCCTGCTTCACCGCGTACCCAGGGAACGCTGGTATCTCAACATCCCTACACCCAATCCTTTGCTGTTGTGTTTTTCTTGTTTGTTTTTAACTAACTGCAGATATGAAACATAGTGTGCCATGCCCTATTTACAGGAATCAAAAGATCTATTTACAAATACATCAGCTAGGGTGTCCTAGCCTTTGTAAATCTGATTTCTCCCCAAATATAGCATGCGTTTCTCATCCATATTCCATTTATGAGCTTAATTCATGTCCTGTGGTATGAAGATGATTTCACCAGTAAGAACAGACTGACTGACTGGATTATTTTTAATGCTGTACAACAGCAGTCATTAATCTTTACTCAGAAAAGGTAACTCATTTTTCCCTTATTTCCATACTTCAAGATTAAATTCATTTCCTCGTTTCATTTGTAATAATGAAAATAAATATCCATTCTTTATATATTTCAATTAGCCTTTTATCATGACTGTTGGTCTACTTTATACCAAAGACTACAAAATCTAGTACTGAAATACTTTATTACTATAGCACAGGATTTTCTCTAGAAAGTCCCGAATTCTCGTCTGTTTCACAATTACTTTTTCCTCCACTGTACCACAAAAGCAATTTTTAATATTTAACTTCTGTAACCTCTTTTTGACTTATAGATTACAGGGGAGGCTGACTAGACCATATTCTCCATGGCATTTATGCAATAGATGAATACTAGTTCACATTAATATAATCCTTTTTATAAGATATAAAGGTAAATAATAACCACAATTGCTCTTCTCAGACTGTCAGGACATAGATCCGATGTTTTACTTTGCACATCATCACTTGTTGCTTTTTCCCAATAGTAAATGAGAATTCACTAGCACAAAGTTTCTTACACGCTTCTTTCAGCAACAGTGCTAGCATAAACATTTCCCCCCTTATCCTGCTTGTTCCTGCTATTCATTTCTGCTGTTTATTTTTAACCTGGACTGGTTCCCAGATCTATTTCATTGTACGGCCCCTCTAACAGCTACACTGGCATTGTTGGGGGGGTAACGTGGGGGGAAAGAATGGCTGGAGACAAAGAGGGATGCTTAAAGTTGGTACTGCTACAAAAGAATACATCCGAAAACACAGCTTTGGTTTTACAATGCATCTTCTGTATTACAGGACACTGATCTGAATTGAGCTGCAGACCTTGGAGCACAAATTATGAGCACTTAACGTTCGTCTCCCGTTCATCTCCTTTAGACCCGCTACTTGCAGCAGCTGCTTCTATTGATACCATACAGCAACAACTTTGTTTGTTGACTGTTGGAGAGCAGTGAACGTTCTTACTACAAGTCAGGCCTTGGCAGATGAGCATTTGCAAGCCTTCCTCTAGTAGTTTGAGGTATTGCTGCCTCCAGGTGTCCTTTTTGCTCTTCTGCCAAAAATGCCTGAGTAGCAGAGCGAGCAGGAGGGAATGCTTCAGCTGTTCCAAATACAGCGTGCAGTACCTTAGCTCAGCAACCTTTTTTCCCACTTCTCCCACCTTCCCGCACCACTACGGTCACTGTCCAGGCACTCCACCTCCTCACTGTGGGAAGCATTTTATTCCCACAGGACAGACAGAGGAGGTGGCTGGAAGATGAGCTTTCATGTGCTTGCATAGTACTGTTTCTGATCTTCGTATTCCCTTGGCTACATTTTTTTCAATGAAGCTCTATTTCAGTCCCAGATGTATTCCTTTTTCACCTACTGCCTACAGCAAACTTTCTTCTCTGCTCCCAGGTAGCCTTCTGTAGTTACCAAGGTGGGGACACCTTGCTTCAAGAGGCAGTGGTTATGATGCTGTACCATCAAGGAAAGTGAACTTGAGTGGTAGCGTCAAACTCTGCAAGGAAAACAGCAGAGGCATGGGCAGATGTCCCCTTGCTGCCTCTGCTGAGAAGGTATTTGAGTAGGGAGAGACTGGGCAGCAGAGGAAGTGCGGTCAGCTGGGGAAAGTAACATCTGAAATCCGTGCAGCAAGATTCACCAGAGTTAATCTCTAAAACCCCTTAAATTATTGCTTGCATAGGAAAAGTTTAAAAATGCGTTTTTCTCATGTTTCCCAATTCTGTTACTGATCCAGAGTCAAGAGGCTTGTGGTCAGGATTAGAAATAAGGAGGCACAGCCCATTGCCGTTTCAATGTTAATGCCATTTGTGACACATCCTGAGTTATGACTCTAACAGAAGAAAATGTCTTATGACCAGTTACTTGGGTGGAGCCTTCAGCTAAACAAAAGCTGAAAAACAGCCCATCAATGCTTTCTCTTGGTGATTTAAAGTTGTAATCTCATTATGAAAATTAACCTTCGGAAGGCATCAAGGAATTTCCAAATGAGGACTGTTGCTCGGGTCTTACATGGTTTGGCAGTTACACGCTGCAGTTTGGAATAATTCATTTGCTACTGCTGATTATAACATATTTCATAGCTAGTACTCTATAAACTCCTCTGTTATTCGTAACACAGTTGCCCCTTCGGAGTTTTACTCTCACGCTCTCTAACTCTTTCCTCAGTATACCTTTACACAACATAAGGAATGTCTACACAGTCTTCTTCCAGTAGACCGGGGATTACACGGCCTGTGCCCTTGGACCAGCAGTCACCTCGCTGACACCTCAGCAGGATTTTTTAGCTCAGGTTAAGCATTGGTCCGACACAGTTTCCCTTTAGCTCAGGGCTGAGACAAAGTGAGCTTATGTCAGCATAATAAAAAAACATGGGAAAATACCTGCAGGTATCCCTTAGGGGTACTTACAGCAGCTGCCCTGCTAATCGAGGAACACCGGCAGAGCTGAGGAAATTCTAATTGTCCACCCAGAAGAAGGGCTGCAACACATTTCCCACTGACTCTCCCTCTGCCCTTTGCCATGCCAGGTAGGCAGCAGTCCCTGCCCCTGCGGGTTTACTGTGAAACTGGAACTCATCAGCTAAGGTGCTGGAGAACACCCCCACTAATTTAGAGGGTTGTTAAAGAAGGATGAATTGCATTTCCTCTAAGAGGAACATACCCCAAGGAAATAAAAAAGAAAAATACGAGAACCCTTTTTCTCCCTACTGAGAGGCACAGAATCAACTTTTCTCGACCGCACTTCTCACTGCCTGGGTAAGGCTACTGGAACAGTTTAATTTATAATAAAAAAAATCTAAGCCTTCACTGCCTCGCTTCGTTTGCCATTAAAACTCACGCCTTTCATTTTCTTCTCGATCCTTTTGCGACATGTATCGGCGCCGTGCTCAGGGCAGGCGCTGAGGGTGCCGGGAACACTCGGCAAGACCCAGGACCCGGAGCCTGAGTTTAAGCCGCAGCTCCCTGCCAGCTGGAGACACATTTAACATTCCCTGCATGACTTCAGCAGTTCAGACGCTTTCCCACATTCCACAGCTGGCCTCCCACCGCCGCTCAGCCTGCAAGCACACACCACGCCGGGGTCATATTCTTGCCATCAATTCTCAAGTAGAACTTGCTAGTGAAAGCACCAGAGAGTTCTGCTTAAAATGCGATGGCACCATAAGGCCCGAACGTCCCGGTGTCTCTGAAGTGGCAAGGCTACGTATAAAAAAAGTACTTTCCATTTGCTCTTTGGTTCCTCTACGTTTTATAAAAGGTCTGCCTATCTTGGGAGCCACAAAATGGTTGGGTGGCAACCCTGTAAAGTCCCAGAACAAATCCTTACTACTATGAGTAATCCCAGTGCTTTACAACATGACACATTTGGAAAAAAAGCCCTTCAGGACTACATCCGTGGAGGTTTATTGTTAATAGTCCTTTTTTCTGACTGCAAATTCATGTTGCTTCACATGCACGCCACATCCATTTTCGTCCTTGTGCAGAAGTTAAAAAAAGGAAGCATGGAGTCTGGAGATGTTAATTTTTAATACAATAATTAGCTTAATGGGTTACAGTGGTTTGTATTTTTTTATGTCTAAAAGCTGAACTGGCTCGTGCCTTTTCTGTCATGCTTTTTGTGTCATGAAAAAACAAACAACAACAAATTTCTGGAAGAATTGATGAACACATGTAAATTTAGCAAATAGCGAGACACTACGACAGCAACATTCTGGCAATTCATACTTAGAATTTATCTTTAAAAAAGACCCAAAACTATTCAAACAATTTACAGGTTAAGCCTCAGGATTTTATGGGGACAATGACTAGGAGGGAAACCTATTTATGATCTCTATCTGGATTCCTCATGTATCTAATTCCAATCACATCAGTGGTTAGGGACTGTGCAAATAAAGAACACTTGCACAAAACTAAACCTGCGCATCTGGGTGCGTTGGACAGAAAGGTCTACAAATGCATTTCAGTTTTCCCTGGAAACAGTGAATGAGCGAACATATCATTGACTTTCTGGGGAACAACATGGGACTATTAATTCACTGAAATAATGATTTGCATAGCCGAAGTGAGCTTGACGTGGATATGTATTAACCGGATGTTTCAAGTCTACTGAGATAATGACCATAGCTGTGAAACCGGTTCATGGATCTGGACCGGAGACCAACGCAATGCTTGGGCATTACTCATGTATCATTTTAGGCCTAGTTTGGGAAACAAATAGGACCTCAACTTTGTGTAGCACCTTACATTGAAATTACTTGGATCCAAACATATACCAGAAAATATCTACCAGAAGATGCAGTTTATTTGTGTTTTATCTTTTGATAATTGTTTTAACACTTATTTTACTAATGTTTGAGTGAATGCCTTATAAAATTCAACCAGCCGTATTATCATTATAACATAAAGACATTTGGCCCACATTTTGAACTATCAGGTAGTATCCTCTCGCTTGCTTTAAAAAGCAAATTTAAGTCAAAATTGAAAGAAAAGTATCACTCAAATGAGATGCTAGCTTGCTTTTACAATTAAAAAGATCAGAGAAATATTTTGTACAAACGATTTTCTATAAACTCACTTTGAGCGAAGCCTCGGTTCATGAGTTAACATAACAAATAAAATACAGTCTCGCTCTAGACCTGGCTGATACTAATTCATCATGTAAGCAGTGACAACCTCTTATCTGCCCAGGGCTGGCTGGCACCAGTACACGGAGGGCCCAGCTACAAACGCATGCCATTAGGTATTATTAGAAGAAAAATGCGCTGCCAGTGAGGAGAAGGTAGATTTATATTAGCAGACATTAAAACTTTATTAAGACAGAATTATTAAGACAGCCACAAGACATGCAGCGTAGCACAGCATTCTTACAGCCTTAAAGTAAATGTGATAATTGCAACTGAAATTGAACTAACTGCAATGGCTCTCAGAGTTTCTCTATCTATCCATTGGGCATCATAAGTCCATTCCAGTTGGGGGAAATACTGGTGGAGTTACCCATAGATATCCACAAGAAATTTCCCCGGCTAAGCTAGCAGACAAGCCTCTCTAGTCCACAGTGACACAGCTGTGACTTTACTGATTCGCAGCAGCCACGCGCCTTTAGGTTTAGCATCTCCTTTTACTCTCCTCAGCCTACAATTCTTGCGCACCTAAATACCACTCACTGCCTAAAGCCAGAGCGTCCCCGTGGGGTGCTGGTTTCCAGCCTACAAGCACAAAGCTGTGTACCAAGCGTGTTTGGCAAACACTGAATTCCTCTCACAGTCTACACAGTTACTATCCATTGATTTATGTACTTAGAGCACCAACGTATTAATTTGACTTTGCAAGTTAGGGACTTTCTTTGGATTCCCAGGACATACAAACCCCATCTAATCTAAAAAGCAAGAACTCAGTAGATATTGAAAGAACTTTTTTGTATTAAAAATATGAGGGAAAGGTACTGGCAATAGTTGGCAATGTTAGTAATATCAATCACATCTGGCAGAAAGACCTAATTTGAAGGACAGTATTTTGAGAAAATGTATTTCAAATGTAACAAAGTTGCAGTACATTCACAGACAAAAAAACTTCTTGACGGGGCTGCTTGGAAGAGCACTTTCTAACACTGTTAGCAAATATGCTGCAGGATTGCTAATGAAATTGTTTATCTACTACTCACACAAGAACTCATGCACTATTCCTAAATTCTGTGTTTTTAAAGCAGTAATACTGCCATGTCACCATTCTCCGGCTGAAAAACTGTCCAGACAAACGAGATGCCATTTTTTTAAACCTAAAAAAATTATTACAGACTAGACACCATTGAGGGATTGAGGGTCTTTCAATATAAAATGATGATTACTCCTCTTGCTATCAGCTCTACTATAGAGTAGAATATAATTATTCTATCATAACTGTAATAAACTGCAATTTCAGACAATAGCGTGAATAATTTTTTGTCAATGAGCAGTAAAAACTGCTCAGTGTAAGTGAAGAGAATGTATAGTTTAAACACTTTAATTTCACGTCTACAAATACTACAAAAACGTGTTTTAATCTCTGATGAGTGAGTGTTGTGATTATCTGAAATTGCACAGGATTAGTATTATTCCTACAGAAAGCAAAGGTCTAAAGGTCTCAATTAAAAAAAAAAAAAAAGAATATTTGAAAGAAAACATTGTCTATTTGAAGCATTTATGTTTATAATTTGTTCATAAGCTTTGAACTGTTCTTCTCTTCTGGATGCTGAGAAAGTTCAGAGTGTTTTTCATATACAATACAATTAGTGTTCATCTTTCTGCAGTGTCATCAACTGCATACAACCTAGTTAATTGTCCTAGATTTAAACAAGTCATATACTGCACATTTAAATGTATACCCTACATTAACTTCATTTTTTACATAAAGCCATTAACATTAACAGTTTTCATTAAAAATATTCATTCAGATATAGTGTCTACACAAAAATAAACAGCTTAATAGAAACTGAGTGCAGCGAGTTAATGAAATATCATTAGTTACAAGCACTACAAGAACTATTATGATATATACGTATGCAAAAGTGGCATCCAAAATAAGTTCTGTGAAAACAAAAATTAAAAATAACTAGAACAAATATGAAATCATACAGGTGATTCTGGAAATTCCTCCTGTTATAACGTGAAACACAAGTATTTCTGAGACCAACGACATGCCAAACTGCAGTTCCAATTCAGATTATCCATTTTCAAAGTCTACCAACTGGCACGTTGCTTTAGCTTTCCTTTATTCCTTCAGTGATTTGTGTTTGCTTTTCTTGGGTTACTATACTAAAGCAAGGCTGAGTATATAGATGCTCATTAGTCACAGAAATAAGGGTGCACAAACCCAATCAAAGTTAATTTTGCAATATGTTAAATAACTATTAGTCCATACTTGCAACTACCAAATTCACGTACACATTCACATGTCAGAATCAAGTTCATGTTTTGCTGTGCCCTTACCATTATTTTATATATGTAATTTACTTCTTAAGCTGCATGGGTGAAAGTGCAGTTGTGCCCCTCGATGCACTCAGCTACCATGAGATAGAATTACAACCGAATGTTCTCTATTCCTGTTTATGCTGTAAGTTCCAAGAACGACTATCATATGAGTACAATGGAGGTCTTTTTAGCAGTATGCTGACATGAAAGAAAAGTTCAGCTATGTTGTTTAATTGTGTATACTCCAGTGCTAGGCAACTCTCCAAACCTTACTGTAAACATTGTTTAAGGTTCATCCAGATCAGCACGATAATGAAGCTTACGCTTTTTTACACTTAGCTTTAAATGACAATCGCTTCTCTTTATGGTTTTCTATTTACCTGTACCGAAGCAGAGTTAGAGACATCACACCGGGCTGACCTTTTTATTTTACGGAATGGTAGGTTGTCCTCTAAATATCCCTAATACTCTGTTTACATGGTGTCGTCTTCCTGGACAGAGAAGTGATCTATTGTTCTCTTTTGTTAGCTGTCTGGAGAACATATTCATCACAGCCTAATAAATGGCAATATTAGATTAATAAGAAAAAAAGTTCATATTCAACAAACATGTTGAATATTTTAATGGAGCCAAAAAACACTTAATAGTTCTACAAACTGCATGGTTACTCTGAAAATATCACTCAAGTTCTAACAAGTATGTACACACATAATAATGCAAAACTGGCACCATTAACTCTCATATATAATCATTATGAAGTTATTTTTGTTACTGTAAAGACATCTTCCACTACAAAAATACACAGTTGAGGCCAAAAATATAGGACATGTGTGCTCCTTCAACAGCAAGTTGTTATTAGAAGTGCAGACTGGGTGTGCGTAGGCAGACAATTATGAGACAAAGAACACTACATTCCTAAACTTCGGTTCAATATAAGAAGAAAGTTCATTTATTGTTCAAAGGACATAATCTACAGTGTTCCAAGTTTCTATTATATAAGCGCTTCTGTATTTTATGCTCAGCGGGACAGTGAAATTTCACTGAAGAAATGGCTGTTAGATTTCATACAAATGCATAGTCTTCAAGTGAAATCCCTTTTCAGGGATGAGTACTGCAAGATGTGCTTTTTTGTAATTGGCTTTTATTTTGCAACATAACAGAATAACCCGTATAGTATTTCTCCAACCCGGACTAGATATGCCTAAAAACTTATGCAAAGTTCAACACACATACATTTTTATCGACGTGTTTGTCAGAATCTAGACAAGCCAGACTTATGGTAAGGACAGACAAAATACTTCAGACTTGATCTCAGACAGAACTTCAAATTTTTAATCATGTGAATATTCTTAACAACATGAATAGTTACAAATGCTATTCCCGTGATTAAGCATTTTAAGAACTGTGACGCGGAGCTGACGGTTGTTAAAGTTGATAGAAATTACGTATTAGCAAAAAATAACATCTCACTTCATTGGAACTGAGGTGTATATATAGTTCTTTTGACACTGAGATTAATGTGTTGCTTTGTTCTTTATCCAGTCTCCGATGAGTCTGACATTATCTCCCTAACTATTGAGGTTTTCCTAATAGTACCCATTAGCCACAGGATATTGAATCCACATTATGCAACAAAGTTTTCAAAAAAGTAATAGCCTATCTTAAACCGGAGGATTATCACACAAAGCACTACTACCACCCAGTTTGCTTATACCCTCCGAAGTCCATTTTGTCCCCTGTGTTTCGTTGAGACATGAAAGCCTTCCATGGCAGTCACACACCTCACGCAAAGGATTCCTGACCAGTACGGAGGGCTGCCGGGGTGCTTTAATAATATAAAGAGTAACAACTGAGAAGATAAATCAATCCCCAAATACCCTGGAGTCTATGGCCCGCAGTGGCAAACCCACCTGCCACAGAAATTCCTCCTGACCACCCGGGCTCACGTGAACAGAAACTCAGGTGAAATGACAAATAAAAGAAAACCTGCATTTCCTTTACTATTTATTTTATTTCAAATAAACATCCTTTTCTATTTCTAGTTTGCTCTCTGCGGGTTTGGCTGGATCCTCAGCAATTCTTTCCATTGATCAAAGGCAACAGAGAAGGCTCTCCCCAACCGGTTTAGAGAACTGTTTAGCCAAAATCATACTCATCACCTTCCTCACCTGGCACAACACTGTAGGCAGGCAGGAGTATCATGGGAAGAAGACAAGATGGATGGAGTCCAATACCCGCCATTAAACCTGACCAGTATAGGGCTTCAGTTTGTACTGGGAATGGATTCAGGAAAATTGAGTGGAGTTGACACTACAGAAGTTACGTCCTCTGGAGGACAAAACACCTCGTCTGTACCTGCAAGGGTCTGGGCCATTGTGAAAATAAATAGTCAGGTAATTCTTGTTGATCTTAGATGCGCTAACATGGACGACAAAGTTCACCAATTTATTTTTTGTTCTCGGTAACTTTTTTTTTTGATTAATAAAAGACCACTGAGAGCACCTTAGTGGATGCTTCTGTGCAGATGCCAATCAGAATTTAGGGATGTTTGCTCCTTCCTGGCTGAAACAAGTCTGTATGTTTGCAAATTAACCGCTTAAGATCAGAAATTCCAAACTTAATTGGAGTGAAGAAAAGAAGAAGGTAAAAAGAATTTTAAAATAAATATTTACAAGAATCAAACATAAAACTCTAATAAATGAACTAAAAAAACTTCTTATTTCTTAAAGAAATATTACTAAAATTCAAAAAAAGAGCAGGAAATACAAACATACATATTGAAACGCTTCACATATTTATGCTCCAATGCATCTCTAGAAAAAGAAAACATATATTGTTTACCCAGCATAATGCTGGGTTTTGCTAGAAAAATATTTAATTTCTAGTATTTCTAATGTGTAATTCGATTCTCCGTTCTTAGCTCCATATCAGTCATGGGATACATTCCATAGTTATGAAGTATTACCTTGAGAGATTTCATGCTTCCAAGCACACGGCCAATTTCTGCCCTGGGATGCAAATGCACAACTCTCTTTGAAGTCTATAAGAGTCACAAAAGTGAAATATGCTACAGACTACAACTGAGTGTTTTCTGCATTTAGAGTCAAATTCTACTCAGCGTTACTTATTTAACACCATTCCCCTCCAGTTTTAATTGGAGGGCTATAACTGAGCAGAGTTTGTCTCTCATGCCAACACTTAGTGTAATTAAATTAAATAGATGTATATGTATACATCATTGTAAATGTGGTTTTCATAAAGCTAAGCAACTTCATTTCCATTCTTCTGTGTAACATAACTTTTTATTTGTAGAAATGCTACTATTTAATATAAATGTATTAATATACTTACGATAGACACATTCATGTAATTACTTGTGTTTTGCACTGCTGCATATCCTAGAAACCTTTCAATTTAAAATGAAATTCAAGATACCCATGTAACTTTAGTACTTAACAATTTTCAAGAAAGGAGACATCAAAAAGAACACAAAGAAATCTCATCTGTGTTCTGCCCTGGACTCTGGAGCCCAGTCCTGAATCCTGCACGCCAGCAAAATGCTCACTTAGCGAAGTGAATAAATATTCATTGTGCATTTATTTACTTCTGGTATTACTGGATTTAGTCATATAATTAAATCTATTAAAATTATTAATTAGAGGACAACACAGTTAATAGAGTTTTAGGTGACATGAGTTGAGCACATCGAGTCAGCTTAATTAAGTCTTGTCTACATTTGGAAATTTACCAGAACTACTCTGAAATAACCCCTGATATGGATGCGTAGCTATTTGAACATCTATACAGGAATTCATAATGCTCTAAAATTAGTAATTTCAGAAAAGTATTTCCTTACAAGTTCCATTATATTTTAAAGCGTAGACAAGGTCTAAATCTTGTAAGCATCAATATTCTGCACCTTTGATAGCTTTTACTCTCTACCACTCCAGTGTGTTTACTCCCGTATCATCAAACCTTTAAGGCTTTGTCCTGGAAAGAAGTAGGAACAGAAGCCTCACATATGCATAAAATTCTATCAGATTAACAGTTTAAAATATAACAACATATATAAGTAACGTCATGAGAAGGCAATCACATTTCAGAATGAGAATGCCTTGTCTTGTTGAGCTGGCTTTCAAAGTGGATTAAGCTGGTTTGGACAACGGTATTCTTATTCAAGAAGAAAGCTCTGCTCACTTGAAATTATTTGGGGATAATTATTCCAAAATACCTAAGAAATCCTTATACCTGGCCTTCCACCACTGCTCGCTGTGCTAGTGCTGAGCACAGTGCTTGCACAGCGGTTACCTCTCAAAGATGCCTGCTGTCAGAATAAAGGAACTAGATGCCAAATACCATTCCCAGAGGATGACGGCACACGAGAGAGAGGCAGGATGAAACTATATGTCGCAAAGCTCTGGGATTTTGTCATTTTTTGAGGGCTAACATCACCAATGTAACCAATTATTAAAAAAAAAACAAGAAGAAACAAAACAAAAAAAGCTACAAAGAAAGAGACATTAAACCTGGACAAAATAAAAAGGATCATCTCTTGGTCAGATGTACTTATGGCTTCAGGATAGCATACTCATTACTATTTGTGACTCCTCCTTTATAAAACTAAAGCCTTTTTTTGGGCTGTGTTGCTCCGCAGAGGTAGACTATGGCAGAACAATACAAGCTCCGCGTCACCCTTTTGTAATACCATGAGCTCCATCACCTCCAAAGGCCACAGCACACTTGAGAGTGATTCTCACCTATTCACAAAAAATATGAATTGAAATATATAAATTATCCCATCTCAGTTACAGGAACTGCAAATGCTATAATCTGCTGGTGCCTTTAGCGCTTCAAACCTTCTCTCGGTCCTACTTTTCCCTCCAAGTGATTTTTATCTAAATATAAAGCCCAGCTCTCCGCTCACCAAAGCAGGCTGGAATGTTATTTGTAGTCCAAACACCGGATCCGCTCAGGCTGCTAGGATGGACCCCAGCCTCTGAGCTGACACATGAGCAGAACAGCGTGCTTGGACACGTAAGTGTTCTGGCATAGTACAAACAGCACAAGTGAACAATGAAAACTGTAATATAAGAAAGCATGCCTCTCCATGCTTAAAGTTTAAAGACATGAAAATACATTGCTATAAGTTCAAAGTTTCACTCGGATATACTGTATGATTTCAACTGAACTCTATTTTCCACGCATAATCATCTAATTTTTTTTATATTGAGATGGATGCCTTCTGGGGTTTAGCCACTTTTGCCAGGAGTAGTGTGTGATACAGTAGAGTGATATTCTGGCTGCTAAGCGGATGCTAACTCCATTTAGTCTTTGCTACACTGTAGATTTTCTTGGATTCATATTCATGCCAGACCTATCGGGATAAGAGGACTTCTGAACATATAAAGTATCAAAAAGAATAGCAACATCACCACATCACTTAAGAGTGTGTTCAAGAAGTCCTTGCACTTACTCTAGTTTCAGTGTAATGAGAAAACCGATGTATAATCTACAAGAAATATAAAAAAAAAAATGGCAAAGTCTTCAATTCTGAGGAGTTTACATCGCTAACTTTAGCTACAGTATCACAATATGGTTGCAGCAGTCAAGAGGCAAAGATAACTGCCAAATTTGCCCCACGAGTAGCTTTTGTCCTCTCACAATCTATACAAAACAAGGCCTTTCCCAGAGGTCTTGCCTGTCTGTTCCCCAAACCCCGCCATTGTTTTTGTAAAAATAACCTTTAGTTCTTGCTGAACTTTAGCGGTCCCCAAACTGAGTTCTTGCAGAATACTGCCTTCAATCTCCTTTTGTCGGAGACGCAACTCCCCGTGGATGGCCTGGCAGCTGGAGCCGTCTTCTAGTGCCATGCCCTGGCACACAGGCCACAGCCTCTCCACTGAACTGTGCTTTTTCTCTTCCCTGCTCTTTTCTCTCCTATTCTTTTCCCTTATCTGCTCTCTACAGCAATTTTCCTCTTCCAAAATTAGTTTTCCTTATATTTTCCTGCCATCTAGCTTTGTATTTTTCACTTACCTTCTCCTCTTTTCCTATCTCAGATGACAACACACGGCTCAAGAGACAGGTCTATAGCCAGCTTTCAGGAGCCTGTTTAACCTCCTCTCAGAGATAAGCTCCATGCGAGGGGGGCAAAGCAAGCAAAGCGTTCCCAGTGGAACCCCCTCCCTTCTGTGCCAACCCACCGCTCCCGAGCCCGGCTGCTCGCGCTCTCAATGCGGGAGTAAGGACGAACGGCCGGTAGTTCTCCCAAAGGTGTCTATTGCTTCAGTGAGGCTGAGATTATATAAAATTACAGAAACCAAACCACTTCTGTGTTGTTATCTATCTTGAGCCATGCTTCCCTTTCCTCTTTTCCAGATGCGATTCCTAAAAGTATCCATTATCAAAAGACTCTCCCTAAAACTGTGAAATATTTGTCATTCCCAGGCATGGCTCTCAACTTTCTGCTCCCAGAAATCCCAGCTCAGTCTCCTGACATCCTCCAGTAATTAGGCAAGCCAGAGTTGCTCAGACTTGTATACAACCCTTGATAGCAGCCAGCCTTCCTTCCGCTGTCTCCAAGGGATGCAGAGCAAATGGCTCCTGAATTCTGCTTTAAAGCTACAGGCTGGCACGAACAATAGTCTGGTACGGTCTGGAGATTTTGCAGCTCAATTAAATTGAAAAATGGGGCCTGTGATGAAATAAATATGAAAATTAATATTATAATGTTTCTTATTTCTTGAGATAAAATAAAATTAATATTCTGGCGCATGGTTTTTCTGCAAAGGCTAGATTCTACGGCCAATTAAATTAGAGAATACATGGAGCTCAATATCAGTGTCAGAGAAGGACTAAGGTCTTAATTTATGAAAAAAATGCAATGAAGTGCCCATCTTACACATGAATGCCTTGATTATACAGGCAGCAACCCAGAATATTTTATAAATAATACACGCGCATAAACACTTCACTAGATTGCCCAATACCTAAGTGAATTGAAGCACGGGTTATCCTGCAGAGTAGACACCACACCGTCAAGAATCAAAGAATAACAACGACAAGTCAATCAAGGAAATTAAATCGACAGTGAATATTGTTTAACAATTGGCAGGTAAATCTAAAGTAAAATATAAATCCAACACATTTTTATAATGTGTATATACAAGTATCAGCAACCACCAAAAGAGCAGAGGGATCTGCAGCATCCTCCCTGGCTGCCGAAAGCAATAGGGTGAGATGCAGCACGCTGCCCATCAGTGAAAAAGATGTCATAAATTTTTGAAGACAACACTCAGCTAAATCTCTACTCTTAAAAAGGTGTGCTGTGGAAATGCCAGGAGTTCTGTTGTTCAACATATATGCGTTTCTAAACTTCATATAAATATCAGTAGAAGAGGAGCCACCTACATTAACCTTGACAGAGCTGAATAGAGTGTAAGTAAGCATGGAAAATGGCCCATTATATTTCTTAT
This sequence comes from Vanellus vanellus, assembly GCF_965231255.1. Taxonomy (NCBI): domain Eukaryota; kingdom Metazoa; phylum Chordata; class Aves; order Charadriiformes; family Charadriidae; genus Vanellus; species Vanellus vanellus. The sequence goes on from NC_138910.1 coordinate 19,423,233, forward strand.
GAGTAAAAAAAAGTATTTATTATTCATTTGTTAATTATTCAATTATTCATCTGACATGGAATTTCACTTTCAGTTTTAAAAGAAGAAAAGTGGTAGCAAATATAAAATATGCATAGCTGCTTTTCTGCCTCTTTTGGGGGCAACATGGCAAGGTGAAATTCTGTCATTCTTTCATTTTTACCAGGTTTTTTTGCTATTTCTCCCAGAAAGATGCATGGCTACTCAGCATGTCAGTGTTAGATGCTGGATAACACTCCTCCCAGGTCCCAGGGCCTCGACTAAATAAATGTCCAAGAACAGCATTTAAAATTCCTAAGAGCAGAAACAAACCCAGTGCACAAAAAACTCTTCATTTCTTGCCAATTCTATATATTTGATATTCAGATAGCCCAGTCACCATCAAGGTAAACACTCTAAGGTAAAGAAGGAAATAAAGAAGTGATCAATTAAATAATCTATTTTCTGTGATAATGACTTGGAGTGATAATGCTGTTGTCTCTGCAACTTTCTGGCCATGAAGAAGTCATCTTAAGGCCAACTTAATCCTGTCTTAGGTCCCTAAATATATATTCTGGCACCTAACAAGAAACCCGATTTTCAGAATTCATGAACAACCATGATCACATTATTTAGTTAGCAGTGTAAAAATGAACTGATTTTGGTGGATTTTACATGTTTTTCTCATCATCAATCTGGCTGACAACTATAGCTGTGATTTTTTTTTTTTTTTTTTTTTTTTGTTAAGATCTAGTAGAAGCAGCGTCTTTAAGATTAACTTCAGGGTTTGGGATCATGAGAACTTCCTATTATTACACCCGGCATTGAGAATCCTTAGAAAATATGGGGGAGCAAGTACATAAAAGATACTGGAAAGAAGTGCTAATAAAAGCAGAGGGGGCTAAAGAAGCCGGGTGGGTGGGTAGGTTTGGAAGTCCTTCACATATCCATACCTTCTGCAGCTGATGAACATACTGTAATTTGGAAGAAAAGTCACTTGAGATATAGCTGAACTGTCAGTGAAGGACAACAGGAACACACTAATTCTTCCCATTTTTTCTACTAGAAAGTCAGAACACTGCCTTCCCAAGTACTCTTTGCTGTTCCTCTAAATAACGTCTGCTTGGAAAGAAACAAGATTTAATTTGGAGTTAATTATTGTTTTATTTAATTTTTAATCCATGTCCAAGACAAAAACTTATCAACAAATTCAGATTTGCTGCAGGAACAAGAAACTCCAGCCTAAAGAACTGATTTGGTATGAGAACGTATACACGTCCGTCACAATTTACAGTATACTTTTGTAGCACTATAATGTTCTGCCAGGAGAAAAACAAACAAATAGGCAAACCTAAAACCTTAAATTTTAAGCAGCTTAAACAAGATATTTGCTAAAATGGGATAAGGGAATTTGCATGCTGAAGAGATTATTGAAATGTCATTTGCATATTTGTAGAATGCATCTTCTGTTAAATAGAAAAAGGGAATTCCTTCTATCCCTTTCCTTTCCAAACACCGTATCACAGCTTACAATGATGAAACATAGAAGGAACAGTAACAGTTTCTTTAGAGCCTCTTATGCTGATGATAGTCACCAGGGTCTACCTTATAGAATCACACTCTAGTTTGGAAAGGACGTCTGGAGGTCGTCTAGTCCAACTTCCCTCCGAGAGCAGGTTCAACTAGATCAGGTTGCTCAGGACCTGGTCCGGTTGAGTTTTTACTGTCTCCAAGAGATTCCAGAACCTCTCTTGGCACCTGCTCAGATGCTCAGCCACTCTTATGGTGGAAGAAAATTCTTTGTATCTTATGACAATTTTCTCACGTCACAACTTGTGTCCATTGTGTGGTATCCTATTGCCTATTCCCTTCTAGGAGAAAACTACTAGATCTGTAGGCAAGGGGAGAGCAGTGAGTGTCATTCACATTGATTTCAGCAAGGAGTTTGACATTGTGACCCACAGTATTCTTGGACCTAAGGACATTATAGTCTGGACGAGCGGACAACTAGATGGTAGTGAAACTAACAGGATGGTCAGGCTCAGGGAATCACAGTTAATGACTTCCACTCTACCTGGAGGTCAGTACTAAGTGGAGCACTACAAGGGTCTCTCCTGGGACCCGTGTGTTCAACATTTTTGTTTCAGAGAAGTGCAGAGTTCTGCACCTGGGAAGGAAGAGTCCCTTGCAATGATGCAAGCTGGGGACTGACTGGCTGGGGAGCAGCTCTGCTGGAACAGACCCAGGGGGCTGTGGCAGACAGCAAGCTGAGCATAAGCCAGCAGCATGCTCTGACGGCGAGGTGTGCCTCCTGGGCTGCATTAGGGTGAGGGAAGTGACTGTCCCCCCATTTGACAGACCCCACCTAGAATACCACATACAGCTTTGGGCTCCCCATAAAAGAAAAACATTGATAAGCTGGAACAAGTTCAGTGGAGGGCTATCAAGATGGCTGGGGGCTGGATCACATGCTCTGGGAAAAGCTGAAGGAACCGGCTTTTTTTCAGCCGGGAGAAGAGAAGGCTTTGGTGGGACTTAACACCAGCCTTCCATTTGTAGAATGGAAACCTCTGAGGAGGTTATCAAGGAGATGGAGCCAGGTTCTTACAGTGGTGTAAGGATGAGTCAATGAGCATAAGTTGAAACACGTGAGGTTCAGATGGGAAATAAGGAAAAAAAAAAATTCGCCACCAAGACAGCCAGCACTGGAACAGGTTGTGCAGAGCGGCTGTGCGTCTCCATCCACGGAGGCTTTCAAGACCAGACTGAATAAGGCCCTGAGCAACCTGGTCTGGCCCTGCTTTGAGCAGAAAGTTGGATTAGAGAGCTCCTGACGTCTCTTCCAACCTGAATTATCCTGGGATCCTATCCCACTGCACCTCCAAGAAGTGTCTGGCTCCACCTTGTCTATACATTCTCATTTGATAGATTTAGCCAGCAATTAGATCTCCCCTTAGCCTTCTCTTCTTAAGGCTAAGTAAAGCCATTTGTAGGACCTGGGGATAAAACAGGGAAATATACATATCCATCAGAGGAGGGAAAAAAACTCGCTCAAATACAGATATAGAAAGAGTAGAGAACAACCTAAACATAAGCACTGAGTATACAGTCCTGCAAAAGACCTAAACAGAGAGAATTTTGAATTGGGGAAAGGAATTTGGGACTGAGAACAAAGAAACTGCTTCTATTATTCAAGATCCCTGTGTTCAGGGAAACTGGAGTTTGAGTACTCTTTGTCAATAATTCAGCTACATCAAAGAAACAACTAAGTATCACCCTTTTTTCCTTCTACCTGGAACAATAAGAATCTGAATTTTTGGCTAACGGGTCAAAAGAAGCAAGAGGCATTCTGGAGTCTTTGACCATGATAACAGAGATGTTTCCCCCTCCAAAATGTCCCCATGCATTCTCCTCACTTTAATATGCAATTGTCAAAAGCAAATGGTCACTAATCAGAAAAGCTACTGGGGGGGAAACCAGAAGGTCACAGGCACTATTCACGAAATTCAAAGTTTGTATCACAAACCCTTCTTAAATGTTTTTTCTAGGAGACAGAATGTTTTAGCTAGTACTTTTCCAAATGAGTCACTAACACCCTTGTCTTAATTCTGCAGCTGCTGCTAATTTGAAGTGCCAGCCTTCTCCCCTCTTTCCCCAGAATGAAATAAAATATCAATGTTGCACTGTGCTGAAAATGGAAAGTTAGATGTAACGCTATGCTACGAGGCCTCTGGAAGTCCCGTTTGCGTTTGATTCTTTTTCCTCCCAGGCCCATACCCAACTTAAGCCCTCTCAGCAACTTATTTCACACTTTCTTCCACACTCATTGGTCGTAAGGATGAAAGACAGACTCAAAATGGTTTTTTAACACTCAGTGCACCAACAGCTAACAAAATTTAAAACAGTGAAAGAGAAAATAAAGGCATAGAAAAACAATGTTAGCAGTTATCCGCATATATACATAATCAACAGATTTTGGTAACCGAAGAGCTCTCTTGTATCTTCCTTTGCCTTGGACCTCTTGCCCCTTTGGCCAAGGACATGGACAGCCTTTTATTTAGAAAAGTTAAGCACCAGCATTTTGTTGTACAAAAGTGAGACCCAAGAGGGTGTACTTTTCTTGCAGGCAACTTCACCCGTGGCTAGGCAAATCTCCAGCTCCTTAAGTATCTCATTAATTGCTCCTCTGTAAAAATGCATTACAGCTGGGGTTTTTGGGGTTAGTTTTCAACCAGGCTGGTTTCTTGATTCAGCTCGCTGACTGATGGTATGAATGCTACTGCCAGCACAGGAGAAGGGACAGGAACAAGTTGCTGGGGGCAATGGGGAAAGACAAGACTGCCCTTTTTGGCTGCTGTGCATAGTTATGTAAAATTAAAGTGATTATGTAGCTATGGCCCGAGGGATAGAAGAGGTCACGGATACTACCACAGCCTATAAACTGCTATAGAAATTGTGTCAGCGTGTGTTGCCAAGAGACAAGCGAGGGAATTCAGTTCTTAACCTGTAGTAAAATCCACAAAGTGACGCCCGTTTGCTCTACCTCTCTCCAGAAGATCAATACTTTCAACACACAACAGTCACACTGAACATTCGGAGTTTTCCTTTGCATCAGTAGGCTCTTTATCTACCTGGACTGATTCTGAAGCACTTTCCGCGTGCCTTATGCGTACCCTGAGATTTCAGAAATTTGGCTTAAATCTATTCTGAAATGTTTTCATCAAGTCAGAGCAAGTGAGACTAAATGTATTCTTATGGTCTCAGACCACGAACAGAGCATAGTGGCTTCAAAAGCTACCAGGAAACAAGTGAGCCGTGGTACCTGATTGTACCCATGTCTTCCTCAATTCTGAGATAATACAATTCTGCTTAGAACTTAATGAAATTACATTTAACTGCAGCTCTCAGTATTTTCAGCTGAGGAAGACTAAGAAAACACATGAAGTCAGGCAATAATTATCACCTATTAGCCACAGTAAATATGACCTGAATTTGTTGTGTGCCTTTGTTTTGACTGAAATGAATTAAACTCAGACAGAACAGATTTTTATCAGCATGTTTTTGCAACATTTTTCAATTCTTTAACAAAGCAGATGATTTTCCAGTAGAAATAGTTGCGATCACTACTTAGCACAGGCCATAGAAAGTCTATACAAGACAACAAAAATGAGTATATAATTTGTAGCATTTTTTTTTTTTTGCTAAATCTGAGCATATATCTTCAAAGGACTATTTCTTAAACCAAAGGCATAATTTCATGAAAAACAATTTCTTTTTTAAACCATTGTTATTCACTCTTGATTATGACTACTGGGAAGACTGAAACTGAAGTATGTAACTGTACCAAGCTATAGTTTCCAGTTTATTACTATGCCTTTGTTCAAACTTCTTCACTGCTATCACAATCAAGTGTCTTTCACTAGGACCACTGGATTAGTAACATCAACTACCTTTCTCAGTAAGAGAGGTGCATCTACTATCAACGCTGACAGCTCAAACTGCTGCTTGAACTTTAAAGCAGCTTAAAAATTGTCCAAGGTGGGGTTTTTTTGATGTATATCCTAAATAGGTATGTTTCTAAAAGGTATTGTTTTACAGAAAACCAGATTTAGAAAACAAGGCTTTACTACAGTGTAGTACTCTCCACTGGAAAATTTCTTTGTTCCTTCAACACTACGTGGAAGCTTAGAAATTTACTTTCAGGAAATTTCATCCTTGAAACTAAGACCTGAACTTTTATACTCTAACTAGAAGCAAAGTGTTTTGAAGTACAGGGTTCCCTTTACAAATAAGGTTAAGAATCCAAACAGCAAGCTCAACTCTGGTTTAAAAGTAATGAGAAAAAACTACAGTCATTACCAAGAGTTAACAGTTGAGCTGTGAAAGAAAACATACTTTAAAGAACTATTTTATTCAAAGAAAACTAACTTCTCCCCTCCCCAACAAAGTTATTGCACACCTTTCATGACTGCCTCAGGATCCTGCGCTGAAGGTAAAGCTAGAAAATACACTAGCACAAATCCGACGTATTGTGTAATTCTGGTCTCTTACAGCTGTTGCCTACCTACTGGATACAAATCCCACAGACACGGTTTTGGAACGTACCCGGTGCCTGGAGGGCTTAACAATCAAACACAAAAGGAAAACAGCACTGAATAAATTTTTCAAGCCTTTTTCAAGTCATATATTGGTTTATCACTTTTCTGTAAAAGTCAGTCCCATAAGACTATCAGACTCAGGATCTGACTCATACGTCAGCAGTAAAGTTACTACTGAATCAAGGAGAGGGACCAAGATTTTGTTGACATTTGTTAAATGAGACCAATCACACAGTATCAAATTAAACCCCAAGCACAGTGTACTCTAGGGATGAGTTTAGTCTCAAACTTCTCGAAATTACAAAGCTAATAAGAACCTGTCATTTCTACCATTAATGATGTGGGGGACATATTTTTTAATTTGTCATTTGCAAATTCAGTCGTATTCAGCGTGTATATTTATACCGTTCCTCTCTCCAAGGAGGTTGGAATAAGGGAGGAAAGTCGTGGCTTTTTAAAAACTTTTTTTAAAAGATTCATTAGAAAAGCTTCAAAATCAGCATATCTTGCGGATGCCAATGCTACTTGTCCTTGATTCCATTCCTCATCACACAATCTATACGTTGCACTGCCTAACTTTTGCTCCACCAAAGTGAAGATATCATGCCATTGCAAATCACCCCCATGGTCAGTGTAACCCAAGCACAAATCGAGTTTCTAATAAATAAAATGTTGCTCATCTGAAATTAAAGGCAAAACTCACGTTTACTTCAGTGAGGCCAGTCTTCAAGATGATGATGTTGTGAAGTGTTTCTACATTTCACATACCTTTATCAGTTATTTAGGTAGCTACAATGCTGTACATTAACATACGCGATACATTCACATGTGTCCTTCTTGACCCCATCAACCAATGCAGAGTTCCCAGTGTGGAATATCCAGGTTTAAACCTTGCTGAAGTCACTACTATTAACAACGCATCTGGTTACGTCCTGCTTGTAATGCCTATTTGTCCATGGGGCTCATCTGACATCACTTCTCAAGAGAAGCCCTGATACAGAATAATTCAAAACTGGAGCAATCCAAGGCAAGGAGGACGAACATTTGCTTTGTATGAACTCCGCTCGATCCACTTCTAGAAAGGCTTCAACTTTTGCATATCAAGAATTACTCTAGCAACAGTTTTTAGAAATACTTTCTGAAGGACATAGTTCTAGTTCATATCAAGCCACCTGAACTAAACTTCAAAAGCGAAAAGGAGCTATAACTGGGACAAAGATAGAGATGCCGCACACCAAATAAGCTAGCTGGAACAATTACAAACAACAATCATTGTGACCACTGACAAAAAGTCACTGGCCTGTCCGATGGATGGATGCAAACAGGCACCCCAGTTTTGGACTGGGATGTTTAGAAGAAGAGAAAATGGTCTTTCTGGAGAACAATCTTCGTTTCTCCATATTTTACACCCCCTGAGATTATTTTATAGAGCCAGAGGGATCACCTCACCACCAGCACTCTCAAGTTTTTCTTAAAATTGCTAAATTTTACCCTTCTTTCCCTTCCACAATGTGGTTCACTTTTTGAAGGAATTCTTTGGATAGTAGCACAATACAATCCCCGCCTGGCCGCAACGGGCGAGAGCACATTCAAGAGGCTGAAGAGGTTAAGAGGATCAGATAACTGCACAGAGACGAGAACTTTGCCTGCCGCTAACCTGTGCGCTTTTTTTTTTTTTTTTTTAATGGATTTCTAAGCCCAGTCAAGAACATGAGAGATCACAATTATGGACAATTAATATAACTTCCCACAACTAAGAAGCATGCAAATTATTTCTATCCAACTTCATAAACACACATACTCTGTGTTACTGTAAATCTGTCTTTTACTATGTACAGATTTTGCAGTCATACTGCATATGGAGTAAAACTAACTAAACTGATTAGAATTAGTAATTATTTATGCTGATTAAAATCAGCTCATAAGCCAGTAAAACTTTTTAAAGAGTAACAGACCTGTGCTTGGCACAGAATGCAGTGAGTAAAGGTATTGATTAGCAGCACACGGTTGGAGGGTCCTACCGCTTCTGTTTTAGAAGCATCTAAACCAGAAGGTTCTACATCAGCCTATTAACTTCATAGAGTGGCACTAAACTCTGGATTATCCAGCGTCTCCTAATAAGAAAGTTTCCTATCATCTGCTTTGTTTAGCACCGCAGTAAGCTCCCCATTAACTCATTTCCTACTTCAGCAGCCTTGGATAAAAATTCAGTGTTCCCATTTTAAAGTTTGCTGTCGACAGCCTGAAAATAAGTTTTTGACATGGCAGAATCTGCCTGCTCGCTGCAAGTTTACATCAATCTACAGTCCTGCCTACAAACCTACACAAACTTCTAGAAATATTAGTTCTTTTCATAGCTGCCCGGGCACTAATTTTGCAGCTACCAAATCATACGGTTAGAAGCCCACTCTAAGGTAATTTAGCAAGATTCACAAGATTTCATTTCTTCTGGGTTGTTGTTATCTAATTCCAAACAAAAGAAAGAGATAATATTTATGTGATACTCGAATTCCATAACTATTAAATGCTTGCACTTTAAATTAACCATGCTATCTATAGGAAATGCCGCTCATGTTAGTAGAAAACTAACTCTCTCTTATACAAAGAACTTCCCCTTATGATACAGAAACCTATCAGTAAAATTAGTCATATTGTCGCATTGTTGTCCAAGGAAAAAACACTAATGCAGCTACTTATCACAATTTATTTGTAAATCATTGTGTGCATCGTATCCCTGAATTCCATTTGATATTTAGGTAAAGGAAAACAAAACATAAATTCACTTGTATTTCTTACTTGACCAAAGCAAACAGATTGTGGCCTAGAGATGTATATATACGTTTATATTTGTTTACGGGTACTCTTGTCTTGTCTTGTTAAATGTTACAATAGCACAGTCTGATGTTACCCCTGGTCAGAGAGGCCTTTAAACATTAGTAAAATGCATACAATCTTAATTAACATCATTTTCTAAAATGTTGAAACACAGAATCTCTTCACTACAAATAAAATACTAAGTAAGGAAATTAAATACAACTGAGTTGAAATTTGAAAAGCAATGTTACAGAAATATTGTTAAAGACAGTATCTAAACGTTTAGAAACATCCGTTGAACTTGGAAAATATTTTTGATGCTCTCTGACATGCCATACAATGCTGCAATATAGGAACCATCCTAAAACATACATTCATTAGAAGACACAAAAATGTAACAGATACGTCAAACATATCATTTGCCAGAGTAAAAATTGTCGCAGTCCCAAAAATGCAGCAGGTTTTACAAGCTTCAACTTGAAACCATTTCAAACTATTTTCATTGCCATAATGATTTTTCATATTAAAAGCCTTACACCTTCTTCCAATGTTTATTTTGTTCATTTCATTTAAGTCCATGGTTTCACTAATCTCTTTTGATGCTGAACTCCCTAAGATTAGGGGGAGGGAGGTGCTGAATCACGGCAAATGTTTATATTTCCTCCCAGAATATATGACTGAACCAGCTTGAATACTTCATGAATAAGATTGTGAAGATCATAACAGACAAATACAAAATCTGTTTTTAAAATCTATAACATATTTTGTAGCAATTAAAATAGTTGACCGCATCAACATTTTAACCTAAAGAGCCATTCGTAATGCATGCGATTTCCAATGAGTATTTTTGAGCTCTCGACAGAAAAATCCATCTTCCAGCAATTCCTGTCAGCTCCTAATTATCGATGTGCAGCTTATTAGTCAGCAGATTTTTCCTCATTCCTTAAATAAGGCTAAGATGGGAAGCAAAACTTCTAGTTTCAAAACCTCTTACCTCCCCCAGTGTAATCATGTATCATTACCCATCACAGAGTCAGCAAAGGCTGTTTAATTCTATTATGATTTGTCTTTAATAAAACCCAATGATTTCTCCAGAATTACTGAAATAGTTCATGTACTGGAAAACGGGTTGTTTTGGGGCCCAAAGAACAGAACAGCTGAAAACTATGAATTAAATTAATTCTTTGACATGTTCAGAGTGGATCCATAGTGAGAAAATTGCTTACGTTACCAAATTCCGCATACTTGAATACTGAAACTTACAGTTACTGGTCCTTTTCTCTACACCAAGGAGCCACCTTTTCTCTTTTATTTCTGTTATAAAATCAAGATCTCCCAAACCAGGAAACTCACTGGATCCCAGATATTTGATTTCATGTGTGTGGGTCAAATGGCTGTGTGTTCTCTCTGCTGAAACAGAGTAATGTAATTTCAGGCTGTATAATTTTATAGCAAAGACTGCAAGATGTTTTGAAGATGTCATTGACTGTAATACAAATCAATATTAAATTATCTGTACAGGAAACATTTTCAGAAGACGGTCCATCAAGCTTTCTCATAGGATCATGGATTTCTAGGATCATACTCTCATAACTACAGTAAGCTATTACAGTTTATCTTCCTCTTCAATTATTTACAGGTCAAAAAAGCCAAGTGACATTGCTTTATATCTATTCAATGTTATGCATTTGGTTCGTAACTAATGTCATACAAAATCATGAAGGTAAAAGTTTCTGAACAAAGATTTTTTTAATTTGAGAATATTTATATAGTCATATTGCTAAGTGATGCAAAAGGCTATCTTTTAGGCACTCTTCTTAAAAATAATGCATTAAAAATATACATCTATCTAAACAGTACTGAAGTGATTACTCCGCAGCACAATCTTTAAATGGCTACAGACCGTACCGTTTAGCCTGATGTCGATTACACATTTAAGAGATTAGTCATTTCAAATCACCTAAAGACCTTTATCATATTTCTATCAATTTCTGTATATATGAAAGCACATTTCAAAGCCTCCTCATTGCTGACTTGTAAAACGTCTCATGACTGTCAAGCTGAATTTATTTTTCAGCCAAGCAGTATAAATTACATGTCACAATATAGTAACAGAGAACACAATAAAAAGAAGAGCCTATCAAGTTTGCAGATAAATAGAAGGGAATTCTTGTCGGGTCATTGCCACACAGGCAGGACACTTCAACAGAAAAAAAGAAAACAAAAATCAAAAAAGAAGAGGGGAAAAAAAAAAAAAAACCAAACAGAACACCCACACCACGGTTATAACCTCTAAAAAAAGTTCACACATTGAAGCCTCATATGGGTCTGTTTTGATTTGTGAGGAGTGACACTGGTGGTTGGAGAGGCTTATGCTAAATGTTCCAGACAGCTGATGCAACCACCTCTGCATCTGCCAGTTTGCAGCATGATGCTGCGAGAGCCGTGGGGCTGGCTGCCCTTACGCACTTGAAGGAGAAAGGGGGGGGTGGAAAAAGAAAAGGTGGAGATCCACCACCACAAGAACCACTAACATCAATTTTCCTGCAAACAGCAGCTGCCCCTGTACAACGTGAACCATCAGGAGCTGAACCCTTAACGCGTTTTTAATCCAGTTTGGAAACTGCGAGGTGGCAGCTCACAAAGGTCCAACTCCGCAGACAATGAGGATCCATCCCAACCCAGTTGTCCGCATTTAAGTGGAATTACGGCCGTCCCCACCACAGCAATGAGCCCGCCCCGCCGCCCCCCCGGGGTGTCACAGCACCCCCAGGTTGGGGCCCGCCGCCTGGAGTTGGGGTGGTTTCCCTGCGCGGAGGGAGGCCGGGCCGGGGGAAGGCAGCAGGAGCGGGGCCCCGCTGGGCAGCGGGGTGGCCAAGGACGTGGTTGGGAAGGAGGAGACACGCCGGGAGCGCTGGAGAAGAGGAGGGACTCGCCGGCGGGAGGGGGGGGGGGGAGGCGAGAGGGAAGGAGACAGGTCGGAGACGGCACAGTCGGGAGCGAGGGACGGGGGTGGGAGCCCGGCGGCGGCCCGAGGGGGGGCGTCGGGAGAAGGGGGGGGGGTGTCTCCCGGCGGCGCTCCCGAGCGGCAGGAAGGGGCTGCGGGTTCTTTCCTGTCTCCGTCCCCCTCGGTGCAACCGGACCGCCTCCCCCGGGCCGTGCCCCGCCCCGCGGAGCCCCCCGTCCGGGCTCGGCCCTTGGGCGGCCGCCCTGCAGCGGGGCCAGCCGCAGACCCGCCGCGCCGTACCCTACCTTCGCCTGCAGATACTGGGGGTAGTAGTAGGTGGTGTACTGGGGGTACATCTGTTGTTTCCACACTTTGCCCATGAAGCTGGAAATGTAGCCTGCAGTGCAGGGACGGGGGGGCACTTTGGGGGGCTCCAGCCGCCTCTCCGTCTCTCTCGCCCTCCTGTCTCTTCCTCTCCGGCGGCGGCGGCGGCTGCTCCTCGGCCGAGCCCAGACCTTCCTCCTCCTCCTCCTCCTCCTCCTCCTCCACCCAAAAGCCACAGCGGAGCGGCGGCAGCGGGGGCAGGCACTCTCGCTCTCTCCCCGGGAGTTCCTGCCAAGTCCCCGCCCGGCCGGGGCCGAGCAGCGGCGGCGGGCCGGCTGGCGGAGCGGCGGCGCGGGGAGCGCTCGGGGCGGGCGCGGCGGCGGCGGCGGTGCCAGGCGGCGGGGCAGGGCTGGCGGAGGGAGGGAGGGAGAGAGAGAGAGGGGAGGGAGGGAGAGAGGGGGCGAGGGGCGGCGCTTAGCCCCGGTCGGAGCCCGCGGTGCGAGCCCCGGGCCCGGCCCGGCGGCGGGGCAGCCCCCTCGGGCAGCGGGGAGCTCGTCCGCGGCGGGCAGCGAGCGGAGCCGCTCAGCCCAAGGGCCGCTTCAGCGCCGGGAAAAGCCGCGGTGCCCGGCGGGGAGCGGAGCGGAGCGGAGCTGGGGGTGTCCACGTTCCGGAGGAGGAGGAGGAGGAGGAGGGCTGCAGTGGTCGCGTCCGCACACGGCTCTGACCTAATTAGCCGGGTGGTGCTTTGTTACCGCCTTTGCTCTTTGTGCATCTCGTTGGCGAGCAGCGGTGCAGGGCGCAGGCTTTAGGGGAGACGCGGATACAATTTAGGAAAACTACATTTGGCTTCGGTTCTGCCTGGCGGTAGAGGGTCCATTTATCTGTTTGGAGCAGAAGGGACTGCAGTGCTAAAATCAGGTTACAGAACAGCAGCCACAAAACCAGACCGAATTCTCCGTCTGGCCCATCCTACATCCTTAAATTTGTACTTTCGCCAGCGGTGATGTGTACGCTTCGTTCTTGAACAGGAAACATTCCTGTTCCTGTCGATAGTAGTTGTAATTTTTTTTCTCTTGAATATTTTCTCTCTGAAAGATAATTTCCCAAACCCCTCAGAAGTAGGGACCAGCAGAACACTATAATCCACTGTTATTTGTAAAAAAACCCACTTAGCCCAGTGGGTTTCCTTCTGATAAATGTGTCTCTCTTCTACCCAAAGATAAACCGATCCTCAGAGCATCAAACAGATGCTGTTTCTTTGTCACGCTAATCACAATCATTTTTGTCTCGCAGCACTGTTTTATTAATAAAACATAAATGTAAGGTCCACCAAAACTCCCGAGTGTATTAGCATCAGCCAGGCTAAATGTGATAATAGTGGAAAGAAAGATTAAAAAACTTAAGGATTTACAAGCATCCCAGTGCAATAGCAAAGGCAGCCTTTGTGCAGCCATGAATCCCTGGTGCAGGCTGAGCAATGAGAGGGAACTGCAGATATTCTTCCAAATTCCAGCTGAGCCGAGGACAATTACGCAAATGACATTGCAGCTCTCCTGGCTAGCCATTAAGATCACTTTAGAAGTTTTTTCCAGGGAAGAAATTTGTATACGCTTTATGGTCCACACAGATTAAAAGACTAATTGCATCTTCAGGAGACGGCTTTTTCTCCAGGAAAGAGAAATGGGAACTTTTGAGTTTTAGTTAGGTTGGGAGGGGAGGGTTGTTTGGATTGGGTTTGGGGTGGGTTGTTTTTTTTTTTTTTTTTTGTTAACACATGGCTAGAATGACTATAAAAAGAAGGATGAACACAGAAAACATATGAGTTGGTAATATTTTTGTGTCCACAATGGCAACTTTCCATGGGAGGGACAAAGATTAAAGTTAGAGAAAAGTTGAGCAGAACAGAAATATCAGGTATTTGAGCGGGTTAAGAATGTGCATCTGGAAAAGCTGAAATGGTCATGGCCAAAATCAGCTGCCTTCTGTTGACTGTACTGGCGTTTACGCAGTGGAAAAAGCATACAGGCTGCACTTATATCTGAAGAATGCAAGGTAATATGGCTCCAGGGCAGTGCATGGGCAGAGGATAGTAGAAATGAAGTTTCAGAGCTTCGTGGGGAAATGTGTTGCTACAGCCCAGATACGTGATGATACTGTTACAGATCGCTTTAAGAACTGCCAAATTGTGGTCTGAAGTTCTTGGTTGAACTGCAAAGAATGTGGTGCTGGCCTTTCTTAAACTGACAGGTTACGGGTGCTCAGTACACTCAGTTTCCTTCTGAGAAAAACAGAACAAGCAAGAAGAAGAAATAAAGACTGGTGGCTGATGGATGGATTTTGTGGGGATTTTGCTGAGGAGAAAGAAAGAATGAGATTTGAAAGAAAACACAGATTGTACTGAAGACAGCTAGAAATAGAAGAGTGTTTTCCTAGAATCCATCTTCATGTAAACAGCTACTGTGGTTGTCACAAGTACATTGTGCAATCATGAATGGGGAGAGAAGGATCCAGAAGAAAAAAATCCCTAGGAAATGAGGAGAGGGGAATTGCAGCCTATATCATTCCAGCGTTTACAACTGCAGCAGTCTCCAGCTTAGTTGTGTCAAGTTACTGAGAATGGCTGATGGCTGCCAGCGAGAGGAGCAGCAACACACTCTGCCACAACGGCTCCTGAAAGCGATGAAAGAAGAAATCTGGCTAAGAGAGTATTTGATTACAACTGTAACAGCTAAAGCTGATCTCCATGTTCCTTCCCAGTCTCTCCTTGCAGAGACTTAGAACTTTCCCAAATGAGGTCTTTTGCTCTAAAGCTTAATCTCATCCACAAACATGCATCCCTGTTAATGTAAGGCTGAAACCAATTTGGTTCCATTTTCAACCAGAATATTCTCTAATTAAAAGATCTACTTCCATTGGAATGGAACTTATTTAGCAAAGCTGACATTGCAGAAGTTCAAAATTGATAGAGTTTAATATTTATCATTAAGTTTAAAAAACAAACCTGCATCTCAATACAGCAAACTTTTACAGTGCAGTGATCCCACTGATTAATGAGAATTTGCAAATGTTGCTCAGTTTTTGTTGTACAGACAGGATGGCATTGCAGAAGAAACTTCAAACCAAATGACTAATTTCTTACCTTTTCATGCTGATGGAAATGCTTGGGTTTAATTGCCTATTCTATGTTCATAACAAGGGCAAACAAATACTGAAATTGAAACTGCTTATGCTGTCTGGCGGTACCGATTCCCGCCACCATAACTAAATACTCACAAGGTTAAAAATGCTTCCCTCATTTACACACTGGACAAAATATAGGATTAAGAAGGAAGGTAAACACTGAATTGTGTTCTGAAGGCTAGCAGATACCCAACAGAGTAACAAAAAGGTTTTTTTCTTCTTTAAAAGCTGACTTCCTACACAGTGCACCAGTACAAATGTAGATACTGTGGTTTTCTGAATGCTAAGGAAAACAGTGATCCATAATTTTGTCCATGGCCAGATTTCACTGACTATTACTGGAACAATAGTAAATTCCACTCTTTTTTTTTAACTTTTTTTTAACATTATTTCCTTATCATAGTTACAGTCTAACTGGTCAGGACTGATTAAAATATGATGAAAACACAGTTGGGCTGTTGTTGCAAAAGCCTGAGAAGCACTGTATGTGCTGCCATGTCAGATGAGTTTTAGGGCAACTCAGTTAAACCCAATCAATGGTTATCCGCTGACTCTAAGAGTGTTGGAAGAGAAATCCCATTTAAGTATTACAGATTAATTTAGACGTTAGGAGTTCTACCCTAAGGCAGAAAAAGTCAAATGCCATGCAGAATAGGAGGGAAATATATCTAATCCACCTTACCCCAGGAACCAAGCAGACCGCTGTGCTCTGCACCACTTGGGGTCTTTGCGCTGATTTAAGCTGAAAGAGACGGACATGTTTATGCTGAAATCGTTATTACTTTGACACAGTCAGGAATATTTGAACAAGGACTTTTTTTTTTTTTTTCCTTCCTGGTCAAGATACTAGCTTGAGTCTTGGGAGATCTTTGTCCAATACCAGATCTACCACAGAATGTGGGCGAGAGGGTGAGCAAGTGAATTACCCTGTGCCTTACTTCCCCAGTTTGCAAACTGTGTCAAACATTTCACCCTCTTCTGTTCTTTGTCTGCCTCTGTAGGCAACGCAAGGCACCGCTATCATTTCCTAGGAATCTGCCTAGCGCAATTCACATACAAGGACTAAAATAAATAGAAGTAGCGGCAGCGCATCACTTGTGGATGCAGAGAAGCCGAGTACTGCATCCTAATTCACATACATACGTTAATAAACCAAAGATCTGGTTTGTGCCCCCAAAACAGTGTGTTAGGGCTACAGAAATGCAACTAGGTTTAAGCTCTCAACTTCTTTGCTCTTCCCCTCACCCCCAACACACACTGCTCCAATTACTTGCAAAACCTCCTTGTTGCAATGCCACCCTTAGCCCCATCATATGGCCTTGACTGCTTTGCAACACAAATGAAAGACTCTTCAATTCAGGTCGCAGTAGGCCACACTCTTAAGCACAAAGGCTAAATAAACGGCCATTGTTAATGGGCCACCAAGATGAAAAGCACTTGATTGTTTTCATCAATTAAATCAACTCTCTAGATTTAGTGGCTATTAACCCTTTCAGCAAACACTTAAATATTTATTTCAACAGAGTGACTACAGTTCTGTATTTTTACAGTAGCTCTCCTGGTGTAACAACCCTTCACTGAAACACCGCTCAATGTGGCGTGCCCTTGTTTATCCTTAGAGCTCAGCCATGCGCCGCACTGGCTCAGCTGCTCCTGACAGCTGCACTCAGTGTAATTCACTTTTGTAAAATCTACAGGGCTATACACTATTCTAAAGTTGTCCAACTGAAGTATTTAACTGGCACCGACATATAGGAATTTAACATACTTCTGCATCTGGGCTTCCCCTCTCATGAAGTTTCACGTGCACCAGCCAATGCTCCCACTATAGGCAATGGACGGCAACAAAGGATGCAGCCGGACCACTCATGGAAACCGTTTCTGTGTTTGCAGCTAAAGATATCGCCATGACTTTGGGTGCACTGATTGCCAGCAATGACCTTTTCTTCATGTTTAGATAGGTCTGAGAGAATCCTTTCCCACATAAGCACCACATTTTCCGGGTTTTCTATGTTTTGGTTTACTTTACCCTAAGATGCCCAGCTAATACAGACCATTGCATACTAACAGCAATTGGTGGGGTTTTTTCAGCATTCTTCATAAAACCTGTGAGGCATCTCTTGTTGGTCCAGCTCTATAGGTCTACTTAACACATGTACATTTTATTTAAATTGTCTTCTCGTTGATGGCAAAAATTAGCTGTATTACAGGAGTATGTTCGTCCTAGAGTGGAGGTAGTTAAGAATCCAACTTCTATTCATAGATTATTTATCAGAAACTTCCATCCCATGCAGCGCGTAACCACCCAGGAGTCTCTCCAGCAATATGGTCTTCACTGTGCAAGCAGATGAACAAAGAAGAGAATAATTGTACTTCTATAAAATATTGACCATCTACAATTCTTTCATTAGGACATTGCCTTTCAATTTTCTCATCTCCGTTTCAGGGCAATATTTGCCATTCCTTCCTGTTCTCCATAAACAGATGAGGAAAACAGCGAGCCCAGCCCGCTTTGGCTGCTGCGTAATAAGAATTCCTGTGGGTGTCTTTTTACCAGCTTGACCAACCAGCTGTGGTTGGTCCTGATCGAATTCAAACCATTGATTTTAAATACTTGTGGGTAATTCAGAAGAAACTTTTTTTTTCCTGCCATGCAAACAAAAATTAAAAGTTTAATTAACGTAGACAACAGACATTTCTACAGACTTTAGGGACACATTGCACTGTCTTTAGGCATATCTTAAGCAGGTTCTGAATAAAAGGTAAAGGATACATCCTACAGGCTTCTATTCTAAAATGCCCCTCAGTTTTCCTATTTTTGGAATAACACCGTTCCCAACTATGAAATGTCAACCTTCCATTCCAAACACAGTTGTATTTCAGACAAGTTCTGCAGCTTATGAAATGTCTAACAAGCCTTTCCAACGTCTCAAACTCCTCCTACTCCTTCCATCACCCACAGCAATACCTCCAGCTGCCCCACACCCTCTGCGCGGTCATACGTACGGGTCAGCTGATTTCGTTCAAGTGGGGCCTGGCCAGCGGGCTGCTTTCTGGCCAAATGGCCGAGGCTGAAGCCCACCTGCTGGGCTCTCAAGCAGAACACCCGCTTTCTCACCTTTTCTCAGCTACTGATTTTCATGCAACTTTTAGGGCCATCCTGTCTGTGACACCTCTGCTCCACTATCACCTTTGATTGAAATTGCCTGAAGGCTTCAGAAGTTATAATGGCATAAGGGATGAAGAAGGAGAAGGTGAATAGGCAAAACGATTGCAAGAGCCTTGTTACCTGAAGAAAGTACAGGAATAAGTCAAAGAGCATAGGCTCTTTTACCTGTTATCAAGTTACAATATTAACTTCTACATTTTTGATGTATTACATTTGTAATTTAATGGAACCAGAGAACAAGGCATCTTAATAAATTTTTAAAAATCCTTTGCCATATGAACCAAACCGTTAAACTATATACCTCAACAGATACCTATCAGTGCTATTTTTATTTGATTTTCTTTACACAGAGAAAACAGCTTTCTCACAAAAGGACCGCAACACATTGCCATTTTGAATTAGTTCATGTATTTGAGCTTCATTCACAATTTATCATGTTTAGCTTTATCACAAACTATTTGTAAATGCTGGACACTCAGACCCACGTGCACGCAAATTAACACTTACAGTGCAATACATCATCAGAGCTAATAGGTGTTGTGTCTCTACTGCATAATTCAAAAAAAACATTAAAGTGTCATCACCCTTGATCTGCTGTAAAAATGCAAGTTTCCTCCTTGGCTTTGAATCCATTTCTGTCTTCTAGATGAAATGCCGGATCCTCAGTCGAGCTAGGGTGATTCATTCTAGCTGGTGACCTCGCCGTGGAAGCCCCAGCACTCCCTGCTAAAATAGTTCTCAAGTCATGCAACGCTGACAAAGCGGAGTTGAGCAACTTCATTTATTTTTCTCTGTTCAGCACAGACAGTAATGCTAATGCTGATGTGAATTCGTGGAACTAAGAGCAAGGCCCAGTTAGACGTCCCAGTTATGGTGTACCTCTTAGGGGATTGAAAAGTTTTTTCTTATTTCTGAAAACTGGTAGTGGAAAAGTGTCAGTCTGATACACTGAGATTCTTCTGGGTCCATTGTGTGCTGTTTCAAGACATGCCAATTTACATGCTAGTGGGACTAAGAAGACAAACCCTTTTTTTTACCTAATTAGAAACATTCCTGCCCATGGCAGGGCAGTTGGAACTTGATGATCTTTAAGGTCCCTTCCAACCTAAACCACTCTATGATTCTATGATTCTATGATTTAGGATGTTTATCTCCTGTCCGTTTACTGTACTGTGATAATGTCACAATATTTTTTGGTTCATCATCACAACACCTTTTGAACCCATTCTTTGAGCCCTCTCACAGACGTGAAACTGAGACGTGGAGGGACTATATGACTTTCACAAGACTATAGATGGCATAAACTTTGTTGCAAATAACATAAAATAAAGATATTAAAAAATTTAAAAAAACATTAAATAATTTTGGATTTTCTGATTCCAAGGCTAGCTTTCCAGTTTTGGATCAGCATAATGTTTTCTGTTGTTCCTAACGTAAGTGAGAAAGTACACCAATGAAAGCTTTGAGTTCTTATACGTATATTCAACCAGTTTTTACCTTTCCTGTTTCCAAAACTATCAGTCTCATTTTACTGTAGTTCTTCCCTTCCTTAGGATTTCATGCATGTCAGAAACATTGCGATATCAAAAAAGTGTTTGAGATATACACCAAAACATTCTTAGCATTTAAAATTCTTTCCAGATCTTGTGTTTCACAACAACTCTCTATAAACCAATGTGTATTTATTTTGCTGGAAAGTTATCCAAATAAAAATATTGCATTTCCAATTCTGGTCTCTGGGGTTTGAATCCACTGAGAAACTTAAGAATGTACTCACTGATCGTGGGATAGTATTTCTATCAGATGCTAGCAGTATTTATTGCAGCGTTTTATGAATTTGGATTAATTTTTGTATAATTTGATGTTTATAAAGCGCTTTTGCTTCCATTTTCACTAGGGGAGGCACAAAGACATCAAACCTCCAAACATATGTTCCTAGGGGACCGAAAAACTGTAAATAAACAAGCCGAAGTCTGAGCTGTAATCAACACATCTCTAGCAATGAAGAATGTTAATCATTTTTCCTCAGAGGACTTGGAGACTAGCATGTATTTTCGAAACCTTGCAATCATCTTCAGGATTTATAGTTTTGGATCTTCATCTTTTTATACTGGCTGATTGAGCATGCTAGGAATTCACAAAGTTTTTAAAGGTTTGGTTTATTATAACTTCTAGTCTATTTACAACCTTAGACTCCCTACATAACCTAAAGAACATGTGGGACCACAACTGCAATACAGAATTTTTGAAATGGCAGCATCCAAATCAACGTACGGGCAGTTTGGGCAGGCAGACATAGCAGTGTCTTTAACAACGCCGCGTGCAGCCTCGCTCCTTTTTTTCAGGAACCTCAGACAAGTAGCAATTCCTGATTCCTCGAGCAAAATCTCCTTCAGGAATTGCCTCTGGTCAGGTATGAAAGTGGAGACTCACTGCCGTAGCCGTTCGGCCAGTTCCATACCTTCTGTGCAGAAAAGCACCGTTTGCTTCCCAGCATGCCGGACGTTCCCAGCTCTCAGCCTTTGCTGATGCGCTCGGAGAAAGGATCCAGCGACCTTAAAGCCGTGTCATCACGGCTGGAGCTGGGAGGACTGCCCTTCCTGGGTCGCAGGCCAAGGTGCCCAGGCAGAAGCCCCTCCGGGCAGCCCGGTAGCCCTGTCCCCGTCGAGCGGTGTGGCCGCGGCACGGGGGCGGCGGGGGACAGTGCCACCTGGTGCTGCGCGCCGCTGCCGCCGCCGCCGCCGCCGCCGCCGCTCGGGAGCGCGGTGAGCCGCTAAAGACAGTCCCTCCGGTCCCGGAGGGATGGAGCCACGCAACACGTCCCCGTGTCAAAAGGCACGTCACTTCGATTGAAGAAATACAGGAAACCTGTGACCGGCAAAAGCCTTCCTCCTCTCTCCCCAGGGATGCCGTCATCGCTCCACCCGGAGAAACACCGTTTCAGCAGTTTTGATTCCAGTTTTAACGTCTGAAACGTTTGATGCTGCAAAGTGGTGCACACTCCTCACTCCCAACGGATTCATACTGGAGGTGCATAGCACCTTGTGGGGCATCTCACGGTACTGCACACTGCCCGTCTCATTAGCAACTCCGTTATTTCGTGTTTTCTGCAAGTCCTTCCAGATTTTGGCATTTCCATATACCGCCATGATGATGGTTATATTAATAATAATTTAAAGCTTATTGCAACATCGTCTCTGCATCTTAAATAACAAAAATTTTGTTCCTTTTTTTTTCATGTCTGTATTTAAAAAGACAGCATACCATATTGAAAAGTAATTGACATATTTGATTCCTATTCAGCCCTTCTACCTTTTCATATTCTCTCATATTATTTGTTTTAATCACTAGTACTGAATATCATACATTTTAGAAGTTTCTTTGACTACTGATTGTTTATTTTCTGACAAGTTCTGAACATATTCCCTATCTCAGAGCCCAATTAACTATTCAGAACACCCACAAAGGAAGGAAAATTAATCTGACGGCACTGAAGAAGTGAGTAATTAAAATAACTGAAATGAATCATTGTTAATAATATATTTCCATGAGTATTTGACAGGAATAATGCAAATTCATTACATATCTTATATTTATACAAGCTTTTAAACGGGGATGTAAGTTTTTAGTATGATGCACAGATTCTTGTTACCCGTCAAAGCTTCTGCCAAAAAATGAAAAACTTAGGAAAAAAGTATTTTTAAAATATAGATTCTAAAATCAGTGGATAGGCTGCTTTATTCTTTCAATTTCTTCTTTTTTTATTATTTCTAAATACCATTTTTCTTTCCAGTTATCAGACATCTTAGCAGGATATAGTCAGATAGAGGTTTAAACAAATTTCTTAATAGGGTACTAGATGTGAAGATACTTCTGAAAGAACACATGCTCAATATAGAATCCTTTTGCAAAATGTATGCATGCATCAATTCAGCTGGGAGCATGTGAGCACATTTACGCGTGGAGGGGTATTCTTGTAGGCATAAATAGACATGGACGTCTTCAACTCAGAGAAGGGGGTCTGGTCTAAGACCATGGATTTGAAAGGCCTCCTAACAGGGAGGAACCTTTTTTCAAAACAGAGTGGAGTGAAAATCACAGGGGATTACATGTTCACGTGAAGAATGCCGTTATTTGACTTCATGTTGGAGCTCAGCCTCTTCAGTTTATTAAAGGAAAAGATAAGATGTGGCTTCAGTCACAGTTGCTCGTATAGCTGTTCACAGACAAGACCTTGATAATGACCTTTCTTCAGTCCACCATTCGATCGGGCCATGATTCAAAACCAGAAGTCAATTTTTATGTCTCAATTTTTCCGTCTCAATTTTTCCTTCACTTTGAACATTCAGGAAGCTGAGAACATTGCTTAAGAAGGATCATACCTTCTCATGAGGAACATTTATTTTATTGCTAAAAAGTAAGCATTACACATCTTTTGACACTGGTAGGTCATTTGGCTTTGCCTTGTGTCTGATGATCCAATGCTTATGAATAGTTCTTTTCATGGGTGCAATAGTCACCCAATTATTTTTATTTCCACAACTGTTTGTATGCTGCTATCCCTGCCCCTGTTTATCTCCTCACCTCTTGATCCTCTCCCTCAACTCCATTCCTATTAGGTTAGTTTAAATTGTTGAGGGATCAGAGATATGGGGTCACCTATGCTATGTTTCTTTAGGTCTTAAAAATCTAGATGCTAGCAATTTATGAAAAAAGTGAATAAGGTGCCGCTTTCCAATAGAAAAACTCCCTAAGCAGACAACTTGTAAAGTGTTTACTCATAAAGAGGAAGTTGATGTAATAGACTTGGGACTCCATCTCTCTGGGAACAGACTGACTACCATGAAGATAGAGCACAGGATCCCAGCAAGCTGCAGGCTTCTAATTTATGCACCTAGCCCACACAGGATGGAAAAAGTTATTTTCCTTCCTCTGTGTCACTTTGCTATTATATTCTCCTGGGTTGCTGTAATGACTCCCTCCTCCAGGAAGATACCACCGGGCTCTTTTGCTCTCAATGCTGGAGTTTGGTTTCTGATGAAAAGGTGGGGATGGGGGCAGAGGCTTATTGAGAAAGAACTGTCTTGCCTCGCAGGTTTGTCACCTGTGAATCCTTTCTTTACCTTTTCACTTAAACATGCTCACAAACACACAAGCACCTAAATTGGACCTGTCTCTCTCTCAGGCGGAGACTTGCAACACTAATTTATCGGGTTATAAAGTGAAGTTGCAATATGTGCTCTCAGATAGCTTGTGTAAGATCTCACTATCAAGTCTTGTCTTCCATGCAAAGGTAAAAACCATTGCTCTGACATACGGGATCATCCTGCATTTTGCATATCATATAACTCCATCAGACCTCTGTCAGAGTAAGGGTCTTGTAAGTCTTCTTGGTAAATGCTGATACTCAGCACTAGTGTTCGCACTAATAATTTCCCATGGACTTCCAAATCCTGTCAGCCCGTTTCTTCCTTAAAAAGGTTACTTGGGATGTCTGTCCCTTTCTCAACAGCTATACACCCACAGCAATTGAAGATACTTTGTTGTACATTATTTATACAAACTAGGGAAAAAATGTTATATGAGCTATATGAGCAACTGTGACTGAAGCCATGTCTTATCTTTTCCATTGATAAACAGAAGACGCTGAGGTCCAACACGAAGTCAAATAAGAGATGCACAGAGGTATTTTTCTTTCCAAACCATCATGCTAGACAGTTCTCTTTTACACTTGTGGAAGATTCTCAGCAGTGCCTCATCCTAGCCAGCTTGCCGTCAGTCACACCATAAAGAATTAACAAGCTCAGCCTAAACCAAGTGTGACTTCCTGAGACGGTTATTCCATGAAATGAATTGGGATACATAGGACAAATGGTGCAAAGAAGCTCGTAAGCTATGGTTGTCCCATCAAAAGAATAAATAAGCACAGGGTTTTAGTCTTCAAGGACAGCCAACAATTCAAGAGGACAAACCGGCATTGTTCTAGGCACGGTGCTAATGGTAGGCAAATATCAAAAAAAAGGTCAGTTAGCTTTAGCATCCAGAAAGCTCAGTAGCTTTGTTGAACAGCTTTGGACTATGCAGCTTGTGAAATTTCTGTAGGGGTGTTAGCACTTCCTGCCTTTGGGGAGGGCAGGAAATATTGCATAAACAACCCTTATCATGGTATTTTGGTGCTGCCAGTTCCGGTGCCAGCAAAACCCAAGAAGTCCTAGGGGATTGTAAATGCAAACACACACAAGAGAGAAAGCGTTGGAAGTCTCTGAGTATAAAGCAAGCGTGAACTTCTGATGCTTTTTAAAAATTTAAACCAAAACAAGTCTATCCTGAATTAGTAGTGTTTTCCCTTAATTTCAATAGTGGTGTGTATTAAAGTGTTAAACAGCAAAGAAATACTTGCCTTGTAACATGCAACAAATGTATGGCCTTAGTGAAAAAAACAGAATTATGTACATTGCAAAGCATAAATCAAGAAAAATATATAGGTAAT
This sequence comes from Vanellus vanellus, assembly GCF_965231255.1. Classification (NCBI taxonomy): domain Eukaryota; kingdom Metazoa; phylum Chordata; class Aves; order Charadriiformes; family Charadriidae; genus Vanellus; species Vanellus vanellus. Next base: position 19,448,252 of record NC_138910.1, read on the forward strand.
GATAATAGTAAGGAACTAATTGATCTCCCAGCTATGTCATCATTATTATTGGCTATATACTGATGATGCTTTGTATAAAATGTTTTATTGCTGTCTCCAAATAGCTTACAATCTAAACTAACACAGACACAGAACAAATAGGATAAACAGAGAAGGTAAAAGTAAGGAACAATAGACAAAACCAATCTCTATATATTCCATCTAACATCCTTTTAAAATTACTGTGAATGCTTCCATCACGTTTTGCTGGAAATAAAAATTAGTATCTCCAGCTGGTCATAAGGGAAGTCCATGGATGGAGAGAAAAAATACTGACTCTGTGGTGTGCTTTCTTTCAACAAAAAAAATATTCTCAGGGATCTTCATAGGAGCAGATGAAGAGGGGATAGGATGAAATGGCAGTCATTCTCATAGCGTTATCCTGACCAGCCCGCTAGGAATTTCGAGCACAATTCAATGATAAAGTATAAAAAGTCATCTTAGTGATTTATCCGCCACAATGGGAATCTTTCTGAACAGGGGCAATGCATCTATGCTCTCAAGGATAGAGAGAAACTTCTGTTAAAACCTAAGGGACTTTACTTTCTTCTTCGCTTGCAACAGCACTTCAGTGATGAAAAACCTTACGTGGTGTGGACCTCTCTTCAGAGCTGTAGAGGGCCCTTTCAACAGCATGTGAGTATTCAGTGCTGAAAAGTACTTGGCTTTGGCTTTGAGTGAAGGCAAAACCCGGAGTAACTCAAAGCTACTGCGTCTGTGTTAGAACACGTAAGATAAATGATAATGAATGACACAGAGGGTGTAAATCTATTACAGCTCCTCTTCCTCTTTGTTCAAGCTGCAAAATACACATTCCGCTGGTTTAGCTGTCCTTGGTTCACTTCTTTCTACTAACAGCTTACAGCCCTCAGAAACTGCGCAGGGACAATTTCACTTGTAAAGCACTTCCTGAAGGCCCTGGAGCAGAGTAAGCTAGACACCGACTATGAGAGTAGGCACACATAATGCTGTCATACCTGGGAGAGATCCAAATATAAATTAATTAATGTGCAGGAAAAATTCAAGTGATGGAGTCCAAAGCAAATTCTACACAGAGACCTCTATATAGATAGAAAAGAAACCCAACAAAATCTGTGTCTTTCTGCAAAGTCGAAGTATTTGAGAGCCATGAGAAAGAAAGAGGAAAACCAGGGAAATTCTTCAAAGCAGATTTATTATTTTGTGTATTGGAACAAAATCTGAATCAAATTCCAAGTATTCCCTGAACAGCACAACTACCAAAGCTTGATTTCCTGTGCCTTTGTGCTGCGTTCCCAGCCACTCAAGTTCCCTGCCATTATCTCCACAGCACTCCTCTGCCTCCAACTACTGCTTTGGCAAGAGGCAGCATATCCAGCCACTGGTTTCTAGTCATGAAAGTGCTTACTGGCCAGCCAGCATTTGCCTGCCGACGACTAGTGACAGGCTAAACAGGACGGATCACTGCTGAGCTCATCATGCAGCCTCTCCCTTCCTGGGGGCACTCCTTGGTGTCTCTTTCCTTCCTCTCTTTCTAGTCATCTGATTTTCACAAAACCTGTTGGAATTTGTCCAGTGAGATTTCTGCTTTTCTGCCTAATTTCAAGTAATCCTCAACAATTTCAGCACCAGCTTCAAAAATTATTAGGGGATGCCCACAGAGTGCAACTGCAGAACTTTATTTCCTGATGACACCCAAACTATTAGAAAGGCGTGTAAAAGCTCTTCAGAGATAATGTTGCTTACCAGTGTTGGTACCAAACACCAGGAATGGTGGGATCAGTGCTGATCCTCTCAATTGTCCTTTGAGTTTGTGATGAGTCCATGAGAGCTCAGGCATCTCCTAAAACAACAGTTGTGTAACTTTACTTAACCTACCTATTATATAGAACATGATAAATCCTCATATGTGAATAGTAATACTATGAATTATTTTATATATATATGTTTAAAGACAGCTCTTCTATAGAGCAATCTTACAACAATGAACCTCTGTTGCTAGTTACCACCCATATTTTAATTCAGCGGAATAGCTCAGCTTCAGCACACCACAGTAACAAGCTCAACTGATGAAGTCAAACTGAAGAACACTTATACTACCTGAGCAAGTTAGTTTTAGCATCTCTCTGGATAGGATTTAGGATTTAGATCAGTGAATCTTTGCTAAATCTGCCATTTGTTCCTGTGATTGCTGTGGATTCTCCAAGCATTCGTGCCTCCTGAGGAAAACCTCTCCATGTCTCCATTGGTTGCTCTACAGTAACTCTCTTTGATGGACCAAACTGATGAACCCCGAATTAGAAAAAGATCTATTTTTAAAGAGAAGCGGATCTAGCTTTCTGCCCATTCACTCCTCAACTCTGTGCTACGATTCCTAGCTGCACTATCTTAGTTACGGTGTTTCTTAAGGACGAGTGATCTCTTGGAATCTTAATGAGATCTGCAGTGACCAAAGAAGAATAAACCATTATCAAAGGCAGGATGGAGTTATGATTATTTTCTAACACTGGCTTCTTCACAAGAGAAAGATCATTCTAACTTACACGTAGGATGGATTTTTTGGAGACAATTAAAGAGCTGAAAAAAATAGATGACAAGATGGGAATAATTAAGCAGTTCTTAAGAAACCTTTTGAGATAATGAGTAGGATACTAGTCTACAAATTCTGCAAGCTTGGAAAAGGCAGAAGAGCAAGTATTACAGCTTTTCAGAGGATCTACAAGAAAAGCCTGCAGGGTGTCAATTTGAAAGGAAAGATGATAGTAAGCAACTTTTTATAGCTAGAACAGAGATGTTGCTGGACAAAAAATGTTCCCACACATCTTCACTTGCAATAAGCTTTTGAGTGTTGAAGAATAATGGGTAGATTTTGATTTCACTGGAAACTTGAAAGTGGTTTTTTTTTTTTCCATTTCTTTCAGGGAATCAGATTGAATAAGAGAACCTGACAAAAATTTTACATTGATTTGTAAGCTAAAATTGAGATTTGTTTTGGATGCCTTCTGTACAATTTATGATGTATAGACTACGGGGGAATGACTGAAATTCTTCTTTGCCTTTAAGTAACAATTCACAAAAATTGGGATTTTCTTCTAAAAGACAGTGTGTCAGAAATGTCAGTGTAAACAGAGCAGATTAACTGAATTTGTGTCCCATTCACTTTTGGGAAATTATGCTTAAGATGTTAAAGATGTAGACAACATCGATAACCTCACAAACCAGAGAGACGATCATGCAAAACAACACAAATAGTACAAATATTGCATAGAAAACAATAAAAATTGAGGTATTTCAAGTGGTTAACTTCCATACTCAGAGAAGTCACTCAAGAAAATAGTGGTTATTCAAATTCAGTAGGAAGAAAAAATACAGCTTCTTTACCAAAAAAATAATTGTGAGTAACTTAGGGGGTTCTTTGATTTTTATTTTTTTTTTTTGTCCTGATCCATCATTTAACAGCTCACGCCAATTGCTATTACCTGCCAATCACAAGTACTCAAATTGGAAAGGAAATTTCAACCTGTGACCTTTTTGTCTTGGCCATTTACTTTTTCTCTTTCATACTGAGCTACTTCATCTAATTCGTATTTATGTTTCTTCTCTCTGTTGGTTTACTGACACCGTCAAAATCTTGGAATACTAAAAAATGGCCAAGTAAAAACAGGAAGAAGAAAAGACAAAATGCAAACAAATGAGAAGCTTTGTCCCTTCCTATCCAAACAAGATAACTCAAGTGAATAACAGTTATGAGTTATGACTTTAAATCACACAACAAAAAGAGAGTTGACTGATATTTGTAAGTATTTGAAGAAAGCCTTTACTAAAGTAACTCTTCATTTTCTTCTTCGGTTGCTGTTTGGCTTTTCCAACACATCAGAATTCCTGTTCATCTAGAAATATTTATGCATTCTTCTGCACAGCACATTAGGCATGGACACCCCTCCAAACTAGGAGGTAAACATCATAAATTCACCTTTTCCAGTTCCCTCTTGACTTGATTTGATGTGAAAAAAAACTGGATTTTCAAAAGTGACAGATTTTTTTTTGTGTGGGAACCCCTAGATTCAGAAACCTAAGTGCCATCTCTAAGACTTTAAAACTGAAATCAAATTGAACCACCTATAAATCATGAAAAATAAAATGTATTCTGAACAGATATTTACTGGGTAGTACCAAAATAGAAAGAACTGAAGCTTATGCTGATCTACCAAACCTATCTCCCAGTATAATAAAGAAGTTAATTCTAAGAAATTAAATATAGCCATCAAATTAATTAGAAAAGGTCTAGAAAGGAAGGCTGAAGGAATTATCCAAACACTGTAGAAGTCTAGTGAAGTCATAAATCTGAGAATTCTTGTAAACTTTATGTCACAGAAATGGACAAGACAGAGCGCAGGAATCATAAAAATTCCAAAAATTCTACTTGAGGAATCTATTAGGGCATTAATTTTTGGACACTGACATAAATTTGGAGTTTTGTTAGAAACTGGATAGTAAAATGTGACCTCTAATTATTTATAAGAATGCATTGACAGGACGAGGGGCAATGGGCACAAGTTAGAACACAGGAAGTTCTGTTCAAATACACAGAAACACTTCTTTACGGTGAGGGTGACAGAGCACTGGCACAGGCTGCCCAGGGAGGTTGTGGAGTCCCCTTCTCTGGAGCTTTTCAAGACCCGCCTGGATGCAGTCCTGAGTAATGTGCTCTGGGCAATCCTGCTTTAGCAGGGGAGTTGGACTAGATGATCTCTAGAGGTCCCTTCCAACTCTGAAAACTCTGAAAACTCCGTGATTCCATCGTTAGTATTCAAAAGGGATTAAGTGATTTCCTACTGAAGGCATTGGAAGCCTCTGGTGATCAGACTTTTAAAAATCAAGGTGTTTATTTTGATTTTAAAGAGATGAACTCAGATCAGATACATAAATCGATAACAGAATTGTAATGAAATTTCAGAGCATATCCTTTACACCTGACCACGCAGTAGGAAATAAGTCACTAAATGCAATCTCCTCTTTCTCTTTTCTTTTTTTTTTTTTTTACATAATTTAGATAGGAATTTGAAAATCCAGATAGAAATGAAGAATGTCTTGGTGCACGGTCTTACTGACTTTTTAGGTAAAAATATGATTAAATATTTACAATGTTGATACTGAGATTATGAAATAACAGCAAAATCTATGTACAATATAATTGATTTTACTTAGTGCCAACAGCTGCTTTGTGTTATCAGTGATGAAATCATATAGAATAGGAATGAGAGCAGCCTGTTAGATCATCTTGTGTATCTGCTTCCCTCCTCCAAAGCCAAATAGCTCTTCCCTGCTTGGAATTTTCCAAATGACCCCTATGTTTATGTTTATCAACCCGAAGTCCCCATTTTGCAAGACTATGTAAACTTTTCTGTAGCTTTTTATAACAATAAAACAAAAGCAACAGAGCTTCTACCTTGCAAAGCTTTTAAAAATAAAACCATTAAAGCTTTTTTCCCCGCATTTTACAATAGTTATAATCAGCAACAGCATAAAGAGATAATTGCTGAGTGACAAGGAATAAATTCAACTAAGTTGCGGTGTGTTAATATTATGCAGTATTACGTGGTACGTGTATTTATTAGTATGAGAGATCTTTCCTTATTTACCTCAGGCCACGTTCATCAGTTTCTTGGTGGACGCTGTCATTTCTGTAAGGAATTTTCTACATAGATATTGCATGACTGTGTGTGTCTCCAAATGCTGATTTTTTTCCCCCCTCTTTACCTAATATGCTTGTCACAGGAGTCTCTAGCCTGAAATCAACATAAATGAGTGTGCCTGGCAATGCGTGCATGCACAGTCACACAGCCTCATCTGTGAATCTGGAGCAATTAATTATATTTATAGTGAAAATTCTGCAGAACATTTGCATGTATGAATTATGTATTGGGCAAAAAGCAGTGCACTGTGGTTGATGCGTTTTTATTCTCATGAGAGTCCCTTTTTAACTGTAATATATGCTACAAAGTAAAACAGATTTTTATTAATTTGTCTATCATCTTAATGACGAAATATCTTTTTAATTAAAGACATTCTTTTTAGAAGTGTTTTTCAAATAGCTATTTATCCTGGTTTTACCCTTACGTTTTCCAACAAATTGTCCATTATTGTTTGATATATTTTATTGCTTAATACTAAGTTCTTCTAGCAAACACCAAGAAATAAACAAAATCATCAATGAGTACAGGCCAGAATTTAAGGCAATGAAGTATGCATGAAATAGAAGCGTGATATGATTATCCCTCTTATTATGGTTATTACAATACATAATGAGCAGTGTCAGTCTGTTATCTTATCGTTTTATTATTTTGTGGATTCACCCAAGAGTAAAATGTAAATGTAGTAGCTGAGAAGTAATGAGTCAATGGGTTGGGAAGCATGATAAAGAAATAATAAGAAGGTAGTATGCTGCAAAGACTATTCTTAGCTAGACTAATTGTATGCTCTGAAATTAATTATCTGCTACAAATATGACAGGTGGCTAAGTTAGCTGTGAAAGAAAACAGAACAGAATATTCAGAAGACCTTTTTTCTTTGCTAAACAACTTTTGGTGACAATACTGAATTAAAGCTTCATATACTAAAATTAATCTGCTTGAGGCTCCTGTTTAGAATTTTTTCTCAGTTTTTCACATACTGCCCTAAACAGGGATGCACCAAAATACAGCTTTAAATTTTTCTTGAATTAGTGCCTACATATGGAATGACTAACCTTCAGTTTCAGTGCACATCTATATTTTTCCAAAAAGCAACAAAAAAATACCTAAGAAATAACAGATCGGATAATTTGTTTTAAAAGTGACAAAATAAACAGTTGTTTCACAAATAAAAACATTAATAGAATTCATAAAAAAAACCAAACCAAATTCTCTAATGATCGAGCCAGAATGCATCGTAGCTCTCTCCTGGCGTTTAACTACTACATATACCCCGTGTGCCTGTTTGCTCGTGTAGAGCTTTGCAGCCTGGAGGAAGTTTCCCAACATTAAAACGGAAATGATATAAATTAAATCTTATGTGAATATTGCTCCCTAAATATTCTAGTTGTTTACAGTTATCACATAATTTTGACGGATTAATACAAACCATTAAAAAGTAATAATTATTATAGCACTTGAGGAGAATTCTAAGACGAGATTGTGTTTTTACAAAATCGTGGTCTGCATAACCACACACTCCAGTATTCCTTAATTTATTTTGCTGCAGGATAGTACTCAGCCTGGAATGATCTTAGTTAGAGAGGAAGAGGGGTTGTATTATTCTTCAAGGTTCTGTTGCAGGAAACATATTAACATTCATTGACCTTGCAGTGGTAATTTGTACTGATGAGCATCATTATATGACTGGTATATTAAAGGAGCTTATTAGAGATAGGAAGCATCCTATGCTATTCAGAGACACTATTACCATTTGAGATGTGGCTGTCATGGAGTGTTCACATACAGGAGACATTTGGAACAGTGGAAAAATACTAGAATAGCTTGGCTAAGCCAGCAGGTTACTGTAGCTCACGGCTCAACCTTTTAAAATCAGATCATATGAAAAATTCACATCGATACCTTCCTGGTACATAAATATCAAATCTTTCCAATTTTAACCACAGAACTACTTTCTTTTAGTGGATGAGTAAAAATTAAAGAGTATAGTGGATGAGAAATACGCGTTTGGGAGTACAGAGTCACTCTCCGTTCTGACCAGAGAGATGCTGGCCAAAAATAGAACTGTGATTGCAGTATTCTAAATAGAGAGTCACCCTGCAAGCTCTTCTTAGGAGGTGCAACACATCTCATTACCACATTTTGGAAGAAATATGTTGTTAACAGAGGATTTTCTTCTTGTATTGAGGCCATGAATATAATTATCACTTGATAATTTACAGTGTGCCAACTGTTTTACTGCATCTAGTAAGCAATAAAGCACTATAGGGAACATGAAGTTTGTGGCACCTGCAACTCATTAAAAGGGCACTATCGGAAACAAAATGTTTAGTTATCATGTAGTGCTTGGCTATACGCGAGCAGCATTTAGGATTAACCTAGGGGTGCTTGCACAAAGGACCACTGGCAACGGGTGTTCGACCACTGGTCTTCAGAGAGTATATGTTCAGAACACAGAATATAGGAAGCCTTACCAATTTATGAAGGGAAATTAATTTTCTTCAAAAGCAGAGCATACCTTCTCTGACATGTCTTAGGAAGCTATTTTTCCTAACAGTCTTCTCTGGGTTCTCTCTTGCTTCTCATGTCCTGTACACACTTCTGCTAGTAGAAGTGTTTACTATGTAACCACAGGTGAGGGCGTTTAAAATTAATCATTTCGCTAATTTAAATAAACTGTTAGGTGCATAAAAGGAAACCTCAGCTTTTATTTCTTAACAGAATTAAAGTTTCCCTAAGACAAAGAAGTTATTCAGCTAAAACAATATAGAGTATTTCGGAAGCGCGATGGCAACCTTTCTGTTGCTACCTGCTTTCAGCGGGAGGGAGCTGCACAGCGCAGCCGCTCCCGTCCGAGCAGTCGAGCATCTCTGACACGCTTACTGGCTATATTCTAAGTACAAATACCCGCTTTATCACATACGCGTCGCAAGGACATCCACCAAAGTCGAATCCTGCGTGCTCCAGGATTGCTGTAGAGAAGAGGTCACTCAAGAAATTCATGGACCTTGCTCCTGGGGGCCCTCTTCATTTGAGGTAACTCACGTGCAGTCAGGGAATGGGCTGAGAATTGGACGAACTGAGCTGGGCAAACAGCAGGAGAGGGATCCTTGGGGAAGAGTAACTTCCTAAGATGAGCTGCCTTCTCCAAGACTGTCCTGTTGGCACTCACAACGTGCACAAGAAATGGCAGGATTCAAATGCAGGCAGAATACCAGGCAGCGTACGGAGGTAAAGAGGCAGGAAAATCTGGAGCAAGGAATCTGGTGATACTGGGACTGGGTGGGCAAATGGAATTGGGAATTAACAAATAGGAAGACTGATTGAGCCAGGGACAAGAAGTTGGTAAGCAAAATAGAGGGGGTCTGGGAATCCATTCACTGGGGGAGAATGACCTCAAGGCAGAGCCCAGCAAAAAAAGGATTGCTTCAGTAAGTAAACTGCAAATAGGAAGTAAAGAGAATAGGGAAGCAATAGAGCAGCTCAGGCAGATTTGATAACAGCCAAGAATATAGGCCACTCAGCCTATATATGCAGCCAGAATATACAGTCTATTGAGGTAAGACTGACTAGACAAGTGACTGGGACAGTAAGTTGGGCTGATTGTCAGGTGAACGTTGAAAATGAGACCTAAAGGAGGGAGGTGGGGAGCTAGAGTAAAGAAAGTTGTGAAGGAAGAGGCAGAAGAACAAAGCAGAACAAAAATGTGAATGAAGAAACTGAAAAGGGAGGAGAGAGGTGAGGCAAAAGATCCTGCAATGAGACAGGTAGTACCGGAAGGGCTAGGAAACTAGGGGATCAGTGCCAGAAAGCAAGGCCAGGAAAAATAGGTCTGGCTGGACAAAAAGATGAAGGTCAGGATGAGAAATGAAGTGGATTGCTTGGATGTCAAAGTACATCATGCTGTGACAAAGAGAGATTGGAACAGGAACAGAAATCGGGTATCTGTGTGAACTGTTCTGACTGTTACCCATTACTGGATGCTTCATGCTGGAGTCAGCATGAACCTGAAGGTTTTAAAATCTCACCGTTCCTCTCTCATTAGCAACATCTGTAAATCCTGCTGAGCTACTCTCCCGCTCTGCAGCTGGCCCTTCACCATCTAGTAGAGCACCCCGCTACTGGCTGCACCAGCTGAAGTAGCTGCATCGCAAAGTTTGATCTTGTAACGACCCATGTGCACAAGGAGTAACAGTGTGTTGCCCAGGGATAAACTTTTACATTTTTCTTTGTCATTTTAATGACTTTTCAAGTTGCATACACAAGAATCTGAAATGATCGGCTCAACCTCCTTGCAATGGTAACCGGTAGACAATTAGTGTCACAAATATTTCCGTGCCGCTTTTAAATTGGTAATTCTTCAATACCATATTGCGAGCCTTTCTGCTTTTAAGAAGAAAGCAACAGTCATGCTAAACATTAGAAGCATCTAGTAACATGGCAGATATTAAGTCTTATGTGTGCTGCCTGTAGATAGTTTGTTCATGATTCACAGTTGCTCATGTTGAATGAGTCATCCTAAAGCAGATAATCAGTGATCTTCCAGCTATTTCCCCTTCCCACCGCTAAGGACTTTGTGGGCTTGAATTAACAAGAGGCTTTAAAAAGTAGCTGGGAAATAGAGGAGACTTCTGTTTTATAAGGATCAGTGTAAGCAGAAATTAATTTTTCTATGGGCTAAGTAAGCCACTGTTGAATGCTTTTCTCTGCTTTCTACTGAGAAATCAGCGCAGGCCTCCCTTTTCAGAATGAGGTGCTCAGTTTACAGCAACATCTTTGTACTTCAGCATTCAAGTTGATGCAGGCATGCAGTATACAGCAAGTAGCAATTAGAGTTAAGTGAAAAAAGAAGAGACCCATATTTGTAACTCATGTTTGAAAACTGATCCAATTAAAGTCTGTTAAATTGACCCATTTTACACTACGCTAACCATGAATAGGGCTCTGGATAGAGTTTTTGGGAGTGTGCCAGAGGAGGGACCATTGAATACACACTTTTACATATGAAGTGGCAAATACCCCATAATGGGACCGGTTTTCCAAGACGGAGTTTGAAGCCTAGCCTCCTACCTTCATGTTAGTCTGAGAATACACTTTTTTCCTCCTTATACATTCACTGCGCGGTGCCAAATAAACTTGCACTTGTGAAAACGGATGCAAATTCTTACCTGAAACGATCTCTTACTAATACATTTTTCTGGTTGTGCTTCTTTCCACACTTTTGTTCCTTTGTCCTTCTTATCATGAGGCAATTCTAAGAAAAAGGCAAAAAAAGAATAGCTTGTTAATTGTAACAGACTGATTACTATGGAGATGTGTCAGCACCAACACGAAGCTGATCAAGATCAGAAAGTCCTTTCTGTTTTGTGGGTTTTCTAAATACAATGACAAAATCAAAATTAAAAGAGTACACTTTATTATTTTTTAAATTATCCTCAGGCTACTGGATAAAGAACAAACATCCTGGACCAATAATCTGTAAAACTTGCCTTCAAAGAAAACAGCCGTTTCACATAATTCTTTTTTTTCCCCTGCTGCAATGGAAAAAAAGATAACCATATAAAAATACGCATTTTCCCCCCTCCTATATACAGTCCTGTCTCAATCCTTTTCAACTGTTGAAAGAAAAGTAATTATTATAGTAAGACTAGGCATCTTGTGAGTTCTTTAATTGCACCTGGCGCAATAGGTACAGTTCTGTCTCCCATAGTAGTGATGCAGAATTTAACTCAGTGAGCCAAATTTATTCTGTGTGACTCATGTGTCTTCAGCAGAGCTATAATGGGAATTAGTTTGTTCCAATAGACTTAGCTATTTCATAGGAATGCCACGTACTTTTATAATTTTAATTAATATTCCAAGACTAAACTCCAGCTCTTAGCCCTCAAGCACTTTCTATTTAATTCACCATTTATTGCTGTTACAATATCTCTTTTGACGCAGTCCATCATTCAGATTACTGTTCTCAACAATGTTTTATAAATTGCCCAATTTCCTAAATAACAATGATAATTTTTCCTGGTTACACCTTGGAGGAGGTGCCATCATATAGAAACATTTTCCACCTTTTTCTTAGCACAAAGGTATGAGAATTTCTCTCCTGTCCGGACAAAAATCAGCTTTGAGATTTCTTCCTAACACTGCCTCAGAAGTCGCACTGCAGCAGCTTAAGTAGGAATAAGATTTTTCTGTTATCACAGCAATGAATCAGGACTGCTGGTAATATTTGCTTCACGGCAGAAGAGAACTCTCGGGTTGGATTATATGAAACTTATCACTGAGGAAAGCAAAGCAGCAACAGAACTCCGAGCAGCAGAAGGAGATTACTATTTCAGTGACAGCGTTTTGAATAATTATTTTCTAATTCCCCTGCTAATTTCTCTAACTTTACCATCTAGGGGCAAAGGAATCAGTTTTCACTTCCAGAGATAGAATGTCAAGCCCAAATCTGTTAGCTTTACTGTGCTTTAAAAAGGAGAAGCCTGAACTTTTTTGAGAGAGACCCATGCAAAAAAAAAAAAAAAAAAGAAAACCCAGCCACTGGATAGATACATGAATATCTGCTTCATGTCACAACTTGGCTTTGCCAATTTCCAGGTACAGGGCGGCATAGCAAAAGTGCTATAAAAGCCTGTAAGCCTTTGCTAATATTTAGATACAACAGTAACATGAGACAAAACAGAAAATCAGTATCTGCAAGACCCGATCTATTAAGGTTCTTGTGTGTCTCCTTATCATAATAAATGAGTCTCCTTCAAGTATTTAGCAGTAAGATACCATCACCCTTTCCTATCCTGCCCCTCCTCTGCCTCCAGAAAAGCGAATTGTGAGAGAGTCCTCTTTTATCTGTTTTCTTGACTATGAGTAGGAGTGAATGTGTTTAGAGCCTGAGGTTAACCAAGAACAAAAATTCAGAACAACATTGGCCTAGAAGAGCAGTTAGAACATAGGATGAAGAGAGATTTACTCTCCCCCTTTCAGAGACGTCCAAACACAAAACCTCAGAACATTCCACCAAAAAGAAGAGAAAGCATCGATTAAACTAACCCTCTGCAGCACAATCTTGTGTTGGTTGCCTACACAGTGTCCCCCAGGCTGCAATCTGGGTGGGCTTCTGCTCAGAGGAGCACAGATTGCAGAGCACTGCAAAGGCTTTTCTATCTACTTATTCTCATTGTACTTTATCCGCTAATGTAAATCTTTCCAAAACAATGTCTGAATTGTGCAGTCATAAATGCATAGGCTGGCAAATCTTCTCAGCTGCATTAGTCACTTCAATTGCATGTCTGAAAATTGTTTTTAGATGAAAACATTTACATGTCTGTCTTAAACTGTGTGCCTCACTGTGCAGCCGTTGAAAATTCCAGCCCCAAATATTCTTATCAGATACACCGTACTGCATACTTTATTCAAACTTCATACCAATAAAATCCTCAGGGGGAAAACTGCAAGAACGAGAACAGCTCACTATGTTTTTCAAAACCAGAAGATTCAGCGATAACCATTACTTCTTCAGTCTCAGGTTGTAAAGGTACATCCCATCGCTGACTCTGCTAATAGCTATTAGGATGGATTATTGTTACAGCTGCTAATTGGCAGCTGGATTTGAACACTTCAATAGCTTTGTGATTGGCTGCCATCTAGTTACTACAGAAATTGACAAAATACACCCATGCGGTACAGCTGCAGTAACATGAAACTCATTTTTTAGCGATACAGCAGACTCCCTCCCACATTCATCTTGCTGCTTTGCAGTTTCGAAGGAGCAAAATGGGACAGAACGGGAGAGAAATGCCCAGCGTGTCTGGAAAGCCTCTCATTTCAATCTTTGTATGTACCCAAGAGGTGAACATTAACAAGGGTTGGGGAATGTGTTCTCCTTGGAGTCAATGCTAATTTAAACTTCCACTGTGATCTGATATGCTTTAAAATGCAGCAAATCCCTTATTTATGAGTATAAAGGCCATGAAAGGGCTTTAGAATCTAACCCTAGGGGGCTCTTCAAGTGCATGAACCCAGCAATGTTTAACACTTACACTTACTCTTCAACAGTTGCTTGAAAAGGACAGAGAAAAATACCTGGTAGACACCCTCTTTTCTGAAAGGTTGAGAAAGCTTCTTGCTTGAAACGAACAAAACATTTTCTTAAGAAAATGCTTTCCGGTACTGTGGCTATTGCACTTTGCTATTTAGAATTCACATTTTTAGAACAGAGCTGTTGCATACATTTTTTATGACATAATCTCTCACATAAATGCAGCTTTTGGAATGCTGACAGGCCAATAAAGAAACCTTGCTGTATTTGGGGAACAAATAACATTTCTCATCAGGTCTCATATCAAAAACGTTATTAAACGTCTCCTTTGATTTTTGTGATTTGGTTTTTCCTGAAGAAGTCCATAACACTGGCAATGAGACTTTATATAAATATAAAAATAAGATGTATTCTAAAAGCTACAAGCAATTAAAAGGCAGTGCATTCTACAAATAAGATTTGAAATATGTTCCGTGAAAAACAAGCGTAATAAATGAATTCTGTTAAGCTGATGCAGAGTCAGATAAGGTACTCTGGGATCAATAGTTATACTTATGTAAATCTTGATTAGAAATTGCTCTGTTGACTTCTATCTTGCTTCTGAAAGTGCTTGGTGTTGCTGCTAAAAGGGCTACAAAAGAGTCCTTTCATAAAACTCTGGTGATCCTTTGGGATGATATAAGACACCAGCATGGGGTGTTCCCAGCAGTCTGCCTTCCTTCCTCCCCTCCTCCCCTGCCCAAGGTTAGCATCCAGACTAGCCTCAGTAAAAAATATACATTGAATCTTCATCCCCAAGGTTCACAGCCAGAAATACCAGCATCAGCTGCCATTGGTCTCAGGTTAAAATAACATGCCAAACAATGAATGCGCAGAAGACTTGCAGGCTGACACGCAACAGGTATTTGCTTTTACCCTCTTTGTTCCAGAGGACAGAATACCGTCCAGCACAGGGACAGGCTGCTGCGGGGACTGGGAAACGCTCAAAACATCCCTCCCTGCAGGACACCCCACAGGGCCTGTCTGCAGGAATCCCAAGACTTGTGGTTCCTAACAAACTTCGGTATTAATTAGTGCGGCATTGCTCTGACTCTTCCTGAAATTATGAAGCATACAAGTACTACCATAGCTGCATATTTTCATTAGCGCTTTCTTCTTGAAAAATAAAAGAAAGCATTCTAATAACACACAACTATGCAGCACGTTCAGACACATCTAATTAGAAGCTGCCTCACACTTATTTCTAAGCCACTTTGTTGAAAAAGAAACTTAATTTCCGATATAAACCCAGACTACATGTTATAGGCTGTTTGAAAAGGGAATACCTTCCCTCTTTATGCCAGCTATCTAGCTGCTACCATTTCCACCCGAAAGCCTTAGCCAGCGTAGGAGCTATCGGTACCTATTCTTTAGCTTTTTCAAAGCCTCCAGTAAAGTAAATATTCAGTCCCATTTAAGCCCAGTGTCTTTGTGGCCCAGCGCCTCCTGAGCAAATTTACCAAACCAGCAAGCTATACCTTTTTCAAACAGAGGGCTTTCACCTGGAGTTCTTGTTCTCTTTTTTTTCCCTGACAACCTACACGTGAGGTCGCTGATAAATCACCAAGGACAGCAAACAGCTCCAAGTCTGTTCGGGAGCTTGATAACACAGTCCTGTTCCATCAAACTAGAAACATACACTCCAGTCCAATCCAAGAACTGGAGATAATACACAAAATGTGATATGGCAGTTTCATTAGCTGAACTAACTAGCAAAACCATCTTTTGTATCATACCCAGTAGTTAGTGGAAGTCGGCTTTTTACCCAATAAGTATATGCATAATTATACAGAGGGAACATTGTACCAAACAATTAATTTCTATGTTGAAAAATATACAGATGTGGAACACGAGCTTTGCCACACCATATAAGATTGGTGGTCCAGTGCTTCAGCTATCCCATCTTAGACAGTGATTAGTACTTCTTAAGTTACACCTTAATCTTAATCATTACATCTTAAGTAATGATGAAGAGCCCCTGAAATGAACAGTTGTGGACTTGACCATGAGAAAAAAAATCGTAATAACTCTCCCTTAGTCTGTAGAATGGTTTGTCTAAGGGATCAGGAGAAAATTAAGAAGTTCAGGGTTTAAAACATCTCATAAATTTGTACAAAGATTGAAGACGAAAAGGATGAGTAGATTAGAAAAAAAGCCTGATGTTTATACTGCATGGAAAGACAACAAAGACTCATCGTCATCATGCCATGAAGTGGCAAGCAAGGAGACTAGCACTCATTCTGCGTATAACCTCATTTATCTACTTGCACAGTAAAATAACCATGAAGCGATATTAGCTAGGATCCCATAATTGGTACAATTATAAAGAAAGAGAGCTAACCAGCGGGAACACAGCACCACCTGTCATCCTACTTCCCGGATCTGAGTTGGCCCAGTTGTCTTGAGTTTTATGAAGAAGAAATACACAACAAAAGAGGTGTAAAACATCTGATTCACCCCATCTCAGGCACAGAATTTCTAAATTAAGATTAAAATTCAAGGTCTGGATGAGCCATAAATCCTGAGGGCACTTGAAACTGTTGTGTAAGAGAATGTGAATAACTAGCTTTAGCTTTACAATTACTAATAATAGAAGTTACAATAACATTAAAGTCTTACAATGTGTTACACTGATAATTGACTGTACTTTTCTTTTTTGCTTTTTGTTGTAATATCCTCTTTTGAAATCCCCTTACAAACCAACATAAAAGTTATTACATGAATTTAATATGCATTGTAAATGGTTACAGCTTCTCTAAGAGTTACATGCATCTTTACCATGCCAAAGTTTGGCCAAGGACCTAAGTGTTCCGTATGTCTTGAGACAATTTTTGCTATAAGAAGACTGGATATGTGGGGAAGCACATATTCAAGGGAAAGGACACGAGCAGGAGTGAACAGAGTCATAAATAATATTAGCCTTGATAGTAGGAGAATATCTTCAGCCTTCAGCAGAGTGACACTCTGGAGCAGCACTCCACTAGGAGTTAATACTCTGCTGTTCTGCAGGTAGAGATAGATGCGTTTCTGAAGGGCAGTACCTGATGTGACTGATGGCAATACAAGGCTGGCCGCAATATCCTAAGAATCTCTTTTCCATCTCATGTTCCTACATTTCCTCCTCTCATATTGAAAAGGAACAGTGCATTTATCTGCCTCCTGAGGTGAAGCCTAGTTTGAATCAGTTTCTTTAGTTTTTTGGCATCTTGCAGTTTCTAGAGAGAAAGATACAGTAGATAGTCCCTATCCAAAATCACTTTAGCATCAGTGGAAAGACTTCTGTGACACTCAACAGATTGCTCATTAAACCCTTAACATAAAGCAGGGGAAAATCCAAACTGTGCTGTGCAGATTATTTCTGGGTGGTATGTGAATTAAGGTACCCACAGTTTATCCTGTTGTCGTGGTTTAGGCCAAATCCGCTACTGGGGACCTGGGGGACCCCAGATGGGACCGACAGATGCTCCCCTCTACCCCTCTTCAAAGAGAGAGGCAGAGCAGGAAAAAAAGACTTATGAGTTTAGAAGGAACTAAACTACTTTAATGAAATATTAATAATAAAATAAAAGGAAAGAATGAAATATATACAAAACCGTATCAAGCTCCTAAGATGACAATCACGACACTGGCTGGCACTGGGGCAGTCCCAGGCTGGACTCAGTGACGGACGGGAACTGCATTCGGGATCAGGATCACAGGCAGACGAACAGAGTCCTCCTCAGACATCGGCCATTGAAGGAAGAGAGCTGACCCTTTGATCCCTCAGCTTTTATACTGAGCATGAGGCAGATGGGATGGAATACCCCGTTGGTCAGTTTTGGGTCACCTGTCCTGTCCGCTCCTCCCCGCAGGTGGGACCCCACTATGCTTTTCTGCTTCCGACCCTCCAACGGGGCAAATAACAAAGTTGGTTGGCCTTGGGGGTTATAGCAATAAGTATAAGCGAGAGCCTCTCTGCACACCATGCCTGGGCATCAGCTATAAGCATAGGTCTTGTCACTCTGAGCGAGTGAACACTGTCTTCACAATATGCAATTAATTTCAGTAGTTAGAAGAGGCCCAGCTAAGAAGCGAAGTTACCGAACAAAATTGGTGCTGTTTTATCTCAAACTAGGACACTTGTTTATGACTTCTCGGAAAAGGAGTAGCTTCTTCTAAAGTACCCCAAGAGAATTCAGACTTACGGAGGCTGGGAAGTCTTGCTGGAGATGCTTAAGCTTACGGGAAGATTTGATAGGAGCTGCACGTTCTTCCCAGAAATTTCACCCAACAAGAGGAAAGTTTCCCAAAGGTAAGAGGTATCTGAGCCTGACATCCTCATAACTAGCTCTGTGCCAGAGTGAGCTTTTCTTGCTTCCTTATATTTTAATAAGACTGTTTAGGAATCTCAGAGCAGGACAGACCCCCCTGCTGTACCCAGCGCAGCTGAGACCGAGAGGAGTCATATATACCTAGCAGCAGTAGGAATTTCAGACCTGTGTTCAAACTTAGTTTTTGACAAACTGAATAGTGTCAAAGACAGAAGCCACCAAGTTTTTCCAGAGATACCTAAATGGTAAATGCTGTGGTACAGGCAGCTCACCACAGCTGACGAAAAAGAAAGCATCCCTGCCGTGTGATTTGTACATGTATGCAGTGACAAATAAAACATTATCATCATTAAAATGACGTTTCCTATCTTGGGATAGGCGTAGGTCTTGTAATAGGAGTAAGTGAGTCACAGTACTCTCGCACATGTAGGTCTGTAAGACTGCTTGATACATACATATAAAGATTTCTTCATTTCTTTTGTAAAGTCAGAAAATAATTTAAATTGTGTCGATCAAAGTTCCGGCATGCCGCATTTATATCTCTGTGCCAGATTTATTTATAACTTTTGAATGGTAATTTTTTTCCTTTCTCTCAAAGTGTTGTAATGGTTAGTTAATCGATATTTGTGTAATTTCCTGGAAACAAAGTGTACTGTGCATAAATGAGGAATTACCTTCTGCTGAAATGCCATTCTTTTAAAACAATTCAACAGCTCATTACTTCACTGAGTGCAGCATCTGAAGTCATAACTTAGGAAATACTCAAAGCACTCTTTTGCCTTCGACATTGTATGAAAGACTAACTTCTAATTACATGAAAAGCCTACTATATGAGAGAGAAAGCAAACTGCTTCCCAGTTAGGAAGCATTTTTTCACTGAAAGGGTTATTAAACACTGGAATAGGCTGCCCAGAGAGGTGGTGGATTCACCATCCCTGGAGGTGTTTAAGAAAAGGGTAGATGAGGTGCTTAGGGACATGGTTTAGAAGTGGTGGTGTTTTTATCAGGGTAGGTTAACGGTTGGACTTGATGATCTTAAAGGTCCCTTCCAACCTCACTAATTCTATGATTCTATGATTCTGTAAGAGTAGACCAGGCTTTGCTCAGTATTGTCCACGTTTACCCCATGCCTAGTCTCAAGGGCTAAAATGAAAACATTTCATTCTCACATAAGTTCATTTTACTGCACCATTTTCCAACAGTATCTTTTCTTCCCTCCTTTTCAAAACTACCAGATTAAAACATGACAGAGTAAAAAGGATAAATTAATATTCCATCCTGATTTTAACTGGAACCCTTTACTTATTCCTGCAGACCTAAGTATGTAGTCAACAGGCTAAATCCAGGCTGGGTTTAAGAGCTGATGCAATTTATCCAGTAGCTTACCCTGAGTGAAAATTAAAACCACGTACTTTATACTGGCTTCCTATTCAAGTGCCAGTTGATAGCTGGTCTTACTTTACATTCCGTACCACAAAGGCAGAAATTTAACTCTCACTGAAAGAAAAACAGAAAGATATGCAGATTGCTCATTGCCATTTGACCATCAAACTGCAGATTTTCTCAGAAAACTGAAGTATCATGTCCGCCAACTACACAGTTGTAGACACTAAAATAAATTCTTAGGACAACATAGAAGGGAGATCCTTATTAATTTAACACATCCTTGATTTCCTTCAAGTTATCATTCATTCTCATGAAAGACTAATCATCATAACACCATATTCTGCAAACACGTACTAGCCTGCAAGATGATTTAGAGCAATTAGCTCTATGCAAAGGTGACATACAGGAAGTATTACACTTTATTCACAGAGGACTGATTACATGGAACTTACTGTGGTTCTTCAGATCATTTTTTGACAACTTATTTAGTCCAGGCTCCCTCTGGAAGATGCGTTTACCTATTTTTACATCTGTCCTAGAAAAATATGATTTGGAAACTAGAAAACACTTTCATGCTGTGAGAAAGTGAAACTCTCTAAAGGGGCTTTTTGATTTTTCTAAAGACTACTTTGCTTAAGGTCGTGGATTTTCCTGCTGTTTGCCAGCTGGATGATTATATCAGTGAAAACTCCTAGTTTAGGTGATTCAAACTATAATTTGTACTTGGAGAGCTCACTCAGGTTTTTAGGAAGGGTAAGCTGCGGAGGGCAAGGTGTGATGTTGCACGTTGGCATTGTCTGATGTAACCGTACTGCTAACCAGAATAAAGGCTAATTCTCAGTATAGACCACACATAAGTTACTGTACAGTGTGAGCTCCAATTTGCAGTAGGGATAGAAAAAAATAGCAATATGTCTGAAATTTGGCAAGGTTTTATCAGTTACTTTTGCAGGGCTACTTAGAATTTCACTCTGTGGAATATTTCAAGGCTGGCAATGTTTTTTCAGGGACCAGCTTGCAAAATCAAGTTTTAGCTTGAAGTTTTATGGGCTAGGAAATCCCGATACTAGGAAAACAGTAACAAAACACTCCTGAAGAACTGGTATACCATGGAAAATATGACTGAGAGCAGGAGGGAAAAGAACCTGAGAGTGCCCGAATGGTATTCCCCAAAACTGAAGTCGATGAATGTTAGTGTTTCGAAGTCGCACAACTGATGTGCTCTGGGTCTGCTTGCTCTGTATCCAGTCCTGCTGTCGGGGTTTGGGCTGAGCTGGCCACTAAAACGAATGACGTATACCCTTTCCAATCTCGACCACTCCTCACAGGGGGCGGGCACAGTCAGAAACACCTACAGTGACAGTGTTGGAGCATCTGTCATCTGTATTACAGTCGTTTCCTGCTCTTTCTCTCTCTGTTTGCAATTCCACCTTTCACTTGCATCATGAGCTTTCTAGAGCAGGTAATATTGTGCTGAGAATATAACACTATAACAAAACGCAGCGAAATTACCTCAGAGAGACTTAGTCTGTGACTAAATAGCCAAGGTGTTATGATAACACTAATAAAATTTTAAGATAAATAGATGTGTACATGGAGGTAAATGCTTGTAACATCTTTCATAGAATTTTAGTGTACTATGTTTGAGTAAAATGCATTCAGATTACATGGTGTTTTGTATAGGGACCAGAACTGGGGTGAAGTTTTTTAGCTTTTTAGTTTATTTTTCTAATGGCTAGAAAAACAACAGATACTATTTAGAATGAGCTTCCTATTTTAGGACTGCAGTTACTAAAATAAAAGAAAAAAAAACCCAAACCCCAGCAAAAATATTGAAAAAAGATCCTTACATCTCCATCATCCTCAAAATGAGTACCTGTTGAAAGATAAAACCTGCACAGAGCCAAGCAAAAATTTCTTGCAGATTTCTCTTCTCAGTGCTCATGAGTCATCACTTATGTAAGCATATAAGGGACACTGAATATAGTAGGTGGGACAGCTGTCACCTGAAGTAAAAAAACTTCACTGGACATTTTAAGGGCAAGTCTGCAAGATCTGTTTTTTAGGGTTTTCAGTTAGGAATATTGGCTTCCAAGCAGCATTTGGTCCTAAACATAAGTATCAGTAACGGTACCTATTCTATTTAGTTTTTGTTAAATGTTTCCAAAATCTGAAAATCCACATGGCAAAATACCCCTGCACTGGATCCACACTGAATTCAAGATTCTGATCTTGATCTCTGAAGACTTTTGGACTTGTTATTTTGAAATGGTCAAAGGAACCATTTGACCGTTTGTAAGAACGGATTCCATGTTTCTGTGGATTTCCACAGAAGTAGTGTTCCTCAGAAACAATAAAATATTCATTACAAATGTGAAACTGCTGTGGCTAGAAGACACAGAAGAAAAACGTAGGGCATATATCATCAGCAGAATAACAGCACTCATTAGGATTAGTAAAACATACAATGACATTTGCTATGCACTTTCCACACTCCTCCACCTGTCTGAACAGAAGAGAATGTGAGAACCAAAGAGTAAAAACTCTGGTTAAAATTTATGGCAGAGACCTCTTCTTTTTAAGGTACTCAAACACGCTACAATGCCTGCAGCTGTGAAAATGCTTAAGTGTATTGACTGGGTAGATCAGGTAGGTCAGAGTCATTAAACAGAAAACACAATGAAATTAACGGTTGCATGTTTCACAAAGTCTGCAGGTTAATGTTGCTCTTAAACATCCACATTCATCTGTGATAACCCTTTGTTAGAGAAGGCCAATCTCCAGCACTTGTACACAAGGCGTTTATTTTATTTCCTCTGTGTATCTCTATCTATTTTTATATGCTAAGCCACTTTTTGGCGAGGAAAAAAAAGAATTAGTCTTCTGTGTAAGGGAGACAAGGTGTTTGAAATATTCCAGATATTTTAAGTAGTTTTCTCTGGGCTTTCTCTCTAACCCATCCCTAATCCCTAATTACTCTGCATAACACATTTCAAAATAAACAAGAGTCTTAACGCTGCAGCCATCAATTCACTTCAGTTACACTTCTACATATCTGAATATCATCTGCTGTGCTTTGGGGGATTTACAGCATTTTGAACATGCCCAGAAAGTCCTAACCAGCTACCTGTGTCTAAACTGGTAATGCAAGGTCCTGGTTCAGGCCAGGACTTCTTTACCCTCCACCCTCCCCCAAGACAATCACGGTAGATGACTAAGTTTCAGTTAGCTTCTCCATTTCTCCTTTGCTCCCCATTATTCATTATTTATGTATTTTTTTTATTATTTTTTAAATTTTATTACTATTATTGTATTATTTAAAAATACTTGCTTACGTTTTAGTCAGGTCGTCAAAAGCATGCCTCAGTATTTAATTAATAAACATCAGGTTTGAGATTCTCAGGTGAGTCTGAATATGCATGCAGACACTGGCTTTGGAACAGGACAGCTTAAGCATCTCTTCAGTGTTTCCTAGTGTTTACATCTAAGCATAAAGCATTGCTTTTTGAATAATCTTTACCAATGGGAATAGGAATTTGCTTTGTTGGTACTCATGATGCAATAATTGCATGATTATCTGCTACATCTCTACACGCACGCAAACTTTAAATTAAAAAAATGCTCGTATGTCTACACTATCACATATACAGACACAGGTGTGCAATGTTTACGCACATAGATTTATACCATCAAAAAAAGGTCATAATATATACTTCAATTCTCAACTTAATATATTTGGCCCTCAATCTCTGCTACTTCCATTTAAGGCTGTAGTAGTGAAGGGAGCTATATGGAGTTTCTGCCCAAATTACACACAGGATAAAGTAGTCTATGTTGTACCAGCCAGCTATGTTCCTTCAGAGACTCCACTGTAGCTGAGAATTGCTCAAACAGTCTGTGTTACTTATTTTGCTTGGCACAATCTCCGTAGCTTGGAGCTGCAAGAAGAGAAAATAGAAAGTGGTTTAGGAATGAGCTGTGCTGATCTTAAGTCTCGTGAGGACGGCTCACCAAGAAGGGGTGACACTCTGCGAGAATACTCGGTGCTGCCTTGACACTAGGAAAATGCAGGAGAGTCTTACTGGTTCCGAGTTGCTGCTCCAAGGAAAGGAAATAGTGCCTCGCTCTTTGTATGGATCTCATCCAACATCTTTAACATTAACATAGTCTGTTCATTGATGACAACTAGGGCTTATGTCCTTAAGTTAACGATGAGACTCACAGTTTCAAGGAGGGAACTTGCAAATTAGTTTCACAAAGAACACAAGCTGCAGATGTAAGTATACATACAGGTATACGCATAACACATGTGAAAATAAATCTACTTTTCAGAACTTTATAAATAGTTCACAGAACTGTACTACAAAGGGATCAAGGCTTCCTTCACATGACACGTGATAATGTCATATTCACTATCAATTTTTCTTGATTCTGTGTAATTACTATGCTACCCTTCTACTCTGCTTTAATTAACAAGGTATCTTAGCCCAAAGGCTGCAGCCCTAGGGTTCTTTCAAACTATATTAGGCAGCTAAAATATGAAATTAAAAGAAAACAGAGTACCGGCCAACAGAAACAAGTGACTCATTTCCTTGTGAAAACACACAAGGTTTATGTTACTCTGGCAACGATGCTCACCATTCCAGAATAAAGTCTCTTTGCTCCCTTCAGAGCTTTTATATATTCCTGTTACAGTCTATGTTCCACTGTGACCTAACATTGAACCAAGCTATTCAGTTATTCACAAGAGACTGTAAGTTATGCTTTAATTTAGATCGATTCTAAGTCTGCTCCTTAAAAAAGAACATACGTTCTTTTTCATAGTGAGGATTTCAGATGAGACAAGTTGTTTCTGAAGCATATCAGTAATACGTGCCATACCAGAATTGTGTGTTGTCATGATAAGGTCGGATGGCTGTGACTGCATTTGCACAACTCTGCAAGCAACAAACGCATTGGCATTCCAACGGCTGGTTTTCACCGGGAAGCTGGTTCAATTGTATCACATATGCCAAAAGACAGGTTAGGAAAAAACTCACAATTTATAATCTCATCGTGAAATTAGCCACACGTTTCAGGAGAACACTGGCATAACGGGGATACAGAAATTCTGCCCTTTGGAATCCATGCCAAAAAACCAGTTTTCTAATATAGCAGCTCTCTCATATATAAAGACATAAAGTCATCATGCAGTGTGAAAGAAGCAGAAAGTTCTAGTTTCAAACCAAAACTATAATTTGGTATTTGTTACTAATTTCCTTTAAGATGTGTCCTTAAAAGAAAAAGACAGCAGATTGCTACTTAACTGACAAGACAAATTTTCTGCTTAAGTTTTGAAGCTGTTTCCCATGTATTTGGCGATTTCTCTGGGGTTAAGAAGGAATTCAGGGGATTTTGTCTGCTAGAGTTCTTGCTTTTCTTGATAGGGAAGTAAACTTCAGTCTTCAAAGAAGCATTTTCATGGGAGACTGTGAACATTAAAAGTTCTAAAATACTGCCTAGGAAAACTCCCACAGAACACATGATGAGCAGAAATATATTGCCATAAACTTCTGTAGAGTAGCTGAATTTGGAAGCCATATGTCAAAAAATGGAGGTTTATGGCATTTATGTGCACACATAGGTGTTCAGCTGAATGGCTTCATTTATCTGTCTCTAATATTTTTGTCACTCACGTACAGCTCTGTCACATAAATTAAGTCTTGGAAAAAGTGCACGATGGTCCCTGAAAGTTTGACATCATCCTCCACGGGATCAGGGTTTCGTCTTTGCCTGTGAAAGTAGCAGGAAAGAACAGGCAAAACACTACTTTGTGCCCAGGTGATAATAAAAGCATCTTCATTTGTATTCAGAGCTTCTCCATTTCAAAAGCATTATATCAATATTAAGCTGGAGTTTCATAAGAAGAAAACATTAAACTGAATTTGGATAAAGGTAAATGAAAGCTTTCCTGGAAAAACTATTGCTTCTTAAATAAAACCTTCCCAAAAATCACTGACATTTTTAAGATGCTTCCTAGGCTTGGCTAGAATCTCATTAAATTACTGATCTTCATGATGACTTTGACAATGAATTCTATGATTAAGCTGTGGAACCCACAGCCATGAGTTACTACCAAAGCCAAAAGCGTAGCAGAATTCAAAACACGATTACACATCTTGATCCAAGTTCTTGGCTCCAGTTCTTTCTGTTGAACGTTGCTGAGACAGCATGAAGAAGATGGAAAGAAGTCTTAAAGGGGCAGATGTGGATTCCCTGAGGCTGAAAAATCCTTGACTGAGGCAAAGTTGGAGAAGATTAGAATAATGCCACCTGATCCTAATTTTTCTTTGTAACAGATGGGTCCGGATTGAAAGATGGTGAGGAAGCTGGTACCACGGGATCCTCAGCTCTCTCAGATGCTATGTATCACACAATACACCTTGAAGACATATTTCTCTTCTCACAGTTTATTGGGGGCATTCTGAGCACTGGTGAAGAAAACAATTTTAAACGATTTTAAATGCCTAACAAAAATGGGATAAATTAGATAGGACCATGCCGTTTTGAGACATACAAGCATTCATGTTTCAAAGCAAAAGCTGTCTGCTAGCTGGGTGTTGAAGATCAAGATGAAGACTTTCTTTTTCTATGGCTTCTTGGCTTGGTTCACTCAAATATCTGGAATTGGTCATTAACAGATTCAGGCTACATGTTTGGGTACTGGAGGGATTGCAGGTCTCTTTCCACATGACAGCTCCTCTGCCGCAGTTCTCTTTTCACATGGTGACACAGTGCCAACATACAAATAAGAAATGTAAGCAGAAATATTTAGCCTTTCTTTTAATCTTTAATAATTAAAACACACAAGATACAGCAGGGTCGCCAAGCAAAAAACCCACTGCTTTTTGTAAGCGATTAAGGGAAAAGGGTTCTTTCATACTGTAAGATCCCTGTATACTGCCATAAGCATTCTTGGATATTACAAAACATTGAGCAAGTACTACATAATCAGCATGTGCTCCAAATGCTTGTTATAAAATATGCATAAGCTGTAATTGCCTGTGAAAGCTGAATGTTGATAAGAAGAAATAATAATTGTGGGTTTGGCCTTGATCCTTAAAAAGACATGTCTCGCACTAATAAAATACAGTAGCTAATACAGAACGCATTATTAGCTTATGAGAAATAAAATAATTCTGCCTAGACTAAATTGACAAGCTCTACCCACAGTATATAAATATATTAAAATTGATAAAATGGCACACGAGCCTGATGCATAATGTTGCTTGCTATAAACTCATGAAACTGTAAGAATAAATTTAATCTTAAACTATCACATGCTGAATATCAACTCTGTTACTCTGCTGTTGCTGGAACATCCTTCTTATAAGATACAAGTACACAGAAAGAAAACACTGTTTGACTGCAGTCACTGGCAAATGAAAACAACAAACTCTCTCACTGACATCTCTGACTACAGCATGAGGCTCAGTATTATTAGCAATAGCTTGCTCATTACTGTCATTTCTACATTTCTCCATATTTTTCCAGAGTGTGTGTTGTCAGGGTGGTAAAAAAAAAAAAGGAAAAGCATGTGCCAAACCATTTCTGAGGACTCTTTCCCCTAATACACTGGAAAATAAGAGAAACCGTGTTGCAGAGCAGCTGTCTTTCACATTCACAAACCTCCCCCCATCATTCATCCACAATTTAATTATTACAAGAAACAGTTGCTGTGAGAGTCAGTGGTTATGGCTGGAAAGGAGATTTCTCAGATATATCTTCCAACATGAGGGCAGAGACATGCAACTAGTATCTATCCCCAGGAAGCCTGCACAGGCAGAACAGTATTGAAATGGCTTGGTTCATATTGACCTGTTTTGCCCAGGAAACAAGCTGCTACTTTTTTACTAGCTCGGGGTTTTTTTTTCCCCAAGCACCTGGCAGCATTGCTAGGTAAAATAAATTACAATAATCAACCCTGGAGGTCGCAAATGCACAGATCAGGAATGTATTACACATGGGTCCTGCCGGCTCTCCAACCACCTTTTTTTTTTTTTTTTTTTTTTTATTAAAACACTTGAAAGCTCTGTTTTTACCTGCGAAAAATGGTTCTTCTAACAATAGTTTTTGCTGCCTATACAAAACCCAAAGACACTGGGAAATACATTTTTCTTTCCCCGGTTTAAATAAGCTGCAAAGTTCCGTTGTCAAAAACATAATAAAAAAACCCCACATGACTTGTGCCCTACAGTAAACAGTGCCTTGAGTGAATGCTCGTGTTAGAAAGAATACGCACATACAGTTTGGTTTAGGAGTGCCACAGGAGTCACAGTTATGAGGGTTTGGGCTTTGCATGGATTTGTTGGTAAAAGAAACTTACTGCCAAAGCAAGTAACAACAAAAAATCCCCCACGTTAGTTATTTGAGTGGGTCAAAAATCTTGACAATGCTTATTTAAAAGAGTTGATGGCTCTCCATACTTTTAAAGGCAGGAACAGTACTTCAGAAGATCAGTGTCTTAGTAACAGAAGGAGGCTGAGGCCTAATGTTAGTACTGTTCATGCTGAAGAACCTGCAGCCCTCCCTCAGCACCCGGAGACCACGGGCGCAAACTGTTGCGACTGTGCCCTGACTACCTTCTGGCTGGAGCACTGCATTTCCAGCCCGTGGAAAGCAGGGCACGAAGCAGGTATTAGCGGAGAAAGTTGAAGTGCACCTTGGCCACCCCGGTTTATACAGAGCTCTGTGCTCTCAAGCAGAAATACCTACGCTCTTTCCGAACTGCCTAACTGGGAACTAGCTTTTTAGCTACCTGGAAGCAGAGAAATACGGAGCTCTGTGCAGGCTTATTGCCCTTTTGAGAAGCACTTTCTTTCGGTTGGACCTCCTACACAGTCAGAACCCATCTGTGGAGCAACTGTTGAGGGTTATCAAGGGAGCTATGCTCACCACACTCTGCGCATGGAGGAAAGGAGGCAGTTGGCAAAATCTCACTAGAACAAACCTCAGGCCAGATCCCAAGCTGGTGTTAACCTGGGATTCATTACTGAAAGTGAAGTTACGCCAGTTAGCAACAGGACTGGAACACAAGAACACTGCTTTGGTTACCTTTGGGATTTGGGGGTGAGTTTTTTTCAGAAACATGTGCCTTTGTATGGGTTACTCTTAACTGCGAATATATTCAGCACACTGCCAAGAACTGACAAGTTTTCTGTCTGCACCCTGACAGCCATTCTCCAGTTTCTCCTTTCCTATGATTTACTGAGTAAGTGCCGCCCGCTCACACTAAATAAAGGGTAAAGTGGGCTAGGATGGGAAGGGAAAGCAGCTCACCAATTGCAATAATCCAATTACTGGGATGATATGGGGAAGGTGGACAAAGAAATTTTGAAAAAAGGAAAAGACTTAAAAGAATAAGAGAAAGAAGAAAAAAAGGCAAAATCTAAGAACCAGGAAAATGGAAAAGGAAATACAGGATGGGGAAGATTTGCACAAGAAGCAGATAAGAGAAAGTACAGGAAATTTATTATTAATGGCGGAGATAATGCAGAGAAAGAAGAACTGAAGGAACACAATAGAAGAAAATAAACAGGAAGGATCTGAGAATACATTTAGTAGTACATTAGTAAATAATATGAGAAAAACCCATGTAACTTAATAGAAGCAAAACTAAATATTGCCTGAGCCAGGCTTATTCATGTCTAAAAAAATACAGTTTCATTTAGATGGACTATCTTTTCAGCTAGTAAAGGCTCACCCCCACTAAGGCACTTAATATTCTCCTACAGCGAAAACAGTATCTGAACAGAGTCTTGTCTCAGTAATACCCCAAATTGCATTCAGACCACCACAAAAATCTGTTTTTCACTCATGTTTCTAAAAATAGCAGATATAGACAAGCAATTGTCAAAAGTCTTGAGAGGGCAGTGGGCTACAAGAGGCAGGTTGGATACATGACCTTTGCCTACAGAGAAAAATATGCCTCTAATCAGTTTTCTTGACCTTGAACTGCAGTTCTTCAGTACCACTCGATTATTTCTAGAAAAACTTTCTATCTCATTAAGAAGGGTATCTCTGTACTGTAATAGATGATATTACAGGTTCTACCCAGGAATGGAGGTAAAGGATATTACGTTTTGAATGTATCAGTGACTACTCCGCAGGTAACACAGACAGCTGGCTGTGGCAAGGCAACGTCAGTGTGAGGATCCACCCACATAACTAAACATGTATGAAGCTCTCGGTCTATGACTCATAGAGTTTTACTTACCATAACACTGAGCTGAGGAAAACAGGCAGCAAAACTTGATGAATGCTTGCCTTCGTGTTCCACAGAAATTCTCCAGCATAAATATTTTATTTAGTTTAAATAAAAAATCTTAAAATATTTTCTCTACTGTTCTGTTCAAATGGTATTTGGTCCATAAAATGCTGACTGCAAATTCACATCTGGCTAAGCTCAACATTTGTCTTTGTGTGCTTCATTTTATTTTTTCTTTAAAGGATTTTGAGCGTAAGGATGATAAAGTGCTGACATTTATAGGAACATTTCATTACTATAGTTTGTATTTGATAAAAATATATGATTGAACTTTACAGATAAAATCCCCTCTTGCTTCAGCAACTCTAGTTTATAATGGGAAGTCTAACATACTATTTTCTATAGTGTTATTATTATTTTGAGAAAAAAAAATTAGATAAAATCCCAGCTCAAGATTTTTATCACCTCGGTAACAAGCAGAGAGAATAGATCAACTACAGATCAGATAGGATCCTGGCGTACGAATGCAGAAATGAACGTTTTTAAAATACTTGTTGATACCACACTAACAATTGCTCATCAATTGGCAATGACTGTTGCATGCCAGCTTTGGGTAAATAGAAGGCAATTATTCCTCATTTTTTCTGCTTACGATAACTGTCATAAGGACTTTAAGAGTACAGAATGTATATCTTTGAATTTGGAAATGCACCTTTTAGGGGATAGTGTAAGAAAAATTGTTGCAAAAAAAATGATGCGTGGAAGCGTCACTATGCCTGTTTTCTTCTGCTGCTTGGAGGAATTCCAAGAGTTAGTCCAACAAGACAGTAGGACAGCGTTAATATTATGGTTGTCATTGATACATCTAACGACGCTTGAAGAAAGTGGAATTCTTTAACCTAAATTTAATAGTGAGCTTCCTATTAGCTGGACAGGTCTGATATTTATTGGAGCTTTCATATTTTAAGAATGGCTCTCTCAATATGGTGTGCATGTAGCTTATGATAGTCTCTTTTTCTTGCTTCTTGAGTGTGGTTCCTAATATTCCTTACACGTGGAATTTGCTTTTCACAGGGGTTCAAAGTCTGATGGGACAGGAACAGACAACGCTATTCAGCTAAACCTCTCTTTCCTTACTGAGAGATAGACACAGAAATAAATGTTACCTAGTATCTTATCTAGTTAAAATACTGGACTTCGACCTGCCCTTAATCTCTGTCTCTTGAGGAAGACATAAGAACATAACCTACTGAGCATCAGAGCAAAATGTATTGACTTGGAGACAGAAAATACATTTAAAATTGGAATCCGATTTATGCTGCAGCTATTCCTTGTGACATTGCATTGGCAAATTTTGTTTAATTATGAAGAGCCATAAATCTGTGGAGCCATTCTCCTTTCTGATTCTTTTCAGAAAATGGAGTGTCTTAGTCTAAAAAGAATTCCAACTTTAGTAGAGTGATTTTTTTTTTTACAGTATCCTCCAATCCCACTCCCACCAATGGCAGCTCAATATTTGCGCAACAGTTTTTAAGGAATACACTCCTTAATTCCTAGAATTAGGCAGAAGCAGGTATTGTTCACTTTGCAAATGGCCACATAAGGCTCCCAGTCATATTTTCAGACAACTTTATTCATAATTACTAAAGAATAAGTTAGCAGTATAAGAAAGTAAGACAGCACTTGTGATTCCTGGTGTTCTAGATTGCGATTTTCACCATTTGTGGTGGTTCAAGTGATTGTCTGTGCTTATTATTCTCCATTTCAGTGGAAGATGTTTTGAGTAGGGAAAGCAGCTTTTAAACGAAAGCTTTCTTTAGCACAGAGAAAGAATGATGACTTCTGAAACAGTGCATCTTGCAGTAGGTAATCTCCATTATATGTTACAAAAGGGGGCGGGGGGGGGGAACAGCACTGAGATGCTTAGGCATAAATACTGACAGTCTGAGAACATTATCACACTTTAAGGTGAGAATTGCGAGCCCAGGAATCACAACTGGCATAACAATTGCTTGTGCCTGTGGAATTTACTTCCACAAAGATGAGCTAGACGGTGAGTTTTGGTGGCAAAATGACTAATGCTTGACTTCAATTTAGCTTTACCACAGAATTAGGTAAAATAAGATAGGATATGAAAAATACAAAGATTCCACTCATGTAAATGTCAGTAATAGTATGATATCCTTACAGATATGTGCACAGAGGTATACAGGTACTCCTATGTGCAAATGATTCATTCTGGAATAACTGCCCAGATAAATACAGCCAACGCACTGACAAGATCTTTTTAGAGTGTTGCCACGCACTCACTGCGAGAGTCAGCTTTTTCTTTAAGATTGAAAAGCTCCATTACACATCTTGATTTGTGGTGGAGAATGAGCCTCTTAGACTCTTTGGCTTGCAAAAGAGATAAGGAGATATTAAACACCTAGAGGATGCTTCTAGATGAGAGCAGGCAGCGGGGATTCCTCTGTCTGAGCTGCTAAAGTTTGTTCTAAGCCCAGTAGAGACAACAGAGCCTGAAGCCCTTGTGCCCCAACTTAACAATAGTGTAACTACACAGAACCAAATAGAACTGCAAATCACAATTTAGCCTAAAAAATCATTAAAAAATATGAACCATGGGACCTGCATCAGTGTGCTTGTCTTAAAGATAATATATTTTATATTTTAGACTTGAAGGATTATACTGAAAGTCTTCTACTGTTTGCATTTTTTACAGCTCAAGAAATTAATGAAACAATAATCCTAGGTTATAATTCTCTCTGCTCAATTATAATTAAAAAGTTATGACCTTTTCATATGAAAAGATATATTTATGCATGTTAATTACGTAATGTGTAAAAGTAAAAATTAGTGGTTAGGCAGCTTTCTCAAAAAAGTGCACTTCCCTGAAACAGAACTTTTTCCAGTGATCTTTTATATACCATAAATAGTTTCTATACAGTTTATTCCCTAATTTTCAAGCTTGAATTTGCACAGGTATTTCGCTCGGTTAAGATAATCGCTAAACACACAATCTCAATAGAATAAAACAATGATTCAAAAAACTTTAAAACGCAGGGGAAGCCCTTTGCCATTTACATCCAATGATCGCAACTGAACCATCAGATAAAAGCAAGAAGATGAAAAAAGGAAGTGACAGCTAAATATTCAGTGTATCTTTCTACCTGTGAGACGGTGAGTATGTTAACGGGAGTGGTGAGAGAAATAACAAAACACAATTTTCTTACCAACCATTTTCAAGTTTTAAATTTTCAGAAAGTCTTATAACAATTTTGCAACATTCAGAATTAATTTAATGACGTCTTCTGCAAAAAGCTCTTTTGAACACTTATATACACTTCTTCTCATCCTTATCATAAAGTTTCAACATTTTCTGCCATTCATTAATATTTAACCAAAGGATGAAAGAAGATATGAGATTTCACTACGCTGTTTAGACATAAGTGAAATAGCTTCAAATTAAAAGAGATTCAATATCTGGAGTTTAAACAGGGTTTGTGCACTAGATTTCTGTGATCAATCAAGAACAAAAGGACTTTCTAGAGTGAGCAGAATACTCAAGAATGGATAGTAAATGTGAATGCTTTGGTTTCAAGGTGTCCAAACTAAGATGCTTGAGAAGACAACTTCAAACTCTGAGCCTATGCTCTTGGTTTCCATAGATCTCCCAAGAATTTACGTTTTTTCATTTAATTGACTTTGGTCAAAAATTGTGGTTTGCACTTTCCCCAATACAGTGTTTATATATATACAAATATTTCAGTGTGCCTCTGTTTATTTTTCCTGTGCATCCTACAATAGTTAAAATTTTATTTCTCAGATATAAAGAGAAGTAATTGCTCTTTTGGTGGCTAGAGTATACAATTTATTTAAGCAATTCTATTCACCTTTGGAATTACTCTTCTTTCTCATATGTCATACATTCAAGATATGTTCAACATCCTTACTGTAAATTGTCCCATAGGGACAAGGACTGTAATTAGTAGAGCTAAATTAGTAGAACTTCAAGCACTCAGTAAGTTACAAAAACACGTCTCCACTTTGTTTTCTCAACTTGTTTTACGAATCACAGAAACTTTGTTTCTTTACTGTAGGTGAAGATATAGCAGAGAACAAAAAAATTAAAGTTATAGTCAGATTAATAAAGTTACAACGACTAAAGGTATGTCAAATTTACTCATTGTTTTTTTAGCCAGTTCATTTCATTTCTCAAGTCACAGTAAAATGATACCAGAATCTTTACAACTGCTCTCCAAAGCATTTGCCGCTATCCAGCAAAAGGATAGTTATTTGACCAATCTTTCATCAAAACAGACCTACAGCACTTTGTTTACATTACCAACCACAGGGACTGTAACAACAGCCTTTGACAAAGACATGTTACTATGCAGGTTCAATGCGTTCACTTTTCTTATCAAAAAATAACTCCTTTTATGGATGCAAGAACTGTATGCGCAGATTGAGAAGATTCTGCGCTGTGGAATAGTTTGGCCCAGGTTTTAACTTTCCTTAAAACAGTTCTAATCTGGTGGGAACTTCCTCTGACTTGTAAATAGCCTTAGAAAATAGCTATCATTCTTTGGCAAAGAGACAAAAATAAAATGGCTTGGGCCAGGTTTTCAAAGCGTGTGTAGACTTTTGCATGCCCTCTCTGTCTAAGGACTTCAAAGACATGATTTTGACAACACATCACAAAGCCAAGGAGAGGAATGGATGCTTGCTTCACCTTCTTAGGATTAGCACCTCAGAAAGTTACAGATACTATTACTTTTTTTAAGGACAAAACCATCAAAAAGTATGACACTAGGCATCTGACGTTTTTACTTGCTGTTTGTAGAAACATTGACAACTGTCTAAGACGCATTACCTAAACCCATCCAAGACAGAAAATTTGCTAGCTTCTACCAAAATTTCAATTACTTCCATCCCATAAACTGAGTACTTTCCTCACACAATTTTGCAAACTGCAATGATGGGGATACTTTCAAGACTTTTAGATCTAGTGCATGAGAAGCCTGGATAGTTTCTTTGATTGCACCTAATTCAGCAATTAAAGTATTCATTAACTCATTCAAGCCAATAAACATCTAATTTTACTAATCTGAATTATAAATCATATTTAGGAAGTCCTTCACATTAAAAAAAAAGTGTAAAATAAACTGAACGGAGTAAAACATTTGTGTTTACGCTAAAAGTATTGAATAATAGTGGAAACCACTACCAAGTTGAATTATGCACTGGAGTTTGTATGAGAGACCCTCCAGTCTGAAGAGTTACAGAACTCTGGGAAAAATACATATTCATAGCCCTACTTTGATGTTAGACTCTTGTCTAATCTGACTAAAATGACAAGAAAACTTTCCACAACTTATGAATTAATTTCTACTAATGAGTCTCCCAGGTCTGCATCAAAGCTTCAAGTCATAAAATAAATGCAATGTTTTTTCCTTTCTTAGAGAAGGATTTTCATGACCTTTTATGATCTAGGAAGTAAAGTAGGTACCGAGATAAAGGTGGGGATACTGCAGACTAGGCATCGTGCATCTCTATAAAATGCAACTAACAATTAGGGATGTGACTTGAACATTTTATCCAAATATGCTGGTATTTTGTGAATTTCGATAATAACCAAAATCTGAAGCAGGAATGAAAGGTCACCATCAGTTTACAACAAAACTCTTGAAGGATGTAAGTGACTTATATTAGCTAATTATCTAAACTTTCTCAGATTTGAGCAGAATGGGAGTCAGCCAATGTAGCTCTGATGAAACCAATAGAGCAATGCTGGTTTATGCTGGTGGAACTTAAACTCCACTGGGGGGTTTGTAGGCGGAGAGAATGAATTTATATATTATATAGTCAAATTAGACTTGCAAACCCCACTTTCTGTAGCACTGTTTCCATCAGTTCAAATTTCTTTTGAGATGTGTGATTCAACTATGAAAATTAATTTTAGAGTCAATGTTGGCATAAACAGCTAACAAGTCTATTTTAAAAGTTTCATTTGACAAAATGGCGTTAGCAAACTCTACATTAAAGGAGCACAGAAAACGTTGTGGTTTGAGAGGCTTTGTGTTCCTTTCCCTGATAAAATCAGCTTAATTTGTATTAAAAAATAAGAGTTTAGAGAGTGTTAATGGGACCTAAGCATGTTTTAGAAATAACAGTAAGCAGTTATGCACAAAGGCATTTCACTGCTCTGTGTGCAGCTTGAAGGTGTATCAGCTAACACTGCAAGTCATGAAGTCATAGCTACTTTATGCACTCAGCCGTCTTTATCTCCAGTATGTGATGACTCTGCCAGTTAAATTGCTCTGGGCAGAGGCCCAAAGCCTGTAGTTTCCTCTCTATGACCATGTGTTCCTACTACCAGGATGGAAAAAGAAGCATGTAAATGCCAAGCATCTTGTGGATGGTAGTTGAATAGGAATAAACTGAGATCATTGGATAGAAGGATGTGAGCTGAGATACATAATCACCAAAGAGGAAAGAATGACAGAATTCAGCAGAAAAATAACTTACTATACAACAGAACTATGTAAGAAAGTCCATATGCTTTTTGATTTGTGGGAAAGAGTTTGAACAGGGGCCATTTCTCTTTTGGCAGAAACAGATCCTGCTTGACAAAATCATCAGAGAATTTTCTTGATGTCCCATTCAACTAGAGGCCCCACAGCCACAGAAATCCATAGTTTGCATTGCAACGGAACATTGCCCAATGCACTGCGTGGTGCAAAAACTCATCCGTGTGGAGGGAGGAAAACATTTTGTAATGGCCTGTCTGCAATATTTGGTTAACCTTTCTGCTCTGAAGAATGAAGTGTAGGAACTCGATACCCTAAATTAAAAATTTATTTTGAAGGATTTCTTTACAGAGAAGTTGCATTTTATTTCTAGTTTTATGTGCTCATACCTCCATTTTGAAAATCCTTTGGTCATTGCTGTTGAAAATCCAGCTAATAAATGAGAAGTGTAGGAAAAATAGCAAGGAATTTAACTTACAAATCACAGTGCTTTTGGCTTTAACCTTCAGGAAAAATTATATCTGCCACAAGAAGACATTTACTCAGTTATTGACTCTTCTGTGTTTTCAAATCATCGTTCAAACCTTTTAAAAGCCCTTGGAAAGATAAACCCCAAAATAAATCAAGTTTAAAGTGTGAGGGAGACTATGAATCTGACTGAAGCTACTTTGTTTGCTTCGAGATTGTTTTTCTGTGTCTATATTCTGCCTGTGAAGGATAGAGGAATGGTTGTGGCTCTGACAAGCTCATTCATTTTTTTATTAAATTCAAACACTATTTCTTAGCTAACTTTTTTTTCTGGCCTTTTTATTTTTTGCTTCTATGGAGACACATATTCCAAAATATTGAGAAATTTCTCTGTCAATGTATATACTAATTTCCATTGAAAAGCATTTACATGGTTTGTTTCAGTTTCTTTAAATCAGTGGTCAGTCTATTAGGCTGTGTCTAATTCCTATTTCTCTCTTCAGACAAAAGGGGTTTAGGATTCATTGTAAGATTCTGCACCCAGATTTGGACAATAAACACTGAACTACTGTGTTGGTTACAGTTTGTACACAACAGACTACACAATTTTTGTCAGCTTAGCAGATGGAGGTTAAAAACAACTGCGTGCAGTTGTTATCACACACCTATCATATTTTTTGTTCTTTTCTGCACATATCTGAAGTATCTTCAAATAACATTGAAAATATATACAAACTATATAGAAGTATGTAACTGCATAAAAATATTTACCATATGAACAGAGACACTAAGGCAGATAGGGTGAGGTTTTTCGATGTGATGACACTTCATTTCAAACTTCAGACCCTGAGGTCTTGCTGTACATAGGTTCACAAGATGAAAGCTTTCATTAACTTATGGAGTTATCATGTTCAGTACATTTAAATATCTGTCCTCTTAGATGCTCCTAGACACCACGGCGTTTAAAATGAAGTACATTATAGTCAGCACTTACTTGTCAAATATGAGCTGCAGCTCTCTGCACATTGATTTATAAGCAACGCAAGTTATTGTCAACTACATGATCCTCTTATACCATTAACATCAGTTTTAAACAGTGTCCAGCATTCTCACATCGGATCTGTTCCTTCCCAAATTCTCCTGTTGATCTTCTGTCCCTCCAAATTTCCTCATAAACCGGACGTGAAATTGTGTTCAGTTTACAGTAGGATCTTTTTCCTAGTAGTTGTATTAATCCACTCTCTGCATACAAAAAGATTCTTAACGTCCTGTTCCTTTAGAGAAATAGATAACTTTTCGGCAGAAGGCCAGGATCTTAGCCCAGGTCTGCCTCTCATGCCCCATTCTCACATGCAAAAGCACATTGCTCTTCTTGCCTTTTTGCCTGCATCAGTTGCTGGCTCCCAAAGTAGCTCCTGGAGGCCAGGGGCATCTGAGCACACTGCATTGGAACCGGATTGACTGTCTGCCAGCTTGGAGAGAGGGGAACCACAAATACTTTAAAGCCTTCGCTTCCTCTTCCATTTTCCAGTCCTTTGCCAAGGGCAGCTCGTTTAGTCTGGGGAATCTAGCCACAGGAATCTGAAGTCTATTTAAAGATGTACATTCATGAAAGGATAGCGATCCTAATTTGATCTTAACTGGAGCACAACTTTAAGTTTGACTTTGCCGGGGTCCAAACCCACAGAGTTTTAGATTCCATAGACCAACCAAGCATTACTACCTGCTATGATGGGGTGAACAAAGTGCTTCATTTGAGAGTATAACTGTACTAATCCTCCAGCTTCTGATTCATAAAGAGTTTGCAGTTATTTGATGTTCCTGGAACTAGACTTGCTTTGGGTTTGTTTAGAGGCCAGACTGGGAACTTTCGGAAGAAATCCTCACAGCTACAGCCTTCCTTTCTCATCTCTGGGGTATTTCCTTTTCACCTTTTTTCAAGTGGGTGAAGATCAGGAAAGTTAGCTTTTTACTGGTGGAACAACCTCACTCACAAGCTTGGACTGATAACCACAAAACAGTGAATTTGTACCTGAAGTGCTCAAGTGCCCTCGGTTTCAATTCTAGCGAAACAGTTGTAAAGTTTTCTGAACTACCTTGATAAGTCATTTTTATTATATGAACTAATATTTTAAAATCACAAAATTTTACTTTTAAAACTTTTCTGCAGTTAAATCATTTGAATAATACGTTAGGCCAAATCTCTTAACCAGTAGAATTATAATGATTTTCAACTCGATTAATCCTGAAAAATACCAGATTTAGGTTTTGCTATGTTTATTACCCCTGTTTTATATTACGTAACAATTTGAAGTATGTAAAAATCTGATTGTTCTTCATATAGTCAATTCCAGATTTAAAGAAGGTAATTATCATGTTGAAGTAATTTTATTTTTGGTTTTAATAATTCCTAAAAACCCTTTGTTTTCCTCAAATCATTTTCCTTTCAATGAAAGCAAATATTAAATCAGAAAATTTACTTTTGTTTATAAATAAATGTAATGTCACTTACGTGCCAGAACCAATACCAGAATAACTTACATTGTGGGTTGCTTCATTTTAGTGCTTTACTTTGAAAAAAATAATAAATCTGTACTCTATTCTCAAAGATTAAGTAATACAGTCTTTCCAGACAGTATTTCATCAGTTCTCAGATCATTACAGAGAGACAGGCTCCTTGATTAACTGCCTAGGCTGGTGGTGTTCAAAGACGCTGGATAATGTAACAAAACAAATAGCAGTAAAACAGTAATGACTGGCAGTAGCATTAGCACAGATTTTTAAATACAGAAGGAACGTAAAGCTGATCCTTTGCAACTGACAAACAAATAGCAATTGTTTCTGGAATTTTCGGTGATTATGGAGATTTTTTACAAGTCCAAATATATTTCCAGTTCAGGATATCTGGAAAAAGCTTCTTGAAGTCTACATCATCAGGGTTTTTTGGTTTTTTGATTTCTTTTTCTTATGAGGGCAATCCTATAAAGTAACCATACTTAGATGAAAAATTTCCTGTAAGATTATTTAAGGGGAAAGGCTCCAAAATTGCAAGTGGCTATGAGTTGCTTATCTTTCATTTCCATCTCCTTAGTTTCATAGAATCATAAAATCATAGAATGGTTTAGGTTGGAAGGGACCTTGAAGGTCATTGAGTTCCAACCCCCCTGCCATGGGCAGGGACACCTCCCACTAGACCATGTTGCCCAAGGCCACGTCCAGCCTGGCCTTGAACACCTCCAGGGATGGGGCCTCAACTACCTCTCTGGGCAACCTGTTCCAGTGCCTTAACACCCTCACAGTGAAAAACTTCTTCCTAATGTTTAATCTGAACCTGTCCTCTTCCAGTTTAAAGCCATTCCCCTCGTCCTATCGCTACATACCCTAGTAAAAAGTCCTTCCCAAGCTCTCCTGTAGGCCCCCTTTAAGTACTGGAAGACTGCAATAAGATCTCCCTGGAGCCTTTTCTCCAGGCTGAGCAGCCCCCACTCTTTCAGCCTCTCCTCATAGGAGAGGTGCTCTAGCCCTCGGATCATCCTTGTGGCTCTCCTCTGGACACACTCCAGCAGGTCCATGTCCTTCTTATGTTGGGGACTCCAGAGCTGGATGCAGTACTCCAGGTGGGGTCTCACGAGAGTGGAGTAGAGGGGCAGAATCACCTCCTTTGACCTGCTGACCACACTTCCTTTGATGCAGCCCAGGATACGGATGGCCTTCTGGGCTGCGATCGCACACTGCTGGCCCATGTTGAGCTTCTCATCAATCAGCACCCCCAGGTCCTTCTCCTCAGGGCTGCTCTCCAGCCATTTCCCGCCGAGCCTGTATTTGCCCCGACCCAGATGGAAGACCTTGCACTTGGCCTTGTTGAACTGCATGAGGTTGGCTTGGGCCCACCTCTCCAGCCTGTCCACGTCTGTCTGGATGGCATCCCTCCCCTCCAGCGTGTCTACCTCAATGGTTTCTCTAATCAGTCTTTCTCTTGATATTTAAAATTACTTCACTAGATCACTGCATAAATTTGGCTGTACTAGGTTAGAAAAATCAGAATGGTTGTCTTCACTGGCCACTATCTCCAAAGTCCTAACTCCTGTCTCAGAAGGCCTACCTACTTAATGCAAACATACATAATGATAACAGAAGAGTGCTGCAGAGCCTGAACCTCCCTCACGTTGCTCTACACCCTATTTTTCCCCTGTCTAGAAAGCCCATACTTCATTTTCCCCAACCCCAGAGGGGAAAAAAATTCTGAGCGCTAACAGCCCGAATAACTTAATAAGCAAAGTTATTTCTTTAATGGTTACAGTAGATCAAGGAGAAGAGAGATGTTGCTTTGGCATACAACAATTTTATAGAACAAAATGAAATGTGCAGACTAAGATAAAAAATCTCCAAGATTTAAAGGTGGTTTGAAACCACTGTACATAATGAAAAATTCCTTATGTATAGTCAGTTCTTGAATGCAGTAAGGATTCCTCCAGTGTTCTTAGCACTCAAAATTTCCTGAGCTATTTTATACAAATTCAGGAAAGTTGTCGGAATCCCAGTGTGAGCAGTGCACTTTCTGTAAATAGTAAAGTGGAATAGTCCATTTCTGGATTGCAGTGATTGTTGTTCACCAACACAGAAATACCAGCTGAAAAATACTAGTAATGGAAACTGTAGAGCCTCTCTTACATTTTTCTGAAAGTAAAATGAAGAGCACAAAGTCAAACAGGATTACCACCAGCCATTCTCTACCACAAACAATCAATCAAAAGCTAGTACCAATTTCAATGGATATTTCATAGGAGAAAATTCGTTTTTAAAGAGAAAC
Source organism: Vanellus vanellus (assembly GCF_965231255.1). Taxonomy (NCBI): domain Eukaryota; kingdom Metazoa; phylum Chordata; class Aves; order Charadriiformes; family Charadriidae; genus Vanellus; species Vanellus vanellus. Next base: position 19,489,787 of record NC_138910.1, read on the forward strand.
ATGATTTGCAACATTGCAAAGTTAATGCACTGTTCCAGGACACCGCCGTGCACTGTGGGGTCACACGTAAAGCAGGAAATATTTGGCTACAGTCTCAGCCTTAGGCCTTGATCCAGAAATCTGATCCATGTGTGTAGACTGCTCAGGCTGGAACTTCTGCACCAGTTGGATTCAACTGCATCAGACTTCTGCACCCTTTAAGAGAAGATATGGAAGCAGGCAGTGGAATCCGGGTGGAGGAACGAAAGAAGAAAGGCACGTTGGGGGAGTGATGAGAGTTGAGAAGATTGCATAGCAGATGGGTTGAAATGTTTCGACAGAGGTGAAGGGCTCTGTAAGGGATACTCTCACTTTCTCACTATACCCTGAACTGGGATCCCCCCCAATTTCCCCAGTTCTTTGGGATATGAAGTCCCACCTCTGACTCCTTAAGCCATGTACTCCTCACTCTCCACCCCCTAAGCAACCTCTGCTTTCTGTCTTTTTTATTTTATTTTTGTGTCTTCCTGGGCAGGGGCTGTAATAGGTCCAGGTCAAGTGCTATCCTTACTGAAAAGGAAGAAGAGCAAAAAGGAGGAGAGCTCCGCAAAGGTGGACTTTCTGCTCCAGCAGTTATCAGGATGGCAGCAATAACTGCAGAACAGAGGACCACCTCCATTTACATCTTTCTTACTATGTTACCAGCAGCAGTGGAAGAAGGACTATGCAAATAGAAAATGGAGACAATTTCTCAAGGTACTGGTAAAGCTAGCAGTCTAAGGTGCCACAATCTGATTTTAATTACCTCAATAGGAGTACCAGCTACTTTCTAGCCCTATTAGCAATACATTTTGTCCTTAGAGTCAAAAAAAAACCAGCCCCCAACAGGTATGCACAGTTTCTTAGAATGCTACCATTGTAAAGATTCAGTTCTAACCATCACCAAGAGGAGAAAGCCAAAGCTTATAAATTTCCCTTTAATGTTTGAGTGGTTCTGCAGATCTCTTGCATGCTCTACAGGACGCCAACATTTTGGGCCTCAGCTCAGATTTACTTTGCAGAAGACAACTATATGAATTTGCACAAGACAACTGACATACAAGTATAAAGATTCTTTACTTCCAATGAATCCAAAAAAGGGCCAGTGGTTGCCCCAAATGCTTCTCATTTCCAATAAATTACAAACACGAAAATACACATTAAAGCAAATAACACCAAGTGGCAAGTTCATAAAAAAACAGCATAACTATAAGAACACAGGGCAAAAGAACACTGTGTTTTCCATCAATATTTTAAAAGTTCTGCTAGTATATATTACCAACACTTGGCCATAATTTGGCTACACTGAATGTTTTTTTGGTACCTATCGCTTGTCTGATCTATTTGGGACTCATAAAGCATGCCTGTGCCTAAGTTCTCTATCCAAGTTCCTCAATGAGCCAATCTAACAGTACTTTAGACACATAAAATACAGGATGTATTTCATTTTACACAAAAAACACCCACTTATTCAAAAAGCAGAAGGGGAAAGGAGACATTTTTTGCAAAGCAGTGTAGAGAACAGCTAAAGAGTTTGTCTAGAAAGTAGAAATCTCAGTGCTTCTTTATCCTGAGGGCGCTCAAATTTTAGTTTCTGTCTTCTAAGAATGCCTAAATTCTTAGGCTACACATGTTAAGTTGACATCGAGTATTCTGTGGCCCTCCTCTTGAAGCTGAGATGATATATAAAAAGGAACACTGAATTTTGGGGCCAAAGGCAGAAAAAGAGAGGCAGCCAAACTAGCCAAGTGGGTTGATTGCTCCCACATGTTTAAGCTACAGGGTATTGAGAAAGCTAAATTGACTTACCCGAGTTAGACTAGAAAGTACAGATAGGTAAGACCATGGATGGTTCTGTCCGAGAAGGATGTCTGTAGACTCTCCTTTTATCACAGTCCAGGGAGCTTAACTGACCTATGGCAGTTTTCTCTGTTTCTTCCACTCAGGGAATTTAAATGCAGTCACATGAAGTTAACCCTCTGTTTGCTACCAAACAGATTATATTGTCCCTGAATTCTGTCCCCAAATAACTTTTTGGAAGTGTATGTATGTTTTGATTTGTTTTGTTAATGCACTTTCAGTGCTCTGGATATTCACTTTCTCATGGTGCCATACAAGTGCCATTATGAGGAAATGCCAAGAAAAGAGTAATAAGATAATCTGTCTAATAAAGCCAGACATTTCTTAGTTCAGCTTCAGTGAAGAAACAACTTGCCACACCAGCAGCTGAAGCACGCTGTGTCAACAGGATGGAATGTAACTTATTTCATGCTGCAATGTGCATTAGAACAGAAATCAGGGCACGATTACTGCTTGATGTGTGGGGTTCGTTCAGGCGTAAGAGCAGCACTTTGAGAGTGTGCCATGATGGAAAACATCTGGCCCGTTTGGGCCTTCACTTGCATAGCCAACCTGGATATGTCCACCGACAATAAGCCAGCTGGTCATTCCTTTCATAAACACCAGCTAAATATCTGCTGATATTCATTTAGGAAACATGTTAAATATGAGAGACCTAAGCTCTGTGTAAAGAGAAGCTGTCTTCAAAAAATTTCACTGTCCTTTTCTGAATCTAACAAATCACAAACCTAACACTTTTTGCTGTCAGACATGAGACATGGCACGGTGATGCCTTAGGCACAATTTTTTTTCTAAGCCAGAGGGAACAGGATATTCTGCAACAAAAGTGCAAGTAGAGTTTGCACAGGTTTTGATTCATTTTTCCTCCAACATTGCCACATAATTTCTAGGATAAAAAATCTATCAAAATTCCATGCCTGTGGCTGACTGATGCAAGAAGGGGACAGTTCCATGCAGGAAGAAAAAACAGAAGAACAAAAGTCCGCTTAAAAGTTAGTTTTCTTCTTTGTACAAAGGAAAAGTCTCCAAATCCTAGAAGCAGGACAGAGAAAGAGAACCTAATAGCTGGACCACTTGGCTATTTTCTTTTTCTTTATTTTCTTTTAAATTATAGTTTAGCGTCCTTCCAAGAGGTTCTCTTTCTCTTCTTCAGTGACAAATCAAAATATTTGACAAGAAAAGGTAGATAAGAAGAGAACAGATATTCTTCCTCAATGTTTAACAACTTAATGAAAATGAAATCAGATCACTGACACAGTATAGCTGTGTTTCTCATTGCAGTGCAGGTTTCCACAGCATTTACTACTTATTATTAAAATTATTGCTGGAAAAAGAGATTTAATAAAGCTTTGTTCATTTGCCCATGCTGTTATTCACACTGTTACAAAGTTTCCCTAATCTTTATACTTTAGTGCATGAGTGTACACATATTTTGAATATTACGTGTGATCTGACTTAACAACTTTCAGAAAATACAAAGTATGGATAAAAATAATTTGTGATACTGCTGCATCTGGAGATTTGTGTACTGAAGTACTTCCATCAGATGGAGCTAGAGAGGAGAAAGAAGCATTCAGCAAAGTGCACTACACGCCTGAAATAAAGCAGATGTGTTTTCGGTCAGCAATGTTGTAACCTAATGTAACTTTTGGCATGACATCTGAAGTGCCAGCATGCTGTGTTCTGCTTCACAGCCACCCTCGCACCACTAGAAATACCGAAATGGGTTTTGAGAGAATTTTCATCCTTTATTTTGCTGTCACCTTTCCTTCCCTCCTCATCATACCTTCCCTCTCTCTTCTCCAAAAGGAAGTTTTCTAACCACAGAATCAGAAGACAAACAAGCTCGTCCTTACACTGACCACCACACTATAAAAATAAAGAAGCACTAAAAAGGATTTTATAGCAAAAAATCATAAAGATATGAAGAGAAGGCAGGAACATCCTGCTTCATGTGCTTCCTGGGAAAAGTGGATATAACGATAATAATAAAGCAGAAAAAGAAGAAGACATTTTCAGCATATGTATTTCAGTTCTATAAAAATCTTTTCTAGGATTCCTACTAGCTGCTAACACCAATAGTTGCCTTCCCGATGACATTGGTAATAATATATGATGACTAAAAAGGAAGTATTATAAAATAGGTATATCTATCTGTTAAATAAGCTCAAACATTCTGAAATAGTTCTAAAAATCCTTTCATAAAGCTGCAATTCTTATTAAAAAACATCTGTTCTCAAGCTAAGTGCACAAAGTAATTAGAAATCAAGGTAGAGAAGCAGTTTTTGCAGATGTTTTGAAAGGAGATCTGTGGCCTTTATTTTTCCTCAGAAAAAAAAAACATCTGAAGGATGATGAAAACTAGATGTGATCATCACAAATGGGTTAAAAGAAAGAGTGAGTTTGTTTAGTTGGAAGCTATAACAGGAGATATCACCTCCAAGTACATCATTTGGATGCTGAAGTCAAAATCCTAACAATCTAATTCTATTTCTAAATTCTCCAAAGAATTTGTACTTTTGTATCAGAACTCAGAAATCCATGGTCAATCACTAGAATGTGCTTTGGGCTACTGCATTAACAAAATCTCTCACTAGTGTTTGGATTATCTCACTGGTGCTTTCAGACTCTAAATATTTGTTTGCAGGAAAATTAATAGGTAATAAATAAGCAAATCAGTAAGAATTACTGTATCTTATGTAGGGGGACAACAATAAGAATACTTTTCACAAATACTACTTTTGGGCTAGTCACTGTGTTAATGTCTCATAAGCATTTTATTGAAATTCATTTTGGAAGACTAAATTTTGGCATCTTAATACAGGTTTGCCTAACAAAAAGCATATGTATTTTTGTCAATTAGGGTTACAGCAGAAATGGTTTATAGATACTACCTAGTTAACCAGGAAATGGGAAAATATATTTGACTTAAGTGATGAGAAAACTACAATACTACTTGTTAAAGAAAACACCTCAGAAAGCAATTCCTAACTGAACAGGTAACTTCTGTTATGCTCAACATTTAAATAATTCTCGATAAACCAGGATATTCGTAAAAGCAGTCATTTGTTTGCAAGTATTTTGGAAAAAATTAAAGACTGCAGCAAAGGAATCTTTAGAGAGAGTAATTCTTTCTAAATTGTTTGACCAGCCCCAAGGAAAAACTTGCAAAAACACTTTAAGTGTTTATAAGACTGAAGTCCCACTGCCAGGAGCCCTTAGGAATCAGAAGAGAGTGTTTTTAACCAAACTTGATGCACCTATCTTAGCCAGCTTGGTTTCTTGATAGTCAGTGAAGTGAAACAGGTCCTTCCACTAGGCAATTCAAGCACTTAAATTAGGTTCTTGCCATAGATCGGCACTGAAAGAAAGTTATTTCTCTCCATTAATTATACAGGAAGCCTGAGGAGATTAGACAGCTAATCAAGCTGGGTGAAGTTAGGAGCCTTAATTCAGTAGGTTGAACCTTCTGCCATGTTTTCTGCAAGCTGCTGGTACTTCTGCTTTCAATATATGCCTAAACCGCTTTTTTGAAAGTGATTTAAACTTTTATGTCATTCAGACATTACTCAAACCTTATCATTAACATTTTCTATACATGAAACATCTTTATATGGTAAAGTTTTTTCTGGAAATATTTTAGGAACAATTAACTCCTTATGAATTTTATATGTGAATATTGTGTGAGAGCTCTCCTGTATATCCATAGATATTTAAATGTAATTAGTACAGATCAGTAAGATATTGGAATACATTAGTATTCTTCCAAAGCAAAATATTTTCCATTTTCTTATCTTCACAGTCTGCTGTGTGCTTTAGCATTTTGTGAATATTTTCTTAGAAACAGTAAAAGAATCTTGCTAAAGAGGTGCAATAGATTATTTGGATGAAAATAAGTTATTGGCTTCCACTTTTTTACTTCCGAGGTGTGCCAACAGCAACAGAAGAAGGAGCAATATATTGCCCTATGGGAAAGAACAAAAACGCACACGAAATTCAGAAGAAACCACAAATTCAAGCTCTTATGCCACATAAGTCCTGAATCTCAATCTTACTGAAAGCAGTCAAACTTCCGCTGCTGATTTAAATGAAACCAGGTTTCAGTCCTAAACCTTAAAGCATCTTAAATGGAATTATTTCCTACTTCATGATAATACAAATAACTGTAAAATACACTGGAAATCTGAGGGAAAATAGCCAAGTTCTAATACTTGGACTTTTCCTGAGCAGTATATTACATCTATTGACTGCAGAGGCCCAACTGGTGGGAGTGAGAATTCAGGAATCCAGCAGTGTATAGAAAAAGGAAAAGAAGGTGCAGGGATAGGCTATGATTCATTATAAACAACGCTGTGCTGCATGGTGCTTCCACCAGCTACTGAAGAGTGAAAGAAGTCTGTGTAGGCCTATGCAATCTGAAAATAAAGAAACAACACTATAGAAATAACTGGGATACTTGAGAGCTTGGCACTGACCCAGAAAGGTTATGCTTATACTAAAGGACCAACAGAATGTGACCTCATTATCACCGAGAGAGCTGTCTCGTACACAGACGCTTCATATATAAACTTTGGCAACAGCTACCTACCTCGTACTGCCAGTGACACCGCAGAAACCGGCCTGAGTATCATCTGTTCAATCAGAACATTTAAACAAATATAAGTGGTTGACACTTCCCCCTTGACCAAAAGAGGGTGAATCAGAGGGTTCAGAGAAAAACTTTTTGGTAGAGATTGCAAAAAAAGGAAGGGCTATACTAAGTAAATAAATAGTACATATTTAACATAGCATGCTAGGCCTTTATGGCATGGCTGCTTTCTGATAGCACCTAGCTCTCACAACAACATACCTGGGTCTTTTAGCTTAGAGCACTACTTAGAAACCTGACTGGAAAGTTAGGAGTGCTGGAAAAATCAGGACAAAGGATAAAACCATTTTTTGTCCCTGAGAAGAAATACTCAGAGGGAACTATGGTTAGATTAAGGCACTTGAGGTCTTCAGCTCACACCTGCTAAATTAACTGATTATATTCTCCTCATTTTTTTTAAGTTCCTGGCCAAAGTTTACAATGATAATATATTTAAAGCATAGGTTAAGGTTAATCAATGTAGCAATACTTACAGGAATCTACAAAAAGCTTGAAACTGTAGAACTGGGAAGAATGACTTGCCAACTTAATCCTTGACCAGAAAACCTACTGCCCTGGAGAGGTTTTACCAACACTCTCCCACCAGAAGACTTTTGAGCACAGCAGCAGATGAAAGAAATGTGGTTACCCATCTAACAACATACATTTCAGCTGTTGGTAAAGCCGTTTCAGAGGCTGTCACTCCAGGGCAGAGAGAAGCATCACTAAAACTGTTACTATAGCAGAAAATGTGACAGTGGTTCTCAGGGAGGGGAGGCAGTTCCCTCTAAGTGGTATAAGCAGAACAGTCTCAAGATGGAACCATACAATGCAAAGATTGCTCTAAAACAAGTGGAATTTTCATTCTGCTTCTGAGTTGGGACTGGCAGACCAGGCAGGGGAGTAAGCAAAACCCAAGCTGAATCCCTTCAGACAGCAGGCCTGTATGTGAGAGACGTCAAGAAAAAGAGCTGTTTAAAGGGGTGTTCTTTAGCTAAAAAGCAGGATAAAGATAGACTACAAGAGGGAAATGAGGGACTTCAGTAGACCTAAAGGTGGGCAAAAACTGAAAAGGACTTATTTGACTTGAGGATGCCAGTTCTCAAAGATGGAAGAAAGTCTCAGGTGAGACTTTTTGAGAGTAGATGACAGGCAGAGTTCTTTAGTTATGTCGGCTGCTTACTTGCCTTTTAATTCAGGGAAGACTGGAATTTTATTGTTTGCTTGGAGACCAAAATTGAGAAAGTTGTATGCCACCCCAGCGATGAGAATGCGAAGTCAGATTTTAGGCCAATGTCTGCATTAACTTGGTGAAAGTCTGGAGCAATATCCTGCTCTTCCAAAATAAGATGGAACAAGGCACACAGCTATAGGTAGGGTTTTTTTAGTCTTTTTTTTCATCTTCTTCTGAGAAACTTATCTAAAGAATGGCAACAGAAAATACACTATCAAGACTCTTAAGTATCAAAGCATCCAATTTATTTTCAAATACAGTATAAGCGATTGATTATTCCAATTCTGTCTCACAGTTTGAGCTATATATATACACTCACAGTATTTTAATACATTTCTCGAACAGAAGTGACTGAAAAACAAAAATATTTTATTAAAAATGTCTTACCTTTCACAAAGCATATTCACATTTTCATTTGTTTTTCTTTTCTTTATGAATTATTACCATAGAATGCTGATAATTTGTAAAAAGGAAAAATCCTAATAAGTAAATATTTGGTATATCATGTGTATTTATACCAAAATATTTGGTTTTATCTTAGAAGTAATTTGTTTAAGTCAAAGTCAGTCATGTCTAATGAGTCTTCTGGGAATTCTTAAGAATTATTTTACTTTTTCAGATGTTTCCAAGCTATATGCTCCTCTAGATAAGGAAATATACGGTAATCTCTCACATCCTGTTAAATGAAACTATCTGTGTAAGAGCTATGACTACGTTCTCTACTCAAATAATTTCTTTGCTTTACTGAGTTCTTTCTGGTTTTTCAAGAGTATTGAATACTATCAAACAACAGTAGGCAGCAAGACCTGGAGCTTCTAGGTCTAGTGCAAAACCCACTAAAATTTGTTGGAATCATCCAGCAACTTTAATGAGATTTGGGTCAATCCTTTAAAACACTATTTGCTTTCAGCTGTAGTTTCTTTCTATTGGCTGCAGTTTTAAAACATACCCCAAACCTCAGCTGGAGGGACCACCATTTACATAGGGAGTAGATTGCTCTCTGGCTATATTTAGAACAGCAAATACTGTGGGCAAACAGTGAAGACAAATCGTTGGGGCTGAGGAGATCTGAAGTTTACATTATATATTTCCCTTTTTTTTTTCCTTTGGACTATCTGTGGTTTAGACCCATTAACTGAATGTCCATTTGCAGTTGGAGTGTATTAGATGTGTTCCTCTTATGCATCTCCAGCTTAGTTTCACTCAAAAGGAATTCATTTGCACTCTGAGACTCCTCTGCAACGTGATCCAAAGTACAGTGTGTAGGGATGAGTGAGAGATTCACTGCACTCCTTATCATAACTAGAATGTTACAGGGATAAAAATCAACTTCCTCTTGCCACACGTGCTTGCCTGATTTGTCAGAGGAGGAGGAACAACCCCTTTTGCTCCAGTAAACACCCTGACAAATAACATGTGGAGATAACATGATTTCCTACTATTACCCTTTGGAAACATCATATTTAGCAAAGCTCAGAGCTCTGGAAGATAGGAATTTCACAGTTAAGGTAAAACCAAAAAACAACTGAATTGTTCATTACTGCTACATTTATATATTAGAAAAACTAATATGTGTTAAAGTCACAAATATGGTATCTTGTTTGTAAAGGTAAAGGGATTGTAAAATTCTATACATGTAATGCACATTGTGCATGTAGTGTACATGTAGTGCTGTTTCTGGGAGACCAGCTACGTGTTTAGATGGGGTTTATCACCTAATAACAAATTTGATGATAGTTTGCCCTACACTGGTTTAAGTATCCTGCTCTAAGAAGAAAAAGTAGACAGAATGTTATCTTATGGACTATCAGAACATAACCTAAACAAGTAAAAATCAAGACTGAGATATTCAAAACACATCGTTAAAAAATGTGAGGTTTGCTGAACTCTGTAGTTTGGAGAGGTGCAGGAATCTTCCAGGTTAAGCTGTTATTTAATTTCCAATGTTAAAACCAGAAATGTTCTTGGTGGCATTAGCATCCAGTTCTACATTTTTCGTGCCATACAGATGTGCAGCTAATCTCTACAGCAGCTAGCAAGTGGTAGAGGATGCTTTAAACTTCCTATATGCTCCTCATCCAAACCGTACATCTGGAGTAGTGGAAAGCAGAATTTACATTAGATTTTGAAGTGTTTTGAGGACAGAGTCACTGAACAGGAAGGGAAAGCAAAGAAAAGTTGAGGCTCATAAATGGACATTTTTATTCCATGGTATTTGCAATAACTGAAATATATGGGAGTACTTAAGTTTTTATCTTTTTTTCTCACATTTATCCTACTCTCTGCATCTCTCTAGCTCTGCAAAAGGACCCTAACCTCTTTATCCTGCAGTCTAAAACTACAGCCATACTTTCTGAGCTCACGTGATAAGGGATAGCCTAATCTTTCATTTTCTAAATATGTGGTTAGGCTGCTAATGCACACAGTCTAATCTGTATCTTTAAAAAAGATTTGTAGGTGGTCACTGAATGTAAAATTCTGTTATCCTTTAACTGCCTGTGAAATATATATGTCATCAGATACATTTTACAATAGGGTATATAAATGCCATCTGGAAGAATCCGAATGATTTTGTAAGATCTGTGAAAGGTATGTATTTAAAACTGCTGTCACATTTTACTTATAAACGTACACGTGCTTGTTGAACTCACATGCTAGTTGTTTCCCATTTATATTGTAGCCTTTGAAATTGCAAGATTAGGGATGAAATAAAGTTTTTTTCATAATTCATGTGAATTGTTTAATTTTTTTTTTATTTTTAGAATAACTATTTAAATTTAACCACCCTTTACTTTTATTAGAGGACTAATTTTTAATACCATTAAAGAAAAACACTCTAAAACAATCAACTGAGACTTGACATTTTTCTTTGGGGGAAATATTATAAGTTCTAATCTCTTTTAGTGTTGCAATGGAAAGGAAACAAATACAAATATCAGAAAAGTTCCATCACTAGAAAGTGCAGAAAAATACGTTGGATTAATCTAAATACCCATTTTGATGTGACCATCTTAAAATTGTACCCAGTAGGCAAACCGATGCAAGATGCTTTCTGAATGTTCTGTTTTGAAATAGCTGGAATAGAATTCATTTAAATTCTTAAAAGAATTTTCTCTCTAAAGAAGTGTCTTTGAAAGTTTTCACAAAGCATCCTACTTTTGATAAATCAGAATCTTCCATTTAAATGTTACCAAAATATTCTGGCTAACTCCAAATATTAATTTAGCAATTATAAGCTTGTGTTTATACAACCTTCCATCCCAAAGTATTTTATGTTTTCACTTACTGAACTTGTGCATATTTCCATAATTTAACTGTATGTTTGAGCCTCTGTTGAGGCCTTATTTGCATTTAATATCCCTAAATGTCCATTCTGATTTCAATCTATACTTATATTCTCTTTGAAGATCAGAGTTCCAAGCAGTATAATTTCCCTTAATATTATCTGGTTCCAATATCTCTCTGAGAGAAGACATGTTTACTGAAATCTTATACCACTTGTCAAACCTGAGCATTTCTGTGTTGATTATTCCTCCAAATACTAATGCTAGCAAAATCAAAGATGCAATCTTTATGTTTGAGAATGGCAAACACAGATCAGAAGGCTTTTCTAAGCATACAAAGTACATCACTGTTATTTGATGAAGGATATCAACTTTTGTATAAAGCACCACTGCTGAATTTCATGATAGATTTTGTATTGTCTGTGCTTTTTCTGAATAGCTATGTATATAAATTAATAAAAATTAATATTCAAGGTGATGTTATTATGACATTTTTTTGCTTTTCAAGTAATTCCACTGCAGAACCAATGTTAACAGGTGGGCTGCTTAGAAGAAATGCAAAGAAATTATCATATACACAGCCTTTATGTTGCAAAGATTTTGTAGACCTGAGCGTTTTATATTTGCAACTCAGCAGTCTGCATCCTTAATATAGTTAAGGCACGCTATTAAAATCCATTCTATCTATCAGATTCATTCTAAATTGCATATAATGTTTAAGACTAGAATTTTTATTCTGTTTGAAAAACTCAGGTGCAGTAAGTGAGATGGGCTATGCTAGTTCTGTTCTGATTACTGATTTGAGTGTTACACATGGAAATTCATTCCTCCCATCACCACTTCCATGACTTCTTAGTAAAGCCAGCAGACTTTAGACAAATTGCATACCACCCTCATTGTATCTCCATTCGCTTGCCTGCCAGTTTACATCAGCCACACCTCAGTGCTTGCTCATATTCACCAAACACTTATCAGATAGTCAGAACCTCAGAACCTAAAAGAATTCACAGCCTGAGTAAGATGTTGACATCATCGAAGCTACTGCACGGCCCAAAGACAGAACAAACTATCCTTACATCATTTTTGGCAGATGCTTGTCTAACTTCTAATAAAGGGGATTCCACTACATCTCCAAGCTGTCTATTCCTGTCTTTAATTATCTTTATCGTTGAAACAAATAATCTAATCCTAACATACAATCTGAAGACCACTACTTCTTGTACTGCCTCTCAAAAACATGGCAATAGACTCTTCCTTTCCTTCACAGCAGTTCTTCACATATGTTGCACTGTTACCAGGTCTCTTTGCTTTCTTTTCTCCAGACAAATAACTTCAGATTTTTCTGGTTATCCTTTTAGGTCATGTTTCTTGGACCTGAACACCTCATTGCTGTCCTCTAGATGATGACTGGTCACCATCTTTCTACAAGCGTCATATTTATAGCTGGGCAAACTATTTCAGCTGCAGCTTTTCTGCTAACGCTTTCTGCTTTCAACTGCCTTCAGCTTCTGCTGAACAGAGCAGAAGAACTACTTCACAACCAGCAGGACAGGATTCTGTTTTCATATCCCAGCATGATGTCTGCCTTTTTCAAACCTGAATGACGCCGCTGACTAATATTGGTAGTCATCCAAAATAACTCCTGAGTCCTTTTCTACACAACTGCTACCTAAATATCCTTTCTCAGTCTGTATTAGTGTAGTTGAATAGTCTTTCACATTCCCTTACATTTGTCCCCACTGAATCACATGCAATTTGTTCTAGCACATCTCAGACTAAATGAAGACCACTTTGCTCTTCAGATGGCTATAATAAGTACTTGGAGCTACAATGCTTTATATGGCCTATTTTTCACATGAGAACCCTACTGACAATATTGAAGAGCAACTTTGGATTTAACAGGTTTTGCAGCTACTTTGTGTTGATATCCTACATAACACGAAATGTTCTGTCATTGCTGTATGGAGAAGCTTTGGGCATCTGTTTACTTTAAGGCATAAGACGCAGAACCCTTCACACGGGTTTTTTTTTTGTCCTGAAGTGAAAAATGCTCAAGGTTTAAATTCTGTTCCTGTCCTTCTTAGTGAATTGTCATGCTCTTCATTCATTTGCTATAACTGAATTATTACTGAAAAACAATCATACCTTCTCTAAGAAGACCAATCTATTAAAGAAGTTGGGCAAACAACGTTGCAGGAATGAAAAATACTAAACACTCTGCTTCAGAAAGGAATTTAAAATAATAAACACCTGTAAAAATTCCAATTACTTTTTGGCATATTTTGGGAAAAGTGTTTCTATTTATTGCTTAGTCCTTTACAGGCAGTGTTACTCACTGCAGTCTGTGTTCCTGCTGCCGAATGCATTCTGGTGAAATGTGACTTTTTTCCTGTTGAGGGAAAGCGCTAATACGAAATGCTATTCAATGTGCTAGAGTCACCTGCACTGCTGGTCACGTAGCAGGTTCACCTACAGCTAGATGTTTCCTACTGACACTTCAGAAATCCATAAGTGAAAATTGTCTGTATGCGAGAACCAGACAGAACCAAACAAGGCAGAACTAACGTTTTGTAAACAGATGAAAAAGGAAAGTTGTGTCTTGGAAATCCCACAGTATCTAGATTCATCGCTCTCCGTGTTTATGAATTTTCCCTCAAAAGTTTTATGTTAATTTGCAAAAGTGTCCCATTTAAAGATATTTATAAAACCTTCAATTCACCTCAAATTTTACTCACTAGTAAGCAGACAAAATTTTATCTGTCTATCACAATTTGGATAGGCTGTCAATGATGAAGTCATCACATGAGGTAAGAAGCAAAAACCACAATCCTTTTCATAGCATGTGGAAACAAAAGATAACCACATATTGGGAGGGTTGATTATATGCTGCAATGACCTTGTTTACAAAACAAAAAAAATACCTCAAAGGCGAGAGAGTTCCCCACTTTTTCTTGAGTTTCTCTGGGGACCAATTGCATCTCTCAAGTGTGCTCTCAACCTGCTCTCATTCCGTACTAGGTTCTGACCAGCTTCATTTTTCAGCAAGGCAACCAAGTGTGAAAACATATCATCATCTAGGTGTAAATGGAAAAAATATGTGGGTATAAAATTTGTAGTGTCCGCTCTGGCACCTGGTGGTCTTCTGAAGTGTGCATTGTTGGAAGCAGACCAAAAATGAAATGGTACCAATTTTACAACTCCAAAATCGTGCTTGGATCCCGTATCAAGCCTGGGACTGTTTCTACCCACTCCACAACGATACCCGATCATCACTGTCCACAAACACAAGCCATGGGAACAGTTTAGACTACTGCATCGTTATTATTTATTTAGATCTTTTAGAAGCATTAAACTTGCCTATTGGTAGAACTACCAGCTCCTAACACTGTTAACCGTTTGTCCTTTCCGTTTTTTTCACTGGCAAAATGTGTTAACCTAGCTCTCTAACACACAGCTTCCTAGTCCTGATAGGAAAAGGGAAATCCCCCAGTCCTGGCTAGAAACATTATCTTCCCTTCTCTCTCACCCTTATGCTAACTGAATAGAAACAGGAGACCAAGCCTATAGGGGACAGCTTATGCCTTGCAGCTATGGAATCAAAATTTTAAAATTAAGCACTTTACACTCTGAAGACAAACTGAAAGGCATCCACAGAATAATATGACCTATGTCCTCATACCCGTACCAAACCACTAATCTGCCTCTAGATTATGTTCCCGGTTATCCAGGGTAAAATACTTGTCTCCTCCAGTGTTTGCAAAATGCTTATTTTTTCCCTACTTCGTGTCACAGAAATTAATGGATTTAAAGCGACAGACAGAGGATACTGGTAAAAATTGCTTTCATTCTTGTCAATATTTAATATTTAAACTTAAAAAAACCACCTTGTTGGATACATTTAAATGTATGTGTGTATCAAATCATTGTGTCCCTTAAGATTGCCGTGTGTAGTTCTGCATGCCTGAAATATATCAAAGACTGAAGGTAGTTATGTGAGTGAGAATACTGTCACCATGGGATATTGCTGTTTCCAATTCCTACCCTATGGGTTAACAATAAAGGGGATTTTCTTTCTAATTACAAAGAGGTCCAAAAAAGCCCAAACAAATAAAAGTTACTTAATTGTAATCTTATCTTTCGTCTTGTTCTTTTTTAACATCCAGATGAGGACAGCCACACAGCCACAAAGCAGTCAAGTCAGGCAGAAAAAAACCCAAAGGCCTCAGAATTCTCCAAAAGCAACTGAGTCTGCAGACTCAGTTACTGTGTAAACTCTATGCTTCGCAAGTCATTTAAAGACTTAGTACAAGTGGCTTGTGGTTTAATCTTTTAATTCCATTGCTCCATAAGTTTAGTCGTAGGTTCATTGAGCAAGGAATTCAGACAAAATATTTGGGGCCCTTTTTTCGAAAGGGGCTGGGTATGGAAAAATGTGCAGTACTGGAGCTCCTAGAAGAGTCTGCAAACTAACCTCCAAATTCACGTGGCATAAAAGCCATTGTCTTTCAGGGATTCCTGTGTTTCAGACTGTGCACATTTGCAACATCAGATGCTTGCCATTGGAGACACTCCCTATCAGTGAACATCTGTGGAATGTATTCAAGCAGTTACAGCTAAACATACAAATTTGTGCCACCAGGTCAAAAAGAAAATATGGCAAGGAGGAAATCACTTTCACATTTTTGAAGATGGTTTATAGATGCTGTGCGCTGTTGTAAAAAATCTCAGCTCTGTGTGCTGTAAATCTTAAAAATATGCACACACACATTCCTGTTCATTCTAGTCAGAATTTTAACTTAGATTATAAATAACTCCAGAATTAAAGTAAATCTGGTTTAATGTAGTGTAGCCAGCCTTGGCTAATACCCTAAAGTTAATAGTTATATATCAAATAACAGGGTCATGGTGGATAGTATACGTGAAGAAGAAACATCCACTGTGTGGACTTCTTGTATTTGCTTTAACTTTGGAGAAGGAATAGATAGTTAGTAGCCAGAAGCATATCACAGGCTGGCAAGAAGGAACTGATAATTTCTGCTTTTGATGCGATGTTTGAAATATATATAGGGAAGTTAGTATATTATTTGCTTGAACCTAGCATATCTTACTCTGATTTACATACATTTTATTTGCATATAATTTAAGTTTGTAAACTTGCACAAAATTAATAACAGCAAGAAAAACTGACAGTTATCACATTTTTTTAGTGTCTTTAATATTGAAAACATAATCATTGATGTGTTTTATGTGTAAAGGTACCTTAGCTTTCTCCTAAAGCTGAGTCACAGTGACAAAACTAAACAGGCTGAAAAGTCCAGATATTACATGCTATTTCTCAGATCATATTTAGTGAAATTTTACATTAATATAAAATATTTTAATAATACATTAAGATCTTTATTAATATAGACATTTAAATATTTTGGATTTGAAACTTTTTAACCAGTAGAGAACCAACAAGCCCTACAGACTACTAAGGGGAAAAACTATGCTTTTTTTGTCTCTCATCAGTTTTCAATTTTTAATTAACATACCATAAATATAAGTGAAGTGATTTTACCAGCCTAACCTTGTCCTGAATATTAAGTTTGTCTGTCGCCACTATCATCAATGCTGTAGTGAACACTCATGCACACACAACTTTGTGCTGCAGATACACTGTCCACAATGGAATCATTTGGAAGCAGTGTGGCTAAGTTTTCTCAAGACAAAATCCGATTCATGCAATAATTTCGAATATGTTTTCATTTCAAAGTAAATCCATATCCTTACTTTGGTGTGGCTTCTACCTAGCCATAAACTATGATTTGCATTAGGGTTACTTAAACTGAAGTGAGCCAATTCCATGGAGAAGGTTTCATTTGATCTAGTGTGGTGCAGTCAGAACGTGGGCTGATCCGTCTGAACAGCAACAAAGTACCTTTCCTCAGTTCAACCCTGCGTGCCCAGAGGAACAGAGAACCTATTCAAGAATCTTACTGGCAAAAGAAATGTTGAAAACTTTTAAAAATGTAGGTCGCTATCCTTGTCAGGGTACATGGCATATGCTTGCAGAAATCCCAGTGACACACACAGGTGAACACAATATGTATAAAGTAACTTAGATATAAACTTAGGGTTCACACCTTAAGAAAACTAGTCGATGTGCTCATATGTTCCACCAGTGACCTGAGGTGACTCTGCAGTGCTGACATACTCATTATTATGAGGCACATTTCCATCGTCTCAACCAAGCTTTCAGAAGGTAATCTCGCCCACCTTCTCTTTTAATGTCACGTTCAACCACCTAAGAAAATTATACAACACTCTACTGAAGTGCAGAAAAGCATTCTTCTAGAAAAGTGGAATTCTTTAATATGGCATGTTAACCTGTAAGATAGTTTTAGTTAATAATTTTTTCTTAGCCACAGTGCCAGTATTAAGCACATCTTGGAATCATAGAATCATAGAATGGTTTAGGTTGGAAGGGATCTTAAAGACCATCTAGTTCCAAGCCCCCTGCCACGGGCAGAGACACCTCCCACTAGACCAGGTTGCTCAAAGCCCCATCCAACCTGGCCTTGAACACTTCCAAGGATGGGGCATCCACAACTTCTTTGGGCAATTTGTTCCAGTGCCTCACCACTTCCAGAGTGAATTTTTTTTTTCTATCATCTATTCTAAATCTCCCCTCTTCCAGTTTGAAGCCTTTACCCCTCGTCCTGTCACTGCACTCCCTGATAAAGAGTCCCTCCACATCTTTCCTGTAGGCCCCCTTTAAGTACTGGGAAGCTGCTAAAAGGTCTCCCTGGAGCCTTCTCTTCTCCAAGCTGAACAACGCCAACTCTCTCAGCCTGTCTTCATAGGAGAGGTGCTCCAGCCCTCTGATCCCTTCATGGCCCTGCTCTGGACCAGCTCAGTTCCATGTCTTTTTTTTTTTGGATGGCAAGAGACATGCTGTAATAGGGCTTATTTCTGCTGATTTCTCAAACAAAAGGTAACTAGTTATTTTGTAATTTACCTAGGAATTAGATTTTTATCCCTGAACAAATACCTATCCTGTGCCAACACACAATTCCGTTGGCATATTTAAATACTTCCAACTGCTGCAAAGCATCAGGCAAAAACATTCTACCTGAGCTATTTTGCTGTTCAGTGAAGAATACTCAGTGGCTTACACATAAAGCACAGAAAACTGAGAGGTTATGTCAGAAGCCCTTCTGCTTATAGAGAACCTGGCACATTTTTTAAAAAAAATGCATTTTAAACACATGTGCATTACAGAGAAAGAAGTGGCTAGCACAGGAGCAATGTTTACCTGACTGTTAGCATAGCCCAGCCTCCTGAACGGTTTTGTTTTCAAGTCTCTAGTGTTCTTGCCAGACTGCTAGTTTTGTAAAATCTGGTTATGAAACGTTACCTCTGTTAAGCGAGGTTGGCTAGTGGTGGTGAAACCCTTTAAAAAATCTATGCTTTAGTTACCCAGTGCAGTTGAACACGCCAGGACAATCTGCCTCAGTGTTCAGGGATTGTCGCAACTAAACCACAAAATACATGGCAAAGGGTATAAACTCTTATTTATATATCTCAATAAGAGGCTTCACTTTGGCTCCTTTCTGTCAGTCTGAAATATGATTTTTTCCCCCCTCAAAGGTGATGTCTTGCAGGCCACAAGCCTGTATTATTTGGTAGATGTTCATAAGAAATGAAAACAATCCCCGATTAGAATATCAAAATGTTTTTCATTAGGTCTTCTTAATGAGTATTGTAAGTTAATGATTGCATGCAGTTCTAAAATTGATTCACAACTTAATTTATCAAATATCTGCGACATTTTTCATATTACATTTACCAAATATGTTATTTATATGTGAACTTAAGGAAGGAGATCAGCTTTTTTATATTCCTATAGCGTTCTTCAACTCAGGATTGCAAAGCATTAACCAACATTATCCCCAGTTTATGAGTGTTAAAGTGGAAGCATTGTGAAGAGTAAATGACCTGAACAGTCACAACGCAAATCAGTGGCAAACACAAATCTTCTAAATCTTAGTTCCCTGGACCAGAATATCTCCCTTGGTTCCTGTGGTTAAATTAAAAAGCATATGTATCAAATGTGTTGGCTATATCATGCTTCATATGGCTCATAAATTCATACAAAGTTTACAAACATATCAAAGTTTATGAATGTATTATGTATTAAACTCAGGTTTAACACTGCGTGAGAATTCCTTTTGCTAAACCCTGTGAACCTCTCATTAGAAACACAGTTGTTGTCTCTTTCCAATCACAGACTTGACTGCTGTTTGGCTAATAGATCTCAGATACCTTTTCCTAATAAGAAATTTCTCTGAATAAGGAATTTCTCCAGCATCTTTCAGAAATATGGGGTTTAGTGATCAATTTTAAGAGCCTATCTACCAGAATTTAGCCGTCTCTGGCTTTCCTGATCTGTTTTGTTTTGTATATCTGGTATTCAACCTCTCCTCAACTGAAAGAAAACATTAGATACACCTCATCAGACCAAGCACTCTTTTAAAATGGCAGTTAAATAAAAAAAAATAAATAAAAAATAAAAAAACAAAACCAAAAACAACAGAAACATCATGTGGTGATGATTTTAAGGGTGTTGTGATAAACACTGTAAAGAGCCACAGAGCCCCATTAGTGCCAAATGGTGTGAGCCAGAAGTTCTGCAGCACCATGCAGCATCACTCTAACATTTGTCTCTTGCATGTCCCATTCACTGTTTTTACAGATATTTTGAAAAACATGCCAATCCATGCATAGGTTTCTCGTAAAAATGTGTTTATGTATGGATAGTAAATTAAGTATTTTTTTATTTTATATAATTCCCCTGATTTGGGAGTATGTTCTTCTACATTCTTAGGCAAAATTCCTATCCACCAAGTTAGTCAGGCATATATAAAAATTAATTTCAAGCCAAGATAATAAGATTTATTTGGAAACGAATTCTGAAAACATTTGTTTCTGGCATGGTCACGCATTTGTTTTCATGCTGTCAGTTTGGGTTTGACATTAAAATCTCACACACATACAGAGTTAGGCTTCAAATACATTTTGTATTTTGGGGGGAAACTTTTTTTAAAAAATGAGACAGTCCTGTGAAACAGTTTGATTTCAACAGAACCATATTTTTCCAACAATTAAAATATTGCCAGAACATTCTTAGCTCTGCTGAGGAGGAAGCAAGGTGAGATGGATAACACCTCTATGTGAAACTTCTGGTTCTCAAAAACCACACACCAAGATACTTTTTTTCCTGTTCTGTTTGCTTCTCCAACTGCACTACCACATAAAGATTAAATTCTACTGTCTTTTCCCTCAGAACTTGGCTCTGTGAGCAAGGAAGATTGTCTGTAGGACTGTGAGGCATGAAAAAAAAAAAACTGTAACTCTCTATAAAGTGAGGGTATTATGGGATATGAGGATATTATTACACTGCAACCACAAGACAAGCAGCGCTTAGGGAAGTTGGAATGGCACAGCTTCCCTCTTGAGTGCACGAATGTATGGAGGCTGCCATCAGGGAGAGAATTTTAATTCCCTGACCCTTGAGACTACAGCGAATGTACCAAGCCGGATCACAGCTCAGGTGGTCCAACCTGTACAAGCTTTTCCTTGGATGCACTGTGTAAACAGGGAAGATGCAGCAGCAAAGATGTGTGAGGAGCCCAGCAACGCAAGTACATCCTCCTTTGAACTATCCCCTTCCTATTGTTACTTCTAAATTACACTAAATTAGTTCAGATACAGCTCTACACCCTGGATTCATGGATCATTCAGGTAACATAGATAGTCTCTAGATAGAACAAAAATTAAAAGCGTCATGGAAGGAAAAAGTAAAACATCTGGAATATAAAGTAATAGAAGTGAGCCATTCAAATTAGAAAAACAAAATTACTGCAAAAATACTGAGTTAATATGAATAAGCAGCTAATCTTGGACTGCAACTCCCGTGTTGAAGCTTAGGCTACATTTTACATTTTTGGAATGTATCCTAATTTTTCAAAGTAAAATGGGGAGACTTTCATTCTAATTGCTGTATCCATGCAAAAACCTAGCCATAAAAAACATTGCACAAGAACTTCATTCTCCACTTTCTGAGTTCAACAGAAAATATTTAAAGAATAATTATGGTGATTTCATTGAGCTCTATCTAATAGATTTGTTGCTTTGAATTTTTTTACCCTGACATATCCTTTAAAAATTACAATGGAGGAATTCAACCTATACATATCTTCTTTTATACATTTTTCACATTTGCACTTTTCCTTTACATATCAAAAGGAATTTACTAATCCAACAAATACAATCTGATATAATTTATGGCATAATCTCACTGGTAGGGTATAGAAATGCTGTTCTATCCATTAAACTTTGTAATTTGATGCCACAACTGACTAGTTTTTGGGAGCCCACTTTTTGAAAATATCTTTTTTTCCTTCTTCCTTTTTCTCTGACCACAGGGAATCCAAGGAGTCTACTATTCATTCAAATCTTTGCTATCCTAGGACAGTGTATTCACATTTTTTGGACATCTTATCTTTACCATTCCTGTGAGTGATTTGAGATATCTATGTGCCCCCGACTTTTGGCAGAGTGGGAAAGCTAAATTTCAGGCTGCAGGAAATAGCATTGCTAGTACAGAAGGTCACCAAATATAATCAGCTCTCAATTACCAGTAGGGGATTATCTGGCTTGTGGATTAACTGTGCCACCCCGAAAGGGAACCTGCTATATGATATGTTCACTAAGTTTAGAGTAGAGCTGAGCCTTCTTCCCTGTCATGTGGTCTTACCCTTCTGACCCAGCAGTAAGTTCAGCACAGAATATCTTTCCCCAACTTCATTTTCACCCTTTCTTCTGTTAGTTTCACTTTTGTACTACTGAGTTATTCCACCCTCCTCCGTCCTGGGCAACCAAAAGCTGAGTGGCTATAGTACAAATTTTGGAGCAAACTGAATAACATCCTGATAAGAAAATGTGCCTAGGCAGAATCGTGAGTCACCATAAGCCTTCTACACAATATTAGGAGGACTTTGCAAGCTTTTAGAAAGAAATGCGGTTACAACCCTCTGGTAGGACATGAACACAGTTATCTATGTCAAATTAATTCTATATTCAAAAGTACAGAAGTGCTGTTAGGATCACAGTGAGTGCTAATATGGTTATAACCGTCTGTATGCCCCAAAGGTAAATAACATTTGCATGTGGTGCACTGACACTTTCTTGAGGCATGTTCTTCCTTCTCTGTGCATAATTCTCACCACTTCAATTTTTCTTTGTAGCTTGCATCTGATTAAAAGATTTCATTTTGCCTAACAATGTGTGAGCAAAACCATAGGTATCACAAATCAGCATATTCACAGTGAAGGAACTCTTGCAATGTACAGCCAAAAACCGAGTTCTGGGGTTTTGTTCCAAGAAAGGAGAAGACTAAGCCGTATTACACTGAAAGTGAGATTATTCTTAATATTTATTATTCTTTTTGCCTTAAGCATATAATTACAAAATATATCTTCTGAATTTCAGATATCGAACTGTTAATATGAATTTCAGCCAGATTTCTTCTTAGTCTACCGGGATAGGTAGAAAGTGGAAATAATGAAGTCAAAATAGTGTCTTACATGTAGTTAGAACAATAAGAAACAAAAATTGAGTCGTGTCTATCAGAAATATATGCCACCAGTACCTAATGTTTATCACTTTTTCAGGGCAAAAACTGGTTAAAGGAAAGAACCATACATTTTAAGGTTATTTCTAAAACATGATCAGGGTTCACCCATGAAACTGATACTTTGCATATAAAGTTAAAAGGTAGATTTACAGAATCATATGAGTTACAGTTCTTAGTTTGACACTAATAGCATTAATGCTGAAAGCAAAATAAAATATCCCTAAAACTGGAAACACTACTACATAGACACCGTTTCTGATTTAGTAGGGGTTTGTTATGTTGTAAAGATTATATCAGACAGAAACATACTGATCTAATATCTAGCTCGAAGAGCCATAAAATGTTCTTGCAAGTGTGGACAAAGAAAAGTTTATACTGCGAACAATACTGGAAGTTCCTGAATAATCTATGGCTTAGATATGAGTGTTTAGACATTACAAGATGGCTAAAAAAGAAAATAAATCAATAAAAGCTGTGTTCTCTGGCTCATAGTAATAAGATTTATTTACAGCCAAAGGAAGGATGATTCTTTAAGAGAGAGGAGGGGACTCTTGTTTTTGCTCACACTCTTCAGAGCAATCCAAGCAACTGAATATCACATAGTCATAAATTAATAAAAGCTTTAAAGTGTGTATCATCATTAACATTTTCAGTTTAACAAGGAGTTTTAAGAACAACAACCATTGGCAGTTATACAGTTTTTTTCTTCCTAAAAAGTAGGTTGCTCTAGGCTAGATATAAGCTCTGATGCAGGACTGTTCTCAAGCGTCATTAAGAAGAGGGATTTTAAAAAAGCCATTGCTATTTCTGGGCAGAAATATTATTGTACATATATAGATATGTATAATATATATTTATAAATATACCCATAACATATAAAATAAACCTCTCAAAATATGAGACAGTTCACACATACGCATGCTTCATGTCCAGTCTTGCAATACTGAAGACAAAGGAAAATGTTGATGGTTGGCACATAAGATCTGTGGCTGCATACAGAAAAACAAAATCGCGGGTATTTTGTCTACTATATTTTTGCCGACAGCCATACTGTCACTAAGTATGCTTCAGAAAGACACTTAAACAAATGCTTATCTTCTACTTTGGAACATGTGTCAGGAGCTGAGAAGTGGTTTCCATCCAACCAGCACTGTTCTGAACCTTGCCATATACGTACTAAGCACGTGCCTCGCTGAATCAGGGGGTAGGCCAATAACAAAAGATTAATTAGGCAAGATCCCACTGATAACCATGCTGAAATGGAAGATTTGTACCAGTGTAAGAGTGCAAAATATGTTTAATTTTTAAATGATAACTTTAAATATAAATGGGAGCGTAATTTATGTTTACGTTTTGTATGTAGCAAATAAAAATACGTTCTCTCTTGTTCCAACACCTCAACAATTAAAAGATAAATAAGTAAATTATGGTATAGAAAAAGTTTTATTTATATTTTTTGTTTAGTCAAGATTTTTGTTATAAAGTGCCATATTACAACTACAAGAAAAGAAAGCTTTTTTTCAAATGCCAAAGGTAGAGGTTAATCATATTTTTCCTTGCGTATCTAGTCATCACTTTTTGTTGATACTGGTTAGCAGGAGGAAAACAGCAGAGAAAAAGGCTTTAATTTCATGCCAGCAGTGTTTATTTTGCGGTGGGGCTATAAGTTTTGTGAAGACTGAAAGTATAAAAGTGGAGTGGACTCAATGAACTGAAGAATGCAGTAGGAGGGGAGGTAAGACGAGCTGTAAAACTAATTGGTGTCCAACATGTTTTGGACTGCATTTAATTTTCTTGAGGGGAAGAGAGGTCAAGAATGGAATGAAGTCAATGAGAATAGGAATAAGAAAGTGGAAAGCAAAATGGCCAGCATTAAAAGGTCAACGAATATCCCAGGGACAGGAAATGAACTTTAAACAAAAGTATAAGGTAGTATTTCTATCCACGTTTGGGAGTTGTTAAAATTAGTATTAAAAGAAGGAAACTTAAATAACCAGATGTTTCTTGTATGAAAGCTTGTTTTAGTCTGCTTTCAATTTATTGGAGGCCTTAGCAAGACCAAGATTTTTTGTGCTACGCAATTAGGAAATGAGTATTTCAGCACAGTGCTAATGTTATTTAAATATTTTAAAAGACTTCGATATTTTACACTGACTTGCTTCCTGTTACACTTTTATAGTCTTTCTCTTGGAAGAAATCTCCATTCTGAACTGGGAAAGTAAACTTCACACACGCTTTAATACAGAATTTGGCCCCAGCTGCCAGCCTGCCAGCATCTAGCTAATACATACACACTTTGCACTCTACGTTAAGAGATCTAGGCTATATGCATAAATTCATACATGACCTGTAAAGTCATCGGTTCAGTAGATTTTAAATTGCTTTATTTAGAGCATCAACATTTTTCCACTAATAAACAGTGTTTCATTCGAAATCTTTTCTGCCGCTAAAGCTTTGGCTAAAATTGAATCCAGGGGGGGTTATTCCTGTTCCTGCTTCATTTGTGTGCACATCAGAAAGCAAGAATCTTTTCTCAGTATATTTAGGTTTTTATCCAAAGCCCACTAGTTTTAGCAAGAATCTTTGCCTTGACTGAAATGGGCTTTGAATCGGGATCTTTGTGCTGTGACCTGGCTGGACAGCAAATGTTTTTCTGCTCCAGCATATATTTAATTCAAAATATCCACTATTTTTATCACTTGTGGAGGTCCACTTTTCTCTTTCCACCCCAGTGCAGCAAGTAATTAACAGATGCTGAAATCATACGAAGCAACTCCGTTGAAGGCACTTTACTGGTTGCAGCAAAAATGGCAGTGAATGGGCCACCAAGAAGCCCAGGAGAATAAGGAGGGGTCCTAGGGCATGAGGGACACACTGGAGCTGGCATCCGAGAAGAAGGAGCACACCCGGGGGAGAATATTTGTTTAATGAATAAATGTCCCTCTGCCGCGCTTGTAAAATATAGGATGCTGCCAAAGCAGCCTCAGCTGTTGGAATTGTAAGTTTACTAAGAATACTTTGTAGTCCCACTACCCAATGTAGCAAACACTAGTCTTTTAAATCACTTCTAGACCATGTCTGCATTTAGTCAGGCAAAATTTGAGAACATGATGTTAGTTATAAATACATCCCCATTTTCAAGTGCAATTTTTATTTCTTTTCCTTTCAGTGAGTATAAATCTTAAACCAATGGATCTGAAACCGTACAACAGGTTTGAAAACATAATATCACACTTCCTATAAAAATTTAAATGACATCAGTCCTAAAAACTGGGTGTCAGGCTTCCAAATTCTATTTCCTATGTAGTATGAGCTCATGGAGTGACCTCATAGGGCGACCAGAGTAATTTATTACCTTTTCTGTTTGAGACATTTCTGATAATACTTCAAAAGGACAAAGATAACAACAAGTACCTTATCCAAGGACTATGTGGATTTATATTTACATTCACGTGGCATCTTCTTTCGGAGATTTTCCAGGAATTTTACAAAAGTATTTTTGTGGAAATTTGGAGAAGCTTACCATGTAAGGACCAGTACCTTTTATGCACCAGTGATGCCTTAGAAAATTGTTTATTTTTTTCATTTTGAAGGAAGTATGAAGCATTTGAATGTGAATAGGCCTGCACCAGATTTTCTCCTGTGTTTTGCAAGATAAAATTAAGGGAGGCTTACCCTTTAGTCAGATCTGAAGTAAATACTTCGTGAAAGGGCAGAAGAATAAGATATACAGTAAGAAACTGCTGAGGGATTTTGCTAAAAAGCATCAAAGGATTACAGTTAGTTTTTTTTTAAAAAAAAAAACTTTGGAAAAATGCTCCCTGCATTGACCTGAAGAACAAAATGGTATGTGTATTTATGGTTCTGAGTTATTGGAATGTCATTTGATTCCCTCTTCCCTCTTCCTTTTTCTTCTTTTTTTTTTTTCTCTTTTTTGACCAAGTTAAAGGCTTGCAAAACTTCACACAAGTTGCCAAAAGAGGCAAGTTGCCTTTTCCTTGGGACTGCTATAGCTCATATCTTCCCTCCAGTGTTCCCTGAAGTCTCTTCTCAAACGTAACTATCTTATGTAAGTGTTTGGACTGTTCCTACTGGTATTAAACACCCATATGGCACTGAAAATCAAAGCTGGACAGATCATTGTTCCTAGAGCCCTAGTGTGAGAGAAGATATCTAGATTTTATTTAATTTATATTGCACTTAAGAACATCACCGATTTTTGTTACTCTACTATATATTCATACTTAAGCAAGAAGAAAAGTTCAGAAGGATTATTTTAAAAAACTAAATAGATACCTCATTACCTAGCATATGCATCTCGCTCAGTGAAGACTAAGAAACCTCAAAGACTAATCTCTCATTAATACACGAGATGTTCACAGAATGCCTGCCAGAACTGGGAAGTCAAGTTTAGATGGAAACTTGGCATAGAGTTACTGGCTTGTCCCTTTGAGGGTTGGGAAGGAAAGGAAAAGAAAAAACAGTGAATAGAACTGTGTTTGCATGCTTGCATGCATGTACATACGAGAAGACTTTTTAACTTCATTTTCTCATTAAAGTAGAGAACAGTGAAACTGTAAAGATTCCATGTGTGTTCTTATAAACTGTGCTTTTCACACATCTTTTGTTAGACACATGGAATGTTAACTGAAAGGGCTTATCTTAAAAATCAGCAGGGTAGCTGGAATGCAATTTTACAAAACCTGGCCATCTTTCAACAAGAGTGGGTGGATTTTCAATGCAGCAAATGTTTGTGTATTAAAAAGTATTTGCCATGGTGACAAAGCTTGGAGAAACATCCCATTAGCCACAGACGGGAAGCCGTTGCAGATTGTTCTGATTATCCATGCCCAAAACTTAGTCTGGCTCTGTTTATACGGCATTTCCCGATAAAAAAAAAAAAATTCAACATACCCCTAAAACCTGAGCAAACTGTTTGCACTTACTTACACATGCCTTGTGCTGTATTTTCTGGCTCAGATTCAACACATGATTAGATTCTTACTTTTCTGGAACTTAAAACATGTGCTTACAGCTAAGCATATGCTTAAATGTTCTGCTGCACTGGGACCTAAGAGGATGTTCCTATATTCCTGGTACAGCCAGGACTCCTGGAGAAACAAATAGGAATTTTAGAATAAATAGGCCTCTAATCTATAGCTCAATAGAGAGATGAGTAAACCGAGCTGATAAGGGTTTGTGGCGAGGAGTTGTATGAGGGAGTATGGGAGAGCATGTGGGCATACTTTATGTGTGTGTAGGAACATCTTATCTGCACGAGTCTGGGATGGCTGCATTAATCGTGGTCCCAAGATGCTGTTAGTAAAAGTTGTTGTATTGTATCACGGTCATATTGGTATAGAAAACTGGAGTAAAGTAGGACATTTAGCTGTTAGGGCACTGCCATCGTCTCGCTGTTCTTACGACATGGCTCCTCTGTGCCTACCACGTTACACTTCTAAGGTCAACGGTTTGGGAAGTTATACTTCAAGTACTGGAAAGTCAGGTCTCTCCCTCACTAGAATCCTGAAGTTCTCATTTCTGCTCCTCTTGAACAGCAAGATATGGAGCTTGCAGAAGTTAGAACTGTTACCTGCCATGGTGAAAGGAAAGAAAAATCACCAAGTCAAATGGTACCCACTGGAAAATGCCCAATTCAAGCTATAATTAATATGTGCAAGCAGAGTGGTCAGAGCAGCCCTATAAAGTGCATGTGGGATCATTAGAGATGAGAGGGAAAAAAATTATGGGTCAAAACCATGAAATATCTCTAAGTGCCCAAGCCAGATGTGAACTCTACAGGTTTGATACCCCTGGCTCATATGTAATAATCAGAGACGGATGAAAACATTCCAACAGAAGTGTGAAAACTTAGCAGTAAAATGGATTTAAACACAATAGAAACTGCATGAAGCCCAGTCACTTGAAATACAACACAATGGACATTTTTTATATCACATATACAGAGGTTCTTCTGCTAATATTCCTGCAGAAATTACATTAAATAATGGACTTAAATAGTTGAATGAGTGTGTGCCACCTCTTTTATTCCTTTTGGAACACTCACCCAGAGACATAACCTGGGAAGCTTAAAACAGACCCATTTTAGTCCTATTTTCAGGAACAATGTTTATAGGCAAATGATCTTTTATGTGCTGGAATGAATGACTATGCTATAAAACTAAGTATCCTACAGAACACTGCTTTGAAGTTATACTTGGCTGCCCAAGGTAGATGACAGACAGTGTCAGGAAAAGGGATAAAAAAGCTTAAAGGTCAAAGTAAGGTCAAAACAAATAGGTCACAGCAAATTAATCCTTATCATCTGACCAGTGTGGAGCAAGAAAAGAGCAGTGTTCAAGCTCAAATCTGCTAAAATTTAGTGGAAAGGTATAAAACAATTAGTCACGACACTGATTTCTTTCTTCTCTTCAGTTGCTGGCAATACAAATTCCCCTTGTGGATGAAAATAAATATAATTTTAAAATATTCTACTTAATGATTCATGTATCCAGAAAGTGTTTTTTCATCACAGATAAGCTCAGTTGGTCATTTTTGACTAAGTGCAAGTTTGTTCTGAATAAGAATTGCAGGACAATTGGAAATATTTTCTTTTTTCAGTGCTAATTTTCATAGAAATTATTACTTACTTTCTCAAATTTGGGTCAAAACTGTGCCATGCTAAGAATCAAATGAATATGATCACAGTTAACATTGGCTTTTGATAAGAAAAAATTTAAGAGATTATAAACTTTTCAGAACTCCTTACAGCTTAAACCAATACTTATAAAATGTTTCCATTGTTCAGAGTAAGGCTATAATTTTTAATCAAAATGCACAGAATATTCTTCATGTAGTTTTGAATAAATCTAATAGAATGTTTTATCAGAATATTGGAATACTTAGACACTACTTGGTAACCTTGCATGTCCACCCCTACTGTCTATTATCAACATACTTAGATGTACAAAGTTAAGAACAGGCATTCCCTACGTTATATAAGCAATGCTCTTTGGAGACAGTATAAAAGAAATATTATTCCTAAAAAGAACCTTGTACCTAAGCTTAAAATACCCAAAACTGAAACTGCAAGTTGACAGGGCTGTAAAGCTTTCTGGAATTGGAGGGAATTGTCATCAGAGTCCTCCTTTCTGACCATAACATCCTCTAGTGCTCTTCCTGACTCTCTTTTCTGATCATGCCTACCAACTGTGGAGGAAAGAGAAATGAAATTTTCCCACAGCTTCCATCTTTCCTACGTCTGTGGGAGGCAGGTGGGATTCAGGCTAAGTAAACTGGAGTGGAACAACAGCTCTGGGTAAAGCTCCTCATAGCTGAGAGTCCAACTATGTCAGAACGTACTCTGCAGTGTTGCGTGTTGTCCCCTCCCCTGCTTTTATCCTCAGATGTACTGTGCATACAACCTCCTTTGAACTGTCCATGCCTCTCCTCTCACTTTTCCTCTGCTCCCTTTCAAGCAGCCCACTCAGTTTGTGGACAACTGTTCTCAACCATTCTCTTATCTGAGGTCTGTCTATGTCATGGGAATACTTCAATAGCAGGCCTACATCTCTTCATGCATCTTACAATGTCCGCTTAACAGAATGTAATATTCAAAATCCCTCCTGTGCCGAACAAGTCCAAAACAAAATACTTATTAGCCATTAAATTATTCATTATTATTAAAACCTTCATTATGATTAACCAGAAGATTACCCGATGATCTCTTAAGACATGCCAGAGTCTGGAGGAACCAGTCTGGGGGCCCTGACATCTAGAAGATTTTGTATGCTTTCAAACTGACTTCTACCATGCCTACTGTTACCCTGCAAAGTTCTGAATCAGACAGAAGTCCATTTGAGACCAGTGAAAAGGTAGTAGAACATCCCAGGTTGTTTAGCTGAAATGGGCCAGCTAGAGGGAAAGTACATAGAACAGCAGGCATATGTAGTTCATATTCTGAAGAAAAAGACAAATATAAGCATGGGATAAGCAACACACAACTGAGAAAGGACATCCAAAAAAAAAAAAAAAAAAAGCATTCATGTAGTAGACATATGTCAGTCACTGATCTCATCATTTATTTATATTCTATAACTTTTCCTCCTCAACACTGAATTCCAGAATACCATAACTATGCTTTTTGTTTAATGTATCTCCTAAAGCTTGTAGATATCCCATGAAAGAAGAGAGTTTACACTATTTGTATTACACATTCCTGTAATACAAATTATCAGCTGAAATCTACAGCTAAGCTCCCACTGGCTGAAGAGGGAGCAGACTAGGTCAAACTTTTAAGTAAACGTGAAGGCAGATTACCTCTGGAAAAAAAACAACCGCCCCCCAAGTAACAGCAA
Source organism: Vanellus vanellus (assembly GCF_965231255.1). Taxonomy (NCBI): domain Eukaryota; kingdom Metazoa; phylum Chordata; class Aves; order Charadriiformes; family Charadriidae; genus Vanellus; species Vanellus vanellus. The sequence goes on from NC_138910.1 coordinate 19,520,847, forward strand.
TTCAATAAAATCAAAAATACTGCTTTAAGATGATAGCATTCCAAAGTGATATTAGAACTTAATTTGTTTTCTGAGAAGGACTTTACATTTATCATGTCTCTGTGATATTTTATATCTGCCAAAATAAAACTGAGCATAAGAGGCTGCATACTGGGAAGTGATAACTTGTGGTGTCACATTTCAGTATATAGAGTCTTAAATATTTATGTGCAAAAGTCATTTAGCTATAAGCCTGTTTCCTGTTTTAAACCAGATGCTGTTGCATAAGCTAAAAATATTTAAGAAAAGGTCTAGAATGATAAAGAATTTCATTTGTAAATGTGCTCTGTACATAGTGTTAAAGGACAACCCTGTGGACTTTTGGAAAAGGAATTAGCTAGTCTTGTGTGTGCTTCAGCCTTGATGCATAGATGTATAACTAATTTCTGTGCATTTGCTCAGTGGCACAAGAGTTTTCGATACTAACAACGATTTGTCTTTAAAATAGGTGGATTTCCCTGAAAATCAAGTATTCATACTTTCCCCTCGGAAAGATTTGCAGGGGTTTTTTTGGAAACTGTAATGAAAAAGGAAAGAAGAGTGAGAAGCAGCAACACATTTAATCACAGATTAGAACTTTCCTTGCAGCTCTCAACTCCTGGCAGGTGCTGCAGTAAACAAGAAAAAAAGAGTTAATCGTGACCATAAAATAGCTATGTTTTTAGAAGGCTGGAGTCTGCTATATGATATTAAATTGGAGTAGGTTAACGCTCCTCCTGGAAAATATAGGCCTAATTTCAAACGCACAGAATTTAGTCTTAACAACCAATTGAAACAATGCAAAATCTGTCACTGAATAAAATTAAAAACAGCTTTTTCAGGCTTCTGTATTTCAGTATGTCCCTTGAATTTGGACAAATAAATCTTAAAATCAAACCAGCTATGAGGTAGGGCACAGAAGACATTTCACAGCTCAGGTAAACTATCTACAATAAACAAAAGCCATCATATTTCACATTGATGTATATACACTCTGATGATATCTCTATTTTCAACTACAATTAACTGCAATGGGTGTGAAGAGAGGCAACAAGCTGCAACTAGGGAATACACAACGTGGCGATACGACACTATAATATTAAAGGACTGCCTGCATCAACATTTTCATTTATCTTATGAGCTTCTTTTTTTTCTTTTTTTTTTTTTCTGCAGACACAAGTATTTGACCCTTACAGCTTCCTATTCTCCACATCCTGCAGCCAGTTCAGCAACGACGCATTTTTGACAGGAACAGAAAATTCCAGATAGACTCCTCTCACATGCTGTTCGTACCAGCACAGGCAACAAGACGCACACTGTACTACTGGGAGAAAACAAAGTCCTTGCTTGCCTTTGTTGGTACCACGAGGTTTCCTCAGCCTGCTGCAGTTGCTGCCCCCCTTACCAGTACGTCTCAGAGCCATATTCATACACCCGCAATCCTGGGTGACTGACAAATGTTCCCTTTGTAGGTGTCATACAGGCCACCCACCTGAAGGAGGGAAGTATGAGCACAGTTCAGTTTGATCCTACTGTATTCCTAAATCTTTCCTGAAATTAGGTGTTATTCCTAGTACATGTTTAGTGGTACGGTGTGCGCTGGCCAGCTGTCATTCACAGGCATTCATTACCACTGCCATGTCCTGCAGCTGACTTGCTGAAACCAAACTGGCCTGCAATGCGCCAACGGTGTCTGAAGCAGCCAGGGGCACGAGTGCGATCTCCCCCCTTTGATACTGGTATTGACTCCTCTGAAAGTTTGCTCCAAAATGGAAAACACAATAATTTTGTCACATAGTTTCATGTGGAAGCTTTGCAGCCGGTTCTGGTCATCCTGTATTTATGTGCAACCCTAGAACAGCATGTTTGTTATCAACACAACTGTTGATAACCAATTGGCCTCCCGAAGTCAAGTGAGCTTCGTATCCTCCCATCTTCTGCAACAAGTAATACCCCCATAGTGTAAGTATCTCTGAACAACTCACTGAATGTCTACTCGGCTGTATAAACAACTCCTTTGAAAGCAGGAGCAACTAATTCAAAGGATCTTTGGCTTTCATCTTCATTAGACTGAAGCAAGGTAGTGCGGTGTAAGATCTGCTTCAAAAAAGTGTGTTGACAAGCTAAGCCACTTCTGCACGTGCTTGTTTAGGTGGACAAGCTCTCCTCTGAAACAATTTTTAAGGCTGCTCCACTTGGCAAAGTGCTAAAAAAATCCCAGAAATCCTAAAGCCAAATGCGCCTGGGTTCAGTCCCACTGGATCTATGGAGGGTGTGGGGAGGGTTGCGATTTTTTTGCCTTTGTTTTTTTCATTGTATTTGGGGCATGCAATATCTGATGCTCAGCAACCTGAAATCTTGGAAGCAAATTGAATAACATGTGCCTGCCAAGATACAGTACAGTGTAGTGTTTATACATGTCATATAAATCTGATTTATATAATTAAACCAATAAAAGCTTCCGTACATGGGCAAGCCTTAATAAGTTTTCTCTCCAGACATTTGGTCTTCCAAATGAACATTACGGTAAGGAGAGCTCCTATGTTTAGCACTTACAGAATATAGTACATAAAGCTTACTAGTGTCCAATGGAAACGCAGAAAAGCTTTAGTATTTTTTATTCAACTACGCCTCTATTTCACTGTCTACAAACACCGAAACAAAAGAACACTCAAAAAGCAAAGGAGCAATTCATATATAATTTAGTTTTAAAGCATTCTGAGACAGTATTCTCACTTTTAAAAATATTTTCATTATATGTAGTGTGTGGAAGCCTCAAGAGATAATATTGTTTCCTCATATTACGCAATGAACAAATTCTTTCAATCAAAATAAGCACTAGTTTTTTCCTAAAAATAAACATTATTATTCCCTTTTACAAATAGGAGACCAAAGCATGGAGGGATTCAGTCAGCTGCCCAAAATCACTGAGGAAATCGGAAGATTCCTGAACCCTGATTTTGAGTAAAATGTTTTAATAACAATGACATCTTCTCATTTTAAAGTTGTTGTGTCTTTTCAAACTAAGCACTCCATAACAATCAAGAAAAGGCCTGGTCAGCAGCAGATGTGGGAGAAAGGAAAAGGGGATTATGGACAGCAGCAGCACAAACATTTGCTTTACTCAGAGCAGATGGGTAGGAGTTCAGAAAGATTTTTCAATTCTAAGGCCATAATGAAGGTCATAAAACAGTAAAACAGTACAGCTTTTCTTGAAATGTCCAAGTGAGAATGCGTTTACCTTCCCTGGTCTATATTGTAGTCTGTAATCTTGTAGGCAGTTAAGTCATTCCTGGTAAGCATACTGCCCATTGCAAAAATAGACCGCATAGAACTTTTCTAAGAAGTTGTTAAAAATAATGCAAAGGATCGTATCCAGAGGGAAGAAAATAATGTGAAAAGCTCCCACAGCAGATTTGGGTTTTTTTATAGAGGATTTCCAAATTAAGAAATTCTTAGTGAAAATAAATCATATCTTTATCTAAGAGGTGGTGCTTCAATAGATCATGCCTATTCACATATAAGCAGAATTTAACAACAGTTCACCACGATATGACTCTGTCTTGCACTTCAGTGAATTTCTGAGCATTGAGCCTGCTTCTACAGAACTGCTATTGAACCACGCAAATATTTAATCAGCCACTAAAGACTGTTAGAAAGAAATATTTAGAGGGAGTGTTTTCATTTTGCTTCATAGCACTAAAGAAACAGGGAGGAACACGTTTCTGCAGCATCCTTCAGTTTGATGCAATATAAATTCTCAGTACTTATTCTTGCAAGTGAGGAAAGATTTAAGGACTAGACTCCAAGATTTTACAAGTTGTAATAAAAAGGATTTTATTTTTCTGTCTTTTATTCAGGCAAAGGTCTATTAAAGGCAGTGGTGAGTATGTTTTTTTCTGAATAATGATAGTAATAGCCATTTCAGTTGTCTATACTTTGCTTTTATGCATGTATCCACCTACAAGATTCAAAAGAACTAATACAAAATGAAATAGCATATAATGAAGAGATTAAATGTTTTGAAAAAGGATCGTGCATTTTAGTCATTATGTCAACATTCTCAATATAGGTATTTGAAAATCAGAACATCCTCATCATAGAACAGTAGTTTGATTTTAATTTAAATTATACTGATCTTTGTACATCTGAAATTTAAATCTGAACCTGTGTCAACTCAGATCTCAGTAAACTGTGAGCACTGTTTTAGTTTGTGAAGATCTAGGGGGGGGAGAAAAATATATATATACTAACTACACTCACATCAACTTATTTTTTAGGTATATTTTAAATAACTACAGTGAACCTAACTATTTGTACTTGAATCAAGAACAAAAGGAGAATAGGAAGACTGCAGTGTAAAGAAATTTTGAATGTATGTCAGAACATTTCTTGAAAACCCTAAAAGATCCAAAAGATTTGATCTGTGAAGGGAAGAGAAAGAGGAAAAGTCAAAAGCCGTTAACAACACTTAAGATTCCAAAAATCAAAACAGAAGAAAAACACTGAAAGAAATGAGTATGATTGACTGATTAAAATAAACGGTGAGTTTATATTAGTTTCTAATTGCTTCCAGACAAATATCTTAGAGTATATCCTTTAAAGTAATCACAACTGTTGGAAAACATCTTTATACCAATTGATCTTTATATCACATAGTGAGAATTCCACCAGCTAACGTTACGGTTGCTACAGACTGAGAAAAATATCAGTAAAGCATACCCCATATTGTACAGTTAACCCTCAAGAAACCTAAAAATAAGATGTTTTTTCCAAAGATAATTTATGATCACACAGAGTACAAAAAGATTCTGTCAACACAGCGGTTAAACTACAATAGTCCAAACATACCACAAATTTTGTATGGTTTGTAGCACTTGGAAGGGCACTATAAGGGCAGTGCTTACATCCATGATTCTCCTTTCTAGGTGGAGAACTGGGAGCACTCTATGCCCAGCAATGCTGGATAGACTTGCAATGAGAAATAAGCATGTGTTGTGCCCAAGGAAAACCCTAGGACAATGTTTTAAAGAAGTATTACTAAGGCATAATAGCTTTTTCTTGAAATTATATGCTTACAGACCATGACATTCTTCAAGGCAGTCATGACACATTTACTAGCTGAAGGAAAAGTTTCCTGTGCTTAGCAAACATGATTGCAGCTTTAGTACCTAATGTCAACGTATAAGTCTTTAATTTGTAGCAAGAATGACTTACACAGGTGAAGTTCACACAAGAACGCTCGCAGGATTTGAGGATTTAATATCTAGGGTTGGTGTGTTCCTTTAGGTATGCTATTGAATACACTGTGCTTCTGAAGGAGATAGGAAAAGAAGGCGTTTCAAGACCTTTTTTTAGACACGGTTTGTTCCAGGGACAGAAATACTACCTGCTTGACTTTAACAAATATACAAAGCAAACGTCTGTTTGATGAGAATTTCAGTCTTGTTCTTTCCATTTCTGCTGCCATTTGCTCTGGAAAGTTTCTTCTGCATTTATATAAAGATGATGGGATTTGTTATTCTTATGAACACAAGTTAAAATTCTAGAGCTGGTACAGGTGCTGACATGGACCTGTTTTAAGAACATTGGCCCTATTAAATTTTTTTTTTTAATGAAGTGTCTTCATTTTCCTTTGGCTTACTCGTTCTTTCTAAAAAGAATTATTTCATTTATTTGCACATTCAACAACAAACAAGACTCCTAGGTACTACAGACATAGGGCTCAGAAGCTTTTTCGACACTACCCTTATGAACAGGCACCTGAAATTCTTAATGGTAAGGTAATAATTAGAAAAATCTGTTATTGGAAGAGTACTACATTTTGAAAAGTCAAGGTCTTAACATTCTCCAGGCATTTTCTGAGAATGATAGTGCTTTGATGAAACTTGGTTATTCACAGTAAATTAACATGTAGTACCACATCTGTTAGTGCTGTATGCCATGAAAATATGGTCTCACGTCAAGGCAGAGAATGCTACAAGGAACTCACTTAGAAGCTTTAGCTTTCTCAAACCATCTCAAAACGCAGGTTTCTGTGCAGTCTCAAGTTCCATACAACCTGCCTGCTGGTTAGATATAAAAGGTAATTGGTCAACATCACTTAATCAGAGCTTGTATTTTGCAGAGACAATCCTTATGACGGCATTTCTGTGGCATCATTAGTTCAGCAGATCTAAGTTGCTTTAGTTCTACAAGTTCACCAGTTTAGCTTGTGTAATTTTTTGTGTTCAAAGTAGAAGTGTGTGCGACTAAACAGTCTAACACTAACTAGTCAGACTGAGCGTTTTAAAATATTTTTAAAGTGATGCTTTTTTAGAAGTGCCTGGATTCCAAGGGTCAGGTAGATATGAAAAACTTCTGTTGAAAAGAAGCAGCAGCACTTTACTCTTCATTTAAACCTTCCTCAAAATCAAACAGTGTTTGGAGACTTGTAAAAACACAATCTAGTCAATTAGGTCTATTTAGTGCCCACTGAGTTCAGTACATAGATTACCACTATCTTCAGCAAAATGTTTTTCTGGCTTTTTGTAACCATTACTCACAGATTGTGGGAGAAAACTGGTCAAACTTTTTGAACCTTGCAGGACAAATGATGTTTATGTTTTAATTCAAGAACAAATCTAGAAATGGGTTATAGAATACCATGAAATGGCTGGTCTGTTAAAGCAACTCTGTAAGAACTTGTGTACTTCCTTTAACTACTTTATTCTAAGTTGAGTTTTCATCCACTTAAGCTTACATGGTCTGTCCTTCAGAAAGTTGCTCTATTTGGCTTTTCTTAGATGTAATCAGAACTGTTCTGTGTTTCCCTAATTACAAACACATTTCTTTCTCTATGCAATATCCCTAAGTATGCAGCAACCACCCTCTTGCCAAAGCTTTCTGGCATTTTTATTCCAGTCAGAATCCAAATCTACATTTTTCTGTGAGAAAAGCTGTAGGGAAGACTGTAAACAGGATAATTACGTAGCAATACAGTTTTAAATGCAAGTTTTACTAGCACATTATTTTGAACGTATGGTTTTTTACTTCCTAATGAGTTGTGGGGACGCAATGCTGTTGTTCCTGAAGCACATACGTGTTTTCATTAATGTAAATTGCAAGAATTCTGTAAGAGATTTTAAACAGAATGTGTGAGGAAGATATAAAGATGTGCAGAATGTCACAGAAATTACTCACAATTATTTTAATGGTCTAAAATCTCTGATCTGTGTCCATTTTGTGTGGCCTCCTTTATCTCACCCAGCGGAATAGCTCTGGAAATGGAACAACCAACCAAAAACCCCATAAGGAATGCAGCCTAGTTTTCTGTGTCCTTTACAGATGCCAGAAGCACCTCTTGTTAGAAGATTATTTTCAGAGTTTTGGAAAATATTCATCGACATATTTTCAAGAGGTAAGTTAAATCAGAACTCAATCAATAACTGTCACCAGTTTTTGATATTTGGAGTAAAAAACTTCAGTGACATACTACAATAGAGGAAATTTTTTTGTCACAAATTTCCTGGGAGAGTTTTGTAGTCTCAAGAGAGCTCAAATGGAAGTTAGTGGAAAAGTAGTTGGAGGTTTCTACGTTTTCCTCTTCTTTTGGAAGTTATTAAAATATTGATTCATAGAAAGAGAAGATATCTTGATCATTACATCAACCATTGCTCAAAGAATAAAACTTACTGAGTATGTCCATTCACATATCATTTTAAACAACACTCATTTATGTATTAATTAGAGACATTTAATTGAGTGAGCTTCTCATTATCTGTTCCATTTGAAAGGAGGAAAATGCAGTAAAACACACTTCAGCGTGCATTGTTCAAAGGTGTAAACCAATTGCTTAAAAGTGTTAGCTCAAAATTTGAAATAATGCTCTTTCAAAACATTCAGACTGTTGACTAAACTCGATATATCAAATAAGAACACTCACTTTCAATAGCAAAATTTAAGAGAGGATTGTACCCTTTCCTGGTTCTCAATGAAGAACACCTGCAAAATAATTTTAGGCGAAAAGCTGTGAACAAAGTAGTTCCTCCTTACAGCTCACGGAATGAAAATGTAGGTGGTTTTGAGCAAAACTTGTCACGTTCTCAGCTGTTCTAATGCCTGGCCAAGTCTCGCCGGATCTGTGCTGCTACCCACTAATACACATCCCCCTTTTGTTCAAGCGGGTAAATGGCCTTTGCTTTTGAAGTGAAATGATCTGAATTACATTCCCACCCCAGGCATTAAGTCTCTGGAAGCTCTGGTGTATAACCTAATGATAAATACTACATTACTGGATAGTCCTTGTGTTAACTAATAACTGAATGACTCTTGAAGGATCAAATTAATACGCTCTTGTTTCCATTAAAGCATTTCCCAAGGGTAATGATCAGTTAGTTTAGTTTTCCCTAAACAAGCCGTGATAATAGCCAAAGTTGTCTGTTTCTTCTTCTGGTAAATTCAGTTTTGCATATAGATTAACTGCTATTTGCATTTTGTCAGAGAGGCACTCACAGGGTTAGTTCTTATGCTGCCCAGATTAACCGCTTATGCACACATTTACAGCTTTAAAATTAATTTGGGTATTTATGTATTCTTATTAAATTATGCAGTCATTGCCCATCAGTGAAATGAATTGTTCATATCAGCATTAGCAGAAATTAGTAGCATATCAGCAAGTAGCAGAAAACTTACTAATAAGTGACTCTATTCATATACAATTTTAAATGGCATTCATTCACCTTTCTATTAATTATAGACATTGACTAAGAGATCGTACATTTCTTTTTCTCTTCCACTTGAAGGAAGATAAATAGAATATTCTAACCTCCAAGAGAAAAAATTTAAAAGTATTTATCTTGTTTTATCTTGATCCAAGACAGTCAATGTTGAAACACTGTAGGGAGAGATGTAGTTTTATGTACAAAACCATGTAGGAACAGGTCTGGAGCCACTAGAACCTCTCCAACAATACATGTGTAAATGTCACAAGGATATTTTTCAATTGTTATTCAAAAGTATTCTGTTTGTATATGCTTGCCAACATGTGCCGGGGAGGCGGACATGGGAATAAGTATTTGGCTCTATAGGCACAGCTGCTGGCCATAGACAGCCATGAGAGAAGAATTTTAAAGATGAACCTAGAACACAACTATATCCCAATTCTGTCCCACTAGATAAACTTTTCCTCACCACTTTTCTATAAACATGAGTTCCTGTTTCACGGATAATGGCAGGCAATTAGAGGGAAAGAATCAAGTGGCAACATAATCTGAATACAAAAGAAACCATCAAACAAATCCCTACACAAGTGAAATATAAAAATATCACCTATATTCAATTAAATGGATTTTACATGGCATTTCCACAACAGAAACAGAAGCAGCTCTCCAAATGCCACAAAGCATATAAAACACAATAAAATGTTTCCCAATACTTAGTATAGGTATTTTGCATTTCAAATGCTGTAGCTGACATGCAAGCCTTGCAATGCAGTTTACAGATCCTTTCCACATCTCATGTCATCAATTAGGTATCTGCAAAACTCTTCTCTTAAATTGTGGGTGCCTAAATAGTAATTTGCAGAGATGCCACTTAACTAAGCTGAAGAATGGAAAGTAGAGCTCAGAAGATCCCGATTTCCAGTTCTTTCATCTGTCTGCCAGTATCACAGTAAGAAATATTAAGGCAATCAGAAAAAAGTATTCTGTGCATTACAAGAACGTACAGCTTAAGCTCAATGGTGAAAACAGCCATACAGTATAACAAGTTTCAGTGGTTAAGTTGAATGTATGGAATGCTCTATCAAAGCAGATGGAATTTTATAGATATAGTTACTTTTTAAATGACAGAGAGAAGCAGCCATTTAAGCCTCTTTCTTCAGATTCAGCATTTCCATTACAAATCAGGTTTTTATATATCTTTAATACTTCAACATGTAACTTGGCAACGTTACTCATAGATTTTTTTTCCAATTAGTACGCTCTGTAGTACAAAAACCTGTACAAAACAAAAGCATTTTGTAACAATATATGCATACTCTTAACGCAATCCACTTGGTATGTTAGTTGTACTGATAGAATTCATGTACTGAATGAACAACAGAGGTTGTTCTCAACTGGGGGTTAATTACGCTATGTATGAAGCCTGAGGAATCTGAAGTATGAAAAGACAACATCTTTAGAATTACTACACACCTATTGAATGTACAGTTACACATTTTCGGTGAATACAGTGAGTTTCAGTTCTTATCACGTTTTCAATATTCTCAGTGATACTGAGAGACCTTTACATATTTGGATTTAATGCAACCAGGTGAATTAGAAGTACATAGAACAATTGCTTAATATTTGCAAATATTTGAACTTCTCCTACTAGAACATATTTAAACTGCATTTAGTTTAGTCTGCTTTTCAGGTGTGGACTGATTTTTTGGGTGTGGATGCTTCAGGGAATGTCAAGTGTCTTCATAAGAATGATGCTTTTCTTGCTGTGCTTGATTCTTTTGTTTGTTAAGTTGTCTTTAAGGCAGTAGTGGCAAGTGAATACATTCTTCTGCCCTGACCCAGAAAAGACTTACGAACTCAGTTAGGTCTATGTACTGTGAGTGGCCTCATTGACTGGTGATCTAGTGCAATGTTTTGCAGGCTTTTTTTTTTACTGAAGCCCCTTGAGAGGATGTAAGAATACAAAACTGGCTTACCTTAACTTTTTGCTTAGAGAAGAACAGAAGTAAAAATATATGCTCTTAAAACTTACACAGATTGTATGTTCTGAAGTGTAAAGTAGAAATATTTATTATTAAAACAATTGAAGTAAGCATGAAATAACAAATAAATCATACATGCGTCTTGTACTCTAGAAAATGCAGTGCTTTGCCATCTGTAAATTGTTTTCACATACCCCGAGTGTAGATACACCCCCATTTCTAGGTTATCCTTTGAGGAAGGGATTATCATAGCACCTGGCTAAATCAAGACCTAGAGGATATTGGTCATATGATGCGTAATGGTAACTAAGTGGAATTTTGTGTTCATTTTCCACAGACCATATAAACCCCTCAGGAGAAGCTTTCAGTAAGCATGCAGGAAAGCGTTAGTCCATGTCCACTCAATTGTCTACATAAAAGCAGATTACTCAGAGTCTTATAGGAAGAGAGTGAATGCTGGAGCAATGCCTGAAATGGCATGAGGCGATGTATTTCACAATAACCATCAATTTGACAACAGAAAAGCCAACAGCCACAGGTGATCGTGACAGTAATGTGCCTTTAAGTCTACTGGAGCTGGGTTTGCTTCCATCTTGGTAAAAATGATGACTCCATTGTCATACCTCTTAGCTTTCTAACAAATGTCATTGTTAGCAGGCCCAGAAAATAACAACCCTTTACCACAACACCTGCTTCCAAATGTCCTTGGTTGTTGTGCTTCTGAAACATTATTTTTGTGGTCGCTCTTGTCTAGAGCGGAGGAGTCTAGAAGGATCAAAAGTCTTATCATCTGGCCTACCCTGGACGAGTCTCATTGTTGCGTTTCCTGTACAAGATTCACTTAAGTGCTTACAAAGTGTTGGCAAGTGGGCTGCAAATGGGAAAAGGGGGGGGCCGCTGTGCTAAGTCCACAAGAGACTTCATTTCTAAGTTAATGAATAAAGAAAGAGATTAAGGAGGCAAAAGCAAGTGCAGCAAAAAGAGGTGAGATTCTACTACAGCTGCAACACCACTGCTGCAGTAATTTGACAGTATTCTGGAACTTATCAGATTCTTGCACTGCGTGAAGGAAATGTTTGTCCTTGAATAATACATCACCACATTTGCAGCATTTTTTTAAACAAGTCTTGCTGTCATCATTATTTCCTTTTATTCTCTGCTTTGAGATGTAATCAATTTAAATTGCAAATGGAATATTTTTACAATGTTTAAATAAAATGTATAAAAGATTTGATTCTTGAAGGTCCTGTAACAGAAGGAAAAAGAAAAAGTTTACATGCAAACTAATACAGGAATAAGCAACTAACTGAAAAAATTCTCTGCATGGCTCATTGATTGTGAGCTTTCCTTTCTAGGTGGAATTACTGTACTGTAGTTCCTTTTGTTATGAAAATAAGTCTACAGAATTAACAATGTCTTCAGGGGCTGTATCTAGCAGTTAGTACTTGCTTTTTATTGAATCCTCTCTCTTCCACAATCCTTCCAGAATTTCATTAAAATAGGAGAAAACTGGAAGTTAGAGACTGTTGAGCTTCTAGAGCATTGCTGCCACCACAGAGGAAAGTAGTTGGGGGAGCAAAAGCACAAAGAATGGTATATAATGAACAAATATGTGATTCAGTGAAGAGCAGAGTATGTACGGCCTGAAGATGGTCGAGAATCAGACGTTACATGAACCTAACTGATAAAGCATTTTCATCATCAAAGAAGCAGTGTTGTAATTTGTCTCGCTCATTTCTTTCTTTTCCTTCATCTTATTCCCCTCTAATCTGCCATAAACGTATGTTAAACAACTTTAGTTTATCATCTAAGCACCAGTTAAAGGTAGGTGGGAGACATGTAATGAATCGGCAGCATGATGCCAGTAAATAGCATAAGCACACTAATTTAAAGCTCACTGGACTTGCGAGTTCTTTAGTGAGTGCAGCGTCTGGTAAAGAGGATCTGCTATCAAATGATTCTTAGGAGCTATTATATTAAAACTCATAAAAATCTGTCCCTACTTTCGGTGGACAGCAAGGGTGCAACTTTTTTGCCAGAAGAGATTTAGGGTGGTTTCTACAAATTTATTTCCTTATTTTGGGATTCAAAATGTTATTATTTACCAAAAATCCAGAGCAGAAAAATAACAAAGCCCTACTACTGACAAAAAGTCTTTCACGTCTTTCACAGGGGAGAGAAAGCCATGACTAAACACAGAAAAAGTAACAACTCACATTTGTTGACATTCCAGAGCTTGAAATATCAAAGTATCATTGAGAACATTGTAAGTTTCAATTTGATGCTATCCTACTCCCGCTCCAACAGCAGGCACTCCGTCAGTCCTATGGCACACTTCTAGCAAACATACTTCCTAACACCTGATGCTATTGCACCGATACAGGAAGAAATTATAGACTTCCAAACTCTTTAATTTTAGAGATTTAGAGGTGGAGTGATAGAAATGGACTCTCCTACTCTCTAGTTTTCAATGCAGGTACAACCTCAAGAATTTAAAGGTTCCTTTTCTGTTTGGCTGCCTTTCATGAGGAGCAGTCGCATGGTATTTTCTCTTTTGTCTCCACTTCCCAGTCAGCTACAGTACAAAATTCAAAACAAACACACCGAAGACTAATTTTTACCTATATAGGCTGATGACAACTTTCTGCAATACAAATGGAATATTATTGCTATATATAATGAGATGTAGTTAGTTTCTAACTTGACAGAAACAGGCATCCAAAACAAACAATCTTGTAACTATATTAAATAATTCAAAGTTTTCAAAAATTTTTAAGATCTCTGCTTGGCCCTTCTAAAAGTCATTTATTTTAATTCTGCATTTATTTACAAACAGCAAAAGAATTAAAATTGTCATGTAGTACAATCCAATTTTCAGTCAAATCATGGCTTTTAATTGATTAAAAAATCTTTACAAGCTTTTAAAATTATTTTAGTGGACTCAAAATGGCTATCTTCAAGAAAAATGACATTTTAGAGAAGAAAATTAATCATTATTGTAAAATCTTTAGAAAAGATCTGTAACAAACCCATAGGAGACCTTCTGCAACAAAAGAGTAATCACATTATACGTATTTTACATTTAAAAAATTACATAGTATCTACTTTCTACTTACATGCACTTACAAAAATGATCCCACAGAAGTCACTGGGATTTATATATGAGTTAGTAATCAACCGTATGAATAAGGACTGCACAAAATCAGCTCGTAGAGTGTAAAAGCAAGAAAGAGATCAGGTTACATTATAAAAGATTTTAGGCTTTCAAGATTAGATAATTGTAAAAGTGCGGCTTAATCAAAAAGATCAGGAACATTTTGAGCTCTTAAGGAACAACTCCACCCAATGAAATAAAAATTGCATATGAGACACAAATGGTAAAGAAGTCAAATTTGTCAGATTATTAATGTAAAGAAGGTAAATTTCGTTCTTTCAGTGGAATTGTTTTTATTTTGAAGAAAAACATATACCTTTCCCTTTTAAAATGGCAGACCTGATCTATCTGCTGAATAAAATCTACAATTTCAACATGGCAATACTATTTACTAGATTTTCCAAGGAGAATTCTAATACGTACAGAAAGAACGCATCATTATTCAAGTTGACATGAACCCCTCAGATATCCTTTTTAATTAACCAGATAGAGCAGTGTAGGAGCAGTTTCCTACTGATGCCATAGCTATACCTGAGCTTCTCAGTGATCTGATGTGACAACTGACTTGCTAATTTTACCTCACACCCACATTTAAAAGTGTACTGTAAAAAGTCAGTTTCCGTAACCCCTTGAATGGAGAGAAAACAAAGTTTTGAAAATTTTGTTCAAAAATGAAGGTTTTGATAGTCAAATAAATAAAATATAACATAGAGAAATTAAAATACTTGGATAAAGCTTACATATACTTCTGAAGGAGACGGATGAGGACTCAGGGAAGAAATTCCCAGTAGGCCTTTTCTAAAGCTTTAAACCCTGAAACTAAACCTCAGTCTCAATATTGCCCTCTGTGCTGACTTTAATATACTTGATTGGGTAATGTTGACCCCAAGAGCACAAGTGAACCGTGTAGCATTAGAACAACTGCCTTCATCCTCCAGAGGCCTACAAAGCGTAAGGCCATCCTTTCTCCTCCCTCCCCCTCTTCCTCCCTTCCTTTCTCTACATTTATAGATAAGCCATTAGGAATGGTGAAGACATGAAACACCTTTGTTGTCAGCAGCGTGAGAATGACATGTCTCCAGCAGAAGAAATCAATGACATGAAATAAATGCCATTATATATTAATACTACCAGGATTGGAATGAATAGCGGCTGGTTCAAAGTGAAACTTAAGCAAGACCTAAGTGAAGCTGTGAGCTTAATCAAGAGGCTGTCCTTTTCTTTTACTGAAGGGATGGGCCCCTCCATTGTCAAATAAGCTTTGTGGTTCAGAACAGCATAGTGGATCAAGTAAATGCTAAATATTTAGATTTGAAAAAAAGGTTTGGAGGGTGAAAGAATGTCTTCTTTTGTCTTTGGGATGCCAAGAAATCATCCTTTTTCTCAGAGGAGTCACTTCACAATGACTCATGCAATACATTCAGACTAATGTTAGCTGGTAATTAAAAAGAAAGAAATACAAAATCTCCACTTTCTATAAAATAAGTTAGCAGCTTATCACCTTACCAGGACACTTGAGAAAACAATACATGTATTATTTATTACCTTTCACTGGCTTCCAGTTCGCATTTAGTGTCAGTTCAAGGCCATGAACCTGTTCCTTAGTATATTCACCTGCTTGATGCCTGCATTACGGACAGACTCCTGCTCTATTTATGATCCAGCAAGACAACTGTGTTCCGCTGGCACAACGCAATACTGATTACAATTTACGGCCTGAAAATTTTGATACATCATTCACAGACACATTTGGTCTTTTACTTTCTTTCTCTGTTATTAACAAAAAAAAACCCAAACCATCAATAAATAAAATCAGACAAACCAAGGGGTGATGAAGACTCTACTAAGATCATCTCAGCAATATTCTTCATTACTTAGTAAACACTTTTCACGGAATCACGGAATTTTCAGAGTTGGAAGGGACCTCTAGAGATCATCTAGTCCAACTCCCCTGCTAAAGCAGGATTGCCCAGAGCACATTACTCAGGACTGCATCCAGGCGGGTCTTGAAAATCTCCAGAGAAGGGGACTCCACAACCTCCCTGGGCAGCCTGTGCCAGTGCTCTGGCACCTGAACCGTAAAGAAGCATTTCCGTGTATTTGAGCGGAACTTCCTGTGTTCTTTTTGCCCATTACCCCTCGTCATGTTACTGGGAACCACTGAAAAGAGCCTGGCTCCATCCTCCTTCAGCCCACCCTTTAGATACTTGTAAGCATTAATAAGGTCTCCCCTCAGCCTTCTCTTCTCCAGGCTAAAGAGTCCCAGCTCTCTCAGCCTTTCCTCATAAGGCAGATGGTCCAAGCCCTTAATCATCTTAGTTGCTGTTCGCTGGACTTGCTCCAGCAGTTCCCTGTCCCTCTTGAACTGGGGAGCCCAAAACTGGACACACTATTCCAGTTGTGGCCTCACCACTGCAGAGTAGAGGGGGAGAATGACCTCCCTCGACCTACTGGCCACACTCGTCCCTATGCAGCCCAGGATTCCATTGGCCTTTTTGGCAACAAGGGCACATTGCTGGGCCATGGATAATTTACTGTCTACATTTATTGTCTACTTTTCTGTTATAGCATGCAATCCTTCAGAAACAAGCCTGGCCAAGCAACCTGACTATATATGAATTTACATGAATAAGACTCAGGTTGAAAAACAGAATATGAATAGGACACAATTTTAGAATAATTTTTGTCTTTAATATATTACGTATTTACCTCTGAGGACACAGTTGCCTCTCTTATAAAGCAAACTCTCTGGACAGTGGCATCACATGAGTGAGGGAAACAACTTGCTGTTTCTTAAGCGAATTTAGGAACAATCGTTACCTCTGATTCCGCTGTAGTATCAAGGTATTTTTAGTCCACAGTAATAGAAAAAATGTTAGGAAGTCATTCAGTCAGTTTTCCTGCAGGACTGTTCTTTACAGCGTACTGAAGGAATTCTTACTTGTCTTCATTTTATTTGTTTGTACTACCAGTGTGACTTCAATCATTATCTTTATCCAGAAATGATTTGACTAATTGTCAGATTCTCCCTGGTGCTCAGCCCAGCATTCCTCCTCTGAATCTATGTTTAAGTTAAACTAAGAGTCAGGAACTTATCCAAGCATATTTGTGCAAAGCTTCTGTGGGGTTAGAAACAACCCACAGCCACTTGAAACTTACAGCCTTTCGCATGGGGTTTCAGGAATCACCAAGATTTGATGCATGAACATTGATGATTTTTTGTTTCAGCTGAAGATAGAAAGTGCTCGTGAATACAAATTTTAAAACAGATCAGTTACAATCTTTCTAAACTTGGATTTATATTTATTTCAATCTGTGTTTTCCTTATTTAGCCCGAATTTTGATTGGAATTATGTCAATGTAAGCTCACTAGAGACAACTGAGAGAGGGAACACTACAAAAGGTTGCCATTCCCGTTTGCAGAATCTCCATCCCCCGCGCCCAATTTGCTTCTTTTCTGGAACTAGTAACTAAAATCCGAGCAAAACTCTTCCAGGCTGAATCCCAGAGGCTAGGTAGGTTGTGCACCACTGCCATCTTCGGTACGAAGGAGGAATCGCTTATATGACGGTCATTCAAATGAAACATGTTGCAATAACTCATTTAAATATAATCAGATGGTTGAAATTCGACAGCAGAATGGAACAGATTTTTCCACTGTTTGCAATGCTACAGAAATCAATAGACACAGCTTTTCTGTGCTGTATGCATATTTAAAAAAAAATATTTGGAGATTGAAAATCCATGCACAATAAATAGGAAAATTAAAATATCTCATATTACATTGCCAAATGATGGGGTAATAGACACAAACATATTGTTCTGTAAAAAACTGCTTTAAGAAGAAAAAGTATGAATTGATTCATTTAGTCAAACACTGCTTGAACAGATGGTGTGATTAACAACTAGTATGTTAGCCATCTCAGGAGCTTACAGAAAAAGTAAACAAATGCCTTTAAAACATATCACTTTATTGCCCAAAAGGTATTTTCATTCATTTATCAGGAAAATGTGAAAATCTATATATTTATGATAGAGCTATGAATGTTTGGAAGATAGTAATCAGACATGCCTGGCAGTTAAAATAATTAAGTTCTGCTCTTAAATGCAGCCTTGAAATCTTGCAAGTTCTGGTTTTCATTTGACCAACTGAACTTTCACACTGGTTACAATGCATCAATATCTGGGGGAAAAAAAAAGTGGAGAAATATGAATCACTCAGACCTTAGTGAGTTGTCTAGTATAAATCGATAAGTGTTGTACGCGAAGTTGTTCAAAATAAGCCTGATTTTCATGTAAGGAATGTGTTGCATCATTCTAACAGGGCAAAAGCCCTAAAAGCAGCCTGGAGAGCAAGGTTACGCATGCACAGAAAACGCCAAAGTTTTTTTTTCACCACCAGCAGGAGGCGGAACCAAAAAAAGATGTTGGCTCACGCTGTCCTTCAACAATTCTCGGGTATTCATGACAGTCAGTATAAGTGAGAACAAGCCTTTTGCTCACTGAAATGGACAGGACTGGAAGAGTCCTTCTGCACCGTGTTTGTTAGAAGTCGCTTAGATAGTTGCTATATATGACCTTTCTCCTTGGATCAGTTTTCAGTAAAGACATTTTGAAATGTCTTGAAAAAAGAATTATACTAGCAGCACTAGCAGCATTGGACAGGAGAACAGAAACAGAAACAGCATTAGTTTTCATTATCATCTGGAAAAGTTATTGTATTCTACAACAAATCAGGAGTCAGGTCAGATCCAAAGGCCACGTGCCCTTGTCAATGTGTTGCCACGTCCAAGCTACACACTGCCTAGTAGCCCAAACTCAGAGCCATGCTAGTGCCATCACCCTGCTGTGTACAGAGCCTGAAGAACGTATTACTCGTGCTTCTATTTGACCTCAATCTACCATAAACAAGTTCAACCTCAAACCATGTACAAAATATTTGAGGAGAAAATTTAAATATGGTCCATAAAATTAATCTTAGAGCAACATATCTTTCTTTCAAGAATAAAGATTGGGCCATCCCTGGCTCAGAAAGGAAGGATGGCACATTATTCTGATGTCTCATTGGTTCATCAAGACACCTCTTGGTTATATTATTTAGTCATCCAGATAGAAAAAGGGAGTGTCAGTGTAATTAATATACAAAGTCAGTTACTGCCAGTCAGTTCAGTTTATATAAATCTGTCAAAATCAGGGCTCATAAAGAACTATTCTGTTAGCAGAAAAAGACTAAACAATTCTGAACTAGTTACTAAAAATATATTTGTTTGATTCTGCTGTAGCTGGCATGTGAGAGGGAATCACGTTACCAAAAACATTTGTAAGACCGGTGTCTGGTAATATTGCCTAATTCTGGCAATGCACAGCTTATTTCTATATGTTCTCTGCTGAAAAACCAGTGAATTCGTTTAAGGTTTCCTTGACCTCTCTCATGGTCCTTTCCTAACATTTGCATCAGCCAGAAGACCTTTTTCAGAAACAAAAAGTTTGAAGAAATCTTTGTTGTTATTCAACCATGACTGAAAGTTTTTCAGAAAAGACCAAGAGACAAAAATACAGATCAGGGCATTGCATTGGATTTTCATTGCTTTCATTTTCACAAATCAATTGTAAAATAGCAATGTGCTTTATGCAGAAAACACAGTAGTGACGGGGATGATGTTTCTGATTATGTGTAAAATGAGACTCATAACCACCAGAACAAAGTCCTAATTTACTAGTAGATTCTTATTTACTGATTAAAAACACCTCAGTAGCTTCATATCTTTCAAGCTTTCCTTTGTCTTGATGCCTATAAATAGATCAACGCTAGTGAATTGACAACTATCTCACCTATCAATATGATCTTATTATTTCTTTGTTTTTCCCCATTTTTTCCTTTCTCCCTGCTTATTTGAACTTTTAGCCTTGGGGGGCAGGAACTATCTTCTTGATGTATGCTGATACGGCACAAAACCAGAGAGAATGTTTGTGTAACTCTGAGACTCTCAGGCACTTCAGCTGTAAATTCATGTCTTAAAATAGGCAGATCTAGAATTTTACCCAAAATGTGAGTAGCACAGATGGTGGTATCATGTAATAAGTCTAAAAACAATATACAGGGGAGCTAGAGAAGAAAAGCATTATCTGGATTCTGATCTGAACAGGCAGACAACAGTCATTGTGAAGTGGTATTAAAGTTTCTCGTACTTTACACAGCTAATATTTTTTTGATTTTCTACCGCTGCATTTTCACTTGATAGAATGGGATTTTTACTGCTGTATGATATAAAAGTGCTTGGGTAAATCTCTGTGTGCCCTTAGTAGTCTTAAGAATACACTGTTAAATAATTGACCCATCAATCGTGAAGCCCCACAGAATAGTTTACCCTTACTGCTCAACATTGCACATCAGTGATGTGCAAAGATGAGGAACAATCCCCCCCAAAAAAATTTTTCAATACATAGGTGAACAAATGCATATGGTTATAGCTCAAGAAGCATGTGAAGAAATCAAATGTCAGACATGCAAAATTCCCTACCAACCATCAATTCCATTAAGAAAATATCCAGTTAGGATAGTCACAGTGGATTACAACTGCAATAGCTCAAGTAAGGAGATGAGCAGCAAATAATTTGCAGCTTTACAAGTTAAAATACACAGTGCTGATAACTTGGTATAGGTGCAATACTCTGGTTCACAAGGCCAAAATGTATTACTTTTCACACTAAGGTAGTCCCCAAACCTCATTTATGTATCGGGACCCGATATGAATACCCAAAAATGAATCATGCAAACTGACACAAAATCTATTCTTAGTGTATATCAGTTCAAAAGTGAAAATATGATATTGTGGGTTTGGGCGCAACCGTAACTTCCTGAGGTTTTGAAGCAGGGGAAAGCTGAGATTCACAAACTTCCATATCTTTACCTACTACGCAAATCCAGCAGGCAGTTCATATGCTCTTTTGTAAGATATGTGCCAGATACAGGAAGAAAAGAAAGAAGGAAAGTTATATAAATGGGACACTATAAAATCATTCACTTGCACTATAAAGAATTAATCTTCACCTTTGCTAGTCAGATCTTTCTGAGCTTTCTTTCTAATAATTGGAAAATTAAAAACCTCCCTTAGAAGTGAAGCTCTTTCTCTGATTCTAGAGGAGTTTGTCTCTCCTCACTGTCTATATAGCAAAGCCAATAGGAGTAGCCTAGCAAGGGCTCCACACTTTGGTGCACACCGTGTCATTGGAACGTCTGCTTCCTCTAGCACTTTTCTATCTTCCTTTGTCAAAAAACTTTTCCAGTTTTCCCTGTTGTGACACTTTAGAAGCATAACTTTGTCCCCCTACTTCAGCTTCCTTCATTTGGCAAAACAGGAAATAAAATTTTCATTTCTGAGAGCTGAAGCCATGTTCTGCAAAGTAAATACAAAGTATGTTTATGCAGTGGTTCTCAACTCCTCTCCGACTGGGACGTTTTCTGATTTTTTACTGTGATCCAAAACAAAAACCTTGCTTGCAACCACTACGGTTTCCCTAAATAACACTCGGATTGGCAATCATAGCACCAGTAGGTCTGCCAAATGGTCATGGAGCCTAACCTCCCTCCTTGAGATAAATGTTCTTGCTATGAGAACTCTGAACCTCTGAATCTGAAGTGCACTTACAGCTTCCTACCCGCATTCCAGGCCTATATCTAAGTGTTCTGCTGAATTGGGTAAATTCACTTCAAAATCTGAAGTGTCATTTCATGAGTATGTGCTGCTGAAAGAAAAGTTGAGCAATAAGCAACAATCCTTAGAATAATTGTATATTAAAGCAACTTAAAAAAGGAAAAGGGTTCAAAAGCTATCGTGTTTGCTTGATGACTGTAGTTTTTCTGCTTATTTTGACAATGAGCTAAATTTCATCTTTCTTTCTTCTTCCCTAGAAAAATGTACTCTGTCTAAACAAACGTAAATTACTTTAAGATGAAGGAAATCAAATAAAATCAACAACCTTGCTCGAAAATGCAGCTCTTGAAAAAAGCCTGGAGACAGAACGATACTGCTGCTAAAATTAAGAGGAGATTTCGTTATCCCAGCTCGCTTTATCACTGTAGCTCACCACCACTCTTACGTGCAAGGTTGCTAGTGTCAGGCAAGGCCTTTTCATTCCTGTATTTACGGAGGAGAGACAGCACTGACTGAACAGTTTGTGTGAGCCTAAACCTTGCCTGAGAGGCTGCGGGGTACCTGGATCTTCTGGGCCAACTCGTGGGCGACAAGGGACACCGCGTTACTAATCCAACGCATCAGTTATCGGCTGCCCCCTAGTGCAGATTTTTAGGCTACACTCTCAATCCTCAAACTAATTCATCTTTCACACCCACTGCGTATCCTCTAAACTAAACTGAGAATAAGACACGTTTACTTGCTGAGAGCAGTTCATCCCAAATTCCCTTTGTCTTGCCTCATTCTAGAGAAAAAGTTCAATGCGTATTGTACCTATAAAATGAAAGAGCTGAGAACAGGAACACAAGTATTCTTCTCCTACCTTTCTTCTTCCCTTACATAAATCCAAAAGCCACTTAAAATTTAAAAACAATTTGGTTTTCTCCAAACCAAAACATCAAAATACCAAGTGCTGTATCATTTTAAAAATCAAACCATTCTGTATTATCCCTCTGAGTACAGCGTAATCATGCTTGTTCCTTAGTTCAGGAGCCAGCGGCAAGCTGCAAAAGGAAACCAGATCCCTGCTCTCCGCTGCTAAACTTAAATTCTCTTCCAAAGAGCTGCTGTTGCAAAAATACACCTGCAGACAGGTGTGTTAGCTTGAGGTCAAATTAAATTCAGTTCAGACTTAGTGCAGGAAGTTTGTCATGCAGTTTAGGTACACACACTAAATCACTGACAGAGGTTTATCAAATTCCACAGGAATTATAGCCAAACATAATAGCCAGCTTGACCTCATATTCTTTGTCTCTATCTTGTGACTGAATCTGATGAGTGATACTGTTATAGCCTGAGTGTTTGGCATGGAAATCAAGTTGATATACCATTCTTTCAGACTTCTGAGATGACAAAAAAAACAGCAAAGCTGTAGGTATGGATTCAATAGCAGTTACAATTGCAAAATCTGCTCACACAAAATTCAGGATCAGAAGCGTTCAGTGACTCCCACACAACAAAGCACAGCAGATCAAACTCCAGCTCTGCAAGCAGAAGCAGTACGTCTCCATCACCATGGCACTAAGCTGGAGCCAGGGCTTACTACTGGGAGTCGCATATTTTACTGAAGTGCAAAATCATGCTAACGCAGCCGGTCAGTTTGTAGATGGGTCAGGGCTATCTGCACTGCATTTAATTGCACAGTGCAGACATTCCCTGAGGAACCTCCCTTCCCCTTATTTGAAGTCCTTTAAATTTACATCTTTGAACATAGCAGGATCATACAGACACTTAGTGATATCCACTTAACCATCCAATGTGTAGAACCGCCCTGTCTGACAATGCAGTCACCAGATATGAAATTCATATAATAACACTAACTGAATTTTTTCTTAGGAGGAAAGCAATTTTAAGGAAACACGGATTGGCTACCTGTACTGTACACCTGTAGTTACTGAGAAAATAATGGAGAAAACAACAGTGGTTTCACTACTAAATCTCCAATGATCAATAAACTAGATTGCACAGCAGCAAAAATGACTGTACAGCAAGATTGCTACTTTACAAAAAATGCTATGCCGCCATTATTACTGACTAAATACTACTTAAACACAGATAAATAAGAGATAACTTTTATGAAGACACAGAGCATATCGATTCTTAGATACTAAAGAAGAGCATAATTATTATCCTGGTGGCATCAAAGCTTGCTTTGAGGAAGACTGTCAAGGCTGATGGCATTATCGAAAAATACAGTTTGAAAAGGGCAAAACCAGTGACCCACTCTTCCTAAATAATATACTTAATATGATCACGGGCCTTCAGATTCCAAGTAAAACCAAAATTCCCTAGATGCGTTCCCATTCTAAAAATTGGCGATGATTGATTACACCACTTCCAGGACAACATCAGCATGAGTCTATAGGAGGAGGATTCAAATGTCAAATTAACTGACCTGTGGAAAGTCTGAGATACACATCAAACTAAGCAAAAGCTTTGGAATAAGCTAAATTTCAACAATTTTAAAGTTAATACTGTAAAATTGTTGCTGTAAAATCAGCACCGAAAATCAGTAGAAAGCCAGCTGGATACCACTACTGCAACTTCCTGTGACGTAAGAGCTGACTAGAAGGGATTCAAGGATGTTGTCTGTGCAACTTTGCACACCCTGGGCACCTTTGAAGTAGAATGGAAGTGCTTCAGTGACACTGTCTACACAGCTTTGCACACATTGCACTTAACACTCCGGAAGCATCAATACTAAAGCAATGAGAGTGTAGGAGAAACAAAGAAATCAGAAACATTGTCTAGACATTTAACAGGGATGATGCAAGGTGCTTTAGCAGAAACTGGCAGAGCAGGACCTGGCGCAAGTGAAGACTATGGCTGCCCATCAAATGGCAGCAGAAAATTTGCAGAATGGTGCTGCAGCTGCTGCAAGGAATGTCAGAGCCCTTCTGAGAGCAGGATCCTCCCCAGTATGTTCTCAACCACTGTATGACTGGGTTCTTCATAAAGAAGATCGTGTTTTCTCATCCTACTCTGCAGATACCACATGACTGATTTCAAAAAAGCATTTTAGTTCTCCTGTCTTATCAACTGGAAGAGAAGGAAGAAGACATTCAGTTTTGGCAGTTTTCCATACTTGCCATTCCCTCACATGGTAGCAGCCAAAAGTTTTGCAACGGAATAATGTGCATCTATGTATTAACCAGCGGGGGAATTCATTCCTTAAAAGAGGCTCACACAGGTTGTTTTCAAGCCATGAATGCTGGTTTTATGTACCTTAATCTAGGTAGAATTACAGTTTAAATATCTTCTACCAACACTGATAGCATTGACTATAACTGACAATCCTTCCTATCTCTAGATCTCTGTAGACATCACATTATAATGCTTCACTCTTGCCAACGTTTGCTCTTGCTACATTTTTTCAAGCTAGCAATCATCACACTCTGTTGGGATGAGAACCAAGGATATTTGATTTATTCAATAATTCATAAAGAAAAAACTTCTCATCCAAAGCAAACTTTAGGTTTTCTATATTTACCCCCTAATCTCTCACTTACACTGGCAGGAAATAGGTATATTTTTGCCATCAGAAAACAGCAATGTCAAAGCAGAGCTCAGATGATACAGTCGGTGCCTTTACAATTGCTTTTATACTGCTGTTTTAAAAGTTGGCTGATCCATTGTTTATATCATTGCTTTGATGCAGTGAACAATCAAGACCTTGCTGTTACAGCCAAGGAACATACCCCGCAGCAGCACATTGTCCTATTAGAACAGTGTCAATGTGCTCCCTTCCAGAGAGATGACCAAGTGGATTAAACTCTTCCACGGTATTTTACTATGGGCACGTTACAAAGACCAATCCTTTTTTGTTGTGCACTGCAGCTCGTTAGGCACTTCAGAGATCTAAAAATATTTTTTTTACAGCAGCTGTTATATTTTACATATTTTTTAAAAGAATTGTGTGTGTAAGTAACATAGTCAAATGAAAAGCATATGTCCACAGTTAATAGTATACAAAAAGAGCACTATGTATATCACCGAGAAATGAATAACATAAGCTTTGGTTATTGGCTTAAATGAATACTTTACAATCATTTTCCCCCATAAAAGGTGTGAACTCTGAGGGAGGGGGGGAGTACTGCTGGGAATGGTGCCCTCTCTCATCTTAAAATGTGTGAGAATCCAAACAGATTATTTATATGCAGCTTCTTGTATTGATTACATTATGCTACATACTGTGCGATTCAATAGGACTCCTTAAAATATATTTTATAAGAGCTTATGGTTGGTAATGGTAGAATAGCAAAAGGTTTAGCTCTCACCATAATCTGACGGCTCAGGATTTACACTCTAATTCTTGACAACTTGGAAGGAAGGGTTTGCAGCACACACAAGCGTACACATACTGGGGGTTCTGCCCTGAAGGTCCTTTGCGAACCAAGACAAAATGCTGCCAAGATTTAAGTCTCTGACCTCCCAGAGTCTGCAACTTTGCAAAACAGGAATTTACATGATTAATAAAATGGAAAAACAGAGCTGGCTGAGGAAAGGAAAGCACTTTATTCTGGTTCTGCGGGCCACACTAATGATTTGTGGAGCTAACGTTGGCACCATGGGATGGCGAATACTGGGTCCACTAGCTGTATAGAAAGGCCCCTCCACCTCCCTCCCCTGGTAGGGGGGAGGATCTCATCGCTTCTTCAGTGAAAGATAGGAAGAATCACTAGAGGGCTCCCAAACTATTTAAAGGGACATTCTCCTTCCTGTAATGTGCATAGGATAACACGAGTTAAAGAAAAGACTTCAAGGATTCTCTTTTTACTTCTCTGGTTGGCTCAAGTATTCTGTCTTTGTGTTCAAATTCACTTTCTGGAGGAGAGGCTGCAAAAATCACTTTTAGGGTGATATAAAGTAGGAGGGGGGAAGCTTTCGTATAGATTTAACAACTGGGAGATTGGCACTGCTGTCATTGGCTGAGCAGAGAGACAGGAATGAGAAATGTGACAAGGAATCGAAGTTGGAAATGTAGCTGAAGGCTGAATTTATACAGCTTGCAAAGAAAGGACAACAGTCTGTGGGATGGGACCACCATAATTTGATAAACTGTCCTATTTCTAACCCACTTTCCGCCCACTAAATTCAAGCACCTTGGTTTTCTTCTGCAATTTTTGAGGAGTCAAGGAATCTCCAAGAAATACACATTTACTTGTACTTACATGTGTGTGTATAAATACATATATACACGTATACACACACATATATACAAAAGTGGTCTTTCAGGGAGTCGCTACACTGTGGAAAAGACAGAAAACTACCGACTTAAAAAGGAATCACGTAAGATTTTCTCTCCACTAACATGGCCTGTCACCTATTCCCTGCCAACTCATTCAGGCAGGAGAGACCTCGCTTCCTGAAGAGCATCATCTCTTTCCCTGTGAGTTGGGTTATCAGCAAGAAAACATAAGTGGGATCTCTTCCAGTGCTTCAAAGAACCAGTGCTTATTCTCTCTCCTCTATGTGCCACGTTAAGGTTGTTGCAGGACAGGTTCTTTTGACTTGACTTACAGGAATTTTGTCCAAATCATCAGTCATTTTAAATTAAAGTTGAAAAACTACCTGTATCTTTGGACTCTGCCACCTGCTAAGAGAGTGAGGCAAATGGCCAACTGTAAAATAAGGAGTAGGAATAAGTTGTGTCTCTTCCATGCATGAGCTAATTGAGTGGGAAGACTTTGAATGGTTTGATACATTATTATTGTTATAATCATAGGAGATGAGGTGAGAGAATTGCATTTTTTTCTGTTACTACATAATTGTAGCTGTTCCAAACATACCCATTCCGAAAAGCTAATGCCCCACAGAGTTAAAAAGTCTCAGCTTTCTGAGGCTGTGGGCTCTTCCCCCTTGTCTCTCCGGGCTATAGCTGTGTGACATTCTTCCTTATCAGCAGCCCAGTTTTGCTGGATTTTTTTTAAAGTGTCAAACTGATTTCTAATGGGTACACTTTCACATAAACATTTAAAGAGGTCCTTCTAAGATCAGAGAGGGGGAAGGGAAGTTTGAAGTGATCAGACTTCTCTTGCGGCAGAAAAACAGTATTATGACAAGAAGTCATCAGAGATCAATGAGCTGTTTAGGTAAAAGTCTAGGAATGAGATCTGAAAGCAGCAATTTTATGTTCGATTCTGAGATTGTCCCTTGTGCCTTTCTGCTTTTGGACATTCTGTGGGCTCCAGCAGTATTATTCTAAGTAGTCATTTAAGATGAATGAAACATTACTACATATCGAGTAAGCTCAACAGTAATGAAGTGGTGCCATAATGGATATATCTGGTATATGATTCAGAAATGGAACAGTTAACACTATTAGCATTAAAGTTGTCACAATTATGTTTTGCAGTTAGTGCTCCATTAAGATGAATGGGAAAATTCACATCTGTCTCTGACGCCACTGTCTCAGGCTATCTAAATGCAGACTAACGAAGATAATTACGTTCTAATTTTCTTTTCCATTTCCTTGAAACTGTACAACATCCTCCATTCGCTTTGTATCAGCTTGATAACAGCAATTTCACTTTCTTTTTTAATGTCTGCTGTCAGTATGTTTGTTCAACCAAAGACAGAATGGCTGACTTGAAGCATAGGGGAAGTAGGGAGTTGCCTACCATAGTGAGAGGATAAGGGGCCGGAAAATCACAAATTCCAACCAAATTTTAACAGTTATTATTTGTCCTCAGGAATTGTTTATTTTTACAACTGGTATGCTGGTGAGAGTCATGCCTTTAATTTCCTTAGTATTCTACTGGGGAGTGAAGAAGTCAGCAGAGGTAGCTGGTAAATAAAATAGGCATCCAGTGCAGGTAAAACCTCGAACTGTTTGTGAACGCACGCATGTCCTCTGCATCACTGTGTACTCTTCAAATGTAGCCTCCTGCCATATGCACTGTTTATTTCTGTAATATCTATTTTGACTGTAAACTTCAAGTATCTTGGGGCAGGGGTTTTGTGTCCTTTGTACAGTAATGAAGGACACCGATGATTGCGATAATAATGCTCTGCTCCTGAATACATTCCTAAGTATTTAGGCTGTTAAATTGTCTTGATTTATAGCCTATGTTTCTTTTGTGCATTCTTTTAAATGCATCTAGGTCCAAGATTTTCTGGACTGACCGTAATTCTGTATTAGCTCATAAATGCTAATTCAGATTGCATTCTTCCTCTGCAGTTCTTATAGTTGTTACATCTTTGTGTCAGTTCTCACTTGAGGTATTTGTCTTCCAATTACAGTGTATCTCTATAACCTTTTGGTGATTTCAAGAGCAGTTTCATTGCCACTGAAAAAGGAAATTATTGACAATTCATAACCTGTTATAGTTCCTGCTCCACCTGCCATTTTCTAACTCCTTAGACTATTGTGAACTTCAAGAAGATTGCTTTTTAAAAATTTTTTACCATCTGCTGTATACTGCTTAGTGCTTGATATCCTGTTAGGGCTTCTTGAACCAATTTTTGCAGTCTAGTTCTATTTGCATTTCCCAAGCTGAGCCAAGAGACAATTAGTTAGCAGACAATTTGTGAGTCTCAGTCCTTCCCTACTGAGTTGGGAATGTCATGTTTAAGTATTCCAGGTAACTAGTGAGGCTTTAGTTCTTTCTAGTCATTGTCTGCAGTTGTATCTTTTTGCTGCGGGCTCCTGACATTTTGCAAAACTATATTTGTGTCATACTTAAAACTGACTACATCCAGTATGATTAATTCCTTTTTCCATAAAACCAGAGTGCTATTCTCTGAGACAATGTGCTACTATTTTCCTCCATTTTGAAACACTAAGAACTCCTGGTTTTCTCTCTGGTGTCAAATTTCCTTTCCACTGGACTCTGAATCTCAGACTAGCCACGTGCAATATCCTTGTATGAAGATGAGTAAATAGCTGTTTCTTCCAACCCCAGTTCATCGGAGTAATAATAGAATATATTTCACACTGCACTATCTTTCATTGCAAAGTGTCCTGCTGTATACACGCCACAACAGTCAAGACACCGTAGGGATCTGATTCACAAGTGGGGATGGCTTAAGTTGAGGCAGTTACCGTGTTTTGCATCCCTCTGTTTCTTGCTTCTCTTTTAGAGATTCCTACCCTGACTACAGAGCTGGCTCTGCTTCTCGGAAAGCAGTAGTTGAACTGCTAAAGTTTATTACACAAATGCCAAGCTCTTATTTGCAATTCTGTAGCTGCTACATCAGTGTCTGAACTGTTCCTGCAGTGTGGGTAGGGAACTACTGCAACCCTCCCGATATAAGACATCCCATCCTTGATCATGACTCAGTCCACAGCCATTTCTGGTGAAGAAGAGTGTCAGCTAACACATTTCAACCAGCAAGAGAGCATAAATTTTCTTGAGGAAAGGCCACGCAGATAAAACAGAATTTGGCTTTTTATAGTACCTCATAAAGGATCGCTGCTGAGTATACCGCATGGAATTTTTTCGCTTGGAAAACTGAAAACTGACTTGATTATACTAGGATTTGATTATCCAGTGCCAGAAAACCAAAAAGGCTCTGAGGCATACGTAAATTAAGAGGACACTATTCAGTTTAACATCAAGACACAACCTCCCATACTTTCTAATACTGACCTGTGGTTTTTCCTCATGTAGATCTTCTATTTTATCCCGAGTTCTGCTTGGGTGCAGTAGAAACGGACCATCACCTTGACTCTTCACCATCTGAGACTGACTCTCTGACTCACCAGAGTCTTTACAGGGGCAGAGAACTACATATGGGAAAGTTACTAATATATCTTCTGGTATGATGCTTTCATTCCTCACCCTCCCAGCTCGATGAACTGTAGGGCCAGGAACTACAGTTTCCTTTCACTGAACATACAGACCTTTGGGTATACTGGCGTCTGCTGTACATTTTAGCATACAGGTCAGTCTAGTCTATAAACATAAACACCTATATAACGCCTAAAGACAGGAGAAAGCAATCAAGAAAAGAACAAGCAAATAAACTTGCCATGGCAAACCAGCAACCAAGAAATAAGGTATCTTTTCAGGGAACACTCTCTGGCTTGCAACCGGGAATATAAAAATTGTGCCTTGTTTGTTCTGACTGAATTCAAGGAAGATCTCTACGTAGTCATTGTAAATCAATGGGATTTTTTGAAAGAAAACACGATTCATATGGTCAGCTTCACATCCTATTAGATATGTGCCAATGAGGCCCAGAATATTGGCTAGTCATTTTGGCTATAAGTGTATTACCTAATTCAGATCTGCATGAATAATGGAATTTGCAGATTGACAGATGAATCACATAATCAGAGAAATAATTAATTTTGTGTTTTCCTAAACAATTTCAATTGTCCTAAAACAAAACATTTTGCTCCCTTTCAGGATTCCTCCGTTTTAATAATTCTTTTAATTAAAAATAGAAAATTTTTAAAAGATAAATACTAATACGAAAAATCAGGTTTTTAGATTTGAATATATTAAAAAAACCCTTTGATTTTCTCACTTTCCTCTTTGCCTTTTCCCCAACTGTTTTTTTTTTTCAAATGAAATTGCTTACTGAATTTGACTTACATTTATGAACAATGTTGTCATCCCCGAATTCATCTTGATGAGCTACATTCAGCCAGCTCCTCACCTGCTCTGAGCTGGGTTAGATTAAAATGCTGGAAGCCAGTTATAAAGCTCAACCATCAGACAATGATGGAAATGTTTTTGGCAAGTGGTGATAGTGTAGACATCGCCAATAAGTGCTTCAAACTGGACGCTTTGTCTCTTAAACCCCCATTAACACTCATCAGTATTTGATACTTATTTAGCAGCATTTCTTTCTTTCCAAAGTACCCAATCCAAAGCAAAGCACTACGAATCTTTACTTGACTTGTGTGCACTTTGGATCAGGCCCCAACCTCCTGCTTCCTTTTGGAAAAATAGAAAGGCAATATGAAAACAGTGTAATCCTTTTTTTCCTAGCCTTATCTTTGTTATGTATTTTTTTTTTTTAATGAAGCTAAATAATTTCTTCTCAAAGTCTGCCTTGTTCCTCTTCCATATGTTCCCTGCCTACGTAAATACCTTTAGCCTCTTTATTAATTCTTTGACAAATGTGTTTAGACCTCCTTCTCACTGTTCCTTTTTTTCTAGCGGGTTTTAATCTAATCTAATGATATTTAGTAGCCAGTTCATGTCCAGCGGAAGTTTGTGCCACTGTCCTGGCATTAGTGGAGCAATATAGCTTATTCTGGGTCTTGGTTTGACCCTCCCTTTCTCTACAGTTAACACTTTCTTTCTGCAGCTCTCCTCCCACCAAAGCTTGAATAATAAAACATGCTGCAAAGCAGTGGTGTTCCTGAGAGTTAGCATTTGGGGTAGCAGATGGGGTGATAAAGAAACTGTTTGTGGGGGCGGGGTATGGCCCCTATTACTCCACACCCACTACATGTATTTTTAGCCATTAAATATAACGTGGAAATGTAATGCATTTTAGAACTGTATTTTATCAATATATTATCCCCTTAAGTACAGTACTTTATAAATATTGATAAACTTGATTATAAACAAACTCATTGCTAATTCCTGGAGAGCAGTCATCATGATGTGGCAGTGTTTACTGAAGTGGCGATTGGCATGAAGCTGTGTTGCAAAGGATATATTTCCCTGGGTTAACAATTTGATAGAGGACGTATCTCTGTGCGTATATTCAGTTCAGTGGGTCTGCACAAGTATATGCGAAAACAGTATTTGACAAACAAATGCTAATGTTTACATAATAACCCATGTAAAAGGCATGCTAGAATTACTTCTAACTCTCAGTATCTATACTTCATCAAGTACTAGGTTTGAGGCTAACACGAAGAAAAATAAACTGACTATCCCTCTCAAAAATCATTCTTAGTGAAAAAGTGCAATACCTATTTCTAGAATTTTTATTCATATTAGATCCCATCCAGGATTAACGTAGATTAAAATACACATTAAGTAGGAAACGGGTGCAAGACACTACCGTTACGATTTGGTATTGCCTTGCAGTCAGTTTTAGCACTTTACAGTGATAATGCAAGGTGAACAGAAAGCAGCCCTCAAAACGATTCCTCACCCCATAATGAGTCTCTCTGAGCAGAATGAGATTTCCCCCCAAGCAAAATACAGGTCAGCATGGGAAAAACACAGAACTTGATCCGATAGAAACAGTACTCTGAGTAAGTTAAAATGCTAGTCACAGGAAAAATCAGAATGCTGTAATAGTTCTCATTATTACATTTGTTCCGTTTTAAAAAAATCACTGAAAGGTCCCTCCTTTCTGCCTTTATACTGCAGAAATTGACATCCCGCTATTTTGTTATTTCTCATAACTTTTCTGTATCACCACTTATACTCAAATCTTTTTATTATCAAGGGAAAAAAGTCATGAAAACAAACCCCTTAATATTCTGTTCATTCTTTATTTCTAAGTACACTTTAGTTTCTTTTTCAGCTGAGGGAAATTATTTTCCTGAGAAGAAAACTGCTTGGAATTTAAGCGAAATAGTAAATAATTAGCTTACTGTGTTTTCCCTCTCTGTTTTACTTCAAATTATATTTGAGACTAAAAGCAATATGATATATTTATATATTTTACTTCACATTAAATGGAGACCTTTTATTCAGAAACTAGTGGACCATTGAGATTAGTTTTCTGAAAATTCAAAAGAATATATGTGACAAAGTATTAAGGTAATGTAATCATCTTCATTTCATCTTAATAAAACAGCTTGCAGTTTCATACGTATTATGTCTTTGTGTTTCTGCACACAGTACGGACACAGGAGACTCCGATCTTCAGACATGAACTATGAAAACAGTTAATGCATTTACGTAGCAACATTTTTCATATAATAAAAGGCTATTTGCTTAATTTTTTCACACATCCTCTGATTCTTAAGGAGGAAAAAAAAAAGAAAAAAAAAGAAAAAAGAAAAGCTTTGCTACGTTGTGCAATTACTATTGTCCTATTGTTATCTTTAAGAGATGGACAAAAAGCAGTAAGGACACCCTTCTGCACGCACACAAATGAGGAAAACAGATTTGTTTTGACAGGCTATTATACTACAAAAATATTTATGAATGTAAGCTGCAGCAAAGTGCATCAGTCTTAGAAAATGCAAACCCAGTATACCGTATTTCCCTAATGTTATAGGAAGGTATGGAGGAGTGAATATAAAAGATTCTTTTTTGTTGTTTTTTGCTAAATAGGCATGTAGCAGGATAGCCTAGCAATTTACTATTGAAAGGATTTCTTAAATGTCATAATTTTCACAAAATTATAATATTTCTTGCATACACTGTGAAGTGACCACCCTTTATTTTGCAATCAGAGAGCAGAGCTGGCAGAACTGAAGTGGTTTGGCAGCTGCAGAGATGAAACTGAACTGAACAAACAGTTTCTTAAGTGATGCTTGGATAGAAGAATTTGGAAACAGTTCAGCTTTTTTTTTTAAATTCATTTAAATGTGTGAATCCTGCTTGTTACATTCTTGGGAGTAATTTCTATATATATGGCACAGTAGTTATTATACCGCTAAGGAAGGAAAAGTATAAAAGTATTAGAATAAATTCCTGTTGCAGAAAAAGTACAGTTCTATTTACAGAGGTAACTATAGTTAACATATACATGCAACAATATATAATATTGGCAATATTTTTACATACCAAGTTACCAAGAACAATCACTTCTTGTTTCTTTTATTCCTGCCCAGTGACACAGTTCTGCATAATGAAGAAATCTCTTTCTATGCTGGCCAGATTTGGAAACGCTAAACACCTGTACTCAGCAAAGACGGCCAGAAAGGCACGTTGAGAAATGCTTGCTTTGGGAGTTATACAGGAGTGAAAGGGCTACAAGCAACAGCCTCCTCAACTGCTTCACAGAGCAACTTCCTGAATAGCACAGAGCTCATCTGATACAAATAAATGTCATATTACTTTCTGCAATAGGAAATATCTAGTGTAGTTTTCAGTGAAGTCAGTATTTCACAGGGTCAAATGTCTCCACACTCTCATAGCTTCAATGCTTCAGCTTGATCAACTCCAGTTCTTCAAAGTAGGCACGTTCTGAGCTTTTCTGATCTCAAAGGGACAGGCATACTTTAGTGCTTAGATTTTCTGTTCTCTTGAGAGTCCAAGAAGAAGAAAACGAAAACGCTTGCGAAGAGCGAGTATCTTTATCTCAACAACAGCTTCTCATTCAGCATGAGGTCTTCAAAGCAAATGAAGATTTTGGTTTTGTTGGCATTTGGTCACCCTAACCAAGGCAGCCAACTGGCTCTGCTTTTAATACATAAAAGCTTCTGTGAGTTTTACCTTTTGCCTAGATCCACTATTTTGTCTGAAAGGAAAAAATGGCTCTTCAGATGAGGTTCGTTAAGATTTAACAGCAATGTTATGGATTTTATTGGCGTTATGGACTGGGGACAGTTTATCCATGATCCGGTACTATGCATTCATGACTAGTGTGATTCTGTGACTCACAGAGACAGATAGACTGCATATGTTTGCCTATCCAAAGACACTGGTAATGAACATAAAGTTGACATGAAGCAAAGGTCATGGAAAATGCAGGGTCTAAGTTCACATTTTTTTACTTATGCAAATCAGTAAGTATTTGGGTGCCTCAAAAATATAAGTGCAGGCCCAGCAAATATACTTCATCATGTGCTGTCTAATATAAAGGTGTTGTTCTTCAGTGAATATATCTTTTTTCACTACCTCACTATTCGTGGACTGTGGATCACCATGCTTTCTATCCCATCTTCGTCAATATAAATGACCATAAGTCTGCATACTTTCCTTTTTCATCAGCAGAACTCACAAGCGATTCCTTGTATTCCAGAATGTATTATCTGGAAATCTTCAGTAAAATTTAATTGTTATTATTTCCCTCTGATATTTTTAATTTTCAATTTCAAGTAGCTCTGTGAATATCGCATCCCTTTTAAATTTAATAGCTGAAGGACAGCTATTTGATAATTTTGCTCAGGGAGAATGTGTTATAATCCAGACTCAACCCTATATATAAAAAATGCTTTAAAAGCATTCTTCCTCTCAGTTTGCTGGCCTTTGTACAATCACATATCAAAAGACAGAATCAAGAAATTTATAGCACAAACAAACAAACAAAAACAACCAGGCATAAAATGACTGATTTTTAGAAACTGCAGAAAAATGCACCAGGTTCCTGATAGTGTTAAGGCTTACATGCTTGCTTACTTTTCAAACACATACTTGTGTTTCTGCATGTCTGG
Source organism: Vanellus vanellus (assembly GCF_965231255.1). NCBI lineage: Eukaryota > Metazoa > Chordata > Aves > Charadriiformes > Charadriidae > Vanellus > Vanellus vanellus. The sequence continues at coordinate 19,556,648 of NC_138910.1, forward strand.
GCTGGTATATAGTTATAGACATATGTTATATGATATATATATGTTATATATTTTTTTAATATGTTTTTTTATATACGTTATATAGGTTTGGGATGAGAAGACTGGCAGATTTGTTGTCAAGGTTTTCTGATAATTCTGCCGTACTGTAACTTTGCATGTGTACATGTATTGGTTTAGTGGAGGATAATTATTTTCAAAATGAATGTATTCATTTTCAATAGCATTGTATAAAATGCACTATAGCGATAATGTTAAAAAAAAAAAAAAAGATACATCATAATGAGTGATATGTACCGCTAACCTTTTCTGAGTCTCCAGGAATCAGAACTACTGCATGTTGGGCCATGTGTTGCTTCATTATATGTAAGACTGTAAAGTAAAGAGGATGTGTACCCACTCTCTCTGCTGCGCCATCAAAGACTACCAAGCATTGAAGACAATGCTGCAGTACGAGGGTAGCAAGGGCAGGTTGAACAAAATACCCTCTAAAGGCTCCTACTTAAAGAAGGTGGCACTTCTCATAACTAAGAGTGATAACGATTCTGGAAAAAGGGACACAACAGTAAATTAGAGCACAGCACAGCCCCAGCCCCAGAATGTGAAACTGAAACCCTGATTACATTTTTTTGTACTTTGGGACCTATTAGAGGCAGTTCAAAGAAACTCTGAGGAAAGGGAGTAGCAGAAGGATCTCTGTTGTATGTTAAAAGCTCATTGCCATATTTCTTACAGTAAGGGGGAAATTGAGATTAAAACTGGAATTATGTCAATAAAGCTACTTTTTAGAAGGTGATGCACAGCATGGGGTGAGCTTATCATTTACCGAGAAACCATGTAACTTCCAAGACCCCATTTCATTCTCCTGACCGTGCACGACCTAAATTGGCAATGGGTTAAGACTCAAACATGAACAACTCACAGAGCTTTTCAATTTTGAAATAATTATTTGAAACAAATATTAAAGGATCATAGGTCCAGTGACCTGCTGTTTCTCTTTGCAAATAGCCTCCTTTGTAACACAGTCACACCAGCATGAGGACAGAGGTTTGTAATGTGGTTAGCATTAAAGCACTGCTCCAGGCACGTGAATTACTAATCCAAGTGGCTACACATAACCATAAAAATCTCTTCAGACGTCATTATTAGACAAACCTAATTTGTGCATAATGTCCCCTCTGCTCTGGAAATGACAGTGATACTTTTTTCCCTGTTGGAGAAGGCTGCCTCTGAGCTCAGCATCCATTTCACGTTCGCTTGAATTTTCTTCTACTGCTGACAAAATAAATTTACTCTTTAAGAGGAGCCTGACTGGTCACATTGCTGGGTAGGGAAAACCTCATTGAGTCTCATTGTTTGGTCCCCAAACTCTCCTATTCATTCTCTAGATCCTTTGTAAACGCGCTGTGATTCACTCACTGGGTTGAAAAGATGTTGTTTTCTCCTCTGGCCTTTTCTTGCTTGGAAGAGTGTTAGAACCAATAACCATAAATGGGGCCTTCGTAGACTTTCCTTACTCTTTCTTTCTAACTTGGCTGTAGTTTTTATTTTCATTAAACATGCATCTAACTGTGATTATGCTACGCAATAGGATCTTCTGAGCAGGAAAGAAAAAAATAAAAGTACTCAAAAACCTCCTGATGTTTACTTAGACACTTTGAAAAATGCCTCCACTCTGAATCCAGCATTAATTTTTTTCAAAGCTGTGCCAAGTTCCATATGATTCAGCACAGTGAATGTAGTTCTCAGTTAAACAAATAAGGTACCGAGTACTGTGATTTAATATTATTCTTTGAAAAGAAAGAGGCAGTTCTTAAAGACTGTAATAATTCAATGTATTCTAAAATGGCACAGGCAAATTTATTCCACCTAATCTCAAACTCTGCCTAATATCGGTGTGAACATAATGAGATCTGTATTCAGTTTAGGCAGCTTCCTAGAGAAAATACAAAGTGGAAGGAGAAATCGAGGAAAATTCTATAGAAATCCAAAACAAATCCATATGTGACATTCAGGACAAGGACTTATGTCAGCGTGACTTCATTATCTTCTTCTAGAACCACAGCTTTCTGGCTTTGTCTCTCATTTTTAAAAGTATAATAAGTAGCCAATAATCAAAGAAAGTAACTGTGCAAGGTTGGCACCATCTGCCACTGTCATGAATATGCTTGGCTTTTTGTTCTCACTTCTGTCCTCTTTGAATGAAATAAAGGAAACACGCCTTTTACTTTTTTTACATATGCAATGAGCTAGTCACCTACTCCGGGCTGCTCCATTGTCTCCTACTTGATGAAGGAAACCAGTCTAGACGGTAAAATACTGGATAATACATGCCTGGCAGAGTTTCTTGGAAGTTACTTTAACAATCATTTTTTGGTTACAGGCAGATTTACTACAATTATTGCTTTTCTGTACAATTAATGAATATGATTACGCACAAACTCTCACTTTTGCTGTTATTGATAAACAATCACAGGAAAAATTACTTTGTACGAGGAAGACAGAACTGGTGATCTTCTGTTACATGTCATGCAAGAATGACATGTGGGTGGATGCTGTAGTTCTAACATTGAAATATCTTTAATTAGAACTGTTGGGACTTTCCCTCTTGTGTTTCATTTACAGTTTCTCCTTTCTTTTCTCTTTTGTTGATTTTTTTTTCTTTTTTCTCTCATGAGCGCTCAAACGTCAGTTTATATTCATTTCAAATTACATAAGTAAAGGGTTGCTTTCTTTTATCTTCTATTACTATTATTATAATGTATGATATAATGCACATTATATAAACGTATAAGCATTGTTTATTATCCAAATACAGTTATTAAAGTAAAGACATGATTAAATCATTGTACTAAATGTTCTGAAAAGTAATAACCATTGTGCTTCTAATTTAACATTAGTGGAGTCGGTGCTACACTAATCATGAAACAAATCCTGCAATATTAACAGAAGAACTATGTCTAAAATTACAAAGATATTTATGAAGTAAGATGATTTCTATTATAACACTGCAGTATGCGCAGCAAATTTTTAAAATTAGTTTCAAGGTTCTTAAAATATAGATCAGTTCTACCTGCTAACAGCTTTTCCTTAAAATGTTATACAGTAATTCAATACGTTTATGTTAGTGCTATCGCGAATTTTTATTAAACAACCATCAAGCAGCATAGTTTCAGGCAAAGATTTTAAAGGTCTGCCACTATTCATATCAGTTGCATTACGTTGTAGAAAGTACTGTTTAGTTTCTGTTAAAGATAAAAATTCAAGATTAAATTTGGGGTTGATTTTGTGGCTCCTTTAGTTCAGGTTCTGCAAAACTCAACACAGTTGTTTAAAATTTGAATCCTTGTAGTTCCTAGGTTAGAGGGTGAAAGGTAAAATAACTGACATGCTTCTCTTCCTCTATCAAAGTGATGAACTGCATATTCCAAAATTTTAATAAGAACTGTTTATCCATCCTAACGATGGAGTATCCTTGAAAAGACAGCAGCATTTTGCAAAACAATTCATTTAGGAAACAGTCACATGACCTTTTTAACTGCCTTTAAGATAGCAATAAAATTGGCTCAGTCAGCCAGCCCTAATGAGGAAGAGAGAGAAAACATCAACCTTTTGCCTTTCCTCTATCTAATTATAAACAGCATTGTCAACTGACTCCAAGATCGGCTGAATCCTAATTGACCTCAGACACTGTACAATGAGATAGTGAGAACTGCCAAACTAAATGTTAAAAAAATAAAAAATAAACTGTAATTAGGGCCTCAACTCTTCATTTTTCATTTATTTTATTCTACTCTTCACAACTTTTTCCTTAAGAGTTGTTTTCAGACTGAAATTTTCCAAAATTGGGCATATTTTAGCAAGTCTATATTATGTGTCCCTGAAAAAGAGCAGTCAGTGGGATGGTGAAATTCAGTGGGAAATAAACAATGATGACTGTGGAGCACATCATTTAATATCTCGTCCAGTGATATATGGAATTATTAACTTTCTTTTGAAAATGGCATCTTCTTACCCGCCTAGATAATTTTGAGCTATATTTTCAAGAACTGTTTCAAAGACTGCAATCCTGCAAATATTTAAATGAATGCCTTAATTTAATTCCATATTGCTCTCCTGTGCTTACATAACCTAATGGAACTATTAATAACACAAAGAATTGCAATTATTTTCATGACTGGGTCCTAAATCTTCACAAGTTTTACATCTGTAATATTTTTAATATTAATTAATGGAATTGCCATACTCAGAATTTATACTGGCAAATAGGTTAGCTAGGCTTCTAGCTATCTAGATGGGGCTCACAGTTTCATGTTTTTTATTACAAAACTGCATCTGCCACAGCTACTCCATGGACAAATTTATAAAAGCTGAAACCTTTTTCAAATCTTGCCTTACAGATGAAATCCTTAGTGCTGGCTTCATTCTGCATGACCAATTCCCTATATTTACTTTAACGTACTTATTTATATCTAGTACAAATATTTGTATCATACAAAATCAATCTTAGGACAGCAATTAGAAATGTTAAAAAATGTGCTTATCACCTTCCGACAACGTTTTACTTTATCACTTGTACTTAGCATCTATCTTAATGTAACATCCAATCAATCCAATTAGAGTTTCCACATTTGCAAGAAAAACAGTGCATTAAGGCACAGCTCACTTTTGACAAATAAGCTTCTTGTTTATAACGCCAGATCTAAGAAGAATGGCTTGTTCTAGTTCTGATCATTAACTAACTAGCCCTATTAAATTTAGAAATAGGTTGCTGCAACTCCATATGGTTTCATCTCCTAACCCCCGTTACTTACTATTACTGTAATGATTTCTAACTTTAGATTGCCATCCTCCTACAGTTTCATTTGCTGTATTTTTCATCCATTACTACCTGAATCTCATTACAGACTTTCCTTTGTGTCACTTCAGTAATGCAAATCATCCTCCGGCAGAGGTGATACTTCTAATTTCAATTTTCATGATTATGCAGATAATGTAGTATGACAATGAATCTAGAAAACTATGCTAAAGTGGTCACTGTTCTCTAGCCCTTGGAAGACTGAAATGAAGGCACTTACTTGAGGGAAAAATTACGGTAATAAAGAGGAAGACTACATTTTCAAAGTTATTACCACTTCAAAGTCTACCCGAGAGAGTCATCTTCTCTGTATCTGCCATTTCAGAGCCCAGTTAATTGTTTCCAGATTTGCTGCTGACTCCCAGCAGACTTAATCTGTATGTAGGTTATATTTGCACAGCAAAATGAGACCATAGTTTGATAACACATTCTATTCAGCAGCAATATTGGCTTAACATATCCACTTTCTAAACGAGGCAAATTTGCCTTATAGCATAATCCACAATCAACTGCATTGGCACAGCTGAGAGTTTGGTGTGCAGCACAGGAGCAGGAGCAGGAGCAGGAGCAGGAGCAGGAGCAGGAGCAGGAGCAAGTGGTGGGAATTGGTGGGGTCAGGAATGAAGCTAGTATTGTTGCCTAAGGCAAACGATGCTCAAGTCACAGTTGCAGCTGCGATGGTAACGTGCACTACTGTACTCTGCTTTTGTTACCCCTGTTACCGAACAGAAATGCAATGGCAAGGGTCCTTTGCTCCAGAGGAAAACAGATTACAAAATCTATGGGGATTTGGGGTGGCTAACACGTACCGACACTTGTTCTGCTGTGGTTTCACCGCTATTGTTATCTCTGCAAACTAGCACCTACGGTAACAAGTACTACTTTCATTTCACTGCATAAATATGTCCCCATCTTTGTTTTCCATCAAGCTCATAAATTGGTTGGGATTTCTAAATTTTGAAAAATACAGTAAGAGTGATAATAATTATTACTTCAGGCAATAAATGATCATTGACTATTCTCGTGGTTTTTAGTGCCAAGCATGCCTTGGTTTGTAACAAATAAATAATAGCATAAGGAAAGAGAATGAATTCACAGTGAAATCATAAAATGTACATTTCTCACATGAATTCATGTAAGAGACAAGTTCCTTTAAAAATGCAGATATAAGCATTTTTTAAATTAAGAACACTTTAAAGTGTGCATTTTATATGGATCAAAATGTGTCTTGGTATTTTTAATCTTAGACCAAATGATTAAAGATATTTTGACAGGAATGTTTCAAGTGTGAAATCCTCCACATTATACCTCAACAATCTCTACTGAGTTAAAAAAACTGATTTCTGTAATTTAAGATGTGCAATATTAAACTTTATAGCAACAAAATCATTATAGATGCAAAGATCTCTACATGAATACCAGCAGCAGATACTTATGTCAGTATTACAGACACAACTAGTAAAATCATTTTTTATGTGAAAATAAAACTATTTCTAAATTAAAATCTTAATTTTCACCACAGGACAGTTTGTACAAAAACCTTATGTATGCCACTGTTTTGTTTCTTTTTTCTCCCCTCTGTAACGTGACTTATTTGGCTTATTCTTTTTAAACCAACATTGTAACACAAATGAATTCGTATAGCATTATTTTCATGTTACATTCTATAGTCATGCATTTATATTCTAAAATCGCATCATATCTATCAAATCATATCTAATAAATCATATTGATTCTAAAATCAAAACATTTTTAATTATTTTGTTTTGATTTTACAGTTTATTGCATTGTCTCTTCTAAAAAATCTTGTTATATACTTAACAATAGTGGAAAAGGCATAACGGGAAGCAAAGAGAAGACACTTTGTAGCTAAAACCGAGAGATTCAGAGCAGAGAATTTCTTTGCTGTGTGCCTTCTCAGAGTTCTATAATGCCAAGTAAAATCACAGCTAGCTATCAGGTAAATTCAAGTTTCTAAATGCTTACTTCCAAAGAAGAGAACATACGTTATTCAACACTTTTTTTTTTTTTTAGTATGATGATTCTGTTCAGGTAGGATATATTATAAGAGGAATGAACACAAGGATCAAATCCTAGCATCAGATAGAAAGGAATTTTAAGATAACAACCAAAAGAATGACTATGGGTATGTGAAACATTTGTTTGCAAGATACAATGATGTTTTAAGCACATACCTAGTGCTTTCTCCACATGCTGAGTAACCAGGCTAATTAAAAAGCCCATACAGCTCTTGTTAAAATCTGTTCAAATTTTTGGAGCACCTGTTATAACAGAATGCCCACAGACTTGATAGTTTAGAGCCAAGACACCTGCTACCTTATGTCTCACAGTATGTTCAGTTTTATACTGATAGTAAAAAAAAAATCCACTTTCTGACATTTAACAATCTCATAAATGATAAGAAATAAATTGCAAAATTTCGTAATTTAACCCTTGACTGTCACTTCTCCTTGCCCTACCTATAGCTTCTTGTGAGCAGGCAATACGATGTGTACTTTTGGAACTGTCTGATTTCTTTGTTGCTGAATTTATTGTATGTTTTACTACACTGAGCACAGTGAATAATTCTTCCTATACTTGTTCCATAAATTTTAAAGATATAACTAATACATAAGTAAATATAGTTTGTCTGGAAAAGGGAATGTGCTTCATACCTGCAATAAAATCCAGGTAGTCTGTATTTCTGTCTCCTTGAACCGGACTTTCTTCTCCGCTACTGATCAATAACTAAAATACACTGATGAACAACTACATTTTATTCCAAAACTTTGTTTAAGTATGATTTGGCAACATTAATAGCAATGTACCTCAGCATACAATTTTGTTAATAAACATGCATAAGCACTGATCTCTCTAGAGAGAAAGTATATTCCAAAAAAAGGAGAATGAGTTATTGCCAAGCAGTTACCAACAGGTGCAAAAAGTAGCAAAAGATTTGATTAAAAAAAAAAAATCATTAGCACAACTATCACCTAGTGACAGCGGCTCAAACCTTGTCAACATTTATGTATATGGCTAATTTTACACGTATGTAAATACATCCTATGAATATCTGCAGGATCACAGCAGTCACCTTTTGCAGGTATCTGAGTCATGCTGGAATCAAATATGTAACTGATTTCATTGGGAACAGGATTTCATCTACAGATCCTATAAGAAACTGTTGTACTTATGTAGCCATAGCTACTTGTTCAATCAGAATTTAGTATTTAGAAAGGCACGGGGAACTGCGCTTGGTGAAGAGACTCCACAAGCACATCTTGAAGTCATCTTACTTTTGTATTCTGCAGCTTAGTTCTATAAAAATATGGCTTCATTTTTTTTAAAATAATAATACTTTAGGTATATTTATGAACAGAAATACAAATCTCTCAGGGGCAGAACTACATTTTCTTAGATGAACGTTTGAGACCTCACACACCGAACACTCTACCAGACATCAAGCTATTCCCATATTAGAATATATTACAAACTTGGAGAAAAATGTGAAAAAACACCCATGGGAAGCACTTTGTATATCTCTACTTTTTCTAGCTACCATTTCTACTGTGATACAAGTAATAGCAAATGAAAACCTGGGCCTCAAAGCATGACATAAGAAAAAAATAAATATAAAAGAACATAATGTTAAGCAGAAATGACAGAGTAATAAAAACAACAGCATCAGCACTGTTCAACAGGTAGATTTAATCCATCCACAACACTGTGCAAGTACTGCACAGCAAATATTTTGCCAAGAATAATAGCCTCATACTTTTAATACAATTAAGTTCCTTAAATATTTCTTCGTATTTCAAATTTCCTTTTCACACAGCTTTTCTATGTATTAGAAGTAGAAATGCTGATGTTTTCACACATCCCATTTCCATTTAGAATTCATTTTGGTTTAAGCCAGGAAAACTAATCGGAAACAGATATTAAAAGTCCTTGCAAGTTCTGTAAAGTGTTAGTTGTGGGAATGGCATTTTTCCTGTATTCTGCCTATTGATTTGCCTTTGAGATAAAACGCAACAAGAAAGCAGGTGATAAGCCTTTGTTAGTGCCTCTGGGATGAAATGCTGGAGCTACAGACTACTGTTGATAAACAGATTTTGAATTAATTAGTTCTGCATAATTATCTGAGTTACCGAGTCTTAAAATTGAATGCAACTGGTCTTCATACATTTGTTTATGCACCTCCTGCCAGCCATTAAAAATGTTTTTATTTTCTAAAAGATCATAAATTTAAAAACCTAATTTTAAACAAGGTAATAATAAAATATTCGTCCACTGTCAGATGGCATGTGGCAGAAGAAATATTAATTGCAGTTATTTTTGTTGAATTCCAGAGGCACACAGGACAGCTCTGCAAAATTCAGGTCAATCTGTTGGCAAACGAAGCAGTGGGCTCTGTGCTGATAATTTTTTTCAGTATATGTGGTAAATTCTCTTTGCCTTTTGGAATTTACATTGATAAAGCTGGGCAACTAGACCTCAAAATTGAAGGGAATTAAGAGAAAGGCAGTCCCTACTTTCCTGTGTCCTCTTGAAAGTCATGAATTTGAACCATCTCAGATGGAAGCAATTTTAAAAAATTGAAACATTACAGCTATATCCCTCATATTGCTTTGAAAGATTAGGTGCTTGGGGATATTTTGAATTTATTTATTTTTCTGCTAAAACCTGACTTCAAAGCTCAGAATGACTCTTGCCAAAGCTTAGAAGGCTGTTAATATACAAAACAAGAACAGAAAGCTGTATTCTTTAACACTAATCTGCATTTTAAATTGCTCTTTTTCTGTTTTTCTTGTGTGTGTGTGTGTGTCAAAGACAAAAAAATGAGAAAAAAAGATCCTTGTGTTTCTTTCTACCTCCTGATCTTTGATTTTGCTGGAGGACTTCTAGCAAAATTTGCTTACTCTCCACACTATTCAAGTGACATCCTCTCCCTCTGGCCAAAAAGTTGTACACATTGCAACTAAAAATTCCTTCATTTAATTGTTCCAATGGCACTCTCCTGTGATATCAACATTTTGCCAGTTCTCCAATTCCTAACAAGTCCTTGGGGGAAGATAAGACTGACATTCTTAATATAAAACAAACTTTCAGGTTTTTAGTCTCTAAAGGGCAGTAACACATGCAAGCTTGATTACATTTTCCTTTGCAGCTTACTTTATGTAAAGCTCTTGCATCGTTATTCTAGGTGGAAGCACATGGGACGTGAAGTCCTGGCAGATATAAGCAAATTATATTATTTTAAATATTTAATTTTTAAAGTGTATACTGTAGTACATACAAATTAGATGTCCACTAATAATTAGGATTTAAATCCTGTATGTTGGAACAGCATTCCAGTCCAACTTCTTTGATATTCCAAAGAAGCAAAGTATTTACTGTCATGTCAGCAATCAAAAATTTCAAGGAACAAATGATACTAATAATCATAACAAGGCAGGAACTTGCATTTAATATCAGTAAGCTCTGAACTTCTGGTTCAACACTTCATACAGAATTTGACCAATACCCTAATTTTGCATTTACAGAGACACATGGTTGCACCTGAACAGAATGCCCCCAAGTTGGCGGCTATCAACTACCAGGGCACCACGTACAGCATATCAAGAAAGGAGAAGCAGTGTTACTTTCACCCCTTAAATAAACACAAAGAAAAAAATAATGTGATTTGCGATTAAAAATTTTGACAGAACATTATATCCATTAACTAAGAAACACAGAGTTAGATGTACAACTTTTCTGTGGGCTACTTCGCACCCCATCTCCTGCTCTCAGCTTTCCTTTCCTTCTAATCTCATTACATTTCCCTTTCCAGTCCACAATTCTCCCACTAACTCCAGCCGTTGCTTCCTTTTTCATTCAATTTTTCATCCAGTATTTTCTTCCCTATTTTTCACAAGGATAGTAAGTGTTCTATCTGAACCAAAAACATAAAAGAAAGCTGGCTGCAGTCAGTACAGAGACAGTGTGCTCATCTCCGTCCAGACTGTACTGGCTTGCAACATAAATAGTCATTTTGTGTGGATGGTATTCTGGTCATCACAAAGAGACACAATGAAAGAATCAGCACAGAGTTAGTTGATTTCTAGATTAGACAAACTGATTTCTAGGTTAAAATGTATTCAAAGATTTAAATTTGCCAGTATGCTTCTAGGGCTTACTACTAAACCAGAATCAGGAGGATTTTCATAGAGATGACAAAAGCATATCTATGTGAAAAAAGTATAGTTTCAGTCAAATTCTCAGTCCTTGCCTTAACTCATGGTTCATTTCAAATAAAGGTTATTCCGTTCGATTTAGAAGAAGAAAATTATATACTTTTCCCCTTGAGTTATTCTAAGAAATGACTGCTGTTTGGAATTTTTTTCTAAACAGATGTGAAAATCTAGGATGAGGAAGATGCTTACTAGTTAAGTGACTAATAGTTTAATCACTAACAATTAAGATTATGAGAAATTATAAAAAATTAGAAATAGATCATATACAGGAAAGTTTTGGGGAAAGTGATTATTGGGCCAGTACTGTCAGCCCCATATATTCGAAGAAAATGATTTTGATCTCTCCAGGGTAGAGGCTTCACAAAATAAAGAACTTAATGAGAGCTATAGAATTGCCAAAGAGAGAGAGGTTCGGAGAGCTGGTCAAGTCCCACTCCATGCAGCCTTGTGTGGCACTCGTTTGTAGAACTCTCCTGCTCTGCAAACAAATATTCCAGATGTAAGTGAAACCACCTCGTCTATGATCCCTTAATTTCTAACCTCTCTAGAGAAGCTGTGGTACTTCACTAAACTACAAGAGTTTGTGCTGCTTAGCAGGACCCCGTGCTTAATGAAGTTCATACTAGAAGGTACATCCCACAACAGCAGCTTAGTATTAGAGCTTGTTTTCCCCTCGGTGACTTGCTCAGGTACAACTCCTATATCCAGCCCCGAATCATATGACTCCAATACATGAGGTCTCGGACACAAGGGGAAAAAAAAAAAGACTTGAGATTTTAATGGGCAAACATGATAACTGTTCCTATGGAAAGCCCTGTGATAACTTAAACCGGCTTTTAAATCTTTCTGCATTTTTAAGGCTACTTCAATTTCTTTAATGAGCAGGGCCAAACACCAGAGTTCTGTATTTCAAAATCTGCTATGATAACTCGACACAGCCCTCTCCTGCACCAGCCATTTCCAGGATATTTTTCCCCTCATCCAAAAAGTGCACGCACAGTTCCCCAGTTCCACTTTCAAAAAATGGGACTTTCCCAGTCTTCAGAGGAAATTATTAGGACACAGTAATCCTGATTTACTGTGTCAAGCTGCAGAATAGATTTGCACCTTAATGCGCGTGATAGTTTGTCACTCAGTGAGATAAAAACATTTCATACTTGGTACATTTCATGCTCTGTAAGTACAGAAGCTGGACATTCCATCAGAGATTTCATTGTAAAATTAAGAGAGCTTAAAAAAATATCCAATGAAGTTCAGTATTTATGCAACATACAAGCAAATACAATTAAATTTCAACTATTTTTATAGAAAACTTCTGCATTATAAATGTAATATATTTTATCTGATCAAAAACATCCTCTAACACAGGGCATTCTTAGTTATTTGCTTTTGTATTTTGCATTTATTAGAATGTATGCAACACTGTGGTCTTCTGCACCATATCTGAAAACCAGTTAAATACTCTTGACCAAAATCCTGTGAATAGTCATATGATACATATGGACATCAATTAATTAGAAGAAATACTCAAATTAGAATTAATGATGTATCGCAGCTAGGAAGAAAGATGAGTTAATTAATTGTTAAATTAATGAAATGGCAATTTTTAATTCATGGTTCAATTTACATCATATTTTGGAATATAGTTCACCCCATTTCCATGAAGTTGGTCTTTAAAAGTGTTATTAGCTTGAAGAGGCTAATATTTTTTGTATGCTTTTCGAGTTGCCTGAAACGGCTGTAAAGTGATTATATATTGGCTTGATAACAGTGACTTATCCATTTGTTTTAGACTCAATAAGAGTTTTATAAAAAGATATACCTGAACATATTCTTTTGCTGTCTTAGTACGTGAATACGAAAGACACTTTGCCCAGGTCCACAGAACTACTTCAGCGCTATACAGCCTATCCACTTAGCTGTGGACTCTCAGAATATACCCATGGTTAGGCCTGGGCTGGATTTGATATGCAGAGACAAACCACACACAACAGACAGCGTGAACCGAAGCTGAGAACTGGACAGAACAAGGGAAGCAGCAGTTCAAAGCAAAGAATGGTCAAGGACAAATATAAGGCCCAGTTTGGGTGCTAGAGAGTCCACGTTCATTGATCCAAATAGAAATAGCAAAAAGATAACCATTCTAGGATTCTACGATTCCATACACAGAAGTCAGTCAAGTCAGCGAGGAGAGCCCAAGGTGAGGAGCAGGAAGAAACGCAACGGATCTGGGCAGGATGATCCCCAGTAGGAATCAAGGCTAAAAGACGAGAAGGTCAGAGTTGGGATTCCAAGATCAGAGCTGAAGAGAAATCAGAAATGGACCAAGATGGTGGATCTTCCCCTACAGGAGTACTTCTTTAGACCAATTTCATTTCAGCTGAACAGCTGTGAGGTTTGAGCACAGAAGCTTGAGCTACTGCATGATTCTTGCTGACTACAAGTTTCTAGGAGCCAGTAAAGAAATTTATAAGCAAGAACCTGACTCGAGACTAGTGATAAGAGCACTTCTCTGGGAGAAGGAAGACCTGCACTCAGGTCCCTAATCTTCAGGACTGCTTATTTTTCCAGTGTTCACACACAGTAAAACACAGAAATAGAGCATAAATTATTGGGGAGGGGTAAGGAGTGGGAGAAAGGAAGGTTTCTTTGAGGAACTTGGGAATTCGGGAAATTTGAGCTTCTAACATGGTGCAGGAGGGAAATACCTAAAATGTAAAGACACACAGATTTTTAGACAACCCTTCTCCTTTGGCACTTTCACTTGTGTGTGCTGCCACCTTCTTCATTTTTTTACTTTCCAAATGCAGAGTGTCCCAGCTCTTGCGATTGCCATTGTGGGATCTGTGTATGGTAAAAACAGTTTCCCCCAACTTCCAGTTTTTAGAGCACCCGGAGAATTGAGCTAGCTAGTAGATACGATACATTAGCATAAACATCAGAATTAGTAGTAATATATTGAGTCCTGAGGACTCGATATTGCTATTAGGAGCTGGATCCTGGGCAAAGACACACTCTGGTACGCAGCACAAGATGGCGGAGGCCTGCTCGCACAGTACTTCCCGTGCAGAGGCAAACCGGGGGGCGGGAGGGGGACAGCAGTTTCTGGGGACTCTGTTAGGCAAGGCCTCAGCACTTCACATCTTCTGTGAGTCAGAACAAGAAAAGTGGTAAAAATAGGTATGTGGGAGGTGGGGAAAATGCATTCTAGTTCTACTTTAGTTACGAATGGATCATTCAAGTCATGGTGCCTCTACAGATAGGCGATTTTGTATTGTGCAGAAAATAGCAACAGGAGGCTTAATGTGCTGCAGAAACTAGCAGTCTTGATAAATGTGGGGCAATCCTAAAACGGGTGGGTGTCAAGGGTGTCGCATGATGTCACAGGATTATAATTTTTTAACAGAGATCACGATGGTCACCAAGCTGATCTGATCTGCTGGGGTTTTTCCTCCCCGGAGTTTCCTCTCACAGACACATAAAATAAAACAAACAACCCAAACAAATTAATTACAGTTCAACCTTATCTTGAGCTTCTATGTGTCTGAAGCTCATCTGAACTACCTCTGAGACATATGTGTTTCTTAAATTACATTTTGAAGGGAGACTTATTTTGGATTTTCCAAAGTGGGGGAAAAGTAAATCGATTCTTCTGAAGTATACTGATCTCCTGCCATTCAAAGCTATAGTCAAGGATTTGCTCAAGTAGTTGGAGCCAAACCAGAACATTTTATGTTCTAGAGCTATTGCAGATACAGGTTTCTCTCTTTACTTTGCAAAGTAGCTGCTTAAAAGTCTATTTTCCCCCTGAGATTTTAATATAAAATCTAGATAAATGCTGATTTGTACTGTGTATACAAATTAGAAGTCTGCTGTTCACTGGAAGATGATGGTATTATTCATCATTTGTATGTGCTGTAAATTGCAATACAGAGTGAATTATTTGATACTGAAGAAATCTATCTAAATTAAATGGAGAGCTTAGGCATGAAACATCGGCCAAAGTAAAAGCAGGAGAAGGGGAAGATGAGGAGGAAAAGAGAATTTTTACAGGGTCACATGGAAAGTTAATCCTGGTTCTGGAGAGCAATGAAGACTTTTCCTATCTAAAAAAAAGAGGTTATTTATAGCCTGTGGTGACAGTATGACTATTTAAGCTCTTGGTTTCTCAAAATTACATCTCTAGCATGTCTACCTATAAAAATTACCCACAAAACTGTGCTGGACTACCTACTTGCATCTTGTTGAAGATGGCTTGCTTTTGTCTTCTGAGAAGCTCACTGAAGAAAGATCTACTGATTAACAAACTCAACATTTGAACCTTGCAATGCACAAAAGCAGTGTGGGACTTCGACGCTGCTTTCTGAATGAAACTTGCATTAGAGAGGAAGACTTGTGCAAGGTGAATAAGCAACTTATATCTATTCAGTACCTAACTCTCAGAGTTTAGTGCCCAGGTCCCAGCTGGCACTCAGCACAGTGCTAAATTTCTCCTGAGGGTCAGTTACACGTACTGGATTCAGTTCTCATTTAGTCCGTCCCCAGGGACTTTCTCACCTTGATTTCTAATACATGACTGTTCTTCAGCCATACCTCTGAAAAGACCCTCGCTCCCTCGCTATGCTGACACTGAAAGCGGAGCCCACATGAATCTTTACCCCGTGCCAGACTGATTGGGGAAGCCCTTGTATTGGTTGTGCTTTCAGAAAACTGTTTTGCCCAACTTGAACTTGTCTGAGTACACACCTACAGCTGAACGCAAATTATAACTGAATACTTGAGGCTAAATTTTCAGAGCAAATTCAAATCATTGCTATTGTCACAGGTAATATTAAACATATCATTGTAATGGTTATCATATAAAAATAATATATGTATACGGAATTGCAGCTCAGTTCAGAACACAGCAATAAAAAGGGCATCTTAGGGTATGTTTACAAGTATGTCTGCCATATGCTACACTTAGGAAAAATCATGCTAATTACTTAGCAAAGACATAGAATTGTTTTAGACCTCTGGGTACATGAAATACCTGCTTTTTGCAATCAGACTAGCTTTGCTCGATTCAGAAACTAAAAGAGTTTCAGGTGATTAACCTCACAGGCTTAAAGACGTAACAATACAACAAATCAGAGTTGAACCATCTAGCAATACAAACAAGATCAGTGCATGTCTCTAATAGCCAAAGCCTGCGGGACATTTCTGTTTCAGAACTCATTAGTTATTTAGGCCAAAGAACATGCTTAGTGCTTTATAAAAAGGAAAATAAAAAAGTCCCTACTTTGAAATAAGCAACACGTAAACCTTGGCAGCTGGAAAACCAAAGAGCTGACACAGAGATTTGAAGTACCACCCGCCTAATCCTGCATTCATCACTTCTTGGCAGAATTTATTTCAGAATCAATGTGAATTACACTTACATAAAAATTACAAAATTACCCCCTTACTTTGTTAGCATGATTACTACTTCAGTTCTTATTTCTGTTATGGCAGTGCACTAGACTGCTCAGACTTTGAGAGTTCACACACTGTACAAATATACAGAAAAAAATACTGGCTGTCCTGAAAATCTTAACTTGATTTGAAGAAACTGTGAAGAGAGGAAGAGAATAAGAAAGCGAGGGTCGTTTATTTATACAGACAGAGGGGGAGTACTAGTATACATAAAGGTATCAGTATGTGGCTTCTATTTTCATATGACCATAATTTCTATGCAGAATGTACTTCTGTTTCTTGTAATTAATTTCTTGTGAGGAATCCATTTTTTGACAGGTTTTGGGGAGGTTTTTTGTTTGTTTTTTTTTTAGCTGCAATTCTTTGAATTCTTACTGATGTAATGATGTATGTTATTTTTCTCTGCTTTTTATGTCATTTACATGTACATTTCTGAATGTTTTGTACACAAGGATAGCTTCCATTTTTGAGGGAAAGTTAATACAGCATATTACAGAGGAGACATATGCAGGGATTTCATTAATTCTTTTGTTTTCTGTTTAGTTTTTTTTTTCTCTTAATTTAAAGGAAAATTAATTCAGACAGAATGTCTAGAGTTGATCTTTGGGTAGGGAAAAACATGATTATTATTCATGCAGCAGTGTTTATTTCCATCTGTCACCATAGCAGTTCTTTTAATAACTTATTATACAATTAGTTCAATAGCCTTTCTGCTCCTTTTCTACCACTGCAACATGGAACTCTTATTCCTGTAATGTTTTCACTGTCCCCATTTTACTATCCATAAGTAAATCTACTTTGAAGGTTTTAGTGGAATGCTGATAATATTTCCTATGTAGTTTCTAAGATGAATCTCCTAAACACTTTTAGAAGCTACGTGTAAAAATATATACAAGGTGAATTGTGAGAGAAGAAACCAAGGACCATTTCTAGAATCTAATGAAATAGCTCTTACATATCAAATTAGAAATAAATTTTACACCTGCAGAACTTTTATCTATTTCTTCATGAGGACATAGAGGCTCCCATTTCATCTTCAGGGAGGTGGTTTACCCTCTTCAGATCAGCAGCTTTTGGAGGATTCACCAAGGAAAACCAAAATGCATAGGCCTTGCAGTCCTTCACAACCCACTGGCAGAACAGGAAGTTTTATAGCAGAGAGAGAATATACATGAGAAGTTTATGTTTAGAGAACCAGAAGACAGACCCTTAAAAAAAAAAAAAAAAAAAAAAAAAACAAACAAAAAAAAAAAAAAACACAAAACAACAAATGTTAGGGGGAAGGGAAAGGAAAGGAGAAGTTGGGAGTGGAAGGGGGAAAGAACAGGAAAGAACAGGAGACCCACTGGCTAGATAGCATCTACGCAGAAAAGGACCCGGGGTCCTGGTGTCCTGGTGAGCAAGTTGAACATATGTCAGCAGTTGTACATTTGTGGTGATGAAGGCTTTATTAGCAAGGGCATAGATAGGAGGTTTAGAGAAGTGATTTACCACTGGAACAGGCTGCTCAGAGAAGCTGTGGAATTGCCTTTTTTGGGTATTTTTGAAACTGAACTGGATGAGTTAGTTCCTCAGGCACCAGATCTAACTTTGAAGTTGACCCAGCTTTGGAACTTGAGGTTGGGCTAAATGATCTTCAAAGGTTTCTTCCAACCGCTGTGATTCTAAGTATAATGCTACAGATGCACATCTTTTTTCTCCATCGTATCTCATCTTTTTGGATAGGTCTGCTTGGTTAATATTCCCACCCCTAGAGGAGAAAATATGAACCTTGGAATTGATTTGATCAGTTCCGTTCTTAATTTCCAGCCTGTGTATCTCGAAAGATCTGATATCCAGAGGATAATTTCCTGCAAAATCTATCCCACAGAATTAATGAGAAAAAAGTGGAAGAATATATTATTTTTGGAAGAGTTTTATTTCTGTTTGTCTAAAACATGGTGGGGAAATGTTTTTGATATAAATGTCTTAAATGATCACACCAGGCCATGAGATGCATTTAAAAATCTGTTTGAAATATATAAATACAGAACAAGTGGACAAAAAAGCAGTTGTGACTGCCATCTGGTAAAAAAAAAGAAGAGGCCAAGGACATCTATGGCCTGTGGAGATGCAGATGAACAAATCCAATGAATAGATACTGATATTTCAGTAGTTGTTATTTCAGTAAAAAAATACAGAAACCTGTTAGTGAGTGTTGTACTGCTGCTTATTACTTCTCATTGTAAGGCTAAAAAAGCACCCATCTGCCATTCTGAAACTTTAAACAGTCTCTGAACAGGAAATGTAACTAAAAATTCTATATCCGATAGCACAAATGATAGCATCACAGTACCAAAGAACACAAAGCTTTATGGTTTTATATCAGTAGTAAATTGTGCATAGATTTCTACGGTCCTGGAAGAATGAAAATGTATTAGTATTATTCATTCTGTTAGGTATGGTCTAGAAATGGTAACAGGCTTCTAAGTGACTATGGATGGTCATCACTGAAGAAGTCAGTGAAGAAGCACATTAGTAAGAAATAGCAAAAAAACCGCTGGAATTTTAAATCTCTCATGGCTACCCGGGTTTAAAGCATTGTGCAAATAGTAGTATTAACCCGTTTTCCTCAGCTTCTGCCAATACTGCTGGTCAGCCAGCTTTTCCTGAATTTACCCTGTCCTCACTCAGTGTTTGAGAAAAATCCCTCTGTTAGTTGCCTCAGATGAATGCTATGGAACAGGTAGGACGTTCTCCTCCTCTCTCTCTCATAGGTCAGAACATGACATCATCTTAAGTTGCAGCACACTGCTGCAAAGACATTTCTGTTTGTTTAGTTCAAAACAATTCAAAACTCATGATCTAAAATCTAAATATGTTGAGAGATAAGGGAGAAACTCAAATAAAAATAGGCATGCTGATAGAATATATATATATATATAATGCTTAACTAAAAAATCTTTCTTCCTGCTGTAAAATGAAGATAACCAGTGTTTTATAGGCAGCTGGTAGCCCATATGCCAGATCTACCAGATCTGAGTAGAGGAATTCGGACTTATCTAGTAAGTGTGCTGTGGGAGAAATAGGGGGAGATCCTGCAGCATTTTATTATATCAAGTGAAATGACAAGAAATGCAGCTATTTTGGCCTGACCTGAACACATCACTGGGAAAAAAGGGCCCCTGACCATAACAAACTTGACCATCACCAAACCACATATCATTTTTTCTCTTCACTCCTTTTGTCAGACATGGAACCTTTTCTTTCTTGTATCTCACAGAACCTCAGTTCTTTTTGCTCTTTCTGTTTGTGTTTGGTTTGGGTTTTTTTTGTATTCAATATATTAGCTTTTTTTTCCATTCGAAGTATAGAAACAAAGGTACTTAGAGACATGTCATTTCTGAAGAAATAGGACAGCTTCTTATGAAAATCTATGGTTGATAATAGAACCTTTCTCTATTAATTATTGCCTTTGTGCAAATACGTTTGGATTACAGGTTTTCTTTCTATCGCACCTCTTCTTGCAGAAGTTCCTTTCAGCATATACCCACACATCTGACTTCGCACTGTAGTCACCCACCCTCTGTGTTACTTCTGCTGAAAAAAGGTATTTTTACAATGCTAGTAACATTCTTTCAAATATTCACTGCCCCTAAACCATGGTGTTTAGACTTCTCTGAGAAGAAAAAAAAAAAAAAAGAAAAAAAAAAAGAAAAAAAAATCCCTGTTAAAAGACAGCTTAGGTATTTCTTTATTGTATCAGTTAGGAATTTTCGACAGCTAAACTTTATTGGCCATATTTACTGCATTCAAATCTGAAAACTCTCCTTATCCTTCCCAACAAACTCTCAGATTTCTGACCAATTCAATGTTACCTATTAACTGTTTCATTCAGAGTACATCATAGTGCAGCGTACAGCGAATGGTTCTTCCTATTTCCAGTTATAAAATAATATAGAAAGACAACTCAAATCTTGACAGTATTTTTCTAATAATACTTTTTCACCTGAAAAATTGATATTGCTACAGCTGGACAGAAGCTTCAGCAAAGTGAGATTCATGGAAACAGTATAACTTCAAATAAGAAAGGAGATGTTTAGTCTCTGAAATACTGATAAATGTCAGAGTTCTCTGAGTTATAACACACAAATGTAATTGTAAAACATCCTTCATGACTGTTCTAATACAGAGGGCCCAAAAAATCTCAAGTTCATTAAAGCTGAAGAAAAACCGATACATAGAGTTTTAACATTACAAGCACAATCTAGTGAATGACAGATGAGGAAAGAATACCATATGTTTCGTGATCAATGTGTTTTTCTCTTTTAAAAGAAATACACATGTGTGTATTGCTCACAGCTTTGAAATGTAGTATCCTTTCTTTACATTTAGCTTAACCATATAAATAAAAATGACTCACCTGGGAAAGATCACAGGATTAAGCACTTTGCTAGAACTAGACTGTTTAATGTTTTAATTAATGTCACAGTCCCCGTGGCTTCTAAATAACTGATTTGGTTTCAAGAGTAGGTAGCAGAAATAACAGCAGTATCCAAGGGTATGTCATGAATAATCAGTAAGAGCCTGTATTATAATGTGCACAGAAAGGTATTTGCAAATAACAAAAAAGTTCTCTAAATGTCAAAATATAAACTGAAATGATGAATTGCTGTATTGAGAAGAAATTATAAACTGACATGTAGAATTCTCTCTACAGTATAATTCATATTTAACAGATGAATCTGAGGCTTGATGAGTGTAAAAGAAATGCTTTCAAAAGCACCTTAATTAGTCAGCAAGAGATCGCACATAGCAGGCAAACTTCCCATACAACGAATTTATAACACCATTATCACCTGTCTTGTGAAGTCAGTCATTCTAGCTTGGACACTGATTTACAGCGCTATTTTGATGAGGAGTCTTTTGAGTAGGCTTCACTGGCACAGGGGAAAAAGACCTGAGCAAATCCGAAAGCCATCTGCCTGAAGGTTTCCCTGCTCGTATCAAAGGTGCAGGTCAGATGATAGTGATGATGGGGGAACTTGATAAAATCTATCTATTTTTGAGAGGGCCAAAATAGTCGATGACAAATAGTGAACAGAATGTTCAGAATGTTTTGATTCCCTTGTGAATAAACCACGGACCTTTCTTTCACAGTGTGCCCAGGAGGAGAAGTTATCATCATCAATATTGGTACACTGGGGAGAGACCAAGAAAGCAGAGAATGTAGCAAGCATCAAGGCAGACTATGGTACAAAGCAGGGATTATACCCATCTACTGTCGCATACTGAATTACAAGAGTAGAAAAAAAAGCCACAGAAAAAGCAAAGAGGAATAGAGAACTGTGTTAGTTGTGGGGAAGTGGAATCTCTGTGCACTAGAAATGTTTAGGATATATTTATACTGCAAATCATAAAGCCATCAAGCCTGTGTTTGATCTGCAAGCAAATGGAAACCTAATTAGAGCCAGGTAATTCTTGGTTATCCTAATTGGACAAAGCTTTTTAATGACAGCTAGAAACTATCATAGAAACAAATGACACTAGATTGTACACAGGTCTGATGAAGAGTGATGCTATAAGCCAAGGTTTCCCTTTGGAGTGGCTGCAAATTTTAAAAAAGAGCAAAAAAAAGGGCTAGCAAAGCACGGGGCAGTCATGTGCTAGACCTTAGAAGGGAGTCAAGGCAGCTACTTTGGGAAGCAGGAGTAACTGAGAAGTCATACACCGAAATTATTAGCAAAGAACTGTCTGTTGTTTTTTATTCCTAAAGCATTCGCTGAAAAAAAGACTTTGTATTACCTGACCGGAAAACAAAACAAAGAACCCCAAAACATTTTCAACCATTAATTAACTCATTCATGTAACAACCAATCATACAAAGTCTCAAATGTTGGCTCACTGCTTGGGCCAGGGAGCAGTATCAAAAGCCTTTCGGTAAGAAGTACCTAGATTTGGGAAGTCTAGAATACCAGTTCAAAGAATTTAAATGAAAACATTCATTTAAAATGTCATCAAGCTCAATAATACGAAGCTCACCATACAGTATGTTAGCAAGCACAAGGCTGTCTTAGCTCTGAATAAAAACCGCACAGACTGCCGCCAAAAGAAAGGGAAGCTAAACTGAGGCTGCAGATGCTGCTCTACCCATCCGTGGTTGGTGAAAAAGAGGAATGCAGAAAAGGAGACAAAAGTAAACCAAGGTCTATCACCTCTTAAGTAGAAGGAAAAATATAACTTTTAAAACCAAAATAGAACCTGCTCTCTCTCCTTTCTAGCTCTGCTTTGTAAATATTAAGCCAAGTTGCAAAATTAAATTGTATAACTTTCTTCTAGACCAGAAAACAATTTACTGAACAAGGCCAGGAGTTGAATCCATAGTTCCAAGGGCAAGTTACATCTCAGCTGATGCCCACATAGCAGTCCTCAGTTTGTAGTCCCTGGCCATCAATATTCTGTGGAAAAGACTCAGGGTGGAAGTCAGCTGTTGTGTGGAGACATTTTCAAAGGAACATTTGCAGGAGGAAGTATGATAGAAAGAAAATCAAGAGCTCAAACCTATTTAGTCAAAGGCAATAATAAAGACTTCGGAAAACCTATGGTTTACAACAAATCATCCTATCTCTAGATATGACATGTTTATAAATACCTTGTTCCTATATTTGGGTAGGAATATGGGTCTGTAGTCCTTGCCTTTTCAGAAGATGGGCATAATATTTATTTTCATGAGGAACTTTCCCTAATCATCACAACTTTCCAAAAGATTTTGAGAGAGGCCTTAGACCGACAACAACCAACTCCTTTAGCACCACCAGATAAGTCCCCTCTGTCCCATGGACTTGCACATGCCCAGTTTACTCAAGCTGATTCTGATTCAATTGTCTATTGTGGACAGTAACTTTCTCCCCCAAACTTCGCTGCTAGGAACAGAGACCTGTGAGGCCTGAGAGCAGACCTTGCCAATAAAGACAGAAACAAAGACTGCATTGCTGTCAGCCTTCATCCTCATTACTAGATTGCTTGCCCTGTTCATCAAGGGGCAACATTTTTCCAGGTCTTCCTCTGCTGCCAGTGTACCCACACAAGTTTGTCTGGCTTTTTTTTTTTGCTGTTCACATCCCTTACAGTTTCAAGTCTAGCTCAGCTCTGGTCTTCTGAATTCCATCCTTGCATGCCCAAGCAATCCTTCAATATTCCTTCTTGATAGCCTGTCCATGCTCACACCTCCTATACACCTTCTTTTTGTGCTTGAGTTGCCAAAAGGAAGTTATGGCATTGTGAATGGGTAGGTATCATGGTTTGGGCTGGGATGATCTGTGAAATTATGAATGGGCAAGAGACAATACAAGTTACAAGATCGTATTGATGCAAAATATGATAAATTTGAGAATACCTTCCACAGACAAAACTTACAAGGCTCTATTATTCCTTACCATTAAATAACTCTGGGTTTCATCTGGAAGTTCATCATTGCCTCAATGACCTTACACAAAGTCTTGAAATCCATTAGATGATAACTTAAGAGAATTATTCGGAAAACTACCAACCTGAAATTTTGTGAGCAGTCAAGGAGCACCATCTGTAATGCTCTGTTCAAAGTACGTTGTAAGAAAAAACTGTTGAGGTGGAATATCTATCGTTTTGATATTCAAAAACATACGGTAAGCCCAAATGTCAAACGATGTATTTAATGAATCATGCTGTTTTATTATACACACACATAAAAAATATGAAAATGAAGGTCATAAGAGGACAGCATTTTTAATAATTTCCCAAAACACCTTTTGTATTTGACAACATTTCAAATCTTTTAGTGCTTTTGTATTTTCCAGTAACCTATTTTTATTCTTTGTATTATTTATGCACCTGCTAGCTGAGACATGCTTACCAGCAATGTATGCATGCTCATCTTCAAGCGTTAGCAAGAGAAAAGTTAAAAATAATAGGGAAATGGTACCTGCAGCACAGATGGGAAAAATCCCAAAAGAGCTGGATAAGCTTCAGGTAAATGCCATATTTTTTAATTAAAAAAAAAAAAAAGTTCAAGTCAGTTCTTGTTTTCTCAGAAGCAGTTCAATCAATCTTAGCCAAGCTGTTTGTTGGGTTTTTTTTAACATTACCCTAATGCCAAACACATTCAGATGTCAAAATGAAATAGGGGTGGAGATAAGGAAGAGAAATAAATCTGATAAAATAAATAAATCTGGTAATATAATCATTGTATATTCATTATCCTTGCTGCCAGGGTGACATTTGTAGGGCCTTCAGACATCCAAAGAGTGTAGATAGACACTTGCTTTCAAGTCAATTTATTTTGAAAACGTACAAGCTTAAACAACAAGAACAACAATTTGGTTAAAAACCCAATATGAACGCTGAGTGGATGTAAAGATTCAGTCTGAACATTACCTTGAATGTTGTGGAGGGGATGAGATCAGACAGTGAAAAATTTGCATGACAGGGAAAAGGTAAGGATGGCTGGAGAGGTAACTAGCACTATGCAGGCCAGAACCCAAGTAGTCCTCTCTTTTACCTTCTATCACTGCTAGAATTTGCTTCAAGACTCTTCTAATTTTCCATAATCCAGTGTCCTTTGTTATTCTTACAGTCATGAGCAAGCCTGCATCTTGGCAAACAGGATTTGTCTTTTTACAACTGCAGCTGCTCTTTAGAAATAACTCAAAGCTGACAACAGTCATGGCACCTTCCAGGTTGCTAGTTGAAACATCTAGGTACAGATGGTCTTGCCACATATATCTCCGTTTGTACCTATGAATCCTTTGTTACAGCAATGTTTTCTTCATCTCATCATTTTGCTTCCTCTTTGGTCATCTCTCTAAAGGCAGGTGAATTCCTGCTTTCCATACTACTTTTTCCACTACTTTTCCACTTCATGTACTTTTCTACTGAAGTATTAAGGCAGCAAAGAAGAAAATCTTCTCGTTTCTTTATCTCAAGCACCAGTGAAGCTTTTTTATGCTACCAGTCTATGGGGCTGGTGTTTGTTATGCCAGAATACACACACTAGAAACATACATGCCATTGTGAAGAAGTATCTAACTGGGAAAAGTCATGGTGGCCATAGAACTCAAAGTTTGGGAGGCTTCTGAGGTATAACAAGCAAAATAGGAAGGAGTAGCTGAGTTAGAGTGTTGGTGGAATCTGGGCAAAGGCAGAGCAAAAACTGAGAAACTCTTACAAGCCATGCAGAAGCAGGAGAGGATGAAGACAGGAGGATCTAGAAGGAATGGAAATTATTCTAGGGGAGAAAGAACAAACAGAAAGACCAATGCAGGCTGAAAGACAGACAACGGCTGGAAGAAAGGAAGCTTTACCGAGCATTCCTCAGTTTTGTTGGCAAAAAATTCCCAATATACAGGACCCTTCCTAAGATCCTTTGCATATTAGTTGGCTGCCAAAGGTAGGAATAGGAGTGAAAGCTGTATTTATAATGTAACGGAACACTGCTATTATAGATGAAATAATTGGTGTCTGACATCTCTCCATAATTAACCTTTTTCATTATACTGTATACCCATGTTAACCTCTTGTCAACTACTGTTTTTTCCTGTAGTGTGAGACATTACGCTCACATTTCTTTTAATATAAAAGAGGCCAAGAGATTCATTATCGCTGTTTATTATCATTATTCCTAATGATATAATGAGGTATTACCCATGGCATTTTACTGTATGTCTGCTCAAGTAGATTGGGATTTGCAGCAAGGTCCTGTTTAGACATTGAATGAACCCAACAGTCATGTTTAATAAGTCTTATGTTCTGTCAGAAAAAGCAGCTTATTACTAATGAGATGTATTATGTTATTCAATACCCAAATAAAACTGTATTTCTCAAGTATGCATGCCTGGGGCACAAATCTGACAAACACTTAGGGAAGCAAAATGCTGTCCAAAGAGACAGTGATTAATAAAGACCAGTTGGGGGGAGGTTGTTTCCATGTTCTAAAATACTGGCTTTGCTATACTTATTTCTTGGAGTGAATCCAGTCGGAGAGAACAGTGTAAGTATGCTAGGGAGAGCTTCAGGGAACTGCGGAATATTCACAGAGTCTCTGCCTACTGGCTGAAATGCCAGCAACTTATATGGCTATGTTGCTGGAAGCAAGAAGAAAGATTTGCTCAGTTACTAAAGTGATGCCTGGGCATCTTCAGTTTCTTTAGTTGAAGCATAAATAAGAATTATGGTGAACTTGCATTACATTTGCGGAATATTTTATCCTGTCTGCACACTATGGACGTGGCCTTTACTCAAAGAGAATTCATATCATTCAATTACGCAAAATGTTTTTCACAAGCTACACTGTGGAAGAAAAACCATAATTGCCTTCATCCTCTGCTGGGCTACTAGTGGTAAAATCTAAAACCTGATATGTCTGTACAATGAGCTTTCTCACACCTTGGAACAGTCACTTCTACAGAACTGATGGCACCCAGTGCTAAGCCATAATCACCTAGTCTTTCTTTGCTTACTTCCACATAAGTAGAAATTCCTGCATAGGAATGCCCTTACGGATGCAGAGGCTCCAACAGCAACTAGAAGTGGATGCCTAGGGAAGTGAGTTCTATGCACAGATGATTCTCCAAGTAGTTTACTTCACCCTTCGTATTTCTGCTCCATTTTATTTAAAGCTCACTTCAACACACCTGCCAGGTGGCCAGAAACCACAGAAAAGCGCACACTTCAGAGAACTCAGAGGACAGCAGAAACATTTTGGGAGAAATAACCAGCTGGTGTAATTATAGATAATATTTATTTTCAAATTACTTCCATGCAAAAGCAAAAATTCCTACAGAATTTAAGATAAACTGATTTTCATTATTGTCGTGGTTTAACTCCAGCCAGCAACTAAGCACCACAGCCACTCACTCACTCCCCACCAGTTGGGATGGGGGAGAGAATCAGAAGAGAAAAAGTGATAAAACTTGTGGGTTGAAATAAAGACAGTTTAATAGGTAGAGCAAAAGCCGCACGCACAAACAAAGCAAAACAAGGAACTCTTTCACTGCTTCCCATCGGCAGGCAGGAGTTCAGCCATCCCCAGGAAAGTCGGGCTCCATCACGCGTAACGGTTACTTGGGGAGACAAACACCATCACTCCAAACATCCCCTCCTTCCTTCTTCTTACCACAGCTTTATATGCTGAGCATGATGTCATATGGTATGGGATATCCCTTTGGTCATTTGGGGTCACCTGTCCCGGCTATGTCCCCTCCCAACTTCTTGTGCACCCCCAGCCTGCTCGCTGGTGGGGTGGGGTGAGGAGCAGAAAATGCTCAGCAATAACAAAATCATCCCTGTATTATCAACACAGTTTTCTGCACAAACCCAAAACACAGCCCCATACTAGCTACTATGAAGAAAATTAACTCTATCCCAGCCAAAACCAGCACAATTATATATTCTATAGCAGTTACAAAAGAATTAACAAAGGTAGAAAAATGCTATAATATCTATTAAATTACACAAATATACAGAATTCCCTCCTATTCAATTCCTCTTCAGCAAATTCTACAAAAATTGTCCATGGAGATTTGTAACTTTGTATTTTTCTCCTATGTTTCCTAGTTGCTTACAAAATATTCAAATATGTTTATATATTCCAAATACAGATGTAGTTTAGGTTTTTCCTCAAGACTGTCCTTTTTATTTAAAAAAAAAAAAACACACTTAATTTTAGCATTTATGAACCTTGTTATTTATAATCAGTGTGACGGTATTGACTGATTTCAATATTTGCATTGATATGACAAGAATTTTAAAAATAAATTAATTAAACCATACAGTAATCTTAAAATGGCTGGCATTCCATTTGGCACAATGGAAAAGAAACACAGTAACTATGTTGTTGCAACACAATTCACGTATTCAAATATAAGGCTTATGATTTTATAGTCAATATTTGTCTTTAGGTGGCTTTATAATGGAAAAATAGTTTAAGACTCAAGAAAGGGAATACTGTGATACTTGATGCAGTCTCATATTGAGCAGATAGAGAAGGAGCTGGCCTTTGGAATAATGAGTAGGGAAAGCAGTCTGGGCAGAGCAGAAACTACTGGGTAAAGAGTAAGGAACAGGTTGTGCCTATTTGTGCTGCTTTTTATTGTTCCCAAATAAATGAATGTTAATTGAGAAGAAGTGCTGTTACATATTTTATGACACTCTGGGTACATGCTCCGAAATCCCATGAGGCCTGGTTTAAATTCAAATTAATCCTAAACTACACTTAATTAGCATTGCTGTAGTTGATTTTGCTTTTTTTGTTGTAAGGAAGAATATGATATCTTACAGTTTTGCTGTTTTCAAATGTTAAAATATATGATGGAGGTGAAGAAGTGATTTGGTAGCTGAATGACTTCCTGGCAGGAGAGAATCTGACAGGATGGCATTTTACTAATTAAGAAGAGTGCTGGACTAACCAGATGGGAAAAATACATACTGAAACTTTTTTCTTTCTTTCATTCTTTTTTTTTTTTTTCCCCCAAGACAATGTAGAAATAAACAAGGACAATGAAGGGCACGGAAAGACGCACTGGTAAGTAAGGCAATTTGCTAGCATAAAATAAACCTACACAAATCAGATAGTAACCAAATAATCCTGCCTTAATCAAATCAAAAATTAAGCAGGAATCAAAAGCCACTGATGTGAGCAAGAGATTTCTGTGCTTCAGACCCATCTCTAACATAAAGGTACAGTGTGACTTCTGGCAAATCAGTCAGCACTAGATCTATACAGACATTTTAAGTGCCTAAATCCGGTATGCAGACCTCATTATGATTGTTGAAAAAAAAAAAAAATCAAGGAGTTTAAGAGATTTTCAATCTTCTTTAGAAAAGAAGGAGATAACATAAACCACCCAAATGCTAGGGACAAAATGAGAAATGTGCTTTAAAAAATCCCAACATGCTAAAGAACTGAGAAATTTTTTTAACTACCTTAAGCTCAATAAAGTTTCTGCTTTCTATGCTCTAAATTAAATTACTGAGGAGTGAAAAAGAATAATGCAACAATGTAGAAAAAAAAAGGCAAAATCAGAAAAGCCAAGGCACAAAATGGGATGAATAGCAACGCAGATGCATTCTGCTAATACATCTGTAGCAAGACAAAGACAAAGGGAAGAGAGATCTGCTAATCTGCTACTCAGTGGATGATTAGAGATGGTATTGAAAAGGCTCATACTTTTTTTACTTTTCTTCACTAGAAGGGTCAACCTCAATCAGCTGGCTAAAATAATTACAACCAGTGACAAGGGGAGAGAATACAGACTAGAAGGATAACTTAGATAAAATATTTTCAAACCAGCTGGGCTTGAGGAAACTCCTCTCAGTATGCTTAGAGAACAGAATAAAGACATTTCGTAGCCATTAGCAATTATCTTTGAGAATTTGTGGAGAACAGATGAGCTTCTAAAAGAATGAAAAAGGACAGACGTCATGTTTATCTTTAAGAAGGGAGACCAGAAGAAACCAGGGAATTACATACTGTTCTCTTTAGCTTTCATTCTGAGAAAAACACTGGACCAAGTAATTTAACAAGTTTGTTTAAAAGCTTAAGTTTTTGTCCTGTTTGAAGGATATAAACCAGTCAGCATATATTTGTTAAAAACTATTGTGGAAAGTCTCAGCTGGAGCATATTGTCCAGTTTGTTCACTGTACCTTGTGGAAAGTGTGGTTCAACTGAAGAATAATTAGAGATTTAGAAAAAAAAATCTGTAAGAAAGAACAGAAGGTCCCTTGGGAGGCTGTGAAATCTTTATCACCAATATAGATCTTCAAAACAGGCAAACATATGTTAGAAATGGTTTAGGTAAAGCTGATGCTGCCTTTGGCAAGGATGGTATCTTCAGAGGGCTGGTTCTAGGCACCAGTAAAATAGAAAATCAGTCAGTGAAGCTGACTGTCAAAAGTAGCGAATTGGGAATGACCTACTGCCTATTGTGCCATAAAACATGCAAACATTGTTAGAATGAAGGCTGGAACCCAAAGATTGTTGTAGCCATGAGACTGGAGAATTATAATCTCAGTGATATGCCCTAATTAGTCCATGCAAAAATGAATTTTCATCTCCAAGAGACATGACTAGAAAGGATCCAGGACTACAGACTATTACCCAGAGACAGCAGCTCTACTTAAAGCATTGCTTTTCAGCAAGCCTCATACGCTGTGTAGGAAAGAAGTTATGTACCGGAGGCTGTAGCAGTCTCCATGAAGCCACTGGTACCACAACCTTAAGCTCCTTTTGTGGTTCTTCTCTTTAGCTACTCTACTATCTGTCAATAAAGTAGGAGTAAATAGGAAGATACAAATGTATCAGGGGTTGGACTGGTAGAACAATACTTTATCAGCCCATTGGCTCTGAAGAATTTGGAGAAGAAATTTTAGATCACTTCTCTAAGGTCCAGGCTATAGTGTAGATCAAATTTGCTAAAAGAGGGCTTTAGAGCCAGCTGTCAGTTTGGCTTTACTTTACAGTATGGATGGAAAGGTAAAGCCAAGCACCAGGGAAGGTGGGCCTCTGGTACTCCATGTTCTTATTCCCTACTAACTCAACATCTATCACTTCATCTTTCCTGGTTTTATTCCCCATATTAAGTGTTGCCTTTCTTTAATGTTCTTTTTGCCTGATCTCCCTTTTGCGATCTAAGATGCAGTTGCTACTCACCGTGGCAGGGAATTATTTTTCAGTAGAATTCTCCCATTTGATTTAATACATAATAAACTGATTACAGTGCAATTTAAGAGCACTGGCAGGTATGTGGTAACAGTGTAGGAATGGTCAAAACCTAGTGAAATAAGCGTATTTCCAAATGGTACAGACAGAAAATAATGCGAGGAAAATGCCACTTAGAACCTTTAATTCTAGGCCCTTGATGCATATCTACAGAAGGGAATTAATACAGAGAAATTAATGTATAATAGCTTTGTAAGAGTGTGGCAGTTTTGAGTTACCCCGTGCTTATTCAGATCTCTGATACAAGCCAAAATTCTCTTACATCTTTTGCTTCCAGGAAGCCAGCAATAAATGGATACAATGCTAGAAGAGCAGGTGTGTTTTCACTCAGAGGAAGCAGCTACGGATATGAAAATGACTTAGCAGCTGGTGAATAAGAAGACTGAAGCTGTGCCAGACGAAGTAAGTAAGCGTGTGTGTGTGTGTGTGTGTGCGCACGCACGCGTTTTGCCACTAATTATGCAAAAAGGCCCAAACCCATTGATCATGTATTTCCCTCCCTACTTCACCAGGAATAAATCTCAAAGTGTGACAACTCTTTCAGAAAGTCAGAGTTATTACCAGGGATGTATTTGCTGTATTAGAACTGAGAACACACAATGAATTATCCTTTTTTGTTCTTCATCTTTTTGTACACATATTCCTGTTTGCAGCATGGTAAGAACAAACATCATTTGCAAGAAGCTGGTCGGCATTTTTGTTTATCATTTAGTCCTCTTAGCTTCACAGACAATGAGGCTGTATTCAACCAAGCACAGTGTCAACAAGCGGCAAGCCACGACACAGCACATATAGCTTCAAGCTTGCGTTGCTTAAAGTTGGGGAAATCTTACCATAAAATTCAGCAGGTACAGCTGCTGATTTATCTTTGGTGCATGTAGGTATCAAGAAATTTTAGGTAAAACTTGAGCAGCCTGACTGCTCAAATCTTTTTGGTTTGCTTGGTTATAGAACTTCATTGCAATGGTACATTGTAAGATCTACAGAAACACTTGTCTGAGCATCTTCTTCTATCTTACACACTCTAATTACTCAAACTTAGACCCACCAAACTCTCATAGGATGATTACAAGCAAGAGTCAAGAAAAGCACTCTGTTGAAGTCACAAAGCCATCTTTTCATTTATAAAACAATTTAAAAATTAACATGAGGAGCTGGAACAACTATGTCAACAAGAAAAAGACTGCAGAGATGAATCATTCCAAAATATTTTTTCACTGTGCAGAGAAACAGAACTATTTATTTTCAAATTCCACTATAACATACAATCAAATAATGTTGAAAGGAAGAATACCAACTCCATGTGTCAGGGAAGATAGAGATATATTTTCAGTTGCTCTGTCATCTTGTAAAAATAATTAAAGGGGATTTGTATTTTCCTTAGAAAATGAAACAGAAACAAAGCATTTGACTAGCTTTCCCTATAAACATTACTTTAGGAGCAAGCCTGAAAAGTTTATTCCATTGTACAGTTTTTAACTAGGACAACATTAACTGGTGCATATGGAGACCCAGTTCAAAACTCCTGCACTAAATAAACTGCATGAAATAGTTAGATGCTGTCACCAGCTGAAGGATGGAAAAAATCTCTAGCCACTACTCTTTGTGAGGCCTTTTTCTCAAGATCTGCTTCCAATCCTCCAATCAAGAAGGTTGCCTTGCTGTGTATTTACATAGACATACCTTCTGTGAAGCTTTGTGCGCATTTAGAATGATTACTAACAATGAAAGCCACGATATTATGCAGCTGATCTGTTTGGCGTCACAATTTAACTGTAAACATAGTCAAACTATAAACAGTGTCTTTTCAGAAACCAGATAAAATTCACGGAGTATCTTTACTAAATCTGCTCAAAGGTTTTATCCTTCAAACAGATATTTTTAAACAATAAGAAATACTTCTGAATGGACGTTTCAAGATCCTTTGGAGCTTCTGCAATAGTAATATTCCCTATCCTTCTACAGTATCCTGCCTTTTACAGGAGACCGTTTAATGTAGAGAAATTCCTACACATTTGTATCAGCATGAAGTCATTAACATAAGAACATATGCCACATTGGTTCAGACCCATCTTCTCTTCAGCAGTGGCTAGAAATCAATGCCCTGGGAAGAATAAGAACAGGGCAAGCATATGTAATACTTCCTCAGAGTCTTGTCCCAGCTGCCAGCTATTTTCAGGTCAGAGAACTTCCTGAGATTGATGCTGCCTGTCTCTTTAGTTTCCCTCAGTGAATCTCTCAAGTATTTACTTGTCCAATCTCCCCTTGAACACATCCAAAATTTTCACATCCTGAACAGTTTTGACAAGAAGTTCCATAGGTATACTAACAGAGGTCCATTAACTTAATGACTTTGCATCACCACCTGTCTCTTCCTTTTCCCCAAACTTTGGGATTTTATGAGACTACAGAAACAAAAATAATTCCATGGAATCTGTGATCTTGCTGCGCTGTATAGCTCCCCTTCTGCAGAAGAGGAAAAGAGGTCGTAAGATCCCAGAAACAAAATGTGTTATTTCAAATACATCTCTTCCTTGACTTCTTCCACACTTATTCCACACTGACAGCCTGAATAAAGGCTTGGGATCAAACAACATTCAACGTATAGTGCAAAGGCTGCTTATATCAGTCATGTTTTCTTAAATTAGATACTGAATATAATGTAGTTCTATCTAACTCAGCTACCAAGATTTACTGAATTTTAACAAGGGATGGAGGGAGAAGGCCTATGTAATGTAGTTGATATCAAAATATCTCACTTCTTCACATTGACAGGTCTAAGGAATTAATGCTTGTGTGCAAAATCTCCTGAATACTTGTCTCTATGGCAAAAAGGCACTGATGCTAGAGAAAATGAATTTTTTAAGATAAGTGTTTTCCCTACGTTTCTCTACAGAAACTCAGCTTGACTACACAGTGGTTTGGGGCGGAAGGGGGGAAGACACAACAGGGATAAAACTTAAACAAAGCTCAAGGGTCTGCATAATTAAGTTCCCTTGAAGCTTCACTAAGAATCAGTGGATTGGCTATTCTTCTCTAAGAAGTATTTGACCCTCCATCTTGTTGCACTCTCTCTATATGTAACACAGGCTTCATTCTATATAGATAAACAGCATTAGTTTTAGAAAGCTGTTGCTACTTCCTATTGCTGTCATTATCATCACTGGCTTCTTCTTCACAACATGTTAAAAAGAATGTATTATATTCAGTACAACAGTTGCTACGTATGTTAACTGTTCCCAAGCATGCAGGGCTGCCCGTTCATGCACTGCTCCCTTTTTATGCAGGGCAATCTTTGCCCAGGGTAGCGAGCCTCCAGAAATCATCGCCTCACAGAAATAAGGAATGTTGCGGTGGGTCCAAAGCCAGTTTGCAGGCTGTTTCTGCCAAAGTTTCTGCTTCAGAGAATGACTGTCTGCTTGAAGCTGCATTTAAGGAAGTTCTTCAGTTGGGTATTTCTCAGTGGAAGTTCCCAGCTAATATTAGTCATAAGGAGTACTGAAGTACCGAACTGCATTTCATAATCCTGTTGACACTCCTCCCAGGCAAATAAAAATTGCCTATGCTGTTACTAAAGAGATGAGAAAAGAAAGTCCACACCTTGGTTTCTACGCTTTGTAAAGACAGTGAGTTAGTTATGAACTTCAGCATTCAGATATATAGAAAAAGTACAAGACGAGCTACCAACTTTATAATTGTATTAACACTACTTTTATGTTGCTTATAGGCACCAAGTCTGTATGTCTGCACTTTAAATATTCTTTGGTTAGCTTCTGGAACCCAAGTTTTGTCTGTTACAACCTATAGGCAAAATACATACTTTACTGGCATTGCATATTCTCAGGTTTCCACAGGCTCATCAACTGACTACTCTTGCTGTTGGGGAAAAAAAATTGAAAAGATTCAGCCTCACCTTCCTTCTCACTACGGAACGACAACATTCGGTCTAAATTAATCCACAATTCTCCTTTTCTGATCAGGAAAGGCGTTTCAAGAGCAAAATACGCTTTTTATTTTGTTAAAAACACAATAACAAGCTATTGAAAGAACGGAGAAACACCATAGGGTAGCACAGACTCTCAGCGCCCAGCACCAAGCCACACATTCCTTTGGGAACGCAATTTAAAAGTTCTGGAAAAGGTTTAAACATCTGACGTGAGCCACCTAGTGTCTGAACGTAATGGCTGCATTAAGAAGTTTCAAGAAACATTTTAACCTCTTTCTGACAGCTGGTAGAAGCCCATTTGTATTTATGAGCTTAAAATTATATAAAGAAATAAGTTGTAAACGTTTGCTGAAATACAGCCATCTGGTAACTGCTGCACCACAAGCCTACCTTAAGAGCCATCGGTTCCTCTTGAGACTTCAACCTAGTTTAACCAGTGAGCACACTATTAACACATCAGTAAAAAGTAAGTAAAATTCCTGTTAAAATACCATTTCAGAAGCAATGTCAAACAGTAAACTGTATACAGATGATGTGAGGTATTTAAACAGACTGCTTGACCCACTCAGAGCAAAATTTCAGATTTCCACTCTGAATAAGTATCAACTTGCTAACTCCCCCCCCCCCAAAAAAAATGTTTCTAAGCATAATTAGTCAAAATAGGACTCTCTGAGTCTGAAGACAAAGTGAAATAACACAGAGATGAACCTCTTCACCACCACTCCCAAACTCTAGATAAGTGATTTGTAACGGTTTTTAACATTTGTAGACTCCTCAAACCTTAAATAATTTTTAACTATACTGATATATGCTTGTTCTTCACAGTTATCTTCTGAAGGCTACATGTAGGAAAGCAATCCTGCCTTAACAATTACATAAAAATGTGAAATATTGATGTGGGATAAAAATACAGAAAGTCATTACTGGAATAGCTGTAGGGAAGGAAATATGGAAACTGAAGAGGAGGAAGCAGAAAAACAGAAAGAGAGAAAGAAAGCAAGATGAGGAAGAAAAGGACAAAAAATAATTGCCTGTAAAGCAGAAACCACTCTAAAAGATCAGTTAGGGATCAAGTTAGCTACACAGAATAGGTTTTATATTATTATCGCAGGTATTTTTTCTTTTATTTAACAATTTTTTCAAAGGGTTGAATGTCTCTAAGAAAGTCAAGATGTGTTACTGTAAAGCTTGTAACATACATCTTATTGTATTTGGGGAGGAAATGTAGTAAAGAAAAAAACAACTAATGAAGATAGAGGAAAGAGCAGCTTCTCTTGTGCTTTATTGTGAAAGAATATTACTGATAATGTACTAAGAGAATGATGCATGTGATTTGAAAAGTTTGAGACCTTCACAGCAAATTTATATTAAGTACATTTTTAGAATTTAATAAACTTTTGTTTCCTGTAACAAATAGTGCCATTATAGTGTTTCAGAGATGGTATATATGTTATGACTCTATTCAAATTCAGGTAGCCATCATCTTAGTTGATATATGTTTATCATCAGATAACAACACCTACTTGTACCTTTCTGCATATTACCCCTTTTTAAATATAGCATCAGTTAAATTATATTTACATACAGTGATCTGAATTTAAGAACTGCAGGTTTTATTTCAGTTGCTAACTGAGCTATCTGTTACCATTTTAAGTGGGAAGAACTACTTGGCAAGACTGAATAAACATAAAAAAATGTAGAAATTAAAAAAGAAACAATAACCTCTTTTTGCCCCCCCCCCCTTTTTTTTTTTAAAAAAAAAAAAGACCTGGTTGAATGGAACCTTAACTTGGATGTCTCAAACACTCTGTCTCTGAAAGAGAAAATTGAATCCCCCTTTCTTGGAAACATGCTATGGAGCAAACAGTCTCTGAACCTTAATAGTTCACTAGAGCCTCACCTGAAGTTCTCAAAACTGGCTAACCAGGAAGTACCTATCCGCCTGTAAGCCTCTTTAGTCTTAGCACAGGCCAAAACAGACCAAAAGAGTTGTTAAACGACTTAGCAGAGAAGGTAAACTATAACAGAAATAGCCTTCAAAAGCATACAGAGAGCAACACCTGGCTACTCCCTGCGGCTGTGTTTGTGCCCAGACCTCGGGCTCACCCGGGGTGGGTAAGGTTGCCACGGCTGAAATGCAGGTTCCCACCTGCGAGTGGGCAGAGGGTCCGATTCTGCTCTAGCAGAAGAAACACGGCAGCCTGGGTACCTGCACCTGGGATGGCCGAGGCCAATTCAAAACCCAAAATGCTTCTCCATGGCAGTACCATGCGCAAGTGTGTAAGAAATGCCTCATTCTGTGCCATCAACTCCCTCCCTCCTACACACCTTCAGGAAAAAGGTTGTACTCGTCCATGTGACCTAAAGAGAGAGGGGCTCGTAGCAGCAGCAACATTAAAACGGTGTGGTTTCCATTGCATTCTTATCTATAAAATTCATTGCCTGCCAGAATCAAATGCAGGGGGGGAAATACCACCTCAGTAACCTACAAAAGACCCTTTAGATAGAAAGTACTCTGGGCATGAAAAGTATAATTATGTTACAAATATAAGTACTGTTATTTACAAATAACGCTGAATCATGCAAAGGCTGCAATGGGAAGGGAAGGCGGGAGCAGCACAGACCCTGCTTGAGGGGGGTGAACCGGCGCTGCGAAACGGACGGCGGGGGGCCGAGCGGCGCTGGCCGGAGAGGCCAGCGTTGCGCTGCCTTGGCGGCGGGGAAGGCGCCGTGCCCGGGCCGCCAGCCCGCCGCTGCCCCGACCGGGCCGGACCCGGGGGGAGCGGCGGGGCGGGCAGCGCGGCAGCGGCCCGTCACGGGGCGGGGAGCGGCCCCACAGGAAGTCAGTTCTGGTTCCTGGGTTAAGGCGCCCGGGCAGGAGCGAGCGCCCTGCGCCGGGAGCGGCCGTGGGCTCCGTCAGGCGCTCGTAAGTCTGAGTCGCTTTTCAAACCCCTCGGCTCCCTTCCGTGCGGAGCGGCGGGCGCTCGGCCCGGGGAGGAGGGGGGGCAGTGGTACGGGCCGCGGCGGGGCCGGCCGCCCCTTGCCCGCGGCCTCGCCGCACTTCCGCCATCCGGTCTTGGGGACGCCGGTTCCCCCGCCGCCGCCGCCGCCGCCTTGCCCGGTTTCGGGAGCGGGGCGGGGGGCGCGCAGTCGGTGCCTGCGGAAGGGCCGGGGCGGGCGCCGCCGGCTCCGCCGCTCCGGGAGGGCCGCGGGAGCAGGGGCAGCGGGCTCGCCCGCTGGTGGCGATCGCCCGCGGCGGCGGCGACGAGCGGAGGGGCAGAAGGAGGTGTGCTGTTTGCAGAGGCAGTAACGGCGCGGGGCGTGCAAAGGCCCAGCTCCCCCATAGTGCCCGTCGCTTCCCCGGAGCGCACGGGGGGCTGTCTGCGCTGCGAGCTGTAGCGCTGCTGTGGCCGTAGGGGCTCCTCCCGGGGCCCCGGCTCTGCCCGCAGTCGGGCGAAGCGGGAATTTTGTGCATTAGACCAAAAAAAAAAAAAAATTCCAAGCAAAACGAAAGTGCAGTGAGCTCTCAGCCTCTCACAAATGATTACCTCAACAGGTTTCCAGTTCCCAAGATGATGGCAGTGTAACTTAGAAAATATTTCCACTGAGGAAGCTGTTTTGAAAGCAGAAATATGTGTAGAGAAGTACTTGCTTCTGGATGGCATCTATGTTCTCATGTGAACCTATGAGAGGTAGGCACGCTTATTGTGAATGAATGGGTATGTACACATGATTAGCTAAAACCTTATTTTTTCAGAATTTAAGGTGTTTTCTGAGGCACTGTGAAAACTCAAACTGTGCCTCTTCAGTGATCTGTGGAGCTGGGATTTCAGGATGTACACAGCAGTATGTTGCTAATCTTTGTATTGGGGCTTTTTTGGCATTTGACTTATGGAAAAGTCTTATGACTGCTGCTGTTTCTTTCCCCACCTATATTGGCAAAGCGTTCCTCATTTGAAGAAAATATTTTAAGAGCATCTGCAGGCTTCATTGGTTTGTTTACTTAAAAGGTTGTCTTACAACATTTGTTATACCCAGTTGTTTTCCAGTGTTCGGGTCTTTACTCAAAGATGAAATTCTAGTTCTCATTGCCATAGCTCTAGCAACACAACGCTCACAGCTACTCACATTTGGAGGATCCCCTCATCAGACAAACTCCGGAGCTAATCTCTCTGTCTGATTCTGTCCCTGTTAGAATAAATGCAGCATTTTGTATTGCTGCATCTGTTCTGACTACGTATTGCTGTTAATAATTGTGAAAGTCTTCAGGGTTTAATGAACATAGAATGTCTGTTGCTAAAGGGTTGACAACTTTGGGCTGAATATGTTCCCATTGCTGTATGGATACAGCATAACTAAGTCTGATTAAAATAGTGGGGATATTTCTTTGGGGGTTGTTTTATTTTTTTATTTTAAGGTTGTTGCAGGGTTTTCTTCTTCCTAACTGGATGTAGGGAGCAGAGTTAAATGACAAGGAACAGTTGGCAAATTCCCTGATAAATATTGATGCCTATGGAGAAGAAGGAGGAAAATGAGCCAGTTTTTCTAAATGCTAGGAGTTCTGGATATGAGATAGATAACATAAGAAGCAGTTATTTATTCCAGCAGCAGGCAGTTCGGGGTGTGACTACAGAGTAGTTTAATCCAATCTAAATCTAGGCTGCTGCAGTCCTGCCCACGGCTACTCTCATGTTCCCACTGCTTCCTTGTGTTGGTAGTAGTGCTCCAGCAGCCTCGCAGTGAGCTAGCTGCAGTTTAAATTTGGGGTTTGTTTTTTTTAGGGGGCTTGTTGTTGCTTTTTTGAGAAAGTAGGGAGCTACTTCAGCACACTCAACTGTGTAGCATAGAAGTGCTAGTCCTGGTACAAGTAAGTGGCAAAAATTCGTGGCCAGAGATGGGGGAAGGCAAGAGTAGCCTTTACTGTGGCAGCGCAGACTTACATCATTGTTGCATAACCGTGACTTCATGCTACAATTTCAAAGCCAATGCTGCCACTGAACACAGGAGTTCTGTCTTTTGCTGATGTCTTCTGCTCCTGTGCTGGCTTCCTTATGTTATTGTGCCATTTGAAGTGGTCTGGGGAGCTGATCTGCATTAGAGCTAACGCAGCAAAAAATACCATTTTTAAATGTTGTTTTTAAAATAGCATTTAGTTTTAAGATGGATTGGTTTGCTGATACCATTTACAGTAAGGCTGCTTGTGCTGGAAGAAAGGGAAAGGTGAGGTGGAATCGGAAATGAGCGTGCAGGGTATAGGGGAATATAGGACCAATTCTTCTGGTTCCGTCTTGAAGTGTCACTAGTAATGACTATTATTGCCCCTTCCTTACTGTCTGGATTTTAGGGAGCTACCAGTAAATTAGCTACCATTCCCCTTATTTTTCCCTACCAAGTAGAAAATCAGGTGCAATGCTGCAATTCTGCACTGTTCCTGTTGGATCAATTACTTTTGGTACCAACAGTCCAGATAAGAGCAGAACTCTGTTAATACTCCCAGGCTCAATCAATCAGTAAGTAAAAGGCTGGAAGTTAGGTATACATTTTAAATACTGTTTTTCAAATTGAGATTTGAATTTGCGTGCATGAAATTAATGGCTTCATTTTCTATGAACTGAGTCATATGGAGCTAAACCCCATTCCCTGTATTAGAAGCTGAACATAGTCTTTTGAATCCCATTGCACTCATTTTTTTAAGTTACCTTTTATATGTGCAGGACACTTTTACCAGGTAATTTCTTAAAAGTGTCTATGAAGAATTCCAGAAAAGTACGAAAATCAACATCCGTGCAAACTGTGCAAATTTTTACAGAATGTGAGAGCACACTTTCAGTCGGTTTTGGCCATAACAATACCCTTCTGCAGTTTAGTACCCGCCCTGGCAGTCAGCTGTAATACCTGATTTTATTAATTGAACAACATAAATCAGTCCTTCATTTGAAACTGTGAAAAAGCCTACCCATTTATTTAAAGATGTGCCTCAGGTATTAGAATGAACGTTCCAGTTAGTGAAGGGATACTCTTTGGACAAAGTAGCCTGTGTTACTAACAGTGCTTTGAGACAGTATGCATGGACCTGAGATTATAAACTACTGAACTGGTGTTTAGAGGAAAAAAAAAAATACAAAAACCTTTCATATGAAAAATGTAGGCGTTTCATATGTAGGCGTTTTACACAAAACTTATAAACTTGGATTTCAGTAATGCTTATTATATCAAAGGATCCCTAAATGATTCCAAGTTGATAAGGAATTCCCTTTGCCACTACTAAAGTACAGCCATGCCAGAGTTGAGATACAATTGCTCTTGCAGTACGCACTCATCCTTAAAATAAAGTTTGCAGGACAGGAAGGTGTGACATTCATACAGCAGTCTGTTGCACCTTCTAGGAAAGTCAAACCACATTTCTGTATTCAGGCTCTCTGATATGGAAGATATTCAAGAGCAAGAAAACGAACAAAAGCTCAAACTGCAATCCTTAGAATTTTGATGAGGGTCCAAGACAAGTTATTCTCATACTCTTCTTGCTTGGCTTATCCTCTTCTGACTGCACCACTTTCCTTAATAGTATCTGTGGTTTATGCATAATCCCAGAAGATAGTGAGAGACGATAGTGGCTGTCCATGCTGTGTACTGTGAGGTAACCATGCTTTAAATACCAGGAGAGGAGATGTGAATTACTGCTTTATTTTTTTTTTCTTAATGTGGGTATTTTTGGGCTTTTCTTTTGAGACTTCACTAACCTATCCTCTAATGTACTCACATTATGATAAATTTTTATCTTAAAATTCGTGTCATATATTATTATAGAAGTAAAGGACCCTTGTTTGCAAAGTTCACTCTGTCTTGAAATTTAAGTCTGTAACAATTAATAGTGTTGTAGTCTTATGTGTCAAAGTTCATGAGCTTTAATTTCAGGAATTGTTATTGGAATTGCTCACAAAGTGTAAAAACATGATAGTATTGTGTGATAAGATCTGAGTCTTCCTAATTCTTACTGGTTGGTGTTACTGATTTTTAGATAAAAGATGTTTTAATTCACCTTGTAGTGTTGCTTGTGTTGCCATTTTCAAATATGGCATAGGAGAGGTCCATGTGACCTGATGTTATTGAGCTTTTCTCTTTTTATTGTTTAATGCCAAAAGCTGAATTATTTTTTTTTAATGCTATCTGTTATTTCACAATTCAGTATACATTAAACTGTTGGAAATGTCATAAAATCAGATAACTGGTAATCTGCACCAACTGTGCACCCAGCCCTCAAACACTGTAACTACACATACATTTACACATTCTGTCCATTCAGAATTTGATTCAGAGTTAACCTGCTTTTATTTGGCTTTCATTTAAACCTGCACTGGACATAGAATTAAATGTTGAGGTGAGCAGAGCTATAGTTCAAACTATTATGTGAGTTAATGCTCAAACATAACACACATACTACTTTAATTGGATATTAATATAAGTCATGTTATATATATTTTTAGTTCTCTTAGCGTTCTCTCTTTTGCTTTCTGGTTACTTTTCAGGTCTGTTAACTTGACCATCTTTTCAGTGATGAAAGAACATTGGGAATTATGGACAAAAACATTGGAGAGCAGCTTAACAAAGCTTATGAAGCCTATCGACAAGCATGCATGGATAGGGACCATGCTGTGAAAGAACTACAGCAAAAAGTATGTGTTGAGTTCTGAATTGTGTCTTTAAAGCCATCCTTCTCATAGAGACTTGTGGTACATGTAGATTTCAGTTTCGCTTTAGCTGTGCACACTTCAGTGCATCTGTTAAAGCTGGAAATTGCAGTTATGAAACCAGGCCAGTATGCTACCGAGTAACTCATCAGGCTGTGAATGTAGTAGGTGGTTTTCAGGTTTTCGACCTTTAACTTTTTTGTGGGTTTAAAAGTGAGAAAAGTGATGTCTGTTTTGGAGGATTAATGAAGACTTCTAATGTAAACAGCAAAGATATATATAAAATTTGCCTAGCTTTAATGAAGTACTTTCTGAAATTTAATGTGTTTCATTAAAAAATTAGTTTTTAAATTATTAATATAAATAGCTTAAATAATTTTTTTGTGTAACTAGGAAGATATGCCATATGAATTACTAGTTTACTTGATGTAAAGTTTAAAGACTCTAATATGTTAAGTATTGTGCAAGTTATTAGGGCGAATTTGTGTGTTGAAACATTTACAGCAAATTTATTCTGAAGAGTAAGTATTGATTTTTAAAAAATAATCATCTGTACAATTAGTCTTTAATTATGAATTAACAGAAAGATTCTGGAGGCAGTCCGACCAGTAAGGAGCACCTTTGAATTTTGACTTAGTCTGTTGTAGAAAGCATTACTTCAGCCAAAACTCTTCTAGGACTTCTCATCATGTATGTCAGCATATTACAATGCTATCATTTTGGGCCTTATTGTAATACTAATTTTATCGTGCATATTCTGCCCAGCAGTGCAACCTCTGTTACAGAAAGGCTTGGATGTTTTTGATGCTACAGGACTTTCTGATATTTCCATAGAACTGGTAGGCTGGGACTTTGTTCAGGGGCAGATGAACCACACTCGGTATCAAGTTATGGAAGCAGTAGTAGAATTGGGAGCAGGGAAGGGTCTACTAGAGAATATTCTGATATCTGGGCACAGTCTTGCCATCCCCTTGCATGGCAAACTAAACTAGCCAAGGCATTGCAGAACAGGTATCAAGTCAGGCGTGTGCAATCACCCGCTGTGCAGTCTTGT
This sequence comes from Vanellus vanellus, assembly GCF_965231255.1. Classification (NCBI taxonomy): domain Eukaryota; kingdom Metazoa; phylum Chordata; class Aves; order Charadriiformes; family Charadriidae; genus Vanellus; species Vanellus vanellus. The sequence goes on from NC_138910.1 coordinate 19,600,610, forward strand.
CTGTATTCGTAGTCTGTTGCAGCAGTGCTCGTGCAAATCCGTAGTGTTTTCTGTACTTAACAAGTACAAGTAGCGTGTCAGTACATTTTGTGCTGAAATTGCAACTAACTTACAAAGGGCAACACGTTTTAAAATGTTTGGGAATCTTGTAAATTCTGTCTCTTGTGACAAAAAATTTGTTATTTGAAGGAAAACCAATCAAGTTAATACTCCCAGGTCATCTAATAGTACATGAAAGAAACTTCTGCCCAAGAAACAAAGCATTAGGTACAAGGTCAGACAGCCCTTCTAAAGTCTATGGAAGAAAACCAGAGAAGTGTGTGGGATCGTTAGTGTTAAGTGAACTAAATACTTGCAAGATTTCTCTCTGCATTTTCTCTGGTTCAGAAATTAAAAATGAAAGCCTTTCATTAGGGTTTACTACCAGGCCAAATCTTTGTCCTAATCAAACTTTCAGTAGTTGGATTTCATGACTTCAAAAGAGAACAAAAGTATTTTTTCAAGAAGATACTGTAATTAGTTGGGTTTTTTTTTGTTTGTGTTGCTTTTCAGGTTTTTTAACCAAACTCCTGGTTTTTGAATGACCTTTTACAACGCTTTACTCTAGTAACTTCCTCTGTTCATTGTGCGGCCTTCACATGTTGTTGGATTGTCCACCATTCTGTTGTTAACAGTTTACTACTTAAGTTACCGATAGGCCACTTGTTTTGCCAGTCTCTAGAGCTGGGAGCCATGTCAAGCACACAGAAGCCAGAGTCATCTCGGCCAGATGGTGTTTGATACAGATGGATGGTTGGTTGTCATGCAGATCTTCTAGTTGGTAACTTGTTGCTGCCATCTGACTCAAGGAATAATTTGTGCACACTGGCTGTCAAAAGCATCTTCTCTTCTGTCTGTTTTAGCTGTCATGTCTGTGCTCTGTACAGAAGTGTTGACAAGACATTGCTGTTGTACATTTTCAATTTGGTTCTCAGTGATTTTTCTGCTTCATGAGGTCTCTTATAGCTGCTGGAGTGTACTGCTCTTTGATCACTTTTTTTTTTTTTAATAAACTCTCATAGTACAACTACTACCTGGCCTTTTAAAATAAATTTTGTTGTAAATTATTTTCCTGCCTGCTTTACAGACAAACACATTGGGCAGTAGAGGGGTGTGGAATTTAAATCGGACTGAGATTTGAGAATTAGATAGCAGTATGAACAAACTATGAATAGACATGAGGACAATGCCTAGGCTTGTTCCAGGTCATGACCTGTTCAGTAATAAACATATTCTTAATTTCAGAAAAATTCAGTGCATTTCTGTAAGTTTCTTTGCTGAGACTTCCCAAGTTTTCTTGCTTGTTTTTAGCACTACCATAACTGCAACATTAGGCATGTGCTAATGAAATAATAGGTTTTGAATATTAGCATCTTCCTGCCACCTGACCATTTGTTCAATTAACTGGCTGTCTAACAATATTTATACACTTTTGTGAAATGTGAGCAGTCTTATTAGGCTCTGTATGGCCTGTTTATAGCATGAGATGGAGTATGGCTAGATGAAGAATGGGGCTGCTTCGTTGCTTCCCCCCCCTACAGTCTGTTACATTCAAAAGAACAGGCAACACCGTTCATGGGCAATTAAAGTTATTTACAAAATATCTGTTGTATGGAATTAGCAATGTTGTTGTTTTCCATTTAAAATCTATCTTTTCGAAAGCCTGTATTTATATCATTTATTTGTTAGAACATATGGGGGAAGAAAGTTACTTCTTTCTATAGACAAACTAACTGACCAGCATTCTGAACAATACTAAAATTCTAATTTTAAACCTGATGTGTTCTATGCCTATGAATGAAGAATCCTATACTTAAAAGTTATTCTATCCTTTAAAACTGCCACAGTTGAAACAGTTACTGAAAATCAGGATTTATTTCCTATAACACCTTTTCTAATCAGGGCAGTCTCAAAAATATGGACTTGCCAAAGGTGACTGTAGTTGAGTTTTCATGCAGAGGTCCACAACCACAATTATCTTTAAATATCAAAGCTGCTTTTCGTATGCCAAATAGGAGACCTCTAGTCGAAACAGAATAAGACTAATCCTAATTATATTTGCAGACAGAAAACTACATGCAGCAAATACGTGAACAGCAGGAAAAGATAGAGCTTCAAAACAGCATTATTGCAAAACTGAAATCGCAGTTAGCTGCTCTGAATGCTAATAGAGGTATGTACTCCAGTTTGCACCTTATTTCTTTTTATGCTGTGTTGCATTGATGAATAGTTCTGACTTTGTTGCTTCAGTTTTTACAATATATGTCTCTCAAAGCAGTATCATACTTTTCTGTGAACGTGAGAGTTAACACAAATGTGCAGTTTCAAAATCTATTTATAAAATGCAACACTTCTGAGGTCTTTCTTTATCCTCTTCAAGAAATGGTGAGAGTTTCTTTAGATGTAGAACCTGCTTACACTGAAGCCAAAAAAAGTTATGAAAATATGGGTTCAAATCATTCACTAGAATTAAAACCAAAAATGTTACATATTAATTTTACAACTATCTGTTAATAAGTTTAACTCAGGTTGTCCTAGATGTGAGTGCCATGGTTATATGTCTTTTACGTTAGATGAGCCTTGTGATGCTTATCTTATTGGATAACCAAAGCTATATACGCAGGTAATTCTCTTTCAAATCAAATAGTCATTGATGGATAATTTTCCACTGTTTGTCTGTATTACACAAATAAGAGAAAAGAGTCAAAGTAACCATGTGTTAATCTGCCATGCTCATTAAATATTTATTCACACTAGCCTAACACTCCTGGTTTTCACAAATACTAGCAAAGTGGTTGGCTTTCATTTTTAAGAGTACATGTACATTCCTTATTGCTGGTTTAGTCTTGCATTGTCTCTAAGCACAGAATTGGGCTTCTCTTGCTTGTTTAATATGAAGGCTTGCCCAAAGAAAATAAATAAGTTAATATAAGCCTAGCTTCTTTTAATTTTGCTTGTATTTAAAAGCTGGCTGGGGAAAAATACGGTGACAATCAGCTGCCGGTCTTGGTTGTTTTTCTTTTAAGGTAATGCGCATCCCTACATTCTGATGCATGAAGACATTGAAACCTCCAACTTATCTTTCAGCCAGCTCTCTGAAAAACTGAACGTAGCAAAGCAAAGAGAAAAACTCTTACAGGTATGGTAGCCTGCAGTATCTTTAATGAAAGAGCACATTTGTGCTGTGATTATACTATGAGAACCTGGAGAGATAAGTGAGATTTTTACTGGTGCCTTTGAACTGCTTTTCTTCCAATCAAGATCCTCACCTGAAGTGCATGAGTGTTTTGCCACTGCAGTCTGCTTAGGTGAACTAAGCATCTGTCTCTGATCCTTTCCAGTGCAATTGCTGTTTGGCCATCAAGCTCCCTAGAATAGTTTTGATCATAAAGTAGGAACTTACTTGCTTATTTATTTCTAAACCTGCCAAAACCAGTGGTTTTCTTTCTCTCACAAGAGCTTTTCACATTGCAGCCAGTCTGTGTATTTTTGCAAGAAATGGAGACTCTGCACCCAAAAATTGATGGAGTGGAAAGTGAACTATCCATTGCTCTGGAGATGCTGATGATTTGGGTTGTTTTTTTAAATAGCCAGTTTTAATACGATGTTTCTTCTGCCACTCTTCACTGAAATAACCGATTTTCACAACAGCCTGTTGAGAGTAACAGGAATAAGAGTAAAGCAGAAGTGCAGAATAGGTGGGAAAGACCTTGAATGGATTTTTGCATATTGAGCAAAGACAGTGACAGAGTTGCACAAGGTTGCATTGTTCTTATCCTAAGTCATCCTACTGTGTTGTTTGAGAACTGTCTTGTAACATAAAATCTCTTAATTTTGAATATGAATCTCCATAGCAGCAACCCTGTAAGGGTCGTAAAAACCCTTATATGAAATCAGGCATTAGATTTAAAAAGAATTAATTTCAGGATTTGTTTCGTAAACCTGAGCTATAAACAAATTAATTATGCTAAATTCACAGAAATGCATTTCTTAATCAGAAATGTTAATTTAAAATAATATCATTTGATTACTGATGCTTGCTTAATTATCTTGAAGGAATCTCATTTGAGACTAAGCCTTTGCAAACATTTTAAACGCACTGTTACCAAAGATTTGTGTACACTGCTTTTTTATTTAAATCCTTTTTAAGTCTTTTATATAACTTTTCTGCACTAGAGTAATTCCTTTCCTAATCTTTGCATTTATTTGGAATACAACACAACTGAAGGGTTAATTCTTTGATGGAACATCTTTGCATATTTTTGCATTTCTCTGTCTTGAGTTGGAGAAAAATGATGTCTTACGGTTGCACATGGAGACCTGACCAGGTCTAGTGTTTCATACTCTTGTTTCTGAATGCTTGCTCAAGGGCAGTAGATTTACGTAACTCAGTCATATAATGAGTAGGAGAAAGGAAGCTGTGTTTTCTGCTGTTCTCATGGAGAAACACTGAGAAATTATGTGATCTATACAGAAGGTTACAGACAATGCATGAGAAGCTGGAACCATTATTGTAAGGACTGTTTTCTTAATGGAATATAAGTTATCTGTCTTTATCTGCATTTTTTTTGTGTAGTCAGTTATTGCAGTTACCTCTCAGCAACAGGTAGTTCATCTGGATTTTGCTTAGTCTGTGCCATGAACAGATCCAGATGTATTTTGGATATAGCTCCATGCAGAGTCAACTATCAACTCTACAGTCTGTATGCATTTAAACCCAGGCACAGTGCTATACAAATAAGGTCTTTTCAGAGGGGATCAGTAGAGATCTAAACTCATGCAAAGTCAGGTTAACCCAGCCTATTCTATGTTGCTGTTATTTAGAAGGTAGTAACTCTCTTTAGTGTTGAAAGCATGGACCTTGAGGGAAACATGTTTGACTGGACCAAAGCTGGATTCTGCAGAGGCGCGTGGATACCTTTGCACCATCCTTCCAATATAAGGAGGACCCTAATGTTTGGTGTTGTGCCTAGTAAGGTTATGCTAACCTGGCAAGAGTGATACAAAGACGTGCAGACAGCACAGCAGAGGTACACACACTTCCATTAGCTCTGGCTTTGTCTTGGCCATGCCATTCATGGGCTGGCTATGGGTGGAGATATGCAGCAGTCTCTGTACCCAAATTTCATTTTATTGAATAAACTCAGGGGAGGAGAACGATACATATAACCCCAACATCCTGTTGAAGATGATGGAAAATTAATTGTATTGTGATATGCTTTTATGTCAGCTGCCAATTTTTGCACTTTTTAAATGTAGAACTTTTGATGAATAAAAAAGTAAACTGCATGGAATGAATGTATGGAACAAGTTGGGGAAAATTAACAGAACCAAATCACCAGGCCCACATCAGGTTAATCTAAGAGTTCCCACTTATCTGTCTTTCTGAATAAATGAAGTAAAAGTTAAGAAAAAAAAAATTAAAAATAAATTTAAAAAAAAGCAAAAGGAGGTGATTCTTCACAGGACAGGTAGTCAACCAGAGGAAAACTGGACAACTTCATGGAAGAAAAATCTGTTGAAGAAACTATTACTAAGAAGGTCTGGGAATTTATTAAAGGATGTATCATGAATGTCTGCTGTTTTTTTGTACTATTCCCTAGACAACATATTTTGACATCTTTTAGACCAAAAATCCATCATCCTGTCACTGACCCAGTATAGTTGTCTTGTATCTAATTCAATAAAGTATTGGCTTTTTCAGCTATTGAAATTTGGAAGTTTGAATATTCTATTTGAAAGCCTGTCTTTTTCTAATCACGTTCTATCCACATTCTGCTCTAAACAAAATAAATTATGTCTACAGCCATTGTCCGCTACTGCATTAACTGCTTTATTCTACTTCTCCACCAAAAATTTCAGGCTTGCAAATTGTACCATTCGAGAGAATAAATGACAGTTATGGTCTTTAAGGTAAAATGTTGCTGTTTCTTCCTATCATTCCTTGAAACTCAGAGTCTCATCTGGGGCTGAATGTGATTGGGTTTATCGATACCTATTGAAACTGTCTTTTGCTAAGTCCAATGGGATTTCTCAAGGTACTATATTCTGTCCTCCAGTAAAGTTAAGAGAAATCCTGAATCAATTGTAATAGGTGCATGGTTAGAGCTTAATTTCAGAGGTTTAAAATGAAGGAAGGGTTAGCTTTTCTGTGTTTTCTAGTAGGTGGCCATACTTGTGTATTTTACCTGCTGTTGTCAAATTCTGTTGCCATTGTGTCATAATTTTTTGTTGTTGTTGTTGTTGTTCACATTCATCTTCACCAGATTGGCTTGGTGGTCAGCACCAAACTATATACAAGATTACCAGATTTTTTTCAGTCTCCTGCTAGAGGAGACCAAAAGCACCTAAATTGCTGCCTGTTTTTCAGTACAGCCTGCCTTAACTTTATTAACTAGGAAGAATGTGGATCCAGTTATTGTTTCAGAGCCAAAGCTGCCCGCCAAACAGAAAACCTTAGTAAGTGAGATTACACAATGTCAAGTAAAGGTGCTTCTGCATGCTGTTTTTAGTAGAGTCAGACATCAGAATCCTTGTAAGCTCCATAAAACATGAAGCTAAAATCAATACCTGTGACAAGAAAGCATGCTCATGCTCATATTTTCCTGGGTCAAGAACCTCAGTATTAAACACTGTGTAGAGTTTGTTGATCAGAACTTTTTGTGTCTTGGAAAAGGGGAAGCAACTGTGTCAGGAACGAATGATGCACATGGTGTACAAAACTGTTCATCCAGCAATAAATGTTTAGATATTTTTTTGTGCTGGACATAAGCAGAAGAATGGCAGATGTATGGTAGTCATCTTTATGCTCAAAATTATGGTGCTAAAATGACTTAAGTAACTAAGAACAGCTACTGCAGTGGTCTTGTAGAGTTGTGTGTTCCGGTCAATACCATCTTCTAGTCACTTTGTTTCCTATCTTTGATGCAAAGAAAGCTGTACTCATGATTTTATGCTAGCTGACAATTTTATGCATTTAGCTGTTCTTTGCTGCTGGTGTGATGTATGCAGTAGGATTAGTTAGGCCCTCCTACCTCATATAAGAAATTCTGGTATCAATAGCTTTTTTTCTTATTGTTTCATCTGTTTAAGCTGTCTCTACTCAATAAGAAAGAAGAGCTTGTGGTTAAACTCTTAAAAGTTACAGTTAATATTCCCTGAGACCACCTCATCAGTTGAATAGTATTTTTCCTTGAAACCATCTGAGAGTTTGTTTATTCTAGGAAGCCACTGAAACAGGCCATTATAGCACACTTCAGGGAAAAATAAAAGGACCTGCCTTTGCAGCAGTACAGTCTGGGGACTGTCTGGCTGTGGAGCAGCTCTGCTGGAAAGGAGCTGGGGTCTTGTTAGACAGCAAGCTGAACAAGAGCCAGCAGTGTGTCCTGCCAGGAAAGAAGGGCAACAGCTTCCTGGGCTGTATTAACAGGAGCACAGCTAGGACACCCAGGGAAGTGAGGATCTCCCTCTATTCATCATTCATTGTACTGCATCTAGAATACTACGTCCAGTTTGGGGACCTCCAGTACAGGAAAGTCATTGATAAACTAGAGTGAGTTCAGCAGAGCCCCCACTGAGATAGTTGGGGGCTTGAGTACATACCGCATGAGAAGAAGCTGTAGAAACTGTACTTGTGGAGCCTGGAGAAGAGATGGCTTCAGGGGAAGCTAATAGCTTTCCAATACCTACATTGAGGTGATCAGGCAGATAGAGCCACGCTCTTAACAGTGGTGGATGGCAAGAGGATGAGAGACAATGAGCAGTTGAAACATGAAAGGTTCAGACTGGACATAAGGGAAAACTTTTCATCATGAGGACAGCTGAGCATTGGAAAAGGTTGCCTGGAGAGGTTGTACATTCTTCATCTTCAGGAAATTCAAGACCAAACTGAGTAACCTGATCAGACATTGTAACTGACCCTGCTTTGATTAGGAGCTAGAGAACCCTTGAGGTTCCTTCCAACTTGAGTTATCCTTTGTTCCTATAAAGCCTCTCAAAAGAAAAGATACTGATCTGTTCATAATACAGATATAACCTCTTTGCTGGCTGCTGATACCAGCATGCTTAAAAGATCCATTGTGTGGCCAAGTACTTAACTGAGCAGGTATGACCTGTGCGACATACTTATTTGTCATGATATTAGCTTTATAAACTTCAGCCAGTTTATAAACATTACCACATTGTTGCAAACACCCAAACTCAGTCAGTATTAAAAACTGTAAGATCATCAAGCTATGAAGGGCTGTATTATTGAAAGATCCCAAAATGTGTCATCATTTTTCTGATGTTTTTTTCTGGTGTGATATCCTGACGGCGCACAAGAATGATGATTTACATCAGTATGTAGTGATGTATCTTCACTGCAACATGTTGCATGGCTCTTCTCACATTAGTTCCCATGTGGCTTTTCTCATTGCTTGCTTAGATCTTGTCCCCACTTCCTGCAGGAGAATGTACAAGAAATGGAAGAGAACTACTGGCTAGTACTGCAGTGCTCACAGTTATCTGAAAGCCCACGTGTTATTTGGAGCTGTAATAGTCCCAAACAGATAGATTATGTGTGTGCAGGCCAATGCTTTATCACAGGCTCAGTGAATGAGTTATGTTACTGTCCTTAAGATGGAGTAGTTCTTGAAGGGCAAGCATTGTGTTTAACATAAGCTTTTTCCTAGGTGTTTGGATTTCCAGCAGATCATTTTCAAAGGAAAATACAGGAGAAGCTGTGTCCCATTGGTTTTTTAAATGGGAAATGGAATTTGACCATGCAATGGTCAGACTAAATATAAGGAAGAAATGTTCTACAATAAGGGTGGTGAAACACTGGAACAGGTTGCCCAGAGAGGTGGTAGGTGCCCCATCCCTGGAAACAGTCAAGGTCAGGCTGGATGGGGCTCTGAGCAACCTGATCTATTTGAAGATGTTCCTGCTGATTGCCAGGGGAGGAGGGGGGTTGACTAGATGACCTTTAAAGGTCCCTTCCAACCCAAACTTTCTATGATTCTAATGTTTGGGAGCCATGTGACCAAATAATGGCTCTGTGGTAGCTTGGGGTCTGTGAACACACACCATAGAATATCACTGTCTTCCCATTCCTGGAGTGGCAAAAAGCAGTTCCCCGTGCCATAGCTACTGTGACTTTGTAGTCTTTAAAGAAAATGGAAAAGGTATATAGTTATAAAATTATTTTCAGCATCTGACCCTGTTATAACTTTCTTCAAAGTATTTTCAGATCTGTTAAGAATACTTTTATGCATGTCTCCATCTCCTCTTAACATAAATTGTTATTTTTTTCCCCACACTAGGTATGATTGTCTTCTCTCATTCATCAGATACTTCCTTAACTTGCTTTGAACTTTCTGTGGCTCATAGTACTGTAATTCTGCTTAGTGTTCTTGTTGTGCCATTGGAGAAAATGAAATCTAGCTGCTGTAGCATCAGTTAACACTAGATGATGTATGGGTTCTTTAGCCTAAAATCTTCGTTCTTCTTTTTTGGTTGGGTTTTTTTCCAGAACTGTACCAAAAAATCTTTCTCCTTTTTTCTTTTTTTCTCTTTTGCTGTTTTGTTTTTTTTTTTTTTTTTTCATCTGCTTTCCTGGATTCTTGTCTACCATGATGTATACAGATTCCACACCAGAAGAGTATGGAAAGTGTTTCATGATCTGGCCTAGGACTCTGCATATATTCGCCCCAGCACCTGCCAGAAGTGCAAAGCATGGAAGAAGGGTTAGGATTAAGGAAGGTAGCAGCACCTGAAGCAGAAATACCATATCAATTCAAAGGTTGAAAGAATGGGATATGTAAGATCTGCAGATGATGGTGAGAGAGGAGTTTTGCAGGGATAGAAACATCCAATTTTTAGGCAATGTTTCGAACCCACTAAGCAGAAGAGGCTTAATCTGGATCCCTGAGGTACCACCCAAGTCCAGAGTTGCATTGAAGCTCTTACTCATAGATTTACTCTTCTAAGTCACAATTGAAAGCAAAGAAAAAAAAATGCCTTCAAAGCATTGTTTCTGTGTTTTTTTAATCCAGCTAGTATAACTTTTTGAGATTAAACTGTTGTGTCAACTGCATATACACACATCGATGCTTAACCACCCAGTGTCCCAGTAAACCGACTCTGGACCCATCCCTACAGGGCTGTCACTGTCTAGTAGATTAGCCTTGCCTACCTAATCTCCAAATGCACAACCTCACCCTATTTAGGTCCCATCTGTAAATAAATGTTCTTGAAAAAGCACTTATTTGCTTCGTTCCTCTTCACCTTGCCCTACCTGTCTACAGACTATCTCACTGCATTTCACTTACATTACTTCTTACAGAGTTAACCCTTTGGGCTTACTTCCTTTGCAGAGACAGTCATGGGGCTTCAAGCCGCTTTTTGTGACACTTTATACAGTTCAAATGTTTCTATAGATTTCATAAACTGACAGCTATAAGGTTTTCATAGCCACAGTTTTTAACCATAGGTTGTTTCTTGAAAACTATCCAAGGACTATCTTAGTGCATATTAAAAAAAATTGTTACATTGTTCATTCTACCAGAAAGCCCACATACATAAAAAATCCATGAATTACCAAATGGATCATTAAAGTGGGGCCAGCCAGTACTTTTTATTTCACAAATTTCAAAGTCCTGGTGATACATACAAACTGGGGGACAAGAGACTGGAGAACAACCCCACAGAAGGAGATCTTGGGGTTTGGTTTGATGGCAAGTTGATAAGAGCGAACAGTGTGCCCTGGCAGCCAAAAGGGCCAGCCGTGTCTTGGGGTGCATCAAGCACAGCATAGCTAGTTGGTCAAGGGAGGTGATTGTCCCACTCTACACTGCACTGGTGCCGCCCCGCCTCGAATACTGTATGCAGCTTTGGGCACCTCAATATAAGAAGGACATCAAACCATTAGAGTGTGTCCAGAGCAGGAGGGTGACCAATATGGCGAAAGGCTTTGAGGGCAAGACTTACAAGGAGCAGCTGATGTCACTTGATTTGTTCAGCTTGGAGAAGAGAAGGCTGCGGGGTGACCTCATGGCAGTCTACAACTTCCTCAAGGAGGGGCAGCAGAGGGGAAGGTACTGATCTCTCTCTCTGGTGTCTAGCAATAGGGCACAAGGAAATGTAATGAAGCTGTGTCGGGGAAAGTTCGGATTGGACATTAGGAAAAGGTTCTTCACTGAGAAGATGGTCAGTCACTGGAACAGGCTCCCCAGGGAAGTGGTCGCTGCACTAAGCCTGTCAGAGTTCAAGGAATGTCTGGACAATGCTTAGTCATAGGATCTAGTTTTAGGCAGTCCTGCGAGGAGCAGGGAGTTGGACTCGATGGTCCTTATGGGTCCCTTCTAACTTCAGATATTCTATGATTCTGTGATTCTGTTCTTGGGTCTGCTCAAAAATTAATGTAGCTATAGAATATCACCTTCAAACTTGTTTAAGATTGATTGAAATTAATGAAATATTATTTTATATATTGTACATACAATATATTGTACATAAAATGTTAATGATATAGTAAGTGAACCAAGAGGGTGTCTATTTTTTATAAACACTAATGTGACTTTCATAAATTTAGAACATACAGTTGTTTTGAGTAATCTTCTATGATAAGTTATGTCTCTGTGTAGTGGTAGAAGGTCTTTACTACCAGTTTAAAATTAATAATGTAATAAATAAGACTAGCCCTTACTTATGTTGCAAAAACTTAATTTATTCCAGACTGCTGAATTCCACAAGCCTCAATTCTATTAATTGTACTGATGTTTCTAAAATTATTTTTTAGGAACAGTTAGAAAGTGAGAGCATGAAGTTGAAGCAACTAGAGAACAAAAACAATCAAAAGGAAAGGAAACTTATATCTATTATTTCCAACCAAGAAGATAAAATAAGAACTCTGAAAAGCAAATTGAAAGAATTAAGTGAAACACAAAAGGGTATACAGATGTCAACGTACAAAAGTGAGGTAAGATAAAAAACCAAGTAGGGATAAAATAAAGAAACCCAAACATTTGTAATTTATTACTTCTTTCAAACATGTTTATACTAATTATTCTAAGAAACTGATTTTAAATTTCAGCATTATATAGTTACTAGGAAATCTTTAAAGTATATAAAGCACATAGGGGAACACCGAACTAGTAAATATATATTGGTTGGTTTGTGTGTTAATCATCTAATGTTACGTCATTCAAATTTTAGTATTTGTGAAAACTTCAGATAAGCATTTCTGTTTTACAATTTTCAGCTGGAAGTTTTCACCAAGATTGAGTTGATTTTTTCACTTTTATGCCACCCTATTTTTGTTACAGAATAGCATCCAGAGTGCTGCTCTGTCCTTGTGGTATAGCTAGAGTGCAGTCATGGATGTGAATCTAACCCCGTAAACGTGTTTTAGCTAGCTAATTTAAAGTGAACGTAGGTAAGGGGAGGAGCACAGCAACACATAACTTGTTGCTATTAGACTTCCCAAGCATTGCTTAACTTGCTGTGGCAAGCATTTGTAAACCATGTTGCTAGCTATAAGGCAGCTCAAATGTGTCTACAGGAGCTGCAGTTGCACGTCAGTGCAAGGGAAGACAAACCTGTAGGCTGTGGGTCTGTGATTATAAACAGTGTATCATTGAAATCAGCTGATTTGGCAGACATATGATCAAGTTCTGTGTCTGATTTGGAGCACATACGAACTACCCAGACCATCTGGTAATGTAGATCTAGTGGAACTGCAGCTTTAATGACTGGTTATTACAAAAACTTGCCTAAATGCCTGGCAGATTTAAAACTATGTAATACTAGAGTTAACCACAAGGTGGTAGTCAAAGTTAAGAACTTATTTAAAAACCTGCTAGAACTCTTGACATACTGGCTTGTGATGTGTTCATTGAAAATTTCTGTGAATAAATTGATTTTTAAGAGCTAAAATAGCTGGATACCTCACTAACAAGCTTATACATAATACATATTCTTACCTTATACATGATTGAAACAGAATGACAGTCAAGCAATATTCTTAGAACCAGTTTCCTTTCAAGGGAGTATAAGCAGAGGAATGCCACACTGAGTTGCTAAGTTAAACTAAAAATAGGAATTTCACACAAACAGTAAAAAACTGCTTTTGTCATTTTGTGAATGTTTTGAGAGCTTCCAGAAGGACTAAGTGAAAGATCCCATGACATTTTTATTCATATCAGGGTGAAGAGCAAAATTAATATGCTAACCTGTGATCAACATTTTCATATTTTACTTCAAGGTGAAAAGTAAGAAAATTGTTCCAGATAAGCCTGAATTATCTCTAGGGATCTCTGGTATTTCACCTATGCCTGAAAGGTAAATGCTTTTGCAGCATTTTTTAAATTTGCTTTTAATTGTCTTTTCTGCTACTAAATAAGACCAGTTATTTCCCTCTTTTCTACACAGTACCTTAAAAAATGGATGGGGGCAGGTGGTGGGGAGGGGATCAGCAGAGGTCAAAGAACCAGTGGGGGAATATAGCAAAGCCAGTAACTATGTGGAATTATAGCTCGGGCTTTCCAAGTATGTAAGCATAAGTTGGGAGGAAGAAAAATAGCTATTTGGTTCAGCAGGAGGTTAAACTCTGTGGGAAATAGCACTGGATGTTAATGCTGGGCTTTGGATAAGCATTAACTTCCTTGCATTGACTCTCTTCAGACCAGGAATGTACAACCATAATGGATTAACGGATGACAGCACAGCAGAGGAGCCTGCTGCGCTGTCAGGAGGAGGTCTGATAGTCAGCATAAAGAAATAATTCTTGGCCTGATCCATCCTAAATGAGAGAGTTTGAAACCAGGTTTATCTGTAAGCTGAAGCCAGCCAGCCCTTGCTATGACCAAGGGACCAAAAGCAGTATATTTCTTAAGCAAGTATTCCCTGTTCTGCCAGTGGTTTGGCAAAAATATTGACTAAAGTCTTAGGTTTGAGTTTTTCACAGGATAGGCAGTAATACCACTTGTAACAATTTTGCTGAGGTCAAGTAGAAGATTCTCTAAGGTGAGTCTAGGAGAGCATTAGGAAGAAGTATCATAAACTCTTGCTGTCTTCTTATACTCTTGCCTAGGCATCTGCTTTTGGCCACTCTCAGACATATGCTGTGTGAACTACGTGAATCTTTAGTCTGACTCACTACTGCTTTATGATAGGAAAGAGAGGCAATATGACTGTGATGTGGTAAAGACTTTTTTGTCTTTACTGATTTATATCTAAAAATGAAAAAACTTTACCTGTCTTCTGTCTTCCTCCTCTCAAATAGCTCCCTTACTTTACTGTTTTCTTGGAAAGAGGTATGTAACGGGTAAGATTACTGGTAATCTTACACTAGTAAGATTATAGTATCACAAATGTCTAGCAAATTAAGATTGATTCATCTAATCATATGTATATTTTAAAGCACCAATTAGAAACTTGTGTTGAGTCCTTTTTCATTCCATGTTTATCTAAACACCTGAAAAATGGTCAGAATGTACGTGTGAACAGTAGCAAATTTAACTCCTTCTGTAGATTTTTTTTTTCCAAATGAGATACAAATAGACATTTGTGTCTTCAAAAAGAAAAGCACAGCAGAAGTAGGAACGCAGCTCATGACACTCCTGGTTGCTATATGAATACGCAATAAAAAGGAAAACAGTTCACTGGATTAAAGAAAAATCCCCTTTGAGCACTTTTGATACAAAGATGCAAAAGAGAACACAAATCCAGTTTGTCACCAACTTCACTTTTTCATCCTTGAAAGTTCGTTTTATAAAATCCATGATAATGTGCTTAGAAATATAAATTCCTCAGCAAGCTTATTAAAATTTCACAATGGAATTTTATGGATGCATCAGTAACTGGGTAACATAGTGCCTTTGGGCAAATAAAACTCAGACCAACAAGAAGAACTATTTTTACCATTCTCAGTGCAGATAGCTAAATATTGGATGTCCATATGATACTCTGGAAAAGATATAATATAAAAAATGTTCTAAGTAAAAGGAAAAGTCATGTGATAGTGTGTAAAACAGAGAAGGAATGAGTTCATGAGTCTGTCTCCAAAATGTCAGGTAGACAGAAAAGAAAGGAGAAATAACAAATGCTTGTGTGTTCCTTCTGCAAAGTCTGAAGCACACAGAAAACAATAGAAAACAACGTTCACAGCAGCAGCATCTTATTTTCCCTAGAATGAGATCGAAACAGTACCCTTGTGAAAGATGAGCTTTTCCACAAAATCACTGAGGGAACTGAAAGAAATGTAAAGGCTGGACTTTTGGGGGGGTTCAGGCCCTAAGCTTGAAGGTAGGTGTGTATGATATGACTAAATAGCTCTTTAACAACATTTTCTTTTCACTTTTCTGCTTGCTTTTACTGAGGAGAACAAAAATATGCACACATATGCTGAGGAACAAGGTATCCAAGAAGAGTAGCTTACACTATTGTTTTTCTCCAGTTTGTGGGTGTGACTAGATTAAAGGTCACAACAAGCTGAATTGGTTGACTCTCTAATTTACAATTTTGATCTTCCAGGGAGAATCTGGAAACTATTTTCCAGGACATGAAAGAAGAGTGTCATCGAATATGTATGCTAGCCAGAGAACAAACAGACCAACTGAGTAAATTGAAGATAAAGCCAGAACCTGAAACTGGTAATATCATACTTAAGCTCTTATTGTGATTCAACTGTTTGAAAGCTTTGCTTTATATTTGAAAATACTGTAAATTACACATACATAGAAGTACTTCCACTGTTTACCATCTGCCTTTTTCAAGTCTGTTCACATGGTGCTCAGTATTTCACCAAGAAAACGCACCGCCAGTTTTGGCATTCTATGACGAATGCTCCAAATCACATGCTATAAAAGACAGTCATCACATCAATGGCTCTTGTAATTGTTTTGTCCCTTGGAGTGAGAGGCAGGCACTTACTACATGTGATATCCCATCATACTGTGTGAATGACAGCACTTGCTTGCTTTTAATTTAGCTGTCAGTTCAAAAGATGTCTGTTACGAATGTCTCTAGCCCCATATCTGTTAGAGGAAAACTGCTGGACTGAGGAGAGTCAGAGGACTTAATTTTCTAGACTTCCTTGTGCAGACTTTTGAATAGTGTTTTGTTATATGGGACAAAGCTTAATCCTACAGTTCCTGAAAACAAAAGAAAGACTTGATTTTTATTGCAGCTGGAACAGCTCCTGAATGTTCTGCTAATGCTTACATTTAATATAACATAAGCTACTACGGGTATTCCCTACTAGCTTTTCTTAATAGTAGGATCAGACTCTTAAGTGATTTCAGAAAACACCTGCCAAACTTACACGGTTGAAGCAGAAGACGCTGAACTCAGCGCTTGCTTCTAATTTAGGTTATACCATTACTGAAGTTTTGTTACATGAAGTGTGAATGTGTAGCTTGTGGCTTGAAATTGCTATGTCTGAACTGTATTATTATATTCTGATTGTACACTAGTCAACTTTATTTTTTGGGAGACGAGTGCTTGGCAACTTATTTCATAATGGATTTGTTTTCCTTAAATGAGTGCCTAACTCAACTGTGCGAAAAGCTATACATGACATAGATTTAATCTGCTTGTTGATTTCTGTTACTTTTGTGGCCCACATTACTACAATATCTGAGTCATGTCAGAAGGCTGCTGTACAATAGATGTGTTCTGAGGTTATTCTCTCACCTGATTAGGAATAACCATGTATGTTATTACAATTTTTGTTAATGAAGTGCCAAAAATTAAGGGGGAATTCTCAAAACAAAGGGAAAATATGGTCCCACTTAGGAATTCAATTTCAATATTTACCTGATTTGGAAACCAATGGGAGTTTGGTACCTGAATATGTTCTAAAACTGCGCTCATGGTGCCTAGCATGTTCTTGGCACCGTGTGAAATGGTTTTGGTTCCAGCTTCTATTTCTGCCAGAACACTTCCGTAAATATATGCAAGTATGTGTTAAGAGTATGGGACAACATAATTTTCAATAAAATGAAAATGTTTGTAGCAATAAATCAAAGAGAAATAGAATTATTAGAACAGGATTCATTCCTTTTATTTCAGTTCTGATAGTTTTTCTGTCAGAGCTAGTGTTTGTGAGAGAGAACTATGCTGCAAACTAATTTCAAAGACAAAAAATAAAGGTTAAAAAGCCAAGAAGAAAGATCAAAAACCTATCAGGAAAAATACCCCAATGCCACACCTTTAATAACTGTACTTCAGTGGACTATTTAATGTTTTCTTCATTCTTTCTTCACAGAAATACAGTTTTCCATGCCGATACAGTGTACTGATAAAACTGATGAACAAGCAGAAGAGCTTTTTAAGCCTCGGGTTATAAAGGATATAAATAGAGGTGCATCATGCATCACATCTATCACACCAAGAGGAGTGGGCCAAGATGAGGACAACAACTCTGTAGAATCACTTTCTAAATTTAATGTCAAGTTTCCACCTACAGACAATGACTCTGCTTTCTTGCAGAGCACTCGGGAAAAACCAACAGTTCCTTGTACTGGTATAGCTGAAAACATGCTTCAAGATCATCATTTTAACCTGGAGCACAGAGACCGTGCTGTTAACCTCAGTAAATTGGAACCTAACTCATTTGAAGCTCATGGAGTTGATCTTATGACCTCAGCTTTACAAAGCTTAACTACTGTTGACAAAACAAACCCCTCAAATCATGCAAACATGCCCATAGAAAGTACCCGTGACAAAACATGTTTAAAAACAACAGACACTGGTTTCACATTTGTACCTAAGCACACAAACCAGGGTGTACCTGAAGTAATTTTCTCTTCTTTAGAAGCTGCTGGGACAACCGTCAGAGGTCCTCAACAGGTATCTTTTTATAAATACTGTACATTTCAAAAAATAGTAATGATTCAGACGACCCCTTTGCAAAGATCTTTGAGACAGGATTAATATACTCTATGAGGTATCTCATCAATCTTTTTTTAAGACAGTATCTCTTGTCAGTTCTTCTTCCTGATACTGAAGTATGCATACACGACACTTTTCCAGTGAAAGGGCAGGAATTTAAGCAGAAGTAAGCACTGGATATGCTTGCACAAATTTCAGTTCGTTTAGATAGTAATTGCTTTTACATCTATTTCAAAGCTGTCATTAATCATCAGTTGCCCCTTAAGATTGCTTGCTTTCTACCCTTGATCTCAGTTGAATAGGGCACATAATTTTTTAATTGTTTTTAACGTACAGCAGAGAATATGACAAATGGACTAATTAAAAAGCCGAACAGATAAATACTTCACTGCGGAAAAATGTTCTACTTTTTATCTCAATCTGAGGTATAAACAGCACCCTATTTCTCCCCCCCAAAAAAAGCCTTGAAATTTTTTCTTTATAGTTTAAGCAGTCAAGGAGGAAAGCATATTTATTCTTTCAACTGAAGGGAAGTTCACTAAAATACTTTATTTTAGGTTTATGTAGGCACTTTGGGCTTGAATTTCAGTTAATAGCTACTCCATGGGAGCTTCTGAAAACAAGGCCCAGTTGCTGTAATACATAAAAACATTTCAGCAGGTTCTAACAATCACGTCTCTAATACTTTGCTTTTTTGGTGTAACATCCTGTCTCAACTGAAATTGCTGGCAAAATTATTATGGACCTTTATGGACTGTTTTTTTACATCACTGTGGCTTTTCTCACACCTTGTGAGGGGACAGCTTTTCAAGAATAAGCAAAGAGTGATATTTAGGAATTCTGTGAGGGTGGATTTGGCATATTTTTACTATTTACATTGATGTCATTTTGTGTTCTTTGCTAAAGACAAGGTGCATGCAGCAGAAGAGCTTTACCTCTCAATTTGGCCACTGCATGACATGCAAAACTAGCATTTGGAAAGCATTTGTAGGGCACGATAGCTTTGATGTTTTCTTCTCCTAAAACATACCCGGTCTGGTTTAATTTTCTATTGCGAACCAGTTTTGGACAAAAGGTTTAAAGCGTGGTAAGTTTGCTGTTCTTCATCATCATATTTTGAACTATAAGCCTGATTTTTCAAAATGTATTTTAATTATCTATTTGTAATGTAGGAGATCTCAATTCTATAACAAGTTACTAATCACAGGTTTTATTGTGCTTTACTTTGTTGGATCCTCAGTTAAAGTTGTGACTGAGTTAAACAAATGAAACCATTTATTTTATCACTGGTAGAATTCCTGTGGAGCTGTGAAACACTCACTCTATTGCTTGTTACTGTCCTCTTTTTCTGTATTCCCTCTCCAGCTTGTTCTTTTACTAGTTAGTCTGTGTATTCATTTTTCAATAGGTGGCACCCTGCATTGTATATTACAGCAAGTGAAACAGCTGGTATGTGATTATAAATTGATAGGAGAGCATGCAGCTTAAAAAGTAGAAAAGAACTGTGGTTGAATAGCAATAAGCCTTTGGTTTGATCATTGGTATTTCTGCAAAATAAGGAGATTAATTTGGAACCATTATTTAAAATGTAAATTATCTACTTTGTGGGGAAAATATAATAACGCTAACACTTGCAGAAAAGAAAGGCAATGGTGAACTGTTTCAGTATTTGTAAGTCATATCTACAGTAGCACTGTAGAACATATATTGATTAAAATGTTATATCTTATCCAGAAGCTTGTTTGAAACAAGCCAGTATTATTTTAGGATCCATTAAATATAGTCTGTGTATATCAGTATTTTTAAACATCCATCACCTTTATTCAGCTGCCTTCAAAAGAGTTTTTTAAGTATTTTTCCCAGTGAATTGGACGCAGCTTTAGTTTTTTTCTGACTGTTAAGTGTGCTAGAGATTTGATTCACAGATAATATATATGTAGATTAAAATACTGATGTTTTTAAAAAGTTACTTGCATACATGCCCTTTCTAAGGGGTAGTTACACTGCTTACAGCTTCCATCATCCCTGCCACTGGTGAAGCCCCAATAGGGATGAATTATATACCTGATTTTTTTTTCTCTAGTGTAGATAAAACTTTCAAGTATTTACTACATATGTTAACTTATAAAATGGAAAACCCCATAAATGCAATAGATTTGGCAACAGTAAGTTCTTGGAACTGCTCTCAGTTGCTGTAATAAATTTAGCTCTTTCCTTCTATGTGGATACTAAATGTGAAAACTCAGTACTGTTTTCTTAGGATGTAACTTTTTAAAAAAACATGTGACTGAAAAGAGCAGCAGATTAAAATAAACATGGATATTAGTGGACCTAGGATTTTACAAACTACATTTAACTGAGACTTGCATATAGATGCATGTGTTTATTGGTATTCACAGTTTGAGGGGGCTGTTTCCACCAAAAATATTTCTAAGAATGTTCATGATTTTAAAAGCAAATCGATAGTCTATTGATCTTACCCTGAATATTAATGTTTTTGAAACAGAACATCTGTTTAAATAGATCCCTGCTCTGAAAAGCATATTAAACACATGTTTAACACTCAAAAGAAAGAAATGGAAGTTAAGTGCCTACTCAGTGGGTTGCTCCCCGTGTCGTGCTTCCAAGATTAGAAATTTTACTATACCCTTTATGGGGTTTTTACAATACTATTTAATCTTTTTTTAAATGGTGCTTTAAATCATAAGATACTAGAAACAAGTAATTCTAAGCACATTTCTGTAGGGATGTTTAAGTGTGTTGGTGTCTAGTAGATTTAATATGCAATTTACACCAGCAACATACAATAAGTAGACTCTTTGAGCTGAAAAAAGTGGTGTGATTGCACTTAATTACTAATTAGTCAATTTAATTATATGGATTGCTGACCATAATGAAAGACAGTAAATCTGCTATTGCTATCTGATAAGCTAAACACTGTTTAAATAGGGAATAGACGGGAAATTGACTGCAAGAAGTTTAGCTTGTTTAAAGATGAGGTTTAACTGCTATGAGAGCCAGGTTAGTTGTACAGTGAGTTACCACAGGAAGAATAAACAATAGATTCTAACTATTTGGCATGATGAAATTTGAATTACAGCTGAAAATTAAAACTCTTGGGTAAGTATCAATAGCAAGAAATTTAAAACTTCTGAAGAAACTACTTTCTAAAGTATTCTCGTTTGCCTTTCCATGTGTGAGTGAAGCAAGAGAGAAGAAAACTGAGCCAAAAAAACTGTAGGGTGCTCTCCTCTTCTAGGTTCCATCCCCACATAGAGCTCATACCAGCTTGCTGCCATTCTGGCTACTTTGCAGTCACAGCAGCGTGCATTTAGTTTTCAATTTACTCAAAACTTAATCATCCTGGCCGTATAACTTAACTATGTATTTTATCTTGTGTTGCTAATATTTAAAGTAATGAAACTTAATTTTTAACTTTACTTTGAAAACTGATAGAAGACTTTTTGATTCCTGGTCGATATGATACTAAACAATTAGTGTACACTCTGACTTAAAGTATGTTTCGGGCTGAAATCCCTTGAACTCTCACATCAGGTAAGCAGACTTGCTGGCTTTAAACTAACTAGCTCAGGGACCAAGAGCAGTACAGCTGCAGAACCAAATTTAGCATGGTTTACAGAACTGCCTGAATACATGGATAGGTATTCAGGTAGTCCCATTGAGTTTGATGCTGTCATGGCAGAAGGAATCCCAAAACAGACTGTTTGAGACACATTTACACTAAAAGGCAGTGAAAGCTTGTAAGTAACTTAAGCCATATGACATTACTCTGGTCATTTTGTAAGTAAACTGAAAACTAGTTACATGTCAAGAAAAACAGAAATAAAATATGACTCATTACTAACTGTAAAAGAAACATTTTATTCTAAGGTAAAAATGTGTTTTCTCATTTCTGTTTAATGGCTAATGTGTACTATGGCTCCTACAGGAAAATATTGAAATGCGAAGTTAAAGAAAAGCCTTAATATTTATCAGACTGATATTACAGACTTTTGCTTATACCAATATTTATCATTAATAGATACCAAGGCATTTTAAATGTTTGCAAGAATAGTATGTTCACAGAACGTTAAAAAATCAAAGTCCAATCTTTCTTTTCTTAAATTAGAACTTTCTAGTTAATATCTCTGTCCAGGCAGGTGCAGAGGACACTTAGTTTAAAGAGGCGGATATTTTTTTATATAAATATAAACCACAGCATAATGTAAACCACATTGTAAACCACAGCAATAATCATTTTCTTTTTCTTTTAGCTCATTTGGCAGCCTCGAGACAATGATTTGTTGGCACAAGCTTATACAGACTCTGAACTGAATCAGTGTGGAATATGTGAATTCTGTCGAGAAGTTTTCCCACCATCTATAACATCTAAGGAAGATTTTCTTCGGCATCTGAATTCCCACTTTAAAGTAAAGTCTTAATGTTTGAGAATTCAATGGATTGCTGGTTTTGCATATGTTTGATTTTTTTTTTTTATTCAATAGATATGCTAAGAATTTAAGAATTAAGACTTCTTATAAATAAGAACTCATGACTTTTTTTTGTCACATAAGCACATTTTTAATTGTCCTTTGACAAGCTAAAATGAAACTAAGTCACTCGGTACTGTAATTCACATTACTGCTTGTTATGCTTCAATATTACCTTTGAGAGTGATGCTAAACACCTTTTTTCTTTTTTTTTTTTTTTAATTAATCATTGCCTGAATAAGCCCAAAGTCACGGTTATATTTATGAGTGCAGACTTGCAGGATTAATGCCTTAATCTGGCTAGGGAAATTGGTGTAATGCTAGCATTTTTTTCTCAGTATCCAGTGATGTGATTATGTTTTCCTTGAAGTAACAGGAAAAGAAGTAGGCTCTCATTTTTCATTTCTGTTACCAAATTTCCAAATTTAACTTACAATAATGAACCTCTTAATTCAGATTCTTGTAAAATCATCACAGTAACTGAATGCCAGGTGTGCCAAAATTAGGATAGGCTTGTTCACTAGTAACATAAATGAATGGTTGACTTTCCCAGATGAATTGTTTCCTAGAGAGAGTAATCAAACACAGCACATAAATGACCCTTTTGCCAAAATGTAACAGTAACAATTTTATGGATATTTGTTACATGTTATTAAAAAAAAAAAAAAACAAACAAAAACAACTATCTTGTTCATGTACCATTCTAGCATTAATAATTAGTAAAAATACTTTCATGGAAAAGTTTATATTAGTATGAAGGACAGAGTGAGAAAAGGTTAAACTTTTCCTAAAGCTAAGAATACCAAAGATTATTTCCCTTTCTTTCTGATCTGCTATGAAGGATTGCTCAAGTCTGTTACAGCCTAGAAAGGAAAGGGAAAAACCTAATCACACAGATCTCAGTGACTTCATTTTTAACCTGAATATGCTTAGTGGCTTTCTCAATGCAATTTAAATTTCTGTTTAGTTGAAACATTGCATTCTGATAAAGTTTGCACATTTTCTGGATTTATTGGTATCAAATTAAAAGGGGGGGGTTACTATGTAATTTACATTAATGATAAAGGGTGACATGGAGCTTTTTGCATTCGAACTGAATATAGGTTTTAGTCCTGATATTTGATAATTAGCATTAATATTTTCATAGCAGCAAAGCACAACAGTTTCTCTTTTTAAAGATTTGTTCACAGGTGATCAATTTCTGGAAGAAGTAACACCTGCATAATTTTTAGAAATGGATTTTTCTACTATTATTTTCTCTATTTTAAACATCTCGTGTTTGTGACTAGCTGTCAACAGAGTGTACTGTAATAAACAGCAGTGTACAGTGCATGTCTGCTGCATGACCTGCAGAAAGAGTTTGTTGCTATGATCGTCTCTACAGCCCGGCGGGTGCCCAGCGCTGAGGCGGGTAGGTGCATCCCTGGGCTCGCCGTGCGAAGGACCTCCCCGGAGAGCACGGCTGGGGGTGGTTCCTGGGAGAGGCAGAAGTTCCAGGATTGGGAGGAGAGAAGGGAATTCGCACATCTCCAGCCAGCCCGACACAAAACCGATTTGTCCTCTCAACCGTGAAATTCGAGCTCAGGAGCTCACGTTATTAAGAGCTGATCAAACTGCGAATCGCCTTTAAAGAAAATAAAGTCATCTGCCCGTGTCATCCCCCCCCCATGCATGGACGCGTTTTCCCCATGAGCTCTCCTGCTGGCAAGGAAAGGCAGGGAAGGGAAGGGGTGGGAAGGGCAAGACAGGGAATGGAAGGGGTGGGAAGGGCAGGGAACCCTGCGCCGAGCCGAGCCCTGCGCTGGGCCGCGGTTCTTTGTTGGTGGAGGCAGCCTGCCTCCCTCCCCGCTCCACCTCAGAGCTGGGCATCCCCTACGGCCAGGGCGGGGCGGGGGGGGGGGACGACACATGGTTGTCCAAAGCCTCCTCGACCAGCAAGAACCCATCCATCTCCCGCTATGAGAGTTCCTGCCTCCTGCGGCGTCTTAGGAAGCCGTTGAATTCGGTGTGCTTAAAACTACTGTTGCCTGAGGGCGTCCAGATAGGCTGACCGATCAGAGACCACTGCGAGGGGCACCAGTCTGGTTTATAAATAAATAAATAAATCTATCTCACGCTAAGCAGTTGTGAGCGACTTGAAGTGGGAGGTGAGTGCGGTCCCCGAGTGGGCCCCACTCATACAGCTTTCCTGGCGGAGGCTGCTGCTGCCAGCAGGGACATCTGTTTGGTTGCACTCACCAGAGGAGGCTCAGTACTCCTCCCCTCCGCTCCCCCTTCCGCACAAGCTCAACTCGGCAGAGGAGGTTGAATCCAAATGGGAAGTGGGATTTCATTAAAAATAAAAATAAAAATAAAAATAAAAATAAAAATAAAATAATAAATCTGGGAAAGGAAGCGGAACTTGAGAGGGAAGAAAGCGCAGCAGACTCGTGCCAAGGTGTACTACCGAATTCCTCCTCTGCCAGGGCCAGCGGAGCCCTCCCGGGGCAGCCCCGGGGCCGAACCCGCTGTCGACGCTCCCGTCCGGGCTCACTTGTCCCGCCGCCCCGCGTCCTTATAGCCGGTGTTCGTGGGAACTCTAGTTCGGACTTGAAAGCAAGGAAGCAAACCGCTCCCCTTTCCTATCTGGGGGGGTTCTGAGGGGCACGCGGTGGCGGTACGGCTGCCTCAGCCTGGTGCGAGGGCTCGGTGCCGGCGGCCGGGTACAACACACGTAGCTCCTCTGTCTCCCCGGCTAACTCGACAGCTGCTCGTAGCTCCAGTAATTAGATTGTCAGTGCTTGTTAGAGGAGAGGAAAACGCTCCTATGACAGATTCCACGAGTCCTCTGTTTTTTAAGATCTCGCAGAAATCACCAGAGCATTAACCGGGATCTCTTATTTCTCTGGAATCAGAAAGGAAGAAGTTCCCTCTGCCATCTCGCACTCCAATCAGAGCTCTCTTCCGACTCCCATGAAACACAGTGAATCACTCTAAGAGGCTCAGGAGAAGTTATCTTCCTTCCCTGCCTACCCAGGAGGAAGAGAGAGCTTCCTGGCCGTGTGAACTTACTTTTAAAATCCCCTCCTCGTATTGCTGAATTTAACTAAACGGATAACTCAACAGACACGCAGTCTTTTCTCCATTAACTGAGCGGAGGAGTCGCTCCACACACGATCCTTCCCCGTCCGAGATAATGTTAGTTCAGGGGATGCTCAGGGGAGGCTGTTCCCCCTTACGAACAAAAAGCACTGGAGGATCAAGCCAAGATGCTCCTACCCCCACCCGTGGTTCACTCAGCAGATGAGACTCAGAGGAGGCGATTTCTTTTCCTCCTTACCGTACATTCCCCTTTCCCCCGCAATCATACAAGGTTAACTCAACAGAGGAGTCTCAATCCAAATGGCAACTGGGATTGCATTTAAAAAAAAAAAAAAAAAAAAAAAACTGAAGGAAGGGGGAGAAAAAAATCAGAAATAGGGAAAGAAAAGAGAAAAAGCAGCAGGCTGATTACGAGGTGTCAAAACTGCCAGGAGCAAGAAGGTGATAGCAATCAGGGGTGAGAAGAGTGCGCCATTCGTGCGGGGCAGCTAATTATCCGTCTCATTTGAGAAGAGCAGCATTCGAGGCAGCAGCGTTCGCCTGCTGAACGGTGACAGATTGGCGCGGAGGAGAGGGGAGGTGTTAAAACAATGGAGCCGGGCTTGCGAGCGCTGCTGCATGCTAATCAGCCCGGCCTCCTTCCTTCCTTCCTTCCTTCCTTCTTATCTATCCCTCCCTCCGCCTGCCTGTCGCGATCCCTCCTTCTCGCTGGCCGCATGGCAAGCCCAACACAGGCCCCTCCGCAGCAGGCAGCACCGCGCCCGGCATAGGTGGTAACCCAGAGAAGGTCCCGGTGGGACCCGGCGGCGGGGTGGGCAGCACCCGGGGGGATGTGGCAGGCTGGTGGATATCAGTGGTAGATTTCAGACCTCGCCCTTGGTGCCCAAGCTTCCAGGAGCCCGTCAGTATGCGTCCCCGCGAGGGGCAGAGGCGAGGAGCTCTTTGTACAAGTCCTGTGGGTTCCTTACACTGACATCCCGGCTCCCTCTTCCCCGCAGGAGGACAGACGATAGCCGGCAGCGCAGCGGTGCTGCCTAGGGAAGCCCCGGAGCGGGCCCACGAAGGCGAGGGAAACGCAGAGCTGTGCCAATTACTGATGGGCTTCAGGGGCTCCGTTGCCCTCTTAGCTCTGCACAGTGGCTAGAGTCCGGACTGCTGAACATGTTGTAAGCAAGTTGTACGACCTCTCTTCCGCCGCTGCCTTTTGCCTGTCGGATCGCTTGGCCTTGCAAGCCTCAATGACCACACGTACCCAGTTTGCACCCTGTGAGGAGGTACAAAAAGGGCTGACCTTGCCTCGGACCAGCAACAACCCTTCCCACTTACAAACAGGGTCTGCAGAGAGAGGAGAGGTGCCTTGCGTGGGATCACTTTGGCCCCAGCTTTCCCAGAAAGTCCATGCTCTGCGGGACTCAGAGGGCAGAGCGTGGCCCCAGAGCGATAGCAGCGCAGCTACAGCGAGTGCTCGGCTCTGCCAGGAGAAGCAGAGGAATGAGCGTTGGAATGTTTACTCTCCAATATTTCTCAGTTTCCATTCCATCCTGCCCTGAAAGATTTCTGATTACTATACACTTCAAAATAGTATTTATTACAGATTTACATAATCTGTATGTTTTATGTTAAGGGAATAACACATTGATGCTGTACTACTGAAAGGAGTTAATCTAAACTATGTAGTGTCTGCTATAACAGAGTTCCAACTAAAACATATCCTTGTTTCCTGGCACTGACAAGTAACACATATCCAGAAGGACACTGCCCGGCACATTAGGTAAGCTGCCAGGTGAAGCCATTGCTCGACTCCTGAACCTTCACTGGGTTTTGGATCAGCACTCGAGAAAATTAAATGATATGCGTCTCTGTGTAACCTCCCATTTAATTTAACAAGTGTTATTTCAAATAGCATGTGCCTGTTTTATGACAGGATTCATGCCGGTAAGCAAACACTGAAAAGGATTAAACTGTTTTAGGCCTGAGGTAAGCAGCGTGATAACTCAGGTTGAACACTATTTAAAATAGATTCGAGTGCATGTATGGCTAGGCGGTAGTAATAGCGTTTAAATATTGTTATTCTAAGTCTGTCGTTAAGTGTACTTGATGAGATTGTCCATGAGCATACAGATGGTGAGATTTTCATGCTTCTGTGGCATACTGACATCTCAGGCTGTAAAAATAAATTCCCAGATCGCTGCAATACCTAAGAAGCAGAAAAATACAGTCTACCTTAATGCTCAGCATTGGAGTGCTTTGCGTTTTAAGAGATTTTGTAACACTAGATACACAAGTTTGTGCAAATCGGGAATACTGATTTAATGGATTTACAATATAAAGCACAGTTCAAGATGACTTCTGTATCCTTTTTTAAGGAGATTGTTTTTTCTGTGCTTCTGAATTTAGACATGGGGGTATGGAGATAAAAACTTGTCTTTCTTTGCTATTATCTGTAATAATTTTTTTAAACTGTACATAAGGATGAAAGGAGTAACTGACTTCTCATTAGGTCAAGGTTACTTTTCATTAAAAGATTCTTGGATTGTTTCTTATTCCACATAATTTTCCAGGCTAGTATCAAATTATTATGCTATTTTGATGCTATATGCTGCACCGAAAAGGTATTTGCGTCGAAGATGAATGCTGAGATATCTTCTCGAGTATAATAATCACTTTTTTTCCTGCCTAAAAAGCCATGGTGTGGATTGATCCGTGCATCAGCCTGATCAGCCTGGAAACCCACACTGACACTGCTCATAAATAGCTGGGCTAGGGCACCCCTATTGGTTAATGGCTGGCCGCAGACAAGGTGCTGTGCTTATCAAGGTCTCTGAGCTGACCGAATTAAAAATTTTAAATAGATATATATAGCAGGGTGATATGGTGAAAATGAGCTAAAAGAAAAACATTTTGCAGAGACAAGTACGTGCTTTTAAAAGGTTTAAAATATTCAATTGGTGAAAAAATAACTACTTGTAAAAACGTGTGTATTTTCATTATGCTTAATTTGCCATTCAAAACAAGTTTTTCTTAATAAGCTCTATTGTTTCTATCTGTTTTGTGAAATGTAATACGTGTGAGACAGAAAGCAGACTCGGAATGTGAATGAGTCCTGTTTTCTCTTTCTCTCTTTCTTTCTATCGTTTTTTAAATACAACTTTATTCATATTCACAGACGTCTTTAAGTCGAGAAAAGGATTAATGGAAGTGGCATGGCATTCCTGAGGTCATGATCTGAAAAGACGAAACATGAAAGCTTATCCGCTAGTCTTTTCCTATATCTTATTCCCGTGCAATATAAAAGTCTCCATAAGCATTCTACGGTTAATAGTTATGTTTTCGCTCTCAGCAGTGACACAAGCTTTGTCAGGTTTTCGCTGTTTGCATAGTCCTTTAAAATACTTTAATAAATGACTCGTTGTTTTAAAAAATCGCCACACTATCACCCGAGTAAAAACATCTATATCCTCCCAATCTTGCAGTGTCAAAAAGTATAGTCTCTCAGGGCAAAAGGTTACGGAGCCTTCATAAAGGTTTCCCATCTGTCATCAAGCGCGACATCAAGCCCTCTAGGTGCTGTGAAAATGATTTTCTCCGGAATTCTCCAGCCCAAAGATGCCATCCTCTTAATTACAAGCATTTGAGATCAGGAACGCCACTGAATTCCCTGGAGATTCACAGAAGATATGCAAAAATAAGCTCTTCTCTTGCTCGCCTGCCAGGGCTTCTGTACCTGCCCACAAGCTAGTCGGCTCATTTGCTAGGTAATGATGGATGAACCAAGGCAGCCCGTGCAGCTGCACTGCCACCCCTCCTGACAATACTGATATGCTGCCGTTGAAAGTTTCTTCTTTATAATTGACCGCCAGCAAAGGGGTGAGAAATAACGTTCTATTTATTGTTTTTATTGATTAACTGCCCTTCTCGCCATCACAAGGCTCCTGTACACGGGTTACTCACGCACACGGGATAACGGAATGAAACAAGTCGTGGAGATCGCGGACTGTGAGACTGTCAGAACATCTGCTTACAACAGGTGCCCTGAAAAGCCGCACTAACTATTCCTGGGGTCAGTGTGCATGCAAAAGAATATACGTACAGACGGGGCGTGGAGTCGAGCCTTTGTGTGACAAGACCGTGCCTGCACAGCAGAAACTGAGCCTCCGCTCGGGCGAGAATCCTACCTACAAATGTCCATTAGCACTTTTTCCAGGGGTGACAACCAGGTGAAAGGCCATCCGACCCATCAATTTATCAACAGTCGGGCGTTGGAGGTTTCTGTTGGGCTAAAGGGATCACAGCAGTTGTAGGAGGAGGCACAGAGTGGGAAGTGAGCAGGAGAAAAATACCATTGTAGTCTTACGCCAAGTTCTCTTCCAGTACAGACCAGACCAAGGGAACTAGCTGGCTTGAGCGATACTGTTCAAAGCGCGCGTAGACCTGGTGATGGATACGTCTGGAGAGGCTCTGATAGTGTTGCCAATCCGAGCAGTGTAGACTACATTTTTAATATGTGGAAACATGTACATAACTCTGGACATAAGGGTGGGGGCGTAAAAAAGTCACGTCCAAGCTCAATAGGAGCACGGGAGAGAAACCTCGGGCTCCATGCCATCCGAGATGTGAAAGCCCACGGAGACTTCAGCAGCCAAAATCGCATACACTGATTTTTTAATAGAGTTCTCATCCATGTGTCCATTTAACTGCAGTTGATACAGATCAAATAAGCTTGTTACTTATAGATTCCCAGTTGCCTAAAGTGGTACAAGACGGTAGCAACAGGAATATCCCTAATTAGAACGGATTCATCTGATTTCTTTATTCAGTGAGTTTAGTGTCCCTAAGTATTCGAAGAATGATAACAGTCTTCCTGCATAAAGCCGCCAGGTTTAGCCCTTCTGCCCAGGGAACAGGAACAGCGGGTTTCCTGCTACCATTAAAACTTCCTTTCATTCTTCTGTATCATTTCTGAAATCTCCTTCAGCGTACTACTCCCTGCATTTCTCCAAAGTTTTTACTTCATATAATTTTGTGTGTACGCACACGCATTTCGGCAAGATAAATCACGTAGCTGGAAAATAATACGAAATATTACACCAGTTGGTCATGAAATAGCTTTCTACATCTTAGTAAGGTTTAAGAGTCGTCATCTTAAAATTCACTTTCTGTAGCGATAACTTGGAATTACATGCCATGATTGCAATTGTAACTATTTGAAGACACGTGTAGTAATCTGTGAATGTTTCTTCTCAGAGAAGAAAATGCTGTATGCTTTACAAATGCTTTTAAAGTTAATTTAGTTTTACGTGATATTTTTTACTATTTAAACGCGTGCGTGTGGCTCCTTCATACAAGTCTTACCGACCTGCGCACGAAAGAGGCGAGATAAGCGCTACCCGCAGAGAGGACCCGATACTGTAAACCTTTGTGCGTCCGAAGTTTCATCCAAAGCTCTGTTGTGGCAGGCGGATACGGGGACCGACGGTTAAGTGTGAAAAAAGACCAGTACAGATGTTATTAGCGGAGAGCCAGTAGTCATGCGTTCAAGCTCACAAGCCCGTTAAAACGTAATGGGCGAAACTGCAGTAAGCATTTATAAGTTAGACTTGCTTTTTATTTCATGTAGAATACCAGGAACGCCAAGAAATGCCCGTCCGGCCCGAAGACGCTGTAAGCACAGAAAGAAAAGGCAGTCCCTTCAGCTTTTTTCGACCTCACCATCCGCTGGAAAATGGATGCAAGACCTGGAACGTGATGGGATTCTCAGAACTGCCAAACCTCTTTGGGCTTCAAGGGAGTTGTATGGCCAACAAATCCAGCTCCACTTTGATTTTAGTCAGTCTATCAAGGAGAAGAGATTACCAGAATGGCAGAAGAGCAATTACCTAACCCTTTGCGTGAGGGTAACAAGATGATAAGGATGATAAGACTCCCACAGCATTTCAGAAGGTCCATATTTCCCACTGGGCCTAAGTGACTTTTCCATTAAAGGGTGAAGAAAATGGCTATTATAAGAAAATGCCAGTGCAGAAATTGTTACTATATAACAGGCTGGTTGCATCTTTTGATAAAGAGTTTGTAGGAAATAACTCAGAGTGTAGACTTACTGGCTTGCTGCCCTCAAAAACGGTCCCTTTCCTTTTATGATATTTCCGAGACCAAGCTAAGAGGGCATTAGCTTTTTTTTAAACAAAAAGTTCGCGGCGTGTGTGGGTGTGTTTGTGCTGCGAGGGGAAGTTTCTTCCTTTAAAAATAAAACTGTTTCTTGGACTTTTTTTTTTTTTTAACCAAGGCTAAAGGGACACGTCCCCTTCTTTGTCTTCAGAATAAATGGCAGAAAGTTCGAATCTTCTCGCTTTCTCTTCCCAAAATAAACGCCTTGTTACGATTAGATGTGTGGTGCCCTAAAAAAAAAAAAAATGAGCAATAGCTTTTAGGTCCAAGCATGCACAAAAAAAAAAAAAATTAAAAATGTCTTTGAAGAAGCAGACTAATCTCAACCTTTATAGTTAGAGTCGCAAAGCTGCAGTAAAATACCGTTAAACTGTGTTCTTAAAGTTTTATTCGGTGGCATTTTCTTAGGTTAATTGTGTTCGCGATGAGGGGATGCTGTGAGCAATAACGCACCTCCCATAGGGACCCGTGCCTGAGAGTGCTGGTGATTAGTTGAGCTGCCATGCCTAGTAGATCAGAGGCTGGGATGTACAGTGGACTGACTTTACCGTCTTATTTAAATGTGATGATTTTCTCATTTGTTGCATTGTTTGTATTAATACGAATATCTTGTTATGTTTGTTTTGTCTCCTGGGAGCCAATAAAGCTGTGAAGTTTTTCTTTACACCAAATGCAGCTCTACGGGCGATCAATCAATGGGTAGTTTTTGGATAATCTGCGAGAGTGAGAAATCTAATA
Source organism: Vanellus vanellus (assembly GCF_965231255.1). NCBI lineage: Eukaryota > Metazoa > Chordata > Aves > Charadriiformes > Charadriidae > Vanellus > Vanellus vanellus. The sequence continues at coordinate 19,632,997 of NC_138910.1, forward strand.
AAGCAAGCAACTAAAAAAGGAAAACAAAGTCTATTTTCTGTTAGGTTAGCTACGTCAGGAGTCAGGCTTTCCACCATGCCTTTATAAGATATTTAAACAGCTACATTTAACTATCAGGGCAGCACCTCGCTAAATTAACTCGCTGGCGTATAAAGGAAAAAGTTTAGACATCGTGACCTCGGCAGCAATGTGGGTGACTTAACTCTTACAATTAAATTTACTTTGACACTTGCATTTCTCCCCACCTCCTCCTCCGCAGTGGTATATGAAAATACACTAAGGCGAAATAGGGACCAATCATGAAGTGAGAGAACAAATAAGTGAAATTTTAAAATTACTGGTGCTTTCCCATACCAGGTATAATGTTAAGAAATAGGTAGACAAATACGATATAGTCAGCTTCTAGGTCGCAACAAGGTCCATAGGAAATCGTGGCACTTAATTTCAAGACAGCAGTTCTCTTATCACAACAAAATGAGTTATAAACAGATCAAAATAACAATCTGAATTATCTAGCATTAGTGGCTGAACTGAACAGCCCCAGATTACGTGATGAATTGTAAAATTGCAGTAGCATTGTTTTGGAATTGCTAATTAAAAAATAAGTAAACCCCCATGACTCTGGATATGACAACTGAAAATACCCACAAATTATTTAATAAATGAAGCGTCTAACAACTCTAACACTTCCTGCTCGCCTTGTTAATAAATGTAATTTGAGGTAGATTTAAAAAATCTCCCATCTAAACAGTGAATTCATTACGCGACGTTCAGATCTCCAGATGCCTATGGACTCCTCGGAATTAGGTGTTAAATAGACAAAAGTGAACCAAACTGCCTTTAAAAGCACAGCATGACCATGTAATTCTTTTTCCAGTTTGTGGTAAAAAATGATGAAACTTCTTTCCAAGTAGCTATCACCCAGATTTAGTGTGAAAAGTAGTGTAATTGTAATTCACGCCATCAGGGTCTATCACTGATAGACTATCAGCTGTTCTGTAGTTAGGAAGGCTTTCTTTTCAAATAGGAAAGCTGCCAAGTGCTCTGTGATACCTCCAGCAAGCTTATCGGATGGAAGATCGGAGCCAAAACAGCAGCTGCACACATATGCAAATTGGCAATTAATAGTATAACATTCTGGGGAGGATTTTTTTTTTTTTTTTAATATGGGAAAGTATAGCGGAGCTACCTTAATATTAACCTTAACAGTGACAGGGAACTTCTTGCCTGAGCGGCCAAAGAATAATTACCCTCTGGAGAGACTTTCACTCTATTACTTTCTTCCTTCACACAAAGATCAAAGCTTTGTTGTCCTGCCGAGTTTGTCTCCATCATGAAAGTTAACTTCAGGCGACAAAAAAAAAAAAAAAAAAAAAAAAAAAAAAAAGTAAGAAAAAGGGGGATACCTTGCAGCTTCAGCTCTCGGAAGCAGGGAAACATGGCAATTCGCGCTTCCCTCCGCCTCCGCGCCCCCCCAATGAAAAAAAAAAAAAAAAAAAAAAAAAAGTTTGGTCATTTTGTTTTAGTTTAGGATGCTTACCCTGTTCCCTGAAAAGATGTTCAGGTCTACATGGAACTCTTAGGACTCTGCATTTGTTATGGATACTCTAATCAACGACAAAGTAATTGAAAGGATTAGTTTTATATATTTTCCCCAGCCTGCTGCAGCAAACCAGCTTGCTTTATTTAGCCCAGCGTGTATGAATACAAGACTCCCAATTAATGCAGTTGCTTGCTTTAGTCAGAACATTGCCTTTCAAAGGATCCTCACATGATCCTTTTCTTCTAATAGCAGGCTGGAGCTGGAAAGGCTTTGCAAGGCTGCTGCATTTCACACCAGCCCGTCCCCAGCGCTTTCCCCACTGTCTGTCTCTTCTAGGACAGGCGTGGGGTGATTAGCTAATGTTTTCGATAATCTGTGAATTCTTAATAGTCTTATTTTCACGAATAAAGATCTCAGCGCGTTTAGGATTAGGAAGAAAAAGCGGATTCTCGGCGAAGGCAGGCCAGGGAGTTTGCTCCTCTCCGGGAGCAGGTGCCTGTGCCGCAGCCCGCCGTGCGGCGCAGCCTGCCTCCGACCGCCGCCGCTTCTGCCGTCTTTTCCCGCTGTCACTTCCACTCCCATCCTAATCCTTTTCCATTTTATTACTCAGTAATTGCATGTTTAGTTGAAACACCTTTGTGTTCCTAGACTTCAGTTCTATTTCGGTTGCAAACAGAGGCTGTTTCGGCAGGCGATGCAGAGGCGCAGCGCGATGTCACCCCCAGCCGCCGGCAGCCCAGCGCAGCCCAGCGCGGCCCAGTACAGCCCAGCGCAGGCACGGCGGGCCAGCCGGCCCCGCGCCGCCCCGCAGCAGCTGCTGCTGCCGCCCAGCCCAGGATTGTTGTGCCTTACTGCTTCCTCAGCCACGCAACGGCCTGAAATCTGACTGCCCCCTCCCCTCTTTCTTCAAAACAGGCTTTCCCTTTCCGAGTCCAACGGCGGCTTTCTAAATAGCACCCGCTAATTCAGTCAGAAAAATAAAATGTATTTGGATTTAGAATATAAATCTTCACCGTTCTGTTCCATGATCAAATCAATATCGCACACAAGTTAGAGAAAAGTGGGGAGATAAACAGACCCGTACGTCCTGGTTTTCAGCCGGAACTGGAATATATACACATTTATCTTCACAGATCCTTAAAAAGTCAGATCTTTGAGAGGACAATTTTTCTTGAAACACTAGGATCCCAAAGGCAGAACGATATAAATCCTCACCTAGAGTCGACTACAGCAAAAGGAAGACTGGCTTGACTAAAATATTAATTTGACCGGACACACACAGGAAAATCTGCTTGTAGGGTATGCAATAAGCAGTATTTACATTCGGATGAAGTTCCCATCTCCGTGCTTGTCTGGATTATTATTTGAGATGCCTTTTCCAGATTGCAAACACTTCTTCAATACCTTTGTTGATCCACTCTTTTATTTTCTCCAGTGTCTCGTAAACACATAGAATATAACTGTTCTTTAAAAGTGCTGTAGTTTGTTTTAAAGTTTCAAATTATTTACCCACATCAGTATCCCAATGTTTATATAAAATATCATAGGATCTGATAATTTCTCCCATTAAAAATTTGCTTTGCAAGTTTTAATTTGGACAAAGAGTGGCCTTCAAGCCTTCTCATGAATATATATGTGTGTGTATATATAAATAAAATACCTTGTATTCATACATCTCCTTTGCTTCTTCTGTTCTAATGATGACATAAATCTCCTTAATCAGCTAAGTTTAAAGAACAGGTTTAGATAATAACGAACACATAATCTCAAACAATGTCAGGCACAACCTAATAAAAATAATTCTGATGTTTACAGTTTCGTGTAAATCAACTGTATCCAGGAAATTCAGACCAAAAATAATGGGATTATTTTCACGATTAAGGAGACCAGGGTTTGGTCCTTCATCCTCAGTTCACTTAATTAAAACTGTGTACTGGAAAACATGTGGTGCTATATAACTGCACACACTGCTTGGAGAGTTCTGTGACATCCAGACTTGTAGAACATAATATACCTCTCTACCCTTTGGGTATGGTTTCTATATAATTGTTATCCAGGAACCTTTGCATCAGCATCAGATATAGGTATACATACAATTGTGCGAACAGCTTTTTTTTTTTTTTCCTGAGTACTATGTTACTCAGACATTTTTATGGGTTTATTTATCCCGCCTTGGGAGATAATGTGGTGGTGTTTTGTTAAATTCTGGTCTCCAGAGAAAATAAGGAAAAGGGGAGGTTTAGGGGGCTATGGCCTATCTCCTAATAATTTTTAAATCTGCTGGCAAAGTTCAACCAAGTTTGACTGAGAAATACATATTAAGATATTGATTTTTTAAAAAATTGTTATGAATAAGAGTAATTCTGTTAATACCACAGAAAAGGCACAATGAACCCAACCATTATTTGCTCTATTTGGCATCAGTTCATTGACCAAAAAATCTACATGAGCTCCTGGACCAGTCTCACCATGTGACATCTCTTACCTAACTGGCAGGCCAGAACTCAAAACTAGAGGCTATAGGAAGAGCCAGAAATATTCTGGGGATGTCCCATTAAAGAACTGAGGGTGCCTTGGAGGTTTTAAGATATAGATGTAATCTACGGATTACTTGGAATACTGAGGATATAGGGTGGTATAGGAAAAAGAACTCTAAAAAAAATCAATTTTAATGTTAGTTGAACTGCTTTACGCTTTGAGTATTCTGATATTTCATTATTGGACTCTTCTCCATGGTCCTGAGACAACAGATAAGAAAGACAAATCACTCATGGTGAATTTCACAACTTTGTCCACCAATCCAGCACCAATTTTTGTGTTGTAGAAAGCAATCCTTCAACTTTTACAGCAGTACATTAGGGCAGAAGATAATTGGATGTACTTTTACAAGTACATTCTCCTGACATCACTAAAGAGAAGCTGTGAACAGCAAAGGTTGAAGAAGAAAACAAGTCAGTTAAATGTGATGGTAGTAGAAGAGTCACAGTGCCAGTAGGCTACCTATCTTGGTTATTTCCATTTGATTCATGAGAATAAGGCAAAAGGCTTTGTTTTCTTCCTTTCATTTTCTTTACGGTATTTATACATTTTAGTCTTCCAACGTTAAAAGGTGATGCTATATTGTTGCATTTGAAGGACGCGATTTGAACATTGTAGACCAAATTGCTTATGACAGTTAAAAATTAAAAGATTTTTTAAATTAAAAGAATTCCGGAAAAGAAGAGCCACAAGAAGATTCTCTAGAACACTGCCTCCTTGAAAGACAGAGTTGCTCCTCAGTGAGAGAGCAATAACGCTGGTTAATCCATGGCTATTCCAGCAACTGTAGCCCTTCTACTGGAGATATTCTTGCAGAAAGCGAAGACATCACAGTGGAGATTGATAACTTCCACATTTGAGAACTGGAGAAAGCAATGTGCTTATGGACATAAACTACTACAGAAAAAAAGCCTTATTCTGAATAGTACACAAATTAGATAATATTAAAACACAATAAAATTAATTCACTTGGTTTAGATACGCAATTTAAAATATTGACTTATACAGAACATTTTCAGCAATAATTCTAAGAAAATTTTGAATGTATAATTCAATATATAAATCCACGTCATCCATACATAACTGACAATGAAGAATCTCTTGAAGAGTAAGAATGAAAAACTAGGTAAATGCATAATACAGCATACAATATTTTGTAACTGAAGGGCAGAGACAAACTGAATTAGTTTTAGGACTGCTACTGTCAGACTTAGAAGGACAGTTCCCTAGACAGTATAAGAAAAAAAAAAGTCATAAACATTTCATCTCAGGGAGACCTGAATTGATCAGGAAAGGTCACAATAGGAAAAAACCCACTTTTGTATGACCTGCAATACTGGGGCTGGTCAGATGTTCACAATATATTGCTCACCAAGAAATTGAGCCCAAGAATTATTAAGTTTTTTGGTGAATAACTTTGAATAATTAATCCTTCTGAGAAAATCACAATCTGTTCACCAAGAGTTCATGAAAAAAACAAGGTGAATAATTCATTATGAATTATTTGACCAGTTTTAGCAATGAGATTCTAAATCTGTCTTCTTATGGATATTAACCTCATTAATACTATTTAGACACAACGCTTCAAGATAATTAAAATTATGGAATACCGCACATCTAATATGACACAATTTAAGCTACTGAGCTTCTTTTTGTAACTACTTTGGAATTAAGTCTTTATTTATTATATTTTAATAAGATTCTGTTTATCACTTTAGAAGTATTGGTAGTCTTGAAACAATTAATGCAATAACAGGACATTCTTACATAAGAAGAAAGCCTTGATTGCCGACAGTTCTAAATGTTTAAAATCTGCTGGGGTCTACTGCTATAACACATAGCTGAGTGACCAATTTTGTAGTAAGATGCTGTCTCTCATGAGTTTTAGGGAATTTGAGAGTATGTCTAATCCTGCACCGAAACAGAACTTCCATGGATGTGAAAGAAATCCGGTTCAGATTCCCATTCTTAAATATTTACAAAACATTAATTATAATAATTATACAACAATTATTGTACAATAATTTAATAACTAAATAATGTTACAAGACTAATTTCAAACCGTTCCAATGCATCATCCTAAACAACACATTTAACCCATCACTACATTATTGCTGTTTAAATACAAACACAACACTATCTTAAATTAAAAGCTATCCTATTCTGACAATTCCTAAGCAACACATGGCCAACTATCCAATTTCGTTAGTTAAAGCTGCAGTTTCATGACACTTTGAAATGCTCTACATGAGAGCTGCTAGTGTGTGCTTTCTGTCAAGTGTTTCTGCCTACTCCCTTGTCTGAGCAGTAGAGTCTGGATGACGCTGTCCCTCTGCCGCCTCCCCACAGAGGTGAGCTGGTTCATGGCAGAATACTATTCAGGGTGCAGCCTGACAACCCAACTAGGTTGGTCTAAAAACAAGCCCCTGTCAAAAGAGATTATCCTGCTTCTTTTTTGTTCCTGAACCCGGTTGCACGCCTCCCTGGCATAGGTATTGATCTGACCCCATAAGGAAGCCAGAGAGACAGAAAACCAATCTTATAAAATATACTTGTCTGGGTTAGTAGCAGGCCATTGAGCTACAAGAGATTCAGTTTGAAGTCAGATGAATGAAGGTGCCAGTGAAAATGCTGGAGAAGAGCACAGCAAAGACAGCTCAAGGGAATGCGGTGGTAACATATGGCCAAAAGTAGGGTTTGCAGCAATCAACATTTAGATTGGCTTCGGCTTCAGTGGAACCACAGCCTCGGATTTACTGTAAATAAGATCTAATTCTGAAGGAACTTCCTCAAAACAAACATAAGGCAAGTCATTCCATACTCCTCCTCCAAGAAAAAAAAACCAACAAGCACATCAATTACAGTGATAGTAATAGCAATAGTAACTTCGTCTAATGTATTTTCAGCCACTTGGCACACCACATATGAGTCTACTAGTTGATTATACTTGATGCTGAACTGAGTTTTACCTATGCAAGATTTAATCTGACCCTTCAAATAATATTTTAAAAACATTTAATTGCAAATGTAATGCAATGCATTTTTAAAGGGGTTTGTTTTACTGTTTAGTATATGCAAATATACATCACACTACCTTGAAATGCCAGTAAAAGCCCTTTAAAAGAATAGGTCTTGCAGTAGAAATTTTCGAATTAAATAATTCTGAAACTAATCCTCTATCGGGTGCTATGCTGTTAAAATCAGTTTTTACATTATGACACTATTTACTATATACTATTTACATACTTCATGAATATTTTCAGTACTACTACTAAATTTGGATATAAAATCTGGAATTATGTAAAGAGATATAACTTCAAAACAGTTTTCCTCTATGTACTGCATTAATACATATGCAATGTATACATAGTAAATATGAAAGACAATCCACAGTTTGTCAGTTAAAAATTATGCTAATAATTATTTGTATTAATAAATAAAGCAAAATTGTCATAGTAGTGTGTTGGCAGAAGGCAAAAGTGTATACAGGTGGGATTTGGCTACATGGTTCCTGTTCACACCAATCATTCAATTGCATAACGGCTCTAAGAATTTTCTTCTTATTAGTTTAGTATTAGATTTTTTTATCTTTTGTGCATTTTAAACTGGAATTAAAGAGTGACTGATGCCTGCCAATTCCCTCAGCTGTGGCACTCAGAAACACAATATTCCCAATTTTATTTTTTTCTGCTCTGTATTACAGAAGGAATTTATATCAAAAACCAGGGATGTATCCTTGTATTACTAATAGCTATACAGCCATAGTTACTACTGCAGCTACACTATTTTTACTGGTTAGTCTAACGTTCATTTGTATGACACTGCAATAATTCTGTAGGAATTCTATAAGAAAAATTTATGAAGCCATAAATCAGAAGATTATAGATTGGATGGACAAGATTTCAAAGAAACACAACATTTTAGAGTAAATCTAGTAAAAAAGCTACTAGTAGAAAACATGCATATGGAAGAATCATTAGCAAGGTTTGCATTCATCACTTTTTGCTAACTAGTTTTCTCTCAAGGTCTGGGAGAAACACCGAGCAGATCTCTTACAACTACATCTCTTTGCAGTACCGATGGGTTGCCTGGTGGATGTCTATGAGTCTGCCCACCAGGGAAGAAACTTTTCATCTTAAGACTAGGTAAGTCTGAAAGGTTAGTTCTTTCTTGCTCTTGGATGAGTTCTGTGGCCATGAATGGAGAGATCAGAGTGAGGTGAAAGGTCCACAGAAATAAGCAGCAAGCCTAGGTGGATGGAAGTCATCCCAAAAACAGGGCACGTCTTGTTGCCTATAAGCGTGAAAGAAAGGGGATCTAAATTTAAAAAAAAATTACAGACAAGAAATTTACTAGAGCAAAAAATTATCAACCATGGTGAGGTGGGATCTCCCAACAACTACCACCTCATTCTGCTACAGATTTGGATCACTAAGCTCTCAGCTGCTTGCTAATTCTCATGATTTTACTGAAAATTTCCCAATATTGTGTAATGGATTACACTGAGAAGCTCAGCTTCCATTAAATCAAATCAAAACATGATTTTTCACACAAATAACTTAAAGCTTACCTGTAAAAAATATCAGTGATTTAATAGCACAAATGTGACAGCAGTAAGAAGGAAAACGTATCCCTTTTTGGTGCTTTCTCTAATTCTTCTCTGACATCCTATGAACTATCTAACGGTGCAGATGAAAATACCTTGATTTCAGACTTATTTAATTATAAGTAGCCTGATCTTGATTTATTTAAAGCTTTGTGGTATCTTTCCAGATCTTGTGGCTGAATTACAGTCTTCTGAATATTATTGTTCCAAAAGGATCACAATAATTATAAGGATAAGCAACTATTATATTTAGTCTCTTCCAGTTAGTAATTCCAAATGCTTAAAATATATACATGTGAAATTTCACAAGTCCTTTAAGTGCAGGTAAACAACTTTCTTCACTCTATTTAACCAGATGTACTAAGAACTGAGATGTTATGTAATTTGCATAGTTCAAAGTTCACACAAAGCCCATGGTTTTTGGTCTTTGAGTCCTGTGTTCCTTCTAACATACAAAAATTTTTAAAAAAGGATCAGATAAATATGGGCATTGTGTGCTAAGTAATCAAACTTGCAACTAATAAAATGCATTTACAGTTTTTGAGAAAAAAATAATGTGCCTACGTTTTATTATTTTTGAGGTTATTTATTTTTAATTAATTCATAAAGCAGCTGTTTTGGTATCTATAGTCCGATTTATTTTGCAGTGCTTTAAAATGTTTACTATGGAACTAAGAACAACATATTGCGTTTAAAGGAGAGAGCTCAGAAATACTGTTGTTAACTCAACATGCTAATATGATAGCAGGACTGAAAATTAGGACATGCTGCTCTCACCCTAGGAGAAGCTATCAGACTAGATAGATTCTAGTGGGATACCGTATTTTCCTCTGAAGAAAACAGACTTACTTTTGTTCTTGCCTCTATTCTGTTCCTTAAAGCCATGGCTTGATCATGCATTCTAGTGTTCTGTTCTCTCAAAATAGCAATATTCATCGTCTTTCAGCAACACGCTGCTGCTTCTTGGAGAAGGCAGGATAGGGAATGGCTACAAATGGCCAGTAAGGAAGACTTACCAGCTTCAGATAGCTGAAAAGATGAGATTTCCATAAAGATTAATGGCAATAGCTGATCTGTAAGCAGCAAAACCAAGTCTTCTCCAGATAAAAGCTTTGTTCAGGCACTCTAGCTTTAGTTAAATAATACTATGTCATTGATACAAGAAGAATAGAGACTTGAAGACATAATTAAGCTACAGATAACATAAAGAAGTTCTTAGAGATATCTAGTTAAATACATTTCATCTCTTCAGTCTACCCATCAAGTGCTCTATGCCTTAAGTTTATAGTGAAATACAAATCTTAGATTTTCCGAATTTAAAAGTAGTCCCTTTTCTCTCACCATATTATTTTGAACTGTCTTTAGTGTTCCATTTAAGCAAGATGATTCTCTAGATAGTTCAGCAAATAATTCCATAAATGACAAAAACCGTGAGATCATTCCTGCTCGCCCTCCACTCATGCAAGCAGAACTCTATAATATAGTCTGTAATTCATTGCCTAGTTCAAGTACGTCAAGTCTTAGTGCTTTCATCCATCTTCTTTCAAGTCTGAATACCTAGTTTAAAATTAATGAAACTAGGCCCTACTCTTTTAAAACAACTAAACATTTCAGTTTGAAAAGCAGCTACTGTGCAAGCAGCCTGACTTAAAGAGAAAAATACAAGGAAATTCTGGATCCATAATTCACCCTCCACCTCCCGACCCCACCAACCGCCATATTAGTGTGCCCCCACCAAAATACCAGCTTGTGTTTACAGTTTCGTTTCTCCTGATGGTGGATGGGCGCGTGTACACGCACTCGCTCTATGTGCACTCAATAGGATCATGATCTGGAGAGCTGAAAATGTAAACACAAGCTGGTATTGTGGTGTGACTAGCGGTTTGTGGTTTCTTTGTTTGAATATTTCAAAAATGGCACACTGGCCAGAACTAAAGAGGAGGAAAGCAGAGCTGCTATTTATACAAAAATTTGATGGTTCCAGTATTCACATTTCAGGTAGAGAAGAAGGGCTACACAATTGGAAGCTATTTTTCAATACTTTATTTTTTACATTGTCAACTACACTTCAGTGCTGGAATTTTCTTTTCAGGGATACATAAAATATACGTTGCCCTTAATTTCACATAATGAGGAATCCCATGCTTGTTTAGGTGTCCATCAAGCAATTTTTTACAGATTAGGAATGCTCTATTAATCCAAAGGTGTCCGTAATCATGGGACTAAAGTAAGGAATATGGTTAAGAATTCACAGGATTAGCACAATTTAAGCAACTACAACTCATTCCCTTTTCATAAATAATTTACTGGATCATGGAGCTGGCCATTTTCCTCATTCAAGCTCAAACATGGATTCCTATGTAGACCAAACATCCCAAGCAGAGCTCAGAAACAGCATATCCATGCAGTTACAAGAATGCAAGCTTAAATCAGTGTAATTTCAGAAATATGCTTTTTCTTTTAGCTTCACTGGAAGTAAATGAAGCAGAATGACTCTATGAAAAGACCACGAGTCCAAAATCTTTCCCATTTTTTTCTAAGTATATAAGCCAGTCTTAATAAAGCCTCTTAATATACACATTGTTTTGCTACTGTTCTGAACGTGGTGGGAAGGAGGGGAGAGAACTGAAATTCAGCTTATAAAGTACTGGATTGTATACAGTTATATTATCATAATATACAATTTTGTTTAATAAGCTTATCAAAAGTAGATATTTGAAGTAGGGTATTTTATTTTTTTCAATCATTTCTTTTAATCAGAGTTGCAGATTGGTTCTAACACCTATTACACATACTATACATGTTCATCACTGTAAATTTAAACAACAGCTGGGAGTACAATTTAAGAAAAGATTGAAAAAAGCAGAGTGGTCTTCTCAAAACAGTGAAAGAAGTCCACAAATTCTATTGGTGTTAATGCAACAACTCTCTATTCAAGAGAGGGACAGTTCTGCAACTAATACCAGTGTTCCATATAAGAACAGCAGTGTTATTCTTATAGTAACTCACAGCTCATGGAAAGAGCATCTGGTTTATAAATACTTATCCATTCCATTTGATTGAAACATATCTGTCATATAAAAAAGCAGGAAATTCTTTCTTAAAGTATGCAGTATTACCTCACACACAAAATCATACAATAATAATGCTCAATTTTCCTCTTCAAAAACTTTTCATTTGTATTTTAGAAACATTTGATCACTTTACACAAATTGCACAACTGCAATGCCATCATAAGGTAGAACATCTTGCTTCTTTTTAATACATTACTCTATATAAGCACCCTCACAAAGACAGCTTGTGAGCATTTCACAAATTATAATAATGGAACCACCTACATGTATATCAGTGCTGACAGATCTGGATCATCTTATTTTCACCTGCAGTAAGTTCAGACTCAGCTGAAAACTAAATTATACAATGAACAGCTTTGTTGTAGGAATATGCATGGCCTTATTTTCCACAAACATTTGCAGAACAAATGCATGCAGCTAGCATAGATATTTAATATCGACAGTAATAAATACTAATGATTTTGCAATCTAACTTTTTTTTCATCCAAATCAAAGATAAAGTTCACTTCATTTTTTTACATACTGCACTAAAGAGGAATGGATTGTCTATAATGAGGCACACCTGTTCAATAGCCCTTCTCTGCAATAGTTTAACATATGAAAGGGAAGACGTATCCATTCTACTGTTGATACCAGTAATAGCATTCCCATTGACTGCAATATCATGAATTAGATGAATTTACTAAAGGAAAAATTAGCATTCACAAAATAGCATAGAATTCTGATGACCATTTGTAGTCAGGATGTTTACTATATGCTATTCTTAAAGGTAGTGGCAGTTCTGGTTTAAAATAAGAGGATTGCTAACTGAGCTGATAATGCCACTCTGGAATTTCTGAGCTTTAAAGACCAATATTGAGCAAATATAGACCAGTAAGACTGAATACTGGTTTTATTCCTTGGGCATTATAGTATGCTTTATGCTAGGTTGGCTTGAGTCATATAGAACACATTTGTAACTCTTAAAAGGGAAAGACAGAATTATTCACAGTATTTCCTTGTGTTTGAAGATCTATATCTTAACCATTTTTTCTAAATAAGTATAAATATATAGTCCATGCAAACATGAAACAAATCTGTGTGCAATACTACATAATAATACATGCCTTCCCTTCCTGATGGCATCAGTCAATGTAAAATAAAATAAAACCATCGTTCTTTAGTAAGCTTTATGAAACAGCATATTTAGCACTCTCAGCTGCTTCCACAAAAAAAGCACACAGCTTATTCAACTGGCAAAATGACAAAGACCTCAAGAGGCAATAGATCTGTATGCCCAAATTTAGACAGAGTGGATTCTTCCCCCTTAAATACCACTTCATTCAAAATATATAAGGGATAGCTGCTTTCTCATCATGTCATATAAAAGACTTTATATTATTTAAGTTTTTTTCTATTTGTATAGAAAAACATAATGCTAGAAGCAACAAGAAACAAAACTTACCTGCATTATAACAGCACATAAATAGAGTAAGAAAAACCTTACTCTACTTCATTCATGACATGAATATAATCCACATCAGTCAAGTATATCTGAAGCCAATGTTAAATTACAAGGGAAGTATCAAAACTAGCTAGAATTTTACTGGTAAGCAGTGAAGAAAATTTATCAAATGTTCAGGAAATTAGGAAGAGCTGAAAGAAATACCATAAAATTAAAAGGCCTACACCATGTTAATATTGTAAATAGCTCACCAACTTTAGGTCTAATTTTGTTTGAAAACTAACAGCAATATCAAAGGTATTTTCAAATAATTATAACCATGATTACTTTTCACACAGCGGGCAGCCTATTGTGCTTCAAGACAGTAAGGGTGGTTTGCATTTACAAAATTCTTTGTTACTTAAGTATTTGTGTGTATAACAATATCAGTCACACAAAAAAGTACAGATCTACATTGGACAACATGCATACTGTCAGCAAGATAAAATGTTACAAAAGCTTCAAATTGTTTTCTCAAAAATTAAAACTGGAAAACATTTATTTTAAAATTGTGTCCTGTGCAGAGGGGTCAGAAGACATGGTTTAAAAGGCTTGGGCTCTATATCCAATTTTGAGGGTTATCTGAACAGATTATTTGGTAGTCTACATGTGATGATCACTACTGGGGATTATTTTTCTCTTAGTTACTTGAGAAATAAAACCATAGAAGATTGTAAAGAAAATCTCAATTAATTGGTTTTAAAAGTTTTTCAGTGGAATGGAGATCCTTAAGGTTACTGCTTATGTATACAATTAAGAAGACATTTTGCTGTCTTCCATTACAAAAGAATGGAGATAATTTACCTACCACTCATTTAAAGGATATTAGCTATTCGTACAAATAGCTGCTACTACAAAATCCTAGATCTATTACCAAGAGAAAAGTCAATGGGTAAAGTAGAGCACACAATTTGACCTTTAAAAATATTTGTAAAGTTTTCCTGTTTTTTAGAGAGAGAGAGAGATTTTGCTGAGTGGTTAATGAATTCAGATAGTGACCGTTTGGCCTGGTTTTTTGAAAGTAATTAGCAGCTCCAGTTACCTGAAAGATGGAGCTAAGATGAGCAGGCAGTTTTAAATCGGCGCATTTCTAATTAAAAATGATGTTATTTACAGTCACTCAATAGAAGTTGTAAGCATCTGTGCTCATAAAGAAATATGCAACAAAGGATTGATGATTTTTTAGAGGCTATCTACAGTGGCTCAAAAAAGCAAGTGAAGGATGTTGAATACAAAAGCTAATTGTTGGCTAGGTGAGATCATCGCTCTTGCTTAAACTTATTTTCAAGTAACTTGGAAATATGTCATTTAATTAATTTCTATATCCAAGTTTTGTGAAGACGGGAAACTTCTTCTGAGCATAAAACCAAGCTGAAAGGAGCAAATAATTATATTGGCTTGTTGGACAAATGCTGAGAAGGGTACTACAGAAAGGCCAAGGCAGTGGGAGTTTTAAGTATACAAACACTAGCCCAAACCCCCAAGCTCCTAAAATACACAAAAATACTATGGCTCTGATGCCATAAGGTAGTTTTTAGGGAGTATAATTACTGTAAGCAAAAGATTCTTGAGACTAACAATTGCATTTATTTCACCCAAAATTCCCTACTACACATATGCCATATGAATCACCATACTATATTTCAGATATTTTAAACATTGTCATTTCATGACCTATATATGAAAACTAATCAGACTCCAAAGGATTTTTAAGCATTTTGTAATCTGCAGACTTAGCCCTCAAACTCTACTTCTAAAGCAATCTGTGAAAGGCAATTAAGAACAACAAGTTTATATATGTCAGTATAGTCAACATGTATGACATATCTAAAGGACTTCACAAGTCAAAGAGATTGAAAACTACTGCCATGTACTGACATAAATAGTTTGTTGAGATAAAACAAGAGCCAAAGCGATCTTTAAGGTTTGGGCTAGTATCAACAAAGTTTGAATATTAACAAAACTAGGTAGCAGATACTGCAGTATTTTCTTGAACTTCAATAACTGGCCATTTACATCTGTGCACAAAGTTCTCTGGGCTCTTAAACAAGTTACATTGGTTTAATCAGGTAGACAAAAAAACCTGTGGTCTCAACACAAGTTACGATGTTTCTCCACTGTATTAATTCAAATCCATTATCTTAAAAAGGCTTCAAACCACAATTATAGACTGTGTATCATATAATATTTTAACAACGCAGCAACTTAGATACCATCAATACAATAATTTTAAAAACTTAATGAATATCCACTCTTTGTTATCTAGTTTCAATGTCTTCATTTAATTACAACAAACTTTTGTATTTACTTTTGCCTCAAACATTCTGCTTGTCTGTGTGATATTCTGCTTCTCTGGATTTAGACTAATTTTTACCAGTGAAACAGAATACAATCATTTGGACAGCACTGTGATGACTAAAACTTTCACAGCAAGAATAAACAAGGGAGTCCTATTTATTCTTTTTATCGGAGGAATGAAATCTGAAATAAAATAATATAGTTTAAATTTAATTGAAATTTATTCAATTAAATTTAATTTAATTTAAAATTAACATAAACTATTTGCAGAACAGATTAATGACGTCTTAAGTACCTGATGCTGAGACTTGCCTCATCAATTCTCAGGAACTCAAAAGACAAATATGCAAACCTTTTTATAAAAATATTATGCGCAAGTGTAATATTTGCATCCACCTTCTCTGCAAGGGATAAAAATGTCTTACTGTTTGATTATCATAGCAAAAAATATGTGAAATGGATCACATTTTCCACATCCTACCTTTGCAGAAAAAAGGCTTAGGTTCAATTGGTGCTTGGACTGAATTCTGGACCTGGAATAAGAGGAAAAAAATGTGTTTAGTAGTTCAAGCTAAAAGAATTGGGACTCCCTAAAGGAAGAAAAAATCTGGAAGCATACAGATTAAAAAAAAAAAAATGGCTGAAATTAGAAATCTAGGCAGTATTAAGAGTGTCTCCAGATCATTTCTACAATGAGGATTCAAATTGCCACCACATGGTGCCAAATATTTAGGTCTCCAAATAGCAACTGTTACAACATATAATTAAAGTCAGTTTATAGCCTTTAATCAACTGACTCAAGATAGCTAGTGAGATGAATTAAATTGCTACTGTGTTTATTTATGGCTCATAGCCAATACAGCTAAAATAAGGATCTTGCCTTACCTGAATAGTTTATTGCCAATAGCAAGTACTCTGCCTAGTCAAATTGCAGTTCTAACAATGTTTGTAAGGAGCTTGCCTATTCGTAGAATAAAATCCTGAAAAATCATATTTCTGACAATCCAGGTACTACGAGAATGAAACAAACCTTTTCTATGTACTTCTACTATTTTTACTGTGATCAACACAGAGAACAAGACATGATCACAACTGTACAAATTGTGCATAGCCAAGAAACAATTATGCTATATTTTATTTTCCTTTTCCTTCTACCAGTGCCTCATATTACAAAAAGCTGAACCGACTGAAGTATGATGCATATGTTTAATCAATAAAATAGCTATTTTCCAAACTGACCGAGACAGAGAAATATCTAAGTTCATCTAGCTAGCTGCTTAGCCTTTGTATTATCTCAGAAAATTTCCAAACACAATAAGGATCCATCATGCTTTAATGGTTTTAAGCATGGCAGAGAATTCTACTAAGAATGATATGGAAGAAAGAGTCAGGGCAATGAAGGGGAAAAATGCCACGGGGTGTATCTTGGTGGACTGCAAGAACTGAAACCATCCTAACGAGAAGAGTCAACATAATCTGATCAGTAGCTTGTATAATTCCAACAAGGAAGACTATGTGTGGAAGTTGCAAATTTCATGTGTAAGTTAGATGCATTATTTTGTATTTAGCTCCAGTTTCTATTCAAATAGAAAGTACAGGTTCTTTCACTTCCTAAGTAACAGTGTAAATCCCAAATGATGAACAGAACTTTGTTCTGTAGAGGCACCAAGACTGCAAATACCTTATTCTCTGCTATATCACTGTGATTATTACAGTAATGTGATCTCTACAGATTTAATTTATTTATGGAGAGCACTGTGGAATGAAGCGATGTAGCAATTCTTCATTACTTTTGTGTTGTCAGAGAATTTCCAAAATCCATCAAGTGCATCCCTGTTTGTGAGGCAATTTCAAAGGAAAAAGTTCCGGCTGAGCAGAAAATCTGGTTTTATAGAATAGTATCATCCCTACCATCCCTTTAGTAAGTCATTATAATTACTTTCACTGTTGTCACCATCATTATGTCCTCCAGCAGTATAGCTGTGGATAGCTTTTCTTTAGCATATCTTTACAAGTTGAGTTGAAAGCAATCTATTTTCTGCAAAATGGCTGCTTTCATTGTATACAGGACACTGAGCCTCTTGTGCGGGACCTTTTCACCATGTTGTGATTGATTTTACATCTATTGAAAACAAGTCTGGTCTCTGCCATTTGTTTACCCTTGTATTCTCTCTTTATGCTTTGGTATGCATTTTTAATTAGATACACTCCAGTTCTTTCACCACTAGCTAACACTTTTATTTGGGAAGCAGTCTTTACTAGCCCTGCAAATATCCGCTGTTCTTTGCAATGTCAAGTCCTTTTCTCACCTTGCTTTGACTTGGTTATCACTTATATCACAAGTAATTCATCCATCTGTTAACTGCTCCAATTCACATTACTTGGCTTTATTTTAAAGATCTTAACAATGGTCAATGGTCTCATCTGGCAGCTGGTTTCTTGTAAAAAATGTGCCTTTCCCAAGTGACATTATTGTGAGGATCAAAATATTCACTGAATGGGTTTTATCTAGCAGTTTACAGGTCCCTCAGGCTCTCCATAGAACATATTGTATATACCCAGTACTTTGGGCATGCCATGTGTAGCAATGTGGAGGACTTCACCTTCTTCAGTTTTATTTCACTCTTCTCCAGCTTTCTGCCATGTTTTCTTTCCATACTGTGGGTTAATTCTTGCCACAAAAAAAAAAAAAAAAAGACACATATCCTGCATCTACATGAATGTTTAAGTTGGATCCAGAGCGTGCCTTTAAAGGAAAACTCTCTGTTCTGGTGTACTTTGGTGCTTTGGTTTGACCCGTGAAGCTGTATGGGAGCTCTGGAAGTGGATTCTTTCATATGAAAAACTGCAGACCAGGAACGCGCTTAATACATTTTGGTGGCAAATGGGCATTCACCCTATGGGATTCAATTAGAACTATCCAAAGTAAAAAATGCCAGAAGAAATAATAGTGTGGTTGGCTGTTTAGCCCTACAGATTTATTCCTACTAGTCTGTACTACTTCCTAACACAGAGATAGCCACAGAAGTGCCTGAAATTGTCTTCATTTCTTGGCTCTCACTACCTGACATTGGTGAAAATCATTATACCAGTTACACAGCACTTTTGTAAAGGAATGTTTCAGTCCATCAACAGAAATATCTTAAGCACTAAAGGAAGCGTAAAATTTATTTTTATTGTGTCACAAATATGGGGGAAAACTCCCACTGAATAAAGAAAAAAATAAGAATTAGGTGGAACATAACTCCATCCCACAGAAATCCAGAAAAAAAACACAGTATGTCCACTTTACATGCCACCTTTCTCTCAATTTACAGTCTTCAATGTACAGTCTTCTACACAGTTATTTAAATAATCTGTCTCTCACGGAGTAGCACCTTTGAAATTGCCAGGGACACAAACCCACTTCTCTGTTTCCTCATAAAAATTTTCCATAGACACCCGCAACACAAGCATTTCCAGCAAGACTGATTTGTTCTTGGCCTTATCCTCTCCAGATGGTTTGTAGATAGTTCTCACAACTCAGCCATCACTTTAAATAGACATAAAAAAACAAAAGTCCAGTTTCCTTTAGGACTGTATGTGAAACTTGTGTTGGCTGGCAAGTACTGAAACTTTTAATATAAACAAGACCTTTTGCCTCCAGTTGTGTGTGTGGGTTAGTATGGCTCACCATAGGGAATGTTTGCTTTCTTAATATTCTCTGCCTTGTAAACTGGGATGGATAATATCCAAATACATTGTTACCATGCTTCTCACCCAAATTAATCTGGGTGTATACTTGTCATACTTTAATGGGCAGGTCTATGTTCTGGAAGAGATGAAAATAGTTTTGTTTGCACGTTTTCAATAATCATATGCTTCATGATTAATGAAGCCTCTTTCAAACCTCTAACAGCCTTCTGCAGCTGATCGTAGAATTGTTGAGAAGACTAAAAAAAGTAATCTTACTCTTACATACTATCTGTAACTAATCTTGGAAAATTTTATTCATTGTCTGTGACAAGACCTGTTATTAGTCTGTGTGCAGCAAAGAGTTGATCAGGCATTTTACAAGCTGTTGGGGATGTCACAGAGGTCATTGTAAGCACTTCTAACTGTTTTGAGAGCTTGCCAAGTATGACAGAAGAAACCATTTTCCCATATACAGGTTTGCCAAGACAGAGCTCCAGTCCATTCCCAGGGTAAAAGGCTTCAGTTTAAGAAACTACTATTCCGCTATTACTTTTTCAGTGTTTGACTACCAAATATAATTCTAAGGAAAAAAAAAAAAAAAAAAAAAAAAAAAACCAAACCAACAGCGTGCTGCTTCTGACTCTGTTATCCCCTCCCAAGGATCACATCAGCTCTTGTACTCCCCAATATATATTCATTCCCTGTGCTCTGTTCTACATGCTTAAACATAGAAAATATAACTGTCCACAACTCTAATGTTTTGTCCAATCCACAGTGCATCACATATTCTAATCCCAGGTCCTGGAGACTTCCTCCTGTCCTAGCACAAACAGCATTCTCTTTGTCTATACTTATGATTTGCAAGAAAATTGTGGCCAATTTCTCAGTGTATTCCTCATATTCTACGTACAACTCTTCAATTTTGTCACAGCTCTGTAAAATTAAACTCATTAATTCCACAACTGCAAGAATATTGTTGCTTTAACCCAATCACAAACAGACTTGGGGGAAAATCATATACCAGATAAGCCAGGAGTTAGGAAAAATGGTCTGATCTCTTAGCAAGTCTGATCCCCGTTGATTGCTTTACTACAAGCAGGGATAGGTTAGTAGGGGAAAACTGGAAGAATGTAAGGGTCCAACCAAAAGAAGTTTTTATCACTTATGACAGCCACCCAAGCAATAAAAAAGGGAACAAATCATGAACATTTTCATTCAGCATTGCATTTCAGCAAAACAATAAATAAAAATCTTCTATGGATTAGCACTGGCTAGACCAAAACAATGAGAGATTCAGTAGCATATAAGAGAGTGCCCTTCAGATTAAATGACAATTTGGAAGTGTTTAACAACATATGGTCTCTTTTCTTTGACATATACGATTAAGAATATATCTTTTTTATATCAAAATATAAAATACCATCTGTCATAAGTACCAACTATGATACTGCCTCTGTATATCCAATTAATTCACTATACTTTCTAATGTAAATATTTCTCCTATTTTCTCCCTTTTTCTTCTTCTGTAACTATATTTATTTATAAAATTTCAATAAATGTATATATTAAAAAAGTCAATACTATGACTTGAAATGTAATTAGGAATAACAATGAAAGTCTGTTTCACTTTGTATTTCAAAGGAGAAGGGCCAAATCTTCACATGGTTTGAAATTACATAGCTCATTTAAGTCAGAGGGTATAGCTAAATTACAAACATATAACTATCCTACTTTTCCTTAGTATGCACATTAGCCCAGAGGAATACTGACTTTTCATAAATATTTTTGTTTCTTTCTTTTCTCAGAAATGCAGAGTTCCTTAAAGACACATGGCTGCAGAATGAGAATCAATATATAATAAGTATTTCCCATTAATGTGTCAGAATTCCAGTGAACATGGAGGAATAAAAAAGGATTACTCTCAAAAACACAGTACAAATCAGTAAAATATATAATGCATTTCAGTTCACTGAATTAATACTTTAGCTTAATTAATGTAGTCTCAAAAAAAAGAAAGAATCTTTGACACATAATTATTTTAATGACTTTTGAGAACATTAAAATATGCAAAAGTCCCAAAATACAGTCTCAAGACTGTAGGAGCTAAGTTTTGCCAGGTTAAAACAGGAAAGAATGTAACAGCCTGTTTGAAGCAGGGTGCAAGTTTTCTTTTATATGAGACAAACATACATAGATAAACATACACACACACAGAGACACACATACATCTTTACTATTTTTTCTGAATAATTTGGCTGTGGGTGCAACAATAAACTGCACTAATAGGTAACATTAGCAACATGAAAAAGAAATTACTGACCCACAATATAAACTATATTTTATGCCTTTAGCATTTTAAGAATCTTTTGGAAGTTGTGATTCCTGTGATTCCCTCAGCCTTGTAAAGATCTGAAGGGATGGAAGAGACAATTAAAGGAATATTGTTTTTCAAGAAGATTGCCCGTCTTAAAAAGCAGAATAGTAGGCATCATGGTAGGCTTCTCTTTCTTTTGATTCATTTTACATGCCACAGTATAAAAACCTAAGACTTCCGAGTCTGCTAAAGTGTCATGAAGGGACGACTATACCTGTCTGAGGTTATTTCAGTATAATTTATAACCTAGTATCTTTTCTCCTGTTTCCATGTAGTTGTATGTGAGCAGAAAATGCTGACCATCTTCTAATATTACATTCTCAATCCTTAAAGGAGGTTTCAAAACCAAACCATAATGGTCTTCTTGGTCATTCATGGTGGAGACTTTATACAGTCCTAACAAATTGATTTTATAGCTTCTTATCTAAAATATTTATAATATTTCAGTAACTAGATATAAATGAACTTATAAAGTTGTACTGTTTTAGCCATAATATGTTCCTGAGGCACCGAGTTAGAATCATAGAATGGTTTGTGTTGGTAGGGACCTTAAAGATCATCTAGTTCCAACCTCCCTGCCACGAGCAGGGACACCTTCCACTAGAATGCCTTGAATACAGCCAGGGATGGGGCATCCACAACTTCCCTGAGCAGCCTGTTCCAGTGTCTCACCACCCTCACAGTAAAGAATTTCCTCCTAATAGCTAATCTAAATCTACTCTCTTCCAGTTTAAAACCATTACCTCTTGTCCTATCACTGCACTCCCTGATAAAGAGTCCCTCACCATCTTTCCTGTAGGTCCCCTTTAAGTACTGGAAGGCTGCTACAAGGTCTCCCTGAAGCCTTTTCTTCTCCAGGCTGAAAACCTCAACTCTCTCAGCCTGTCTTCACAGGAGAGGTGTTCCAGCACTCTGATCATCTTTGTGGCCCTCCCCTGGACCCACTCCAACAGGTCCACGTCCTTCTTATGTTGGGGGCCCCAGAGCTGGACGAAGTACTCCAGGTGGGGTCTCACCAGAGCAGAGTAGATGGGGAGAATCATCTCCCTTGACCTGCTGGCCACGCTTCTCTTGATGCAGTCCAGGATGTGGTTGGTCTTTTGGGCTACAAGCACACCTTGCCAGCTCATTTTGAGCTTCTCATCCACCAACACCCCCAGGCCCTTCTCCTCAGGGCTGTTCTCAATCCATTCTCCACCCAGACTGTATTTGAGTTTGGCATTGCCCCAACCCACATGCAGGACCTTGCACTTGGCCTTGTTGAACTTCATGAGGTTCATATGGGCCCACCTCTCAAGCCTGTCCAGGTCCCTTTGGATGGCATCCCTTCCCTCCACCGTGTCAACCATAGCACACAGCTTGGTGTTGTCAGCAAACTTGCTGAGGCACAGCACGTTCACATATTGTCTGAAACAGTATCTCCTCAGCCTTGTATTTTCCTCTTTTAATTTACAAGAGTTTTTCTCCTGTGTTAACATACTAGAAATTCCAACTTGCTTCTCTGCATCATTCATCAGCATGCATGCTTTTATCTGATTATCTCATATTTGTCTTCTTTGTATGGCAAAAATTCTTACTTTTTTTTCCACTTCTGCTGTTTGTGTACATATGACCATTCTTATTACTCTTCTGTAAATCCTCTTATTTTCTGTAATACTGTTTTTGAGATGTGGTACTCTTCCTATGACAGTAATAATTCTTTTATTATGACACATTTGTTGGTTCTTCTGTCATCCTATTGTCTAGTTTCTTGAGCACAGATGCCACTGGGCTGCAATTTTGATTCTCCGCTACAGAAAAAGTAAACCCACAGCACTTTGCAGCAAAGCCATTTAAGTGCTTCAGTTCAGCATGTGCCACTGTCCACTCAGTGTCACTTAGAGACCACATCCCTCTGAAGGTCTCTGCTCCCAAAAGCCCCAAGTAACTGCAACAGCTATGGATTTGTTAGTGCACAATCCAGCCAGCACAATAGACAACGCGGGTGGGACCACAGCATTCTCCTGCCTCAGGGGCGCCTCAGGCCCCTTCTCACTACTGCCGCCAGGCTCCCAGTGGCCGCAAGGCCCAGACCGGCCACAACTCGCCCTCTGGTCTCGCCGTCTCTGGGGCTGCTCGGGAGAGCCGGGGACCACCGCGGCTAGCTGCGGCCTACGCGCCGCCGTGACACCCGGGAGAGGCCTCCTTTCTTGCTCCGCCTCCCAAAGGAAGGCCGATGGCTGCAGCGGTCGGGCCACAAGACGGTTTAACGGCCGCGGCTGCTCTCGGGCGCCCGGGCCAAGCGCGGACCCGCCGGCGGCACGCGCCGTTGCCAGGCGGGCCGCGTTGCCATGGCTCCCAGCCCCCTCCTCCTTCCCGGGCTACGGGACCGGAAGCCCCCGCCGCGTGCCCTTTGAACCGGGAAGTCCTCGTGGAGGCCTGGGCGGACTCGGTTTGAATGAAATCCGGCTGATTCACGGTGGCCCGGGCCGAGGCGTCGCGGCCGGGGAGAGCTCCGGGTGGAGGTAAGGGGCCGGCAGGGCGGGCGCCCTCCTCACAGGGATCCTCGGGGCCCCGCCGCGGCCCGTGGGGGCCTAGCTGCGGCGTGGGGCGGCCTCTGCGTGGCGGCGGGAGTGGGGCCCGCCGGGACTGGGCCCGAGCGCCGGGCACGCAGGCGGGTGGCGGGGACGGGAGCGACGCCGGGAGCGGTGCCGTCCCCTCCCCGGGCAGGTCTGGTAGCCCTGGGGGTTGGGAGAGCGGTTCTCCCCCTGGGGCACCGGCCCGGGCGGGGAGCGCGCTGGGCCCCGTGGGGTCGGCGGTGCCTGCCCGCGTTTGTGCTGGTTGGGCCCGAAGAAAGTTTGGGCGCTTTCGGGCAGCGGCGGTGCCGGGGCGGTGTGGCCGCCAACAGGCGGGGCCGGGCCGGGGGAACGGCGGAGGTTGGGGGGGGGTGGTGGGGGTGGTGTCCCGCCGATGGAGCGGCCCGCCTGGGCCTCGGTGTCTCACGGGCTCGGGGCGGCTCTGCTGCTTTCCCCGCTGGGAGCAGCCGCCGTGTTTCGCCTCGGCAGCCCCAGGGTTGCAGCCGCTGGCGGGTGTCCGGGGACGGCGAGCGTCGCAGGCGGTGCCTCCGAGGGGCAGTTTATTCTAGGGGAAGCAGCAGTTTGTCTCTCATCAGAGGAACTTCACGGATTTGAAATGCTTCTGCTGCTTCTGGAGCGAAGCATTGCAACGATCCGCAGTGCTGCGCGGCTCGATAGAGGGAGGGGAAAGCGAGGGCAAAGCGCTGTCTAGGATATGTGAAGGAGAAGGAATCTTTAATTTGTGTCAGGAAAGGTAAAGCAGAATCAAGTAGAAAAGGAGCACTAATCAAAACTAACAGCGCTGTTTCTAGCGCGCAGCAGACTTAAGAATCGTTTTCAGAACAAATTTTTGTGATGTAGTTGGATAGTTGTAAACAGTTGAGGAATCTGAATGTGTGCTGATGTCATCTCTTAAAGTTGTACGTGTTTCCGGTACACTGTAGAAAATCAGAAAAACAACAAGGATCGCGACTGACTTTTTAAAAAAGAAAAACTTAAAAAAAAAGTTTTATGCAGATGTGTTTGAAAGCTGCATATAGCTGAAGAGCTACTAGGCAAGCTGAAAAGTCTGAGAGGTTTGTATTAATCTTAAAGCTTTCACCTCCTGTGAGTCCAAGGTGTACGGCATGCCTCAGATATAGGGAGTACACTTGGAAGAAGATTCTGCCAGGCAGAGCACTGTTTGTGAGCTTGTGTTATGAAAGCAAGGAAAAGATTTGTGTTTGTGAAGAAATCCAGAAATTGACTTGTAAGTTGATTGCTTCTGAATCACTTAACGTGTCTGTGAGCAACCAGGTTTTGCCCATAGCTTAATGGCAGATTTGTGTTCCATCTGCTGTTATAGCATTGGGGATATTGATTTGATATCTATGGTTAAGAAAATGAGGAGTTAGAGCACACTTCAAAATTAAGATTATATAATACCAAAATATCAATAGATTTATAAACTTTCCGGGAAGTGATTCAATCTTGACAAGCATTGTGGAGTGTACACTAATAGTAGCTACAGTTATCTATCTCCTAAAGTCTAGGATGATGGGAAAGGACAGGTAGTAATGATACCCTGAGTAATAGAAAACTGATGTGATGAGTACTTGCTGGAGTTGGTGGCGAGTACTTGATGGAGATGGTGGCGGGGGGCAGTTCAACAACAGTTGTGTGCCTATCCCCTCTTCTGCAGATTTTAGAGAAATTATTTTATACATAGCATAAAATTAAAATTAATTTTGTGTGTTTCTGTTGTGGTGTGATTTGTTAATGCATCTTCCCTTGCCTGTAAATTTGGTGTGGATATACTTAAGTAGTTTTAGAGGAGTCTGCTTGTGTCTGGGTTACTTTAGTAACTCCATTTCAGCAATGAATGTAGTAGAATTAGATTTGCTGTGCTTCTGGAAATCAGAAAGCAGACTCTGAGAAGCTAACCTGCCTACTTTCTAGTCCAGCTCAGGTCTATTGAGATTCGGGTCTATACAGCCCGGAAACATGGGGTTAACAGGGCTGAGCACATTATGGAAGCAAAATAGTCAACTCTGGACTTACACTACTGAGACTGCATTAATTCATGGTGTGGTTAATCTTTAGCTTTAGTGAACAGATTACTGAGAATTGATGGTAATTTTTTTTTTTCTCTTTTCAAACAAAACGTATAGAAAGATAGACTTCCCCCCACCCCATTGTCACATGTGAAATCTCTGTTCTGGTTCAAGTTTCTGTCATTCAGCATTTGCTGACTTTACCTGCAGTGAGTTTTTGTTCTTTTCTCCATGAAATAATGTTTCTCTGCAAGATGGAATTCCTCAACTAATTTACCTTTATCACCCCTAGTGAAATTGAAAATGTTACAGTTGCAGCAAGAACCTTAAACCATGTTTTTAGTTGCTGTTAAGAAGATTGTTAATCCATCCACTAATGGAACTTCTCAAGAGGAGATCTGGAAGTGTTTATACAAAGCTTAGTATGCAGTCTCAGGTGGAGAAACTGAGTTACCAAAGATGAAATTATTTGCATGAAGTCACTCAGTGTACAAATTGCTAAGTGTGGAGTAAACTGCTGTCACCTGAGTCTAGCCTGATACTCTCTCCAGTAATAGAGCAGTTTAGTAGCCAGTGTTTTCTCTTCTGTGTATGTTGAAGCTAATTTTGATTTTATTTATTTTTTTATTTACCAACTCAAAAGTTGTCAACCCAGGAGAACCCTCTTTCCTTGAGGGATTGCCTCATGAAGTGTTAATGCTAGATAAAAATAGTGCACTGTAGTGTGAAACTCATGTGTCATGCAATGAGATGCAGTAATTTAAGACTGTGTTTCAAGTTGATTTCAAAATACGTGGTGAAACAGGCCAAGTATAAGTGTGGTAGCTATTGATTTATACCTAGATGTATATACACATTTGTGCATAATACACTTATATAATTTCATCCCTATGTTACCTAAAGAAAAACATTTTCATTATTAAAAGTCAGCATTTAAGTCAACATTTAAGTGTCTTGAAAGTAATAGCCAACAACTGAATGGTGAACCAGAGCTCTCCAAATGGACAACCGTTGCCAATTATTACAGTTACTGAGCAGTAGTATTATGAACAGATATTAGACATAGGTTTTTAAAAAATTTCTGGTTTCAGATCAGTTCTGAGATGCTCTGTGTATACTTCCACTGCATTATTAGTAACTGCAGACTTTTCCCTTTTGAGGCTCGGACAGTTAAAAGAAAATTGCAATGGTGGAGGTTTGGGTTTTCTGAATACCATCCTATAACCAAGGGTTTTTAGCTGAGATGTTTCAGTCATGGACATAAACAAGCAGAGAAGCTGCTTAACTTTTTTTAAGCCATCAGTGACCACATTGATTTCAATGACTGCATATCATCCAAATCCTGCGATGCACCAAAATGCAAATTCATTATGACTATAACTGGCCTTCTGCAATTTTCTGATATGGATATTTGATATGTGTACTCACTTCCTTAAAGCTTCACTCTAAACAGAGACTGTTAACTCTTCCTTTCAGACAGAAGGAAATATTACTGAAATACCTTTTGCTGATTTTGGAAGGAAAGGAGGCGAGTTTTAATGTGAACTGTTTATTTTTCTGTTTTTTTATATATATATGGAAGAATATATGTGTGTGTATATAGGGAAAAAACAACAGGTAAGCGTGTAATCAAAACTAGCCTTTTGCACTTTGCAGCAGAGAAAAATTCTCAACTATGGGTTACCATGTGGTCTGCCTCCCCCAGGGAACCAACAAAGCTCACAGAGATCTGTTTCTTTAATATCCTTGTAGGAAGTGGGGAAGGGAATGCAAGACCCCCGGATGGCTAAACGTGCGTTGGATTGTAACTCTGAAGTCCACTTGTGAACTGGTTGCAGTTCTGTTGCAGCATGAGCTAATACAACTGCTGGCTGTTGTGGTCCTGTCTCATCTGATCTCTCCTGGATCATTTCCTTGTGCAAAGCTGGTAGAAATGTAGCAACTTTTCTTTTGACTTGTTAGTGGAATTCTACCCCAGCCTGTCAGCATGGAGAAACTGACTTGTTCTTTCTCCTCTAACTTTCTAGGAAGATTAGCACATCTTCCTTTGCTTTTGTACTTCTGTTGTGGTTTAGCCCCAGCCAGCAACTAGGACCATGCAGCCGCTCGCTCAAGTCTCTTCCACCTCAGTGGCATGGGGAGAAGAATCAGAAAAATCAGGGAAAATCACAGGTTGAGATAAAGACAGTTTAATAGGACAGCAATGCAAGAGAAAATAATAATAATAGAATATACAAAGTGACAAAAGGAGTGATGCACAACACAATTGCTCACCACCTAGTAATCTATGCCCAGCCAGTCCCTGAGCAGTGATTCTGCCCCACCCCACCCCCCTAGTCAACTCCCCTGGTTTATATACTGAGCATGACATCATATGGTTTGGAATATCGCTTTGGCCAGTTTGGGTCAACTGTCCTGGCTGTGTCTCCTCCAGCTTCTTCAGTGCCCCTTGCTTCCTTGTTGGCTGGCCAGTATGAGAAGCTGAAAAGTCCTTGACTGCTTAGTAACAACTGAAATGTTAGTGTGTTATCAACATTATTCTCATCCTAAATCTAAAATGCAGCACTATACTAGCTGCTAGTAAGAAAGTTAACTCTATCCCAGCCGAAACCAGGACAACTTCTTTGGGATAAGGTTCAGAAGAGTATCTGTTAAATTACCTCAGTTACTAAGAAAAAAAAACCAAAGCAACAAAACCAAAAACAACCCCAAAGATATTCTTTGGGCAGCTTTAGCTTAACAATTTGACATAAATGTCTTCTGGAGGCTGGATCAGCGTTAAAAGCAATCAGCTCTTCCAAGACCTCTTTTTCTGTTATGCCAAGACAACTGTTTCTGGGATGCGGTGTGAATCCTCTCAGAAAAGTGAACAGGGTTAAAACCAACATTTTTGTTAGCCTATCAGTTTACTGCAAGGCTGCACAAATGGCTGTCCTGGCAGTACTGAGAAAGCAGCATCAAGTTGGTAAGCAGCAGCAGCAGCTTCCCCACTGCTCCTTATGTTAACATTGACATTGAAAAAAAAATGTCTATCAAATCATGGCCACAGATCATTTCACAGATCTGTTTTAAAGCACCACACTACAAATGATTCAGTGGCTGCAGTTAGTGGGCAGTATTCTCTGGGAGGAGGATAGCACGACTTTTAACCCCTAAACTGAATGTGAAGCAGCCTTTCTCAACCTGAATTCAGGCAAACCTAAAGGCCATTGTGACTTTCCCAGTCACACCAACTGCTCTTGCAGAAATAGGCAAGAATACTGTCCATCTTTGCAGACCGCTCTTTGCCTTTGTGCTTAGGTCATCTTAGCTAGGGCAAAATATTCTAAAATAGTAATAAAGGACCATAGTTTCTGTTTCTAACAGCACTTCAAATTATTGATTAGCTTTAAATTGTTTAAACGGGTTATTAAAATACTTTGCTCTTCCATGTAATTTTGAGGAACTTGGAAACTTCTTTCAGTGTTACAGGTACTTGGGCAAGACATGGCATGTACCGCTTCTAGGGATTATATGATACAGCAAAAAAAAAAAAAATAGAAGGATTCTTTGGGTGATTCTTCAATGGTGCTTTGTCATTCTGTAGGTCATCGATGTAACATTTATTTTTACATGTGCTACTATTTCTAAAGGTTATTGGTTTTCTGCCCTTCCCTTCCTTTCTGTTTCCTTCTATAGGAAAGATACCTACTGACGTCATCTTTGTAGTCAAAAGTGGGAGCTGCTGCTGAGTTTGTTCTGTGATCACCTCTTGCTGAGCACCAGGTTAGAAATCCATATTTGCTTTATTTGTAAATGCTAAAGTTATTTTAACTAAGATCTAAAAATTTTGCTCAAGCTGTTTTAAGGTTTACAAAAGCATTATTTCATAAAAGGCATTTATAGCTGAAATAATATTTGGGCACAGTGGATTAACAAAAAACAAAATTAGTTTTAATTTGGATTGCTAATCTAAATTTTTCAGATGTTTATACAGAGTAAACAAATATGTTTAGATCTAAATATACTATAACCTACTAAACCACTTTCAGTTACAAATAAGAAAGTGAAGTATTAGTTGCCAAAACTAACCAGATTCAAGCCACGGCACTAGTGAAATAATTTGCAGTGCATCTAGAACTCATGTGTGGAGACTTTCTGTCTGTGCTAATGTCTTGAGAATCTGAATATCTTCGGTTCAGTGGCTAGTCTGTGATAGTTAGGTGGGAAATGTTACATCCCTCCAGCTCTGTAAGACAATGAGATTTTGTTGTTCCAAAACATGGAAAGTTATGATGATAAATAATCAGTTTACATAACTAATTAGTCTCATCCAACTTTATTACAGCAGAATATGCTTCTATAGATGATGTACTATTCTGTTGGGTTAGAAACTGGAATAAATTATGTAAATAAAATATTAATGGTCTAGAAATAGCTATTGCTTTTCGCTTGCTGAAGTGAAATATAAATAGGTATAAGATTTGTTATTCAATATTGTTTCTTAAACGTGCATAGGTAACGCACCTCATCAGCTTATGGAAGTTGCTGTAGTTGTAGGAAAGGCCAGTTTTATGGTTACCGGCTGTAGAGACTAGGAGTTTCTTAAAATAAATGTATAACCATGATTGATTAAAATCATCATTTTGGTAGTTTAAATCTACTTCTCAGCTACTCTTCAGCCCTCATTAGTGTCATGAAAGATGAATCATTGTGGGTTTCAATGGAGGAGTATCTACCACAGAGGGGTAAAATGAAATGTAGTTGGCGTTAATTTGTACTCGTGACTGTTTTATTGGAGCCATTTACCATGTGCTTACATAATAGCTTTAAACAGCAACTTAACCTTTCCATGGAAATCCTACAACTTGATTTGGAATTTATTGTAGTTCAGGATAGAATACTATATACACTTTGTGCGCAGCTTTTGCCTGTAATAAAGAAGCTTCGTTTCAATGATTGTCTGAAAAGAAAAGCATAACCATTGGCCCTTTAATAAACTCCTATTTAATTCATATACTGCCAAGGCAGCTTTAAGAAAGTACTTATTGTTAGTTGAGGCTGCAGTTGTTGGGTTTGCATGCTCTACAGAGTCAAGGTAGTGAGTCAAATGAAGCTAATAGTTTGCTACTGTGATAAACTAGGAAAGTGAAATTAGCAAATAGAGCAAGTGTTATTGATCCATGTGTCTTAGAGATTGTTGTTTAAAATGGGTGAAATTCCATATATGATTAAAGTAGGAGTTAGATAATCTTGTCTAGTGGTGGGTTTAAACGCTGCCTCTCTGTGTGTTAACAAGAAGATTAAAATACTTGTTTTAAACTTAAACTGAAATAAAGCCTGTTAGTATATAGCCAGTAAAAATATTAGTAAATTTAGAGGGAATAATCGGATGACATTGACCTTCAACATAAAAACTTTTTTATTTCTAGTATACAGAGCAAATTTATTTCTATGGTAAGTTCAAAGTTCCTTTGCATAATTAATTTTAAAAGAAGGTTCTTGAATTAGTATTGTTGAAGTGGTCTGTTGAAATTATGTGTATAATTCTCTAATGTGTAATGTAACATCAATTTTGAGGATGAATGTATTTTGGAAATAACATTACTTACTGTTCTCAATTGCTCTTATATCACCTGAACAGGCTTTGTGTCATATTAAATCTTCTGCAATTATGGTCATAGTTTCTGGTGCTTTACTTTGTATCTTGTATTTCACAAATAAAATAAGCCAATAAAATTTACTCATTGTTGTAAGCCTTGGAACTGGCTGGATTTGCTAAAAGCAGCTGTTTAAAAAGTAATATTCAGTAGTTTATTTTATCACTTAGTTTTGTTGTATAAAGCTAAGAAGCTGAAAAAGCCAAGTAAACAAGATAAAGGTTTGTTACTGCTGGGACAGAACCCTTAGATACCCACAATTAAATACTAGATTGCCTTTCAACAATAGAAAGTGAATAAACTGCAGACAAATAAACATCAGTGCAATTTTTTTTTAGATAAGAACCTTAATAATTCTTATTCCTGTAGATCGCTCATTTGAAAGTTGCAAGATAGAAAAGCTTTTTTTTTTTTTTTTTTTTAAGTAACAAGTTAGTTACATTGATTGGAATAATCTTACACTAAAGCAATGGCACATGCAACCCTGGAAATGTATAAAATGACTGTACTGTCACTAGTGTTCTAACTATATACACATTAAATGTTTACTTTACAGTATTTCTTTTAGTATAATGAGTTCATTAAAAAAAAAAGCTTTTGATGCTAATTCAGAGATCCATAATCTGCTCAGTGTCTTTCACATGTAGTTTTGATGATAACTGACAAGCTGTAAGTTAATTAGCACAGAACTTACTAATGAGGATGCTAAAATCCTTACTTTCACATTTTTATTGATGCTTTCTGAGCAAATTGGAGTAAACTTGATTGTATATCTAATAAGTTCTAGGCATTTCCTGGATGTAGGTGCTGTTCTTAAGCAACAAAAATCCCCCAATTAACTGAATGATAGGAAAGTTTTGAAAAGTTTGACAAGAGTGCTTGTCTTCAGAACTGGGGATAACCCAAAACCAAAGCAATAAAACAAGGTCTGTTAATTAGCATGGAAGACAGCTTCTTGAATTAATATGTGGTGTTAATTAACAGGAAGTCTGATGTTGTGTTGTAATTACCACCAATATTTTTGACATACTGAGTGACTGAAGGTGAATTATATAGATAGCAATTTAGTAAACACTTCAGAGCTTGGGAACATTTTTCCTTTGTTTCTGTTTTTCTAGAAATATGGATAGACTTCTGCGACTTGGAGGAGGCATGCCTGGGCTGGGACAGGTTAGTATATAGCTTGTCAATGTCTTCTCTTTAATATTAATAAATTCTGGAATATTTCTTTTATTATACTTAAAAAAAGCATCAAAAAACAGAGTTCATAGTAATAACTGCTCGCTGTAGAGATGCTATACAAGTGTATGCAAATCATTGTTACAGCCTGACTGGGGTTTTTTGTCAGTATGAACTTTTATGTTGGCACTGAGTTTACAGAATGTTTATAAGCCTTTCATTTGGTGTCTGAACACTTTAAAGTTTGGATTGAAAAGCATTGGAAACACAGAATAAAACTTAAAAATTAATTTCCAATAATACGGATTTTTCAGAACATGAAGGTTGTTCTAAATGGGTGAGCATGCCCACTTACTCCTTCATAAATGATGTATTTTGGTCCTTGGATCGTACTGTGATGGGCATTATAAGATATTGAAGTATATGTAAATTTCAGGACGTAATTTGAGTTTATCACTTGCAGGTAGTTGTAGCCACCTCTATGCATGTTTTAGTGTCTTGTCTCGTTCGCTTTGTCCTCACCTCTGTAACTCTGCTCAAAGCAAAAAGGCCTCGATGGCAGCTGTGGTGTTCCAGTGGGAGACCTACACACATTGTATGGCTTCTCCTACCACTAAAGCAAGTCCTAGTGCTTTTTAACTTGGCCAACTGGTGTGGCCAGCAGTCTTCCAAAATAAAACCAAGCTGATCCTATTACATTGTACTGACTACTGTGGATACAGGAAAAAAAAATAATTAGGAACAGCTTTGTCTGAGGCTTGTAGGAAGAATGATTTCCTTAAGGAAAAGGCTCTGGTGTAATTTCCTTTTTAGTCTTGTCTGGCCGCAGTAGCGGGCCTTTCTCTGCTTTCCTCATCTGCCTCCGGGGCTCTGTTCTAAATCAGGAATCCAGACTCTTCTTCTGGAGGAATCACTTCTGTTTGCCTTAGGCTTCATGATGTGTGTGTGTTTGCTTCTGGGTTGACTGAAATTGCTCAACGCACAGCTTCTTTTGGTTGTCTGTAGTGTGTTTGTGTCCAGTGTAACTGGGAAAGGAGTGGTTTAATAGTGAAGCATTTGGTGAAATACTGTAAGCTGATTTACAGCCTCTAGGTGTTTCTGCCAAATACGCTTTAACTTTTGGTGCATAATTTTTTTCCTTTTTATAGCTAAAATTCTATTCACGCTCTCTTACTGAATTTTCAAGCAGCCCTTAGTTATTTTTAGTTTCACTTTCTTAAACAGTTATTTCTCTTGTTCCTCTGAGCTGCCAGCCTGCTTCATGACTCTTCATTTTTTTAACATCTGCGCAGTCTAATCACTCAAGCTTTCACTTCTTAGTCCTCTCTGAACTTGACGCATATCAAAGCTGTTTTTCAGATTTACAGTTAACTCTCTCTGCTGCTTTCTGAATTTCTCAGCTTTAACTTAAAGCTTGCTAGAAAATTGTGGCAGACAATAGAACATAACATTCAGAAGCAGCTCGCTGAACTCCTCTGGCAGCTTTGGCCTGCAAAGCTGCTCTGTGTTTGTTTAAATATGGAATTGTCTCTTAAATGAATTGATGAATATGTGTTGGATTAAAAAAAGAAAAGCAGAAAGCTGAATTGCTCTTTATGCAAGTTGCTGCTTGCACTGGATATCTTGACTACTTTTGTGGTATTTTGGTTTATTGAATCAGCAGGAAGGCTTTTCAAAAAGAATAATTTTATATCCTTAAAATATGGTGTTTCAATAGACCTCCAAAGCTTACTTCTCTTCTGGATATTGATTGATTGATAATTGAAATTGAGAGATAATCTAGAGTGAATCAGATGGCTTTGAGGTAGAAGAGAGAAATTGGGTATTTCTAGCAGGACAAAGTATGTCTAAGAAAGTAAACTAAGTTATTACCGTTCATTTACACTAGGCTGTTTTAAACAACTGTGCAAAGCTTTTTGTTTTTCTTGTTGCTGTGTCACAGTTCTGTCTTTGGAGGTTTTGCTTTTAAGGTTGAACATAGTATAAAAACACTTGACAGTCATTCTTGCTAACACAAGAATCATCTGTGTGTATAGCCTCGTAGAAAAAGAGAAGCATTTTCAAAGTGATTTTATAACACAATTTGGGGATTAATTTTTTTTTCTTGTAGCTAGGGCTTTGCTTAGAAAGCGGACTGCATCACATGAGGTTTGCTAACAGTCAGTTTGTAACTAATGTTCAAGTAACAGCAAATGCTTGGTCAGCACAGTTCCTATTTGATCGCTGCTAAGGAATTCTCTCATTGACTTTTCTTAGCTTCTTCAACAGCAGTTACTTGGCTTTTTCCCCTTAGTAAAACCACCTTTTCTGTTTATTATCTAGTTTGGGGTTTTCGTTTGTTTGCTTTTCTTCATTTCCCAACTGAAATAGGCTGTCCCAAGTGCCGTTTGGATTCATGCTTTTACAACTTTAAGTCTTTTGATGTCTTGTATTCCACTTGAAAACTGCTTTCAGTGAATTCATGGTTCTCCTCTTTTTCTTACTACTTGCTCCTTCAGCGTGCTATTGAGTGGCTGATTGGCTTCCAATGTTGAAGAGGTGGTCCGGTGCTAAATTCCATTGACCCTAAGCCTGTCTTCATGTGGCTAATAAACAAATATTTAAGTGATCTTAAAGTGATATTTCAACAATAAACTTTCCCTCCAGTGATTTATAGCTTAGAAATTTTGAGCCATTTCCTCTCTTTTAGTCTCACATGGACAAAAGACTGTCTTCATAGGGCAGCAGGTGGACAAGAGAGGAGGGAAGAGAATCTGATAGCTTTTGGTGGCATGTAAGCCATCC
Source organism: Vanellus vanellus (assembly GCF_965231255.1). NCBI lineage: Eukaryota > Metazoa > Chordata > Aves > Charadriiformes > Charadriidae > Vanellus > Vanellus vanellus. The sequence goes on from NC_138910.1 coordinate 19,668,778, forward strand.
ACAGTATTTTCTGGCAGTGAAATTGATCATTAACTTTGTGTTCTTTGTATGGGAAGGTACCTGTGTTTAGTTTTGAACTTGATACCATAGCTAAGACCTTTGCAACACTGCTTCACGTGTAAGTTGTCTTACATGCCTGGTATTGTAGGCATTTGAATTTCTGCTCTCATGATACACACATAAGAAGAATGAGTGATTGAAGCTTTTTAAAAAAGATGTGGGGGAAGAGTTAAAGTTTGAAAGTGTTTTGATGTCCCAGACAAAATGCTTATTACTTTAATTGTCCTTCTGTAGCTCATGGAAGTTCACATTTTGGCAATGCCCTTGTTTTCCTTCTTTTGTATGGTTTCTTCTCTTCCTCCTACTGCCCCTTGTCACGTTGGGGGTTTTTCAGTTATAATCTACCCTTTCCTGGTTCATTCTTTTCCCTCTCTCCCTGTTCATCCCCCAGGAATACTGCCTACCACAGAATTTCACTAGTGATTTAATACTTCGCTTTGATTGTACGTTTGCTGCAGACAAATTAACAGGCTTTGTGGGGTATGTAAAAGCATTCCACTTATGTAGCAGGCAGGAATTTGGAGCAACACTCCTCTTCATTTTGTTTGCAGAACTATTGTTTGCTGGTGAAATCAGCTCCACATATGCCTCTATTAGGCAATTCTACTGGATACCATTTAAAAGTGTAAGCAAATTAAGTGTGTTTTTAGCAGAGTTCTCTCTCCCCAATGCATTCAGAAAAATACTCTAAGCTATACAAGTTCCTGTCCATGCTTAACACGTCCTGTCTATTTTTCTGAATCCAGATGTGGTAGGAAGCAGTGAAATAATGACACTTTTAAATGCTGTTGAAATAATTTTTCGTTACTTGATGGATTTTGAAAATATTCATTTACATTGCTCTGTTGGTGCAGGCAACTGTTCTACTGCAATAAATGGAAAATAAAACTGATTCTGTATTTCTGAATTAACATATTTGATGGCAGAGGGAAAGGGAAAAAATCCAAATGGGAAGGGAGGGAGAGACAGGGAAGTGACCTGTGTCTTATAAGGAGTGTTTACACCTTGACTTGGAATATAGAAAATAGAAGTGTAGATAGCTATTTTATTTGAATAATGGACTTGCCAATTAGCCATCAAGTGCTTCCATCTGTGAAATAGTTGATCAGATGGGTTATCTGGGATGTTTCCAGATTAGGGCATTGTAAATGGCACTTGAAAACTGTCACTTTGATTATGAGGTTTCAAGTATTGCACTGCTTGATGCTGTGGAACCTTTTTCCCTCATATTATCATGGTTTTTTAGAACATGCTGATCCCATTTAGTAAATCTGTGGCACCGTGGGAACTTGGGAGACCTGCCACTGATCTAAAGTTCTGTTTCATCTGCTGATCTAGCCAGGATGGTTATTAGAAAAGAGCACTGCTGGCTTAGTATTTTGCAGGGCTTCAGAATAAGAGTTGGTAATCTGGCAGGCAGAGGAGGGTCAGGCTCAGTGTAGATCATTCCCAATTAACAATTAAATGCAAGTTTCCTTGAGTTAGTTCATTAAGCTGATGTGCCTCCTGAAGTAAATGATGTGTTCTAGCTGGCTAATCTGCATCCAAAGATTCCCTATGCAAAAAAAAAAAAAAAAAAAAACCAAAAAAAAAAAAACCCAAAACAAACAAAAAAAAACCCCAAACCAAAACAATAAAACCCTCAACAGCAACAACAACAAAAAAATCTCAAAACCAAAACAAACCCAAACAAACGCCCCCAAAAAACCCCAAACCCCCAAAACCCAGGAAAAAACCCCAACACCTTAACATCTTATTGAACATTGTTTTGATTAATTGATTCTTGAAACAGGTTGGGGTTTAGTTTGAAAGGTGCAAATGTGTTGTCTTTAATGTAATTAAGTGCTTTTTCCTTTGGAAAGCTGTAGTGTTTTGGTGTATCAGTATCTGTTGCTCCTGCATGACTTTTTCCTTCCTGTGTCTCCTGGGTTTATATGCTTTATGTGGTTTGAATTGTGGTGATACACTATTGTCTGCTTCTCACACGTATTTGAAGCTTCAAATACTCCTTTTGAGAATATTCAGCCAGGGGAATAAATCTGAATTATTGCTCTTAAAATTGTGCATCGTTTCTGTGCCATTGCTTCTGAGACATTTTCCAGCAAAGTTCTCAAGTACTAAGAATGCTAGTATTCCTAGAATTCCAATATACCTCCTAGTAGATGAGATGGTGTACAATTTAGGTGGGTTATTCCAGTTCTACTTTTTTTCCCAGAAGGTATCAACCCATTTAAAGAGCAGAAAAACTTTCTCAGTGACAAACGCTTTTCATCCATTAAAAACATCCAACATCAACTCCCATAAAAAGTTCAAAAGACTTAATCGATTGCCTATGTTATCTATCTCCTGTAGAAAGTCTCAGCGTCAGTTTATGTATCCAAAATACACAATTTTGTTTTAGGGAGAAAAAAAATACACCTTAGCTACAGTAAACTGGCTGTTTTACTTTCATTGACTGGGATGAGTATTTTTCTGCATTTGTTGGTGTTTTAATACAGGGGTGTTCGAAATATTCATATAAAATATCAGCGTAGTGGTGTGGCCTGGGTTTGCTTACACTGGAGATGATGACAGCTCCATGGGTAGTGTAGGCTTATTTGAAAGTTGTTGTGGATAGCTAAAGGCTGGGTATATTTTTTTTCTACATTTGAAACACAGTTGAGTGAGTCTAATGTGATTTATATCTAAAAGTGCTAATGGGAGAGAGAAACATGCTAGAATTGGGTTTAGGAACAGTCCTGTGATTGTACTTACAACACAGTGTGTACTTTGTGTTATAAAAGCTGCCTTAAAGTATGATGGGCTGCACTATCAGAAAAAAAAAAAAACAAACCCAAAACTAAAAATAACAAAGCTAGTGTGTTGTGCCTGAGCATTATCAGTTTCCTCTGATCTACTATTTTTCCTATAAACTCTGGAGACCATTTTTAGCTGCCTCCTCTTGGCTTCAGATCTTAAACTTCCGTATTTCTAATAATTAGGCAATTAGCTTCTCTCTCCTCAATTTAATTGCCAGTGTAGTCCAGCCGACTTTCCCCAGAAGAGACAAAGAGGCTTGGACAAGGAAATGAGTGTAGCCATAATGAGAAAGAACAGGGGAAAAAGACTAAACAAGAGCAGGCATCTTTGCCTTTTGCATTACACCTGTTCACTTGAAACATTGCTTTCTGTAAGCAGGAAACAGCCTCCTGACAGTGGTCGATTTAAGTATTTCTCTTAGAAATTGTTTCTTCTTTCTGAGATCCCATGCTATTGAATATTAAGTTGCAATGCTGCTATACAGCACCTTTGAACAAGGGCTTCTGTTTTCTTCCTGTGGTGTACAAGAATTCCCTTCAAACTTTCCTGGAAGTTTGAAGTGGTGTTCTATTAATAGTGGTGTGGGGTTTTTTTGGTTTGTTTTTAGAAAGTGTTACAAACAACTAACCTTCCTGCATTTTTGCTGCTGGGTATCCCAGTTCACCTGCTTGTGTCCTGAGAACAACAGAGAGCCTGTAGGCTTGTAGAACCTGAAGCATTCTTTTACGTATTGAGTAAATCCATTTGACGGCTCTGCTTCACAAAGTGTACTTTAGGGTGACTTCAGGCAGCACCCGCTGAAGGCTACCTTGCTTTCTTAGCAGATCTGTGTCTAGAATAAAGTAATTAAAAATCTGCATTAGAGCAAGACTTGTGGAGGCAGACAAAATGTACAAATGGTGCCTCATTATCTGCCTTGAGGCTCTCGTTTCTAAGTCCCAATACCTTCTGTAATGGTGATAGGAACAGATAACAGGTTAGTCCTGGTTTTATTCTAGAGTGAAACTGACCTTTGTATTTTCTGGCTTTTCTTTTCTCCCAGCAGCTTGAGGTTGGAGAAAACAGTAGTTCTTTTTAAAAAACATGTGCAATGTTACTGAGGATTTCTTTTGTGTCCCTGATCTTATGGCTTTTCGCGAACCATAACATTGTCATAGAATCATAGAATGGTTTGGGTTGGAAAGGACCTTTAAAGGTCATCTAGTCAAAATATTCCTTAGTATCAAGCTTAAGAACTATTAACTTCAGTGATGCAACATACCTCCCCTTGCTTTTTGCGTGTCTCAATGAACTTGTAGACTGTATGGGGTAAAGAGAGAGGAAACACTAGAACCAGGAAAGATTATACTTAAGCAGCCATTTCATGTAACAGTTGTGTTGGGAACATTGCAGAAAGTCTGTCTAATGCAAATTACATCAAGGTGATATATGTAAATAAATTTCTATCATGAATATATGTTAATATTGGGTAATAAATATTTCTAAAAAATTTAGACTAAGTAGAATGAATTTCTGTAAATTACACTTTAGTAAAATTAAGCTTATCTGACCTCAAAATAAATTCAACTAGCATCATTTGATGCCAAATCCTGCCAAAATTTGTCTTAGTAAGCTTTGAGCCTCAGCCTTCAAGAATATTTTCAATGGTAATATTGGAAAATAGGAGTGCTGGTTTTGTAGAAGAACTTTTAATTTATTTATTTTTTTTTCAATTTTGGCCAATTAGATGAGCAAAACACCAAAACATTACATTCTATAGGTATATGGGAAATCCCGCATGTGCCTGTGTTGGTGGATTACTATACCTCTTCCGTGAAACTGTAAAAGGTACAAGAGAGATTACTGATAGATGGATAGAATAGAAACATGAGCTAAACTTTGGTGGCTTCCTCTCTTTCTTTTTTTCTTTCTTTAAAATTCTGGCTGGGTTCTCTGTGGTGTATCCCAGTGAACTAGATATTTTTTTTGTTTGAAGTTTTGCTTAATTTAAAAAACCAAAACCCAGAGAAACAAACAAAACAAAGCAAAACAAACAAACAAACAAACAAAAAAAAAAAAACAAACCAGAAAAGGTAGGTAGTAAAGTTTTGGCTCTGCACAGAAGACGTGTTTGCAAACTGGTTATCCCAGCCCATTTAACCAACTGCTCAGAGCTATACAGAGTTCTGTGTTCTGTAATTTTGCTTTTTGAAAAGGAGAGATGGGAGACGTTATATATTTCAAGTCCATCTATATTGCTGTTTGTGGAGTTCTGTTGTAAATGTGAACCTGGATAAACTTTTTTTAGGAGACAGGATTTTGTAAAACATACTGAGGCGTTGCTTTTTTTTTTAATCCAGCCAGTTAAGGTTTTTTGGCAGATATTTTTAATTTAAAGTAGCAATTGATGCCATAATCCCTAGTATCTCTACTCCATTTTGGAGGCTATAAGACTGTCTATGAGACTAAATATATTACTACAATTTTTATTTCATCTGACATATGGTGTAACAAGACAATGTGATCCTTTCAGAAATCTAGGCTGTTTGTTGAGACTTATGGTATTTTGTGGTCTGTTATGTATGCTTTATTATAATTGGTATAAAAATGGGCCTAAACATACAAACTGTTTAGACATAATGCTAGCTTCAAAATATAATCCTCTTGATGTGGAACTAACTGTAAAATTGTGTGTGTACTAGCTTGAAAACTGCAATAAAATTTCAAATTGCTACTAATTAGTGTGTGATTCACAGTGCAAAGTAATATATTTTTCCCTTTTTATGAACTCTGATTTATTTTTTTTTTCAATTTTTTTTATGAACCAGATCATTTTCTCTGTCAGGACTGATCATGTTAACTTCCCGTACTGCACAAAATGCAATACATGGCTTCTGGTGCTTGTCATGACAATGTTGCTAGAACCATTGAGATCTGGGAATATGGCTTACTCCTTTCACCCCTTCCACTGATGGAATACAAGTTGGTATTTTCTGTAAGTGTATTCTCTCAGTACAGGAAAATTTTTTCCAAAATCACAATTTTGTTTGGATTTGTAGGCTTAGCAATGTGTAAAAAGCACTATGCTGATCTAAGAAATCTTTTATTCTTTGTCACTACATCATCAGGTTATACCACTTACTGACAAAGAGTAAGTAGAGAAGAGCAGTGGTACTCTGGTGAACTTTTAAGGTCTTTCTATTATCACTAATACCGATACCTCCTCTGCACACTTCCTTGAGTTTGTGTCCTCTCTGCAGGTAGTATTCTGTAATGTTATTTTCCCCTCATACAAAGCTATACGCCCACCTCCACAAAATGATAGTTTTAAGCTCACATTAAGTGCCTGATCTTTCCACACATCCTTTAATATGATAAATTGTTATTTTACAATGATTGTCATTGCATTTATACCCCAGTTGCCCTTCTCCCCCCCCCCCCCCCCCCCCCCCCCAATAAATGTCACGATTATCTGAACCACTTGTTTTGGAGGAGGTGGGGAAGGGAAGGGAAGTGGGGGGGTGAATAGTTTTTAAATTCAAAAGTAATGCAAGTTTTTTCTGTCTTGTTTTTTAGTTAATCTTTCTCAATTGTTTTTAGATATAACAGCTGAAAATATGTACTGAAAGGGTTAAGTCGGCATGAAAGAATTCATTTCCACTTTAATGACCTAGCCTTGCTGGGTTAGGACGATGGGGAACATGCTTCTGACTTGTACTCCTATTGCCAATTAACACCTCCTATAACAGGTTGCCTCAGCTAGTCATTGAAGCAGAGGCAGTAGAAATAGTTTACATGCAGCTTGTTTTTCACACTAGTTGTTTAATACTCACAAAATTAAACTATTAAAAGGTTCTTTCTTAGCTTACTGGGAAAGAAATAAACGCTATAGCGGTCAGCTTTCGCTTGTGTGTCCTATGTTCACATTTAAATTGTTCCAATTGCAAAAATAAATAAAAAAAAAGTAGTAATGACTGTATCGGCTCTTATTTTACACAGAAATATGTTGTTTTGTGTAATAAAGCTAAGATTTGCTCTACAGCACTTCAGTTCACTGCCTCTTTTTATTACAGTTCCCCTTGCAAAACTGAGTTTCTTTGAAACAGCTATGATGTATTTCAAAATCGTCTTTTGTGCTATTAGCGTGCCACCAACACCAGCAGTGTTTAAGATCCATTTAAACAATAGACAGTGCCTCAATTTGTGGAATATTTCTTGGTTGCTTGTGTAATTAATCAAGTCCACTTTCTGTACCTATTTGAATAAATGTAAAATAGTACAAATAAAGAGCAGTGCTCTAAAATGACACTTTAGTTCACATTTAATCAGCAGGTATTTTAATAACATAATAAAATTGACTAAATAATTGATACCAGTTCACACTAAGAGAAAGGTGGAGTAATATACCTAAAAGTGTTAACAAATTTGCTAAAAGGCCTGAGTAGCTAACACTTCAAGGCGTTAGTTTTTATCCTGTTAGAATGGCAAATGCCTTTAACACTTCATCAACAAGGGCTGCCCAAGTAAAGGGCTGCTTTTTATATTGGATCATCTCTTTAACTGTTTGAAACAAAAATAGTATCATGCATAATTTAATATTACAATGTAATCTTCTGTTCATAACTTGAACATGATTTTTTCCCATTACAAATATTACTGAAAAAAAAAAAAAGCAAAACTAAAATTTATTTTAATAGCGGTAACTTAATTTTATCAGTTATTACTGAAATTGGGATTCTGCCATTCTAAACAAAATTAGAGTTTGGTTGGGTTTTATGAGATGGCTGGCCATCAGGCAGCTCATTTCACTGACTGACAGCACGTATAGTTCATTCGGAAGAAACATCCATTTTCAGGAAGTAGCACAATAACAGTATTTTTTAGAACAGTTTTTGGATTTTAATAATTACTGTATCCAGCTTATACAGGAATGCCTGGGAAAAAGAATGTTCATTATTCCTTGCAGTTTCCAAATTCATTTTTCTCCAGTTCCTCAAGAAATTATCCAATAATTCTGTGGGCAGGCAGAATGATGACAATATTCGTTGTTTTGCAGTGAGATGTGGACAGTCTTACAAAACTGTGCAGTGGGAGAACTGTCTGACCTTCTTTGAATACCATAATGTAACCAACAGTACCAGCAGATCTTTTGCATTGCAAATACAAATGCTTTCTTGTTTGGGTTTCTGACACCAGTTAATTTAATTTGGTACTCTGCTTCATAAGGATGATGCTCCTTTGTTAAAGTTGGCAGGCAGTGAAGTTTATGAACAGTGATAATAGCACATGCTGTGGAGGGTCAGCGTAAAATACTTTGCTTCCATGTAGAGATTGGCTAATAAAGACTTTCTTCCTCTTTGCTTCATGAAAGAAATGCATGAACTTCTGTGGAAGACTAGCAGAAACAGACCAAAGAAATCTCAAAACGTGTAACCCGTAGCTAGCTCCCACGCACTGCGTTACTCGCACACAGAAGCTGTGGCTCTCGCTCCAAGGCTCTGTTAGGTTATCAGCCGTTTATGGAAAAGGATGTGGTCTGAGATGGAAATAGACTGGTTCCAGTTTCCAAATGTCTATTTTTTTCAAATGTCATCATCTAAAGCCAAAGTAAACTACTTCAAAGACCCAAGATCTATTCTGTTGGTTTTATCTGTTAAATCTTTAAAAGTTTTAACTTAAGAATTTGAACTTTGGGTTTCTAATTTTCTGTAGAAAGACAAGTGCACAGCTATAGTATATTATGTGCCAGTTTTTCTTTGGTAGAAAAGTAATGTGAAATTTAATCTGTTGTGAAGGTAGATTCTGGACAGGTTTTGACCTATGGATCCTTTCCTCCTCAAAATTCTAGAATTGGTACATCAGAATAATTTCAGAACTCTCTTAGCAGTTCATTCTAATCTATATTCAAAACGAAGGAATACTAACATGAAAATTAATGCACATAATTGGTACAGTGTAATGAGTTGTTCCCTTTTCTCGTAATTTAGTCGGTAATTGTAATCTGTAAGGAGAACAGAGCTGACTGAAAAGGAGATAGTGAGGTCTTCACAAAAGAGGTGTCTGTGACCAAGGAAATACTTGGTATGTGCTGTATTTTATAAGACGCCTGCGAATTAGTAAACCAACATTATATTTGTATAGTATACTACAATAGCTAATTTTGAAGTATTTGGGTAAAGTGGTTGAACTGTGTGAGAAGAGTGGAAGCTAACCTTTAATATTTTTGCTATCTCGGGCATGTGCTTAAAGTGGAATAGTGAAGTTCGCAGTTAATACCTCCCAGCGCTTAGTGTAGTCACCTTTATATCTATTTAAACTCGCATTTAGTGTGCAAAATCATTCACAGTGAATACTATGGCTTAAAAATGAAAACATGCTAAGCAACTTGATTTATACCAACGGAGCATTCCTTTATGAATTAGCAGTGTTTCCTATGCTGAGAATTAGTTGTTCACTACGGGCATTGGCAACTGGAGAGAGAACTTCAACATAAGTTTTGAAAACAGAAACTACTTTATCTCATAGAATGCCTAAAGGATTGATAAAGTATAATCCCTCTTCTCACCAAGGGAAACAAGCGTTTGAAAGCTCCAAGGAGTATAGAAATAATAAAAGGAGGAAAGATTAGGAATGAGTACCTTTTGCTTAAACTAAAGGTAATCTAGTTGCCTTGTTACAGAAACAAGATGTAATAATGTTTGTCTCCTCCCTATAGTGTTGAATCTACTGACTGATTTTAAAATAGGAAAAGTTATGAAGAGTAATTAAACTCTTAGAGTTGTGAACACAGATGCCTACACAGGGGACAGAGATGTGGTTAATGCCTCGGCTGCAGGAAGGGTGTCAGTGTGATCTGCCATCTTAACAGACATTAGAGATTCCATATGGGAGAGGCTATTTAAGAGCCATAGTCTGTGGAATAAACCTCAGGTCAAGCTCATGATTTTTGAGAAGCTAGTCTCAATCAAACATCAACATTAGCCTTCCAGAAATCACAGAACTACTTATGCTAGTTTGGGGGAGATTATTTTAATGCTCTTCTTTATCTAAAAAAAAACCAAAACGGAATGGTGTAATGGGATGCCTGCTTGCAGTGAAATGTTAAACAAATTCTGGGACAAATACAGATGTGTATGGTGATTACAGCATCAGCATGGATGTTATGGTTCTTTCTAAAGCAGAAGGTTACCGTGTTTGTACTCTTGCCCTCATTTCAGACCCTTTTTGGTCTAGAACTGGTAAAAAATTGGAAGAGATCTTTATGTATGAAGAAAGGGGTTGTTATCAAACTCATGAGTTGTTTTGGTTTCTTTTTTAGTTAAACCCCAACTCATTTCTGCTTTATTCTTAGCAATGATTAAGTGGAAATATGAGTCTTTGTGCTTTCCAAAGTATTAAGACTTCTAAGTGGAAAAAAGATAATTTAGAATAGACTTAAAATCAAGCAAGAGAGATACAGTTAAGAAAGTGAACTTACATGTTTATGGAGGAAAAAAATATAGTAACAGTATCAGAAAATGATTGGGCAGTTGAAGCTTCATCAGTCAAACAATTTAGTTGTAGTAAACTTGGAATAAATGATTCACATGCCCTGTGCAGCTGGTTCTGGGAAAGGTTCTGAAGAACTGCTCTCAGAGTTCTCATTGTAAGTGTTGGAGGAAGACTTCTCCACTGGAGCATGTCACTGTTACGCTAGGGGTAGTCAGGGAAATACTCAATGAAGAGGTGGAATTGATTAAAAATGGACCTTTGGCAAGTATATTTTAGAAGCTGAAAAGTTAAACTTGCTGGAAGATTGGTGGTAGAAAGGCCAAAGTGTCAGAAGAATTAGCAATGGGTAGTAAAAAGTGAGGGAGAGCAAATATCAAGACATGATGTTCAGCAGTATCAAAGCTGGAAATAAAGGTGTTAAGAAGCAGTTGTAGTTGACACAGATCCATGCATGTGTGTGAGTTTTCAGATATAAAGATTGGATTAAAAATATAAGGATTGGATCTGGAGCTAATAGAGAAGGAATTCATTGACATTGGGGGGTGGATGACCCCAAACTGAATTTTCTTACAGTCTTTAAAGCGTTCTGAAGACTAGATTATGTTTTTCTGTGTGTGTAAAAGTGAGAGTATGCAGAAAGGACAATTGCTATACAAATTTATGCTGATTACTTAAGTTCCTGGTTTTGTCTTCAGGGGGTGATGGCTTGTATCAATGGTTCTCTCTTCTGTTTGATGTCATGTGGACACACGTTGTACTGAATTTTTCCACTTAACGTGAAAAATCAGGAGTTTACTCCAAGTTTTTATTTTGCCCAATTTTGCTTAGGACTGTGGAATTAAGGTTCTAAGTCTACAAAATATTTGTGTAAAGGCACCATTTTTTTCTTCCTTTAAGTTAATGTGGGGTGTCTTTTTTTTTTTTTTTTTACTTTACTCCATAGTTGCTTTGTTGCCCTTCTAAGTTTACATCACTTAGTGCAGTACTAACCTTTTGTCTTTTCAGTGGAAATTTGTTGTACACAACTTGGTAATAAAGTAATGAACGTACTGTTAATTGGCTGTAATGAGGTACGCTGATACAGAATTCTGCATATAAGAGCAATATGTCTCTTGCTCCTCGAGAAAGGGACATTTAAACTGCTGCCTCCTGTGTTTTTCATTTTCAACAGTACACAGAACCTGTTTCAACCAATCATTCACACCTGGGACAGTTGTGCTAATTTTTGAATAACTACTCATAAGGCAAAGAGCAAAGTATTTTGTTCACAGCTTTTCCACCTAGGGATCGGAGGTCCGTTTTTTCTCTCACTGTACCAGTGTATCTGCAAAGTACTCCCATAGCCTTTATCTGCAAGTCCTCTTTAGCTGAAAGCTGATGAAGCAAAGGGAAATTGCTGTTTGTGTTGGTGCCAGTTAATCATGCTAGCCCAGCAGCATTTACATTCACACCACTGTAAGAAACACATAGTTAATTGGAGAACTGGCCGTATTTTGCAGCTGACGAAGGTTAGCATTGCGGCAGGGCTGACTAATGGAAACTTATCTGACTCTTAGCCTGTGTGTCTTGTAACAGGTTTGTACCCAGTGCAATACTTGCCGGTTTTTTATTTGACGGATTCTGATAAGGTTGCTCTTTAAGTTTGTATTGTTTTGGGGTGGGGGAGACGGGATGATGGCTAGGTGACTTGTGTTACAAAACAGGTTAGTGAAGGAAGGTGCTGTAAAGAAGTGTTTGGTGTTTAGGTGTGCTTTTTGTTTTGTTTTGTTTGTAAGAACTGCATCTAACACACAAAGTCGCAATTATATATGCATTTTTTTCTGCAAGTTTTATAATACGGAAAACAAAATAAAATGTTTAGAAACTGCAAAATAATAATGGTGAAGAAAATAATTATTTCTTCTTTCCATAGGGGCCACCAACAGATGCTCCTGCCGTCGATACAGCGGAACAGGTTTATATCTCTTCCCTTGCACTGCTGAAAGTAAGTGTTCTGTGTGTACTGCATCTGTGTATAGTGCTGGAGATAGAGCACCTGGCACCTATCCAGACTTTATGGACTTGTGCTCCTTAGGTGCTAGACAGACTAATTTTAAAAATAAATTAATACTGTTTGGAACACTCAGAGTAAGAAATGTATTTTAATTCTCTTTTCCTGGCTTCGTTTTTACTATTTTATGGCTCCTTACAGTTTGCAAAAGTGCTACAAGTTGCAAATTATCTATAGATCAGCAAAGGCTGAAAGAACTATCCCAAGTCAAACTTGAACTCCCTGTTAAACATACAGTGTCTTTTGGTCTTAATTCCAGATGTTGAAGCATGGTCGTGCTGGTGTCCCTATGGAAGTTATGGGTTTGATGCTCGGGGAATTTGTTGATGATTACACTGTGAGAGTGATTGATGTTTTTGCAATGCCACAGTCGGGAACGGTGAGTTCTTTACACCTAGACCTTGATAATTTTGTTTACTTGTTTGTTTTTTTCTTATGTTTTTTTTTAAAGCTTTTTCTGCTTTACCTCATTTGTGCAATCTTAAGGTATAACCTACTAGGTATAATTCAAACACGTCTACTGGATTTAAGGGTTTCAGTAAAAAAAATAAAGCAGATTTATTTTAATTTAATTTTTTTTTTTTAGCAAAGACTAGTACATGTATGTGTATGTCAGTTTATGGAGATGTTATGTCTTTACGTATGTATAAATATATTGGTATAACATCACTTATGAAATTTATGAATTGATTACTTTAAGAACTCGTATACTGTGAGTCAGGGGAAGGATTCAAAATGTAAAAGGTTTGATTAGAAGTCTATCATGCCCTTTATTGTGAGGGTGCTATAGGTATACTTCAAACTTGCTCTCTTTGACAGATCTTACAGTGACATGTCTGTTAAATGATATTTTTGTGATGTGAAAAAAATGAGGTATTTTAATTTAGAGTAAGAATATTCATGTTATGAAGAGATATTTTAAAGAGATGATCAGCCAATGAGTATAATTGGAATTTATGATGCTTTTTTTGTGTAACTTAAATGAAATACTGTTCTTAAAAGAAGCATGGATTTCTTTGTAACTCGGAGCTGCACATCAATGAAATTTTTTAATTCTTTTGTCCTGAGTTTATTCTATGCATGTATAAGTAGAATCTGCAAAGACCCAGTATGGGATATTTGTCTTGAATAAAACCTGTCAAGCTGAACTTGTGAGAAACAACAGGCCAGAGTTTGCAGAACAAAAAGAGGAGGAAAAGATTAATTCCTATGCCAATTTAGTCATGTTTACTCATAGTAGTGATACCTTAAATAGCAATTGAAAATCTTCTTTCAGCATTTTAAAGTCACATTGAAATACGTTTATAAAAATTGTACTTACATTTAAGGGTGTTCTGCCAGGTAGTTCTAAAGTAGTCAGGTTGCTGACAGATGCGTATGAAAGGTGTTTAAATTTTTGTTTTCAGAAAGTAACAGATTAAAAGATAATACTGCTTTATGTACAGCTACTATGATTTTTCTGTCTTCTACATCAGGGTGTCAGTGTGGAGGCAGTTGATCCTGTTTTTCAAGCAAAAATGTTGGATATGCTAAAACAGACGGGAAGGTAAGTCACCCTAAAGAGGGCTGACAGTAACAAGTAATCCCTGCATGTTATTTAGAAGAAACAGCTGGCTTTCCGTAAAACTAGTGATCTTGGGGCTATCTTTAAAAAGAAATAATTGGCCCAGAAATCAGGTGAGTGGCATAGCGCATAATTCAGCCCACCTTATGCATTTCAATTGTCAGGAGATTGTCACTGATGTTAAACCTACAGCTTTGGTTATTGCACAGAAAGATTAGATTGCTGCTCCATTTAGTATAGGCAGTTACTAGACAGTACCTGCTTAAAAGATTGATTTTTTTTTTTATTTCTTTTGCTTAAGGTAAAAAAAAATACAAAGTTATAGCTTATTTATGATCAATTTTAATGAAAAGGGAAAATAATTTTGTAAAAGATCCTAGTATTTAAACAAATTTTTATTTCACTGCTACCTCTCAACAGTTGTCGTCTGCTTGCTCAAATTCTTTTACTGTGGGAAAAACTTCAAAATTAATGTTAGCAAAAGGCTCAGCAGCTGAACAGAACAGTGCAAATTGCTTTTTGACTGAGTTCCTAGTTCTACTGCTGGTTTAATTGATATTTAATCCTTTCCCACCGTTGGTTCCCGTTGTCCATGTCTGAAATGGACTTTCTGCCGTGAAAATTCAACCCTCGACGCCAAGGAGTTAAAGAGTAGATATTTACTCAAGTGCTGAAAGGGTAAAAACTGGTTCAGTGAAGGTGTGGTAACAGGGTGAAAAACTGAAAGCATGATCTACCACTGCTAATGTGCATCCCTTAATGATAGCCCTCTTTTGTCGCATTTATTCATGTCCATGTTTTCACCATACTATGGTGAGTAATTTAAATATTCCTAATGGTGTTGTTTTCACAGCTCATCCTAATTTATGCCCTGATACATTATTATTTCTTCTTGTTACATGTTTTTATTCTTAAGAATCTCAATGTTCTCTTTGTTTCAGACCTGAGATGGTAGTCGGTTGGTATCATAGTCACCCTGGCTTTGGCTGTTGGTTGTCTGGTGTAGATATCAATACTCAGCAGAGCTTTGAAGCCTTATCAGAAAGAGCTGTTGCTGTGGTGGTGGATCCCATTCAGAGTGTAAAAGGAAAGGTATAGTAGGCTTCCATTTTTTTTTTTTTTTTACTTCAGTAAGATTTACTATAGAAGCACTGCAATTATATTTAAGTTCTTTGAATGTTTTGGAGGCCTGCTCTGCATTAAAAAATAAAAATAAAAAAAGAATTCTCCTTCTAAATGAAAAGATCATTTTTAGCTTATTCTGTATCCTACATCAGTGGTCCTTAAACAAGCTGGAAGTCTTTCATATTGCCGGTATACATAACCAATCATAATCCTCCCTTAAAATTTTGCTATTTGGGTGTCACTCAACACGTTTGCAACTAATAATCCAAGTATGCATTGTTTCAGATATTACATTTTAGCCACAAAATCTAAGATCAATTACTAACAGATTGGAATAGGTTCAGCCCCTTAACATGGGTACTAAGGTGGCATCGATTTATAGACGTTGCATATGATGGCTTTTAGTATTGTTTCTATTCCAAATGTTTTGGGCAATAAAACTTTGCAGAAGGCTTGGTGTCAAGCATTTGAGTTTTCGAGGAGTGTGCAGATAAATGATTAAGTACGTTAAATGATTATGAAAAGAGATTAACTTGCAAAGCATATTGGGTTATAGTTGTCCTTTGTTGAAATCTCTTTTGTTCTTGTTTAGTTCTCTTTTTATTTCTTTCTAGCCCCATATGCCATTTTCCTATTTCCTGCCTCATGACAGCAGGGAGCAGCTCTATTATCACCTTCACAGAGCTGTCTGCAAATGTGAGAGGCAATTCGATTTTGCTCAACCACAGGGAGAGTGGATTAGAAAAACTACAGAACGTACAGAAATTGGCTAGGTGGTTTACTGCTTTAAAATACTGCTGAGGTGTTTTGTTTGAGCATGCACTCCCATTGTATTGTAGAATAATTATTGAAATGCGTCATGGTATATATGGATGATATTAATATAAATTTATAAATATTTAAAAAGTGTTCATCTTCTGTAAAGCTGTAGTATCATATTTCCTGTGAGACAGATCATATTAAAGCTACCAAACAATTCCACTAAGGGTTCCCTTAATTTCATAATAAAATATTCTGAAGCTTTAGTTGCATTTTCAGTTGGGATTTTTAAGTTCTGATTTTTATAGCAAATTTGTTTATGTAACAAGCAATTGAAAAATTAATAGTTTCTGGTTGTTTGGAAGCTATTAGACATCTGAATCAATTTTGCTCCCTTTTAAATTGCAGAAAGAGTAGACAAAAACTTAGGTAGTTTTTGTGGAGGAAAAAAGAAACCCAAACCATACAGTAGAATATTTAATTACTCCCGACTTATTTTTTGTAGAACTTTTTCCTTTCGCTTTTTCTTATTTTCCCACTCCATTAGAAATGTTGAAATACTATTCTTTTAATTTTGTCAAGATATGGTTTTCAGGACTATACTAATAACTAATTTATACCTCACTCGCTATTAAATCCATTAAGGAGAAAAGCCTCATAGTAAGTCACACTACTGTTATACCACACTTGCTCACTAAGTGCTTTTTTTATATATATTTTTTGCCACTGTTGTTTGATACAGATGTCAACTTTGAGGGTCTTTGTTCTCTTCAAGAAAATAATCTTTGCCATATTTATTTTGACTGTGAATAAATTTTTGTCCATCTAAACACTTCTGGACTTTTTGTCCATCTAAACATTTCTCAAATACAGCTTTTCTTGTAGCATTGCTGCCAGTACTTGAGATCACTGGAAGTCTTCTAATGTTTGTTTTTCATGCATGTCTAGCTGCTACAGTCAGATTAAATTACATTCTTAGGTTTCACATTAAAAAAAAGTTTACATCTGTTGTGTTTCTGGCAAGTGCATCCCTAAAAGCTGAGAAATAGAAAGAATCCCCCATAATTAATTTCTTGATTTTGAGGATGAGATTGGGCTATGGAATGTCTATGACTTCTGTGATCCTGGTTGGCAAGATCACTTTTATTAAAATGTATTTTGATTTTTAGGTGAACTGAGAGAAGAACAGATACATTAGAGTGCAAGGGGATTTCCTAGGTCAGGTTTGACTGCTTCATGTGCATGGCTGCCTTAGTATGGCATCCAGTGCCTCTTCGTATGTTGGACAACTCGAGCTAAGCCTATTTCAGAGAAGTACCTGCTTTTTCTCAGCGCCACCAAAAGAACTGCTTGCAGAGGTAGTTTTGCTGGTGTAGTAGCCACTCTACTGGTGGGCTTTTGCTCGTGTATGTAGCTGTGTGAGTCCAAGATCATTCCTCATTATACCTTTTACTAGCGTAACTCTCTGGCAAAAAATTACAGTGAGCATGTGGCATAGAAGATTTTAATATGGTGTGTTTTGACTGAGATTAGATGTATTTAAAAACAAAGTCCAAAATAACACATTAGCTAATTTTAAACCTGCCTCAGGGCAGGTCCATGCCCATATAAATTGCTATGGCTTATAGTCAGTGAAGCAGTCATGGTTGTGCTCGTGAAGAATAACCGGGGCAGAGGTTATTTTCATGTGTCAGGAAGTTGAAATGAATTCTGATGAGGAGCCTCAGGTTCACCTTGACTAGCTAAAGCATTAAAAAGCAGTTTGCCCTGTCACTGGTGGAAATGGGAAACTTGTTAACTTCTTTGTTAGCTGTCCTCATCTGGATACGCATGTTCCAAACACCTAGTAGGACAGGGGTATATGATTGCAATTTAAAGATAAGAATACATATAATTCTTTTCAGTTTTTTTTTTTTTAAAAGTCATTTTATGTTGTCTTAAAGCCAATGAGCAAAAAGTCACATAAAATCCTTATATAAAAATAAAACCCTCATATAGGTCTGTAGATTAAATGCCAACTCCTTTAATGACCATTTTAGGACTGGGATATTATTACATAAATATAATAGGACACATGAAGGACAAGTAATTCTAAATACTGATCTTATTGCTTTACATATATATTCTTGCACATGCAGTATGCTTTCTTCATGACTGTGTACCATATCTTGCAATTTTTAGGCTAATGTTCTATCTGTCTGTAAAATAAACTCACAACAGATCAATGAATTTTATCTGAAGGTCAATGTTATCAGAACCCAGAGAGAAAAAAAGCTTTATGTTTTGGCTTTTTTTTAATTGATTTCTATGAATGATGTCGAAGGAAACATGCTGAAATATGGCCAGTGGGACAACCTGGCTAGTTGCTGCTTCATCTTGTACTTACTAATAAACCTTTTTTTTTTTTTTTTTTTTACCCCCTCCAGTTTTCCAGTCTGTGCAATGGAAGTTGTAATACATATTTAGAATATTCCACAGAAGCAGTAATTTCATTAAAGATCTGGAATAAAGCTAAATATTGACACTTCATATTTATTTCCAACATACATTTTGAAATGTCTGTACAGAGAACTATATACCTTTGCCAAATGTTAAAAATAATTTCTTTTTTTTTTAGACCTTAACTTAGCAGCTGTTCCTCACCTCTTAAGGAAGATATAGCTACACTAAATCCACTGTAGCATAGTATCTTTAACTCCACAAGCATTAACTTACTGTGTTGTACTCATATATGTTAAATAAAGAAAAAAATGGTGTTTTCTTTTTTGAATTGTTTTAAACTTTAAATTTTTATTATAAAATAAATCACTGTTTAAAATGGTTTGTTTTTCTGAGGCAGTTCATTGGTCTCCCTTGGTTAATAATTGCTGGCAATCAGGATCAATAAAATATCCAAATTTGACAGAAGTCCATTTTGTACATCTGAGAAGTTTGTTGGTGCTTGTGGTGTTTAGTAGGATATGTAGCAAAAGCTCTTATTCATACAGCAAAATTTCATGTCTGTTATACCATAATTTTTCTTAGCAAGGCACTGTCAGAAGTATTTGTAGGAAGATTTGTTGGTTTATGGCAAAAATCTTTTTTTTAAATTGTTTGCTGAGGAAAAGACTTGTCTATACGATAACTTGCGATAAATTCTACTTTGCATGTTAATCGCCTCCTGACAGATAAAAACAAATATACTATGCAACTTAATCTTGTGCTTAAACCACATCCTGCCAGTTTCATAAAAGAGGTTTTTGCTGTGGTATTTTATCCTTATCTTAATCTCATTCCAAGGGTACAAGAAGAAAAAAAAAATGTACATTTGGGTAGCCAGGTAAATCAAAATAATGCTAGTTGTAAATGATCTCAGGACATCATCTAGTCCAACCTTGTGCAGAGAACAGTGTCAACACTGAGTTCAGAACAGCTTGCTTAGGGTTTTGTCCACTTGAGTCTTGAGATGCAACAGCTTCATGGGAATACCTGTTCCAAGACTTCATTATTCTTCCAGGTTTGTCTGCTTGGGTTTTTTTTTCCCCTTGTGTACAGTCAGCAGCTCCTTACTTCAGTTTGTTACTGCTGTCTCCTGCCAAATAATTCATTGAAGAGCCTTGTTCTGTGGTCTGAGTAACCTCTTGGAAGGTTTGATACTTCAAAGAATAGCCAGGATGTGGGCTGTAGTCTTAAACCATTTTGTTCAAGCAGTTTCTTTTCAGTGGAAGTCATAAATTGTTTTCTTTTGTTCAATTTATGAGATCTTTAGAATTTTATTCTAAAAGGAGTAACAAATGTGATGAACTTTATCATTTGTTCTTTTACTCGTTTTTAAAGTATGAAAAAATTATTCTTGTCATGCTCCTAGAAGTCCCAGAGAGGGACAGTTATACTGTATGTTTAAAAAAAAAGAGAGAAAGAAGAGAGCTTAGGTGAGTTGCTGCTTGGAGGTCCATAGCAAAGTTATGTCTGTCCAAAACCAAGGTCATCTTGAGCAAGGTGAAGGTCTCAAAGTCTTTTTGAGCTGTAAACAAAGAAAAATAATATCTTTAAATAGTCACATTTCTATTTAGAATCATAAAGCATTCTATGCCTATGGTAAAAGTGTGGTGGCGCAAATACTATACTTGGAAATTTTAATTCTTATTTTGCTAATGAGATTTTGTCCATTTTTCAAAACAGACAAAATTTATGTAGGCACGGGATAAAATGCTACTGTGAAACCAACAGATCATATGATTGAACAGAGCTTTGTTTTTCATTTGCTGGATGACCTGTTCTGGCGACCTCTTCCATAAAACACTCCTCTTCCTCTTTTTGTGCCCATTGGTAGTTCTAAATCTAGGTATCAACCTGTGAGTAATTAGTTATGTATATGAGCAATATGGTTTTGTTAATACCTGATTTCAGTTTTTAACTCTTCAGAGTAATAGATGTTCATTTTGTTGAGTGCTGACCATAAAAATAGTGATTTGCTACTTTTATGTCCCAGTTTAGATTAAATTTTCTATACACTACACTATCTCAGCTTGGTAATATATGTGGAGGAAGGCAGCTGAACTTCTTTTCTGATCTAGGTTTTGTGTTGCAAATCCTCCCAGCCTATCAAGACAAATATTTATGTGAATGGTTTTATAACTTGGTAATTACTTGATAGTCTAAAAGAGTGAAAGCAAAAGCAGAGATCTAACAATTACTCTTCTGAATGTTGGAATTAGCCTCAAGAATTTAAGTTTTTGAGAATTTTAAGTAGGTTGGAGCCACCTAATAAGATTTTCTTTATATACCCAACTCCCCCTTCTCACTGGCATTTGTCTTAATAACTTTTATCTTAACAAGTCTTACCTAGACACAAGTGAATTCAAGAGTCATTAGGGTGCAGCTTGAACTTATCAATTAAAAATAACTGAACAAACCAGTAGATTGACTATATTGTCACTATTGCTTTGGAGACATATCTGTTTGTTGTGAATTATTATGCAGATAATATTTTACAAGAAAATATATTTTAAAACGTGATACCGACAATCTTATGTCAGAATCTTCTATACCTGGAACAACTTTCATTAGTAGAACTGGACCTGCTAACACTTTTCTATTGTAAAGGGAAAAATTCTAAAATAGAGAAGATAACTTTACAATGTGTAATTTTGGTTGAAATTTCAAGGGTACATTTCTGTACATTTTGTACAATGCCTAGTACATTTAGATACTCCTACAGTACTGTGGTATTTCTTAACGTTGACTTCACGGAGCATTTGGTGCAGTAACCTGCATATCAGAGATGGAAACATCCTGATTTGATCTGGGCAGGAACTGAGTTTCAGCAGGAGCCTGAATTGGAAAATAAGGAAGTAGATGCCTTTGTGCAGGGTTTGATTACTGTTGATTCAATAAAGATTGATGCTCTTTTTCCTGAGGAATTGCATTTATAAGAGTTGAATTGCATCTCCACTAAAGTGTAGGCCACTCGATCTTTTCAGTTCAGAATGTGTTTTTCTAAACCTGGTCATAAACTACAAAGTATTGAACTGTTTTATTACTGCCAGTATACCACTGTTTTGTCTGAAACCCAGCATTTTTTATAGTAGTTGCACATATTCAGAATAACATATTTTGCGTATTTTACTTGCTAATTTTTTAATGGGATGCCAAAACTGTTAATATCAATGCTGGTGTTCGAGAATTTGTTATGCAATGTCCTTTGGACTTGCTGTGATTTAATTAAGCGTTGTATGTTTACCTACTAAACTGTTTATATAGGTTACTTCAGTTCGTGCCCTTCCTTAAAATAAAAAAAGTTCCAAGAAGACTTTTGTTGAAAAGTACTGAATGTTTCATTTCCTTTTGCCGTGGTGGATGTAGAATAGTCCATTTATCTTCATTAAGGCATATAGCTTTAAAACTTGTGGCTTTGCTACTTGGGAGTTATGGATGCATGCCCTCACTTGTCAAGATAAATGTATTATACTGTAGTTCTCTCCCCTTCCAGTATGGATATTCAAGTTGTACTGCGGATTTGACCACAAGTAAGCAATTCTCTAAGGAAAGAGAAGGAAAATGCACATACTCCTAGGAATATATTTTCCAGAGCTAAAATTGACATTTTATAAATAATTTCCATGTTGCAAACTTCAAACTCACAATCACAGCAATTCAGTGATATGCATTTGGCATGAGTCAGTTTCAGTTCTTAGTGCTTTTCATTGGAAATGGCATAAAAAGTAAGATTTCTTTGAATTTTTTATGTTGTGGGCTTACAGGGGACAGAAGATGTTCTTCACTTGTAGTTGTCTAACAGTGCATGGCAGCATAAATAACGAAATGGTCATAAACCTGAGCTGCACTTCTCAGGTCACATGTTCCATTTCATTTTTAAAGAATCTAGAAACAAACTAAGCAGTTGATAACAGGTCAGTTGCAGGTGATAAAAGAGATTTTAGATGGGACATTACTTCTTTTTCCACACCTGGCATAACCACATTATATCCTTTGCACAGTGTGCTTTAAGCACTGGTATGTTTGTTCATAAACATATGGCATAAACAATACATCACTATTTGAATTCCAAGGACACAATACATTTTTAAAGATAGTCACCATATGCCATAGATTCTTCACTGGAAAAAATATTGATGTTAGAATTTTTTTTAATTTAAACAAAAAAGGCTGACTTATTTCTAACTGAAGTTCACCATTAAAATATAGTGGGTTTTGCAACTTTCAATATTATTTGTAGATTTGATATCAGAGGGATTTAATGGAATCAAGTGTGCAAAGTACTCTTGGAGTTCTCTTAATATTTTTTTTTTTTAAAGAACACCCCACGAAGATATGAAGACTGTTTTAGAAAAAGTGGTAGTATATATATGGCATTCACAATCTCAGAAGAAGCTAAAATATGTCTGGCTACGAAGCATCCTAAATTTTAATCAAGCCATTATTTTTAATAACTATGTGCAGACTATAAAAGGCCAGATTTTTATCTAGTTAGCAATTGAGGAGTCCAGCACTTGTCTCTAGGTTGTGAATAACTATGAATCATATTAATTATAGCTATCCTCAAATTTAAGTACACTGAAGATAATTGTAAATTTTGTTTCTAAAAATACATTATACGGGCTCTACTGTGGGTTGTTGACCCCGGGGAAGTGCTTTAAAAATGCTGTATAGTTATTGTTTTTTAGATTATTATGCTTTTTGAAGCTAAGACAGATGTACAAAAAGATGCAGTTTGTATTTTGTATTGGCAGCTTCCAAATATTTAGTATCTATTTCCAAGAGCTGCAATTAGTAAAGCATCCATGGTACTGAAATCCACACATCCCACAAGCTAATTATATTTGCAAGGTCAGATTGAATACATATTTTCAGAAAAATAAAGGGTTATATAAATGTGTCTTCTACTTGGCTGTTATATCACAGTTTGTTGATCTGGAGTATAATGTGTACAATTCACAAATTTGTCTGATAACAGAAAGTGGTGTGTGATTGTGTTTATTTTACTAACCAGTATATTCACAGCAATCACTTCCAAATATCTCTCCAGTAAAGATGTGTTAATTACAAAACAGACAAGGTCTTCTATTATATTAAAGCTACTAACAAGAAGACAGCAGGAATCACACATGTAAATAGCATCATCAACCCCTATTTTAGTCCTCTGTTTTGATCTGTGAGTTGCGCATAGACCAAAGGTGCTATTAAAGACTCAGTATATGAAATAGGCAGCATTATATGAACAAAATTTATTCAACAAGAAAACAGACCTTTAACATGAATTTAACAAGCCTGAGAAATTATAAACTCTCATATGCTGCAGATTCATGCAGTGATAATAAACAAAAAAGGAAAGTAAGAGGTTTCCTTAAGCTAGCCAAACTGCTAATGGTTTTGTTATAAGCTGTCTGCTGTTGAAATGACCTCTGAAAAGTCTGAAGACACTTGTACTACGAAAAATTAAATGGTCAGAGTGGTGAAAGAGTTGCACTATGGAAGTACATTTAAAAAAAAAAAATCTGCCTTCATATTTCTGGAAAACATCCTGGTGGCATAGACTTTTGTTAACTTTTTTTATGTTTTTACAGAAAGGGAATTTAGCATGAAGCTTGGAAACTTTAGTTTTTACCTAAAACAGTGCACAATGCATTAGGTAATTTAAGTACAATGAAAGCTTAATGGATTTAGATGAGAAATGCTGACTTCTTACAACAAAAATCTAAGTAAGTGAGTGAGTTTTTGTGCTGCTTTTAATTAATCCTTAGAGGTTCTTTGTTCAGAATACTGTGTCTAAAGTTTCCACTGTAGGATACGGGGTGACCATGTCGCTGTCATCTGGTTGCATCATGCTGTACTTCAAAATACACAAACGTAGAGAGGAGACTTCAGCTTGTACACACCTCCAGGTGCTCACCAGGGTCTTTTTCTTGAGTCTTACTGTGGCGTAATTAACACCTACTTTGCCCATTGCTCATTAGTGCACTGGACATTAATGAGTCTATTTATTTTGATATAATCCTCTAAAGGGGGACTGATTTGTGCTCACTCTGAAGAAAAGCAATTACATTTCATAGAATTGATTATGTAGGATTTATTGTTGTATTTATGTTTTTATTGCGTATTAAGTCTAAATTTAGCCTCCAGGTTGTTGAGCATGTTAGTTTCTTTAAGATGGTTGCTATAGTGATAGCAGCAAATTCCTTTAATCTTAGTGTAGTTAAAGTATTTAGTTACCATTGGTTGTCACAGTGCAACTGAGATGAGAAATATCATTCACACACATACTTTTTGTACCCCTCTGAGATAGCAGAAATTGCAATTTTATCCCTTTTTAAAGCTTAGTATTTGTGATTTTCATATTTCATATACTTTCTGTTAGATTGATATTTGTTCTGCTTAGGAACTACTTGCATTTCATTCCTTCAGGAGGACATACAGAGCTGGCCGTCCTTTCCCACACAGGTACTACCTGAAACATAACGAAAATTACTTCTGGTCAGAATTAAGATGCTGGAGTAATAGTCAGTATCACTCAAAAATATTTTAGCAGCTAGTTCTCATGTTTTAATGTGAAATCCAAACATAACCTTGAGAACACCAACTGAAATGTTGAATTTGTTATCCAAAACAATTTTAATAATTTTTTTTTGTTTGGGTTTTCTTTTTATTTTACATGACTCGGTTGCAAAACAAATCCATGCTGGACGGTGCCATTCGTTCTTGAATAAGCTTAACATTGTCTAGTGAAGTTCTCGGTTAAACTCAAATCTAGAAGCATGGCCGTTAGTTAGTTATAAAGCAGTGCCTGGTGACTGTAGTGTACTGCCAAGTTCATGTTTCTTACTCCTCAGGGTAAATTTTTACTTGGTTGGGTTTTTTTTCCCCTTATCTAGCTAGTCTCTGGAGAATCTGTGGTGTGGATTTTTTTTGCTTTGCTTGACTTTTTAATTTATACTGCCTGCTTGTTATGGCTGGGCATTTCCAGGTGTTCCTGAATTAGAGCATCTGGTTAAAATGGAACACAGAAATATATACAAAAGCTTGTCACAAGTGTTTTGAGATAGGGAAAAATCTGATAGTGATAAAAAAGGAAAAAAGACAATTATTTTGTATGTTACCACAAAGACTGTATAGCTATACAGAAACTGTTTCAGATATTTTTCAGAATTACAGGCTTTTTTTAAATGTATCTTTAGTATCAGGTAGCATGCTTCTGCTGCATAGTAAATCTGAATTGTGTTTTGGTTTTGTTATTGTTCAGAAAAAAATGTCACTGTTAAATCACTTTAATTGGGTCACAACCTAACATTTTTAATAAATAAGATTATTTTTTTGTACGTTCTGCATGCAGTTTTAAGACATGACATATGCGGTTGGATCTGGCCAGTCAGCTGAGGGTCCAGGCAATAGCCCTTAGTGGCACTGAGTGACTCAACACAACTGAAATAATTGAGTCTCAAAAGTAAATACAACAGGTGATAAGTTATTAGGCTTTTTCAGTTCACACTTTGATAACGTTTTTTATTATAAATACTTGCCAATTAATTTTATTTCCACATGAATTACCTCAATATTTATATTGTGCTCCTAATAAATTGCATATGTATTTAGTTATTAATATTTGCGTAAAAGGAGAGGAAAATGCTAGAACAAGGTGAGGGACTCGATGTTGCTTTCTCTGCAGACTTTCAGTGACAGTGGTTGATTTCTTGTTTGTTCAACGGAAAAGATTTGGTTCGGGTCTAATTCCTCAACGTATCAAGCCAGCCATGTAAATGCATCTGTTGTTGTCCAACCCATAGTATGGAGAGGATGAGAATAAAAATGACTGTAGAAAAGCTGTTAAAAGGAGATTTAAACTGTTTAGTTTAATGAACTAGAATAACTCTTCAAACATGTGTGGACAAGATGCCTGCAAAGTGTGCCTGGTGCTGTTTCTGTGGGTGCGCAAGCCTGTACGTGCACTGGTCCAGCTAAAAGACTGGGGCCTAAAGGAGGAATCTGACCTTGCAATTATGACTCTGTAATGGCGAGTACCCGGTACGAGTGGGTTTGAGAGTATTGTTGGTATGTTCTCAGTTCTGTTCCACCTCATGGAGGTGTTGGATAGGGGTGTGGGGTTTATTGTATGGGGCCATGAAATACCGTTTCCAAAGATTTTCATAGACAAATTCAGCACAGGCCAAAATAAAAATCAGTGATGTTCTTACTGTATTTGCAATGAAATAGCACTGAATACTACCCACCATGTAGCTTTAAATGATAAATGACCTTGGTTTTCTTTTACTCTATTTTTTACTCCTGAGCATGACACTGACAAGGACTTTTTAATCCATCAGACAGTTTATAGACCCTTTCGTAGTCACAAGAAGCAAAAAGCATCTGACTAGAAGGGAATACATGGGGCAAGTTCCTTGCTGGCTATAATTTTGTTGTCATTTCAAGTATTGTGGTAGTATAATTGATGTGACAGGACTGGGCTTTAGACTCGGTCCCTTAGCTTGTGCTCACTTTCAGTTTTAGTCTCTCTCTGTCATTCATTTTGATTGGATAAGATTTAGGTGACAAACATATGCGTACCTTTGAAACTTAGAGTAAGTGTACATAAAAATTCAATGTTATATGATGATATCGTGTATATAAAACTTACAGCTCCATGGAAAAGGTAATAATTGGTGTCACCTTACAGTACAAGGTAGTGTAGTGTGCTGATAGCATAGCCAGCAGGAGGCTCTTTTTTATTAATATTATAATTAAATGATTTTCTGGATAAGGGCCAAAAACAGATGAGAGTTGATTGTGCCTTGTCCACTGTTGCTTGGCACTATTAGTTGCATTTTCTAAAAAGAATTGACTTGACATCTTGTTTTTACAGGTTGTTATTGATGCCTTCAGATTGATCAATGCTAATATGATGGTCTTGGGACATGAACCAAGACAAACAACTTCAAATCTGGGTCACTTAAACAAGCCATCTATCCAGGTAAACCCAGTGTTGATAGTCCTGTAAATTGCAAGATTTTTTCAGCAATTTTGGGGAAAGGTACTGAAAAACAGTAAGCTACTAATTGTTCATTGTTCTCTCTATAGCATTTTTCTGCATGCATTTATAATTGATGTGATTCATCAATGGAGTTATATATGTGAAGGGTTTAAAATTGAGACCTAAATTAGCTACCTAAGTGTGAATGCGTTTATAAGTATATACTGCAAAGGTTAAAGTACAGATTTATGGAAATGCAAACTTTTAAAAGTGACAATTGATGTTATACCATGTGATGCAAGTCAGGTACTGTTTTCAGGACTGCAATTTAAAAACTGCTGCTTATTAACATCTTGGTTTTCCTAACGATAAATTATTCTGCAGCAAATTATGGAAGAAGTTCCCTTTTTATTAATAATCTTGTCTTTCTACTGTGTGCTTGTATAGGTTCTTGCTTAATCTAGATTTAACCTTGTATTGTGTCTTAAATAATTATTTTAATGAAATAAATAATAAACCTCTGATTTTTATATAATGCGGTAACTTACTGAAAAATGGTGGAGTGGATAAGATGGATAAATAGGATGTTTGATCGGCTTCAACTGTAATGTTTCTTTTGAGTATGTCATCTTATATTTTTGCAAGCACTTGTGAAACTAAATATTCAAAGTTTGATTTCTGAAGTTGACTTTCACTAATAAGACAAAAATGTTGGTCTTCAACGAAGCGAACCTTTATTTTGAGAAATAGCTTCTGTCCTGAAACAAGTATCCTCTGAAGTGATTTACGCTTTTATCTGTGTCATTTTTCTGCCTCAATGTTTTTCCTTTTTTCTCTCCAGAAAACTTTTTTCTCTTATTGTGCATTCTGAAAGGCATATGCACTTGCAACCATGAAGCCTAATTCTTGCTCTTTTTATCCGTTACTTGAACAATAAAAGTAATATTTGCTAGATAAACATCCAAGAAAAAGACCGTACGCTAGTCATAGTAGAACTGAAACAAGGGCTAAACTTCTGCTGTACGAGAGCCATCCTTTGGGAGTTACTAGGTCACCATACCCTTATCTTTCAAAAGATCAGTTGTTTTTTATTAGTAATGCATCGAAGCCCTCCACTATTTATAAAAATGCTAGCCAAAAAAATCAGACAGTTAAAGAGCGTCTGCTTCAGGAGGTTGTTGTGTTCTACTTTTGATTTTTGAATCGGTAAAAACTGCGAACTAATGAGTATGAAATAAGCAGCTAATACTCTTGATTAGATATAGGCAAGCCCGTGCTTGCACCCTTTGGGGCTTTTCTAACTGGGCTTTTCTGGACCATGTGTAATGACCTCCCTTGTAAACCCCTGTAGTATAGTTCAACTTCATTATTTTAATATCACTGTCACTACAGCATGGCCTATTTTGGCCATGGGAGTTTTGCGTTTCTGTTGTTGCAGTGGGTATTTGTTGTTCGTGTTGATTTTTTGCAAATTGGCAGTGAGAGGTTGCAAATGTCACTGTTAATCTAAAAATCATAGTTCAAAATTCTACTCTGTTCGTAGAACTGCAAGGGCTCTTGCAGTGTTGTTTTGCTGTTATCCTGAGGTCGTGAATAAAATTCTGACCCAGTTGAGGTCAGCAGCAAACTTAATACTGACTTCAGCTGGGCTAGAAGCAGGGATTTTAAGTCATTCCTTAAAATCTCAGGAATAAGAATAGTATATGGCTTGACTTCATTCCTTTTTTTTTTGTGGTTTTTCTTGTGTCCCCGTATCAACATCTTTTTTACTTGCTCTTTGTGCATCGAATTTGTAAGGCTTGTTGGAATGATGGTTTCCATTTGAAACAAAACATAGGAAGAACCAGCTTTGCTTTAAAGTGTATTATAGGGTTTAATTTAACCTGTTGCAGTGGCTAAACTACAACTATTGTTCAAGTTTGAAGTGGAACAGTTGTTTACCTTTTACATTTGTCCACTCTTTTAAAGAGTGACTTCAGAAGGGGAGAGGAGAGAGAGAGGATAATGGGGGAAGGCAAAGATGTTTGTCAAATTTTAGGAGCTTTAGACACCCTAAATATCTACAACTGAGTTGAAACACAAACCCCAAAACCTCATATGCAATCATTTTGATTGGGGTAAGAAAATGGCAGTGGAAACTACTTATTGCTGATAGTTTCAACTATAAATTACTTTATTGATGATAAAACCTGTATTTTACAATTTTAATTACAGTGAGTGGCACAAGTAACGGTTATCTGTAACTGCTGGTTCCTGTAAATGTAACCATTCAAGTCATTTTGTATCTTTGTATATATGTTCGCAAAAGAAATCTGTTTAAAATGTATGTACGAGAACATTTTCAGCTTTCATACAGATAATTTTGGAATGCCGAAATATTAAGTTGCATAAGCTGCAAGTACACATTCATTCTGTATAGTTCTAAAGACTATATTTAAACATAAATACATGGAATGATTGAAACATAAGAAATATTTACCACTAATTCTGCATATTGTATGTATGATTTATTATATCTCATTTCTAAATGTGTAGTTCACATGTAGAACTTTATTTGAAAAATAGACAATTTTAGTTGTGATGAGGATTTATCATAGAATTTTCTTACCCCTGGGGTATTAATCCAACTGACCATCAAGTCATAAATGTTAAAAAAAAAAAAAAAAAAAAAAAGTAGTGCACATGAGCAAAATAGAAGATACATGCATAAAGGTGTCAATTAACCTAATCTCAGTTGATCAGATTGTGACACAAGTTTAAGGACAAATTTGCGAAGGACATAAATATAACGAGAGAGGCTTTTTTTCATTTAAAGTTAAAGAAAATTAGCTTTAATATGCAAGGTTTATTTGCTGTGCATGTGCATAGTTTAACCAGTACTTGACATGTTTAATCACTGCTTCAGCTACTCTCTCTTTGTATTGTACCTTAGAGAATGAACTTGGGAATGTTGGCAGTGGCTGTAAATAAAGAGAGAGCTAATATTCTTTTGTAACAGAAAGAGCCTTATATTTGAATAGAAGTGATAACTGAATTTATTGAGAGAGGAAGTATTTGAGAGAAATATGTTTGTGCATATGTATCGGTCAAATGTTTGCAGGCAGTTACCACTTTTTCCCATGATAGTTGTTACTGTGTGAAAAAATCCGTGGTTTAGAAATAGAAAGTATAACTGTCAGTTAATGAACACTGAAAGAGAAATAAGAACAGGTATATTTACTTGATGCCTCCTTACAGTCTCTGTGTGTTTGCTTATTTGTGGGTTTTCTTTTCTTTAAGTGATGTTTGAAGATGGCTTTATTTAAATGAACTCTTCCCTTCTAATATTTCTTCATTTTAATGGTGGGTAATTTTTATGCAAACTTTCCCTGAATTTTACAGGCACTAATTCATGGACTAAACAGACATTACTATTCTATCACCATCAACTACAGGAAGAATGAACTAGAACAGAAGGTAATTGTTTTAGCTTTTATTGAGAGGACAAAGAACACTATACAAACTATTTAAGATTTGTGGCAATATCCTGATTTCAGCTGCTGATATTTTCAGTAGTTGTTTTAACTCTCCTGGAGTAGATGGCTTCTCTTCCAGAAAGCACTTAGATGTGTAGTCATGATGATGAAACCTTCCAAAACCACGTTCTAATATCCATATATAGAGTTTGACAACAATTTTGTCCACATGTTTTATGGAAGTCCTTATCCTGTTCTCTGCGCTTAACAGGTTTGTGCAAAGTTCCAAGTTTTCAGTGATGAAGCCAAAAGACATGCTAGCTGCCTTAGGTTTTCACAGGCTGGAAGTCCTGAAGTTAGAAACCCATATTTTCCAAAATCAAATTGTATAACCAAGGAATCTCAGGTTTTTATTGGCTGTAATCACTTTGACAGAAAGGTGCTTCCAGTTGGTATGAATGGAGCTCCCCAAGACTTCATTGAGTATCAGGAAGTAGTGACATCCTGCGTTTACAGAAAAAATACTGTTCGGTTACTGACAACAAATACTGACAGTTACTTTTGTACCAAACTTCCTGAGTTACAAGTAAAACCTAGCTTGACAGTCTCGATCGGGAAAACAAACTGAAAAAAGCTTATTTAGCATCTGCAGAAGTTAATTCTTCCGGATTCTGTCCTCAGTTATGCCTGTGTATGCTCATGGCCTTGTTAGGGTTACAAATTGATCTCAGAGTTGGAGTTTATGATGAAATGGTCAGAACAGTTTTCTCACTTAATTTTGACTTTTAGAAGGCTAGAAGTAATTTAAAAACCCAATTTTGAATAATGGAAGAGTATGCATGCAAATCAGG
This sequence comes from Vanellus vanellus, assembly GCF_965231255.1. Lineage (NCBI taxonomy): Eukaryota > Metazoa > Chordata > Aves > Charadriiformes > Charadriidae > Vanellus > Vanellus vanellus. The sequence continues at coordinate 19,700,372 of NC_138910.1, forward strand.
GAGCTGAAAAGAATTTGTGAAGTGCATAACCCTTTTAAGAATGGTATCAGGCTTTCAAGGCCTCTCGGTTACTTAAGAGTAGCTGATTCAACAAAACCAGCTCTCTCAGAAAATGTCCGTGAAGCTTCTGGAGCTGTTTCCGTTCAATACGACAGTGTTGCCGATCCAGTCTTTTCTGAAGTTCCAAGTGTGTATTTTCTTTCATGGCTTTACATATGTAAGTCATTACCTGTGCAAGTGGGAGAATAATCTTGACCGAGTTAAAGAAACTTTAATCTGTGAAGCAGCAACTATCTCTACGCATCTTTCATAAGGCAGGTTCCTACATATCTCAGCCCCCCCCCCCCCCCCTCGTGTGGTGGTGGTGATCTGTTATCTCCATCTGTAGTAAGAAGAGTACATGCTTCATGTATTAGATGAGGAGCCCATCACACCAAACCATAATTTTAAAATCCAGATAGCCTAGCTAAACTGTCCATATGCAGTTTGCCTACAACTCCTTCTGTCAGTAACTAAGATCTTGTTAATACAAATTATGACACAAACTTTCAACTCAGTTCATATGTTCCAAAGCCAGGTTTCTTTGGAAGCTGTACATAGGATGAAACAGGCACTTTTATTCAGGCGATAGCAATTACAGGGCTTACGGGTTCTCAAAGACGTCTGTAGTGAGTGTTCGCAAATTGAAGGCAAGCTGAAACTGTTTGCTTGAAAAGGTCCTCTCTGCGGTCCTCAAGTGTGCGGAAGATCCACAAAATATGCTTTCTTTATTCGTGAAAATCAGGAAATTGCCTTTGTAGCTATTCCTTCGCTCTTTCAAGAATGACGTCAGAGTAACAAGTAAAACACTTCAGATATTTCTAATAGTCCCCACGTTTATCACCATCAAAACTCTGCATCACTTTATCGTGTTGTTTTTAGGGCTGTTTACTTTGTCGGAGGACAAACACACGCAAGTCATGCTTTGGTTGCTTTTGAAGTTCACTTTGTCACAACTGTGGCAGCTGCTTGCATACAGTTCAGGATAATTAGTGAAGCCTAAATAACTACTTCATACATTTAATCCAAGCATTAAAATATTTTTCAACTTCATCAGAGGCCAGAAGCTTCAGCCGTTGCTTATTTGGCAGCTAAAATACTCGCCTTCCTGTTAGCTCTCCTGCAGTGCCATTATGCATTCTCAACCTACAGCAAAAATAAAAAATTACAAAAGAAAACTTAAGTATTCCCTTCAAAGTAAATGAGTGACCCTGGTTTCCATGCCTCATTTTCATATTTAGGGTTCAAGAAGCTTTATCTTTAAAAACTTAGGTGAAATCTATTGCCTGCTCTAGCAGAGTAGTTGATTATTGTGTTTCCTGTGTGTAACAATAATGTTTTATTACATTCTTGCTATTATAAATGTTTTTTCTGTCAGAGCTCTTCATAGTATTATGAATGCATTTTACGATGAACGCTCTAAAGAGGTTTTGTTTTGCAGATGTTACTAAACTTGCATAAGAAGAGTTGGATGGAAGGTTTGACACTTCAGGACTACAGTGAACATTGCAAACTCAATGAAACAGTAGTGAAGGAGATGTTAGAATTAGCTAAGAATTATAACAAGGTATTCATATCCCTTGATGATAGTATAACTGTAGCTGTGTTTATGAAGAAATTTGCTACTTAATTTGAGAAGTAAAGAGTTGGTTATCACAAGCTTTATTCAGAATGATTTGTAAAGGACCAGACTATAAGAACAAAACAAGCGTTGCAGGAACTCTTTTGGACCTTGGTGGTTGTTTGATTTGTATAATCTGTTTTCAGCAAAGAGTTTTCTGGGATTTGGTTAAATTAAGCGCAAGTGTGGCTTTAATGGCCTTGTGGAGACTGTTTCTTATTAATCAGCTATGTATCATTTCTATCTGAAGTTGCCTATTAGCTCTTTGGGCTTTGCCACCCGACTCTTTGCCCTAAACTAGCAAAGCGTTTAATTACATGTTTTGCTTTGAAATCTGAGTAATCACATCAAATTTGTATTTCTACTTAGTAAAGAGAATATAAGATTCCTGTAGATCAAAATAAGCAGTTGATTGTATTCTTCATGCTTTCAGTCAAGGACTACTTGACCAGTATAGCAGAATAAAGGTTATTTGTCTCTGTCATTCCAGTAGACAAGATAGTAAGTATTTCAAACACATTCTAGAGCCCAGCGTAAGATAAAGAAATTATCGTTGGTGTTGTAAGAAAGAGGAATCACAGTTATTTGTACAGTTTTAATACTGGCACTTACACTTAGAAATATTTTTTATAAATACTAGATCTCAACAAGCACTCCCTGAGTAGTAAGCATGTCAGTCATTCTTGATGAGTGCTATTTTTTTTAACTTCTTAGAAGTCCTTAAAAACAAAATTCAATATTACCTTCACTAGTTAAGTTAGTGGATTTATATAGACACCGTGTTTGAAAGCAACAGAACGTTATAAAAATGTATCAAAATAAGTGACTTTAAACAGTATAACAGTTTATTGAGATCAAGCTTCCAGTAGTTCAAACAATGTAGGTAATGTTCTTTTTGTTATGCTTTACTAGTTTAACTATCTTCAACTGTCTTTAACTATTGATACTGCTCATTTAAGATTTTTGCTTAAAAACAGTTTTGTGAATATCTGATAATAAAACCATTCATGAGTATTTGCCTTGATCTTTTGCACTAACACTTAGTAATTAAAACCATGTCTGCTGAAAAGCTGAAGTACCTTTCCTTTTGACTTTCTGAAATGTGTTGCTGTTTGATTTTTTTTTTCTTTTTTTTTTTTTTTTGAGAACGAGAATTATATTTTGAGAATCTTGTGGCTTGGGGAAAAAGTAAATGAAATCTGAAACACTGACCTTTTCTGTGTTTCTTTCACAGGCTGTTGAAGAAGAAGATAAGATGACACCTGAACAGCTGGCAATAAAAAATGTTGGCAAGCAGGTGAGGTGTGATGAATTAGAGTGAGGTGGAATGATATGCTTCGTTCATTCTAAATATTAATTTTTTTTTTACATGTGCGTAGGTGATTTTTAGTTCTACGTGCAAGATATTCTCAACACTCCAAATAATGAATTTATTTTTGTTGAAGATTGTTGTGTAAGGAACAAAGCTTTTGACTATAGGTAATCGGCAGAATATTTGCAAGTTGTGTTCTGCGTGTGTTTGTATTACATGCTGAGGAGCAGTGTTGCAATTTGGTAGTTTTTCTTTTTGGTTTGTTTTTTTTTTTAACTTCTTTCCAAGAAGAGGCATAAAGATATCCAAGTCTGTGTCAGAGAGGCCAAAACTGTGGAGACTTTGAAAAAATAGTAATAATTGAAAAAAATGTAGGAGTGGTGTTTATACGTTATCGTGGCTAAAGAGCCATCTCATCCCTGTCCTCAGTTCATGAGCCCACTGTCAGTGCTTAGCTCCAATACACACGTTTGCAAGTGAGCTGCATTGCTTTGTATTGCTGTTGAAGGAAAGCAGTTTAGGACCATAGCCGAAACTGAAAACACCCACTCAATTCATTCTGTGCCTTTGCAATATGAGGATATAACGTCTTTAAAGAAGACTCAACAGAAAACTATTTCTACGTTTGATTTCAACATAAAGGTTGAGGAAATATGCTTTGGTGAGGCAGAGGAGAGCAAAACAAGTTTGTAAGAGGTTATGTTCAAATTCAAGAAGGGCAATGGAAACAAGAAATAGCTTTAAAATTATCCAGCATGTCCTTAAAGAACCAGTATTTTTTGTATTGCTAGTAGCAGTAGCAGAATTTAAAGGCTTCTGGATTGCTCTTCTGTGTCAGCTTCTAGCAGCTATGTCATAACACATCTGCACTATTGTTCAGTCACTCGTGTATTTCTGTAGCATTCAGAACAATGGAGTTTATGCACACCTACACATACATAAATACATATATAAAACAAAACATGTAAGAAGGGTTGTATTTTAAGGGTTATGATGTCATCTCAATCAGAACTTGAACTTCACTAGTTGTTTAAAACCTCATACATAAGTAGAAAAAAAATCTATTTTGATATTTTTAAAAAACAAAGATTTTTTTTCCTGATAAAATTGTTAAGTTTTCTTTAAATTACAAAAGGGTTCAGTTAAGCAATTTCCGTGTAGGTTTTTATACAATTTATACAAAAGCATTGTAAACCAACAGCTGCTCACAATAGGGATATTATGTTATTAGGTTGCATAATTTGCTAGGAACAGAGAGAATATTGGGGAACTATATGATCTTTGAAAATTAGCTATTTAAGGACAGCTTACACAGATTTTTCTAGTACACTTTTATGTAAACGTAGATGGGTTCATCAGATTTTGACAATAGTTCTTTTTTAAAAAAGTTAAAATTCCCACACATGATTGTCTTCCATGTCTTCATTTCTTTACACACAAGAATGCTACAATAATACTACAATACAGTTGAGAGATGTTTTTTAAACGTGCCTGATAATTTTGCGGTATTAATTACTTAATCTCAATTCTGAAAAAGAAGTAATGTACGAGTTCGTTTTTTCACCAGAAATAATCATATTGTTCTACGCAGATGCCCACAAATGCCTACATCAATTGAGTAATAGTGTGTGGGGATGTGTATTTTCAGAACACTGCTAAGGCTTAACATTCAACTTTTCAGAAAAATTGAACATAGCATTGTGCATTTTTTTATTTTTATGGGTATAAATATGCTAATTTTCTTGCAGTCAACACAACTATTCAAAGACTGTGTTAGATCATGCTTGAGTCTTTACAGGATTAGAACACACATTTGTACAAAGATCTGAAAACAAATTGCAATGTACCAGAACTAAGATTAAAATATTGGCCTTAGTGAGATGCATAGTAAATTCCACATATTGTGTGTTGTCCTTAAAACTCACAGCTGTCATGGTTACTCTTCAGATGCTGGATAGAAATTTACTTCCTAAACGTATCCTTAACTTATCTGAGTGATAGTACGGACTAAATAAAATCTTACTCATGGAAATGCAGTCATTTGCTAGGTCTTGTCAGAATGGAAGATGTAGGAGCGTTACTGGACTGTGTTCCTTAATTCACAATCATCTTTAATAGACCTGAAGTAAATTAAATCCTTCCGAGATGTGTTTCGGTCATTTCTCTCATGGCATCCTTTGTATTTCAGGACCCCAAACGTCATTTAGAAGAACATGTGGATGTGCTGATGACCTCAAACATTGTCCAGTGTTTAGCTGCTATGTTGGATACAGTTGTATTTAAATAACCAATTTACCGTTTGTGATGCTTTCTGTGTATATTTGTTTATTGTTTCTAATACTCACAAAACAGAGACTGTTGAGGCTATATTTGATTAAACAGAGACATCTGACTTCGTTTGCAATGTAAGTGCAGCACTATAACACCTCTCAGTCTCTAATTGTGCAGTTGCTTCAGTTTCTTTGTGTCAGGGTCTTTACAGACTTCAAAGCATTCAAAAACACAATGTGGGCAAAAAATGTATTACCTTTTCATTTAATATTTGGGGGGAAAAATCATTAGTACATATATATTTTGATTGTTGCAACATAATAAAAATACATTTACAAACCTGTCTTAAGTTCTGGAAGGCCTTTTTTGAGAAAGGATGGTGGGAATTAACAGTGTAGGAAAAGTGTTGGTAAAGGTTTATGGCTGCATACTGTAAAATTACTGATATATTAATTGCTAGGACAGCAAAAATTCTCTGATGAAATTCGGCTCCCATTGATTACCAGATACTCTCACTGAGATTAAAAAAAATAAATAAATAAATTTATAGTAGCGCTGAATTCTGAATGTGTACAAAAACCAAAATGCTGAAAATCCCCCTGCCAACTCCTTTTCAATATTATTCAAACCCTAATATCCACAGAAGACAATTGACCTTAAGAAAATGAATTCAGTTATGCTGATAACTGAATCGCACAACTCTCACAAGCGGTGTCATAAATAGCAGTATTCTGAGAATAAACATTAAAGTGATAGAGGCTGTTCTAGGTTATATGAACCCTCCCTCCTGCGAAAGCGAACATACACGAGATGTCCATATATATAAATATATGGAAAGAGTCCCAACTGGAATATGACATTTAAAACGGTTTCCACTGACTAGAGAGGGAAACACTGACAGGAAGGCAGGTGGGTTGGCTGCTTGGTTTTAAGCAAGCAAAGCCAAGTAACTGGGTTGGGGGAGGGACTTTGGGTTTCGGGCAGGGGGTTGGTTGGGGTTGGTTGGTTGGTTTCTGAGGATGGTACTTAGGCTGAGCTGATTCCTTTGTCAGGGCAGAAGTGTTCTCTTTTTGCGTCACTCGCAATATTTTGTTTACTGGGTGGTTTGGTTTTTGTTTTGTTTTGGTTTTTTTTAAGAACAGCAACAATTGTGGCAGGCAAATATTTTAAAACTAGATGCATCTTTTTGTGTTGAAGATGATTTTTTAAATTTATTTGACTTCTTAATTGCATAGTAAAAAAATAGCCCATAAAACTGTCTTATATTCCACTTTGTGTCCAGTAATTTTCTATTTACTTATTCATTACCATTCAAAGATTTTTCTTTTGTTTGGAATTTTTTATTTAGGCCTTCTAATTTACTATTTTAGACTAACTCTCTCTCAAAGTATATTTAGCATGCACTTACTTCAGAGGGAAACATGCAGATTTTTGCAGCTGCCCTCCTTATGGCCTTCCCTCTGCCCCCACAGTAGGCAGTAGAATATCAGGCTGGGAAAATGGAGACATACCAAACGACATTTGCCTGCATGTAGTTAAATGGAAGCGCTTTCTGGCGACTCGCACTAAAAACCTGCGTATTGTCGAGGAAGGCTGTATTTGGGCCTTGCCGTTGTCCGATGTGTGCGGACACCGCTGCACCCCAGGGTGAGATGGGGCAGGAGCCGATCGGAGGAGGGGGGGAACCTGCCCTGGGGCTCGTCTGCCGGCAGGGCTCTGCATCCCTGCCGCTATCTACGCCCACGCACACGTGTAACACCACGAGGGAGACATAGTTTGGCAGGTCGTGGGTAACATGGCACTGCAGAACAGGAGAGAAGCTATCGCAGTGCTGCAGCGTGTACACGCGTGAAAGGCTGGTGTAAGCAGGGAGACAAACCAGTGAGTCTTGCATCTTCGAAATTAATTTTGTCAAATGTACATCTTGCAGAGGATAGCTGAAGGGAGTCCGTTGGAGATGCAGTTCTCCTGTAGTGTGAGCCTGTGCCGTGGTACCCTGCTTTCTATCCGCTCCTCAGTTTGACTTGGAGGCATGATTTTCCATTTACTAAGATGTTTCATGAATAATCAAAAGGCTGTTTTTCGGGGCGTTTTTCCTCATTTTTGTCCAGTGCTTTAGGAGCTACGCAGAGGATTTGGAAGAATGTGCGCATGCAGTAACCTGAAAAGCAGCAGCCCATATACCATCTTGGAAGAAGAAAGGGGTTTTCAAGCAGCCACCTTCTGAGCCTCCAGCCGCAATGGAGCAGACCTTCATTAGCAGCTTGACCCCTCGTCACCTGCCGGCACGATGGACGGGCATATTGTATTAGCAAACCTCTCTCCTCCTTTCTATGACGATTCTATAACACCACCTGCCATTGCATATCCCCCTATTATACCAGTTTAGGAGTTGTGCACTGAGGATTTTTGGCATATATTAGCACTTCCATGTGATTGGCAGGATACCACTGAATTCATTGCAGCTCTGCATCGATATGGGTGTAGCTCCATAATTCAGGGCAGCGTTTCCCAGGGTTTATCTGCGTTTTGACCCATCTCCTGCCTCCATAAGTCCATTACCTTTCTGTCGGTTTCAAGCAGAGAAAGGGAAGGGTGAGCACACTGGTAAAACAAGTGTCGGAAACAGTAGCTCGAACTAATATTAATAAAACTATTTTCTTAGCACTGAAAGGAGAAGGTGTAGTGTGGAAAGTTGCACGTGCCGTACCACCCGACTGCAAGTAGAACGGTGAACCCCTTGCTTTTTGCATCGTAAATTATTTCATTAGAATAATTTCCTTGCAGAGAGCGTGTGTATGCTGGCTTCTATGAAGCACCAAATAACCGAACTAGCTCACAGTTAAGTAACAGCAAAATAAATGGCCGTGAGATTTGAGAGTGTTGAAATACGCATTGTGACAAGTCATCATCCTGGTTCTGGGCTTCTCTGGATTTGAGTTTGCAAAGTTTCAGCCTGGCTTCAGATGATTGTACGCTGGTCTTGGTTTTATTATGCAATGGTCCAGGCTGCGATAACTATCGGTGGAATTTGAAGCCGGCTGCTGATGTCACCTGGAAAGAGGCGCGATCTGTAAAATACCTGAAGTCCAAACCGCTAAGGGGAAAATACTAAGAAAAATGGCACAGGAGAGCTCCTCCCCGGCCAGAAAAAAAAAAAAAAAAAAAAAAACAACAACCCAAAACAAACCCAAACGGTGCTTTTACAAACTCTCAAGCTTGCCTAGGCAGGGCAAGCGAGACTGATGCTGGGCAGAGGTGGGGTGGCAAGCGAGTCCCCCGAACTGTGCGGGCGCATCTTCACGCCTTGGAGGGTCCCGTTCCCGGTTAGCCCGAGGCTCACACGGACACGCTGCGGGACCCGCCGGCCGGTCCCTCCCGCTCAGGGGGGGTGGTGGTGGTGGTGGTGGGTGTCCCCAGCGGGGGGGTTGGCAGCCGCAGCCGCCTCCCCGAAGGTGCGCGGCCCCCCCCGGCCGCCCGCCGGTGCGCAGCCTGGGGCTCGGCTGGGCCCGCGGCTCTTGCGGAGCTCCCCCCCGGGCAGAGGGTGCCGGCGGCTCCCGCTGCAGCACCGTGGCGGTTCGGGGCTTCTCGGCTGCCGGTCCCAACCCGGCGGCCGAGCGGCAGCGCGGTGCGGGCAGGCGAGGCAGCGGCTCCCGACAAATCTATTAGGAAAGCTCTCTCCCCTCCCAGCGCTGCCGGGGGACCGAGTCACGGAGGGAGAGCAGGCACCGAGTGGAAAGCAAGCCGGAGCCGGATGGGTAGATGGATGCCATCCACGCTGTTCCGCTGATAATCTCCGGCATTACGGCTCCCGGATGAAATATTTATTTACTAAAGAACCCGTAAACACCGCGGCAAATACATTAGGGCACTTCGGCTGCGCGGCTTATGATTATTTCAGAACTTAAAAGAGATGATGATAACGCGGTCGCTGCCAGCGGGGACGCAGGGTGTATTTTCCCCCCGCGAAAGCAGGCACGGGTGGGCAGGGGAGGGTGGAGGGGGGGGAGAGGGGCTGCGCGCCCCGAAAGGGGAGGCAAATCGGGGGGGGGGGGGAAGCGAGCCGAGGGCAGCGGCCGCCCAGCCCGGCGCCCCCCTGGCAGCCGGTCCCTTAAGCCCCCAAGCACCCGCGCTCCTCCCTGGCACACAAAAGCGGGGGACACGGGCGCAATATTTGGGGAAACGCAGGGGGGGTGATTTATTTTCCAACCGTAGTAAAAAAAAAAAAAAAAAAAAAGCTGGAAAGGTCACATAATAATGAGCTCTTACAGCAAACACACTCTTCCCTTCCCCCTTCCTTCTATCTCACAATAAAATCATCTCCTTCAATTTGCCATGATCGTCGCGACCAGGAGCCAGGTGATTATCCTAATTAATGTCTATCTAATTAAATTACTGTCAGCGGTTAACCAATGGCAGAAGCCGTTTCATCCTCTCCACAAGCAGCAAGATCAAAAGTGAGTCTTTCCTGATTGCTGCATAGTGTCAATTGGCCAATCTCTTCTCCCAGGGAAGGGAAAAAAAAAAAAAAAAAAAAAAAAGTAAATCAAACGTTTGGGAAGCATTTGGTGGATGAAGTGCTTTCTGTCTAGTGAGGGTCCCAGGATGTGTAGCTTCTGATACTAAGGAGCCCTTTCAGATCCAGGGACTGAAGGGTTATTACTGTGGTGCTAGAGCTATGCAGCTGGAGCATTGTCTTTCTCCCTCTATCATGCTCTCCAAGAAATTTCTCAATGTGAGCAGCAGTTACCCACATGCAGGCGGATCTGAGCTTGCCTTGCATGATCATCCCATTATCTCGACCACTGACAACCTGGAGAGAAGTTCACCTTTGAAAAAAATTACCAGGGGGATGACGAATCAGTCAGATACAGACAATTTTCCTGACTCCAAGGACACACCAGGGGACGTCCAGAGAAATAAACTCTCTCCCGTCTTGGACGGGGTCTCTGAGCTTCGTCACAGTTTCGATGGATCTGCTGCAGATCGCTATCTGCTCTCTCAGTCCAGCCAGCCCCAGTCTGCTGCCTCTGCTCCTAGTACCATGTTCCCTTACCCCAGCCAGCATGGACCTGCTCACCCAGCCTTCTCCATCGCCAGCCCCAGCCGCTACATGGCTCACCATCCTGTGATCACCAACGGAGCTTATAACAGCCTCCTGTCCAACTCTTCTCCGCAAGGCTACCCCACGGCGGGCTACCCTTACCCCCAGCAGTATGGCCATTCCTACCAAGGGGCACCTTTCTACCAGTTCTCCTCCACCCAGCCGGGGCTGGTTCCCGGCAAGGCTCAGGTCTACCTGTGCAACAGGCCACTCTGGCTGAAATTTCACCGGCACCAGACGGAGATGATCATCACGAAGCAGGGGAGGTAAGCCACCGCGCGGACCCTTCGCCGGGTGTCGGGGCTGAGCCGCCGGGCTCCGCCGGGGGAGCCGCCCGGAGCCTCCGCCGCCCCGGGGGAGCCGCCCGCCCGGAGCCTCCGCCGCCCCGGGGGGAGCCGCCCGCCCGCCGCCGGGGCCCCTGCGCTGGGCGCTGGGCGCTGGGTGCTGGGTGCCGGTGCCCGCCGGGGCAGCCCTCCCTGCCTCCCCCCGGGTCCCCGCGCCCGCTGCCCGCTGTCCTCATGCCTTCCCCGCGGAAAGCCCGACGCTTCGGGGAGGGAGTTTCTTTTGATTTTTTTTTTATTTCCCGGTCGCTACCGGGAGCCGCGAGGATGAAGCACAACGGGCTGGTTCGTCCGCGGGTGCCTGTCGCTGCCGGTGGCTTGCTTTCCTTCTTTCCTTTTTTTTTTTCCTTTCCTTTTTTTTTTTTTTTTTTTTATAGGCGCATGTTCCCTTTCCTAAGTTTTAATATTTCTGGTCTCGACCCCACGGCTCACTACAATATTTTTGTGGATGTAATTTTGGCGGATCCCAACCACTGGAGATTTCAGGGAGGCAAATGGGTTCCTTGCGGCAAGGCGGACACCAATGTACAAGGCAAGTTCCTCCAATTAACACTTTTCCCGACACATATGTAGGTGAGAATGATTAATTAAAGCCTTTGTGGACTGGCTCTGGCGACTTCTGAAACGAGAATGGGCCAATGCTTTTTTTTTTAAAAAAAAAAAAAAAAAGGGTGGAGGAGAAAGTAAAAGGTGTTCGGAAAACGCTGTTTTAATCCTTTTCGGTTAAAATAAGGGGAGTTTCGGCAGTGAAATGCTGCTAACTTTAACTGTGTCCTTCGACCTCGTGTGCTTGCTGCAGTGGCAGAACCGGGGTCTACGGGAGAACTGTGATGTGGTTGTGTTTTTTGTTGTTTTGCTTAGGAAACCGGGTGTACATGCACCCCGACTCCCCCAACACGGGAGCCCACTGGATGCGCCAGGAAATCTCCTTTGGGAAACTAAAACTCACAAACAATAAAGGAGCATCAAACAACAACGGGCAGGTCAGTGGGGGAAACGCAGACGCTCCGCCAGACTTATTTTTATTGCTTCAGGCAAAATCCTGCCGTTTCCGAAAGGACGTGTATATATACATTTTTTTTTTTTAGATCCTGTCGTTAGGTGAAAATAAAAGGGTGGTGGTGGGGGGGAAAGCTCTGCCGTTCATTTCGCCACGGGCCTCGTCGATTCCGAGCGCGTCGCCCAGGCTGACACCGCTGCCCGCTGTGGCCGGGGGAGCCCGCAGCCGTCCCGGGGAGGCGGCGGCGCGGGGCTGGGGGGGGGGGGGGGGGGGGAGGTGGTGTCCCGGGAGGGGACGGCGGCGGGGTCCCGGGGAGGCGCAGCGTTCCCCGCCGCCCGCGGGCATCGCTCTCCCCGTCCTTCTCGTTCTAATTTCCTCCTTTTCCCGCGGCCCCCTCCCTCCTCTTCCTCTGCCTGACAGATGGTGGTTTTGCAGTCCCTCCACAAGTACCAGCCCCGCTTGCATGTGGTGGAAGTGAACGAAGACGGGACGGAGGATACCAACCAGCCGGGCAGAGTGCAGACCTTCACCTTCCCCGAGACCCAGTTCATAGCGGTCACCGCCTACCAGAACACCGATGTAAAGAGCTCCCCGGTTTATCCCACTCCCGTTCGCCCGCGCTCCCTGCAGGGACCCCGCCGAGGCCGGCCCGGCCCGCCCGCTCCCCTCCATCCTTTCCTCCCTGCCTCCCCCGGCTCTCCGCCGCCGGGCGATGGGGCTGCCTATCTCCCCCTTAGCGCCGTTCTGCCCCGGTCGAGGCTGGCGAGCCCCGAGCCCCTCCGCGTTTGCCCCGGGAGCCCGGCGAGGGCTGCCCGCAGCCCCGCTCGCCCTCCCCGCCAGGCCGGGCGGGGACCCCGCCGCTCCGCCGGGAGCTGGGCGTCTCTCCGCGGCGTTTATCTTCCAGTCGGAAACGGCTCAGTTAGCTGTTAAGCTGTTAGCTTAAGCTTTAAGCCTGCAAAGATCAATTAACAACCTCATTGATTGCGCCGGGGGTGACGGAGCAACTTCCTCAAATTAAAAGCTCGTTAATGCCTGGCGACGTTTCGGAGTGGTCTGGCTTCGCTACAGGCTGGTGTCCCCTTTTTCAAATGACATATGTTCAGTCCGCATTCTGGCTTTAATTATTTTGCTCGATGCAAATGTAAACTCTTAGCTACCGTTCTGCGGTACGCTTTGCCTAATTTCTGGTTTTAAATATATTCCTACCCGTGCAGTAGGAATACTGACACGTCTCAAAACGTGGGGTTAAATATTGAATTTTATTGTACTTTTTACAATAAAGTAAATCTGAAAATTAGACCGCGATATCTACAAGCACGCCAAAGCTTTATTTTTTCACGTTTTAAAGGCAATTTGATGGACTGGAGTTAAGCTTGATCCTTTTCAAAACGTGTTGGCTGCAGCAGGGTATATTTTTTTCAGGTTTTCACAACATGCAAATCCTCTCTTTCCCTAGATCACACAGCTGAAAATAGACCACAACCCTTTCGCAAAAGGCTTCCGAGACAATTATGACACGTAAGTAAACCGGCTTTTTATTACCCTTCTGCCGGCTGCGCACACATGTCGGGGTGGGGTGGGGGGAAGCTTTAGGACGCGGGCTGGCTCCATTTCACACGGCAATGTGTAATATCAGGCTTTCCCAGAGCCCTCCGGGGGGCGGGGGGCACCCGCAAGCTCTCCCGGCGGGGCCGCGGGCGCGGAGGGGCTGTCCCTGCGGCCGCCCTCCGCGCAGCCCTGCGCCCACCTCCGCGCCCGGGGGCCGCGCTGCCCGCACCTGAGCCCGCATCTCGCTTTGGCGTTTGTGGCGATTTTGTTGTTGGTCTTTTTTTTTTTTTTTTTTTTTTTTTTAAATCCCTGGCACGTATCTTTGCGCCCCTTTCCAAGTTTCCGTTTCACTTGCGCGCAAGGGCTCCGCAAGCAGCCCCCGAGCAACCCGGGTTGAGCCCCCGAGCAACCCGCTGGGTTTGCACAGACCCGGGCTCCGCAGAGCCGGTGTCCGGAGGAAAACGTCTTCGTCTCGTTTTGTTCTTCTCTGGGGTTGGATTTTAATTTTTTTTTTTTTTCCTTCTGGGTGGAGCTAAAGCCTCCTAAGTTTTAATCGCGGTTTGCCCCCGTGCTGCCTCTGCCCGTCCGCCTCGGGTCCGTCTGTCCCCAGGCTCAGCCCTGTGTCCCACCCGGCTGTGGCCCCCCACGGGAGCTGCGGCTGGTGCCGTCCCGAGTGCTGCTCCGTGGGGGCGTCAGCCCCCGATCCCCCCCGCCGGCCACCGGGAGCCGAATGGGGACATCCCGGCCCGACAGGCTCTGACCGCTGCGGTTTTCCCCGGGCCGGGGCACGGTCCGCCCGGCACCCCCCTGCCCGGGCCGGGCCGGCGGGAGATGGAGGGCACAGGGCGGCCCACACGCCCCGGGGGGGCGGGCGGCTTTGGTGCTCACCTGCCTCACTGCAAGCTCCGGGGCTGCGGCTTTGAGAGGGGAAACCTCCTTTTTCCTCTCTAAACTGCGGCAGGGAGCGGCCTCCCTACGCCCGCGCGGATCTTCAGAGCCCGCTTAAGTCTCCCTCGACTCCGACAGCGGTTCAGCATCCCCCAGCAGCGGGACTTCGGTCCGAGGGTGCCGAGGCCTGAACTAGTGCGAGAGGGGCCCGGGGCCGAGCACCGGCTCTCCGCCACGGGCGGGGGTCGCGGCGGGGGAGCCGGGCCCCGCCGGGAGGGGAACGGCGGTCCCGCTGCCGCGGAGGGCGGCATCCGCGCCTGCCCGCTCTTCTGGGGGCTCTGCGAGGAAGATGCGCGGCCTTTAGACAGGCTGCGCGGCCTTCGGCCCCAGCCACGAGTGCTTTTCTCTTTTTAATAGGAAAAAAAAAACTTTATAGGGCGTCACTTGAAAGGAGACGGGGGGAGGGGGAAGCTTCAATGTTGTCTAGCACGTTGAATTTGTTTAAGGGCCAAGTTTATTTTGGATAAGAAATTCCAGGAGGCGTGGAGGGTTAATTAAAGCACAGTTTTAGCCTGAATTAAATACAGATAGTAGTTATTCATCCATTAAAGTTTTTATAATCGCAAATTGCAGCCCAGCATGGGAGAATTATATATAGGCCACGCAGGGAACACTGGATGCGTCTGGTTTTACATTTCCTACAGTAGGTGTTTAAAGATTAGCTTAATTTAACTCGGTAAAATGTTGATGGTTCGTCTGTGACTCCCAATAATAAGTGTTAAACAGCCGATAGAATTCCGTAGTCTGCCATTCACGCTGTTGGCGGGAAGTGACCGGGTTGCCTGTTGCGCGTATGACGGGACCGGTCAATGTGTCCCCGCGCGGGATTTCACGCCTTTGGGATGCCGGGCTGGCACCGGAGCAGGGGATCTCGGCCCCGCCGACGAACGGCCAACCGGTTCGGAAAGATCTGCTCTCCCGGCCGCCCCCCTTTCTCCCCCTGCCCCGTTAAGGCCCTCGGCACTGCTGGCGCCGGAGGCCGAGCCGGGAGAAGAGCGCAGGGCCCCGGGCAGGGCAGGAGCCCTCTGTGGCGGCCGTCTGTGGCGGCCGCCGTCCCGTCCCGTCCCGTCCCTGCCCCGAGGGCCGCGGCCGGCCGGGTGCCGCGCCGAGGAGGGCGGCGGCGGGCACCCAGCTCTCTCCCCTTCTCTTGGGCAGGATCTACACGGGCTGCGACATGGACCGGCTGACGCCTTCCCCCAACGACTCGCCCCGCTCGCAGATCGTGCCCGGGGCCCGCTACGCCATGGCCGGCTCCTTCCTCCAGGACCAGTTCGTGAGTAACTACGCCAAGTCCCGCTTCCACCCCGGGGCAGGAGCCGGCCCGGGGCCCGGCGCCGACCGCAGCGTGCCCCACACCAACGGGCTGCTCTCCCCACAGCAAGCCGAGGACCCGGGGGCCCCCTCGCCGCAGCGCTGGTTCGTCGCCCCCGCCAACAACCGCCTCGACTTCGCCGCCTCCGCCTACGACACGGCCACCGACTTCGCCGGCAACGCGGCCACGCTGCTCTCCTACGCGGCCGCCGGCGTCAAGGCGCTGCCGCTGCAGGCGGCCGGCTGCGCCGGGCGGCCGCTGGGCTACTACGCCGACCCCTCGGGCTGGGGGGCGCGCAGCCCCCCGCAGTACTGCAGCAAGTCGGGCTCCGTCCTCTCCTGCTGGCCCAACAGCGCGGCGGCGGCGGCCCGCATGGCCGCCGGCAACCCCTACCTGGGGGAGGAGGCGGAGAGCCTGGCCCCCGAGCGGTCCCCCTTGCCGGGCGCCGAGGACTCCAAGCCCAAAGATTTGTCCGACTCCAGCTGGATCGAGACGCCCTCCTCCATTAAGTCCATCGACTCCACCGATTCTGGGATTTACGAGCAGGCCAAAAGGAGGCGGATCTCCCCCTCGGACACCCCGGTGTCCGAGAGCTCCTCGCCCCTCAAGAGCGAGGTGCTCACCCAGCGGGACTGCGAAAAGACCTGCGCCAAGGACATCGGCTACTACGGCTTCTACTCGCACAGCTAGGCGCGGCCCGCCCGGCCCCGCCGTCCTTTTGCACAATAACTCCTCCGCGTTAGCGCACTGACCCCCGCCCCTAGCTGCCCCATCCGCACCCCCGGCCCGGCAGGCAGGCAGGCAGGCAGGCAGGCAGGCAGGCAGAGTCGCGGCTGCCGCCGCCCCCGCCCCCCCCCGCCCCCCCCGCCCCGCTCCGCTCCGCTGCCCGCCCCGGCCCGGCCCGGGGGCGCGGGGGGCACCGCGCCGCTCCGAAACCCACTGATAAGTAGGATGCTTAGACTCTCTCCAAACCGTACAGCGCTTCCTTCCTTTTACCACGGATGGATACTAGGGGATAACAGTAATAGTGGGGGAAAAGAGCCTGTGAAATGCCTGTACATAGTACTTAATTTATTGTAACCGATTACTTTTCTTTGGTTCCGTTTACTTATTTGTTTGGATTTTTTTTTTTTGTTTTCATTGTTAAGTCACAAAACTTAGATCCTGTTTAAATTTCTTTATCCCTCCCCCTTTGCTCCCTCTTCCCCCCGCCCCTCCCCAGGTGAACACTTTCTAAATGCCTCTGGAAATGTAGAGTGGTCCATAGCTGTAGCAGCGAGTAATGGGTTTCTCACTTTCTCTGCAATTCCTCGCATGAAATAATTACGCTGTGCCCTGGGCTAACACAGCTAAGGAATAGCTCAGCTTTCCCTTCAAAAGAACAGAAATAACGTCTCGTAGGAAAGTCGATTAAAGTAGCATGACGCCTTCCAAAAGCAAAATTAACTGCCTCTGTATTTTTCTTTAAAAGGAGTAGCTCGACATCAGCAATATTATTATTTTTTGTGGTATTCCTCCCCCCCCCTCCCCCCCCGCCCCCAAGTGCCAAATCCATTACTGGTCCCTGCAGGTGCCAAATATGCTGACAAACTCTTTTCAAATTTCTTTGCAGTTTTCCCCTCTTTCTTTATATTGCTGTAAATCTTTGTAATGAATAATCTAAAAAAAAAAAAAAAAGATATAGACGACTGAATTGTTGGTAACCATAGTGTAGTCCAGTGAAGATGAATCGTGAGTTGTATATTTTACTGCATTTAGTTTTGGAATTGACTTTTTCATAAAGTAGCTAACCGAGATCTGACTTCCTGGGGAATCAAATGCACATCGAAAGTTAAGAGCGATCTTTCCTTGTAAACCTCTTATTATATTAATGAAGGAGAACTAATATCCCTCCAGGTCTCCCCCCCGGCGAAGCAGAATAGTAAGTCTTCGAATTTTGAGTAGCAAATCTATACAATTAACGCATTTTTATATGGAAAATAAAACAATTACAAACTGAAATATGCATCAGGCTAAATATTCAGTCTAGATTACACTCGACGGGGAAATTTCCTAATAGAAATTCAGGGTCATAAACGTGTGTATATTTTTGACTCTTCTGTAAATCGAATGTTGTGATTTTTATATTTGTTCTGTTACGTCTGTGGAACTGAATAATTTATACCAGTACATGCTCCATTGAGAAATGTTTCGGTTTTTGCCCGTTTGTATCGTCTGTGTATAACGAGTAAAATAAACCTGGCAAAACGTTAACGTCGTGTCGGAAAGCACTTTGCCGTTTTGCAAGGACGAAATGAGGCGAGGGCACGGGGCAGCGGCTGGCGGCAGCTCGCCCCTCTCCAGGCTGCCGGGGGTGGGGGTCCCGCCGGTTCCCCTCCCTGCCGGGGCTGCCCCTCTCCCCACAGAGTTTTATCTTTTTTGGGGGGGGCAGGGGAGTAGGGGAGAGTGCCTACACCGCGCGGCCAAGCGCGGAGGTTTGCAGCAGTCGGAGAAAGAGGGAGATGAAATCCCGTCGGGTTTGAGAGGTTTATCGTTATCCCCGTCTTTGACGCTTAAACGACCTGCGAGCATCGTGCAGGCGGGAGAAGTGCCCGGCGGTGGTCGTGGTGGGACCGCAGAGGCGATGGGCGCAGTGCTGCGCCCCCCTCATCTCCACTTCGCCTCCCCGGGGCGGGGGCTGCGCTGGCCGGGCCCTCGCGGTGCTCCCCGCCGCGTTCCGCGGGGTGCCCGGCCAGGGCCCCCCCCCCCGGACATTCGGACAAGCGGCAGAGGAGTCCCCGCTCCCGCCGCACCACCTCTCTCTCTGCCGACCTTCCAGGGATGCTGCCGCCCCCCTCCCCCCCCTTTTAAAAATTTGCCTTCAGGCTTTAGGGAAGGCGCCGTCCCCCGGCACCTGCGTGGGTCGGGGTGCGCAGGTCCGTGGGGTAAAAGGACAGTTTTATTCTTGATTCCCCGGCGGGGGAAACGCGGGTGCGGAGCCGCCACGGGGATTTTGCCCTGTCGCGGTATTGACGGGGGGACACACACCCACCCCTGAGCAGCCCAACTCTGCATCCCCCCCCCCCCCCCTCCCCAAGGTGCAGGGCTCTACCTGAGCAGGGTCCCCACCCCCTCCGCCGGCTGCAGGGGGGGGCGCGGAGTGCAGCGCGGGCCCGTGGCGGCGGCCCCACTGCTGCCGTCGGGCTCACGGCGCTGCCCCCCGGGGCGACGCGGCTGCGGGACCCCCGTTGGGGGGGGGAGAGGGGCAGAGGGACGGGCGACCCGGGCCGTCAGGCGGCAGAGGGCCCCCGCGGGGCGGGGAAGCGCGGGCGGCGGGGTGTGTGTGGGGGTTTGGGGTGCGCCCTCCGCGGCCGCCTCGCACCGAGCGGCGGAGGCCGCGGCGCCTCCCGCGCTTCTCCGCCCTCCGCGGAGCCCCCGGCTGCCCCCTCCGCGGCGCGGTGAGGGGTTGTCCTGGCGCCCTTCCCCGGGGGAGCACGGCTCTGCGAAATTGAACATTTTCGGCCCTCCTTCGCCGCTCTCGGGCAGCGATATGCCGCCCTTCCCTCCCGCCCCGCTGCGTTGTCCCCCGCCGAGGGGGCAAAGGGACGGCGGCGTTGCCGGGCGGGCAGCGCCGAGGGGAGACCACCGGCGGCCGCTCCCCCCTCAGCGGCGGGGCGCAGGGGGGGCTCCGGCCCCGGGAGAGCGGCAGCCGCCGCGGGCAGAGCGCTGGTCAAAGCCGAAATTTGTGGTGGGTTTTATGTAGCGAGGGGGTTATCCAGCGGGTCCGGAGTAAATACGTAACGTGTGACAGGTCTGAACAAAATCCTTCCCTGTGCGTGAGTGGTTAATGTCATTCCATAACTATTTCGGCAGGATAATTCCATAACTACTTCTGCGGGAGATTGGAAGAGATAAGGGCTGCAGAAGTAAAAAAGGCTATTTGCTGTCGGTAGGTCACTTTATTACTTCTATAATTTTTTAGATGATTATTATTGTTATTAGAGGTGCACCTGTGTATCTGCTAAACATATGTTTACCGACACGTTAAAATGTTTGCGTTCCCCGAGGATGGAACACGCAGGTTCTGACCCGGTGCGTGTAAATGATAATATACTTGCAGGGCGCTCGGTTTAGTCGAAGCAAAACCCCGTGCATGGGTTTGTTAGACCCGCAACTAATTGCATGAATTTTACATGAAGTATAATTTGTATTGTTATTCTAGGCATGCTGAACGCGCTT
The DNA here is from genome assembly GCF_965231255.1 of Vanellus vanellus. Classification (NCBI taxonomy): domain Eukaryota; kingdom Metazoa; phylum Chordata; class Aves; order Charadriiformes; family Charadriidae; genus Vanellus; species Vanellus vanellus. The sequence goes on from NC_138910.1 coordinate 19,720,086, forward strand.
TTAATTTAATTACTGGGTAAAATCATCTATTCAGTTGCCCGTTCTTTGCTTTATTTGATATAACACAAAATCGAGCTCCGAAAGAGACGATCCGTGGAAAGTAATTCAAAGTTCTTACTGGTAATAGTTTCTACGATGTTTCACATTAATACCATATCAAATGTAATACAGTGATTTACGCTCTGCAGATTTTGCACGAGTACGCTATGCATATTTGATGACACATTGCATATTTTAACAAGGTTTTTAATGACTGATTGAAATGTTTGCTAAGATATTTTTTAAGAGCTGGAGGAGAAATGGTTGTGGAAAATGTGTGTAATAGAATAGTGATAAGGATGGGAAGGTTTTGATTGACAGTATGAGGAAGCAGATGGATGACTAGGTAGGTCAGAGGTAAAGATGCCTTTGACAGCTTTTTAAGTTCCTTTGGCCATTTTGGTCCAATGAATCATGCAAAACATGTGTACATTACCAAACTGATGTCTCTGCATCGTTTACTGTTGGAATCCTCATCTTTTCAAACCCACCCTAACCTTCTTTCATCACCACTTGACGTGCTATGTCTAAACTAGATTGCAAGATCCTAAGAAGGCAAGAATCTGTCTTGTATTACTTGTCAGCAAAAAAAAAAAAAATTAGGAAAAAAAAATCATGTAAACCTATGGAGCTAGAAGAACAACCACGACAGATTGGCAGAATAGGCGTAAGGTGGGACACGTTCTTCTTAATTTTCGCTGTCTGGTCATCACTCCCCTCCCCTAGGTAGTGCTCAAGGGAGATGTGGTGAACAATGATTCCCCCCCCCCCCCCCCCCAACTGGCGTAAATCTGAATTTTCATAAGTCTGATAAGAGACCTAATTGCATAATTTTCCTTATAAAATTATGCAGTGAGTGCTGTTGCTATAGTTAAAATGGTTTTCTTCGCAGTCTGTGTTTTCAGGTGCTTTGTATATCCCTCGCAAATTACTTTGTCAACTGGAAATGCTCTGATTTATCCCTGTAAAAGGTTACTGGTTTTGGAAATCTTATTTAAATTACCTAGGACAATTTAAAAATTGCTGCGATACCAAAAAAAAGAATGTGTGTGTATTGGGAAAAGCAGAAAAAAGGATTTTGCGTGAAAGTATGCTTTCCAGGTACTGTTTCTGTGCAGAATGGACACAAGTTTTCAGTTTAAGTATTAAAACTTGTCATGAATGTGGTCTCCAGCGGGGAATGTGTCACTTGCTAAGATACTAGGGCAAAGTCAAAGAAAAAAAATTGAAATATCGGAGTGATAAGTAGACGGAAGGCAGCAGACTGTTTGCGTTCAGTACCCAGTTCTTTCCAGCTAAATAGATGTAATATATTTGTGGTACGTCTAGAGAGCCGCACAGCTTAGTGATAACATTTAATGCATTTATCAGATTGCATATTAATCTGGGAATGCACAAACAAAAGCACCGCTTATTTCAGAGTGTGGTCACTTGAAAGCTGTCCATTTGTTCAAATATGTATACCTGAAAAAAATATATATTGATTGAAAAAAAGATATATGACTCTTGAATTTTTGAGCATACATAATAATATTTTCATATAGATCCAGGGCTACCATTGCTGATTAGATGTAACTTTTGGCCTTATAAAATATATTACACAGTAAAATCTGCGATGTTTTATTCATGGTATCACTGTAATTTCTCATCGTTGCAGTGTTTCTAACACTAAGGGGCTGATACGAGTACGAATGGTCTTGTTGGTCTTAAGTTGACTTTTTAGCTCTTTTTTTTTTTAAACTGAAGGCAGAATGGATGAAAACCGCAGGTATGTTACTTCTGTGTAAAACCATACTATTACATTGATATTAACAAGCATTTATTTCTTAAGCTTTAAATAAGAAACAGCTGGTAATGACTTTGAATCTGTTTTAAGAGACATTTTAGGTAAAATGTTGATAGCTTGTAAATGTGTATTCCTGCCTTAGTCTCTGATCGTGCGTGCAAGTTCATATGTGTGAACAACGTAAAGTAAGAGGTCAGTCCTACAAAGACTATTCACTTGTCTAAAAATTCACAGACATAAATGTTTTCAGGATCAAGGCCTTTTTCAATAATTGTGATAGTTGTGTACCTTGAAGTGACTGACTGATTTAGAATACACTTAATAATTTGATTTTTTAATATAGTAGAAACACTGCATTGATGAGTTACCAAAGCGCATCATACAAGCTCCCACTTCAATCATTTGTAATATATTTTTTGGCTTGTTTGGGTAATTATTTTTATTTTTTTTTTAGTGAAGGCAGTGACACATAATTTAAACTTTCTCAAAGTCAGATCTTAATTTCTATGGGCTATGCTATGGAATTATTTTTTGTAAGTAGGCTTCTTCCTTGAGTTATATTCAGTTACACATTGACTGCTTTTGTTTATCCAAGAAGCAGATAATAGTGGTCTGGGACTGAAGGGTGCGAGAGCAACGCCGATATTTTGAGTTGAGAGAAATTTTAGGTTGCTGAGAGGTGTCCTAGTTTAGACGGAGACACCCACCCACAGCGAATTAAACTGAAATCATAAATGTAAGCTAACAAACGCCTTTGGTGATTGATTAGCACCCTGGTTACAGCTTATTTACCTTTGTGGAGACATTTGCTGAAGGGGAGGCGTTATTTATCGGGAGTCAACTACAACTAGACTGTCACATCTCTGTCTCCTGTAGACCTCCTGCTGGAGACACTTGAGGAAATATGGTGGTTGCTTTCTGGCCCTGGGGAAAGTCAGGGCTCACCCCGTATCGCCTGGGAATCCCACCCCAGGGCCTGGCCGCAGCGTCTTCTGTCTCGCCCGTTGCTCTGTGATCGGTGCCCACGTTTCCCTAAATTAGATCTGCGGTGCGGTAACACAGAGAAGTAATTGTTCTTCTTTCAACAAACCTTGAAAGCATCCCTCCCTGCCCGCGTCGCCGCCGCCTTACCACTATACTTCTAAAGCATGATGGTTTTGTCCGTAGGTATTACTTTAAGCTTGGTGTAAGCTCTCTTCTGGTAGCTTATTTTACTTTTTGGGAGAAGGAAGCGTTTCGCTTGAATTAGATGCAGGGTACTGAACAAGAGTTGACAGGTCCTGAATTTCCTATGGAACCACCGTGCGTAAGTGATGAGGGGTAGGGGCATTTTTCAAAAGTCTCCGAGTGGTTTAGTAGCCCACGTTAAGAAATTGTGAAAAACTTACTGAAAAATCTCCAGCGCTTGCAGTTCTAAACAATTTCCACGCTTCCTACAATTGTACGCTCGGGCGTGTTATCGAGCAGTTATTTCAGACGTTCATCGGGGACTGGTATTTGTTGCAGAGCTGGGGTCAGAACAGCGCGGGTTAAATCCCCAACTGGTGTACAATTGTGTCGTTTCATTGGCTTCAGTGGTTCAGTGCTGATTTGTATCATCTGAGTGTTTCCCCTTGTGGTTTAGGTACTATCCAAAGCAGGTGCTGTTTGATGGAACGAATAGGGCCAAGTATTAATTTGATATACATATTTGTTTCTCCTGTGTTAAAATAATTACCAAAACATCAACTGATATCTTACTGAACTTACATTTTTATTTCTCTCTTAGATGATAAGAATAATTGAAGCTTCATTCCTGCTTATTGTCAAGGTTGATTTTGATGTTTTAATTGTCTTTGTAACTGAGGCAAAGACAATTTGGTTGGTGTGTGTTATACAAAAATTTTTCCCTTTTTAGGGGCAATATTTAGGCCAACTGTATTATTTTAATATAAAAGAAATGTTCAGAAGTTGAATGGAAGGAAATTAATCAGATCTTTCCAGGCGTTCTTATATGTGTCTGGAATTTTGTAGTGCACAAATCTTTTTCACGTTTCTTGCAGTCTTACCTCGTGTAGCTCTTTCTTTTTTCCTTTGCGTTAACTGTAAACCCCCTCTGATGTTAACATCCAGCATTGTATTTTTAAACATTTCGGTGTTGCAGTTGTTGTGGTTCCGTATATTGTTCACTTATAACTTCCCTCTGATCATTAATAGAAATTGAAATTATTTAAAAATTAGGGTTTTTTCATCTCAAACTGATTCATTTGTATCTGCAGACGTAAACTGAAGTAACATGAAGTCTAAGAACAGAAATGAAAAATCAGCCTTTAAAAATTAACATGAAAAATTACTGTAACGACATGTGGGTGTAAGATTGCTTCAGGAATATATTGCCCTGTTCACCATTTAGACAGATGTTACCTAAAAGGCCAAACCCCACGGTAGCCTGTCAGCAGTATGTGCTTGCTTCTTTTCCAAATATGTTACAACTGGAGAAACAACAGAAATAATCGTCCCGTGACAGTGTAAAGTCTAGCATAGACCTGCACGTAAGTCTTTGCAGGATCAGGGCCTAAGTCTGTTCTGCTTTGTCAGTGTTATCTGTTGTGGGGTTCGGGGTGGGTTTTTCCCCTTGGTAATTAAGATGCGGCTCTGTCACGGCAGTCACGTTTCCCGGCTATAGAGGGACAAGGGTAATGCCTGTGCTAAATACGCACTGTGCTAAACGGTAATTATATTTACTTTTGGCTTTATTTTGATATCTACAGCTGCCTCGGGGTAAGGATCTAGGAGATTTTAAGTGTAGTTCTGTATAGCCAACCCTTTTTACGAGGGTTGGTTTGCTGTCAGTGCAGCTCTCTGAAGTCCCTTGGATGAGGATGGTGCTATTGCACGGGAAAGGCTGCCAGGCTGGTGGGCGCAAGGGCAGGACAGCGGGAAGGCAGCGATCCCGTTCGCAGGCAGGTGGGTATGAGGTGGGCTTATCCATAACCCGAAACCTGCCCTCAGAGGGTTGTTTAGGGTAATGCATGCGTCGCTGTATTCCTGGGTGATGAAGCAGCAGAGCTCCACGCTGATGGAAAAACACCAGTAGTCCCCAGATAGCCTCTGCTCTCCTTCCCCTGGTAGATCTCCAAAGCTTCCCATGAGCTCCAGCCTCTGCCTTGCTCTCCTCCATCCTTTTCCTTACTGGGGGGGCACTTCACCGGCTCCTCCGTGGCTTGTTCTGTTACAGCGTGAGCTCTCTCCTTTAACTCCTTCTGTGGAGGATGCTTAAACACGGAAAGCCTTGCTCGAGATTAGTGAAGAGGACGAGATTCATTGGAAGGCTGCCCTCTTTTGTACCCAAACTTTTTAGTTTACATTTACATACAGTTTCTTGTGACTGTAAAGGGTTTAAGTCATGCAGAACATTTAACATGACACATCTTATGAGAATCTACAATGTAAATATTTTTAGCATTTGTAGTTGCATAACCAGGGTGTCTGTTTCTGAATTTTTTCTTAAGTAGCATGTAACAGGTGAACTCCTAGATTTATGGGTGTTGCATTATAATTTATGGGGCCTCTGCTGATCTAAGCTTGATTTCATTATAGCTTTTTTTTTTTTTTTACAATTTTAACACCGTTTTCCAAAAGACTGACTGCTGGCCAGAGTATATCTTCAAATAACTTGCTTAAAATTTATTCTTTTATAAAAATATTTAAACCTGGAACAAATTCTAGTCTACTGTGTAACTGCAAGAATAAGTATGTCATGTCTAGCCAATACAGATTTAATCTATAGGATTAAATGGTGTCTCAAATAATATTATTTCTGAATAATAGGAGAACATTCTAGAACCAATATGCATTTTTTCTGGGTTACACAAACACATTGTTTTGCCGGAGTAATCCTGAGTTTTATGTATTTTTGTTGTTGTTGTTGTTTTGTTTTTCACAGAAAAGTAGCCAGTATAGTGCAGCTTTAGAGCATCTTCTGTATTTTTCCCACATCTTTGCATCCTTGTATTTTTCCTCAGAGATTTAGGAGCAACTCAGCTAGTGCTCTTATTCTATGCCATCACATTTTTCTGCTGTTTTTTTTTTTTTTTTTTTTTTTTGGGGGGGTGTGTAGGATTAGATTATTATTACATTTGCAATATCCTTTGCAAAGTTTCATCTTGTATTACAGCGTCTGCAATGACAAACCACAGCTCAGCTGAGACTGGGAAGATTTTTCTTGAGCGTCTCCACCATCAGAGTATGGTGTGTGTATGTCAGTTTTACCGAAAGCTTGGATAAGGGTATCAGCTGTCATTGAATCTTGTCTAGATTTATATTCTAGCTGTAAATCACACAACTGTGTGAAAACTAGCCTCTGCAATCTAGGAGATGCATCTTCTAAATTCTTCCTCACGGCTGTTACCAGTGGCTTTGTTTCTGACAGTTTCTAATTTTCCGTACATAATAAAATCAATTATTTTGCACGTATATGCTAAAGCTAGAGGCTGTTTTTTGACTGTGCATGCTACAATTAGTTATGTAAATAGCAGCATATGCCACAAGTTTCCAGTGCTCACCCTGCCTTCATAGAAGCGTTGGCTCAGGCTCTGCTTCGAAGTTAGTTGGCAGAGGTGTTTGGTGCTCTGTGGCACAGGCTCTGAAGACAATGCTTTCTTCATCAGTTCCCTCTTGTGTTTAGTGTTTTAGTCTGTAGTACATGTTTGTACAGCAAAGCCAATTCAGGACTTGAACGCACGAGGGATTTTGGTAGTCAGACTTTTAAGCGTCCCAACGTTTTTATTCATTCGTATATACCGGTATATATGAATATATATATATATATATATATGAATGAGGTATACCGGTAATTGTAAGTGTGCTATTGGACACCTTCTGTCCGCATACATCACCCAATCTTCTTCCTAGTCCACTTTGGTTATTTCCTTACGTTTGAACTTGTGTTTCTGCCTAATGATTTCTAAACCAGTCCTTTCCAGAGATTTTGGGGCTATATAATTAAGTTACGTTACTATTTATTCCCGTATGAAAACCTTATTATTGCAGTCTCTTCAATATCATCAAATATGTCTGTCTTTTTGCAAAATACGTCAGCTGCAGACTGTAATCCAAAAGGTAGGTTGGTGAAGCAGCAAATTCCGAGTGGTGGTTTAAAAGCGCTCGTATACAAATTGGTTTGTTTTTCATCTTCTCTTAGAAGATCCCGCTGGAGCCCTGGTCGAGCACCCAGTGCGGAGCTGCTTTTGGCGCTTTGTTTTTCAGCGGGACTTCTGAATCTTAAACCACAAGCTTCCATAGGCTGAGTCAGAGAAACCAGACAGGTTTGTTAAAAGCTTCTTGCCTGTTGCTTTTGTGCTAGCTCTCTGTATAGGGGGGGAGACTCTTGAAAGGTAATTTTGGTTAGGAGATTTTTATATTGTGGCACCTGCTAATGTGTGGCATTTGGTGGATATGCAAGCTCCTCCAGAATTCACTAATAAAGTTAACTTATGTCTTAAGGTAACGCTATGCTATAACTTTTGAGAATCATGTTATTATTTGTGTCTATGTGATATAACACGTTACTGCCGAGGGCATATGATAGTCAAGCTGCAACGTAATAGTAAACAGGAGCTTAATGGCTGGCATGAGATTGAATTTAGATGCTGTGAAAAGCCTCTGAAAAAAATAATGCAGACAAAACTGAGGTGAGAATCCAAGACCCTGTTGTGGATTGACCAAAAAAGTCCATGGATATTTTGAAGACTAGTTGACACGCTCATTTCTAAGGAGTAATTAGTTCAGAGTCTGCTGGGTGCCTAAGAATGAAAATAAAATATGCTGAGTGAATATATGTCTCCACAGATAAGGAAAGTTCCTAAATCTAAGACAGCAAAATAATGACGTTCTTTTTTAAAAAAAGGAGCTGGCATAGCCTGAAAGGTGGGAAAGAAAATCCTATAGCACTGTTGGTAGAAACAGAACTGCAAAAGGAGAGACCACTCCTAGGTAGTACAAGCAACAGTCTTCCATCAACATCCTTCATCTGTCGTCTTCTACCAGGATCATTAGCAAGTGATTACGTATATGGGACCTTTCATTTTATTTAGGACAAGGTTTACTCCTTGAGCTAGAAGATTTTAATTCCTGCATGTTGGTAAATAGTGCACGCATTAGGCTTTTCCTTGGATGCACGGGTTTGTTAGTACACGCCTTCCATTTTGTCATACGTAAAGTACTCATCTCTTCATATTTCCGAACGTGTATGGTGGCTTCGGAAAGAGTAAATTCCAGTGGCAAAGTGCCTTGTTGGTCTACTGGCTACTTTCATTAAGATGTTGGTAACTATACTTCTTAAAATTAATTTTTTAGCACTTTGTTCAACTTAAATTTGTCTTTTAAAACCCGTTCCATTAAACATGCGTAACATCTACGCATTGGCAATCATTTAGAAACCAGCTATAATTATGCTGATCGTATTATCAATAAGGTAAATGATAAACCTGGAAGCAAGTAGGTTAATTTGGCCTGATCAATGGCTTAAAATTATGCTTTTTAAAGTATTTTTTTTCTTTGAAAGTAAACCTATTCTCCAAATGTATTTAAAATGTTAATAAACTATTAAATGAACAAGTAACACTATATTCAACATTTTTACACCATTTCTACAGTGGGTAAAATTGTAGTATAAAGTTGGTGTATACTCGATAACAATTTACATGTTTATTTTACCATCTGGTAAATGTGTAAACGATATTTTGAGAAGCACATTTCAAATTCACTTTAACAACTTATCCCCGACAATATGTATCCTATCTCATGTACTGACTGGAAGGATTTTGAAAACCTCTCAGAGAGAAATGCAGTAACAAAACATATTATTTTTTTTGTGATGCTTAAGATCAGGCTTAGCATCAAGTTGGAGGTCTTTCGCTGTTTGGGAAGGATTTCGCTACGTTAGTGGTGTCAAAGAGAGATTTCAGTCTGTTTTGCACACCGCAGTATAAAGATATCATATCATCTTCCCTAAAGAAACCATAGGGTGCATAGGTAGTAATAACAAAACAAATACAGTTTGCTATGTTGTTGTATAACTGTATTGTATCCTTTCCAGGGGGTTTGAATTTGCTATCTCTTGTGTCTAAATATGGGAAGCTCATTATTAGAAGTGTTACAATGAACCCCGAGTGGATTGCGTTTCTCGTGTACTTTAACAGCACTTTGACACTGCAGCCTTCTGCCTTTTTATTTTAGTCTTCTCTTTATTGGTCTCTCTGGATTAAATTGCAGGCACTTTCTTAAATATAACAAACTAGAGAATATTCTGCTGTAGCTCAGTTTTTATTCACCCTTTCCTAGCTGTTACTAATCTTAACTGGAAAAAAAAAAAAAGACTTCCTTTTCTCCTCCCCCAACCCCAATAAAATTTAAAAAACCCTGCCCTGAAAGCAAGTCTGCCTGGAGAACACCTCCACACTAATTACCATCTGGCCAATCTGCAAATGAGGTTTGAGAGCAGATTTCAAATGTAGGCTCCAGCTAGTCTGTGCCTTGTATTAGTCCATTAGTATTTATTACGAGATTTGAAAGCATTTAGGCAACTGGAGAGCAGGCAGGTACCTTAAGTTTTGGAAACCCAGTCAGGCATCTATTTGTTCCTTCTGGGGTCTAAATGCCTTTGACCTGGAACCTGACCAGCAACGCTCCTCTACAGTTTGTGGCAGCCAGATTTGCTTGAGTACGGACTTTATAATGGGCAATGGTCTTAAAACACCTGTTAAAACGCACCGGTGGAAAAAAAAAAGTATAAAATTATTTGTACAAATTCTAGTTAGCTCCTGTATCGAAGTTAATGAGTTACAACATTCATTTATTTGTGTTTATGTGCTGTTTCAGCATGTGAGGAGAAAACCTTGCTTAGTACTGAGTCGAATCCAGTACTGATCTCGAGTAATTGGAGAAACCCGTGAGCTGCTCTGATTTTATGTGTGCATCTAAAAACAGATTTTAGCCCAGTAATAATAATAAAACCAGGTTGTCATTAAACAGCAACTTTAACCTTAAAAAAAATTTGTATTTTTGCAAGTTCGTTAAGCACACTGCATTTAACATTACTGTTTTATTTCATTTAAATGCATTTCACTAATGAATTTCAGGTTTAGCAGCTACTGTCACGTCCCTTGCAGAGATTAGACAGGACCTTTCCTGTTTGTAAATCAGCACAATCAAAGATGATAAAATTCTTAGCAGACCGTTAAAGAAATGATTTTGCGTTTCACCTGTCTTCCCTTTGCTGGCTTCTTGTTTTGCCTCAGCTCTGTGAAAAGTGACATCAACCTTATGTAAACAATAATTTATTAATTTGTTTTTAATGATGAAAAAAACAGCCCCAGAAACCCTTTCAGCAGGAGAGTGGTAGGTAGTTATTCAGGACACCTGCTGGTATAAAAGATCTTCCTACAGGAGCTAATTAGTCCACAGGTGAAGTCCAAATTGAGAGCACCTGGGAACATGCAGAACTGAATCGGAGTTTTGTGGCGCCAACAGCAGTTTTTAATATGTACTGAAAATGTCTTTCTCTTTAGATTGGCTGCTGGTACCTTGATTGCACAAGCAGATGTTCCAGAAAGTACTGAGAGGCTTCAAATGGTGTTTAATTGGAATCACCTGGAAAAAACGGGTAACATTTGGAAAATCTACTTGATGGAGATCTGGGGAGGCTTCCTGAAATGATACAGGTTTGAAGGTAAGTAGTTAATAGGCTACGCCTTGAATACTGGGTAGTATTGCTTTCATGGTTTTGTATTAGAATTTTAATATAGCAGTTTTTTGATGGAAAATAGTTTCGTTCTGTAGCTATTTCCTGTCAAACTTGGTGCTTGCAATCAGGAGTGCCAACACCAGGAAGGAATCTGTCCCTTGCCCTGTGGTCACAGTTATTGTGGTGGATTCCAAGAAGAAGGTCTCGGTTTGCAAAATGTAAGCTGCTTCCCTTTAAGTGAAAAATATCCAAGCCCATTTAAGAAAGATTAATAAAAAATGACCTTTCAAAAAAGTGAGCTAAAATGATATATTTAGTTCTCGTATTGTTAATAGCTGGTGCTCATTGGCCTCAGAAGCTCCCCCCCTCCCCCTGCTTTTCTGTGTGCCTGCTTATTTCCAAAAATTGTAAATATCAAACTATGCATTCGGAGTTCTAACTTTTTAAATAAAATTTTAAAATTAAATGTGACATTTTTATAGATTTTGATATTGACTAAAATGGACCTTTTAAAGTGACATAAATACATAAATGGAGATTGATAAATTTGTTTCAGACTGCCATATGGGAAGGCTGATTACAAGGGCATGTGAAGCACAAAGCCAATTAAAGATACTCTTACTTCTTACTGTGGACCATTGCCGCCTTCCCCACGTTCCCTGGGAGCTAAACTGAATAGCATTTACGAAAAATATTAAGCTAAGGGTATCATCATAAATTCTGTCTTTATGTAGTCCTGTTCTCTATTGACAGTCAGATTTGCATCAAAGAACATGACACCAGTGACTTGCTGGCAGCTTAAGTAATTGGGGAAAAAAGTGGTTATTCATACGGAAACAGGAGTTGGCTCATTACAGCCAATCACCTGAATAGCAAATGGTATGGCTGCCAATAGATGAAGAAAAAGGCAAGTCTAGTGGAAAATAGGAGCATTTAAAGGCCAAGAAAAGACATATGGTCTGACTATGCTTGCCTTATACGCCTGGAAATTATAAATTAAGCTACAATATAGCCCACCACCTTAATGTGAAAATTCTCCATTTTTTCCCATCTTAATCTTGAGAAATTTAACAGATTTGGCTGGTAATACCGACTTCGGCTTTTGTGTCAGCATTTAAGTTCTGTATGAAAATAATGGCCGAATTGATTGTTGTCTAATATTTGATTCTGTTACGGCCATAAAGGATGTACTTTTGAAAGAAATTCTCCTTCGTAGCAATTGCAGATGTGGATCTGTTCTGTCCTTTACAGGTGTCCGTGTTTTCATGAGGGTGGGCAAGAGAAGAAAGCGAATCATTCTTGGCAGCTACTTTTTATAAGGTAATCTTGCGATGATGAAATGAAATGATTTGTTCCTTTGAGAACAGTAAATACTTTAGTGGGTGTCTCTCTCATTTACTGTTAGTTGTAGTCATAATTTTAATTTATCGTGCTAATGCGCTCCTTTACTCTTTAAGGTATATTGTATTATTTCTGGAATGAAACAAGAGTCCAAGTCCAAATTAGCTTGTAAATTTCAAAAACATTTGGCTTATTGAGGTGGGTCCTGGTTTGAGTGACACAGGACTAATTTATCTTCTAATGCTTGGGAAAACTGCACTTTTAAGAGGTTCTAGTGTCTGAATTTGTGAAAATATTTACAGTTTCAAGGTCTCAGTGTTTTCGAGCTCGCCAGGAGCGGGGATGAGGAGGAGCGAGACCCGGGCGCTTGACCCGAGCTGGCCAACAGGGTTATTTCATGTCATGAACGTCACAGTCAATATAAATTAGAAAGTTTGCTGTGAAGTGCTCTCTCTCCCTTGAGGCTGCCGTCCTGAGGACTTCTTGCCCCAGTGCCGGACCCCTGAGCCCTTCCCTTCCTCCCGAAGCCGTAGCGCTCACAGTGTCCCATATTTGCTGTCACTGCTGGGAGTGCACAGCTTCCGACTGATGGAATTGGCTGAGTATAATCCTTGTATATTTTATATTGCTATCAGGATCGATACTGGTTCTTTAGTATTGCTAACGTTAATTATCTAGCCTTACCCTATTAAATCTATTTATATTTCAACGCTTGGGTTTCCTTGTTTTTTCCCCGATCCCCCTTCCCAGGTGGGGAGGGGTCACTAGGTGATAGAATAATTGTCTAAATGACAATAAATTGTTGTGAGTTCCTCAGACTACAACAAGGTGGCTACCCGACCGCCTTTGTGGTAAAGCATTAGTAAAAGTTGAGAATACAGCCTTTTAAAATGTGCTTGTACAGACACATTTCACTTGAGAGACCAAGTCCTTGAACATCTGAGGGCAGTTTGAGTTTTAAAAAGATTTTACGTGGCCTCAAGACTGTGAAGGCTTATACCCTTTTTCTTCATGAGCTTTTTTTTTTTTTTTTTAAATAGATTCCCTATTCTAAACCATCCCATGATACATAGTCATGTGGAGAACAGATGCTGAATTCTGCCCTTTTTTTAATGTCATGCTCTGAAACTCCGATGGTTTCTCCTTTTCAGTTAGAAATACTGATAAAATAACCACCATGGGACCCCGACATAAGCTTCCTGGCCTGCCCTTCTCCATTTTATGTTCCTGAAAGAGTTGCTAACGCTATTATTTCTGGTTTGCATTCATGGGCTCTGAAAATACAGCATATTTTACATATTCCCAAATTTCTCTGATTGCATCTGAAAAAAATATGAATCTCTTTTTTTTAGCCTGTAAATAATTTCCGACTTCATTGTAGTGCTACTGGAGCAATGAAGTTTAAAATTTTGTTTTGAAGCAAACTTCGGATTTAATGGAGGAACAGTGGATAGCAAAATGGTGTATTATAACTAACATGCATTTAAAATTTGACATGTGGTAGAAGTTGTGAAAACCATGGAATTTGGAGCTGCATAAAAATGTATATATGCTTATCTGAAGTAATTACATCTATAGAGTTTCTAATTGGATCCAGTGACATAGTACACTTGTAGTTCTTCCCCTACCCTCGCCAACGTTAGGTCCTTTCACAAGTACTTATGTTCTCCTCCCTCCCAGTGTTTCTTTGCGGGTGAGTGACCTGCTGGCTTTATTTCCCTGTCTCATTTTGGCACAGGCACAATCAAATCATCCCAACTGGTGACCCTTCTGACAAGGAACGGCAGAAATGAAGTTACTTTATCCACTTTGAATCTGACGTGTGTCCCACAGGGTTATTTTGGGGTTTCTGAGGTGCGTGCAGGGCAGAGAGAAGTAAATGTTTGCACAATTCTGAAAAAATGCTGCTAAGAAAAGTTCTTAGGAAAATATTGTTTTATTCGGGGATCGTCCTGCATTTAAAGTAGTACAAACTTTTATTTCAAGATGTTCCATCTTGGTGACCTTTGTAATTCAGATCCAAAAATCACCCCATAACTTTTCAATAAACCCTTGCCAGGTCACACCAGTGTAGGTAACGAGAGCCTTTCCCCACCAGTATACGCTGGCATCACTCATTTACTGTAGCTCCAATTAATGGTAGTAGAAGTTACACTTGTAAATTCCCCCACGCATTAATGAGCGAACAGACCCCCTCCGTTTAGTTAACCATCTTCCAGTTACCTGGCACTTTCCCCATCCCTTGTGAGATCTCAAATATGTAATTAAAGCCTTTCCTCTTTTTTTTTTTTTTTTTTTTTTTTTTTTCCCCTTTTTCCTTTTTTTTTCTCCCCCCACTCTCCTTCATTCAGTTTGTTGAGTTGTAATTCTCGTTGGCCTGATGCCTTGGCAGCATTCAGCACTTCTAATTGCCTGTATAGTCTGGCCTAGTCATGGAGCCTTTTAACTTTCATTCAGGCTTCCAGCAATATCAGCCTCACTGGTCACAAGCTTCCCACTCAGGTTCCGTTCACAGCCCTTTCGCTGATTACTTGTTATGTATTTAAAGAGCTCCATACTGTTTATTTCATTTCCTATTTGAGATAGTCTGTTTGCTTAATTTTTTTCTATGCTAATTTAATTTTAAACATATAGGGCTGTCTTCCTGGTCAAACAAGCCAGAATTTTGCATCCATATGTTACATTAAATAATAATAATAATACAACAAATAATAGTCAATGCTTTCCACTTCTATAATGTCTACCATTCAGCGATCTCAAAGCATTCTTATTTTACAAGTGGTAAAATGGTGTCAAGAGACATGAACTACTTGTTAAACATTATGTATGACATCTGTTACAGAGCCAGACATAGGATTGAGTAGTTTGGTTTTCACTAATAGCAGTTAGTCTAGTAATTGCAGTACACTGTAGGAATTATTAGGTTAAAATATGCTTCGACTGAATGGGCTGTGCCCTGGTAGAGATATGTATCGGAGAGACTTCTGTTCTCAGAATATCACCTTTATTGGTATATACGACACAGAATGGACAGAGGAATGCAATGGATATTCATGTGGACCCTGTAAAGGTTAGTGACCCCTGTAATTATAATTCATGTTGGCTTCAGAGTCATTATTATTAATGACAACTAGCCTGGTGCTTTTTGTTTTCTGTGTGAAGACCTAGCGTTCCCACTTCCTTAGATTTCAGCGAACCTCTGGCTTCTTAAAATGACTACAACAGCTCATTTATGTCTCTGCGGAGGTAATATTCTAATGTTATGACCTGTGCTAATATAGTCTCGCGTGAGTCCTATTTCAATATCAAACAGCACACAGAGGTCAGTTGAAAATGGTCACTACAGTTTTTGTTTTTTAGGGTTGCCCGTGCCCAGCAGCTGATCATGGCTGTAGGCTGTGAGGGCTAACAGGACCTCATCCGTGACCAAGGTCACGTTCCTTTGTATGATCACTCTGCGGGAGTCAATAGCTGATCTTTAATGCCTGCACTTGGCTTTTAGGATGTGAATTCTTATGTTAGCTGTTGTTACATACTTAAGAGAAGAGATTACATACGTGTGTTCTTCTTCCCAAGGTCGGCCAGCAGAACGCAAGGGCAAAGAAGAACCAATGTGATTGTATCAGTAGCGTGTGTGAGTGGAGGCCAAGCAAGTAAAAAGACGAAAGCGCTGCTGGCTGGGGTGGGTTCCCTAACATGGTGGTAAGCATTGTGAAATGATCTGCCTTAGTTTTCAGGAATGAAATTAGCTTAATCCTGGTGGTGATACAAGGGTTACTAGGGACTGCACAGGAATAACAGGGTGGACTGGAAAGCTAACAGCCGCGCTATGTGGAAGTACAAGGTTATACAATATCCTTGAAAGAAAAATCTTAAAATGGAATCTGGTTGTTTTCTTAAGAACAACTCAAACTGTGATCACGTCTGAAAAGCAGCAATATAAAGATCAGTTTGCTACAAATACAGGATTTCATTTGTAAAATAGATGTACGTCCAGTTATTTTTATTTTTTTCCTTGTTTGACCATTACATATTCTGAGCTCGGTGTTATGCATAACTCGGTGCCCGTGGATGCGTTCGGGCTTCTCTTGGATAAGGACTGTGTGGGCTTTTGAACAATAGCCTGCCAAGCAATGTATCATGAATCCTAATTGTTTTAGAAAACAGTTGTTCTTTTTCTTCAGCAAATACTGTTGTATCCACATTATTAACATAGATCTGTATAGTCGTTTTGAAAATCATTCTCGGTTTGAAGAATTCTAATGCTTCATACAGTGATTATGCAAAAGTCTCATGTATAAGCAATACCGATGTTACTGGAAGCGCCTCATACAGAGTCCAAATATAGCAGATCAAATCAAAACTGTGCTACATCTTAAGCAACTGTTGACCCATTTCCATATCAAATTGGTTTCTGTCATAGAAGACTTTGCTTTTTCTTTTAGAGATATTTACTTGTGCTGCACTAGCTCAAGAACAGTAACAGCACATTTTATTCTAAGGTCATTTAATAATTAGTCAATTGGTTTTCAACTTTGTTTACTAACAACTTTCTATTTAAGAGACTGTCATAATGAAAGGTTTGTTCCTGCTCTGTAATATGTGAACTTACCACTGGCTCCTGTAAAATCAGCCGCCGTGATTCAGCACACGCAGAGTGCCGGTGCTAGGTGCTGTGCCATGTGCAGGATGCCGACCAGTTGGCTTGATAAGCTCAGTCCTAAATATCTAACTTAAATAAACCGTGGGGAGGAAATTCTATTTTAAAGATTTCACTTTTTCCCTTGTTTATCCTACTTTTTTTTTTTTTGGGGGGGGGGGGGAACAGCAGAATTAATAGGCTGTGGTGTATCAGTAAAATTTCAGAGATGGCTATAAATACCTAGAGTAGGAAGAAGGTGAGTTGTTAGCGGTGTAACTTGTTTGTGTCACTTTGTTAGAACATTAGCAGTGTCTTAATATAGATTTCTTTTTCGGCTTCTAATGATACATTCCTTTCGCCGGGGAGGGGATGGGGAGAATGTGCTACTGCTGTTTTTCTGGCACGAACTGCCGTTCCCCTCCGTGGCCGCCGGAGCCCCCACCCTGGGTGGTGACGGTCCCTCTGCCGGGGCTCGCCGCCCAGCCCGGCTCCGGCTGCTGCCGTGTTCGGTAGGGGTGCGCCATTGAGTGCGAACGTCGGTGTAGGGCGACCCTGCCCTATAGTATACCCCAGGCCCATGTAATATTTTGAAGTGGGGTTTATTTCTTGCACGGAAAGCGTCTAGCCCGGGCAGCAGGCCAGCTGGGACCGCAGCGGGCCTGCCAGCGCCCGTGCTCTAAATAATCTGTTGTGTTGTATACTATCAAGCCACGCCTACAGAATTAATTGCATAATATCGACAACATTTGAACATTTTAACTTCAAAATTTCAAGTAGATTTGCTTTTTTTTTTTTTTTCCAATGGCTGGTATTTGTTTTGCTTTTTATGTGTGCTGTTGTCTAAAATACAAGCAGCATTCACAGTATAAACGTTACAGAAAATAATATTATTTGAAGAAGAAATGTAATAGATTGTTTAGGTGATTTTGATACCTTAACTGCAGTTCTGTGCTGAGGTCGTACATTTTTTTGTCATCAGTGACTATGCAGATGATTCAAATGTGCAATAATATAATTTGTAAGCAGTATATTTGTACTTTTGCAGTCTTCCCTTTGAAAAGTGGGTTCTGGTCACTGTGGAGAGCAGTGCTGTTAACATCAGAGTTTTCACTACAAGCTGAACTTCTTTTCTGAGGACATGGCTTTACTTGCCGATTCCCAAAAGACGTTTCTGATCTCTGTTAGCAGAAGCTACTGTTTCCTCCCCAAATTCAAGATCGGCATGTCAAATATAGAAACAACAAACATGCGCGGTTTTACATCTCACGTCAAAGATGATACACCTTCAGAAAGCACAGCCGTTTCCATTATGGTGCCAGGGCAGGGTACAATATTAGCTGACAGTCATGGGAATCTTATATTTTACAAGGTATGTCCTAGCGGCAGAACTAGCCTAATTCACAGCCTGTGAATCAGCAGGTTACAGCCACCTGCTGCAGCCACCCTGGAGCTCCTGGTCCTCAGTGGTGCTGAGCTCTGTGTCCTCCACCTCTGCGTGTAGAGGACCTCCCTGAGCATGGGATTGTTCAGGGACCGGTGGCCCATGAGCCAAGCTGCTGTCCTGACAATAAACTGTAATGGAACATTTTCACATCAGAGAATGCAGGTTTTGGTGGTTTTTTTTGTTTTTGTTTTTGTTTTTGAAAATGTCATTTTTAATGGAGGTAGATTGTTTGAAGAAGCAAGAAAAGTCAAGAAACTTAGCTGATCCCCAGAGGGTTCCTTGTCAGCCTGGTATTCCAGCTTCCACCTTTTTTGGTGACCTGTGTATCAGGGTGATCTCACAACTGGACGGTTTCAGATCCTCCCTGTCTTACTGATAAGCCTCTTAAGGCTGAAGGACGCAAGTTTCTGGTTGCCTTGCTCCTATTAGAAGCCCAAGAAGCCTGTTGGGAACTCAAAAACCAAGAGGCTTTGAAGTTACTGCGCAAGCCAGGGCTTATCATCTCCTAGTTTTTCAGAGTAAGTGCCCTATTATAATTCCCTCCACCACTGATTATGAGGCCTGTTTTAACTATGAATGGCTGTGATTAATTTAATTATTGTAACTGTAGTTTTACAAAGTCAGAGAAGCAAAACGTGCCTTTGTAGTAGTGTTCTAGGTTGTCTCTGGCTGCAGACTGTGAATGTGCTAAATGTATTGGAGAATTTTATGGCAAATACTGGCGGAGGGAAGCCTGAATCGAGGCTTTGTTACCCAGCCTTTCGCGTCTGTGAATTCCAAATCTATCTGAAAGGAGAGAAAGCAACACAAACCCTTTCTTAAATCTAAGCGGTATTCTCCAGCTGGAATGCTGTTACACGTCATCAGATACAAATATTGTTTTTAGTGAACTCCTCAGATTGATGGCTTTTTTGAAATGTTCCACTGCACTTGGCAAAATGATAAAAAAACCCCATGTAATTGAAAATTTCTTTGGAATAAATAAAACATAGCTGCTATTAGCATTTAGCTTTGTATATGGTAAAAACTATTTGTGTTCAGGTTTGGTGATGATGCAACTTTGAGTCATTCTTAAATCAGAGACGTGGGTCTGAATCACAGCTAAACAAGTCACATTTGTTTTTTTTTTTCTTCTGGGATCTTCAGCCTGGCTTTGTTCAATGAAACCGAATATGCCACATTAGAGCACAAGCAGATGATTACCAACAATGTTTATTGATGCTACCACTAAGAGAAAATGGCAGACTGATATAAAATAAAGCGACTTAGCAGATGGGATATTGGCATTTGAATTGGTTAAAATAGATTACTGATTTTACCCCAAACCTGCCCTTTTATGAACACTACAGTATTGTTGCTTGCTGAATAACTGTAAATCATATTAATCCTTATAAAATTATTTCCTGTTGCAGACCCAGACTATTTATTATTACATATGCAAAGACTATTTGATTATCAGGGAAATGTAAAGCAGTGGTTCCTTGTTAGAGCTCCTGTCAGCACTGACTTTAGACGTAAGGTATTAGCATGGAAAGTTAGATGAAAAGAAACATTTACTGTTTCTAGGCATTCCCCTCAATATAAAACCAGCAAAAACAGATCTGCAGACGTAATTAGACACATGGCTCTAGTTGAAATCAATGGGAGTTAGAAGCAGTATCAAGTAGCCTGCCTTTCACTAAACTCCTCTGACCGAGCAGTGCCGAGAACTACATGAGCCTTAAGAGGGGTTCAGAAAGCCCAACTAAGGGGTAGAGCCGTGACCGGCCTCGAGTCCGCGCAAAACAAGGTGTAGATGTAGAATAGGCCTGGGATAGGTGTAAGAACATCGTGGAGTTTAGGCTATCTGAATCCGGCTCTGGGTGCCTCCGTAAGGCTCTAAGGTCTTGGTCATGGTAACTCTCCCAGGCTCCAGGCTGGTGTGAGGAGGCATGTGATGATTAATTAGTTCTTTGGTTTTAACATCTAGCTTTTTGTGCTCTGAGTATCCCGCAAGCTCTGCAGGGACTGTCTTCATTATTGGTAACCCTTTATTGTGGGTCAAGGCGTGTTCTTTACACGTAGGTCATGAGAACAGTCCTGACTCACCCATATTTGCTCTGATGGCTTTTTGCACAGGATACAGTTCTTGATGTATTTGAATTAACAGTGACCCTTAGTATCCAGGATGATTCATCACAATTGCCAATGCATATTTATAGCAGCAAAAATTCATTCAGTGCTAGTCAAGGAAATCATGTGTGAATTTAAGTCCAGTTGGCAAGGTAGTACAGTATCTGAAATGTTGGCTGTGCAGCAGCTGTCATTCTATGCCAATCTATTCTATCATACAGTAAGCAGGTGGCTCACACATATTGTTTTTACTACATATCATTTTAATTTTGCAATGTCTCACTGAAATAGGAAATGTGTGCTACTGATTTCAATAAGATTTTCTTTATTGAAGCCAGGAGAGCATGTTAATAGCGTGCAGCAATTTACAGTATAGTTGGAGTAATACAGCAGCTGGTGAACCTGTTTATTCCCTATGGCTGTAGTTGTGTATCAGTCTTAAGTGTAGCTAATTAACTTCTATTCATTAGGGATTTTACATAAATTCAAGCAGAAAAGAGAATACAAGCCCCAAACAGTTTGTGTTCCTTCAGCACCCTTTTGTGATGCCACACTGCGGCAACCCGTCTCCTCTGGTAGACATGCGTTGTCCTCAGGCCAGCCGAGGGGGACGCCGCGCTCTTCTGTTATTTCTGAGATTGGTAATTTTTTGGAGGGCTCATCTGCTGAAGGAAGTATCTTTATTGCAATGTTGTATGCTAGTTGTTGTGTGTGATAATGATACCTTGTAAATAACAGTTTTCACAGTACAGTCCTTTGGTGTTTCTCCGCTCATCAGAATTAGTGTTTGCGTAGGTCGGGTGGGGCTGGCAGGATAGTGTCCAACTATGGACAGGCTTAGCATCCTTATGCAAAATGTGGTCTCTGTTTCTGGTATTTGACGATCATCTTGGCTTTCTTGAATGCTCAGTATATTTCTTTGCTTCATCTTATTCTGGTTGGGCAAATAATATTTTCTTTCAGGATAAGCAATATCTCATACACAATTTTTGTTTCCATTTACATTTTTTAGTTTGCTCACATTTATTGGCCTGGGAGGGTATCTTGCTTGGTCCGATTGTGACTCCTATTCATATTATGGAAAGTTCTTCTAAGATATTTCTGTCGATAGAACAGATAATATGTTATCTTTTTTCTTTTCTTTTTTTTTTTTTCTCTTTTGTGAGTTGTTTGCCTTTCACTTAGAAAGGACATTGATAGCAGAACCCTTATTTTGGCAAGGTGTTTCAAAAGTGTATTCTCCGAGGGGGTTTTTAGGTTAAAACAAAACAAAACAAAACAAAAAAAAATAACAAAAATAATTAATGGGAATCAGGAAGGAGAAAGAGGGAGAATGAAGGAATATAGTATAGGGGATTGCTTGTTGTCCCTTAGGCTGTAATGTCTCTGAATTCAAGATTTGCATTTCAGTGAAGATGAGTTTTTCCCCAGGTGAGCCAAAAGACAGGGATAACCTACCTGACTTTTCCTAATAGCTTGTGCCTGTTCCCTTGTCCCGTTCTCTTGGTGTTCGCTCTGTCCTTCTCTCACTTGCACGTATCTCCTGAACTTCTTGCTCCCTCTGACTTTGTCTTGTCTCCTATGCCTTTCAAATTTCTTTCACTGTCCCTTCCTCTCTGCTATTGATTTCTTTACTTCTTATGGCCGTGACAGTTTACCAGTTCATGTATCATTTTAGGCTGAACGTCCAGTTCCTCCGAGAACCCCACTGCAACTTGTATGCTTTTCCAAAACAGAATAATTGAAGCTGAAGGTGAGATCAAGTGAAGGATCAATGTTATCCTGTCTTCTAAAATTCAGCTCTTTTCTACGAGTCAATAAAGTATCGTTCCACTGTGCTTCACGCTCCTTGGGCGCTCCGGTACCGCAGCTCCCTGCAGTTGTGTCATTTGAACACTGAGTGGCACTAAAGCCCATGTCACTGACAACACAAGGTATTCCAAAATCGGGTCCTTAACTCAGGAGGATGCAAACTACTAGATAACATATGAGAGGGTTTTTGTATGACTGGGAAGAGAGGTTTTATAGATGCAAACCTGTAACAGGCATTGCGTATCTTGAAAATGTTGCTTCCTCTCCAGCTATTTTTGAGGAGGAATTTATCTGAAGTTTTTGCAAGGGATCATTCTGAAACCATTGAAGAATTCTTCTGACCATGATGTTGACTTTTTTTTTTTTTTTTAAATTAATTGACTTCAATTCTTAGCCAAGCAGGTTCAATATATAAAAGCAAGCTATTCTTCTGGAAGTCCCACATCAACGTGAACTTAAAAAAAAATTCTCAGTGTGTTTAGCTCAGAGAAGCTGTGGAGAAATATCTGATGCTGTAAGTGCTATTGAACAACCTTGACGTTGTTTCTAAAAATTATTTGTGGGCAATAATTCATGTTTTATAATACCCTATTGTTCTGCTGAAATTTTGTACAAAATTTCAAAGTTAGCTGAGACCCATCTCCTGCTTATTCAAAAGGGTACAGTTTGAGCAAAGGATTTTAGTCTTCGTCTGAAAAAAATGGCTCAGTCATATCTGCTTTTATTGTAGGAATGCTGTTTTTGCAACTAGTTCATGATATGAATGTTGCATTCAGTTTTCTTAAGAGCTCAAGATTGTCCGTGCTTTACTTGAACAAAACACCTGGGACTTGACCTTAGACAGCTGCACTTTGTGTTTAACAATTTTTACTAGAGCTCAAGTCTGGGCCAGATTTGGCACATTGCCCGTGTTCATCGTGCTGAGGACAAGACCGTACTCCCGGCTCTGACCTGAAATGCTGGAGGTGTAGCCGTAGTATGTGCTTAAAAGTGAAACTCTGTAGAAAAACAACCAATTTCAGGCATCGCATGGTGGTCCTGTGTGTCATGCTTCAGATAATTCACCCATATGTGGAGTTTCAAACAAACATGGAGTTGCCTTTTCACATGACTCTAAGGCTTGTGGCTTCACGCGGTTACCAAAAGCTGTGCAAAATGCTTACAAATACTTAAAGGGAGGGCGTCGGGGGATGGGAACAGTCTTTTTTCAGTGGTGCCCAGTGATAGGACAAGAGGTAACGGGCACAAACTTGAACATAGGAAGTTCCATCTTAACATGAGGAGGAACTTCGTTCCTTTGAGGGTGGCTGAGCACTGGCACAGGCTGCCCAGAGAGGCTGTGGAGTCTCCCACTCTGGAGGCATTCGAAACCCGCCTGGATGTCGTCCTGTGCAACTGCTGTAGGTGACCCTGCTCTGGCCGGGGGGTTGGACTAGATGACCTCCAGAGGTCCCTTCCAACCCTGACCATTCTGTGATTCTGTGAAGATAGGTTTTGCGAATTTGGACAAGCTGTACTTGTGGTATAATCACGATTGCTTTAAATGACTATAGATTATGGCGGTATCCCTTGTGTCTCAGAGGTTCTTCATTTGGATACTGAATTCTTTCTTTCCTGACAGCAAATTCTGCAAATTCATTAGTAGTTGGAGAATCTTCTTTAACTTCCTTCCATTTAATATCCCCCAAACAGGTATTTACAGTTCCACAGCATGCATGTGTTTTTTCATACATAAGCCAGCCTGATGATACATTGTCATTCCTGAATAGTTCTGCCTGGAAAATGGGTAATTTATTACAGACGTTTCACAAGGAAGAGAAAAATGTCTTCCATTAAATTGTTTTTTTACTACCTCTAGGCATTAAATCATATTCTTTTCTGATTGATGGTAGCCTCGGGATTTGGACAAACAGCAGCAATCAGCTAAGGTGAAAATGTACTCCTCTCACCCGAGGGTTTGTTCATGAGCTAAAAAGAAATGGCAGAACTTGTGACAATAGTGCTCGCAAGCATACCTTGGGCTAGATTTCCCTTTGAGATACAGACTTTTTCCAGTTTCATTATTGGAAAGTATGTTTATTTTTTTAAATAAAAATTTAGTATTAAATACAATATTAATAATTACATGTCATCATATCCTTACTATTTTTCTCATCATGAGGAAATGGCAAAGTTTCCATGCTCAATTTGTTACACCCACTTTCAGTAATTTTTGAAGTTTTTGAAGCTGACCTACAGAATCATATGGGAACGCATTGGTGTGATCTTCGTTTTGTTTTGCTCCTTTTGAATGATCTCAAAACATAAAACATCCTGAAAGATCTTACAGGGACGTGCTCCTCGATCATGCTCAGCATATCTTACATCTTTTAGGCTGTCATAGTTATTATTAGGCAAATGGAAATTAAGACTTTTAAATTACTACCAGTTCCTCCAGAGGAGGACAGCTATTAAACAAACTTGCAGCGTACTTGGTGCTACTACAGTTCCGCTGTTCATTATCATAGCTTAGTAATTTGGGCATGGCTCAGGTACGAATGTGTGTGCTACAACGATAGAAATATAGTTATATTCTCTGAAATAACACCAAGAAATATAATAAAATACAAATTATCTCCAATGCTAGGAGCGTTGATGTGCAAAAAAGTGCTCTTTCCCCTGAGCAGGTTAACCTCCTACCAACCCTGAATACAATTCAAGGGGCTTAACATATTCCAGTTGTGTAATTGTAGCTTGGCCTGAGGATGTGAGAGAAATTGAAGTCTATATGGAGAGAAAACACCTCTCTTAGTATGGTGGGAAAAAATGGGTACACTTCTGAACTTGTAATCTTTTTGCGAGATCTAGCAAGAGGCAAAAAAAATTCAAGCAAAATGTATGTTTGACAGAAAAGGTCCAGGTATGATGACAGACATTTGAGACGTGAATTTCTTGTAGCTGAGACATGTAGCGTTATCCTGATCACCGTTGGTTCTTGGGGCAGGGCAGAGCGATTTGTTCTCTTGAGAAGGCTCTGGCCTGGACACTTTCCAGTCTCTGTTTTGAGTGCTTCACGGAGTACCTGGGACAAGCCCTGCACTCTTGGTGTCCCACTTGTCTCGGCTGCAGCACACTACAGCTTCCCCACGTCATAGTTTCCTCTTTGTGGGAACCAGGGCACTGGGGGAAACTGTACAGTGGTCTTCTTTTGATACGCATATGTCGGAGTGGGAACTGCAGGAGATGAGAAGCAGTGTTTGGTCCTTCAGACAGTTTAGACATTAGTGTCCCACAGTCTACGTTGTTTGAGATGTTGAGCACGGTTTATGGCATAATTTTGATTGAAAGGGGTCCATCACTGTTTTCAAGACACGCAGTCTGATGCCAACGTTGAAGTATGCAGTAGTGCCCCAAGGTAAATTTCCAGCAGTGCAGTTCAGTCAGTGTGATATTTATGCTTGATGGAAGCTTCAGGTGATCCCAATAACCTCGTGCTTCCACTCTAACGTGTTTTCATATGTGCAGTGAGAGTATTAGAGGAATTCTGGAAGCTTTGGCAGCTTCTGGTCCTGCCAGCAGATGGTAACATATTTTACCTGTGTCAACGTGTTGGCTGTGTTTTTTTAGGAACAGGCAACGATTCCTCTGACTAGAGCACTAGTACAGGCATTGCTGGATGTAATGCAGTGGCGAGGGAGTGGATTTACATCTGCGTCCTTACACTTACAAATCTATCAATAGTATATTTGCAGAAATGGCAAAGAGATTACATGTACTAAATGGCTTGTGTGCCTTTTTTTTAATCTCTTAATGGGCTTAAAGACCCTATAAATAGATGAGATACAGAAACCCCACACTCACTGTCTTAGAGATCCATAGACATGCAGCTAAGATTTTTCGAGAACTCTTACCAGAGTTCTCTACTGCTCTGGTAAGGGTTTTTACAAATCATCTTATCTATGCATTTAATGTTACAAAAATAATTCCTGTAATACTGGCATATAAGTACTTTTCTCTTGATATCTGGAATTTTAATCTTATGTTTTTTCATCTTGAGGAGAAAAGTACAATTATATTTGAGCTTAATTTTCCTTCTTTTCCCAAGCAAAAGTTTTGGGTTCAGTTCTATGGTTGGTGTATTTAACTTTGGTCAAAATTGGATAAAAAGTGGAGTTCAGACTTTATGTTGATATTTACTCTGTAAATGATCTCTCTTTTTCATGTGTAATGCAAGACACCTTGGGGGGTTACTGTGACAGTGTTAGATGTGTCAAATGTGGCTATTGGTATTTGTTTGAAGTAGTCGGAGAGGAACAGGAATTCCTAGATCGTGATTTACCTTGGATGTTTACCTTAGGGTGAGATGAATTATAGCTGACAAATGCCTTTTTTTCTCTCTATAAACTATAAAATGAGTTTAGATTGCTTATGGAAATTTAGGATGTCAATGCTGTAAGTATATAATTTGAACAGACTCCAGTTTGTTGACCTTCCTCTGTGTACTGGGGGCCCCAAAGCAGAGCCATGTGATTTCAGATGTGGCTTTGTGAGTGCTGAGCAGAGGGGGCTAATCACATCCCTGTACCTGCTGGCTGTCGCCTTGCTAATTCAGCCCACAGAGTTGACCCATCCCAGATGCAGGACTCTGGACTTCTTGCTAAACCTCATGAGGTTTCTGTCAGCCCACTCCCATTTTTTGAGGTCTCCTTGAATGGCTGCACCCGCGTATCAACATCTTGCCCCAGCTGGGTGTCTCTCCATGGGCTTTAGGAGGGCTCATTCTGTCCCATCATCTGGGTCATCGATGTTAAACGCTTGAAGCATCAGACAGGATCAGCCCCAAAATTGACTGACTGCAGATGGGCACCACTTGCAGCTGGCTGCAGTTAGATTTTGAATGACTGATCACGAGCCTCTGGGCCAAAAGGCCCATCAAGCTTCTCACTGACTTTGTGGTTCACCCATCCAGTTCATACCTCCCCAGTTTCTCTGCAAGGATGCTATGAGGGACTGCATTGGAAGCCTTGCTAATATCAAGGTAGATGACAGTGCTTGGCCTCCCCTTGCCCACAAATACAGCCATTTCCTTACGGAAGGCAATTGAGTTGGTTAGGCCCAACATGCTTGGCTTAGTTCTGAGCTTTAGGACAAATGCTTTGAAGTATTGTTGCAGCTTGCAGAATATATGTCACTAACAGTTGTGTGCTGGGATCCCAAATATATTTTTAGACTATTGTCACTATTATCAAACATAATGAAACAGGGCTCTACCCCATAATGCATAGTCTTCCTAAGGGAAACCTAATGTGGTGAAATTCTTACAAAACCAAGGAATTGTTATCATTGACTTCAGTGAGACCAGTAATTCAGTAAAGATCTCACTTTCTCTGTCCTAATTACCTCCCTGTTGGGAAACATGGATGAATTTGTTCTATTTGCAGAACGTAAAAGCTCAAGTGAAAAGTGTTTCTCTTTAAAGAGAATAGTTACTATTCTGTTGTGTACTGTGTATGGCAAGAAAGCTGCTCAGGCTGGAAGGAATGTGCGATTAGAAAATGCAGTAAGAGTTGTGTTTGTTCATTTTTATTTGGTATCTCAGAGTATTCTTCCAGAGGAGGAGAAAACAATTGCATCTGCTAAAAGAACTTTATGATACTAGGCCCAGGTTCCCACCCAAGGTGATGGGTAGAGAGGGAGCTAGATTGCCAGCTCCATAAATTACCTGTAGCACTGGTTTAAGGAACTTCAGTGTTACGAGCTATCTAGAGTGGGATTTTTATTGGAATATTTGTAACCTCAGTAGCTTTGTTTTCAAAATTTTAATTAAGAAATTACTTTCCGTGGGATCTTTTTCCCTTTCTCCCCCCACTTTAGATTTGACCTGTGTTGAATGAACATTGTATCCTGAAAACTTGAGGGGGAGGTGGGTGCTTTTTCTGCCCAGAGTAATTGATTTAGCCAAAGTGGTGTTGCAAACAAACCCCAGGGTTGCCTGCAAATCAGGACAAGGTTGAGAATCCCGGCAGTTGGGATAATGCTTCTTACCCAAGCTGTAATGAGAAAAATGGATTTTTCTTTCATCCAACAATATTTCCCCCCCTTTGGTAGGGACTGTTCAGTGTCTGACAAGGGGACTATATCAAAAAGTTATTTAATGATTTGGGAAAATACAGTATTAGTACATGAGGTTCTAAGCTCATGAGTGGCATAATCAGAAATAACCACTAGTTTCCTGAGTTTCAGTCTAATCTTCTATACCTGGGTGAAAAAGTACCTTCCTTGAAACATGGCCAGGCTACAAAAGCTTCATGCCAGCAGCCCTTTGATTAAACGTGAGTTTAGCTGGTTCATCAACATTGCAAGGAAATAAAAAAATTATTCAGGCTTTACTTGTTTTCTGTATTGAAGCATGTATCATACTGTATTTTTTTTTTAATATAACAGGAAAAATGCAATTGGTACAAACTTAAAAAGATAAAAGTCTTGAGGTCAGATCTTACTGCCACAGAAGTTGATAGCAGAATTTCCGTGGACTCCAGAGTCAAGACTTCATCTTTTGGTTGGTACTGTTAGGCTTGCCTGGGTTTACATCAACTTAAGTACATCTTACAGAAATATTTTCTCTCATTGTTTTCTTGTTCCTGAAGCTTGGAAATTAATTTGCCTTTTTGCTTGAAATACAAATACCAGTAAAAGGTTGCAAATAAACCATCTTTTAAAGATTTCTCTTTATTAAAGGAATATTTTTCTGATGAATTTGCACTAATCCTAGTCCTCTCATTGTCCAGTTTTGAATACTGTGTGAAATTGTTCACTCTGCTGCTAAAATATGCTGGCAGCCTTGTGAATGCATTTTGGGTTTTTTGAATTACTAGGGTAGTGAGAGCATCAGAGACATAAAAGACGAATTAGGTAGACTTCAAACATTTCTACTATGGGGACACTTTAAAATGTGTAAGCAGTTCTTTTGTTTAGTTTTGTGACTAAGGAAGCTTAGCTCTGAATGTCTGATTAATTTTTGAGAACTGGATCTCAACCGCAAGAGTTAATTTGGGTACCTTTTGTGCTGAGGTTGTGGAAATCTAGAGTTTACTCTTGTGTACGGAAGCTATTAAGTGTGCTTTTGGTGTGAATCTCATTGTTAATTCCATGCTAATCCGATTTTGGAGCAACTAGTGGAGACCCTGGCCCGGGACCATGCTACATTAAAGGAAGCAAGTCGTCCTCAGTGTATGTGTTAGGAAGGGCAAGAAGAGCCCGTACTTGAGACTTCTTGAAGGGGTGATGACTATGACACCACATTAACTAAATACTCTTCTGGTATTGCTTTCATATGCAATCTTAACTTTCTAGCTGGCTGAGACAAAGCCAAATATCTGTGTCA
This sequence comes from Vanellus vanellus, assembly GCF_965231255.1. Lineage (NCBI taxonomy): Eukaryota > Metazoa > Chordata > Aves > Charadriiformes > Charadriidae > Vanellus > Vanellus vanellus. The sequence continues at coordinate 19,749,350 of NC_138910.1, forward strand.
ATGCCCTGTCCAAACCGAACAGCTCAGGCATGACGCCATGCAAACTCTGCACTGCTTCAAGGACCCACGTGGCTTGGGTGCAGATGAGTCTAGTTCTCATGGCTTAGTGCTTCTGTTTCTGGGATTAACACAGGTGGCTTTGGTGTCTTAGATCTGTGTGCAAAATATTACTGTCCATAAATTGTACACATCTCAAGGCGTAGTTCTTTTTATAGTAACAGGAGTACTTATGAAACAGCTGTTCCTGAATTTTTGTGCCTTTTGCTCCATCCCAGTGAAGCCCCGTGATCATTGTGGCCTGCTATAGAGGCTGGTAGACCCCCTGCTGAAGTGCTTATAGTCTAAGGCAAGTGACAGACAAAGGATATGATTAGGATTTAAAAGGTGAGAGTAGGTACATGCCCTTCATAATATTTACTTTAGTATGTATTTACAAATTTGAAATACTGCAAACAAATAAAACCCCAGCCAGCCTCATCCATTGTTCCAAGTGATCATCATCCCACCCTGTAGATGCCCTTGTTAGGAACTCTCCTTGTGGTGCAATGCTTAAGGGAACGATCTCATTCCCTGATGTGGGAAATAGGATGATCCAGAGGGCAAAGGCATATAGTCTGGCTTCTGAATGCTGCACTGTTAAGCCAAGTTTTGGAATATTGTGGTGGTCCTGTGCAAATCAGAGTAGGTCAGAGGAGCGATGACAACGGTGCAAAGTCTTCTCTTCCTTTATAGTGCTTCTAATTCCTTACTGCAAGAGAAGTATTAACACAGTACCTACCTATATAAAGAAGATGTTCCTAATGTTCCAGGGCTTCATGGCCTAGAAATAAGAGATATAGCAAGATCCGATGACTTGAAGCTCGATCTAGACAAATGTTGTCTTACATCTGTAAGATACATGTTTCATTATACGTTGCTGTTAGAATAACTGAGCAAGAAACAGTATATTATCCCTTCGTTGCAGGTTTTAAATTAAGATAGCTTAATCTTTCTGAAGGATTATTTGGGTCAGTGACTAATCAGGGCCTGATTCAACATATTTTATTTAGAAAGTCGGATTAAATGGATGATATGTCTGAGACATTTCACTTGAAAAATAACCCTGGAAAGGGTAGCTATCTTAATAATTAGTAAGCTAATGGATTGCTTCATTTTATGTATTTATTTTATTAGGTAAAGAGTCTTTAACAACTCTTAATTTTATTTGAGATTTTTAAAATAGTATTCTCTAATATTAACTTAGCAAATAGCAAAATCAAAGGCCCATCTTAGAATCAGAATGCCATAAAATTCGTAACCTTTGGTAGATGATCCATTTTGGAGAAAATTAAGGAAGTAGCAAATATTCGGTGCTCTTTACCAACACAGATTGTCTCACTGTGTTACAGGAGTTGTAGGATTGGGCTTGTGGACACAGACATATTTCATTGGCATTACTTTTTTTGGCTGAAGAATGTGAGAAGTTATATTAGTGAGACAATTATTAGAATACTTTTTACAGTTCTGATGCCAATAGAAAAAAACAGATTATATCACAATCGAAGAATACATCCCGGTCAGCACTGAACCTTTTTGGATCATATTTCAAACGAATTAACTTAGAGGCAAATAATTTCAGACAGAGTATATTAGCAAAAGAAAGAGCCATTACCGCTTTCCAATGAAATGAGAAACATAACTGAGTACCACCTGTCACAAAGGCAGTACAATGATCCAGATGGTTATTTATTCTCAGATAGGAAGGAAGAATGGAGAGAGGAAAAACTGCTGCCAGAATTTATGTTTTTTTTCGCTTCCCCTTTGTTACCTTTTTGTCAGAATAGTTTCTCTAATTACTGAGATTTTTTTTTTCTTAGGAATAGGTTGTATCAATGGGATGTTCCTTTTGATATCTAAAAGTAGTTCACTTTTTTTATAAGTTGCATGAAATGCAGTTTGAGAGGTCCACCGATTACTATTTCATCTTGTATGATCAACAAGACAAAAATAGAATGAAAAGGATTTTGGCTGCTTGGTAGTGATTTCTGTTCTCCCTGAAGCGTAGAAATTAATTTACAATTTTCCTTGAAATAGAAATACCTGTAACAAGCTGAAAATAACCTGCATTTTTTTTTTTTTAAAAAAAAGGTTTCCCTTAATAAAAGCAATATTTTTATGATAAATATGCACAATATGGGCATTTGAACTAATGTGTATTGTGCGTGCCTTTTGTTTGCAAGTGTATTTGAAACTCAAGCTTAGGCAGGAATCAAGAGAGGGGAAACTGATCTAACCCTAGACCTTTCTGATTTTGAATATCATGTGAAATTTTTCACTGTGCTGCTAAAATCTGCTGGCAACCTCGCAACAACGCAACCTCAGTAGGTCTGACAGAGTGCAGGTTCTTTTTTGGAATTAAGAACACGGTGAGAGTATTGGACGTTGATGTAAATGAGCAAATTAGGTTTCAATCATATTTCTGCTATGGGGACATTTTAATGTAAGTAGCTCTCGTGTTCAGTTTTGTAACTAACAACAACTATGTGGAAATCAAAAGTTCACTCTTGCATAGAAGCAATTCCCTCCATCCCTCGTAGTGTGACATATTTTTTGGCTAAACTGGGAGAAGAGCCAGTACACCCAGGGTGTATTCCTAGAACAGGAATTGTATTCAGAGAAATGGTTTAAATAAAGCATTTTTTTGAAAATCTAGCTGTATTTTGATCACAAGATGAAAACTGACAGAAAGGTATGACGGTAAAAATGGAAGTGGTACCGGGCCAATAAGCGATGCTAGGCTTCTGTGACAGCTTTTATGCATATATAAAAATATACATATACAAATAGCATTGCTTATTTCTATCAGAATACTTTCTTGGGACTTAGGTAGAGGAAGGACCTGTCACTCTTCATAATTAGGCAGATAATTTAAGTATAAAGCCGGAATCTTTATTTTTTTACATAATAAGAGAAGTATTGCAAGACCTCTGATGAGCTTGAACTGTGCGATTTTTAGGTCCGTTTTGGAGCTGCATCTTACCACGCGCCTATTTTTGTATATGTATATAGAGCTATATCAGTAATGTTCAAGCCAGTGGGAATTATTTACATCCCTGACCGTTTTTATGTCCAACCCAGATAGGTAGGTATATGCCACACGCCTCCAAAATCTATGCTATATACCTGCAAAGGACTTTGAGAATGGTCTGAGGCCTCTGAATGCATTTCCCCTTATACATAATACATACCCCTTGTGAACAGATTTGAAGGAATGAAACCTCTGTTCAGTGGCATTTAAAAACGTTGACCATGATTCAGGAGAACATCTGAGTTACTGACTTGCTGCAGGCCAAAGGCATAAGAGGCAATTTTAGGAAGGAGAAGAATAAAAGTCAACTTTCACTGTCTTTATTTTCTTCGGAGAGATGACAGCAGGCAGGGATCAGGTCAGTTTCTGACCTATGTTCAGAACGTTATTGAACAAGAAAAATATTTCCCCGTTTTCCCATTCAAGTTTGCTTTAGGAGCTTTATCATTGTAAAACTAAATGTAGAAGCCCTTGCTATTTCGTTTATGTAATGCGCTACAAATATATATAAAGACAAAATTGAAGTCTGACATAAATATGTCACAAAAGTATTCATTTCAACAGCGTATCCTAGGTATTCTTAAAATCTTAAAACTTTAGTGTATCTGCATGTTGTGATTTCACACCTGCTCTTCCTGTGTTCAAGTTTCTCAAATTATTGATGACTTGAGAACCTCCTCTTAATTTTTTCCTTAGTCTTCATGCACAAAAGCTTGAAAATATCACCTAGTTGTGTACTAAAAGTTCAAACTTGATTCTAAAACCTGCTTTAGCTCATGATTTTAAAGCTAATACTTTTGGGGTGAGAAGCGGCATCGGTAGTGTAATAGAGTAATGCTGCAAACCAGAAGATCGCTGGACACGCTTGGGAGTATGGCTCGCATCAGATGCAATGGTGGAAGGAGCCAACCTGCAGACAGGGAAAACAGAATTCAAATTCAGTTATAAAGAAATTAGAGAATAAATCTATTACTTTCTCTTCATTCTGTCTTTGGCGGGAAATACTGCTAGGATGTTACTAAAAAAGAATTAGTATCTTAGTTATCTTTGATTAAAAATAAAGCTTTCAGCTCAGTCCTTTATGTTCTTTCACTTCCGTATGTGGAAAGCCTTTGGCTTTGGAGCTTTTGGCTTCAACATTTTGGATCTTCATATTGGAACATGTTTGTCACAGCTGTTGAAACAATGACTTGCACTTTGACTTTGGCTATTAATTTGTGTCTTTGTAGCTATGGAGGTCTGTGATATTTTTGTGTGAGTGGAGCGGGATGATACAGAATGATTTGGGGAGGTTTGTTATTTAACAGAGTTTTGCCGTATTTCATCTATTATTCAGTAACGGTGAGCTCCGGACTGTAAACCACCCTGACAAAAAACCTTTGCAAAAGCAGTTATGTGACTGATCCTAACCCTCTTTTGGTGGCCCATGCAGTAACTCATTTAGTCTTTATTCTGTTTCTCACTGTGCAATGTTGGGGAGTAGCATCATGTACACAATAAGCTGATACCCTTCCTCGTGGTCTGCGTAAAATCTGATTTGTTCTTAGTCTTTGCTTTTCGATGTGTGTGTGTGTGTGAATGAGTGTGTTTTGGGGGAATCTTTTGGGGAGTGAAAGATGTGGAAATGCCATTGAGCTTCATGTGTTGCAGTAGCTTATTGATAAAATGCTCTGGGACAAGCTTGAGATATTTAGGCAGAGGAGTCTAAGGATGCTTACACTAATTTACATTGAAATTGCTGCCTGTAGACTGAAGGTTTTTGGTCTCCCTGGTTTCACAAGTGGTATTTCACTTTTAAGTCTTTTTTCTTTAAAGAAGGAAAACCACTTTTAAACACATTCCTTTTCCCAGCTTCATCATGACTTTTATAGCTTAATTATAAGCTCCTGCAAATAGGCTTTTACTGTGCAAATGCTGACCCAGCCTTACGTCTAGTGACCTGAATGGCCTCCAATGTTAATTACTATAGATCTGTACTCATGTTATGAAAATATGCATTTGGCTTCTGTCCCAGAATCTGGACCACAGTGTTGTTTGTCTTTCTGTATGGTGTTACATGTGTGTATCACTTCGTACAAAGACCAAATTCCCAGTTGTGACTCAGAAAAATAGCCCCCTTCTTTGTAATCCCCTTTCCTTTATGCTGCCTCCTCAGCTCTGTGTCTCGCTTGGCTGCTGTACAAATAAATTGACCTGGAAGATCTTTAGGAGGTTTGAAGAACATGCCTTGTGGCAGATGAAATTAAACGAGATTTAGGGAAACTATTTATTGATCTACTTTTAGACTGCAAAGGATATCCAAAATGTCGGGAATGCCCTGCTGGTTTGGCAAGGAAATCAATGTTAACAGGGAGATAGAGGTTTGCTTGTTAGTTTATTTTTCCGAGTCGGGTCTCTGTTAATTTTCATTCTTATGCACACAGGCTTGGATGGGCATGGCTTTTTGGGGAGAGTGCGGGGAAGTGATGAATACCAGAACTTTTCTGGCTCTGCTGTCTTGGTAGGCGGCATCGCACTTGCATCCTTCGTAATACAAGTATCACGGGGGCTCAACTATCCTTATGCTTGCTTGGATAGCCAAATTTAGGCTTCGACAGTCGTTTGTGTAGCTTGTTGGGGTTTTGGTATGGCTGAATGTAACCATTAAGCAGCAGAGGCAGGTAGACGAAGGGAAGCTAAATGTGTAGCAGGCTTGAATAATAAAATTGGGTGAAGGAGGGGGTAAGGCTCCTGTAAAATTAACCGTGTCCGGAAGGGATGTAGTGCTCAGGTATGTGTTAATAACTTGCAGGTAAAAGGGGATGGTGGGGTTCTTTTAGTGGAGGATGGGACAGACCTCTATTTTGAAGGTGCTGCTTGTGTGTGAGGGCCACAGCCTGGCGGGCAGAGCAGAGGATCGCTCAGCATCCTTCTGGTGCTGATCACACCAAAATGCACCGTGGCCCGAGACTGCACTGAAGCAACAGCCCTGGGGGGGGACGGGGACGGGGACGGGGACGGGGACGGGGACGGGGACGGGGACGGGGACGGGACCGTGGCCGAAGCCTGGCGCGAAGCGGTGAACTCCCGGGCCGGGTCTCGATGTTTGCAATAGCGGCACTCGGGGGATCTGCGCTGGGGGTGCGGTGCCTCCGCTCCTTCCTCTTCGGACACGGAGCTCGCTGGCGTTTCGGCCGCGGGGACCGGGCGGAGGAGAGGTGCCGTGTGGAGGCACCGGTGGTCACCGGCGTGCTCGGGCGCTGGTTTGCAGCCGCAGCCGTGCAGGGGCGAGGTCCGCCCGCCTTTCCCGCCCCGCCGGGGGCGGCGGCAGGATCCGTCCGCATCCCGCAGGTGGATCCGGCTCCTGCCTCCCCCCCGCGCTGGGGCCGGCGGTGCGCGCAGCCATGTGACTGGCGCGCGCTTCCTGCCTGCGCGCCACCTGATCCGCGGAGGGAGCGCGGCGGAGCGCGGAGCCCGGCGGAGGCGCGCGGAGCCCGGCGCAGCCCAGCGGGCCCCGCAGCGCCCCGGCAGCGCGGGCGGGCGGCGGGAGGGCGCCGCCGCGGCGGCCCCGCCGCCGCCGCCGCCGCATGGAGACCCAGGACCAAGGGGCGCAGATGGAGCCGCTGCTGCCCACGGTACGGCTGTCGCAGCGCGGCCCCCGCCGCGGGGGAAGGGGGGGGAGGTTGCGACGCGCCCCGCGGGGCGGCAGCCGGGGGAGGGGGCGCGGGGGGGCCGCCTTCCTGCCCGCCCGTGCTGGGGGACGGAGCCGGTGTCTCGGGGCGCGGGGAAACAGGTTGGCTCGCTCGGGTGCCGGGCGATGCGGCGGCGGGGGTGTCTGTCTGGGGGATGGAGCGGTGTGTGTTTGTGCGCCTGTGTACGTGTGTCCCGCCAGGGCAAGCACCCACCCTCCCACCCCCCCCCGGTTCAGGCATCCCCTTCCCCTCGGTACCCCCTCTCTCCGCATCCCCCCGGCCGCCGACATCTCCTTCCTCAGGCTCCTCCTCGTCCCTCTGCTCCCCGGCGGTGGGGCAGTGCTGGGGCAGGAGCACCTGTGGGCGGCTCCGTGGGGGTCCAGCCCCCCGGGCTCGGTCTGTCTCGGCGGGTCCCCGGCCCCCCCAGCGCGCAGACCGCGGAGGGATGTGCAGAGCTCCGGCACTCGCAGCGCGGGGTCTGTCTGCCTCCGGATCCCGCTCTCTGCTTCGTGCCGCCGTGTCGCAGTCCCTTGTGCTCGGCCGCGGAGCCGGTGTTCCGTGGGGTTGTTGTCGCCTGGGGAGGGGTGTGTGTGTGTGTGTGTGTGTGTGCGCACGGTGCCCCCTCGGCTCTGAGCGCAGTGTGATTGCACAGCTGCGGCTGGGCAGCGTTTCCCCAGCAAGTACGAAAGGGGTGGCGGGACTTTTTAGGCTGTTAGGTCAGTGAGGACCCTCTTTCCTGCCTGGTCTGCCCCAAACACGGGGTTTGCGGATGCGCGCAAGGTGTAAGTGTGGGTGTCGGATCTTGATCTTGTACCGAGAGTCTGTTTGTGAATGGGGGTTCCTGCCTTGCGCTGGAAGTCAGTCTCTCTGGGGCAGGGGGAAATCTCTCGTGTGCATCCACTGGTGTCTGACTGTGTGTACGCATCCCTGCGAACACACCGCACAGGTCTGCGGAGGCTTTGCTGGTTCCTGAAATGGCTCTGTGTTAGTGCTAGGAGTCTCCCAATGTTGACAAAGCTTGAAAGAGACAAGTCTCGGCTGCCGCAGGTTGATGAGATGCACTTGTGGCAAGCCCGTTTTTCTTAGGGTCTGTTCCCATCATCTGTTGACGTGGTCCATTTTGCTGTCAGGTGGCAGGTTGCTGCACAGTGTGAGATTATCTCTGGCATCTTCTTTCTTCTTGTGGTGGGGACAGTTTTTCCTGTAGCTATCTGGATACCTTTTATGAATCCTAATTCCTATTACTTAACTGCTCTTGCGGTTTCTGACACTGGAGTAGAAGATCCAGTCTTTTTCACTGACAGACTGGTTGTCCAGTTCCTTTCCTTAGAGAGAGAATTCAATGTAAATGCAGTTTCCACCTGTAGTTCATGATCACGGATTCTGTGGAAGACATAGTCCTCAGTGTTTTGCACCAGTGCGGTAGTCTGTATGCGGTCGCAGTCTCGCTCTCACTCATACCTTGCTAACCTCTGTGCTGGAATCGCTTTGTGAATGTGTGTTGTCTCTGGCTGTGTGAGGACTGCTGTGCAGGGAGGCAGAGGAGCTGGCTTTCGGAAGGGGCAACCTGAAGAATTGCCTTGTGCTCTCTGGCTTTAAGTTTTGTCCCTCCAGAGCTGTGCACAGAATAAAAGGCTGTTGCTGTGGCTGAGAGGACCAAGGAAGGCAGTATTTCTTGTGTGCTGATGAGGGAAGAGTTGTCCCTGCTTCCCTCTGCAGCCCTGAGTGGCAGAGCCCTGCCCTGATGCTGTACCTGTCTGCAGAGCTGCAGGTCCCCGGCAGTGCTGTTGCTCTTGAAGTTTGTGGCCTGGTTCCCACCTCCATTTACTGCAGCTAACCCGTTCAGCAGCTGTTGTGTTTGCTTCAAGTAGGGAAGGGAGACTTCTGTAGTCCATGTAATATTTATTGTGGCGCGTTGTCTTCCTCAGTCCTCTCATGCTCTCGCTGTTTCTGAGAGGGCCTCCGCAGGTCAACAAGGCAACGTTGCTTTCCTGCCACAATGATGGTAAAGGCATGGCTCCTTTAGTCTATCCAATTTCTCTGTCCTGGTGGCATTTCTCTGTGCGCCAAGCAATAAAGGGTGTGTATGTGCTCTGGCAGTCTCAGCCTGGCTGATGTCTGGAGCCCTGCATGTGGTAAGGCAGAAACGGCGTTTGCATGGTGGGAGTCTTGTACGCGGAGTCGTGGCAGAGTTTGAGGAGCAGGGATCAGTGCTAACTTCAGCGCTGTTAGCCTGGGAGGTTGTGCTGGGACATAGCAGCGCCTTTAGAGTACTTGTGGTTTAGGGGTCAATCCTCATCTTGACTGGAAACAAATGGAACAGGAATGCGGGCTGTAAAACAGATACAGTTCTTTTCCCAAGCGTCGTCCCAGTTCGGTGGACTGCGGGTATGAAGAAAAAGGCTCCTAGCTGAAAGAGCTTGTTTCTTTCAAGGGCTTTGGTATATGCAACAGAGTTAATCTTTTTTTATGGTGAAACTGTAACACGTGATACATTTTAATTGTTATTTATAGTAAAAAGATAGCGAACGTAGTCCTTCATTAACTTTATCTTCTAACGGTGCTCAGATTGTGAAGCCTCAATATAATTTCCCACCAAAATCCCCCAGTCTGTACAAAGTGGAATCTATTTTTATTGTAGTGTAAGTCATATGTTGTTAGTGATTTATTATACAGCTTCTAATTAAAAACCCCAATCTCTAGCAATTTGCAAAATGATAAAATACATTGTTGCCTGTAGTTTTGAGGAGTTAAATAATTTCCTTACCAGTCTCTTTTTCACAAACTCCTTTTGGAAACAGTTCTTACACAGCGACGGTACCTTTGTTAGCAGTTAGGCTACTGCTTCTCTTTTTTTTTTTTTTTTTTTTTTTGCAGTGTAGGCAAATTTCTGTGAAAATTATTAGAACTCTATTACAAATTGTCTATAAGTGCAATATTGTAGAAATAAATGAAAAAGGAAATTCTTCACCTGGAAACAATTTGTTCAAACCACTCTTGAAAATGTAAAGATAGTCTTATTTTTATTGTTCAGTACGTACACTAACATGGAACAAAATACAGACTTGTGTGTTTTCTGTATCGTCTGATGTTTTATTTATCAGTCATCAAGAATATTTTTTCAGTATGATTATTCAGGGTGCTTTAAAATAGTTATGAGTAATTGAAAGATTGCTAAGGAGTCATCATTTGTTTACAGAACGGGAGAAACAATCTGCAGATCTTCTCTACAAAGATCTTTTATTGATTTCTAATCAAAGGACCAGATATTGTTAGTTTGTCTGTATACAGGCATACCTCATTATATGTAAATTGTTTTGCAAACCGTCACTTAAGGCAGTGTATTCATAGCAAAAGTTATTCGTAGAGTATTTGTTTCTGTCCGTTCTGGATCTGTCTTGTACGCAAGTCAAAATTGCCTTTCAAAACAGGGTTGTTATCTGACAGAGGTTTGAAGCTTCAGATATAAGGAGCACGTATAGACAGAGTGGAGATATTTTTCCTAACTATGTTTATTCTTGGCATGTTGTTCTTCTGTGTTTTCTGAAGGTGACAGTAAAACCCATGTATGCAAAGCCAAATTGATTCTTCCTTTCTAAGTTCATATTCTCTCGCCTTCCTCATTCAGTCTTAAAATTTAAAAGCTGTTTGGTTTTGTTTGTTTGTTTGTTTATTTTTAAAATCTGGTAGATACAAGACTTTAAAATGTGCAATTGCTAATATATATCCACAGATATATGTAATGCATATGCATGCACTATGGTACGATGTGATACGCTGGGGAAGGACTTGTTACTAGGGCATGTAGAGATAGGACGAGGGAGAATGGCTTTAAACTGGAAGAGGGCAGGTTCAGATTGAACATTAGGAAGAAGTTTTTCACTTTGAGGGCGGTGAGGCACTGGAACAGGTTGCCCAGAGAGGTTATTGAGGTCCAATCCCTGGAGGTGTTCAAGGCCAGGCTGGACGTGGCCTTGGGCAACCTGGTCTAGTGGGAGGTGTCCCTGCCCATGGCAGGGGGGTTGGAACTCGATGATCTTCAAGGTCCTTTCCAACCTAAACCATTCTATGATTCTGTGATACGTATGCACTAGGTAGATATTGTTTGTATCCAGTACTCTCGTCGCTGCTGCAAATGGCACGCAGTTATGACTACTGAGGCCTCTGTATGTGGGAGAACGGTATAGCGAGATCTTGGGGAGTCACTATTTTTAGTGTAGCAGGTGAGTGTGGGAAGCTGCTCACAGTAACAGGCCAAATTCTTTTGCTTTTGTTAATGCTGAGTGGGACCTCCGGTGAGACTTGCAGATGAAATGTATTGCTCATTATGAGAATGGATGGCAGAGCCTGACCCCACAGTTTGTGCATAACGGTACTAATTCCCGGTTTGCTTCACCAAAATTTAATGTTATAACAACAGTTAAGGCAAGTTTATAGAGACTACAGGAATGTTGTGATTCTTTTGGAAAAATACAGGAAAACCTCATGAGATCTCTTCCAATCCTATCATTCTGTGGCAGGGGCTCATTCTTGTCTTTCTGGAAAGACTGTTTTATAGATGGATGATACATTATGTGCAAACTGAGAAGGGAGCAGTTTATCTGGATTATAAATGTTGGTACCTTCAGTTAAGTCCATCTGAATCTAGAATTTACTATAAACACATCCAAAGAGTATATTAAAAAGATAGATGCCTACCATTCATCCAATTTGGTGATTGCAAGCAGGTTTTAAAACCGTACAAAAATATAAAATATAACATTATTTATGAATTTGTATCTGCAAAGTGTTAATCTTAAATGTAGATTTTCAAGCCTTCGTGGAGTCCAGGTGACTTTTTAAAGAGCATAGGAGTCTGTCTGCATCAGTGGGGCTACGAGAAGTTCCAGGAGAAGTTTCACTGGGAGCAATCACTTTGTAGCTGTCACACTCATAAAGACCAGAAAGTATTGCATGTTTGTGTTGCTTTTTGGAGAGAGACTGGGATTGTTTTGCACCTTTTTCTGGAAACTTGTATTAAAAGTAGTCAAAATGCTATCAATTAAGAAAAACTGATCTGAAGCCACTGTTGTGAGGAGTTGGTCCAGATATCAGTCACTAACAATTGTGCTAGGTTCTCTCTAGAGGCATTCATAGTCACTGAAACTGTGTAAGGATGGGAAAAACCCCAAATCCTGCCATTAGATTCTGTCAAAAATAGAAAATGGATACTTAAACTGTAATTAGTCTGGCAAACTATGTCATTAAATTCAATAGCAAAATGCCATGTCATTTCTGGAGAGGAAGATCATACGTACGTGTAAACTTCCTTTTCAACATAGGAGTATGTAAAAGGGTGGGTGTGTTTTGGTTTGTTTTGTTTGTTTTGTTTTTTTTTTTTTTTTTTTTTTTTTTTAGAAGTAAGCAGCCATCAGCAAGAATCTGATTTCATGTCAAATCTTTCCCAGTGAAACACTGAAAACTCTGTGGTGGCTGTGTGGTGATAAGGATGTTTATAGTGTTGGAAACATCAATAGGAAATAAATGTACAGTCAGGGAGATTGTGTATCAAATCATAAGCGCTTTAGATTCTTTTTTTTTTTATTGGTACTGACTAGTAGTTTTCATATTTTTTTCTTTATAGAATCAAAGAATAGGATCCACGGGGGAATAAATATACCTCCAAGATTGCAGAACTGTTCTTTCTTAGGCATTTTCATTTTGGGGTTCAGGAAAATGCTGCTGTTAAATTTGAATAATTTGATTTATGATTGTAGACTACAAATTAGAAATAAAAAAGGGCTTCATCATATTTATGTGCTCAGTATTTGTAAGATTCGGTAAAATTTTCAATATTGTGTTTTGTTAGTGGACTGAAGTGTCAAGCTTCTGAATATGAAGATGCAGCTATTTCATTCTGTAAAGCTGTATTTCTGTTGTGAAATGAAGCAGGGAAAAAAAATGGAATTCCAGGATAAGATCCTGCAGTCTCTCCTAGATCTGGTAGGACCAAAGATGGAATGGATAAATTTGTGCTAGAGTGTATTTCTTCTAGAAAGGATTTTGCTTTCAACATCCATCTGTCTGTCTGTCTATCTGCCTCCCTCCCTCTCTGTATCTTTGACAGTTTTCCAGCAGTGAAACAGGAATCCTATCAGTTGTATTGTTAAAATTCAACTAAGAAAAATATCGATGTCTTTCCTCATAAATTAAGGTGTTGACTTTTATGGGTTTTGTTTAAATGTATACCGAAAACATACAGAAAAGTAGGAAAGCTTTCTATTTGGAATTAAACAGCATAATGATGTCTAAAATCCACTTTCGAAGGTTGCCAGAATTCCCATGTGACAATCAATAAAGTCTAACTGCAGCTCTAGAAATGTGCATCTTTTTTTCAAGGCCCAACTGAGTTGAAGACGTCATTCTCATTCTTGTTTAATTATTTCATCTGCTTGTCTCATAAGACAAAGCCAATTGCGACAGCTGCAAAACAAGTGAATCTTGAGCTTTCAGCTAAATCCATAAATTTTATGATCTGTTAAACATAGGAAGTTGATATTTTTCATTTGAACTGCAGCTAAGTGATGATAATGATAAAATGAGAATTTGAATGGCAAGTATTAGCCACTCATTTGTTCTGGAGATTTGTTCTTTGCCTTGGGGTTCGAGGTTGAGCTTACACATAACAGTGTTCCCAAGGATTGCTCATCTGTGCAGAAGTGGTTGAATCACTACTTGCCTTATTAACAAAAAAAATTCTTACCTGTTCTACTCGAGTGGGAAGCGGAAAGAGCTTGATATAATCTTCTAAGAATGCAGAATAGTTTTTTTTATTAGATTGCACTACCAGTATCTCAAGTACATTGATGCAAAATTGGAAAGAATGGAAGTTTATGGTCTGAAAATTTGTAACGAAGAGGATGTATTTTCCTGGCATGCTCTATAATTAATGACAAATGTAACAAAAATTATAATTTCATATTGCCTGTGGAAGAGTGGGCATTCTTCTGCCTTTGATGTCATGAAAATGTGGATAACCTGTATCCTTTTTCAGAAAAATTGGCATGCTTTAAGAATTTCTTTTAATCATTTTTGTGACCTATTTAGGTAAGTACTGAAATAGAACTAGAGTGTCCCAGAACAGTACATTATTGTGCTGACAGAAAGGATATTATATGTATTGGTGTTTTAAATGAATTTGTAGAATAAAAGTAGTGCTCCCTTCCACCCCCTCACCCCCAAATCTCTGCAGCAGAGCATCTTAATACTGTCCTCGGAAACAAGCTACAGTTTCCAGATCATTTGAGGCTACTGCGGCCTTGTTTGAGACTCGTATAAGTTCCAAAAGTGTCATCATTGATACAAACATTCATGCAGATTCTGCAAGGTTGCTGTGTTCGGAGACTTTAACATAGTTTACTTTTTTGCAGAAAATTTTGTGACTTAGGTTGTAACCCATATTATCCATCTCCTTCAATTACTGTCATCCTTTCCCTTTATTTGAAGAGGATAGAAATGCTCAAACATAAGACTTGACTGACTATATGATTATCTTTTAGAAAGCTTCCGCTTTATTCTGTTTTTCTTCTTAATGATTGAATTTTAGTGAAATACTTAACTATGTCCGCTTGTTTTTATTGCAACGTTATAATAGCTTTTGAAATTAAATGTGGCAATGATCTGTAAAAGCACTCATAAAGCTGTATTTCATACTCATCCAAGAATCTTCTCATGTGAAAATTCTAATAATAGGAGAATCCCATATCTTTGTTTTAAAAGAAGTATCTGGATGAATCCAGAATAGGTGAACATGGTCTCAGAAAATGGTATTAAGCAGTCCAGAAACCTTCATGCTTATTCTCACCAGTTTCCTAGAAAGGAGTTTTTTTCCGTAGCCATCCAGCTGGGTTTATTCATTAAAATCAAACGTGTTCCTTGCATTTGGAGTACCCCCCCACGGTCCTCATCTTGTAGGGGAATGGATTGGGAAAAACCCTGCTATGGAATACCCACTGAAACCTCGGGTTAACTCACAGGGCTTTGCTCTAAAATGACATTGGAAGAAAAGGTTAAAGACTCTTAAAGTAACTTTTAAAGAAAAAGCCACGTTCAGTTTTAGAGAGGATGAAATGTTTTACGGTGATCTGTAGTCTGCGTAGTTTGATTGTGTTTGTTTCACGTCATTTTGCCTAGAAGTTTAGGACTCTCTGTCTGCTGTGGCTGAATTGGTTTACTTCGGCCACCAAATACATGAATTTTTTTTTTTCTATTTGCCCAGTTGTAACTAAGAGTAGGTGAGAGGTTTCTAAGTGTAAGCCAGTGTTGCCCAGAGCAACAGAAAACTGCAGTTGCATGTGGAGTGGAGAAGACCCATTGAAGAGAAACTTAAGAAATAAACGTGCAAAAGCCTAGTAACTCTCCACGGAATATTTGTGAACGATGATTTTTTTTTTTTTTCCACTTCTCTGTCCAGTGCTTCTACATTGGCCAAATTTGGGCAAAAAAAATAACAGAAGCAGAAGAAACTTTTTTTTGCCTTGCAGAAGTCACTGAAGATTGCGCATGCATTAACAAGGCGTGCAGCTGACAGAAGCAGGTTTGTGGAGGAAAAGAGTTGGTTTTGAGAACTGTACCCATGGTGAGGGATTTGCCTTGGGCTAGCTTCTGCCACAGGAGCCGCGTTCCCATTAGCAGTTGCAATGAGATGTGCATGGTAGCAGGCTTACACCTTGCAAGCCCCAATGCATTACAGCCAAAAAACCCCAAATCCCAAAGCTGCCTTATACCCTGCCTCCTTCCCCGAAATTTCTCCGTAAATATGAAACTTGTTAGTGTGTGTATGTCTATGGAAGTGTGTATGTCTATGGAAAAAGTTAAGCTAGCGAGAACAGACAGAACTTCTTAAAGGAACCTTTCAAAGAAAACCACGGAAATATTACAGTGAATACATCTAGAGGAAGTTACTACCAAAACATGTAAACGTGTAAAACTTGACTAAACGTTTTTTTTTTTTGTTTTTTTTTTTGTTTGACTTTTGTTTATTCTTGGGCACATGACTCAGACCTGTACAATCCAGTCTTGTGCACATTCATACCACTTGCACGTTTTGGGTAGTTCAACGCACAGAATGTAGGTTTTGATGAAGCGTCCAATGTAGGATCTGAGAATGTCTAGTGGGAAAATAGCGTTCCTGTTCTGAAACCATTTCTGTGATCTTAAAGTCTACGATTCCAGAAGCAGTCTGGCATTTAGAGCCACTTGTCATATGAAAATTCTGCGTAGTGTTTCAGTGACAATATTAGAAAAAGGTAATCTCTACAAAACTAGTTCTTGGTGACTCTTAGGCTATTAAAATTGCTAACTGTGGCAAACTTCGTCAGAAGGTATTCATTATTTCATGTTTATTTGTTTGTGTCAATCGGTTCTCCCTTGACTTGCGTACAAAGGATGGCTGTACAAAAAGCTACTGCGAGGTAGGTAGTGTCGGAGCCTTCTCTTCTCATTCCTTAGCTGCATGCGCTGACCTTACATAAATGCAAGGTAGGTTTACCCTTGATAAAATTGGGGTAATCTGCTTTCTGCTCGGCATCGCGTAATAATAAACACAGTAGTTTGTTACATGGATAAGATACTGTAAATGAGCCACCAAGTTTGGGTGGTTGTATTTTTTTGTTTGTTTGTTTATTTTTTTTAGGCAAAAATTTGTGTGAACCTTTTGGGATGAGGATCGTATTTTTGTTCTGGGTGGATGTGGGGTCTGCCACAAAGGGCTTCTGGTCCATGACTGGCCAGTTCAGGAGCCTAGGACGGTACACATATAAATAATAAACTTGTTTGTTGGCTTGATCGCAAACAAATAGATTTCTGGCAATGCAAAAATAATAGAATCTCCTTCTTTTCTCTAGTTTGTTATTCTCCTGTTTGTTCACAGAAATTACTGAGCTATTGCAGCGTAACCATTATGACTGTAATCACATAAAGTGCTTGCTCTAAGAGTGCAAATAATAATAGTTATAAATTGTGAATGGACAGAATTAAAAATTCGTCTTGGTTTGGGCTTTTATTTCTAAATTTGGTTGTTTTTTTTTTTTTTTTAGACTAATGAAACTTTAAATTTCCCTGACACAACAAACAATAAATTTTATAAATTAGGGGAAGTGGATATGAAATAAAATATGGATATAAAATAAAAGAATTCTAGAGGGTTATGATTAATCTCATTCAAATACTGTAACCCAGAGACTGTTATTTTGCTATCTGCTATACTTTAATCTTTGAGTCTCAAATTTTTCATTTCATAGTGATTGCAGTTTGTATAGTACTTCCATTATGAATATTCATGAAAAAATAAAAAATGTCATTAGAATGTCTTGCAAGATTGTCTTGAGCAAAACGAAAAGAATTGATAAATGGTCTGTGCAAACTGTAAAACAGTATTGTTAATGCTTTACAGTTATAGTATTTTAGTAACTCATTACTAAGGTGAATTTATTTCTGCCACTGATGTATTTTATATAGGAAAATAATACTAATTTATAATTATTATGAGTGATTTAGCTTTGTGGTGCTTTTTTTCTTTTTCCCTATAATGTAACTGATTATTTTCCTGCTAACATTTAGGTTTTTTTCCAGCAGTCTTTTCATGTATGTTAAGAAAGGGTGTGTTTTTGTGTCCATATATATGCAAATATGAAAATATATCTCATTCTAATGGAATCTTTTTTAAAATTTCTGCCTGATGGCAAATATTCAATTCAAATGTTTTCAGCTTCCGAGAAATACCAGACTAAATAGATTTTCCTTTGGTTTTGTTATTAATACTGTGATTTAGTACTAGTAGTACTCCATTTGAATTATGTAAACCCAGGCTTTGTTTTGAAGTGACAGGTACTCAGCATTTTCTAGTGACCAAACCTTCAAGGCACTAAAATCACATTGAGATTTATTACAATATTCTAAGCCTTAAAGCAGCTTCCAACAAGTGCCTTTAAAAATGGTTGTAGTATTAAAAAAAAAAAAGAAAAAAGTCTTTTTCCTTTTCTTATTTGGAATGGGAAAGCAACTTAATCCACAGTCAGCAGTGGGATTCCTTCACAAAGTCTCAATTTTCAAGTGTTTCATTTTAGGTATCGTTTTGGTAGAGATAGGAATACAGGTGATAGGAAAGTTTCTACCATTTAGAAGTGCTAAGATTACAGATGTGTTTTGAACATGAGCGATTCAAGAAATGCATGTGAATTGTGAGTATGATGAAAAGAGCAATGAATTAAAAAGAAAATCCAGTATCAAATCATTATTGTCAACTTCTATGTTTCTGCTATAATCTTGCAATCTTGTCGCTTCAACACCAAGACAACACCTACATTCTAGATTTTTACTTAAAAGGTAAAAATAAAATAGGCAAGACTTTAGCTCGCGTGGTAGAGATGGAAAATGTGAAAAAGTGTCTGGATTATCCAGAAGGCAAAAATCATCCTATGTGCGCTTCTTTTTAAATCTCATCTTTTGAGCCAATCTCTTGATTTTTAAGTGCCGCTGCTGGCTCTCGGTATCCTTTTTCTCTAACAAATTCCACCTCTCTCTAGGATGGGTTTCTCTCTGCTGTCCAGGGTGCTCGTTGTCCAAGTTGTGCTCTTTTTTTGATTCTGGGCTCTACTCGGGCATTTCCTCCTGCACTTCACGCAAGTGTACCTTGATGCTTGAGGGGAGGTGAGAGTTAAGTGGCTGCTGATGTGGACACAATATAAAAAAAAACCTTCCAGAGCACCTCCTGCATATTTTTTTTTTTTTTCTTCCTTTCTTCAAGAAAAAGTGAGGAACGCTAAATGTTATCTGACCTGTCCACAGCTTTCATGTGGTACCGACAGTCATCATCTGGAATGGTCTCAGATAATGTCATTGAAGATAGCCTTGAGTGCTGGCTGGCAACCTGAGGCTGGGCTTTCAATTTCAGGACTGCAAAATCTGGATCATATTTTGAGGTTGTGTCATTCAGCATTTCTTGACTAATGGGTAAATATTTGCTGTTCAAATCAAAGCTATGTAGATTAGGAGTTGTTCTGGAAATGAAGCGATTCAGGAGACAGAGGATATGATGCCATGAAAAATAAAGAAAAGGTGAATATGGAATAAATCTTAACTATTTCGTTATAGCATAAACAGTGAATTTCATAAAACTATCAATCACTAAGTTAAAAACAAGAGAGAAAAACTTTTTCCACAAAGTGTAGAGTTCAACTGCGAAATTTAGTGACGTGGGATGTTGTGGTGGCTGTAAGTGTAAATAGGTTAAAAAGGAATTAGGTAATTAAGCACAGTGATCCTAACTCAACAGATGCGATCACCAGCTTAGCAAAACCTTCAAGTGCTGATTACCAGAAACTGGGACTGAATACCAGAGGAAAGCAGAGGAAAGACCATTTGTTAGTTCCTTTTTTTTTTTTTTTTTTTCTTTTGCTCTAAGAATCAAGTAGTGGGGCAGCCGGGGACAAGATACTGGATTTCAAAGATTTCTGCAGTTCTGCTTTTGCTTTCCTTCCTGGGGTCCATGAAATAGGGTTTGTCATTGTTAGCTTGGCAGTGATGGGTTGTGTCTCAGATGATTTTGCAGAAAGAGAAATAATTCTTTTTGGTCTTACCAATGACGTGTTCATCTGTAGATGAGATCATTTAAAAATCGCAGCTGATCCAAAGTGAGTTGGAGTTGCCCATGTGCTGTTGTTACTTTCTTGTTGCCAGAGTTTCTTTCTTTCTGATCAGTTACGTTTTTTTGTTAGATTGGATATTTCAGGAGAAAAATGTTATTGATTAAGGGGGTCTCAAACATAGGAAAATTGTATTTATCACATGTTCGCTCTTTTAGTAGTGGGAACCAATGACCTGGGAGAGGTCTGTCAGACTGTTCTTGCTGAATTTAGTAGCAAAGGAAGAGGAACCTTGTTCTGCTCTGCTCGTCCGTTTTTGTTTTCTTGCAAGCAAATGAGCCATCTAAATGTGGATATCTTCACAGGCTTGTGAACTACTGTCCTTCTTCCCCAAAGCACCTCCCTTTGCTGAATTTTTGGAGTTTTGTTAATGTCATTGCTCTGGCTGTCATCACAGAACTGATTTTTTTTTTTTTTTTTTTTTTTTTTTAAATCCAGATTGCCTTCAAGCAGTTTTGACAATCATTTTGCGTGTGTTGCCCAGCAATTTATAGGCTACAGCTTGGCAGGGCGTGCCAAATACTTGCTTTTTACAATGGGCAAATAGTTATATATTCTTTTATAGATTCAATTATGAACTGCAAAGGAGGGCGCAAGGCTGCCACTGAGCTAGGGAGAGTCATTGAAGGAGCTGATGATGGATGCCGAGTGCTTTCGCTTTAATTGTACTGATGACACACTATTGTATTGGATTTTGCTTGGTTGATTAATTTGGCTACCAGCTGCGTGTGATCCAACTGATGGGCCCTAGATGGCATCTAGTCTGTCTCTTTGCCGCTGCTCTCCACGCTCTCTTTGCATCTTGATTGTGTACTTTACTTTGGCAAGCAAAGAGAGCTCATTGCCTGGGTGATGGCAACATATGGCGGTTGTAAGGGGAAAACAACATTGTAGCATTTCTGGCAGTTACAAAATTTGTTGGTTTCAAAGCTCCCTACAGGTTTCCGTGCTTCAGTCTTTGGATACTGAAATTGAGGCGAGTTTTTGGTCTCCATTCACACTGCGGTTTCACATAAAAGAATCCTGGTCTCTAGAATCAAGCAATATAGTCATGCACGCTCTTAGTAAGATGTATGTCTCAGATGCATAAACTCTCAATATGTTGGAAAGTCAGCAATTTTTTCCCTGATTGTTTTGACAGTACCACGGCATGCAAAATTCATTCACATATATCTTCAGATGGGTAAGGAGACACACAAAACCAGGTTTCTAATTTACACCACTGCAAATAGTTAAAAATAACATTTAAAACAGTATGCAGGGATGCTAGAATAAAGATTGAATGCAAAGATCTGTAGACAAGAGATGTTTATGAAACATTCTCCTTGCAGGACTGGGTAAGACTAGGTGCTTTGTAAGAAGGAAATCTAGGAAAATATTCTCTGTGTCAGGATTAAGGAATTAAGTTCTCAGTTTTGGATTGTGTTTTGCTGAGAAACCAAGCTTGAATTCTGTTTTAAAGGTTAATGCTCGGTTTGGGATTAAAAAGATCTCAAAATTTTTTACCAGTGTTTCAATCTCAGTCTCTAGTTTTGGATCTGATGTATAATAAATGTCTAGATACAGAGGTTTTCCATACATATTTTCTTGTTTATTTGGATGATAAGACTTGGCCAGATTTTATTCAGGAAGGTGTAATGCAGTGTGACTTGGTTGAAACCAATGGAGTTATCTAACATTAATATTAAAAGATGAAAATGGGATTTCTCTCTCTCTCTCAGGGTATTTCTGTAGTAGTTTTACAGTTTAAACAAACATGTAATAGCATCCTGTTTTCATATGCCAGCATCCTCATCCTTTGCATTTTGTTTTCTGTTTTGTCCCCTTCTCTAGTTCTCTCTTTGTCCATTGTACCCCACAATGGACCCAGTTGTGAGTAGATTATCACTTGGCGTGATTGTGCATATGGTTCTGTACAATATGGGTTTTCTAATCCTGACAGCTGAGAGCTACAATGGCAGCAGTCTGAAATTAACTTAGAAACTCAGGATCCTAATCATTGGGTTTTGTGCTGCTTCAGCTGTCTGCACTTTCAGCCAGCTAAACCAAGACTGTATTACTTGCAGATGTGTAAGTGTGATAGAGCTGATTGATGGGTCAATTCAGGATTCATTCAAAGCTGAGAATCCAGCTGGGAGTTGAAAAGGCAAGAACGCCTTTCTTCCACATACGTACATGGAATATATTGGAGAAGATGAGATCTAGCTCTTGAAATTTAAAGGATATGTACAGACATTTTCAAAGATATTTAGACATCAAAAATACATGGAAATTTCTCCTGAGATTTTTTTTTAAAAAAAGTGTAACTAGTTTTGGTGTATTTTCACTGAATTAGACTCTTGGGCAACTTATCTGATTAAAACAAATAAACAAACAAGGAAAAAAAAAAAAAAACCAAACCAAAAAACCGACTAGCACTTAAATGCTGTAATTTTCTGACAAAGTAATGCAAATTAACACTGAACAAATGATACATTAATAAATATACAGTCACCTAAGGAACTATATAAACATACATTGAAGCCTTCTGGCTTTAAAAACTGACCAGATATATTAGATCTTGGTGTCCACTTCAGTATACTTGCAGTGTCACACTAATGAACAAGAATAGATCTTTTTTTTTGGAAAATATCTAAAAATCTAACTGCATAACATGATTAAAATAGACTGTGTAACTAAAATGACCTACAAGGTAATTTAAATGATGTTTGTATCAATTTTGTTTTAAATTGATCTGCTTTGCCTAGGGCACAGTACAAAAGGGCAGAAACTGGAGAGAGAGCTACACAGGCAAGATGCCTGTGGCAAAGTCTGCTGTACATTTGGTTAGTCAAATGCTTAAAGATGCTTGTTTCTCTAGGTACCTTTTAGCTTTCATCCCCTTCAGCAAAGATGAGTCTGTTCTCGAGCTGTGTTTTCTTTGTGATCCCTCTAATGGGATACTTTCTGCTGACTGGTTTTCATTTGGAAAAAAAAAAAAAAAAA
Source organism: Vanellus vanellus (assembly GCF_965231255.1). Lineage (NCBI taxonomy): Eukaryota > Metazoa > Chordata > Aves > Charadriiformes > Charadriidae > Vanellus > Vanellus vanellus. The sequence continues at coordinate 19,771,756 of NC_138910.1, forward strand.
GAATTGCTGTTCTCTCATTTACTACTTTGTATATTAAGAGTTATAAGTCAGAGGTAGCAAAGATGAGCATAGACTAAACCAGGAGCGCACTCTCAAGTGTCCATTCATTGCTCAAGAACATCTTCTGGATCATTATATCCAGAATAGTAAAATTCTAGATAATTAGCCATCTGTATTCCGTAATTCTTATTCTTTACAGGGTATAAGGAAATTTCAGGTCATATCGCTGAAATACAGTATCTGAATTGCTGCTATGATTTGCACTGGTGTTTCCAAAATGTCTTATTTTGGGGACTTCTAAAACAAATAGAAAGAAAAGTAGAGGGACTCTATTTTTTACCTCACAGTCTTCCCTTAAAGCATGGGTGAGCTAGTTGCATTTTCTCTCCGGCAGCTGTGAGAGCACTTGAACACAGATCTCCCACTTCCAAGGTGAATAACTGATCCGCCCCAGTGCATCGCAACTGGACCTGCTAGTGGACCTTTACAATACCATGCAGAAGATGGGGATTACTGGTGCATTGCAGAGGTTTCATGTTGTTGCATAATGCATTGAAAAAGTTGCATAATGTATTACATGAGAGTTGAGATTTTTTTTTTTCTTGTTAATTTGCCTAATTAGTTTCTTTTTAATTCATGGAACTTCATTCAGTTACTATAGTAATTGATGGGATCTTCCTTCGCTGAAGTCTTAGGGCATAATCGAGTGTTTTCTCTACATATCAACCTGTAAGGTTTTCTTTATTTTTTTTTTCGTGTGTGGTATTTTTTTAAAACAATTTTTATTATGTTTCTTGTTGGCAGGGTTTTATTACATAAGGGAGGTGTAGTGTTATAACAATCATTTTTGGAGAAGAGAGGCTTTAGTTAAACAAGATCACTTTGCAGAATTTCCTGACGGTGCGTGATTTGGCTGATCTACTGGGGGAGTTCATTCTAGCACCAGATTCTCTCCAGCCACAATTAATTGTTCCACCCCTTCCTCAAATACTGAGCGATCTACGTTAGGAGAACCTGGTGAAGCCTTCGCCCTGTTCATAGACTTCCATTCAGTCTTTGATCTACATATATTTGATTTGATTAGGATTACAGTCTTCAAGTTAGAGTTGACTGTAAATATTTTGAAGAACTTGATCGTGGGCCAGGGATGCTCAGGGTGGCCTAAATGAGGATAATCAGAGGTGGCTGGTAAAAAAAGGGGATCACACCATGCATCGTCATTTGCATTAAGTTACAGTAACCTGTCTAGATGGAGAAAATTTAATACTTTGACTGTAGGAAGGGAAGGGGCAGCATTGTCAGATTACTAGTATGTACTTTTTTAACTGATACAGGTTTTTTGCTGTTCATAATTTGACACCGCTTTATTGACTGTAGTTTCAAAATAGGAACGAAACGTTTGCTTAATTGTTATTTACATAGAGAAAATATGGTCATTTTTCTGGCATAAATACCAATGCTTTAAAATAAAAAAATCTTCACATACTGAAGAATTATGTTCACTTAAGGAGCCAGAATTTTCTCCAACTAGTTATGATTGGAAAATGGATTTAATAGACTTTCTCCCTCTGGAAAAAACTTGTTAAGGCTAAATGATATAAAGTTTCTGAAAATAGGGCAACAGTTATTAGAATAAATGACAAAAAATGTAGTGAAAGACATTTATCATCTGAATAATGTATTTTTGCTTGGAGGCTTACTTATATTTAGTCTCCATGCTATAAATATCACAGTTGTAATTTTTTGGTAGAAGAATTACGGCAGTAATTGTTCTGATACACTCGTAACAGAGATTTTGGCATTTTCCCCAGCACCCCGTTGTAAAATTCAGATGATGAAATAGAAAGATGGAGATTTTTTTTTAATGTTGCCTAAGTGATTGTTTTTTAGTGATATCTGAAAATCTCCTGCATATGTAACTTTATCCCCTTAATTTTACATTTTATTTATGAGAATTGAAAAATGCGTCCCAATTTAATTTTCTTCCTGAAGTTTTACAGTCTCATATAAATGCTTGCAGCATTTTTTTTTCGATTTCCATTTTCTTGTCTCGCTGACAAGATTAGGTTGGTTTTCTAAATTGTGTTACCTATCATGGAAGTTTTTTGCTCCTTAGATGGTTATCTCCTGCTAAGGAATGAACACAGAAACGTCTGCTTGATTATTATTTCATTGAGTCTCTTTACCTGATTCCTGTAGGCCAGAAATGTTCTTACCCTTTACAATTAAAAGCTAATTTAGCTGTGAGCTGTTATCTGGACATGGATAAGATGAGCGAGGATATTTACCTCCGGACAATGCAGAAGCTTTATTTATTGTTTCTAGCAATTTTACTAGGAAAGAGTGGGCTGTTACTTGTATTTTTTTTAGTCTAACACTTCTGGGTGTCTGGAAAGTTGGGTTTTTAATTTGTTGAGTTCCACAGTCTTTAATAATTACATTGTTTGAAAGTTCTTGCTGAAGTTTAACTTGAATTTTACAATGGAAAACTTATTCATGTTGTTTTGAATTATGCCTGCTTAAACAATCCTAAATCATTCTCCTCAACCCTCAGTTTAAATAATATTTTGTTATCGTCTGTCTTTAAACTATTTAACATTTGTTTGTTGTCCCTTCTTTTTTAAATGAACACATTTGTTGACCACTTAACTGTCTGGATTTCATGAAATGTTTGGGGAATATTTGAATACACACCTCTTTACCCGCTTAGGCTCTTTAAGCAAAATTCAAAGATGCCTACATCCTGGCCTACAGCCTAAATTATTCAGATTTGTAAAATGCTTTCAGGATACTTAAAAACAGTTAGCTGTCAAAGCACAGGCATTGATCAAACATGAACATTAAATGGAAGTGGGAATGATCCCTCCTCTTCCTAAAAGATTATTCGCTACATTTTTAGTTTTTTAAGAAGTATTGTAATGCTTATCATCTTAGTACCTGAGCTCCTCACAAGGATGTTGTTACCTCATTGTCTCTCAAAAGCAGAACCATCATTGTTCTTCAATCTATTTAACTTACTCCAGAAAGTATGCTACCTAGTGGTGATGGGAGACTCCTTGTTGGATTTCCTGGGTTCTTGTTGTTAAGGTGATTTTGAAAATTAAAACTAATATCGCTTGCAGTTATTTTGCCCAGCTGAGCAGTATTTTAGTTTGTATGTCATGGGAAATGCACCAGAGAAATACATCGCATGGAACTGGTTCAGGTTCTGCTTTTTCTGTACCTACAGGGCTTTGTTAAATCAACGCCCTTGTTTGAAAATAAATGTATCTGTAATTGGACTCACTTATAATAAATCCTTTGCAGGTAACTATATTCAGGAATGAACTGAAGTGGAGAGAGAAAGGACTGAAAATGGTGTGTGAGCCAAGGGAAACAGCCAGTAGAGATACATGAACTCTTGGTAGAGCACTTGATGCTATTCATGTGTTAGAGGGATGTGTCACAGGAAATGTTGCAAGTTTCTCCTGACAAAGCTCTGCGGTTCCAATGCCATGAATTCTTCTGGAGGACAAACCATAACCGATAAAAGCTGTTTCTTTGGACATGTTAGTTAATTTTTAGGGTAAGAAACTCTACACAACGGTTGTGGTTCTTGTGAATTTGAGTGTACTTCACGCTAATGTGGTCTGCCCCGCTTACTTAGTGTGTTATCCTCTCTAAGTAGGTGTTTGTTAGTGCTGAGCAGTGGCATGGTATGTTCTTGAAGGAAGTTTACTTGAGACTAAATTTTCTCAGAAAGGTCATAGCTAGTGAGAGGTGAAAGACCTTGCAACTGAGTGCTCTGAAGTTGGTGTTAATAAGCTTACACTTAAGCAGTGAGCATTAGGGATAATAATGTTTGTGAACCTCACAGCCCGTTGTGAATTTGAGCTGGTTCCAGCAGTTCTCTTCAGGCCTTGCCTGAAGGATGGCCATCATCTTGGTGTGGAAAAATGCACTAAGGCAAAATTTGCAGTGTGATATGTGTGTTTTTGACTGTGTGTGGATAACATAAACACAGAATTGGAGGCAAACACTGTACCTCGGTTAACTACATCCACTCAGGGGAGTATCCAGTTAGCCTGAGCACACTGGGACATGTGTGGAGCTGCACAGCTCCTGGGCTGGCAGCTGCCACAGAGTCGTACCGGTGCACCAGGTCACCCTAAATCACCCAGGTACCTGACGTTTGACAGGGCTAAAGCTTCTGAGTTTCACGGAATCACGGAGTTTCAGAGTTGGAAGGGACCTCTAGAGATCATCTAGTCCAACTCCCCTGCTAAAGCAGGATTGCCCAGAGCACATTACTCAGGACTGCATCCAGGTGGGTCTTGAAAATCTCCAGGGAAGGGGACTCCACAACCTCCCTGGGCAGCCTGTGCCAGTGCTCTGTCACCCTCACCGTAAAGAAGTTTTTCCGTGTATTTGAACGGAACTTCCTATGTTCTAACTTGTGCCCATTGCCCCTGGTCCTGTCACTGGGAACCATTGAAAAGAGCCTGGCTCCATCCTCCTTCAACCCACCCTTTAGATACTTGTACGCCATAATAAGGTCTCCCCTCAGCCTTCTCTTCTCCAGGCTAAAGAGTCCCAGCTCTCTCAGCCTTTCCTCATAAGGCAGATGCTCTGATCCCTTAATCATCTTAGTTGCCCTTTGCTGGACTCGCTCCAGCAGTTCCCTGTCCCTCTTGAACTGGGGAGCCCAAAACTGGACACAGTATTCCAGTTGTGGCCTCACCAGTGCAGAGTAGAGGGGGAGAATGACCTCCTTCGACCTACTGGCCACACTCTTCCCTATGCAGCCCAGGATTCCATTGGCCTTTTTGGCGATAAGGGCACATTGCTGGCTCATGGATAATTTACTGTCTACTAGGACCCCCAGATCCTTCTCCTCAGAGCTGCTTCCCAGCAGGTCCGCCCCTAACCTATACTGGTGCCTAGCATTCTTCCTCCCCAGGTGCAGGACCTTGCATTTGCTTTTGTTGAACCTCATTAGGTTCTTCTCTGCCCAGCTCTCCAGCCTGTCCAGGTCACACTGGATGGCAGCACGGCCCTCTGGGGTGTCAGCCACCCCACCCAGTTTGGTATCATCAGCGAACTTGCTGAGGATACACTCTGTCCCCAAATCCAGGTCATTAATGAATATATTGAACAAAATTGGACTGAGTATTGACCCGTGGGGGACACCACTGGTTACAGGCCTCCAACTAGACTCTGTGCCGCTGATCACAACCCTCTGAGTTCTGTCACACAGCCAGCTCTCAATCCACCTCACTGTCACCTCATCTAGCCCATACTTCCTCAGCTTCCTAATGAGGATGTTATGGGAGACAGTGTCAAAAGCCTAGCTAAAGTCAAGGTAGATGACATCTACGACTCTCCTCTCATCCAGCCAACCAGTTATAACATCATAGAAAGCTATCAGATTGGTCAAGCATGATTTACCCTTGGTAAATCCATGTTGACCACTTCCAATAACTTCCTGTTCCTCAACGTGTTTGGAGATGACATCCAGAATGAGTCGCTCCATTACCTTCCCAGGGACAGAGGTGAGACTAACTGGTCTGTAGTTCCCTGGGTCCTCCTTGCATTTTTTGAAGATTGGAGTGATGTCAGCCTTTCTCCGGTCCTCAGGCACCTCTGCTGTTCTCCATGACTGTTCAAAGACGATGGAGAGTGGTCTAGTAATAACATCTGCCAGTTCTCTCAGCGCTCGCGGGTGCATCCTGTCAGGGCCCATGGACTTATGAATGTCCAGCTTGCCCAAGTGGTCTCTGACCCAGTCCTCCTCAACTGAGGGAAAATCTTCCTCTCTCCAGACCTTCCCCCTTGCCTTCAGAGTATGGGATTCGTGAGGGTCAGCTTTAGTAGTGAAGACTGAAGAAAAGAAGGCATTCAGTAACTCTGCTTTCTCTGTGTCTTCCACCACTAGGGCACCCGTCTCATTCACCAGTGGGCCTACATTTTCCCTAGTCTTCCTTTTTCTATTGATATACTGAAAGAATCTCTTCTTATTGTCTTTAACTGCAGTGGCCAAGCTGAGTTCTGATTGAGCTTTGGCCCTTCTCATTTTCCCCCTACATATCTTTGTTATATCTTGATAGTCCTCATAAGTTGCCAACCCCCTTTTCCAGAGAATGTGAGTTTTCCTTTTTTTTTCCCTGAGGTCCAGCCAAAGCTCTCTATTTAGCCAGGCTGGTCTTCTTCCCCTTCTGCTCGTTTTTCGAGACATGGGGATGGCCTTCTCCTGTGCTTCTAAGAGCACCTGCTTGAAGTATGCCCAGCCTTCCTGGGCACCTTTGCTCTTCAAAACTGCCTCCCAAGGGACACTCTCGACCATGCTCATAAACAGGCTAAAGTCTGCCCTTCGGAAATCCAGGGTGGCAGTTCTGCTGGCTCCCCGCCTTGCTTCATCATTCGATCGTTTCATTTCCTGAGCATTTATGAAGGTGTTGGGCTTCATTGTCAGGTGCAGACTCCTGGGCTTGGTGCAGGTGTTGGTGCTCAGTGCGAGGGTCTGGGTTAGGTGCCTTGGCAGGGTGCCTGAGCATCCGCCTCCTCCCACCGCTCCCTGACCCTCTCCTGTGGGGAAGACAGGGCTGTGCTCATGGCTTTTCTTGTGTGGTTTCAGTGGTTTATATAATTATGCAGAACACGGGGAGTCCTGGGTTCAACTCCTTTCCCTTTTAACAAGATAAACCCTTGTTTCTGTTGTGCCTGAACAGTGTTACAACTGTGAAGCAGCTCTTGCCCCCCTCTCCCATTGGGGCCATTTTCTAGAGGTGTGGGAAGAAAGTGCCCAAATCCTTTCAGGCAGAGAAGAGAAGCAGACCAATATCTCCCATGTTAAAGTAGAACAAAGAAGAGTGGGTGGCATTACAGTATTGCTCGAAAACAAAGCAGTGGTCACCTCTGTGTTTTAGGTGGCACTGGATGTGCGTTTTTCAGAGGACAAGAAAGGTGAGCGGACACACACTTGAGGTGAGAACACCACCTGAGCCCAGGCCCTGGCTGGGTTTAGGTTCTGGTCAGGCATGGAGTTGCTTTGCCCTGTTGAGACTGAGATGTCTCACAGCAGAATTTTAGCTACAAATGGAACTTTAATATAAAAAAAACCCCAGAGGGCCCTCTAGGCCTGGGTGGCTGCCGATCTGTCTGGATTGTTTTGTTTGTGTTTGTGTGGGGGTTTTTGGTTTGGTTTCTTTTTAAGCTTAAGGCTTGCTTTATCTAAATTCTAGAGTTTATCTAAATTCTATCCAAATTTCATTGCAAGTGCAGGTGTCCCTTTCTGAATCTTTCTTAGTCTTTTGTACTAGGGTTCACTTTTTAATGACGCAGTACCGAGTTTAAGAAAGAAATTAAGTAGTTTGCTTTTGTCCTGAGTAGTTTACTGTCACCAACATCTGTCATTTTGTTACTGTAATTATTCCAGTTGTCTCCTGAAGAAAGTACAGGCCTTTGTTTTATTGAGAGCGCTAACTAGATTTTTTTTTCTTTCTAATAACATGTACATCAAAATGCTTTCTAGGTTTGGTCATGCCCTCTCAAATCAAGTGAAAAGCAGGGGGGGCAGGATATGGAATGAAAAAAAAGTGTTTTAACATAAGCTCGGAATATGTTTTAATTGCATGCAGAGCATGACATGGGCTGTATTCCCAGTGCCATGCATATGTATGTGTATTTCCCACCAACATTTGCCCCATATGAGTAGGAGTTTAATTAATAATTTCTTGCTTCTCAGTTGTTTTTCTAACCAAAGCATTTGATATGAAAACCTTAATCTCAATTTTCCTAAAGTAAATGTAAAGAAAAACTGGGAAAAAGGTTTGCATAGTACAGGGAGAACAGATAACGTGCAAATAAAATCAGATTTTTGCCATTTATTATCAACATCAACAGTTAAGTATTGCTTCCTAGAACCTGAATATGTAAAATTCCCAGTGACAGCACGTTGTTTATGGGCTTTGAAATGATACTTTCTTTGTTAGAGTGCCAGTTCCTTTGGTATGTATTTCCTCTGTCACCTGAGGCTATTTTTCCAACACGTAACACATGTGATTTTTTCTGCTTTCTGAATAATCAGCTTTTCCTTTTGCTCGTTAAGCATAAAAATACGGCCAAGGTATTAACACAATACAAGGTATTAACAGTGACCAGTCTCTACCAAATACTAAGTTCTTTTTTTCTTATTACCTAATTAACATACTTTAATTAGTTCACCACATTTAATGAACATGTTATGTAAAACTCAACAATTTCTACCTTCAGGATAACCATGACATTCAATCTAACGTGTCAGACTGGACTGTATGAATAATTAATACAGTCTATATTTATTAATTTAGTATATGGACTAGCTTGACAGGCTGGGTGGAGGGGTGGTGCTCGGTGTGGGGGGTCAGGCAGCAGCCTGCTGGGAAAGGAGCAGGAGGAGCACCCTGGGAGGGCTCTTCCTGGGGGAAAAAGAAAGGATGAACCTGAACAGAAGTCAGGACCCCGCTGACAGCAGGTGTCCCTGAGCCTGAGCAGGGTCCCCCGCTGGGACAAAGCAAAAGAAATCCTTGGCTCTGTTGTCTTCTTTTTGTACCTTTCACCTCCTTTCGTTGCTTGATTGGTCTCACTGATTCAAACCAGGAGTGCTTAATAATAATAATAATTCATATAAAATGCAGTACATGTATTTCTTTAAAAAAAATCCTGCAGTTGTGCTATTAAAATCAGGAAGATAATTGTTGAATACTGATTTTTTTAAGCTAGTTGAAAAATGAATTTTAAAAAGAACATGCTATTTTAATACTTCTGATAGCTGCCTGAACTTCAGTATGCCTTGCATTATGAGAAATGAAATTATGTACAAGAAAAACTACAAAACTGCGAAAAAGGTTGAGCTGAGTGGAAACAGGCCTTTCTCCTGTTATATCAATGTGTTTTCTGCTTTCTGTAACCAGAACGGCCTGTTGTGCTTAGTGAGAATTTTTGCTTATGAGAATTTTTGGCTTCCTGAACACCTGAGAGCCTGGTGGTCAGCCTTTGGCATTGCCTTGTGCGCTGTCTGGGTGGAGTGCCCAGTGCTTCAAAATGTCCTATATGAATAAGACGCATGAAGATGTCTCTACAAAGCTTGAAATCGTCTAGAACTTCTTTTTAGAAGACCCAAAGGCTTTGCTTACCTTACTGGTAGCAAAAGTGATAGACAGTGTAAGTTTCCATGTGCGTATAATGCCATCTAGCTATAAACACTGGTGGCTGTAAGGCTTTGCACAAAGGTCGTGCTGGTGACCTGGAAAATAAGCTTAGACTTAGTCATGTCAGGCTGGTAGAGGAGCTTGAGAGCACGAGGAAGGGAAAGCAATGCATTTTTCTTGAAATAGGTTGTGACGGTGCTAGGAGTGAGAGGTTTAGGTTTTTATTTACAATGCATTTTTAGGCATTTTATTCTTGGGAGAGGTAATAAGGTGAGTACGTGGAGCATCTGTTTGAATAGAGAACTCGTTTCTTCTAGTCAGACTAATTCTGTTTCTCCTGATGGTGAAAGATGTTTTTTGGTTTTCAAGGTGAGAAAGAGGCAACAGGCCCAGATATAATACTACCTTAAATTCAAGCTCTGATTTGGTTTCCCTAGCCACCTTTCTTCCTTGTAAAGTGAGTAAGTGGTTTCTGACAAGTTAGAATAGACTATATATAAGCCTACGGTCTATCGACTGCTGGAGGCCAAGTGAAGTAAGAAAGTAATTTAAAAAAATGAAACATTTATGAGAATTTTCTTTTTGTGATGTGGTCTGAACTGCTTTTCTTGGCTTATAATACAAAGTACTGTCTTTTACATCAACATGAATTATTTCTATTGCGTTTATTCCAAATACTTCTGCTATGGAGTGAATTTTGTAATCTTTTGTTGCTGATTACTTTCTTGAATGAGTTATTTGTAGGGATTCATGTTATAGCTGTGGGATTTATGATAAACTGGCATTTGCATGATTTGCATGAGTAAGAACTTTAATAATGAGGAAGGATTTATGAAATAACAGATAGAGGTCCCTCATCACCTTGTTACTACGTGTGTGCTAGCTGCTATATAGTTGTTTTCAAAGTAAGTTTGTTTTCTTTGTACGGTAGGGAAGAGCCAGCAATTGGAAAACGCTGGAGATAGTTGAACTGTTCAGAACTTTTACTAGTAGTATGTGTCAAGTATCGTGTTTGAATGATTCTTTTCGTGATTCTCCTTTTGCATGCTATTCTCCTTTGAGTTTGCGCACAACACTGAGCATGTCAAACTGTAGAGCTTGTCCTTGAAAACAAAAGTGGGGTTGGTGACCTGATGAAGAATCATTATGTGGAAGTACTATCCAGGGATTTGAGAATAATCAGACTATTGAAAATAACACAAGTATTCTTGGATGGTATCTGAGGTGGAATTTGTGGTGTCATACGTTATCTTGAAAGGCAGTCAAGAACTTCTTGAAAAATAGATTTGGGAGGAGCTAACAACTATATTATTCCGTACATGTAGTTAATTGTTAGAGTACCAGTTATTTAAAACTAACTCAAGTCTTCATGTGTTTTTTTTTGTATCTTCTGCCTCATTTCTGAAAACCCTAACTTTTAGTAATTAATCTGAAAACTCTTCAAATTAATGAGTGTGTCCTTTAACATTTCATTACTTTTTGTTTTTACGTAATAAAAGTAGACGCAAATCCAAAACTTGAAGGTCATCTGTTAGAATTCAAATAATTTATATAAAATAAGCTTGATAATTGCAATATTCAATGCTACTGTGACCAATATCTTCATGATGTTATTATCTTACGACAAAATTGCAAACAGCAGGAAGTTACAATTTACATTAGTTTTCTAAAAGTTTTTTTCATAGTAAACTGCATTTATTATTTTTACTTTAAAAGCCCATCCAAGAAACAAAATAATTAAAACTTACCTGGGTTAGTGGTGTTACAGTGATGTGGTCCCAGATTTATGTATTTAAGTTGCCTGATATTTGAGACTTCAGTGTATGGCATAATATGGCTAAACAAGTCATAAAGTGTGACACTATACAATTTTTTTAGTGCATTGATAACAAAAGATTGCTTTATGCAGGAGTTTTACAGCGTTTTATCCAGCTGAGTTTTGAAAGTCCCTGATAGTAAAGCTGGCACTGTTTCCCGTGCGAGACTGTTGCACAGGCGACATAGTTCAAAGTCAGCTTTTAAACCATGTACTCTTGTGAATTTCACAGTATTAAATGTCAATATTTCTTCTAACAGAGAAAGTAGCATAACGTTTTTGTATCAAATTTGTAAATATTTTTTGAGTAATGAGAGCATTTATGCCTCAGTGATGGTATTTTAAAGAGGATGTTGGAGAATGAGGGAGAGAAAGGAAAACCATATCACTGAATATTTCTCTGATGGATTGATGTCACATCTTTTTATCAATACAAATTTAGCATTGCTATGGGCCTCAGTTCCCGAGTCTGGTTTGAGAACTCAGTGATCAGGTTTTGGTTCAAGTACGTACGGTCATGTCTTTTGAAACACTGGAGATAGGACAGGCTGAAGCCATGTACCCTCTGAGCAGTATGATAAGGCTGCTAGACAACTGTCTCGTGGTGAGAATGCCTTTGCTTTATAGTTACCCTTTTCTCTGAAATTTGTATGGAAGTTGGCTCACAGCTGTAACCTAAGAGTAAGTTTTAGAAAGGGTTTTGAGCAGGGGAGATTATGAGGCAATGTACTGACTGCTTCATGCAGAAGCAGACTGACTTCTTTCTCACTTAGCCTTGGATTCCCTTCCGAACTCATCTGCTTTTTTTTTTTTTCTCACCAACTTAGAAAACAGTCCGTCTTTAAGAGAGCAGGAGGGCCCGAAACAGGGTTTTGCTGGATGGTTGCTGTGTGGTGGTCCAACTGATGATCATTGGAGGGAGATTAAATTAGGAAAGAAATTGTCTAATTCGGGAATCTTCTGTCTGCCATTGTCAGTCTCTGTGGAGGTGGTCTCACTGCTGTTTTTCTCCCTCTCCAAGGGAGAGGAAAAAGGAAAGGTGAAATTGGCTGCTGCTGAACTTCTCTTTGAGGACAAAGGGGGAGGTATAAACCTGGGTATATTTAGCCGTGATAGATCTGATCATTTAGGTTTTAGACTGTCAAACAGTAGTACTGCAAAAAAAAAAATCTGTCAGGCAGTCCAAGTTCATGCGATAGTTTAGGATGAGAAATACTATACTTTCTGCGTGTGTATGTATATGGTATGTATATACATCTAAGAGAGAATGACTATGAAGAATCATGGAAATAAAAGTCTTTGCACTGTTGGCAAAAAAAAAAAAAAGTTAACAGTTACACAGCACCACAGTTAATATTTTTATTTAAGGGTGAAGAGTCTTTACAATGGGGCTACTCCAGAGGACCTGCTATTGCACTCCAGGTATTATAATTTCACTCTGGTGTTTGCAGTACAGTATTCTCTTTACTTAAAGTGGGAAGCAGTGTTTAACAGAACTCGTATTCACAGGCATTGACTGTTTTTTTTTTTTTTTAACTGTTGCTTATCATTATAAAACAAGCTTATATAAAATCACCAAACCTCCTTCGAAACTAGGAAAGTCCCCATAGCTGGAATGTGTCTAAGTATTAATTTTTCTTCATTTCGGTGTTCTTTTCTCTTTGTCCTTTGCACTTTTACTCTTTCACAAGTGTCTTGTACTGAAGTGGTTAGCTGAAAGGCAGTTAAAATATAAAAGCAGGCAGTGTCTGACTTTTGAAGCTCCTGTGGGAGACTGTGTATGTTCCAATGGGCATTTTGTCCCAGTTTTCTATCTTTGAAGCAATCATCGGCTATTTTTTTTTCCTCAGATTTTAACATTTTTATCTATGTCCTTGCATTATTGGATGTAAAATTGTTTAAATATTTAAAAAATATGTGGGCACTTAATTTTTTAAAGCATTTTGAATAGTTGTAGGAAATGATATCTTCTTCCCCGTTTTTATCCATAAATATCTATGAATTTGTCTAGTTTACATCTCTAATTTTTTTAATTTAATCCAGAACATCCCAACATCTGATTTGGGGCCTGCTCCTAGTTTGTGGGGAGGACTTTTCTTAATCTTCTCCCCTTTCTGTGTTCTTCCAACATCAACCGAGGGAGGCCGCCCCCAACCCGGTGCCTGTTTAGGTTGTGGATGCCTGGCCTTGCACAGTCATTAATAAGCCATTTAGCTTTTAGTGAGGTGTGTGCTGCTTCAATAGGATTTTGGTGTCCCCTCCCAGAGAAAGGATGGCAAGACAGAGGTGGCGCAGTTAATCTTAGCCTGTTTGCTCTCTGTGTGCACCGTTTTGTTAACTTCACAAGAAAGCAAATGTTTGTTTCAGAGCTCACTTTTCAGAATTGATTTTGGAATAAAGTACTTGATCGTTTTATTTATTATTTGTTTTTGTAGCTGTTGGAGTGATAAAATTAGGTAGTAATCTGTCTGATATATAACATATTTATACATTGCATTTATAAAGCACTTTTTACAGTCCTGCTTTCTTCCCAGTAGTCAAGACTACTAACCTAATCCTAAACTTGTGCTCTTGTAATAGCTGTTTTCCCCAAATGCCTCCCTCCAAAGCAGTGGTTTTCCCTCCCGACCTTTTGAAATTCTCATCCCACGTTACAGTCTTCTAAGACTCCAAATGGTATTTTGTATATGACCAATGTTAGGTTTTTGCTCTGATATTTAAGGATACAAAACCACTTGTTTTACATGACTGAAATAAGCATTTAAAACAGTTTGGAAATTTTTGGTGTAGCTGATGTGTCCAGCAGTTTTTCTTTTTGGATGGGCTTTGACTGAGTAATATTGGCTAAAATTGATCTTTATTTATTATCATTCTCGTTTAGAATCAGTATATTTTATAGCAAACGAGAAAATTTTAAGTATGTGTATAGGTAGATGGATTTATACATCTACATACATCTGTATTTATATCTCTCTTGCCTGTATATTTTATTGATAAAAGTAAAACTTTCAAAGGACTGTGGTGCACAAATGATGTGCAAATAAGTTGGTATCTAGGGATTTGCAAAAGTATTCAGACATTCTGATTGCTTACAAGTATAAGTAAACTAATGAGCGCAGAGCTAGCTAGTGTGTGTTCAAAGTAACAATATGCCAGTATTTTTATACACAGTGAAGAAACTTGCCTGAACCTTTCTTTTGCCTTTTTTTCCCCTTGTTTGAACTGAAGCAGAGTTTCATCTCATTTAGGGCTAGTTCTGAATATGTTGTAATTGGACATAATCTTTTTAGAGTTCTTCCTTTAAGAAAAATGGCTGGGTTCTCCGCTCACAAGGCGGTTTATCAGTGTCAAAGCTCAGCAATATGTCAGGGTAATTCTTAAACCTCTACACAGGTCTAAAAGATTATTGAAGAATGCACAGACGCTTTTGGTTTTTTTTGTGCTGTCTGAAATAGAAGGGGGCTAAATCCCCAGTGGGCAGAAATTATATAATTTGGTGATGCTATGCTGATTTATGCCTCTTGAGAGTTTGCCTGCAGCAGAAGCTGGAGGTGATGAGAAGAGATTGGATGAGAGAAAGACCATCCAGGAAAAATTCATCAAATTTGTCATTCTTGAAAGGACCATCATAACATATGGTAAGGCATATCATTTACCTCAGGCTCGGAGGAAAGTGATTTCTGCTAGGAGAATATTAATTTTATTTCTTACAGGATCAGCTGACAGGGTAGGCTTTCTCCTGGCTGGTCTTCCCCTTCTGTTTTCTCTAAAGGGAAGGATGAAGCTTGGAAATGTCTTATCTGTAGCAGACAAGCAAGTTGGCGTTTTGCCATCATTTTCTGCTAGCAGAGAGGATAATGGTAATTATATGTCAAAATTTAACATTTCTCTTCTTTGAAAGAGAACTTTTTAATGCAAAATATTTAGAAAAGTCAGATCTATTCTGAGGTGGATGAGAAGCTAGGATTAGTGAGCTGACAAATTTTTCTTAAGAAAATGGAATTTCTCTTCCTCTTCAGGGACAAGGGAGAGATGAAAAGGATCAAAAGAAAGGAAGGTATGAGGTGTGCATTATAACTTAAGCTGCAACTTCAGTATTGTGTAATATTTGGGAGATACCCAAATCGCCTGCCCTGCTGTTCCTTCTGTGAAAAGGCTGGTAGCACTTGATTTGCTAACAGCTTCCAGCATTTTTGATTACATTGGTATTTCTTCGTTCATCAGGCAAATAAGTTTATATTGTGCTGTACAACACGGAGTCCAAATTCCATCATCACCTTTTTGAGGAGGGGAAAATGTTCTCCTATAATCAATTCTAGCATCCCCAATGGTTGCAAGTTAAGGTGTTAAGTCAACCATGTCCTTAGTCTGTTAATAAAAGGAGAGAGGTTTTCCGAGCCTGTGGCACAAGTTACAGTGCTGTTGAGATGCTTAAAAAGGTGGAAATCTCTGCTTTCTTTAAAGTCAGAAAAGCAAGGCATGGTCATTTTAAATATAACCTATTCACCTTCTGGACACACATTTAAAATTTTTCATTTCAATCGGATTTTACAAATAATTTTCTAGAATAAATGATTTACATAAATATAATTTTGCTGAGAAAATAAATGTACGATTGCAAACTTTGAGGAGATTTTTTACTCTGTTTTCTGTATTTTTCCAAGAACAAATATATACACTTATATACGCTGTAAGTATAGGATTGCTCCTCAGCAGTCTGAGAGAAGAGAGATGTCTGCGTTCTCCTACATTACCTTCTGGGAAAGGGGATGCCAGACATTTTCAAGTTGTTTCTGAAGATAAACTACTGGATAGAAATCTTCCTTTCTTTTCATTGTTTTAAACCTGTTCATTATACATTTATTCTAATTTATTAGCACCACGTAGTGCAGTGATCTGGATTGTCAGGGACCGGTCTGAGATACAGGCTTGAGTTTTAGTGCCAGGATATAGCAACACTTACAATGGGGTGTTTGGAAAGGCAGGTTTTGATACAGCTACATTAACTGTTAGACAGAATTGGAACCAAGCAGTTTGTTTGCAAATTTTGACTGTGCAGCTGTGGTTCAGGTCTGCCTCTGCTGGTTTCCTGTTTTGTTTTATAAATGTTTAGAGTTTCCTTTAACCACAATCATGGTTATCCACAGATGAACTGATTAGACTTGCGTAACGCCTGTTGAAATAATCACAAAAGGAGAGTGTTTGAAGAGTGTCTCATTTGAGAGAACAACGTACGTCCATAAAATACAAGTTTTTACTGAGTTAATAAAGTTAAACTAATATGTTCTAAATGGCTTTCCTTTTTGTCTAGAGAAGGGTATGTACACTTTGTAGCCCAAAAAACCTCAATAATTTTATGGGAGAATTAATTCAGAGATATATACATAGGCTAGAGAAAGGTAATAGAAACAATCCTGTCATTAGGATTAAAGGGGAATGGGCTATCATTAATTACTTTTGAGCTTATTCCACTCAAGTACAAAGATATTTTTTAATCTGTGTTGATCTGAGCAATCAGCTGAAACTTAAGAACTGATGAATTATTTTGGTTAAGAGAAATTGCTGAGCTATTTATATTGTTAATACCACTCTATGTGTTGAGAAGAAAGCTCAGTGTCTTCAGTACAGGAGAAACCAACTGTTATTGAGTCGTTTTTGTTTGTTTACTGTTTTTTGATTCAGGTTTCTGAACTTATTTCCAATCAGTGTTTAGCCCCAGGGCAACCTCCTGATTTTCCTTAGGTCCTGCTCTTGGTACCAGTTCTGCTGTACCTTGTTTTCTGCTTTTTCTTCACTTGTCTGCGTTTTCGTGATCATCTCTTGTAGAAATATAGAAGTGAAAGGCACACTCTTGGTCTGTGATTTCTTGCTCTTGCAGACCTGCAACCTCTGATGGTTAAAAAACCCCCAAAGATTAATGGCAACTTTGTATGGATTTGTGCTTGTTCCAAAATTGTTCTGTTACTTGAATACTTTTTCTCTTTCTCCTTGGCGCTTCTATCTTGACACCTACACAGATCTTCCACTTAATCTTTTGTTTGTTAAGCTAAACAAAGCAAATGTTTTCAGTTTCTTCTCAAAAGTTCCCTGACCATTGTAGAAGCCTTTATATTGTGCAGTTTGGCTTCCTTTTTTAGGCGTAGATGATCAGAATCAAGAACAATAAGACTTTAAGAGCTTCATGTTGTTGCATTAATGTTGATGTCTATGCACTAGAAATATCTTCCCTGATAATTTTACAGTTTCATTTCCATAGGGGCATCATGTTGGTAGCGCATAATTACTGTGACCAGCTTTGTCCCCACAGTTTCATCCACTGTAATTTTCAACTGCTGAGCTCTCCATTCTTAGCAGAAATTTAATATAAGTTCACCTCTTTGCATTTTGCATTATTAAATTTTACCCCAATTTTATTCCTGTGGTCCTGAAGGTAATCCATGTGTTCCTGGTGATGTTCCATTCCTTATATATTAGCAGTGCTTTCCAATATCAGAATTTTTTTGAACAAAGCCAAACTGTGATTTTTGGTATCATTCATACTACTTGTGCTCTGGTCATTAATAAATACATGTAGTAAAATTGATCCCTCAAAATGTTGCTGAGGAATATAGAATCATAGAATGGTTTAGGTTGGAAGGGACCTTAAAGATCATCTAGTTACAACCACCCTGCCATGGGCAGGGACACTTCCCACTAGACAAGGTTGCCTAAAGTCCTATCCAGCCTGGTCTTTGAACACTTCCAGAGATGGGGCATCCACAACATCCCTGGGCAACCTGTTCCAGTGTCTCACTACCCTCAGAGTAAAAAATTTCTTCCTGATTAGGTAATATATATCTCCCCTCTTCCAGTTTGAAGCCATTACCCCTCATCCTATCACTACATGCCCTTGTAAAAAGTCCCTCTCCAGCTTTCTTGTAGACACCCTTTAAGTACTGGAAGGCTGCTATAAGGTCTCCCCGGAGCCTTCTCTTCTCCAGGCTGAACAACCCCAGCTCTCTCAGCCTGTCCTCATAGGAGGGGTGGCCCTCCCCTGGACCCTCTCCAACATGTCCATGTCCTTCTTGTGCTGAGGACTCCAGAGCTGGATGCAGTACTCCAGGTAGGGTCTTGCAAGCACTGAGTAGAGAGGTAGAATCACCTCCCTTGACCTGCTGGTCACGCTTCTTTTGATGCAGCCCAGGATGCGGTTGGCTTTCTGAGCTGCAGGCGCACATTGCGGGCTCATGTTGAGCTTCTCGTCAACCAGCACCCCCAAGTCTTTCTCCCCAGGGCTGCTCTCAATCCATTCTCAACCCAGCCTGTATTTGTGCTTGGGTTTGCCCCGGGCCACGTGCAGAACCTTGCCCTTGGCCTTGCTGAACCTCATGAGGTTTGCATGAGCCCGCCTCTTATCCCTGTCCATGTCCCTCTGGATGGCATCCCTTCCCTCCAGCGTGTTCACCGCCCCGCCCCACCCCACCCCACCAAACTTGCTGATGGCGCACTCAGTCCCACTGTCCATGTTGCTGACAAAGATGTTAAATAGCACTGGTCCCAGTACTGACCCCTGAGGAGCACTGCTTATATATGTTAGTATTGTTCTTCCAGCTATTTTGGTACAGCACTACATTATCTCACCTTACTTTTACAATCTGCAATACCTTTCACTGATCTCAAATGTTCTCTGACATGATCATTAGTACTAGCAAACATGACTTAAATTTAATTTAAATAGTTGAGTGACAGAGCTGGTGGTGTTTGCTCACGCACTGCTTAGGTCAGGTCTTTTTGATGAAGCTGATTTGTGATAGATTCAAAGTGACCGTTATTTCACCTTGCGTAATCCACAGGAACTCTGAATTTGCCTTTTTTTTTTTTTTAATTATTCTTTCTTTTTTCCTGTGAAGAAGAATGAAATAGAAGCAAACTATATTTGTGAGTAATGCTTTTGTATGGTATAAAGTGATACCTGTTGATGTTCTAAATGAGTTACCAGATTTTTTGCTTTGACATCTCTCAGAATATATCCATACTTTATAAAATGGTACTGTATGTATACCCTCTCTCTGTTTTTAACATTGCTAATTAAATGCTAAAATTTTCACTTTTGCAAAATAGTAATTGTATTGCCATGAGGAAAAACATGGAATAACTTCTGGGAAAAAGATTCCGTTAGCTGAGATAATATACAGTATTTCTTCATGCATATTTCTGAGTCCATTTATAATTTGTACTGTACTGATCTTAACCGAAGTCAGGAAAATAGTATTCTATCTTGTCTTTTGCTAGCTCTTGAATTCTTCAAATGTCCAGCTGGGGGAGAGATTATTTACTTGTTGTGAGCAGAAACTCTTAATTGATGTTTCTGACATCTGTGGTTATAGCTCTTAGCTTTGTGTTTTTCACGTTTTTAGTGGCAATCATCACGTAATACAAGATTTGCACAGAGAGAGCCTACATAACATTTATGAAAGCTGGCTTGGCAACATACATTCTTTTATTTGGTCACTTCTTACCACCTTGGCTGGCCTCTGTATACTAGGGAGGTAGCTTGTGGGGACTTGGAAGTGGTTGCCGGCAACTCACAGATGCAAGGTTGTTCTCCCTTATGTAGTTGTAAGTAGCTACTGATCAGAATATAGTATTGCAGAACTGAGTGTTTGCATAGGAGTAAATAACTTAATATTTAGTAATCCTGTATTATTGTTTTTTTTAAGTTACCTTTGGAAATAAAAACGTTACCTTGGGAGCTATTCCCATTTCATACTAATGTGGGGAAAGCTATTTTCCTCTTTTTACTGTTGAATCACTCTTACCTATTTTTTTGAAGGGCCTTTTGCCGCCTTGTGTGTATGTATTTATATCCTGTGCACATAGATTTAGTAGTGGTTTTTCTTGGTTGAAAGTGAATTCGTGAGTTACTCTGGAAAAACTTTAAAAGTAGCAGCTCTCAGGAACATTCACAATGTTCCAAGTGGCACCACCCTGACTGCCCACCGGCATCAGCGGTAAAAAGACAGCGTCAGGTTGTTTGATCTCAAGATTAACTCTCTTGGAGAATGTAGAAGGCAGTGTCAAGCCTGGCCTGATCTGGTTCCCTACTGCACTTTTAAGCCTCCTAAAGCTTCGCTGACTGGCCTCTGCTGGGCTACTGTACATGTCACCGGCCACCCTGTACGAATGGGTGGCTAACTGCGAGTTCCCTTTCCCTGTAGATGAAGCATCCTTATGTTGAGGCAGTTACACGCTGTCTAAAGTCAATCAGTTATAAATTGATATCACACAGTTTCCCTCTGTAAAGGGAAATAGGTGGTATTCATGGATGAGACCAGTTTGCTATTATCAGTGCCATAATGTGAATGACTATAAGCCAAACTTGATTACTCAAAACAGTAATTACTACAACTGTATAATAATAATGTTAAACTAACAGAATAGGATCTGGGTGAATTAATTTAGAACCGTTTACTTGTAGTTTCAGCTTCTGCTTATACTTCAAAGTAAAGAAGGACATCCAAATTAATTTGAATAACATGCAAGCGGCAGTTAAATTAGGGAAGATTTTTTCCTCCAAGCTTTATTTGTCTGTAAAATTCAACCGGTAGCAATGTATTTCCATATGTGTTGAGGGGATGTTCCTGTGTGTTTAAGGATATGGACTGAGTGCCTTGATAGGACTTTCTCACTGTGTGAACACGAGTAATTTTTCCGTGGGTCTAGAGTTCGGAGGGATTATTAAATGATAACTTTTTCTAGTTTGTTGGTGGCACTGTTTCATCTTAGTTCTGCGAAGCGATTGTTTTTTTTTTTTTTTTGGCTTGTGTTGTTTGTTGCCATTATGATAGCAACAATAAATATAAGTAGTGATTTATAATAATCAATTTCACTTGCATCAAGTGTGTGTTTTAATAAAAAGTCCGGCTATTACTTTGTACTCATAATAATTTAAAAATTACTAAGGAGGATACTGTACATTTGTTAGCTTGAAAGGTCTCTCATATCTGAAAAAACCCATGCATGATTGTTTTGTTTGATATCAAAACACATTTTTGCTGTCATAATACTGGCACATTTTCAAGGCATGCTGTTTTCTGGCTGCTAGCAGGGAGTAATGGAAACAATGCAGCGATCATGCAATTTATTGAAAATAAACACTAAAAATACTTAGGCAAGCAATGTTTTTAATTTAATAGGGACTGGGATTCATAAGGTTGCATAAAATAGCTGTTTCCGTACCACGGCTATTTAAATGCCTTGCTGCCTATGAATTGTTTATAATTTCTTTCTGGTAATTTTCCTTTGGATCAGATTGTGATGCTTCTTCTGAATGGTGATAGTGCTTGTTGAGGAGTGGTCATGCACGCAAAATTTGATAACCTCGATATGTCACTTCATCTGCCGTTTTTCTTTTGTTAATGCAAAGCTGGTTGCATAATATCTAATTTCTCCTTTAGCTGACCACGGATGAAAACAAAATCTATAATGGCAGCGCTAGGTTTTATAAAAAACGCAAGTGAGGAATTGAAGGATGTGGCTTGTTCTGTTTGGATGATGCAGGATTGCTTTAAGCAGTAAGCTTACTGTTTTCAGATGGCATTAGCAGCATCCGTGATATAGCTGTGTCAGCCTCCTTGACTACTGGATGTCTGTAATCGCACGGAGGGAACTATATTTAAGATCTGATATCTTGAGGGTAATGACTCCAGCACTTACTGACGGACAGAATGGCTGTTAATGCTTTCTTCACTAGCCCAGAAGATTTTGAGAGATAGATGGGTCTGTGATTCACTTTTGTAAGGCAGGAAATGCAATTTTTGGGGGTCTCTGGAAATAGAAAGGTCATGCAGCTTGGAACCGGTGAGACATTACAGTCTCTAAGTCATCAGGTATGACTTCATAGTTTATACTAATATTTCTAATACAAGGGTTTGTTTTACAGTTTTAGGTCATTTACAATCTCTTTGTCTGTGTAATTGCTTCATGTTGGATTTGCTACAGGATTTATAGGGTAGACTGTTTACATAAGCAGAACAATGTATATCTCGGAAATCTAATGTGTTGTTGATGCTATTCGAACAATGTAAGGTTATTCCATATTTTCAACCTGTTTTTATTGTGAACGTGATTTCTTTTAGCTAATTCATGGTAAAAGGTTATACCTTTGCTGTAAAGTAAAATGACAAGATCGTATTGCATTTTTATTTTGCTTTATCTTTACATGGCACACAAAGCTATTGTATGAATATGTGTTTGTCGTATGAAATGCAGTATAAGGCAGCTGTTTACCTACGGTGGCAGGTTATTTAAAACAACGTACCACATTGTGTAACAGGACTGAGCTATTCTGCAGGCACAGATCTTGCTTCATTTTGCAGTAGTAGATTCTTTTTTTTTTGCTTCATTTCAAATGAGTTTTAAAAATAGCTCACTGAACACAGCAGTGGAAGTTTGGCAAGATAACTCTCCCCTTTTTAATTATTACACTCAGTGACACACATTAATACTAATGGGTTGTAAAAGAGAAGCTTAATAACTTAAATATTTAGAATGTTGTTTAAAACCAAATTCATTTTATTGAAGCATGTCTCATCCTTTTTGTTTTTAACTGTTGCCAACTTTATTGCAAAGCTCATACTTTTGTATCTGCTAATGTATTGTGGTGATGGATAGGAAAGTCGGAGTACATAAAAGAAAAAAGTATATGGGTATTTCACATAGGAAGATAGTGGCCTAATTTCATGTATGGAATTGGAGATACTGTTATCACTTTCGGTGTTATAAGTGATAGATAATAGCTATTGTTTCCCTTGAATACAGTATAGAGCAATTATATTTGAAATTGTAAGAGAAGTTTATTTTTAAAAATGATATTCAGCTCCATCTTAAGAAATCCTAGATGTATTTGCAGAACATTTCCATGGCAACGTGTTTGGCCATGTGTTTTAAAAGCTCAGCTGAAGCCTGAAAGTAGTGTGCAATTTTTCTGTCTCTTGCTTTACCCTTGTGAAACAACAGTTTTCACATATAATTGGACTGCAGATTGGCAGGGGTGAGCAGTATTTCCTGACCCCAAAGCACAGGGTTAAGTGATCAAGATTTAAAAACATTTTCCTATTTCCACCTAGAAATGTAAACATGTAAAACATGGAATTGATTTTGCCTTTAGAACTGTATTCTGGTTTCACCCCCGTTTAATAACATTTTGTTGGAAACGTATGTGTGTGGGAGACCACAGAAGACCAAACTTAAGAATGTGCAGCAAATTGCTTTAGTAAAAATGGCTGTCTTTTCATTTTTAATTAAAAACATATTTCTAAAAAATGTTTTATTACTTTTGCTGGCCATAATTTATAGTTTCCCAGTCTACTTATCCAGCTTATGTTCTTATTAATAATGGTGAAAGACTGCCCTGCTCTTAGGCTTGATTAGGTTTGGAATGATTTAACTATACCTTTCACTTGCTACAAGATCTTTTTAATCTGTTAGAATTTATTTTCAGTATTTTAATGTATTAGTCACAGTGAGTACATTCTGTTTCTTGGCATTGGAACGAAATTCCTGAAAGTATTGGTTTCATGGTATTTTGGTGCTTTGCAGGGTATTTATGGACTTTTTAATAGGACCAACCCTCCCCTCGGCTTCTTTGTTTTCCTTATTTGAGTATAATTTGAAATCTTGACTTACCTGTGTTTTGAAGTTGTTCCTGGACTCTCCTTTGCTCATTTAAAATAATTAGACCTCCATGGAATTTTGTGTAACTGGAAGCTGCAGCAGTATGCCATGTGCTTGTCCTGGACTCTGTTTCATCACTTGTATTAATTCTGCAAACTGCATTCTGTGGATGTTTTTGAAATGTAACATTGATGATAATCTACAAATACTGCAGTAGACATCCCTTGTGGCCTGCTTAGGACAGAAACCGTATCTACAGAGGAAAATAAATTGATGAATGCTTGCTTGAGGAAATGTATGTTAAGGTCATTCCATTTTGAAACAATGGTTTTACTGACTATAGCAAGTGAGTTTGAATATTTTTTTCACTGAAAGGATTTAGTAGTCCCATTATAGGTCCTTTTTCATTTGGAGGGACTAGAGAATAATATCCCAAAGTAATATATTATGGAGGTGAAGTTCTTTTGTAAGAGAAGAAATTGCAGCAAGGTAGAGATACACACATGCGAGCAGGGACTGAAGTGATCTGAAAACTTAAAACTACAAAGTATTTTGCTTGTTTAATACCCCCTGCCACCCAAAAAAGAAAGGTTTAAAACATACTTGCTGATATTTGGACCTGTTGTACAAATTTGGAGGAACTGAATCCTGTGGCAGTGCATTGGTATCAACTTACCAAGAAAGAGGTTTTTATGCCTTCTTTAAAACTATACCATCCATCTTCAAACCAAGTTGATTGCAACTGTCAGTTTTTGAAGAATGCTGTGTAAAGAAGCATCTCTCTCACTTAAAAAAATTCTTTCCCCTTGACTGTGCATAACGAATACACATCCGTGAGTATGCTTCCCTAGCTTTAAACATTCCTATTTGCAGAACCTGATGATAAAGATCTTATAAAGAAACAAAGCTCTGTACGGATGTTTTAGGAACAGCGTTAAGTAGCACATTGGGCAAAAAGCCCAATATTTATGTCATTTACCAATTCTAAACATGAATGCTCATACTCATGCACGTACTTAGTTGTGTATTACTGTGCTTTACTTATTACTGTTTGCTGTTCTGATTCTATACTACGAACTTTTTTCGGATGTTATAGTGCCAGTTTTTAAGGAAATGGCAACACTGGGACAAATAGGAGATCATGGCCAAACATTGACAAACGGCAATACAACATTAGAAGCAAAAAGTACTTTCAGAGTGAGTTGAAGGAGTTCAAGTCCTTTTGTCCTACATTCGTCTCCCTCCCAAGAGGTGATCCTATTCTCTGGTCGGATTCTCCTCTTTTAGTACTTTGATTCATATACCAAGTCATCGGGCCTAATGACCTGAATTAGGGAAGGCTTAGTATAAGCATGTCAGAAAGGTCTAAAAGTTAAAGTAACATAGCATAAAAATGTAACAGCCAGCTGCAGGGTCACAAAATATGTAGCTAAATTACTAGTGTTCCAAGAGCACTCTATTCCATTTAATGGAATATCACCATGTGATTGTTAAAACTATTTGAAGGAGTTTTGTAGGGATGCAATATGAAAATGCGAATAAATCATAACAATAATGCCACAGTAATGAGTTAGAAAAACTTAAAATAGAGTCATAGTTGGTCCCAACCAATTCCTCTAGAAGTGGGACCACCTAAGAGGGAGTAGTAAGGAAGGTGACTATATTAATGCAGTAAAGGAGAATGGTTATGCATTACTTAGGCATTTTGGAGAGAAGATGCAATCCCAGCTATGATTCATTCTCTCTCTCCTCCTCTCTCTCTCTCATAATGAGCCTCATAAATAATATGACTTGTTCATATTATTTCTTGTTTCCTTGCAAAGCTATATTTATTTTGCCTTACTTAAGTTTTCAATAAAAGTTATAAATAAAAAAAAAAAATTAACATTAGTGCTGTTACACTACTGTGATCAGGGTCTTTGGTCTCATGGTAACTTCTTTCAGCAGAAGCTAAGTATAAGTAGAAGCTAATCCATAAGTCTGGTAAATTCCAATAGATTGCTTAATTAGTAAAATCAATATGAACTATGGAGTAAGCTACATAATGCTTTCCATTGTGCCATACAGATTTCAGTGTGACCCTAAAAGGGAGAACATCACTTTCCTGAACCATTTAAAAAATGTAAATACCAGTAAGAGATTATAAGATGTGACTGATGATAAGGTGGGGAAATACTGCCATTCCTATTTTATTAAGGGGATCAAGTTTTTTCTTATGTTTAAGTGATACTTCTCATACTTTAATTTGTGCCCATTTCTTCTTGCCCTGGCACCGCTGAGAAGAGTCTGGCTAAGCCTTTGCTCCTTCCCTCTGAGCCTTCTCTTCTTCAGTCTGAAACAGTCCCTGTGCTCTCAGCCTCTCCTTCTGTGACCTTTGTGGCCCTTTACTGGACTTGCTCCAGTATGTCCATGTCTCTCTTGTAAGAAGGGAGCCCAGAACTGGACAGAGCGCTCTAGTTATGTCTCAACAGGGCTGAGTAGAAGGGCAGAATTGCTTTATCTGGGAAGAGAATTCAGATTCTCTGTTAACTAGTCAAAAAAATATGGGAAAGTCTGGACAGAAATCTTAGAAAAATGAGGACTGAATGCACTGAAAATTATAAATAG
The DNA here is from genome assembly GCF_965231255.1 of Vanellus vanellus. Classification (NCBI taxonomy): domain Eukaryota; kingdom Metazoa; phylum Chordata; class Aves; order Charadriiformes; family Charadriidae; genus Vanellus; species Vanellus vanellus. Next base: position 19,798,000 of record NC_138910.1, read on the forward strand.
TAATGTTTGTTGGTAATCTTACGGAGAAGAAAAGCTTTGAAAATAACTTTGCCTAAGTCATAAGAGTTGTTTTAGTCATGAAACCTCCTGTTTTGGGATGTCTTACATGGAAGCTGTGTCCCCCAATCCCATTGAAGTAAGCAGAGAATAACTCCTATAGGGAAAGGTTAAGCTTTAATATTTTCAGCTAAACAAATTTTAAAGTAACTGAATAAAAAGGTATCATCTAGTATGGTATCACTAATTTAAAAAAAAAAAAAAAGTAAACTATGGGGAATGTGTACTCCAGGGATTCAGAAGCTGTGGTTTTAGTCAACTTGCCAGAAATGATTCGTTAATTTCTGGTGGAAGCTCAGAGCTTGCACAAAGCTCTCAAATGTTCTCAACAGATGCAGCAACAATCAACTGATACAATAAATTCATCTTGGTGCATTGAATAATAGTGTAAAACAAGCATTAAGTGACACGAGGGAGTGTTGAGGTATTGTAAAATTTTGCTCATTTGTATAATAGCTTCCCCCTTTTCCTCCAGGCAGCTTAAATAAAGCAAAAATGTATATGGGAGCCTTCAGTGATTCAAGATTCGTATGTTTCTCTCCTGATAACATAATGAGTTCACTTGTTAAAACCTTTAATAAAAAGAATTTAATGCAGGCACACAGAGTCATTAAAATACATGCAAGAAATCATACCCACATGGTTTGCATCCACATTTAATGCAATTAAAACTATTCCAACAAAAGCAATATCAGTTTTATGTCCCAGTCCTGCAATTAAAATTTTCCAGGAAAAGCAGTGTCACTTTTATGCCTGAATCCCGCAAGTGTAACAGCAGAGAAATCCTTTGTCCATGCATTAGTTAAGAGGAGCGGCAGTTGAGTAATTCCTTTCAGGTATGGAGTCTGTTTGGCGATAGGAATTTGCATGGTGGAGACCTGGTGTCAAGCTTATTAGGCGAGGGGGTTAATTGTGCTTTAGGGGATTTCTGTCTGAAAGTTAGCCATGCAGGTCAGTTATACCAGCTGATGTCCCTCTTTAGTTCAATTTTTAAAGTTATTTAAGTGTTTATTTTCTATTTTCCTGCTAAGTTTATCTGAAATATTTTAAAATTGGAAAAAAAAAAAATCAGACTTCTCTTTCCCCCCTTTTTTCCCCATTGTTCATCTAACTTTTCTAGTCCTGTTCCAGGAATAAATTTTGGGGAAAATAAAATTTTAGACTTCATGTGCGTATGTGTGTCTTAAACGGCAGTTGTGCATATCACAACTTTAAATTTAGGCAACTCTCATTATATAAGAAAGTGGAGATTGGTTGGTGTTACCTCAGTGTTGACTGCCATGTAACATTTTTAATGGAGTGCACTGAATGATCGTTAGAAAAACCTAACAAATTATGGAAAAAAAAAAAATGATAGTTCTGTAGCAACGACAGTAATATAGTGATTTCTTATGGTATTGTATATTCTGCTGAAGATTATTCCTGTGTGCTTAGATTCCACATGGGCCTAGTTCTGTGCATGCTACTAAGGATGAAGCTCAGTGTCTGGTAACTATGACTGGATCTTATCTTTAGAGTATCGGTTGTGGTAGTTGTGCTAATACATGTCAAAAATACGACTTCTTAGATCACCAGGGTACAGGATTTAATGGAGGTGGCTTGATATTGCCAGTAAAGTTTACCTAATATCAAATGTGAAACATACGAAAGTGAAAAGCTGTTTTGGCATTCTTCTTTTGTTCTGGAAGGAAGTGATGACCTCTTTCTCCAGGGACTTGATTGCCTTGTTGCCTTCACCAGACTCGTCCCCGCTGCTAGATCTCAGTGTACTGTCACCAGTCCGTCTGCGCGTAGTCATGAGTGAATTCCTCATTGCTGCTAGTGAGCGTCTTGCAGTGACTCACTTGGGCTTGGTTATTGCCCAGTCTGCCTTCTGCTCTCCTCCTCCTCTTTCCTGAGTGGTTTTCTATTTTGTAGGGTGCAGATGTGCTGAAATTTCCCAGCCATCTAACTTCTAATGCAAAGATGCATATTTGCTGTGGATGTCAGTGAGAGATGTAATCTGTGCTGTCAAAAGTCATCACTAGCACTGCCTTGTGTCCTGAACATCTACCGTAGCAGCAACCTCCGCACAGATCTGAGACGCGCTCTGTGTCCTTTTCTTGCCTGCTTCAACAGATATGAAGTGTTAAATTGTTTCCTTTTTAGTATCCTTTGCAATTGCTGAGACAGGGATTAAATTTACATTTTTAGCAATGTCTGCATCATCAGCTATAAACAAATTTCCCTGGTAATAGCTTAGACTTTATTTCCCTCATGGGCCTCTTTTTATGTCCATAAAAATGTCATTACCAATTTCTAGTTTAATTTCCTTTTAATTTTCCTGTCTTTGGCTACACTGTACACACCTGTAGATCTCTAATTTAATATAAGAACATAAAAGCTAGCACCTTTATCTTCCACTATGCACAGCATAAAATTTCTTCAGGTGAACTGAAGAATTTCTTATGCTGTTTATCCAGTCATAGCAAACAAGATTTGGGATCTCTGGCTTTGGACACTTTTGGCGCCTGCAGCAGGGATCCTATAAAGTAAATTGGTTAAGCCCTGGAGCTGATGCTGTTCCCATAATGGATGCTCCTGCCTTCCCAGCATGTTCATCACCATCTATCTTCCTCTCTTGGTTTACGGTCTACCTATTTGGGAAAGACATAGTGACGTACGGTAATGTAGCAGACAGTTATGGAACAATACTGTTCTTCTTAGAAAACAGCAGGGAGTTAACATCGTTTCCAAGACAAGAAGCACCCCATGCTTAGCAACCCTCACTGTGGGAGATAGTCTGTGTTAATAAAGGTGGGGTTTTTTTTTGCTTCCTCGGGTTCCTAGCGCAGTTCTGCTCAGTTTGAACTTATGTGTGTTTATAACTTCCTAGTCTCTTATCAGAGGACCTTTTGATCAATCTGCAGATCTCCTTCAGATACCTCAGTTGCCATGTCTTTCCCTGGAACATAGGGATATAAAAATGGTTGTGCTGGACCAAACTAAAGATAGTAGCTCAGTATCTTGTCTCTCTGATACAGGACAAAAGCCTAGGGAAATGTGTGATAGCGGAGCAGGTGCACAATGATAGATCTCCTGGGTACTCTCTGAGAACCTCACAGGTTGTGGCTCAGGATTCCAGAAACGGTGGTTTTGGATTTGGTACCTCGATTTCTCTTGCCTGAACATCTCCACACATTTCCTGAACTCAAGTAAACTTTGTGTCCACCAGAGTTCCATAGCTTGCCAATATGCTGTGTCAAGAACTGTGTCTTTTTGTTTGTTTTCAACCTGGCTCCAGCTGTGTTCATGTAATACCACCATCCTCAGTACTATGTTGGGAAAGACAGTGAACCGTAGTTTCCATGTTCAGCTTCTGAATACCCATCATGTTTTTGTAGACTTCTAATATAACTACTTCATGCAGTGGATATTCTTCTTCTCTACCTCTGAAGCTTTTCCATTTCAGCTGTATCCTTTTTGGCAAGTAGGAACTAATTACACTTGATGTTCAAGTGGCAGGTAAACTTAAAATGTATACAGAGGGCATAAAGATATTCTTGTTTTGATCAATAGAATCAGAGAATCGTAGAATGGTTTAGGTTGGAAAGGACCTTGAAGATCATCGAGTTCCAACCCCCCTGCCATAGGCAGGGACAACTCCCACTAGACCAGGTTGCCCAAGGCCACGTCCAGCCTGGCCTTCAACACCTCCAGGGATGGGGCCTCAACAACCTCTCGGGGCAACCTGTTCCAGTGCCTCACCACCCTCAAAGTGAAAAACTTCTTCCTAATGTTCAATCTGAACCGGCCCTCTTCCAGTTTAAAGCCATTCCCCCTTGGCCTATCGCTACATGCCCTAGTAAAAAGTCCTTCCCCAGCTCTCCTGTAGGCCCCCTTTAGGTACTGGAAGGCCGCTATAAGATCTCCCTGGAGCCTTCTCTTCTCTAGGCTGAACAGCCCCAACTCTTTCAGCCTCTCCTCATAGGAGAAGTGCTCCAACCCTCGGATCATTCTTGTGGCTCTCCTCTGGACACGCTCCAGCAGGTCCATGTCCTTCTTATGTTGGGGACTCCAGAGCTGGATGCAGTACTCCAGGTGGGGTCTCACGAGAGTGGAGTAGAGGGGCAGAATCACCTCCTTTGACCTGCTGGCCACACTTCTTTTGATGCAGCCCAGGATACAGTTGACCTTCTGGGCTGCGATCGCACACTGCTGGCTCATGTTGAGCTTCTCATCAATCAGCACCCCCAGGTCCTTCTCCTCAGGGCTGCTCTCCAGCCATTCCCCGCCGAGCCTGTATTTGTGCTTGGGATTGCCCCGACCCAGGTGTAAGACCTTGTTGAACTGGATGAGGTTGGCTTGGGCCCACCTCTCCAGCCTGTCCACGTCTGTCTGGATGGCATCCCTCCCCTCCAGCATGTCTACCTCGCCAAACAGCTTGGTATCATCGGCAAGTGATCCCTGTACATTTTCTAATTTGCAGTGTTCTGTTTGCTTTTTTCCCCCACAGCTACTGAACTTTGATACAACATTTTCATGGAATTTTTAACCAAAACTCCAAGACCCCACTGCTTGGGGAATTTCACTATATATGTGAAACTAGGATTGTTTTTCTGTTTTGTGCATCCGTTTGCAACTCTCCCACTGAATTCCATCCAACATTTTATCATCCTTAACACACTTAGTGTGCTAAGGGCCTTCTGCAGCTCTCCATATTCAAGCTTTATCTTTATGAACGTGATGAGGAAATTGTCTGTCATTAGCAAACTTTGTCACGTTGCTGCACATCCAAAATCATCTATACGTTTTTACCAGTGCAGATCTCACCAGTATTCCAGTGATAAGTTCTGCACTGGTGACCTCCCTCTGCCAAAAGAAATTACAGTTTGCCTATGGCTTATTGTTTTCTACATTTTATCATTTCTTAGCCCAGCAAAGACCCTTCTTCTTATCCCATTGCTGCTTAGGTTCTTTCAGTTGCCTTTGGTGAAGACTCATGCACAAAACCTTTCGGCAGTCAAAGTAGACTTAATTAATCAATTTCTTCTACTCACAGGTTTCTTTATTCCTTCAAGGAATTATAGTAGGTTTGTGTGGTATGATTCCACAGGATCAATTGTTTTCCAGTATGTCATATTTACTCACGTGCCCTGTAATTTTATTCTTTATAATAGTTGTTTCTCTAAATCTGCCCATTACCAGCAAGAGGATTACTGGTTGATTGTTTACAAACGCTGTTTGGAAATCTTTTTAGAAGTCGGCATCGTATGTATGGTCTTCCAGTTAAAAGGTACTAGAGATGAGTTCAAGTAATCCAGTTCAAAGGTACCAGGAGTGATTTCAAGCAAAGATGTTACATACCATATTGAGTGTCTCACCTGTACAAGTTGGGATTAGAAGTGATAGGACGAGGGGTAATGGCTTCAAACTGGAAGAGGGGAGATTAGAGAATCAGGAAGAAATTTTTCAGTGTGAGGGTGGTGAGATGCTGGAACAGGTTGCCCAGGGAAGTTGTGGATGCCCCATCCCTGGAAGTGTTCAAGGCCAGGCTGGATGGGGCTTTGAGCAACCTGGTCTAGTGGGAGGTGTCCCTGCCCGTGGCAGGGAGGTTGGAACTAGATGATCTTTAAGGTCCCTTCCAACCTAAACCGTTGTATGATTCTATGGTTCTATAAACTGGGTTTTGTTGACTGGAATATCTTGAGAGTAATTCTGTTGGAAGGATATGCAAATTTAATACCTCTTTACTTCTAGGCTGACTGGATCTCCACAGAAATGTAATGCAGCATAACAGTAACAAGAAAACTGAGGAAGCAGGAACATTCAGAAAGTGTTTAAAACGCAGGGCAGACAAATATAAGATAGTAATGTCACACAGAGTTTCCGTTTTTTTCATGGACAGATTAAAAAAGTCATCACACCTTTGCTAATCTTTTATCATTCCTTGGCATGAACATTACTTTTGTGATTCAGGGTGATGAAAAATGAACAAGAATGAGAATAATGAATAAATTTATCAAGGCAATAATAGTAGTATCTATTAGTGGAACTATGCATAGGATTTATTGACTTGATCTTTACGCCATTGAAAAGGAGACATTTCTTATATTTTACTTACTAATTAAATGTCACTTGCTACTTCCCCCCCTTATTATGTTTTTAGTAGATGAATAACAAATGGACATAGACAGAGTGCTAGTTAAGCTAAACTGGCTGCTCCGGTGATTGTGAGCTGAATGAGGAGGCTTCTTGACTGCCCTGTGCAAGTCAGATCTCTTGCTAAAGGGAGAAGTGGAGACATTTGCATTTTCTGGTTCTCTTTTTTTTTTTTCCTCTATTAGAAATTCTTTGCTTTAAATGTAAGCTGTACAGGGAGACGCAGTTTCAGTCTTCAGTGCCCTTATAAAAGCTTTGGGCCTTTTTTGTTTGAAGGATATACAAAGGTTCAAGGGAGATTTCAGTTATGTTCTTCTGACTTCCTATTATTGCTTCTAGTCTCCTGTTGACTTTTTCTATGCTCCATCCCAGTTTAAAATATGCTCATTCTGTTTCAGTGTTCTGTTGCAGTCCATGGTAATGCTATAGTTTAAAATAAAAATTATCTGGAATCTTATCTAGCTCCCATCCTGCTGGGTTCCCGTTGACTACACAGGAGTTGTGCAAGGAACAGGGTAATGTAGGATTTCACATACCTTTTGGGGAGTAACATCTTTGTCATGATCCAGTCTACTGAGAATTGCACCACCTGGAAATGGATTTGTAATCCTGATGGATTAAAACCTGCTTCCTTGCATTTTGAAGTCTATCATATTTAAATCGGGAGATGAAATTATATTAGAGCATAAATGTTTCAAAGAAAATAAAATTATTACTCATAACAGTCCTTTTCTAAGTGATGGTGCCCCTTCGCTTTTTAAGTGTGCTTATTTGTGCTTATTTTTGACTTTAACAGCATATCAGAATGACAAGGAAGGAGTGAATTTCAATGAACTTTTTTTCTTTTCTTTTCTCGGGCAGATCAGCTCCTAGAGCTTTAATGTGTTAGCTGAAATCTGTGGTTCCCATATATAGCAGCTCTGATTCCACCCTTATTTGGGGACCAAAAGCCCTGTGTAACTTCCTGGGATAGGTATGATTTAAAATGTATTAGCTGGCCTCATTCTGTTTACAGTCCTTTACCTTCAGAAATCTTCTACTTGAAAACAATCATTGGTAAAGTTAAGTAGCAGGCGTACTAGCTGTGGTGCTGGGCATTGAAACAAATAAGTAGTCATAAAATAAAGAAACAAGCTCCTTAAAAAACCCCAAACACTCACTCCTCGAGAACCCAGACATCCAGGGATGCAGAAGAAAACTGGTGATGTTATTTACTCTCTTATGTGCTATATCTTGAGAAGAATTAAGCAATCAGTATGCTATTCTGGCAAATGATCCATAAATACGATTAAAATTCCTGGGAGAATAGGACTCAGATTAGTCTGGTTCTACATTACAAAAGACTTATTAGCATTTGTTGGCATGAACTTCTAATATGGTTACAGACCATACAAGTATAAAATGCCTCGACCAATACTGCTTATATGGACTTGGCATGCAATATGAGCTTCAGTGGATTAAATCTTTTCCTAGTATAACTATGTCAAAGCAAATCATCCTTATCAACCAGCATTTAATTTTTTTTTTTTTTTTAAACAATAGCATTTCTTTCTGCCTGCCTTTCTAATGTTTTTATGGTCTGAATGCACACTCGTTCTCACCCTTCAGTTTCCATATGGATAACCAACCAACTCTGTAGCTGCCCTGGTGCCGTTGTTTCTCATTTGAATTATATCCTGTGTGCCAAAGCTTGAGTTTGTCTTCTCTAAGCACTGTATTTTCCGATTTCCTTTTGTGTGATAACTATTTGAACTTTTCAACATTTTTATTATTTCTCTTTTCAAGAATGGGACTTTTTAGAACTTCGTTGTGGTTTGGGCTGGGCTGGCCACTAAAAAGAATGACAGATGCTCTCTAACTTCTCTCCCAAGTGAGAGAAGAATGAGAAAGAGAGACTTATGAGTCTAAAAGAAACTAAACTACTTTAGTGGAATATTAATCACAATTAAAAAAAATGTATGAACAAGAAAAGAAATGTATACAATATATACACAACAGTGTGGAGCTCCCAGGATGACAATCACATCACCGGCAGGCACTGGGAAAGTCCTGGACTGGACTCAGCGACGGATGGTTACTGAACTCAGGAACCAGATTTGGGAATGCACGGATCGGGACCAAAGGCAGATGAACAGAGAGAGTCCTCCTTGGACGCTGACCATTAAAGAAGGAGGCTCACCCCTTTGATCCCTCAGCTTTTATACTGAGCATGATGCAGATGGGATGGAATACCCTGCTGGTCAGTTTTGGCTCACCTGTCCAGTCCGCTTCTCCCCGCAGGTGCGACCCCTCTCCGCTTTTCAGATTCCGGCCCTCCAACTTGGTGCATAACGAAGTTGGCTGGCCTTGGTTATTATAGCAATAAGTATAAGCAAGAGCCTCTCTTCATACCATTCCTTGGTATTCACTATAAATATGAGACCTTATCTGCTAGAAGCAGATACTGTTTGAAAAATATGCTGTTAATTTCAGAGAGCTAGAAGAGGCTTAAATGAAAAGTGAAGTTACTGAAAGAAAATTGGTTCTGTTTTACCTCAAACCAGGACACTTATGCTTTGTTGCTCTCGATGACTATTTTTCTGGTCTTATTTTCTTTATTCCTCTGTGCTTTCTTTTCCTCTGTAAGCTCATCAGTTCCCTTTAGGCTCTGTTTTTTTGTTCTTCTCGTACACTTCCAAACCTTTTGACAATTCATGGTCCTGGCTGACTCCCAGTATCCACTTTCTCAGTTCCTAATGCCATCTGCCATGCTTCAGAGATACTGCTGACTATCTCTGGTGAAAATCTTTTGATTCTGCTGACTTTCTGTATTTCTTAATCTCTGGGATTTTTATCATCTGTTATGAGTATCTGTGCTTGCAGTTTTGCCTGTTCTGTATTTTTTGTTCATCATGTAGCCCTCCATTCAGTTTATCTATTCCCCCCTGCCTCCATCTGAACTTCTTAAAACTAACAAACCAAGGTCAAAATTCAAGCTTCCTCCTTGTTTTCTGAAACAGACATTAAGATTTTGTTTTGTAAGCTCTGAATCTGTTCCAATGATCCTATCCCTGTCCCTATCCACCTTCTGACCGTCTGCTTTTTTTTTTCATTTCTGTTTCTCTCCTTGAATTCCTTCCTGCACACAAGAAATATGTCCCAGTCTCTTTGTATTGAAAAAAACCAACACCACAAACAACAATGCAAAACAACCCTCAACTTCAGAAGTTTCTATTCACCAGACTAATGTCCTGTCCTTAGACCTCCTTCATCTCCCTGCCCCCTTAGTATGCTTTGTGTAATTGTTTTCATTTCTTGTCTTCTAATGCCTTTCTAGAACTGCTCACTTCTGGTTTCTGTCTTTTGCACTGAAATTTGTCTCACTGATGTTCCATTTGACTTCTTCCTGGAGGAATTCCAGGCTAGTCCTTTATTCTCCTCCACTCCATCTGTCATCTCTCTGCAATGCTATGTTATAGTCTTCACTAAATTTTGCTGCTCTTAGAGATTTGTAATTTTGTCCTTGTTGATTCTCTCTCTTTTCAGACTCAGTTTCTTGTTGGGTGAGTCTTCCTCTCCCCCTCCTCTTTCTGTACGCAGGTGTGTGTTTAGCTCTCTTAGGAATCCATCCTCAGCCTTTGCATCCTCCTCTGCATCTTACTTCAAATAATGTAGCCATAAGCGTGATCTTTATGAAGCATCACTAGTTTATTTTTCAGTGGTCTTCCCCCACTCCAGGTAAACTCTACCTATCTCAGAAAATGTTCTTGGTCTTCAGCGGTCATCTGAGTATAATCAAGTCAGAAACAATTCCTGGGTTTTCTTTTCTTTCCCGATGTGCTGCTCTTGCTCTATGCAGCTCTGAGGTCTGACAGTTCCTGTTTGTCCATGTAGCTGTAAATCAGATTGAAGGCATGCTCATCTCAGCACCGTGACGGTAATGATCTCATCTGCCTGTCTGACGTTAATACTTACAGCTTTGCTTCACTTGATTACTGGTGTTAATATCATCTTCACTTATCACTCTGCCTACATCACTCGCTTTTTAAAGGATTTACTCATCTTCTCAAATACAAACTTCTAGTCTTTCTTTTGAAAGTTTTACAACTTGCCTTCTTTCCCTTCCAGGAGAGAGATTTTATCACAAAGTTGAATTTTGCGTTTGCTCTACTGGCAGTATCAGTTTTGTTTTCCCAATTGCTGTTTATCTTACAGTCATTAGTGCACTTTCGTTTACTGTGCCCAATCTTTGTTGAAGCTCCTCCTCAAAACTCCTTCTGTAGTCTATAAAGTTAGGTATAACCTGTTAATGACTGCGCAGGAGTGTTAGTTGTGCGCATCTTATTATACTTAGGTATATATATCTTATTATACTTAGGGTAAGAATACTAAGTATTCTTAACCTAAGGTTATTTATTGTTTGTATACCTACAAGCTATAATACGTCTTTTAAGTTATATGACTATTAAAATAGCTATAAATAAAGTAATTTATTTGAATTTTTGACTATCACATCATGCATATATTTGCAGTGTGCATGTCAACGGAGCCCACAGACACTATTTTTCTTTCTCCACACATGCATACACATACACATTTAATAACAATACTAGTTAAAGAAAAGGTAGGCAGAATTTGCAGGTATAAGGAAAGATGCTTGTAAGACCAGATACAAATCAGCAGATTATTATTCTTTATTTAGTATCTACATTGAGATAGCGTTAAGAAGAGGAGCCTATTGTACTAAGCCTGGTAGAAACCTGTAATAAATGAAAGCCTGATCCAAGTAGCTTGTGGCATAATGTTTAAATGATAAGAATTTTCTCTTTTTTTGTGTGTTTACCACAAAAAAAATATCCATTTTTTAATAAAAAGAGGTGGTGTTGTCTTGGCAAGGAAGAGCATGAAGAGCATCTGCTGGATATTATTTTTCATCATTGTGTTTGTAATTGTTTTCACTTTAGAGCTGTATAATGAAATACAAGTAATGATACGTAATTAAAAAATGTCATTACTTGTTTTGTACCAGTAGAACTTGGTACCTAGTAATTTCTGCCATTTTCTCAGAATACTGAACACTGGGGACATTTAGATCAATGAGATGGAGTTTGAAAGGTGAAATTTCATGTGATAGTGGTTGTCTAGTAAATATATAAACAAACAGGTAAATACTATGCCTGTGAGAAGCGTTGAAAAAAAATTTGCTTTGGAAAAGTTTCCCTGCCAAAACAGGAATGAAATCCTGACAGCCTTTCTATTTCAAATATCATAGCTACTATCACCAAAAAGACTTCCAAATTCCTAAAGTAGACAATAGCTATAGGTTAGCTGATATCCTTCAAAGTTCTAATGGAGATCATTGTACCCTCCTTTGCTGTTCTCTACAGCTGCATACAGGTCTATCAATTTAGTGGCATTATGAGAAAATTGACAATAAAAATAATAGCCCTCTTTTCTAACAATAAAATCCTTTCACATAGAAGCACTGACAAAATATGCATAAACTAGTAATGCCACGTTCACGTTTACTTTCTACTCTATAGTATTACTTGTCCCCTTTCCTTTCCAAAAGTTATGTTCTGTAATTTCAATATAAAGCACACTGTTAAAGTCATATCAATTGTTTCTAACTTTTAGCTTGTTTTTATTGTCAAATATTTGTCAAATATCAAATATATTGTCAAATATCTTGACTAGTCTAGAACAACAAGGTCATGGAAGCGATGATGTTTAAAGCTTCCAGATTATAGCAGACGAGCAGTTTGTTCAAGTCTAATTCTTAGAACTCTGACCGGTAGGAAGACCAGTTGAAGTACTATCTATAATTCATATTTACATATTATTTGGCTCCACTTTTCAAATTCCTGAATGTATATCCTCTGCGCTTGTGCTGTCTAGACTTCTAAACTATGCGTATCCCTCCTTATCTAGTCCACTGTCATTATCACTTTCCCAATATATTTTGAGTGAGTCGTTGATGTGAAAATTCTCTTTACAATGCAGTATTTCATTCCCTGGGCAGAAGTGATACACAAGTAACTTCAAACTTGGTATCTGACATTTTTTATTTGCTGTTATTTCTCAGAACACATTATCGGTTTCGTTATCTCACTTATTTCTTTTCTGTCTTTCCTCCATCCCTGTCCCCACTCCTGCACTGTTTACTGCTTTTCTTAATCCCTGTGTGAATTAATTAGGCTACCTGAACTTTCAGATAGCAGATCATATCATCAGTGGCTTGGAGGACATAATTATTTTTTATCTTCTTTGTGACTAGAATGGCTTCTGTTTTCTCTGGCATTGCCGTACCCGGTCACCATGGCTTACTGATGACCTGAGACAGATAAAGAGTGAGAGCAAAGACAATCAGAATGTCAGTGTCTATTATGAGATGGAAAGTTTTTCTTGTCTTATGCTGTGACTGTATAGACAGTGCAAAAGGTCTCTTCATTTCCATTAGAGTAACTGTTCATTTGCATGCAGCAGAACATATCTGCGTGATACAGTCTGTGTTTTTCAATCACATCAATTACAGTTGCCTTGATAACAAAGTCACTCGTGACAACAAAATCATGTAGACGGACCTAAATCTTTGGAGATGAGAAGTACTGGGTCACCTGTTCTGGATTTTCTGCTGATGTTACTCTCTGAAGCTATAGATGGTTTGGGAACTCATCAGACTAAATCCTACATTTGAATTTATACCTTTTGGCCAAGAAGGATTTGTCAGTTGTCTTCAAGGAAGTTATTTACAAGTTTCAGTTTAAAAAAAAAAACAACAACAAACAAACGAAATGCAATCTTCTTTTCTCTTCTGGAGGATAATAGATCATGTAGAAGACAACTCTGAAGGACTCCAAGAAATCCAAATTAATCTTTGGGCATGCAGGAGAAAATGTATGTTATTCTAAGTTATTTTTTTCCTAACAATGGGTGACAAAAAGGCCATACTATTTTTTAATACTTCAGTTAGATTTGGTTCAGTCAGGCTACTTCACTGCTAGTAGAGCAATAATATTACTAGTGTTGGCAAACTTATTTGGGAGGTTAGCAAGGAGTTCGGCTACATAGGAATGCTCACGCTCAATCAAACTAACAGTCCATCTAGTTTACTATCCTGTCTCTCCAGACAGTGCTAATCAGACTCTCGTAAGTCTCAGCGATTTTCCGCACATCTTCAGTGACAGTCAGTCTACCTAAGATTTTGCTTATCCTGTAGAAATGCCCATCTCTTTTCATTAACTATTAGAAAAGGTGATGGTGATGTCACCTCTAGTAAGGCAGTTTCGGTTAGGTGCCAAAGTTTTATGGAATTAATCTGAGTTTACAATACCTCTGTCCTGGAACGTCTTCCCTGCTGCCTTGATTAATCTTTGGATTGTGTTTATAGAGAGTGATTGTCAAATACAACTGAAAATTGTGGGTAGGTCTGAGAAACAGAAGAATCACTAAACATTATAACGGCGTTTCTGAGAGAAGGAGTTAATTTATTATTGATCATGCTAGCTTGCAGTGTCAAAAAAAAGGTGGTATTTTGAACTATGGTTGGCACACATTTTTATGTAAAAGATGCAGACTCCAGACTACATCATTTTTGTGGCTGTAAAGGAAGAGAAAAAGTCCTCTCTCCTGTGTTGTAGCTGCTGTTAAAACAGGTTCTGATAACTTGGTCATGACCTCTTTTCTTCTTTGCACTTGCTACTTTCACATGAGTAGCTGCTGCAAGAAGACTGCCTTCTATGATTCTTCTCCCTGACCCTATTTCTAGGTAGAGAAATCTGAAAACACGTAATCTTTTCTGAGGCTGAAAGCAGATCCTTTGAGATGGGAAGTGTATCCAATTTAAAACCCAATATATCCTACTGCTGATTAAGAAACTAGCAATTAACATAATTTACTTTTTTTCCATTTGCTGCCCAGCAGCTAATATCCTATTGCATATCGGGCTAAACTCAGCATGTGTAACTTCTAACTACACCTAAATAATGCTGTTATTCTGGATCTATCCTCACCTGGCACTGGGCCAAGAGAGAGCCCAGACAAGCTAAAAGTAAATCTCATTTGGGCTTTGGATAAAGTCTTCACATCCATCTTCATGCTCTTGGACATCTCTGTAGTAGTTGACATAGCTATTGCTGTGAAGTGAGAAAAGAGGATTTCAGCTAATGGGACTGTACTAGGATGACGTAAGACATTTGAGTAATATCCATAGAGGAAAAAATAACCATGCCTCAGCTTGAAATCTGTGCTATTCTTGCCTCTGTAATTTTTAATTATTTGACAGTGTAGCAAAGAAAAATACGAAGCAAAGGGAATAAAATCTCAGTCATACTGATGTGACCCAACCTCTACATCCCTTTACTAGCAGGGAGGAACAGTCTTTTGTTTATTCAGAGGTTTGGCTGAGACTAGTGATTGAATAAAGATTAGTTTACAAATCCAGCAGATGTGATATGATAGGAAGGAAGGAGAGAAGTTATGAGAATCTTGACACAACTGAAAATGTTCGAAGGAACACGACAACCTAAGTGCCTTGTTCAGGTTTTGTAAGGCGCTCAGGTCATTTAGGTGTTCCTGATAATTTTAGTCCAAGGCATACAAAACATGGCAAGCACAGCTGTGATTAAATGCAGGTGCTTAAAACAGGTACCAGAATCCAGAGAGAACTTAATAGTTCATTACTCCATTATTATATCCAATGATCCAACAGGCTTGGGAACATTGGGGTTTTTTTGTGTGTGTCACCTCCCCCCCCCCCCCCCTTTTTGTTGCTGCAGCTATTAGTACAATAGAGTCCTTTTCTGATGGGAGAGTGCAGACAGGGAAAGTGGGGCATCTAGGTACTGCAACAAATTTAAGTTACTGTTTTGCTGTGATTTTTTGTTTTATCTTTTTTAAATAGAAATCTTGTCTTCAGTTGGATAGGTGTATGAAGAATAGATAAAGTAACATATTTGCCTTGCAAATGTAAGAAATGTATTGTTTCTGCCTAAAACGGCCATTCTAAGAAAGAAGATTCCTTATCAAATGACAAGCAAATATTTTAGTGATTATGTATTCATTTATGCATCAGTTCATAGTCGCTGTATTGTGCATAATGGTATATAACCAGGGCAGTATGCTTCAATGTAGATAAACACCGGAATTACATGTATTAGTGAGCATTTACTCGTCTGTAAAACTGCTTTGTTTTATTTGTGTGTGTATTTTCTGCTTGTGTTTCATCTCATTACATTTATAACTACAGTAGATGCTTAGATTTAATGTTTGTAATGATTATCTATGTTTATATGTTACAGGAATTGCATTATTGCATTAAACGTGTGCTCAATCTCAGGTCAGTAGCAAATCAGTTCATTGGAGCCAGTGCTGATTAGTGCAATTTTTAGCACTGTTGCAGAAGATGGTATTTCTTTATTGAGTCATGCTAAACAGTGGCTTGGCTTTTGCTATAAAAAGAGAGAAGAGGGAAAAAGAGGCAGAGAAGGATGCTTTTATGCATATGACATGCAGCCCTAGGGAAGATGCAAATCTGGAATGAAAACTAATTGCCTTCTACTTTGTTGCATAGCCTGAACTATGTGGAGTAGAGCTGACCAAAAGAAATATGTGCTTCATGTTAACTAGTAGTGATTACTGCAGAAAGCTGACACAAACCCAGTACAATTAAAGGGACACTTTTAAAAATAATTCTTCAGACCTTACAGAACAGACCTTACCACATTATAAATGTGTTTTGATGGGTCTTCCTTTAGGTGGATAGAGGGGAAAAGGTTGATACAGTGTAGCTATTGGAATGGAAAAGCAATTCTATTCCATCAG